>NC_136068.1:1812188474-1813594720 GCF_964261635.1 Lissotriton helveticus
GGGACAATATAGTGTATAGTTGGAGAAACAAAGGCATTAATAAACTAGGGGACTTTTTTTTCTGTCGGGGGAGTGCTTTTGTCTTTTGAAGAATTACTTAGACTATATAATCTGTCCAAATTTCAGATTTTTAAATTTCTTCAGATTTGGGATTTTTTACCACAGACAATGGTCAATGTTGTATTTAACCCACTTACAGAGATAGTTAGACGACAGGAGAAAATTGGAGTGTTGTATCAGTCACTATTGTCATATAGATCGGATGATTTTGCCAAACATAACGCCAAATGGTCTGTAATCATGGGCGAGTAGAATACATCTATTGAGAAGGCTATAGTTAGAGCTAGGGATATACTATTGTCGGGCAACTTGAAAGTGCAAATTTTTAAAATGATATTCGACTTGTAATATACCCCCACTCGAATGTCGAAATGGGGGGCTGGGTACGATGGAAAATGCTTTTGTTGTGGGGGAGATAATGCTGATAGTCTTCATGTTTGCAGTAAACTATCCAGATTTATATCAGAGATAGAGAAATGTTTGTCTATAATTGTGAAAGGCCCATTGAATATTACTCCTGTGATGATGTTGTTCGGGATGGGACCTGACAGTAGCCAATCGAATGTATTTCATAAACATCGACACTTGATTTTTATTGCAATGACTGTTGCTCATCTGTGTATAGCTTCTGAATGGCTGCAAAGAGAACCCACAGCATTTGAATTATAGAGGGCCAAAATGTATAATTTATACAAATTAGATTGGAGTTTATTTGTGGTTAAGGGGGTTCAAAAACAGCATACTGGTTTAAGTATTTGGGGGTCTTTTTGTGATTACTTTGAATCCTGAAATTGTTATGTCCATATTTGTATGGTTTTTGTATGTATAACTTTGCTGCTGTGGAACTATAAAATACAAATAAAAAAAAAGGAGCTAACTGGTGACTGACTGGTGGCTGACTGAGCTCAAGACTTTTGGGGGGTTTATCCTTTCCTTTTTTTTGGGCTCTCTCTTTTTCTTCCTTCTAAAGGGGGGGTTAGCCTTAACTAAATGATGTGGTTCTTTGATGAAAAATGTGTAATTATCTTGTAACTATCTTGAATCTTGAATGGAGCTGAGCAGGGAGGGCTTCTCATTTATTTCTGACCGGGGTTTATCTTTAGGCAGGTTGGGGAGTGACATGGGGCGCACATCTATGCAGGAGGCATCAAAAGGGTCTGAGGACCTTTTTTGCCTTAGTTTGGAATGCGGGGAGGGATGGGGGCAAAGGAGGTAGATCCTACTTGGGACAGAGGGGACTTCAGGGGGTATGGATACATGTTTGCTGAGATATGGTTTTCTTTTTTTGTCTTTTTCTATGATGTTCTGGGTCACATTGTACTTGGATCTGCTTACCATATACAATGGGGTGTATTAGGATAGCTTCTGTTAATGTTTGTAGACTAAATGACCCTGCTAAATGATATAGAATAAGGGAAGATGTTCACATCTTGAAGGCAGATATTATCTGCCTCCAAGAAAGACATATTGAAGCCAGTAGAAATACAATCATGGAGCTGGATGGGTTTCAATTAATTTTGTGGACCAAACAAGAGGTTAAGACAAAGGGTGTGGCTATATTTGCACGTGGGGCATGGCAAACTTTACTTGCTCCATCTCTGACAAATATGGGAGGTGGGCAATCACGCAATGCTCAATTGATAGTAGTATGTTCACACTATTTTCTATATATGGACCGGTACATGTTGATCCTGAAATGTATAATTGGCTCGGTCTAGAACCGATGGGTTGGCCAGCCCCGATCATACTCTGTGGCAACTTTAATATTAACTTGGGCTGTGCGATATCCAATCATCTAGAAATAATATATCAAGGGTGGAAACTGACAGTTTTTAGATCTCTTAGTCAATTGAAAGAGTAGCATGGGCTTGTGGACATGTGGGAACAGGCTGAGGGTAATGATCCAGGGTTCACTTATTTTTCTGTCCCGTACAGGACACACACACGGTTGGATTATTTTTAAGTGAACATTAAATGTCAAAAACAAGCAACTAGCTGGACCTTCAATAGCGTGTTATTAAACAATAATTCTTATACAGAACATATGGTCATGTGGATCACTAGGTTCCTCAATGAAAACAGGGGAAGCACGGGCATCCAAAATGTTTGGGATACCCTGAAAGCTGGGATCAGGGGTGATACCACACAGTTTAGCTGGGAGTTGCAGGAAAAAGAGATAAATAAGATCAATGAACTGTATGAAACACTGGCCAAAGCAGAGACTAATTTGGTGAAGGTTTTATCAGAGGGGAGAGACATTGAAATGGCTCAAACAGGGATCTCAATTGCAAAATCTGCTATAACAGAGATTTAGTTTGCCAAATGCGGGTAGATATCTAGCCTCGCGGTCCAAGCTCTATGAGAGCAATGAAAGGGTGGCCCACATGCTAGCTGTGCGGATTAGAGAAAAACAAGCACAAAATCAGGTCACAGACATTTTAGATCCAGATATTGGCTTAGTAACTGACCCAGGGGAAATTCTTTCTGCGTTTCAGAAATTCCATCAGAAGCTATATTTGCAAGATATTAGGGACAAATGTAGTCTACAGGGTGAAATTAAGAGATACCTTCAAGAGGTTAAATTAGATCAATTGTCCTCTGTAGATCAGAATACTCAGGATGCCCTGATTAGTCTGGGAGAAATAATTTGGGCATTAGACTCATTACCATCAGGTAAAGCTGTCAGGCTTGATCTTCTCCCAGGTGAATTTTTAAAGATTTTCCGGACACAGTTGGCATCAATAATGCTTGAGATGTTTCGCATAGTACAGAGTGAAGATACACACCCCCAGAGTCTTGGAGGTATGCAAAGATTGTTGTATTTTTAAAGAAAGGGAAGGTGGCGACTGACCGTGGGGCATTTCGGCCTATCACATTAATAAACAGTGATATTAAGGTCTATTCCAAGATTTTTGCCAACAGATTGGTGTCAGTCATCAAAAAAATGGTATCTTCCCAACAACATGGTTTTGCCCCTGGTTGTGAAACTATTGACCATATAAGACAGACGGGCAATTACACTGTTTAACTACAGCAAGGTTACAGGAGATCCTATGGCTCTAATTCTTTTAGATGCAGAAAAGGCATTCAATAGGGTCTCCTGGCCTTTTTTATGGGCTGTCTTAAAGTGCTATGGGATTGGGGATGGATTCCTAAGAGAAATTCAAAGTATGTATAAAGATTCAATCGCTAAAATTGCTCTGATGGGGGCACAATCCAGGGAAATCAATATAATGAGTGGAACGGGAAAAGGATGTTCGTGCTCCCCCTTGTTATTTGCCATTTATATTGATCCTCCAATCAGGAAGATTCAGGAGAATCAAACCATTCAACCTATTCGTGCTAGAGGGGGAAATGTTAAAAAATGTTGGGATCTGCAGATGATTTAGCCATTACAACAGCTGCTCCCCATCAGGCATTAGAAGAAATAACTATTTTAACATCACAATTCGGTAAGATATCCGGCTATCAGCTGAATGATCATAAAACACAAATTGTAGCTAATGATAAGGTTACACTAGAGGACCAGCGGATAGTATCTAATGCTAGGTATTTAAGTATAGAAATAAGTTCCAAACCAGAGGTTATTGTTGATATTAATTTTAAACCGTTACTCCAGAAAATCAAATCGGACGGCCAAAGAATGAATATTTTACATCTAACATTAATTGGGAGAAAAATGATTTTCCTGCCCACAATTTTATACTTCTTTAGAGCAATTCCTTTAGACATACATAAAGATTGGTTTCAGAAGTTAGATCAGCTAATGTCATGGACCTATGGATTGGACCGCGCTCAAGAAGGGCTTTTAGATATATGACATTATCTAGAGACAGGGGAGGGTGGTCTGTCCCTAACTTTCAAACCTATTACTGGGCAACCATGATAAAACAGATGGGGGAGTTGCTAAAAAGGTCAAAGTCAGGATGCTCCGAAATTTCAATCTATCATTTAGTTTATGGGCTAGAAGCTTTCGCGCCATATAGATCTTGCCTATTTCAAGAGGGTTAAAGTTAAGGTTTTACTAGGTGATTACAGGGTCTGGACCACGGTCAAGAAAAATATTGTGATTGGGTGGTTACATCTATATTCCCCTTTATTTAATAATACCTAACTACCGGTAATTTTTCAAGATGCATATTTTAAAAACCTGGTCATGAAAGGTATTCAGTGCATAGGGGATATTGTATTGAATGCAAAAAAGCTTACCTTTGAGGCTATCAGGAGAGATTCAGGATCGAGAATAACATTTTTTTAAAATATTTACAGATAACGGATTTTGTCGCCAAATAACTTAATAATCAGGACCGAATCCCTCTATTAGATCTAATTAATCGTGGTCAATCCACAACATCCTCTCTAACTAAACTTATTAATGAGAAGATGGGGGATGATATGGCCAAGCACTTTGAAAGATGGCAAATTATCTTACAAGCTGGGCAGGTGAGTGTGAAGACTCCCTTTTGTTTAGCCAAACAACATGTATCTCCACCAATCTGCAGGTGCAATGTTTTCAGACTTGGTGTAACTTATATATTACTCTGGCGCGGATCCATCGACGGGGGGGACTTCGGGGATATGATGTCCTCGGAGTGGGTTGCTAGCTGCAGATAGCGCTCATATATTTTCCACTTGTTCTTTTTTTTTCTCAATTGTTGGGTAAATTTGAACAGCACTTGAAATCTATACAGGGATATGTAGTATCATTGACCCCCCAGGTTATCATGTTAGGGATTTCGAATCAAGAACTGGAGGAAGCAGATCGGAAAATTGTGTACATAGCAATGGCGGTATTTCGGCTTTGTTTGGTCATGGTCTGGCTTGATCCAAATCCGCCCTCGATACATGTTTGGTTTAGCAAATTATTATTTATTTACAATTAGGAGATATCTGTGTTTAGAAGAAGGGGAAGCAGGGCAAGTTCCAAAGGTGAAACGATTTGGGAATATTTAGCTAAATGGCTAAATAAGAATTCATTGTTAATATGATTGGAAGTACCCCCAAGTCTCTTATGTTAGTGTCAGTTTTTGTCTAACAAATCTTGTTTTTCTTATGTGGGGATCCACTTTGGGGGGAGGGGGGATAAAATAAAAAATGTGGCCATCATATACGTTTTTTTTCTTCTTCTTGTATGTGAATATATATCACATAGATTTTTTTCCCTGTATTTGATGTCCAATAAAAAAAATTAAAAAAGGAAAGTCTCTCATTGACTTCAATGGGAGCCTATGTTCCCACCAACAACACAGGCTCCTATTGAAAAAAGGGGTGGTTGCGGAAAACCTTGCACCCTATGACGGGCACCCCATGGTGCCTGCCATACAGTGCATGGTCTTACAGGGGGTTCCCTGGGTACCCTCACAGGACCCAACTCGAGGTCTCAGGGTGAAGGGATTCCTGCTAAGGGCCCACAAAGTCAGTTTCAAACAGCCGTTCTGTGTCGGACAGACTAATTTGGATTTGGAAAGGCTCTCCGAATCTGACATCGGAATACACCGGTCAGAAATGCGGTACTTTCTATCATAATCGGTTAGTTGGAAATGTTTCTTAGTCAGTTGGAAACATAGGTTCCGACACATGTTAGGAAAATCCAAATGCTGTTCTGACCCTTTCCCACAGACATCATAATCAGCCCCAAAGTTTTGTTCTGGAAAGTCAATCCCAAATTAATATGTTGCACTGGTTTCAGTCACTTTTGGGGCACAAACCCATAAAAGAATATATGTAAATATGGCCTTTAGAGTGGACATGGGGTTGATCGGATTCTGGATGTCCCCTCCCTTAGTGAAAAGGTCTACTGGACAAAAGCAGTACTGCTGCAGTACAAAAATGAAATCCAGAAAGTAGAGGTGCAGGGACATTTTAAGGGCCAGTCATTTTAGATTTAAACCGAGAACTTTGATAGATTTTCCATGGAATAACCACACTACCAAGCATTATTGTATACAATAATACTAATAGTCAAACACAGAGAGGAAATCTGATAATATTTATGAATAGTTAATAGCCACAATCATTCATCAAGATGGAAAATGAATGGCATAATACTTGATACAAAAACATTGAAAGAGTCCCTATTTATTTTGTGTGCAATTCATGGCATTTTCAAAGTGACAATGCATTTGGGTGAGCAGCCAGTGCCATGCTCATGGCACTGACTTATTATTTGCCCAATCCCTCCCCTCTTCCTGGCTCTCTTAAAGTCAGCCTCCTATGGCACTGAAAGGTGAGGAAGAAGGGCACCCTAAGCAAGTGGCGGTGCATAGACATCAATATCACATTGTGCACGCTTATTCCACTGCTTGGCCCCTCGACTCACCACTAGTACTTTGAGTCTTAGGCTCAGTTTGCCTCTGTTCTGCCCTTAAATATATTAATGTAAGTACAAAGCTATTGAATTTCACAATGCTTCTTTGTAAAGTGCTACATAACTACATGAAAACAATTCAACATACAGGAGGAGGAAAATGTCTTAAGATATCACAAAATGGTACACCAAATTAAATACCCCCACCAGGTACACCTAGCAAACAAAGTTATTAATTGTAAATGTTGGGGATGTGGCCTAAGAGGTAGAGCAGTCAACCTCAAAGCTAGGGAACCAGGAACGAGTCTTGACAGAAATGCTCTACATCCTGGGATTCAGGGCAAATCACTTAATCTCACTGTGCCTAACAAAATTAATGTGTCTGTCTGTAATGCAACTTGTGCTCTTGCTATGTTGTCTGCAGTGCTGAAGCCACAATTGCCTATTTGTGGTGTTGCAGATCACACTTTCCCTGTAGGAGTCATGGAAAAGAGTCAGGTCTAGGTAATGCATTGGGTGAGGAGAAGCCAGATATACCTAAATGTCCCAAAAAGTATCCATTGAGTCCTAGTAAGGAGCAGGTAGCCTACAGCATACAGCATAGGGAAGTGATGAGCAGGTTTACTGACAAAATATCCCCATACTAAAACATTGTTGCCAAAATATTCATGCCAAAAATACCGTCTTCCTATACTTATCATGCTAAGTACAGACATATTAAAGTAAATATTTACTTTAATATGTCTGTACTTAGCATGATAAGTATAGGAAGACGGTATTTTTGACATGAATATTTTGGCAACAATGTTTTAGTATGGGGATATTTTGTCAGTAAACCTGCTCATCACTTCCCTATGTGGTATGCTGTATTAATATAGTTGTATTAAATGTCGCTTTTTAAATACATATTACATTTAAAATACTAAACATATTATTGAACAGTAAAGTTAAAGTAATAAAAATAAAATAGATTTAATATATATTTCAACGATTATACCACATATATATGTATATATATATATTTATATATATATTCACTGAAAAAACCAAAGGTTTGACACTCGTTATAGTTAGGAATTAGCATTTAAAAAACCATTGAAATTCACTGAAAAAACTATAGGTTTCACACCAGTTATAGTTAGCTGAACATTTTACTCATATAAAACCATTGAAATTCCCACGTTATAGTTAGTTGGACTCACTATAACTTGCGCGCCCGCAATCCACTGATGATGATGTCACATATTACATCATTCATGACATAGTCAGTGACATCACTGATGACATCACTGATGACATCTGAAATGACATCACTGATGACATCACTGATGACATCACTGATGACATCATCCAGTGTCTGTGTGTTTCTGTAAAGTTTAAATATGTTTTACATATTGAAGAATGAGTGGATGCATAAGTGTCTGGATGAAGGATTTAGTAGGTGTGTGACTGACTGTATGAGTGAGTGATTAAATGTGTCTTACTAAATGCATGGGTTAGTGACTAAACTGTCTGAATGTGTGCATCATTATGTCTGTTGTTGTGTAAGCTGCTGCATGTGTTGATCAGTAGCTATATGAGTGGCTATATGAGTTATTGATTGGTTGCCCAAGTATTTGTATGTGAGGCTGCGTGTGTGTGTGGGTGGCTAGGAGGTGTGTGACTCTGTGCATACATGTGTGAGCAGTTGATTCACTTGGTGCATGGGTTCAAGACTGCATGTGAAAACAACTGTATGGGCGGTTGACTGTGTGCATGGGTGTGTTGGTGAGTGACTGGATATCTCAGTGCTACATGTCCAAGTAAGTACATATGTAAAATCCAGTGCATGTGAGAGTTAGCATATATAAATAACTATACATGAGAGCCTGTGATTGCATAAGTGACTGTATCTATCAATGTGTACTTGTATCAGTGATTGTAAAAGAGAGTACGTATGCGTTAGTCTATGTTTGAATAAGTAAGGTTTTGTGTGTATAACTGTATAGATGAGGAAATGGGAGTGTAATTGATTCTTTGCATGACTGACTAGGTGTGTGAGTAAACTCCATGGATGAGTGGCAATGTGTGAGTGTCTGTATAGGTGTATGAGTGCATATGATGGTGTTGTATTTATGAGTGTCTGCATGTATGAGTGATTGTATGTGTGAATGAGTGGATGTGTGTGTAGACCTAGGAATCAGTGAGTGCGTATGTAGTTACTGATATTGGTGTGTCAATAATTTCAGGAATGGTAGTTTGTATTTATCACTTGGTGTATCAAAGGTTAGATTAGAGTGTGAGCAGGTGCATCGTATTATCACATGGATGATGTCATCAGTGATGTCATTTGAGATGTCATCAGTGATGTCATTTTAGATGTCATCAGTGATGTCATCAGTGATGTCACTGACCACTGACCGCGAGTTATAGTGAGCCCAACTAACTATAAAGTGGGAATTTCAATGGTTTTGTATGAGTAAAATGTTCAGCTAACTATAACTGGTGTGAAACCTATGGTTTTTTCAGTGAATTTCAAAGGTTTTTTAAATGCTAATTCCTAACTATAACGAGTGTCAAACCTATGGTTTTTTCAGTGAATTTCAAAGGTTTTTTAAAAGCTAATTCCTTGCTTTATCGAGTTTGTAACCTACGATTTTAAAAGTGAATTATTACGTTTTTACTAGCTGTTTTTTATAACTATTAATTATTATATATTTTTTATATATATTTTTTTTCTAAAATTAATTCTTCAATGTATTTTTCCTGTGTTTTTTTTTATCATTTTACCTTGGAGCGCTCAGGGTGCGCGCACCCGTAAACGTACCCGTAAACGTAGCGAGAGCGCTATTGCGCATGCGGAAAAAAATATAAGTATCTATATAAAGTAAATAATAATGCAAGACATTCAGTGGCATACTTATAAAAGTAGTATTTTTGATTTTAAATAACCGTACTTTAACTTTAAACGCATTTCCTAAAATCTAACAAAACGTCATTCAGGCGCGCCGCGTAAATGCCCCCGGAAGCGCCCCGAAAAAGCGTAGCTTAAGCGCGTCAAGTCATGTGACCATAAAATAACACTTTTCATTGGTAGTTAACAGTTTTTTTTACAACTAATGAAAACCCAACATATTTCCTTCACTACCTCTTTCACTTTGGAGAGAGCAAGATCTATTCTCTTCTGATCTTCAATTCTTTAGAAAGAATGGCTGCAAGACCACCAAGCAGCAGTGAGGACTCTGACGACTTTCTTCAAGAGGACCCTCCTCAGCCAAAAGTGAAGGAGCACTTCATTTGGAAAATTTTTACCATTCCACAAGGAGAGAAAAAGGTAAATGCTCCAAAGGAGGCGTGCAAAATTTGCCACACTGTTCTCTCACGGGGTGACCCCACAAAAAAATATAGTTTTGGAACCCCCAGAACTATGCCCGGGAGAGTGTCAGGGAGCTGGCACGGAATGCACCGAGGGATGGGGCCAGCACCTCGACTGGTGGTGCAACAGCTTTTGGAAGAGATGGTGAAAGAATGATACGCATCAAAATTCTATGCATGGACCGTGATGAACTACTCTGTTATGGGGAGCAGAGTGTTGAACTGATTGCTCGGAAGAGAGAGGAACACCGCTGCCGTCCCCATCCCTAATTGTTCACATTTTTTTTGCTCCTGTTGAGCAGTTTTGGAATCCCTGGTTTTGTTCTTCACCTGAAAAAATAAATAAAAACATAAAATCGTTAAGAAAAAGTTTTAAAAAAACATAAAAAGAAAATAATTAAAAAAAAAGTTATTTTAAGAATTAACTCCAATTCTCCAAAAAGAGCTACATTCTTTACAGAATTTGCAATTCTTTTTTTTCTGAGAATGTTTACTGAATATATGAATGAATGAAATGAGTAAATGAAGGGGAGAAAGTGACAGAGCGAACAAGTGTCAGAAGAGGAGTGAGAGAAGGTGAGTTGTAAACAAGAGTGAGTTGAAGTGGAGTGAACGAAGGAGAGTGACAGGGAGTGACGGAAAGAAATGAGTCAAGTTGAAAAAAGGGGATTGATATTGAGGGAAAGTGGGTGAGGGAGGATAAAGTAATAGGAGTGCGAGTAAGGCTAGTGGAGTGAGGAAGAAGGAAGGTGGAGTGAGTGAGAGTGACTTGATGACAATGAGGGTTTGACGATGAGTGAGGGTGATTGAAGGGAAGTGAGAATGAGGGGACAGAGGGAGTGAGGGTAAGACAGATGGAGTGAGAGGAGAGCAGTGAAGAAGTGAGAGGACAGAGGGAATTTGAGAAGAAATGAGTGAAGTGGAGTAAGGTCAGTAAGGGAAGGGGAATGAGTGAATGAGCGAAGAAAGGGAAGAGAGAGGAAAGGAAGTAAAGAAGGGGGACTGAAAGAAAGTGAGTGTGGGAGGGGAGGGAGGGGAAGAGGAGTGAACATGGGGAATGACGATAAGTGAAGGAAGTGCAGTAAGGCAACGGGGTGAGGGAGGGTGAGAGAAGAGCAGTGGCGTTGAAGAAAGAAGAGTGATAGAGGGTGGATAAAGGTGAGTGAGCGTAAGACAAAAGGAGTGAGGGAGTGAGGACATAGAGGTAGTAAAGGAAGGAGTGAGAGAAGAAGACTAAGTAAGGGAGCATAGAAAGATAAATAAGGGAGTGTTTGTGAGTTAAAGGGAATGAGTGTGAAGGAAGGGGGAGTGACAAAGTGAGGGGATGAAGGGAGTGAGAGTAACAGTGAGAGAGTGAGGGAAGGGGAGTGAGGAAGTGAAAGGACAGAGAGAGTGAGAGAAGAAGTAAGTGAAGTGGAGTAAAGTGAGTAAGGGAAGGGGAATTTCTGAGGGAGCAAAAGATAGCAAGAAGGGGAAGGGGACTGAAGTTGAGTGACTGAGAGCTGGTAAGTGGTGGAGGGGAGAGAGGGGAAGGGGAGTAAAGGAATGGGGAACGAGAGGTAGTGAGGGAAGTGGAGTAAGGAAACGGGGAGAAGGAGAATGAGAGAAGGCCAGTGAGGGTGAGTAATGAGGGGTGGTAGAGGGTGGATAATGGCAAGTGAGCATGAGACAAGGGAAGTGAGGGAGTGAGGAGGCAGAGGGACGGAAGGAAAGAGTAAGAGAAGGAGACTGAGTGAGGGACCATAGAAAGCTAAGTGAGGGAGTGTTCCAAAGTTATAGGGAGTGAGCGTGACGGAAGAGGAGTGAGTGAGTGAGGGGACGGAGGTAGTAAAGCTAAGAGAGAGGGAGTGAGGGAAGGAGAATGAGGATGTGACAGGGCAGAGGGAGTGAGGGAAAGCTTGAGTAAAGTGGAGTAAGGTAAGTGAAGGAAGGGGAATGAGTAAGTGAGCGAAGGAAGAGAATAGAGGGGAAGAGGACTGAAGCATAGGTACTGAGAGAAGGTTATTGGGGGATGAAAGTAAAGGGAAAGGGAGAGAAAGATAGGGAATGAGGGGTAGTGAGGGAACCAGAGTAAGGGAATGGGGGTGAAGGACAGTGAAAGAACGGCAGAGAGCATGAGTAAAGAGGGATGAAAGAGGGTGGATAAAAGTGAGTGAGGGTAAGACAAGGGGAGTGAGAAAGTGAGAGGATAGAGGTAGTGAAGGAAAGAGTGACAGAAAGGACCTGAGTGAGGGAGCAAAGAAAGATAAGTGAGGGAGTGTGGCTGAGTTATAGGGAGTAAGCGTGACGGAAGAGGAGTGAGAGACTGAGAGGACGGAGAGAATGGGGGTAAGAGAGAGAGAGAGGGAAAGGGAGTGAGGAAGTAAGAGGACAGAGGGGGTGAGAGAAGGAGATACTGAAGTGGAGTAAGGAGAGTAATAGAAGGGAAAAGAGTGAAGGAGCAAAGGAAGGGAAGGGAGAGGAAGGGAAGTAAAACAGGGGATCTGAAAGAAAGTGAGTGGGAGAGTGTGGCTGAGTTATAGGGAGTGAGTGTGACAGAAGAGGAGTGAGAGACTAAGAGGACGGAGAGAATGAGGCTAACAGGGAGAGAATGAGGGAAGGGGAGTGTAGAAGTAAGAGGACAGAGGGAGTAAGAGAAGGAGTTAGTGAAGTGGAGTAAGGAGAGTAAGGGAAGGGAAAAGAGTGAAGGAGCGAAGAAAGGGAAGAGAGAGGAAGGGAAGTAAAACAGGAGTCCTGAAAGAAAGTGAGAGTGGAAGTGTGGCTGACTTATAGGGAGTGAGCGTGACAGAAGAGGAGTGAGAGACTAAGAGGACGGAGAGAATGAGGCTAACAGAGAGAGAATGAGGGAAAGGGAAGGTAGAAGTAAGAGGACAAAGGGAGTAAGAGAAGGAGTTAGTGAAGTGGAGTAAGGAGAGTCAGGGAAGGGAAAAGAGTGAAGGAGTGAAGGAAGGGAAGAGAGTGGAAGGAAAGTAAAGGAGAAGGTCTGAAAGAAGGTGAGTGTGGGAGGGGAGTGATGAAAAGGGGAGTAAATGTGGGGATTGAGAAAGTGAGGGTATTGCAGTAAGGGAACGGGGGTGTTGGTGGGTGAGGGAAGAGTAGGGAGGTTATGGAAAAGAGTGTTGAGACAGTAAATTTTGTACATCAAACTTACCTTATATGTAATGTAAACTTAATTACATATTTTCAGTAAATTTAATATCTGTGAAAGAGAAAAAATATATAAGTAATACTATTTATAATATATATTTTACAATACAAGAGACAAAGCAGGAGATTAAAAGTCATAAAAGGGAAGTAAGAGATCAATTTGGAGCAAAGGACTCAGAAAGGAAAACAAAGGAATAGTGAAGGTCAGAGAGAGTGAAAAAGAAATAGAGGGAGAGCAAATTACTAAAAGGATCATGACATGGATGCATTCAGTGACAAGAAGAAGAGCAGGACAGAGAAATGAAGTGAAGGTGAGTAAGATACTAAAGGAATGTGCATTAGGAAAACTAAAGTAAGAAAGGGGAGTAAAGAAAGGGGAGTAAGTGACAGGGAAGCAGGAGTGAGTGACGGTGGATTCATGACAATGAGGGATGGAAGGTGAGTGAGGCTGAATGTAGGGTCGTAAGACAGTGAGGGGACAATGGGAGTGAGGGTAACAGAGAGGGAGTGAGGGAAGACAAGTGAGAATATGAGAGGACAGAGGGAGTGAGTCAAAGAGTGAGTAAAGGGGAGTAATGTGAGTAAGGGAAAAAGAATGACTGAGGGAGCAAAGGAAGGAAAGAAGGGGATGAGAAGTGAAGCACAGGGACTGGGAAAAGGTGCCTGCGTGAAGAGAGAAAGAGGAAGGGGAGTTAAGAATGATGAATGAGGATAACTGAGGGAACCGGAGTAAGGGAACAAGGGTGAGGGAGGGTGAGTGAAGGGCAGTGAGGTTGAGGAAAGAGGGAAAATAGAGAGAGGATAAAAGCAGGTGAGCATGAGACAAGGGAAGTGAAGGAGTGAGGACAAAGAGGTAGTAAAGGAAAGAGTGACAGAAAGGGACTGGGTGAGAGAGCAAATAAAGGTAAGAGAGGGAGTGTGGGTGTGTTATAGGGAGTGAGCGTGATGGAAGATGAGTGAGAGAGTGAGAGGAGCGAGAGAGTGAGGCTAAGAGAGAGGGAGTGAGGAAAGGGGAGTGAGGCTGCTAGAGGACAGAGGGAGTAAGAGAAGGAGTCAGTGAAGTGGAGTAAGGTGAGTGAGAGAAGAGGAATTATTAGGGGACCAAAGAAAGGAAAGAAGGGGAAGGGGAGTGAAGTAGAGTGACTGACAGCTGGAAAGTGGTGGATGGGAGAGAGGGAAAGGGCAGTAAAGGAATGGGGAATGAGGATAAGTGAGGGAAGTGGAATAAGGGAAGGGAGGTGAGGGAGGGTGAGAGAAGGGCAGTGAGGGTCACTTAAGAGGAGTGATAGAGGGTGGTAAAAGGTGAGTGAGTGTGAGACAAGGAGAGAATAATATATATTTAATAATACAAAATATAATTTAACTTATACAACATGTTATATGGTTTATTTTTGCTGTTCTCAGAATATATTTAATTTCACTTAAAAACAGTGACTTCAATACTACTCATCATAGGACAGCAGGCAAAAAAAACCACAATCAAAATGATTGTGTTTAAAAAAACCATACAACGATTCAATAAATAATGTTAAATTTAGAAAAAACATATCTTAACTCACTTTTGATCCACATACTTTTCCACGATGCCAAATAGTATATAAAAAGTCCTTTTCTTTGGAAATTACTCAATAGTATTCTTATTCTTCCATTTACCCGAGTTTCTGAAAGAAAAGCTCCAACATCTTTTACATTATGAAACAAAAGTTATATTTCCAGCTCTGGCTTACTTATGAATAATATTTCCTATAATACTCACAACACACACTACGTGATACACTTACACTACCTCTATGACAACTACAAGTTTTTTAATATCTTAATCAATCTCACTCACAAAGTAATTTTGAACAGCAGACTAAGTTTTATTAACTGCTCCAATCTTCATAGGCCAATTACCTTTCCTAAAATTTCGTTAGAATACTAGGTAAGAATTTGGTAACTGATAAGGCAAACGATGTGTGATAGTCAATTGAGTATCATTGCAATTACTCCAGCCTTTTTGACATTTTAAATAAGCTGTGTAATGTCCTGATGTTGTCGAAGGACCATCATGGAAAATATTTGCTGCAGTTGCAAAGGTTTTTCCTGAAATTGATAATTGAGAAGCCACAACATTTTTAATTAAAGTTGTCAATTTAGTTCCATCAGGTCTACATCGTTGGAACATTAAAATTACATACTGTCCATATCTTTGTATAAATAATGTTGATAGCATTGCAGATTTACATTGAGTATAGACCATGTTTTGCTTTGCTTCTCTAACTAGAATATTAAAAGACACTGATTTGCAGTCTGGTAAAGTCAAATATATAAATCTTTCAGTGTCTATTGTAGTACTACTTGAAAAGGAGCAATTGTCGAAGTTATGCTGCCATTTATAAGAAAGGCCAAAAAGATTTTCTACATCTACACCTTCATCTTGCAATACAACAAGCATATACATTCGGAATTCCTGACAATCTTGCTGAATATTCTGTGAAAATTGATTTAGACCAGAACATATGTCTGAAACATTTCGAATTTCAGAAACAATTTGTATTTTTGTTCTATCACTGCTACATTTCTCAAACACGGAATTCAACAAAGAACAAAATCTTTGATCCCGATTTTCAGCAATCTGTTCTTGTACAGTTTGGATAAAAAAAACAACATTAACCACTACATTAGCATAGCAGTTGACACCAGAACTCTTTTCAAACTGAAATCCAACAACATCTTTAACTGAATCCTTTTCCTTTCTGCTTACAATTACTGATTCATCTACTTTTTTTCTTTTTGCTACAACTTCACTACAATTTTTCTCATTTCTTCTTCTCCGGCCTACTACACGCTTTTCAAATAGAGGATATTGAGGTAAATTTGGAGCATGCTCTCTTCTTAACCTAATATATTCTTTTACACAATTTAGATCAGCACTAATCTTTGTACCATCAAAATCAATCAAGTATCATCCAGATAAAGTTCTGACTCGAGATAAAGCAACATATGCCATACCCTCTTTGAACACAGAACTTCCAATATTCACCACAGCACTATCTACACTTAAACCTTGAGATTTATGAATAGTCACTGCATATGCCAAAGAAACAGGAAACTGTTTTCGGCGGACATATAAATCTTTCACAAGCAAAAATCGAGCAGAACAATGAATGATTTGTTGTACTCCTTCAATACCATCAAATGTTATTTTTAGAAATTCAATTCCATCTCTATTTCGGTAATTCACAAAATCAACAACATGACCCATAACATTCCTTTTTCATTTTCAAAGGCACGCCCTGGATCTTGATTGCACAGCTTAGAGCCTATTTGTGAAGTAAGAGGCCTAACAGACTGCTGCCTAAGATTCCCTAATAGTGCATAATCTCTCCTTTTCTGTGTGTCATTTCTCTCTTTGTGTGTGTGTGTCATGACATGTGATTTCACACTGTGAGTCAAGCTTGATTTTAATTGTATCTGGGTGAATAATTTGCTTAGTTGATGTGTTGAAAGTATGGAAATACATGTATTTTTAAAGTCAGTTAGGCTTTAGTATATGTACTAGTAGGGAATCTTAGGCGGCATGTCTGTTAGGCCTTTTAATTCACAAATAGGATCTAAGCTGTGCAATCAAGATCCAGGGTGTACCTTTGAAAATGAAAAAGGAATGTTATGTCTTGCTTATATATATGTGGTCTGTTTTTTGCCAGTAGACACAGTAAAATATTATGAGCAGACACACACATATTGCATGCAGAGACAGACATGGTAGATTACATGTAACATCATGGTCATGTGTCTAAGATCACACTGTGAGTCAAGCTTGATTTTAAATGGATCTGGGTGAATAATTTGCTTAGTTGATGTGTTTAAAGTATAGAAAAACATGTATTTTTAAAGTCAGTTAGGCTTTAGCATATGTACTAGTAGGGAATCTTAGGCAGCATGTCTGTTAGGCCTCTTACTTCACAAATAGGCTGGGAGCGCGCCTATAGATATATATATTTTTTTGAAGATAATTTTTGTAAAAACCACTGGAGCAATTTTCACCAAATATAGCAAAGTCACTTCTGCGTACCAGTCCCTACAATTTTGCAAAGTTTGGCGTAATTCCGTTCAGCGGTTCGGGCTGTAGCCTTGTCAATTCGTCCTATGGAAATTAACATGGGGAATACACGTTTTGGGACCCCCTTTTTTCTCGGCCCCCACTTCACGAATCCCCCCGAAACTTTCAGGGAAGGAGCGGACCGGAGATGGCCTAATTTTTTGAAAATTACACGCAAATTCCTCAACCGGCGCCAAAGTTATTCCCAAAAAAATGTTGCGGATTTCCTATGAAGCTAGGTCCTAACTATAACTACCTACTGGCGTCCGCCAGTAGGTAATATATATATATATATATATATATATATATATAGATAGATATATATAGATATTACCTACTGGCGGTCGCCAGTAGGTATATATAGTTAGGATTTTTTCTCTATGGGTTTTTTGAAAATTCTATGTCTAATAACTTTGGCGTTTGTGGACGGAATTGGCTGAAATTTTCAGGAAAATGGCACATTTTGTTTCTGAGCAGCCCCTGAAAATTGGGGGGGGGTTCGTTCAGGGGGGTCGAGAAAAAAGGGGGGTCCCAAAACGTGTTTTTAACATTGAGTTTTCCATAGGGCGGTTGGCCTCACTTTTAGCCCGAACGGCTGAATGGATTTGCACGAAACTTGGCAAAATTGTAGGGACTGGTAGCCCGATGTGCCTTTTGTAGGTCTCAATATATGTGCTCCAGTGGATTTTGAGAAATTAACGTTTAAAAAAAGATATATATCTGTAACAGCGGACCGGGCAGCGCTCCAGTTCGCGTACTTTTCGCGCAACGGAGCTTTGTGAAGCGAAGCTGATTGGTTCTCCGGCGTCTGTCAACATTCCAAACAGTCCGTAGCGGCCGCCATCTTGTCTCTCGGTAGGATCGAGAGACAAGAGGAGGCGAAAGGGAAGGGGCAAATGACGATAAGGGGGCATAGTAGATCCTCCCTGACCTCTTAGGTTTGATGTACCATTTTGCCAAGTTTGGTGTAATTCCGTTCAGCCATTCAGGCTGTAGACGTATCTAAATGTCAATAATCGAACTGCTGAATGGATTTGCACGAAACTTGGCAAAATATTAGGGACTGGTAGCCCGATGTGCCTTTGCTAGGTCTCAATATATGTGCTCCAGTGGATTTTGAGAAATTAACGTTCAAAAAAAGATATATATCTGTAACAGCGCTCCGCTTCGCGTACTTTTCGCGTTACGGAGCTTTGCGAAGCTGATTGGTTCTCCGGCGTCTGTCAACATTCCAAACAGTCCGTAGCGGCCGCCATCTTGTCTCTCGGTAGGATCGAGAGAGAAGAGGAGGCCAAAGCGAAGGGGGAAATGACCATAAGGGGGCATAGTAGATCCTTCCTGACCTCTTAGGTTTGATGTACCATTTTGCCAAGTTTGGTGTAATTCCGTTCAGCCATTCAGGCTGTAGACGTATGTAAATGTCCTATGGAAAATTGCATGGGGAAAACACATTTGAAAGTGTTGAAATTTAGAACCAATTAAAATGTTACTTTGGTTTTGTATTTGTGTGTGATGAAAGTTAATTGGTTATGTATATATGTCAAATGAGAGGAAACCACAGCCATTTTGTGATACTACTGTCTGAGGTACATTTGTGAGGAATTTTTGGTGGTGAATTTCTGGTGTTTGATTTACACAGTACTAACACTTCTCCTACTTTTAAAAAGGTGAGTTGTTAATTTGTAAGGGGAACTATGTTGTACACTTGAAGATAATTTGAAAAATGTTTTCTGTTATTTATTTGCAGTCCTTTCTGTTATACTAAATACTTGATAAAGTTAGTTTTATATTATGTATTACTAAAAACGATAAATGAAAGTGATTATTTTTTTCTGCAATTTACAGCAAGCAATTTCAAAATAAAATGGCTCACAATGAAGAGACCGTGGCAATTTCTTTTGAATTGTCCACTACATTGATTGAAATTGAGAGCACCAATAATGAAATATTGTTACATGGAGGAGATGACTTGTATGATTCCATTAGATTGATTGAAATGGACAGCACCAATAATGAAATATTGTCACAAGGAGGAGATGACTTGAATGATTCCACTACATTGATTGAAATTGAGAGCACCAATAATGAAATATTGTCACAAGGAGGAGATGACTTGTATGATTCCATTAGATTGATTGAAACGGACAGCACCAATAATGAAATATTGTCACAAGGAGGAGATGACTTGAATGATTCCACTACATTGATTGAAATTGAGAGCACCAATAATGAAATATTGTCACGAGGAGATGACTTGAATGATTCCACTACATTGATTGAAATTGAGAGCACCAATAATGAAATATTGTCACAAGGAGGAGATGACTTGAATGATTCCACTACATTGATTGAAATTGACAGCACCAATAATGAAATATTGTCACAAGGAGGAGATGACTTGAATGATTTTTTTGATCAATCTGTTGATGGCGAATTTATCGAATGTTTGGAGACCATAGAGTTACAAGAATCATCATTGCAGACTTTTCATGAGGAAATTGCTGATGACATGTTACTAGTTCTTTCAAATTTAGAAAATTCTGAAGAATAAATTTATATTTAGAAATCAAAAATTGTTTGAGACATTATTCATTTTTATTTTTAATTTATGAGGTTGTAGCGAAGTGATTGTAGTATAAAATGAGACTTATAGTATAGAGTGCAACATTTTTATGTTACATGGTAAGTTTACTCATATTTACTTCCCTTCTGCCACTATATTATCTCCAATGTGTATTTGACATCTCTTCTTCATCTCCGGCCTCCTTTCTCTCACTGTGTGTCTCCGATGCATCTTATCGCTGCTATTTTGTGTAATTACAGAAGAGAGTAAAATAAAATAGTTTGGAACGTGAAAAGGGGGCAAAGTAGAGTACCCCTCACCCCGTAGGCCTTTTCAGGCGGTCCCAAAAGGATCAGTTTCTGCTTTCCTGAGAGATTATGGTATGAGTTCCATATACCACAATAATTTGCATTACAACATGCAAGATATCTATCTCCTATTACCAACTTTTGGAGATATTCGCGCTAAGCGCGAATATCTCAAAAAAGTTATACCTGCCCTGAGCAGTTCTTAGCCATGTTATCCAATGGGAGGTGGATAACATGGCTAGGAGCATTAGCTCGGTAATGCATGAATATCGCTGACTTTTTAGCGATATTCATGCATTGCGGCCGTTTTTTATCGCATTTGCGATAAACCTTGATAATAGCAAGGTTTATCTTCGATAATTTCTGATGATGCTTAGCGGTAAAAAATTCGTTGGTAGGCATCGTTAAATAAATATCGCTTAACTTTGGTAATATGCACCAACGTCTGTTAACGTTCGATTCGAAGGAAATGAGGAAGTGTTGAAAAACATTGTTTGCGCCATCTTGCCTTTTTTGAAATGCCACACTTTTGTCGTGCACGGCAGCCATTTTAGATGCCTTGACCAGACCCACTCTCTGCACGCTGTCGATTCATAGCATGGCTCCCCACCCTCGCAAGCATCTTCCCCAGGCACTGGTCACCCCCGCTCTCTGTCTTATGCATGGGTAATAAACCTCCCCCCATCTGCGCTGCTCTTCTCTGAGAATCACACTCTGTGCCCGCCCGACACCTCCCTTTCGCCCTATTCACTACCGCACCCTCTGACACTCCTCTTCCTCTGTGTCCGATTGTCCAGGCTGTCAGCTAGCCCTGCAGATGTAGTTTATGGCTCCAGCTGTAAAGAATCACCCCTCTTTAAAGGAGTTATAGTAGATCAAGGCCCACAACCGATGAGATCCGTCACACCACACGTGTTCCTACTATCTGAAAACCATCCTGTATTGTGATTGTGGAGGGGACCGAGCTTGAAGCGGAAGATTCCAGGAATGACTCTTTGTACATCAAAGTTTTTACAATTATGTGTCACATTAAAAATGTATAGCACTCCAACAAAGTAGTAGGAATATAAAACTTTAATAACATATAAATATATACAACAAAACAAAAACAGTAAAAACATTTAAACAACGAAGAGACCGTGGCAATTTCTTTTGAATTCCTGATAAGGACATGTTACTAGTTCTTTCAAATTATGAAAATTCAGAAGATGTTGCCTGGGGGTGGGTCGTCAGTAGCAGTCTGTTGTGCGAATAGTTCCAAGGCAGCAGAACGTGCTGAAATCTAGATGGCACGAAAGTGATGTCTAGTAAGTTGCCGCCCAGCAAATAACGGCGTGGGGCGCCGCGGGGGTGAGTGAGTCCAGTAGGCACCACAGCTATTCTTACCGGCATTGCAGAATTACTGCTGGGGACAATGCCTGTGCTGTAGCAGGGTCACAGCAGAAACAAAAAGGATTCTGTTGAAGATGTTGTTGGTTTTCAATTTCAAAACAGTTCTGGTGTCAACTGCTATGCTAATGTAGTGGTTAATGTTTTGTTTTCTCTAGAAAATGTAAAAGAGGGGGAGGCAGTCCAAAGTTCCGTTAAAAGGGCAAAGGAAAGGATCGGTGGTTTGAACTATCAGTCAAAAAGGGGAGGGGGTGCAACAACTTTTTCCTACCGGGTCACACTGTGCTTTCACCGGAACTGAGGTCTGCAGGATTCTAGTAATTCAAAGTGAGGCTGGCGCCAGCATGGGAGCGCTGACGTCCCGCGGATACAGTTTCGTCACTCCATGGGCGATTATGGCAGTCATTCCCCATCGGGGGTGTCTGCGGGGGTCGGAGACTCCCGCGGCTCCTGTAGAATCTTCAAGGTCGTGGAGGACTACGGTGGTGGAGTCAACCAGTGACCGGGCCATTTCTTTATGCTGGGCCCGCTCTTGCCAGGTCGACCGCCATTTTGAGAGTTCGGTAGCTACTGGCGATCGCGGGGTCAAATGAGCGGACGGGCTCCACCCTGCCGGGCGAGACGTTGCAGCATCGCCACAGTGGAAGAACCCTTTTCCGGGCGCTTGGAGCGCCGAGGGTGCAGGTGGGAAGCCTCCACTGGGGAGGCGGGAGAGGCCTGTTCGCATCGTCTCTCCCTCCCAGTGCACCCCACGGCGTCTCGCTTGAGATTTGTTATGGCCGGACCAGGTGATGAGGACGAGGGGGGGGGGTCGGAGGCATGTGCAAGACATCCCCCCCCAGTGTTGTCGCAGCCATTATTCAAGAGAGAAGAAGTGTCCCGTCCGTCTTTGGGCCGGGCTTCCGGTGGATGTCGGCCGGACGCCCCTGGCTCTGGCCCCATGAACGGGTTTCTTGGTTTATCGGCTGCAGCCGGATCTCGTCGGCCTCGGCCCCCCGACCGTTGGTGGCCGGACCGGAAGAGCATGTGGCGGGACTACCTGCAACTCTCAAGGGCCACCGCAGCCGGACTGGGAGAGAGAGGGGAGGGTCGAGGAGACATTCCCCCCCCCTGAAACTCTTCAGCGTTGTAAAGGCAATCCCCTGGCCGGGTCCCGCTGACCTCGGCCTCTCCTCCGGCTACACCCTACGTTAGGATCTCCTGGCCGAGGCGTGGCAGCAGGATCCGCCTTATATGGGCTGCTCCCGGCTGGGCGTATGCCGCAACCCTGCCCCACCTTGGAAGTTTCCAGAGTGGGGGCGGATGTTCTACTGACTTGCATTTTCCCTAGTCTATCGATTTTTTTGGCGTGGCAGGTGGTGGGACAGCGAGGGGTGATTTGGTTTCTCTTACTGTTTTTCTGGTCTCTCACCACTGGCATATTTCTAACGTTTTCTTGTTTCTAGGACATTAATAGGTTTTATCATTACGTTATGTTATCGTTTCTTTGTTCGTTGTTTAATAAAAGTTTATGTTCATCAGTGGCCTACTGATTTTCGTTTTCCTATTCTTTTCTTTCCAGGTTGTTTCATGCTAAAGTTTCTGTTAACAGGATACAGTGATCACTTCGTTATTATTGCATATGTCCTTTTCACTAGGGGTGCTCTCTGGTCGGGCCAGATGACGTATCTCTAGTAAATGGTCCGGGTGAAACAGGTGCATCAATCAGTGGGGAGTAGATAGGCATGACAGATTACAACGGGGGAGAAAGGTCCGCATTACGTCCCCTTTCACTATTTGCAAAGATTTTCCTACGTATATTTGCAAACAGGGAATACCTCCAAAAAGAACCAATTCCCAAACAGTCAATGTTTGGGGAAACAATCAATCAATGAGGAACGAAATAGGCACGACGTGTTAAAGGTTTGCGTTACCTACCCTTCACTATCTGCAAAGGGAAAGAGAATATTCCTATTCTTCCTCGTTTGCAGGCAGAGAAGATTCTTAAGAGAACCAACTTCGAACAATTCAATGCTCGATTCAAACAATCAAGAAGGGGTACTGTGAACACAAATGAACGCCGCTTATGTACATACACATTGGTATTATCAACAGGTTGTTCCTAATGTTTCTATTTTAGGGAGGTCAAAAAGAGATCCCATTAGTGGCCTACTGATTTTGCTCGATTCCTTTTCTTTTTTTACACGATTTTTCGCTATCTGCAAAGACTAAACAGAGTATTGCGACTCTGTGCTTGTTTGTAAATAGAGAATGAACCAAAGAGAACAATCAATCAAATGGAGAGAGAAGCAGGCACGACGGATTACAACGGGGGCAAAGGCCTGCGTTAACTACCCTTCACTATCTGCAAAGAGAGAGTACTCCTAATAGAAATGAGGGGTGGGGGGCAGCATTCAAAGCAGATCAGTGTGCATAAACACGAAAATGTTTTTACTTACCACGTACTTGACATTCGACAGCTTATGATATTTGCTATTAAAAAACCATTGAAATTCACTGAAAAAACCATAGGTTATAGACCATATATAGTTAGGAATTAGCATTTAAAAAACCTTATTTTACTCACACAAAACCATTGAAATTCCATATATAGTTAGTTGCACTAACTATATATCGCGCACCCGCAATCCACTGCTGATCATGTCACATATTACATCATTCATGACATGGTCAGTGACATCACTGATGACATCACTGATGACATCACTGATGACATCATCCAGTGACTGTGTGTTTCTGTAAAGTTTAAATATGTTAGATATATTGAAGAATGAGTGGATGTATAAGTGTCTCGATGAAGGATTTAGTAGGTGCGTGACTGACTGTATGAGTGAGTGAATAAATGTGTTGTACTAAATGCATGGGTTAGTGACTAAACTGCCTGAATGTTTGCTTCAGTATGTCTGTTGTGATGTAAACTGCTGCATGTGTGGATCATTAGCTATACGAGAGGCTACATATGTTATTGATTGGTTGCCCAAGTATTTGTATGGGAGATTGAGTTTGTGTGGGGGTGGCTGAGAGGTGTGTGACTCTGTGCATAGATGTGTGAGCAGTTGATTCACTAGGTGTATGAGTTCAAGAGTGCATGTGGAAACAGCTACATGGGCGGTTGACTGTGTGCATGAGTGTATTGATGAGTGAATGGATATGTCAATGCTACATGTCATAGTAAGTACATATGTAAAACACAGTACATGTGAGAGTTGCCATATATAAATAACTGTGCATGAGAGCCACTGAATGTGTGAGTGGCTGTATGGATCATTGTGAACTTGTATCAGGGATTGTATAAGAGAGTAAATATGTGTTAGTATATGTTTGAATAAGTAAGGTGTGTATAACTGTATAGTTGAGGAAATAGAGGTGTGATTGATTCTTTGCATGACTGACTAGGTGTGTGAGTAACTCCATGGATGAGTAACAGTGTGTGAGTGTCTGTATACACTGAGTGTATCTAAGGTTTTATTAGAGTCTGAAGAGGTTTATCGTATTAGCACAAGAATGATGTCAAATGAGATGTCATCAGTGATGTCATCAGTGATGTCATGTGAGATGTCATCAGTGATGTCATCAGTGATGTCACTGACCATGTCATGAATGATGTAATATGTGACATGATCAGCAGTGGATTGCGGGTGCGCGATATATAGTTAGTGCAACTAACTATATATGGAATTTCAATGGTTTTGTGTGAGTAAAATAAGGTTTTTTAAATGCTAATTCCTAACTATATATGGTCTATAACCTATGGTTTTTTCAGTGAATATATATATACATACATACTCTGCTGAATGTAAACATCCTTTAGGGCATGAATGGCATTGGATTGAGTTGGGAAATGTGTGTTTTTTAGGGTGGCTTTCTGTTGTTGGACCTGGCCATGTGGCTCATGGCCATTTTGAAACCTAGGCCTGCAAGCTTGTCTGGCCTTGTCTGCCAACAGGCCTGCTTTCATCAAGTAGGCCCAGAGCAGGTAGCCACAGCTTTATTAATCAAGTGTATCTGTGTGGTCTGTTGAATTTAGACATCATTTAGGGCATGGATGGCATTGGATTGATTTGGGAAATGTGTTTTTTGGGTAGGGCTTTCTGATGTTGGGCCTGACCATGTGGCTGGTGGCCATTTTGAAGCCTAGGCCTGCAAGCTTGTCTGGCCTTGTCTGCCAACAGGCCTGCTTTCATCCAGTACGCTCAGAGCAGGTAGCCACATCTTTATTAATCAAGTGTTTCTGTGAGGTCTGTTGAATTTAGACATCATTTAGTGCAATGATGGCATTGGATTGAGTTTTTAAATGTTTTTTCTTGGGGGTGGGCTTTCTGTTGTTGGGCCTGGCCATGTGGCTGGTGGCCATTTTGAAGCATAGGCCTGCAAGCTTGTCTGGCCTTGTCTGCCAACAGGCCTGTTTTCATCCAGTAGGATCAGAGCAGGTAGCCACAGCTTTATTAAATTAAGTTTTTCTGTGTGGTATGTTGAATTCAGACATCATTTAGGGCAAGGATGGCATTTGATTGAGTTGGGAAATGTGTTTTTTGGTGGTTCTTATTCTCTTTCCTATCCTTCCTGGGAGTGTAGTGTGCGTACACTGTAGTGTAACATAGCCCTTGTTGACAAAGTCTCAGAAATGGCTAGACTATATATTTTGTTTGCACTAGTACAGTAGTAACTGAACCACAACAACAAATGCTGCATTTCACTGATGTTCTTCTCATGGCTTATTTGCTTTTAGGTGCACAAAAAGTCAGAGGAGGAGGTGTCATCATCATCATCACCCGTTGTACTGCCAGCGGGACAGAAGTCCTGCTGCTCATCACGTCCATGTGTGACCACAACTTGTTGTGCATCTGCGTCCTGCCTGACATCTGAAGAAGATGGCCCCAAAGAAAGGTACCAGGTTCAGTACCAAGAAAGTTGCCGGTGAGAAGAAGGAACAGAAAAAGGAAGTGCCATTAACCACGACTGGGGTGCCGGCCAATGTTTTTTTTGGGACCAAAAAAGTTAGGCTTGCAGCAGCGTTGTCAGGGAACCAAGCTGGGAGCAACACCTCCGCAGCAGCGGTCCAACCCCACCAACCTAGGCCCAAGCCCTTGAGTGTCGCAAAGGTAGCCAGTCTACTAACAAGCAGCGATGTTGAAATGTCATTATTGCAAAGTAGTACACAATAAACGCAGGCGGAAACTCAGCAGATAAGTGTGCAGCCGCAACAACAGCAGCAGCCGCAACAACAGCAGCAGCCGCAAGAACAACAGCAGCAGCCGCAAGAACAGCAGCAGTAGCCACAAGGTCAGCCCAAAATAGTAGTTGTTTCTCCTGAAGTAGAGGCATTTCAGGAAATCAAGCTTCCTGCAGACAAAGTGGAGCAAACCACTGTTTCGGAAGATCTACTGACTTCCATACCACCAGCAAGGAAAAGGAGGCTTAGTCTATCATCTTCTTCTTCAAGCCCTGCTTCTGATGATCGTGATGCCACTTGGCAGCCACCAGCTCTGTCTGGGAGGGATGCACGCCACAAGACAAAGCTACTGAAGGTTCCAGAAAAACTTAGAGTATGGAGGTAGAGGAGGGGGATGATGTTGATGAAGACGAGCCAGTCATCACACACATCACTCCTGCCCCAAAGAGGATGGAGACCAACATTCTCACCCTATCCAGAAAGGCTGCTACTGAGCGGGATGTAGCACGATACCATCAACACAGGTTACACCACCACGACCTCCAGCTGCCATATTTTCAAAGGCCCGGCAGGGACCTACTACATCCAGCTCAACCATCTCAGTAGGTAGAGGTAGTAAAAGTTACAGTGTAGCTGCACATAGTCACATTCCAAGCACACCCTCCAGTTCATCTGGTATTGAAAGTTGCACATCCATCACTGCCAGAAAGTTCTCCTCCCCAGTTTGGGACTTCTTTTCTGTTAGCACCAAGGAGGAGAACATTGCTATATTCTCAATTTGTCGACAAGGTGTTCGGCAGGGTAAGCTTGGTACAAACCATGGTACCGGAGGCCAAGCAAGTCATCTCAGAATACACCACACTATCCTGTGGGAGAATCACCTACTTCACTTAAAACAAAGTAAAAAAACTCAACCCATTGAAGTTGGGCATGAAGAATCAGGGGACAATATTATTGCGATGGAAGGTGAAGAAGAGGGAGGCATTTCTAGCTCTGTCCCCAGTAGTTCAGCGCTACTGCCCACAACCTCCTCAGTAACATCTGAGTGGCACTGCAGTAAGATCCATACTCAGAGTAAGCCTGAGACATCAAGGTGACTGAGTACTGCAATGAGACAAACTGCGTTGTTGAGCCTAAGTGGGTTAATGAAAACAACAGCACCACAAAGGAAAGTAATCCAGCCTACCATTGAGAGCATGCTTAGGTTGGAGGGGCAGTTCTAATGCAACCACCCAACAGCACGGTTGTACAATGCGAAGCTGGCTAATGTGTAAGCACTGGACCTTCTCCCTTTTTCATTTGTGGAAGGGGTGGGTTTCCTTGAATTTGTGTCAGCCATCTGCCCTAAATGGAGGGTTGCCAGCCGGTCCTATTTATCAAGAATTGCTGTTCCGGCACTACATCATGATGTACTGGAATTGGTAGGACAAGCTTTGCAGCAGAGTGCTGTTCACAATATCCACCTGACAACAGACATGTGGACCAGTTGCCAAGTCACAGATTACATGTGCATCACTGCAAACTGGGTGTCTTTTGTGGGGGTTAGAGATAAGCTATCTGTATGAGGTGTTGTTGACACAGCTAAGATTTTTAAAGCTACTCGGAAACATGCAACTGTAGCTATGTTCGCCATGAAGAAATCTCATACTGCTGTAAATATTTTGGAAGAGTTTTGCAGCAAGGTTTTTGAAAGGCTGCGCCCAAGAGGGCTTAATATTCATTTTGATGCCACAGATAATGGCAGTAATGTACTTAGGGCCATGGAGCTTGGTTCCTATTTCAGGGTTCCGCGTTTGGCACACTGCATAAACATTATAGTTCAAGACTTTCTGAAAAAATAACCCATAGTCAGCAACTTACTGACCACCTGTTGAAGAATATGCACTCATTTCAGCCATTCTTTTAAAGCTCAGTAGCAGCTGAGGATCATTCAACATGAATATAAGATGCCAACCAAAGCACTCATCCAGGAGGTGGCAACACGTTGGAACTCAACGTATTAAATGCTTGATCGTCTGCTTGAGCAGTACAGGCCACTCAATGAATATGTCATGCGAAGACTGGATGCTACTGTGAAAGGCATGACCCTTCAGATGGACCAATGGTGCCTAGTTAAATGGCTGACTGAGATGCTTCGTCCTTTTGAGGTCTTCACATGTGAAGTCAGTGGGCCAAGCTATCCCATTATTGCAAATGCTAGAGCATTAGCTGAAGAAGGTGTCTAAATCATACAAAGATGTAGAGGGAAAAAAGGAAGCCTATGAATTGGTGGAGAGCTTAGCCCGTCGCTTAGCTGAAAATACAAGGGTGCACATTTAGATTTTGTCACAAGAACATTACATTTCTGCCACAATTCTGGATCCACGGGCAAAGTTGGGACTGAAGACATTCATTCCTTTTTCAGAGATGGATGTTGCCTGCTACAAAACTTGGATAGCTGAGGCAGCGAGTAAGTTGGAAAATGAACGGCTGCTAATTAAAAGCCCGCTCGATCAACCCACAACAAGTACTGCAGCAGGGTATGCGGCATCAAGTGCAATTTCGGAGGCTGAGGGCAGTGCGTTTGGCTCACAACACTCATCATCACTATCGACAACAGTAACAACTGGATCATTAGGCCCAGTAGAATTGTTACACGATTGGTATTTACAGTTAGGCATTAATAAAAACAGTGCTGATGCACAGAGAAAGAGCCCAAAAGGTTAGTAGCAGCACCCCTGAACATTGAGCGGATGGTCCAGGCCTATCTGGACGACCCAACATAGGTGTACATTGATCAAAACCCATTGCAATATTGATATAGGAAAAGAGCTGAATGGCCACTGCTCAGCAGGCTGGCGATAAGCTATCTGGCTTGCCTTGTCGCAAGTGTCTTTTCCAAACTTGTTTTCAGTGCTGCTGGTTTCATTGTAACAGTGAGAAGGACCAGTCTCTCATCCAAAAACGTGGAGAGGTTAACAATGATCAAAAAGAATCAGCACTTCATACCACTGAATTACACAATACATGAAGCAAGGGAGGAAGATGAGGACAGCGGCTAAGGTGACGGAAGTAGTGTGTCGCATGATTACCTGCTACTGGCTGAACCCCCAGAGTTTAAGGACAAGCTATACTTCCCTGACAGTTAGGCTTGCACTTCCTCCCTTATTTTTCTTTATTTGTGTGTCTGTCATTCCGGTTACAAACTTTTAATCACAACAAATCCATTACCACCATCTTCTACTCTTCCTATTTCAATATACAAGTTTCAGATGTCTGCTTTACACAGTACAGTCCTCCAAATCCAGCTCCTTCGCTCCATCTTACTGAATCTCCCTAAATCCATTGCCCTCATGATGATTGGATGATGAAAAATAGAAGAAAAAATTTAAAACTTTCCTAGTCCTGCCAAAAGAAGTGGAACATGATGACTACTATAGCTATCCTCCTTTCAGAGCCGAGAGAGACCGCCCATTAACTGAAAATGAGATGGAACCGGTAATGATTAATGCCATGCATTGTACGCCGAGTCACAGACTGAGTGATTTTTTTTTTTATTGAAATTTATGTCAGCAAACAGACACATAATAAATCAAGCATAGAGAAAACAGAAAAAAACTTCAAACTGTGCTTGGGTTACAAAACAATTATACAACAAAATTAACATTATACACATATAGAAAGAAAGAACATAAAATACACTAGATCGTATCCACGGCTTACGTCAAATTAAGAACCTATCCAGTTAGCAATAGGCTGCCACAGTTTACTCCCCTGTATTTTCCTTCTAATCCCCTTAGTTCTGTATAATGCCATCTCAAGATGATATATAGAGAGGAGTCTAGTTTGCCAATTAATAAAAGTTGGCGGTGCACAGTCCAGCCATTGAGAATTAATACATAGGCGGAACATGGCCATGCAAATAAATACAAATCCCTCCTCAGCGGCCGACCAGCTATGCGTTGTATTTTCTTGACAGCCAAAAATCACCAACGTAGGTGATAATTGCACTCGTATACCCAGGCTGATCGTAATAAAGCTTTCAATATCTTTTATAAATGTAGAAAGCTTAAGACAGGAGAAAAACATGTGGGGGGCATCGGCCGCATGTTGACCACACCGATTACAGCCAGTCCCCCTGCCAGAGTTCCATTTAGCCAGTTTTCCAGGCGTATAGTATAGCCCGAAAATTGACATAAAATGCTGACTTTTAAGAGGTCCGTTAAATAATACGTTAGTTGCGAGCTCTATACTTCTTATGAGATTGACCCCTCCATCCCTAATTTATTGACCCTTTTTCCTCACGAGCTACTAGATCATCCTCCACTTTATCCATGAATAACTGGTAGAGGGGGCCCATTTTAACCCTTAATCTAAGTGCTTCCATGATCTCAAAAACTGCGCAACTGAAGATATTTAAAAAAGTCCCTTCAAGCTATATTATAATTTTTCTGTAAGAATTCAAATGTTGCGAAATGAGACCCCTGAAATAAGTCCCCGAGGTGACAAATTCCCATATTGTGCCATCTTGTCATTATATAATCGCCTTAATCTCAAGTAACAAAGAGCAGTTTTGAAGCGGGGTATATACACTCAAGTTCGGACCTATACCTAATTTCTTCTTTGTTTTCCTCCATTTTACATACGCGGCAGTAACGGCCTTAAATTTAGTTTTCTTATAATAACTTGGCTCAATTATACGATTTAAAAACTGTTTTGCTTCTGAGCCCAAAAGCATCTCATAAATTGAGGGGGCTGCAAAATCTAGTGTTGGATCTTGCAGCAGAATTAGCACCCCCATGTGCTGCAATATAGTGATCCAGTGGTGTAGTTGGAAATCGCGGACACCCCAGCCGCCTCTCTCTCTGGGTAAAATACACCATTTCAAAGCTCGTCTGGCACGACGGTAGCCCCAAAGAAACCTTGAACACATTCTCCCAATTCGAGAAAAGAAAACAGCAGGTATTAAAAAAGGAATAGCATGAAATACATACAAACATTTAGGGAAAATAAGCATTTTTAAGACATTGCTACGGCCGAAAAGTGAAAGGTGTAAATTATTAATCCTTTCTAATGTTTTATTAGATGAGGCAATAATAGGGTCAAGATTTAATGGGATTATATCCTCGACCTTCGGTGTGATCTTGTTACCGAGATAAGTTGCCTCGGTCTCAAACATCATATTTTCTGGGCAGCCAGCCAGTGAGTGAATCAGTTGAGTCTTGGTAACATTTAGTTTGTACCCAGAAAGCCTCCCGAAAGCACCAGCATCCTCAAAAATTCGAGTTAAAGCATCCTCAATGTTCGACGTTACCACAGCGATATCATCCGCGTACGCAAATACTTTATAAAATCCGCTGTTTTTCTGAACGAGTTTTATTGGGGGAGAGGTGTGGCGCCGCGGCCTGGGCGACTGACGTTGGAATCTGGGGATCACGGTTCGATCCCCGGCTCCGGCGGCAGGTTAGCCCCGCACCATGTGACTCTGGGCAATAGCTTGCTTAATCTTCCCGACGGCCCCCAGCGCCTAGAGACCCTTACGGGTGATTGTGCGCTTTACAAATGTGGATTATTATTATTATTATTACACTATCTTCCTCTAGAATAGCTAAAAAGGGATCGATATATAAGGCGAACAGCAAGGGGGGACAGGGACACCCTTGTCTCGTCCCCCTTGCTATCGCGACCTCCCCAGAGACATCCCCGCTTACCCGAATTACGGCTGATGGATGAGAGTACAGAGTTTGTATAGCTGTAATAAACTCTGGCGGGAATCACTTCCATTCTAAGACTGCCCACGGGAACCGCCACAAGACCCTATTGAATGCTTTTTTTAGCATCCAACAGGGCCATACCGACGGGGGATTTACTACTCGGTGACCAGTCCAACACGGAGAGAATCCTTTTAATATGGTCTGTAGTGTCTCTGCGTTGAATAAACCCATGCTGCCTTAGTGAGACTAACCCAGGGATCAGATCGTTCATCCTGTTGGCCATGATTTTAGAGTAAATCTTACTGTCTGTATTCTGTAACGAGATTGGCCTATATGAGCCCATTTCTGTTTTTTTTTTTTCTTTTTAAAGAGTACGATCGTTGCTTTAGACCATGAATCTGGTGCCTTGCCTAAAAAAGCCTGTTGCATACTTCCACCAATTCATTCTTTAATATGTTCCAGAACGTACGGTAAAATTCTAGAGGAATGCTGTCGGGGCCCATAGCCTTACCCTGTGCAAAGCCTAAAAGTGCTGATTCCACTTCAGTCCAATCCGGTGGAATAGATAATGTTGTTTTGCAATGATCTGGCAGTGGCTCAGAAGCCAACTCACGAAAGTACTCCTGCTCATCCCCACCAACCGTTTCAAACCCCGGATTGCTATATAATGCTTGGTAAAATCCTTGAAACGCCTTGAGGACACCTGCCTTAGTTTCCTGCATAATTCCTTGTAAATCCATAATTTTTGGAATATCATTATATACTACCCTCTGCCTTAGCCTCTTCGCCAGTAGTCTGCCTGTATTCTCACTAAATTCATACGTGGGTCTCTTGTAAACATAATATATCAATATGTGATATTTGCACAATTTTAGCCAAAACCTGCCGTTTCTTTAAGTCATTAAGATCACATACATTCAACGTACAAATATTTATTTTCCTATCCATTATCATAAAAAAACGTAATCAACATACATACAACTATCTCCGTAGACAGGGCCATAGAATTCTCAAGACGAATATTAATCCTCTTTACATCATTTACGACCAACTGCTTCTGTTCTGCTGCTGACTTTTCAACCACCCACAACCTACCCCCCACACCCAACCACTTCCTCCCCACTCCCAGCCTTTGCAACCACCCTCCCCCTCCTAGCACCCTACCCAACACATGAGGCCCAGGGACCATCAGTCCCTGCAGAAGATGGAGTGCCGTGTGCCCCTCCCTCCTGGTCTATCCAAAAAGAGCTAAATAGAAATAGGTTTAAATACCTTAGAGGGCGGAAAGAAACCCAAAAAAATGCAAACCCAGAAATAAACTATTTCGCAATTTCCCCCTCCCTTACTCTACTTTATAACATCTAGATATTCTTTGGCCTTAACTTCAGACAAAAAGAATTTTATTTGCCCCTTAAACATAACTTTAAGTTTTGCCGGGTTCTACAAATACACAACTGCCCCTTTTTGTTGAAATTCGGGTATCATTTGGCGTAGATGCCATCGTTTAGACACCGTAGCTTGACAAAAGTCTGGTCTAACAAAGAAGCTACAGTCCTTAGCGAATGCTTTCTTACCAGGTCGTGCTCGCAGAAAAATGTCTTCCCGGGCTAGGAAATTATTAAAGCAGACTAGAATTGCTCTTGGAAGGTCTTCTTCTCCTTGACATGGCTGTTTCTTGGTAAAAGGGAAACGGTGCGCTCTTTGGATTTCCCTTGACCAGTCCCATGTTGCCAGCTCAGGAAAGGCTTCTTGCAATAATTCAGCTATAACTTCATTGTGTCTGAACCCTCCTTGTGTTCAGGTACCCCCAGGAAGCGTAGATTATTCCTTCGACTATGGTTTTCCAAATCCGTTAGTTTGTAACTGAGATCATCCCGATGGGCTTTAACAAGTTCTAACTCTGACTTCTGAGCAACAGCCTCGTCTTCCAATACAGAGATCCCTGGCCTCAGTTTCCGTGACTCTGTCAGCTGTCTCAGCACAGGTTTTGATTGCCCGTCGGACAGCATTCTTAACTTTGCAACATGTAGCCTGAGTACGTAAATTCTCTGCTTTACTCTCCGCTCCATGAGTTATCATTGTGTCATAAATAGTGGCCATGTTCGCCATGATGAAATCTCATACTGCTGTAAATATTTTAGAAGAGTTTTGTAGCAAGGTTTTTGAATGGCTGCGCCCAAGAGGGCTTAATATTGGTTTTGATGCCACAGATAATGGCAGTAATGTACTTAAGGCCATGGAGCTTGGTTCCTATTTCAGGGTTCCGTGTTTGGCACACTGCATAAACATTATAGTTCAAGACTTTCTGAAAAAAGAACCCATAGTCAGCAACTTGCTGACCACCTGCCGAAGAATATGCACTCATTTCAGCCATTCTTTTAAAGCTCAGTAGCAGCTGAGGATCATTCAACATGAATATAAGATGCCAATCAAAGCACTCATCCAGGAGGTGGCAACACGTTGGAACTCAACGTATTAAATGCTTGAACGTCTGCTTGAGCAGTACAGGCCACTCAATGAATTTGTCATGCGAAGACTGGATGCTAATGTGAAAGGCATGACCCTTCAGATGGACCAATGGTACCTAGTTAAATACCTGACCGAGATGCTTCGTTCTTTTGAGGTCTTCACATGTGAAGTCAGTGGGCCAAGCTATACCATTATTTCAAATGCTAGAGCATTAGCTGAAGAAGGTGTCTAAATCATACAAAGATGTAGAGGAAAAAAGGAAGCCTATGAATTGGTGGAGAGCTTAGCCCGTCGCTTAGCTGAAAATACAAGGGTGCACAGTAAGATTTTGTCACAAGAACATTACATTTCTGCCACAGTTCTGGATCCACGGGCAAAGTATGGACTGAAGACATTCATTCCTTTTTCAGAGATGGATGTTGCCCGTTACAAAACTTGGATAGCTGAGGCAGCGAGTAAGTTGGAAAATGAACGGCTGCTAATTAAAAGCCCGCTAGATCAACCCACAACAAGTACTTCAGCAGGGCATGCGGCATCAAGTGCAACTTCGGAGGCTGAGGGCAGCGTGTTTGGCTCACAACACTCACCATCACTATCAACAACAGTAACAACAACTGGATCATTAGGCCCAGTAGAATTGTTACACGATTGGTATTTACTGTTAGGCATTAATAAGAACAGTGCTGATGCAAAGAGAAAAGAGCCCGAATGGTTAGTAGCAGCACCCCTGAACATTGAGCGGATGGTCCAATCCTCTCCGGACGACCCAACAGAGGTGTACATTGATCAAAACCCATTGCAATATTGATTTAGGAAAAGAGCTGAATGGCCACTGCTCAGCAGGCTGGGGATAAGCTATCTGGTTTGCCTTGTCGCACGTGTCTCTTCCGAACTTGTTTTCAGTGCTGCTGGTTTCATTGTAACAGTGAGAAGAACCAGTCTCTCATGCAAAAACGTGGAGAGGTTAACAATGATCAAAATGAATCAGCACTTCATACCACCGAATTACACAATACATGAAGCAAGGGAGGAAGATGAGGACAGAGGCTAAGGTGATGGAAGTAGTATGCCACATGATTACCTACTACTGGCTGAACCCCCAGAATTTGAGGACAAGCTATACTTCCCTGACAGTTAGGCTTGCACTTCCTCCCTTATTTTTCTTTATTTGTGTGTCTGTCATTCCGGTTACAAACTTTTAATCACAACAAATCCATTACCACCATCTTCTACTCTTCCTATTTCAGTATACAAGTTTCAGGTGTCTGCTTTTCACAGTACAGTCCTCCGAATCCAGCTCCTCCACTCCATATTACTGAATCTCCCTAAATCCATTGCCCTCATGATGATTGGATGATGAAAAACAGAAGAAAAATTTAAAACTTTCCTAGTCCCGCCAAAAGAAGTGGAACATGATGACTACTATAGCTATCCTCCTTTCAGAGCCGAGAGAGAGTGCCCATTAACTGAAAATGAGATGGAACCGGTAATGATTGATGTCATGCATTGTACGCCGAGTCACAGACTGGGTAATTTTGTTGTTCTTTGTTGTGCATGAAGTTATATCAATGTGCACTAATCATCTTTCTACAGTACACACTAAATGTAATTCAAGGCATTTTTCCCCTTCTTGCAAATATTTTTATTAAGAAATGTGTACTTCTACTGAAGCTTGATACATTGCTTTTGATTGAATACAGGAAGGGGACTCAATCTGCACACTGAGTATGACAACAGCACCGTCTATGTCGATGATGGCAAAAAAGACGGCCCGTTAACTTAAGATGAGAAGGAACAGGTAATGAAAATGAATGTCATGCATTGGGCACCTGACTTTGAGCGATTGGTGTTTGTGTTTTTGTTGTTTGTTTGTTGTGCATGAAGTGAAGTCAAAGTGTACTAGTAGTCTTACTGTACACATGAAAGAGTGACTCAAGTCAATAATATTTCTACTCTTGTTGTGTAATAACAACATTTTACTTCTACTGCAGGCTGATCTTCACAGTCAGTCAGTACAAGTATCGGAGATGATTGATGGAAAAATAACAAGTCAAGAGGACGTTTCATGAGTGGCATAAAAGGTAAACACGTTAACAACAACCACAGCAGATCTAAATGTTTGTGTAAAAGGGGAGTCGAGTGTAGCGGTGGATGACTGTGGTGCATTGATTTACTAGCTTAAATTGTAAAATGCTATGTTTGGATATGAGCTATGTCCAACTCTTTAAAAAAAAGTACTCTTAACGGAGGATGTGCTAAGCGACATGCCATCACTGTGGGCCTGCTCTGTCCTGTTGTTGTTGAAGGTCAATGCTGGAAACAGACTAGAGTAGAGATGATGCATACATGCCACCTCAGAAAGTGTTCTTGTTGCACTATACCATAACTTTTGCATTTCTTTCAACTTTGTTTCTCAATATCCCTTTTGTTTTCCATCTACAATTACAGGCCGGGCCTTGCCCTATACTTGGGAAAACATTGCAATGCACACTTACCTTACCTATAAATCAACATTTTTTTTCCAGGCGGGCAGTGGTGACTGGCGACACCCAAGATTGATGGACGAGAGGTGGACCAAAAGGAATGCCAAGATGCAATTCCAGTCCACATTTTTGACCAGGATAACACAGTAACAGTATCATCTTTCATCATATTTTAAATAATTTGATTAATTTTTTGTCTACAGTCTTTACAACAGTGTGTTCTTCTTGTTATTGTTATTATCATTAAGTTTGCTCTCTTTTATAAAACTGTTATTAGCTATCTGTAAAAGTATTAAGCCTGGAACAACTGAACAAGAAGTGTGTGTAATCCGGGTCTCCTTTTCAATCATCATCATGCATGCATTTCCTTTTTCTCCCTTAACATATTGATATGGATATGGTAGTCTACAGAGTTTGTTGTTAGTTGTTTGTCCATGCATAATGTCTTTCTTTCATTTTCAAACCTTTCCCCCAAGGCCCCCTTCCCATCCATTTACCAAACCCTAACCCTCTTTCCCCGGGCTGTGTGATTTACTGAGGTGTGACTAAATTAAATGTACACCACTAATTTATCACACGCATGCTGGGGCGGATGTGGCAAAAGCAACAGTACTTCAATTTTAAGGCAGAGGGATGATCTTCTTCAGCTTGCCCACCCATGAGCAGTATATTTTAAAGGTGATTTTTATTTAATTTAACAAAAGAACATATACCTCCGCATTAATTGCTGGTATTGATTGGAATTGTTGTCATCCTTATACACAGCACTAACTGTTACGCTGTAGGAGTAGTCAAGTGACTCGACACAACTATAGTTTGTAACTCTGTCTAGTAGGCTACCCACACCACCATTATGTTTTGTTGTAAAATATTTTTGCATTTTATTGTTGCTCGGTAAGTTCTGTACTGTACTTCATTGTACTACTCCTCGAACAGCCTCTCATAGGCGACTGACTGTCTCATTTTCTTTTTTTACAAATGCTGCTCCCCTGCCAGTGTCTACTACTACAACCACCACCACCCCAATCATGGCATGTTAGAAAAATGAAACCGATACAAAAGGGGATGATGGACAGAGCGTTTGAGCAAATCAAACACTCACCCCCAGTCAACTGATCTGGGTTTAATCCATCACCATTCTTTAGCCCACTCAGCCACCCCATTTCAGACATGGCTATATGCAAATCAGTCTGACCCTGTGCCTCATGGGAACAGTCCAGCCCGAACTGCCAAGCCATGTCTTCCATGGACCGGAAACAAGCATCCTGGGACCGGTTTCGGATTCATAATCCTCATCAGCCAGGCTATCTTGAATCCAGTGGCCAAGTGAGCAAGGGACTCACGTCTGAGCATACCCTGCCACACTTAGGGCGAACAAAGCGATACAAAAGGGGATGATGGACGGAGCGTTTTAGCAAATCAAACACTCACCCCCAGTCAACTGATCTGGGTTTAATCCATCACCATTCTTTAGCCCACTCAGCCACCCCATTTCAGACATGGCTATATGCAAATCAGTCTGACCCTGTGCCTCATGGGAACAGTCCAGCCCGAACTGCCAAGCCATGTCTTCCATGGACCGGAAACAAGCATCCTGGGACCGGTTTCAGATTCATAATCCTCATCAGCCAGGCTATCTTGAATCCAGTGGCCAAGTGAGCAAGGGACTCACGTCTGAGCATACCCTGCCACACTTAGGGCGAACAAAGCGATACAAAAGGGGATGATGGACGGAGCGTTTTAGCAAATCAAACACTCACCCCCAGTGAACTGATCTGGGTTTAATCCATCACCATTCTTTAGCCCACTCAGCCACCCCATTTCAGACATGGCTATATGCAAATCAGTCTGACCCTGTGCCTCATGGGAACAGTCCAGCCCGAACTGCCAAGCCATGTCTTCCATGGACCGGAAACAAGCATCCTGGGACCGGTTTCGGATTTATAATCCTCATCAGCCAGGCTATCTTGAATCCAGTGGCCAAGTGAGCAATGGACTCACGTCTGAGCCTACCCTGCCACACTTAGGGCGAACAAAGCGATACAAAAGGGGATGATGGACGGAGCGTTTGAGCAAATCAAACACTCACCCCAGTCAACTGATCTGGGTTTAATCCATCACCATTCTTTAGCCCATTCAGCCACCTCATTTCAGACATGGCTATATGCAAATCAGTCTGACCCTGTGCCTCATGGGAACAGTCCAGCCCGAACTGCCAAGCCATGTCTTCCATGGACTGGAAACAAGCATCCTGGGACCGGTTTCGGATTCATAATCCTCATCAGCCAGGCTATCTTGAATCCAGTGGCCAAGTGAGCAAGGGACTCACGTCTGAGCATACCCTGCCACACTTAGGGCGAACAAAGCGATACAAAAGGGGATGATGGACGGAGCGTTTGAGCAAATCAAACACTCACCCCCAGTCAACTGATCTGGGTTTAATCCATCACCATTCTTTAGCCCACTCAGCCACCCCATTTCAGACATGGCTATATGCAAATCTGTCTGACCCTGTGCTTCATGGGAACAGTCCAGCCCGAACTGCCAAGCCATGTCTTCCATGGACCGGAAACAAGCATCCTGGGACCGGTTTTGGATTCATAATCCTCATCAGCCAGGCTATCTTGAATCCAGTGGCCAAGTGAGGAAGGGACTCACGTCTGAGCATACCCTGCCACACTTAGGGCGAACAAAGCGATACAAAAGGGGATGATGCAAATCAAACACTCACCCACAGTCAACTGATCTGGGTTTAATCCATCACCATTCTTTAGCCCACTCAGCCACCCCATTTCAGACATGGCTATATGCTCACTTTGCCACTGGATTCAAGCAAGCCGGGCTGAAGACGGCTGTAATGCCAGAAACCGGTCCTCAGAATATTGTTTCCGGTCCAGGGAAGGCATGGCTTGGCAGTTCGGGCTGGACTGTTCCCATGAGGGACAGGGTCAGACTGATTTGCATATAGCCATGTCTGAACTGGGGTGGCAGAGCGGGCTAAAGAACGGTGATGGATCAAACCCAGATCTTTTGACTTGGTGTGAGTGTTTGATTGGTTCAGATGCTCCGTCCATCACCACCCCCTTTTGTACCGCTTTGGCCGCCATAAGTGTGGCAGGGTATGCTCAGACGTGAGTCCCTTGCTCACTTTGACACTGGATTCAAGCAAGCGGGCTGAAGACGGCTATAATGCCAGAAACCGGTCCTTGGAAGCTTGTTTCCGGTCCAGGGAAGGCATGGCTTGGCAGTTCGGGCTGGACTGTTCCCATGAGGGACAGGGTCAGACAGATTTGCATATAGACATGTCTGAACTGGGGTGGCAGAGTGGGCTAAAGAACGGTGATGGATCAAACCCAGATCTTTTGACTGGGTGTAAGTGTTTGATTGGTTCAGATGCTCCGTCCATTACCACCCCCTTTTGTAGAAAAATGAAACCATCATCACCATGCAGCCATCGCTGTGCCTAAGTTAAACATCAAGCAATGGTCAGAGAAATTTGGTAGAGGCATAATTAATAATAATAATGTACATGTTTTCAATGAATTCATACACCCCTTTGAGTCCAGGTAAAGAATGCATAGACTAGAAGAGAGAGACTGAAAGTACTAGTAGGACAACTCCATCAGTGAGGGTTGTCGCATCTATATGTTTGTGTCTTACACTGTCAGCCAATTATTTAAATCAAACACTGGCTAAGGGCGGACATGCACCAGCAAGGAAACAGTGTGATGTAAAACAGTAACCCCACCTACAAAACATTAACAACATTGCATGTAAAGTAGAAATATAGATTTAATATAACCCTAACACAAATAAACAAAAAAAAACACAAAAACCGACCCACCCCCCTCACTAACCCCAACTAATGTCCGTAACCAGAAAGTCCAAATGTCCAAAACCCCAATGCCCAATTCCCACCCACCAAAACAAGAATTAAAAAAGGGTCAATAGACAGGGACTCTATATGTGGCGGGATTGGTAGACAAGCACTTGCTCCTCTTGTCGGGCGACGCAGCGCTTTAGAGCGCGGCAGTTGCAGCCAAAGTGGGGGGAAGAACAGAGATGGAAATGCGGTGGCGGGCGGCCGCCAGACTGTGGCGCCGTACCACTGGAGGGTGGTGGCTGGGGTCCGGGGCACTGGAGGAGGCTTCAAGTGCTGCAACCTCCTGCTACTCCTCTTCCTCTTCCAAGACCACCAGTCGCCGATATTCTCGCTGAACTGCCTCCAGCTTGCTGCGCCGTGCCTTGGCAGCCAACTCCTTCCGATCAGGGTTGGAAGGAGTAGCTGTATATCAAAAAGAAAAAACAAGACAATTGTAAAATATACTCTTAGAAAAAAAGTAAGACAAGTTAATTATACACATAGTGGCATGGTAGCACAATAAAGCACAGTACATAACAGTTGTGGTATGTATCTATCCTCCCACTTGCTTGGGCTTTAACATTTGCAGGATTTTTTTCAGGCATTCAACCAACCATGCATCAGATTCTTTACTATCAGCCACCTTTGCAATTTGCATGCTTGCTTGCATCACATGTATCCTTCTCTCTGTCAGTCATAAATATTAAATCTCGCCCGTCCTTCTTCCTTCCACCCGTCTTTCACTTTTTAGTTCAACACGCGGTGATCTGATCTGACTTTTAATCCTCTCCATAAAACTTTCAAAGCGGAGTTGAAATCACAGATAGATGAGGCCATTGGTTACTCAATACTCCCGCCCCTAATGACTTTACTAATACCAATTAAAGGGTGTCTTCACTCTTCAAACGTTCACAACAACTCTTACTTATTTAGGCCATCATCACACTAAAAGGGACTGCCCTCCATAAGGGCGGGGGTCCCGTGGGGGCAATTAGGATGCGACCGTCACAGTGGCGGGCGCATCCCCTATTTTTAACATTGTGGCGGCACCGCCCACCGCAATGCTAAAAATACATGTTGTGCTTATCCAAGTACAACGTGACCGGCCCACGCGATTTCTGCCACGTTGTGCTTTGAAAGGCAGGGGGTACCATAGGTCCATGGGCCCCCCAAGCATACTCTGCATTCCAAAATGCACATTTTATGGCTGGCGGTGTGTTTCAGACACCGCCACCATATTAAACCCTTTTCAGCCTGGTTTCTATCCACCGCGGACCCCCCCAGCCATTGTAATATGGTGGGGGTCATTTCTACAGGGATGGCGGGAGGTTTGCCCCTGCCGGGCCGGCAGTGACTACCACCGGCCCGGTGGGGGCAATCCGCCCGCCATCCTAATGGGGCCATATGTCTCAACAGTACAGCCTTGCACTGAGTGTAAAGTCAATAGTTAAGGATTATGAATCTAATCACCGCCCGCCACTGGTGCTGGCTCACCCCCTACTGCTCCATCGCCTACTGCCGCATCCTCTCCATCCGTGTTGCCTTCACCGCTGGCCCCAGCAATGGTGGTCGGTAGTGCACCTAGAAAACATTACACATTTTTTAGGCGTCATATACACCTCCCCCTATTGGTCAGTAGCAAGATTGAAAAATGTGTTAATAGTATACAACATACATCACTAGTACTAATCAGGTAATAGTAGAGTAGACACTAGTAGTTATATATGGTCCCTAGGGTCATTCTAGCCTTGGCTTAGTTAACCCGACCCATGCAATCATTTTACCTTTGTGTCTTTTATTTTTGTACATGTGACGTTACCTTGCAGCTTGTTGTATAAGACACCTTTGAGCCCACTTGACCACATACTGCTACTGTCTAAGCGCTGCGCACAAGGTCAACCAAAACATTAACAAGCGACTTTTTATGAAGTTGTTGTGTTAGTCCATATTGCTTATCCATAAAAATGCTACACTTTTTGGCACGGCTGAGAAATGCTTCCAATATACTAACGCTCACCATTTCATTTTTCGCATTACAGACGGAAGATTCCCTTCTACGAACCAGAGCTTTGCAGAGCTTATGATGCAACAACTACCAGTACTAGGTTCTTCTAAGGTGAGGGGTCCCCAGAATTCACTCAGGGATCCTCATTTATAAATGTATATAAACTATGTTCCTACCTAGGGGATGGTGGTGCTTCCACCACTGTTCAATGTTTATTGTTTTATTGTTATTGATTTTCCTGTTGGTGCTGCATTATAGAACAATGTACAGAGCGTGTCAATACAAAATAAAATGTTTTAACTTACATAGACTTGGTGGTATTTGGTGTGGACTTACACGAGTGAGTGAGCGAAAGGAAGGATGTGCATGTGCATTGCTTCCACGACTGAGAGGTTGGGTGTGTTATGTTCTGGGTTGTCTACTTGTTGCGTATCTTGGGGTGAGGGTTCGGAGAGCTAATAGTTATGACAAGACACCACTATAACTAGTCAGGCAGGGGATTGTAGTGGGTTCTGAACTTCTGATTGAGGTATGTGAGGGAGGTCCAACATCCCATCACCAACATCCTATTTTCTTGTGCAAAGTTCTGTATGTGCAAAATCCCTACAACTGTAGTAGTATGTCCTGTCATATCAAAATATAAATACATCTGGTTGGGCATTTGCTGGTGTGAATTGTCAAAGCCTCAAGATTAACAAAGACTCAAGATCAATAAGACTAGAAGTAGTACAAGAGGACGACCCAAAGGCCTGGACTCAATGGCTAGAGCTACTGGTGAATCTGAGTTTTATTTAAAACCTTTTAAATGAAGAGTGGCCAACTGGGCAAGCTTAGCTACTACAGTACAGACAGACTAATAGTAGTAGTAGTACAGAGAGTCATCATAGCAGAGGCAGGGATAACAAGATTTTCAAAACAGTACAGATCGAAGGATAATTATTGGTAAAAATAGCATTAGGAAACGGAAACAATAGTTCGGAAAAAATATGGTGCAGTAAAAGTTATGGAATAAGAATTATTATTAAAAACAAGAAGACTTACTAGGGCCAGCAGAAGAGCCCGCATTGGTGTCTTTCTCTTACTGTTGTTCTCCCACCGACTGTGCCCCTGTCTGCCTGCCCCTGGGTGCTGAACAGGAAAGATATAAGAAAGAGTCAAACATTGATGGATGGTGTCAAATAAATAAAATATTTTTAAAGAACGGTCAAAAAACACTTATGTAAAGAACAATTGCAATAACTAAATTGACCGATCTCATCTGGTCAACAAGTAGTGTCGTGGGATTCGCGGATCGACTACTTACTATTTATCAACAATAATCCAGTCTTCCATTCTGATTTCAGAATACTAACTAAGCCTAAGTACAACGTACCACCTGACCTAGCCCACCTATTCCAGGCATGCCAATTGTACATTAACTATGCATTTCCACTTCTTTTACTCCTCAACAATGCATATGGTCAAATGGAGGACACATGTCTACATTTGTGTATACACCACACTTTTGGTTGATTGATTGATGCTGATGTTCTGCTAGTGCTAAGCCTATTATCACTCATTGAACAAACTAAAAAAGGTTCTAATAAAGACTAGGGTACCAGCAGCACATGACGTAACAGAGGGGGCATCACGCATACCACTAAAAAATTACAAATTCCTACAAAGTAACTAAACTTAAGTATCAATCCGCCCCTATCTCTTAGTGACAGGACAAAGTAAGGACTAGAATCACTCTAGCATTACGTAACTTCATTTCTCTAAAATAAACTCTTACATAATCACGCTAAGCGAGCGCAAACGCAAAGTTGCAAACAAGTAAGATTAGTAGTAGCTCAGAAGAGCACCTGTGTCATAACAATCACAGGAAACTTTTAAACGTAATAATTAACCTGTAATGTAAGCAACAGCATTCTAGCTGTTTGGAAAAAAAAAGATATTCGCAATATATTTATATAACACAGAGCAAAAGAACAGACACAAAGTAGTAATAATTAAATACTTACTCACCAAGACCCGGGACCTCCACTCCTAGCAGGTCCAGGATGTCGGACCACCAGCGCGTCAGCTGGGCCTGGGTGCGTCGGATCCCAGAGCAGCGGAACACTATCCGGCGCACGTTGCCCCACCTCTGCTGATGCTCCCGGAGCCCGTACCTGGACCCAGGCCTGCCACCTGCTGCCAGGGTTAAGGGGAGGTGGCGCTGCACAAAGAAAATGAGTGCAGTCAACTCCACCTCCCCAAATAAGGCCTGTACTTGCACCCCTGGCCGCGGCTCTGACTCCTGCGGCGAGCCCTACCCTTGGACATGATTTTGGGGTAGAGAGAGAGTGAGACGGGCGGGAAAGAAAATGTAATAACATTAAAAAAGTAAGTAAAAGAAATAAAAATAGCAGGCAATAGAAAAAGAGTGAAAAAGTAGCTAAAAAACACACACAAAGTAGACAAAAACCAAAAATATAGAAGCAGGAAATTAGACAGAGAGATAATAAATAAAAAAGATTAAAAAAATGTGTCTTGAAACAAAGGATTGGAAAGATAGAGGAAGGATTGAAAATATGGCCCCAGAACCATATCAAGAGTCAAAAACAAGATGGCCGCGCTCATTGTGACCATGTGCGCAAGTTCGCGCAATATTTTCTCCCCAAGCACGCAAAAAGCATTGCGAACACGTAAAATCATTCCCAAACAGGAAATATGTACCGCGAACGGGAGCGAGCATGCATGGAGCGACCTGGAACAGGAAGTAAGCATCACGAGCAGGCGGGACATGTGAAAACAAGATGGCCGCACCCATGAGTGACCGCATGGGTAAGTTGGCGAGATCACGCAGAAATATCGCGAACGGGCGGGAAAAAAACTTTTGTCTTCAAGATATTTCCGCGGGTTCGCGAAGATTTTTAAAATTTTCGCGATCGTTTGCGAAAGTGAATTTTGCAAATTTCGCCCACCCCTGGTTATAGTTAGGACCTAGCTTCCATAGGAAAAGCCAATATCTTTGGCGACGTTTGACAAATCTTTCCGAAATTTTCACACCTAATGGCCCGCACCGGTCAGCTCCTGTCTTGAAAGTTTTGGGGTGATTTACCAAGCGGGGGCCAACAAAAAAGGGGGCTCCCAAAATGTGTTTTTTCTCCTTGTTCATTTCTATATGAAGTTTTGTCATGGCTACAGCCTGAACTGCTGAACGGATTTACACCAAGTTTGTAAGAGAGGTAGTTCTTGGTCCAGAGTGCACTCTTTGATTTCAATGATGTAAATCTGTTGAGTAGTTCCTGAGAAATTTTAAAATAAAAAATATGGATTTCTGTTGACCGCGGTGGATCAGAAAACCCTCCTGATAACAAGCTTCATTTTGATTGGCTGTTAACACTCTAAACCAAGAAGTGTTGGCAGCCATTTTGGGACTCGTTAATACCGAGTCACAAGAAAAATAGGAAACAAAATTCTAAAAAAAATAAAAGGGAGCAGGGTAGACACACCCTGTCCCTCTAGACCTGGTTAGGGGGTCGCCAGGGACCCCCAGGGCCTAAAAAAGCATTTGCGGTGTCCCACGCTTGGTTTTAATGGGGCCCTGGCTGGGCCAGGTCCCAGGGGTGCTAGGTCCTGGGGGCATACCTGTTTGTTTATGCGGGGGCCCCCGCTCCCCTAGGACCGCCACCTCCACGGGGCGATAGTTATTCAAATGTGGGGGTGCTTGCAGCCCCCCAAATCCCTGAGGACCACCACCTCCCTGGGGCTTCATTATTAGTTTTTTCAAATGGGGGGCTCCTGCCCAACATGCAGGTCTGGGGGCTGCCACCTCCCCGGGACTTTATTTAACAAATGCGGAGGGCATGTGGCTCCCCCGCAGCCCTGGAGAAGTGTAGGGGGGATGGAGCTCACCACACACTCCAGGGACCAAGACCCCCGGGGCACTAATTAAAAGAAGCTGGGGGTCCGTTGAGGATCCCCGATCCCAGAAACCATTATCTCACCAGGGCTTTGCTTACGAAGGGAGGGGGCCATGTGGCCCCCCTCATGGAGCCCTCTAGACATTGGAGGCTACCACTCCCCAGGGCTGGTTCCAGCAATGTCCCAGTGTGCCCACCCATAGGACATTGCAGTTTGCCAAGTGATGGTAAAAGTGGGAGTGGCCTGTGTCCACCTCTCAGCAATGCCACTGCATGGGGCTTACTGGAGGTACCTGGTGGGCTAGTTGGCCCCTAAGGATCCTCACCAGCAAAGGGGACTTCATCCTCCAATCTACTACATGCCAGGAGGCGTGTTTGCAGAGTAGTAGGGGAAGGGGGTGTGACCTATGTCCACCTCTCAAAAAGCCCACTGTGTGGGGCTTACTAGAGGTAACAAGTAGACTACTTGGCCCCTACGGAACCCCAGCAGCAAAGGGGACTTCAATGCCCATGTACATGCATGCTGGTTGCGCATTTGTAGAGAAGTGGGCAAAGGGGGTGTGGCCCGCTATGATAACTTAGCAATCTTGCTGTGTGGGACTTACTGGAGGTAATAGGTGGGGTAGTTGGCCCCCAAGAATGTCCTCTGGCTTGCTAAGAAGTCTTCGGAGGCCATGCCCCCCTATCTTAACTACTTTGTAAACGTACCTCTTGGCTCACTACTGGTTAGGGGATGCAGTTCACTTTACTCCTGATGGACTTTGGGGGCCAAGAAGGCCTCCTCGTACCTCCCATAAGTCCTACACAGCGGAATTCCTGAGTGCTGGTTTGAGGACCAGCACCCTTTCTCCACCACTCTGCAAAAGCAACTACTAGTTAAATAAGCATTTGCAATGCAATATGTCTCACTTTTGTAAGAATTAGAGATATTGCTGTTGTAAATGTAAAAAAAAGTAACTAATTTTTTTTGGAGTGGAGTGGATGTACGTTGTTTGTAGTACAATTATGTGGTATGTTATGCAGTGAAATGATGTGGATAGAAAGTATGTGGTATATATTGTATAGGAATTATGTGAAGTGGAATTATGTGTTATGGAGAATGATTATGTGGTGTGGTAGTCTGTTTTGTGGAGTGGTATCCTCAGGTTTAGTCTTGCCTCTTTCTGTACCTCTGTTGCCTCTTTCTGTATCTCACTTGCTTCTATCTGTACCCCATTTTCTCTTTCTGCACCCTTCTTCCCTCTTTCTGCACTTCTCTTGCCTCTTTCTGCACCTCTGTTGATTATTTCTGCACTTCTTTAGCCTCTTTCTACATCTCTGTTCCTTCTTTCTGCACTTCTCTTGCCATTGTTTTACATTTCTGTTGCTTCTTTCTGCACTTCTCTTGCCTCTTTCTACAGTTCTCTGGCCTCGTTTGCACCTCTGCTGCTTCTTTCTGTACTTTTCTTGCCTCTTAATGTATCCCTCTGCCCTCTTTATGAACCTCTCATGTCTATTTCTGTACCTCTCTTGCCTCTTTCTGCAGTTCAGAAATTCAGCCATTATAGCACCCCCCTCAATGCACTGCTGATGACATCTCAAATGACATCTCTGATCACTGAAGACATCATCCAATGAGTGTGTGTGTGTCGGGGTGTCTGAATGGATGATTTACTGGGTGTGTGATTAAACATGTGTTAGTGTAGGCATGGGTGAATGACTAATCTGTGCAAATGCCTGTATCAGTCTGTCAGTTGGTGTGCAAGTGGCTGCATGGGTTGCTGAGTACCTACATGAGTGTCTATGCGGGTTAATGAGTGGTTGCCTGAGTGTCTATGTGGGTGGGTGGGGGAGTGTGACTCCCTGCATGGATTTATGAGTGGGTGATTCACTGGGTGTATGGGTCCATGAGTGCATCTGTGAAGGGCTGTATTGGTTATATGTATGGCTGTGTCGGTGAGTGAATAGATGTCTCAGTGGTACATGTGTGAGTAGCTACATATGTGAAAGGCAGTATATGTGAGTGTTGCAGTGTATAAGTGACTATATGTGAGAGTGAGTGATTGTGAGAGTGGCTGTGTGAATGTGTGTGTGCTTGTGCAGTGATTGTATTATAGAGTAAGTATGTGTTAGTATCTGTATGAATAAGTGAGGTTGTGTGTGTATAACTGTTTAATGGGTAAATGGCAGCGTGATTGAGTCTTTGGGTGATTGACTAGGTGTTTGAGTAACTCTATGGGTGAGTAGTGATTTATGAGTATCTGTATGGGTGTATGAGTGCAGATATCAGTGGCTGTACTGATGTGTGACTGCATGTATGAGTGACTATATGGGTAAGTGGATGTGTGTGTAAACCATTGAATCAGTGAGTGGGTATGTACTAACTTGCATTCGGTGTGTTTATGGTTTCGAGAATGGTAGTCTGTAGGTGTATGAAAGGGATTATTAGGGTGCGAGGAGGTGCATCAGATAATAAGTGGATGATGTAATCAGTGATGTCATTTGAGATGTCATCAGACAGTGATGTCATCAATGATTTCACTGACCATGTCATTCATGATGTAGTATGTTACGTCATCAGCAGTGAAATGCGGGGCGTGAGTTATAGTTAGTTCAGCTAGCTATATTGGCTGAATTTTTTGGGTTTTGTACAAGGAAAATGTCAGGCTAACTATAATGACCTGAAACCTGTGTTTTTTTCAGTGTAAGACGATCGGTCAGAACGTTTACATGTTTATAAAGTAAGACATCAATGGCATTCAAGTTCTTAAAAGGCTGGGAAGCCTCGGCGAGCATAATCTTTAGAAAATGTCCTGACAATAGAAGAAATCAAGCGAGTGCAAGCTTGACCGGTGAACAACGTACTGTGTCCAGCCTGAGACAAAAAGGCATTGTACTCAAAAGACTGAGATGTAAAGAAGTGAGCCAGGTGGTGGGAGACGACTTCCCTTCAGAACTACCTGGAAGTCAACGTGATACCCAGGGGCCTCAGGATTTCGATTATTCCTACTCTGAATAGCCCCAAACCACAGTCCTGAAGGATTGGACATCCAACACCAATGAATGCTCATGAAACATGCTACAAATGTTCATAAAGAATGCATGGGAAGAGCATAGTGAGCTGATGCTACAAATTAGCTCTCTGCTTGATGACATTGAGAAGGAGAGCGATCAAAGTAAAGAGCATATATATTAATGGCCATTAAAGAGAAATTAAAACGATTTAAAAAAGAAGTTATGAAAAGAAAGCAGAGGACATTTGAGCACGATGAGAGAGAAAATTTGATAGGGCGCGAACTGAGCTGGGAAGAGACAATGCTTTAGGAAGAATGGACAAAACAACATGTGATTATACAACAGACCTCAGCTCCGATCAAGAATTCTTGGACTGTAACTCATCCAATCCAAGAGAGGTCACTTCTTTTTCTGAGGAACTGCGCCTCATGCAGAAAGCTTTGGAACGCTAAAACAGGGTGAAACTAAGAGGAAGAGGCAGAGGAGGAAAAATATAAGCACAAGGATAAGGCAAAACAAAAGAAAAGAACAGCAGCACTGGTGTGGGAACAAGAGGCCAGAATGTGAAGAAACAGTAATGGAATGGAGGATAAAGAACTGGTTTTAAAATTGGGTATGTCATTCTGCCCAGATATGCCCAATGATTACGCACAGACATGGATAGAGCTCTATAAGTTTGTGCGCAAATTTAAGCTGTTTAAAAACCACACAATGCATGAAAAAAGATATACTAGCAATCAGTGGCTCTATTGAAAGACATACATCCAAACTAAATATAGAGTATATAGAAACATTGAGGTTATTATGTGATCTGTCCGAAGAAGTACCTATCACACAAAGGGAAGGTTCCCTTATCCCTCTCAACCCCTTCAACCCTTTCGACCACACACAAAATGAGGAGATTTGGCAATCTCTGGGGATTGACACCAGCCTAGCAATAAGACAAATTTAAAAGCTACTCCTAAATATATCCCTCAAACCCCCAAATATATCATTGATGTATTTCATGAGGCAGTTACCCAGGATATTCTAAAAACGTACAATTCAAACATCTGAGAGGAAAAACAGCTCTAGAGATTAGTGGGAAGCGATAACTATGTTGGGAAATGTAGTTATCCTCAGTAGGGAGGAATACATTCAGGAAGCAAACAGACAGCTGAACAACAAAACTTGTTATGAGAGAGTAGACAAATCTTACCTTGCATATCTACAACACAGGGATTTTGACATGTTACAAATTGTCTGATAACCAACCCTTCAACTGGATAACACAAACTTTTTACAGAATGAAACACCAACTACCCCGACCTATTATCTCCTATCCAATGTAAACAAAATCAGCACAAATCCTTCCATCTATTCAAAAACATGTCCATCTACATGGACCATTTCCTTGTTCCATATGTTAAAGACCTGAACTTATACATGAGGGACACAAAGGATTTTAATTGGCATTGGGGAGAGAAACACTGAATGGTGTGGCTCAACGCGGGGAGCTTATACAACAGTATTCGCCTGGGCTGATGGCTTGTCAGGGTTTTCTCAAGACTAGGAAGTTACACCAATTAGTCCACATGCAGATGCTCCTACAGATGATTGACAGTTTCCTGACTGAAAATGTTTATATGTTTAACGGATTTTAGTTTAAACAAATATAAGGGACTTCCATGGGCACCTGCGTTGCCCCCAGCTATGCCAACCAAATGGTAGGCTGGTCAGAGAAGCAGGTGCTCTGGAGTATTGACATGTAACCCTGGATAAAAAATATAAATATCTGGCTACGTTACATAGATGACATATTCTGTGTGCGTGCCATGCCTTTGGGCTTCTTTTATCCACCTGCAAATATGACAACTGGCGGTGGGTATAGCAGGGCGCAGCATAATAGGAATGTCGGGGCAGAGGGTAGATATATTTCGCCTCCACAAGGGAATGAATGGGTGAAAATGAAACCTAGGGGTGGTGGGTCAGACACTCCTGCAAGAATTACGCACGTAGCTGACCTAACCCTGTCAAATAGATTTTCAGTTCTCTCAAACCAGGCTGACATGGATTGACTAGAGCCCAATCTGATACATCAAATAAATACGATACCAAATAGCTTGGATAATAATACTAACATTTTATCACCCTGTCTTACACCAACGATTGACGGGGAGACTCCAATAGAACATGGTAGGGGGAATGTTAAGGTCTTGTCCTGGAATATTGCGGGTTTACGCGTTAAACAGGATGACCCGATTTGGCTACAAATGTTAAAAGAACATGACATAGTTGCCATGCAGGAAACCTGGTCAAGGGAAAATTCTTTTTGGCTGGATGGTTATTCTTCCTTCTTTGTTAAAGCACAGTGTACCCCGGCAGGAAGAGATAAAGGGGGCTTGTTGCTATTGGTGTCTGTCAACATAGCTGGTAGCGTTAGAGAAATTCCTAGTCACTCGCACTATTTTCAGCTACTAGAAATTCTCCATCCGGACAAAATTAAGACAGTCTTAATAAACTGTTACAATTCAATGCAGGGGGGACCCCCACATTTTGTTTTAAATAGTTTATCTTTGTTTTTAACTGATTATTTGTCAAAACAAACCACTTTTGTGCAACTCATATTAATGGGTGATTTTAATGTTCACTTGTGTGGGTCATACTGTCAGATCAAAGATCCTAACGGGCCCGATCTTGCGATTATTCCTCATTTTGAGCATAGTTTGAAGGGTTCAGCTATGGAAGAACTGCTATCAGCTAATGATTTATATGAACCAGGCTTCTCAGATCCAAATGACCGTGTGGACACTTATAATGCGAGGGGTAGTGAATCAATTATTGATTAAATTTTCCTGTCTCCGGGACTCCTCCGCTATGTTTTGTTTTACAACGCCATCGTAAGCAGTTTTAGTGACCACAACCCGGTGTCTTTGGTTATGGATGGGTCGCTTGGTTTTCTCAAAGGGGCTTTGTTGGCCACCGCTGGGAAGAATGTTAAGAGTGCAGATCAAGGGAGGCGATTGAAATGGTGCAAAGTCTGCCCAGAGGATTTTTTAGGTCGTATCGAAGAAGATATGATAGTAGATTTTGAGATTTGTAGGGACCCGGACATGGGGGGAAAAGAAGTAGTTGTCGCATTTGAGGCTATATGTTCCAGGGTAGAAGAAGAGCTTACACTTAGACCAAAGAAGGGACCTGCCCCAATTTTTGGCTGGTTTGACCATGCTTGCTCCAAAGCTCATGCTGCATTGTTGGCAGCGCTTAAACACTTCATAGAAATAGGTCTTTGGTAGCGCAGTTGAGGAAGAAATATGCAGAGGTGATGAAGTCACGTAAAAAAGTCATTAAGGAAGAAGCTTGGGACTCTTTAATGGATTCGGCCACCCTTAAACATAGTTCTAAATTCTGGTCAATAATAAATAATCCTTTATTTGCCCAAACCCGTAATACAGACCTTGAGGCAAATATTCCAGAAGTAGAGTGGCTAAATCATTGTTCTGCAATTTATGGGAGTAATAATTCCTATGAAACATTTCATATCCCTTGTTATTCTGCTACCCAGCCAAATCTAAATTTTAGTGAAACTGAAGTTAAGGTTGCAATAATTGGTTCCGCGAAGAATAAAGCTCCAGGACCTGATGGGGTTCCCCTGGATTTATATAAATCAAATCCTGGGCAACGTTATTAGTGAATGTTTTTAACCATGTACTCATAGGGGGTTTTCCAAAAACATGGGCATGTTCAATCATAGTCCCAATTTTTAAAAAAGGGCAAATAAGTGATCCTAAATGCTATCGCCCTATATCCTTGTTGGACTCTTCTATGAAGATCCTGGGAAAAGTTCTGTTGGCTAAAATTAATAAGTGGACACTAAAAAATGACATTTTGTCCAATGCCCAATATGGATTTCGCTCAGGAAGAGGGACAGAGGACCAATGCTTAAATCTCCATATGATCATCTCAAAATATACAAAGGCTAAAAAGGGGGCAATCTTTGTTGCTTACATGGATTCATCAACAGCCTTTGATCTAGTCAATAGAGCAAAGCTGTGGGCCTTGTTGTTAAGTTTGGGATTGGACCCTCCTCTGGTCCATTTTTTAGCTGAACTCCACAAAGATTTAAAGGCTTCCATTAGAATGGATCAGGTAGGACATCGTACAGCATGGTTCAAATCAGGCAGGGGTGTGCGGCAAGGCTGCATCCTTGCCCCCATGCTGTTCACTTTATACATAAATGCTCTGGAAAATAACCTCCTGGCAGTCTCTGCGGACACACCGCGTGCAGGAGACACTCATATCCCGGTGCTTCTGTACGCGGATGATGCCGCATTGATAGCTAGGACACATTTAGGTTTACAGAGACTTTTAAATACATTTAGTGATTTCATGTCCTCTCTTGACCTAGTGGTGAATAACGCTAAATCACACGTAATGGTTTTTGGGACTGCTAAAAATAATATTAAATCCTTTTACTGTAAAGGGGAAGTGATTACTAATGTTAAAGTTTTCACTTACCTAGGTGTAGTTTTTGACTCCAAGGGAAACTGGACCCCACAAATAACAGCTAAAACTAAAGCAGTGAGGAGCTCTGTAAATGCGATCCTGAGCTTCTCAAGGAGACTTGGGGGGAAAAGTAGTGGTGCATTATTAGCTTTGTATAGGGCAAAAACATTAGCTATTGCACGGTATGGAGCAGGTCTGTGGGGTTATGTGAAAACTGAAACTATACAAAAGGAGGTTAACAAGTTTCTTCGTTCGATGTTAGGGCTCCCTCCGTCGACAGCCACTTTCTCAGTCCATCAGGAGCTTGGAGCAGATTATATTACTGACATCCTCGCTATGGCACCTATCCTACTATGGATTAGGGTTTGGACCAATAACAACTTGGGTCTTAATCACTAAATACTGATGGATTGTTTAAAACTTGATAAGTATAAAGATATTGCTTGGCTGTCTTACATTCATAAGTGTTCAGTGGAACTAGGCCGCCCCGAGATATTTTCCGCCCCGTTTGACTTGATAAAAGCAGACCTAGATTGGGTTAAGCTCAATTTTCTCAAACTCAAGACCCTGGAGAGAGAGGAACATCAATTAATAAAACCCACTGTTAGAGCTCATTTTATGACAATAACATGTATAGCTATTCAACCGTACCTCACTTTAGTTAATATCCCATTCCACAGGTGGCTTCTGGTTAAATTTCGATTTAACCAGATTTATACGGTACTTTGTGATAGTGAAGGTTGGTTTAAGCCCGAGGACGCACCTGTATGTAAATGTGATGACTTTTCCCTGCAAAACAACATGCACTTAATGCTGTTCTGTCCTTTTTATAATGTTCCAAGACAGAAGTATTTGGTACCCTTACTGAAAGAGAAAGCTTTTTTACAGGCAAAACCAGCACTCCTGTATTTACAAATGCTTGAATCCCCCTTGGTGATGTTCAGCGTAGCAAATTATCTTGTCGCTGCTGTTAGAATTAGGAAGAGGAATTTACAAGTGTAATATTGGGGTTTGTGATGATTGTTGTTTTGCCTTACCTATTTGTACATGATGATTTTTAATCTTGTAATTTTTAATCATTTTTTACTGAAATTGTACTGTATGTATATTTTTATATGAATTTTGGAATGGTTTTTAACTGTCTGTAGTATGCTTTTATGATTTTTAACAAAATCGAATAAAGTGGTTTTTGACTTGACTTGACTTGACTTGTGTGGGAAGTTGATGAACGTGATCTCTTCAATTTTCCAGCTACATTGAATAGTAACAATATGAATATCAATTTTACCATGCAAGACATCTATGAAACCATTTACTTCCTTGACCTAAGATTCATAGTGGAGGCAGGAATTTTGTCCACTGACCTTCATAGAAAAGAGACAGCAGGGACCTCTATACTCCACGCGGCAAGTTGCCATCCACCTAACTTTAGATGGAATATCCCTTACTGAGAACTACTCAGAGCAAAACGTAATTGTAGCTCGGAGGAATCCTACATAAAAACAAAGAAATACATGATAGGAAGATGCGGGGAGAGTGGGTACTCCACAAAAATGCCGGACATAGGAAAAACGAAAGCTGACAGTATTGAGAAAACTAAGGCACTTCATCAAGCGCAAGGAAAGAAAGAAGATATTGACCTAAACTCAACATCCATAAGATTCATAGCCACATTTAACACACAGGCTGCCAGTCTCAAATAGATTCTAAAGAATAGATGGGATATCTTCACCTAAGATACAGATCTGAAATCCAACTAAGGGGTCCATTATGATGTCGGGCGGATCGCCACCACCCGCATGGCGGTGGCTATCTGCCTGACATCATCCTCCACCCGGCTCCCATTTCCCCCTCCATATTATGATGGTGGAGGTACACCGGCGGACGGGAAGGGGTGAATATGGTGGGGGTCTGCTAGATACTGCCATCCATATTACAATGTCAGTGGGAAGCAGCCTTTCTGTGGCGGCAAGGTATGCAGATTCCTCAGTTAGGAACCCATTGTGGGTCCCCAGGATGTTTAGGGAGGAGGGAGGCACGTACCCCCCTGCATTTTCAAATGCATTTTTTGCTTTGAGGCGGGTGCTGCTGACAGCACCGCCCACCACAATGCAAAAAATTCCTTTAAATAAACAATTTCATTTACATATGATTCATTATTAAAAATTAGGATTTTTTTATTTTAGATACTTCCCACCCTATACCCATACAAAATTCACAACCCGCACCTCAAACTTAATTATTTACACTGTTAAATATTTATCAATCAAATAATTATTATTAATAAAAAAATAATTATGACTTAATTGCAATAAATTTTCTTCCCACCCTACACTCCTACATAATCCACAATCCAGACCCAAAAATCTTAATTAAAATAATGAATTACGAATGGAGTCTAGGGCTCAGGGCCCGATGCAGGCTCATTTACAATGATGTCGGCAAGGTTTTAGGGGGGTTTGGCGTTTTTTGGTCCAGAATTGGCCGAATTTTGGCCTTTTTTGGTGTTTTGCAGGTGCGTGTGTTTGGGTGAAAAGTCGGACACCTTCCAGTGGATCGATTTTGTTCTGCCTTTCTGAGATTCTTGGGAATTGCTGGAACAAGTGTCCTGGTAAGTTTCGAGAGGATCGAAGTAGTGGAAGTGCTGAAAACAGCAATTTTTTGTCAAGGCACAATTTGCCATGTTATCCAATGGGCGGTTTGGGGGCGCAAGGAGAAAGTGTGGTTGGGGTGTTCCAGTTGAGCTAGGGGAACGGGGCTTCTGTGAGCGATAGGGAGGGAAATTGGTGGCTGTGCAGGGAATTTGGAGGAATCGATTGATGGGAAGGGTGTATTTAGGCATAGTCGAGGAAGGCAAACCGCTGCCATAGGCGCCCATGTTAATTTTCAATTATTGCGTGTTTTTAGGGTGCAGTTAGAGTGTGTTTTACGTGGTTCATAGTGGATTTGCTTAGCTGGGATGAGAGTTGGGAATGTCTAGTTTTGATTGCAAGTGGTTTGAAGAAAATCCATGGTGTAAAAGGGGTGTTTTTGGCCTAGTTTCAGAGTGCAGTTTGGCACGATTTTAAGGCATGTGCAAGGTCACAGTAATGCACGTTTTTGGGAGGGTAATGTGGGGTGTTCTAGATTTTTGGGAGTGGGTTTAGGGGTCTGGGAGCACTGCTGGCAAAGTCTAATTTTGTGTCAAAAGAGCAGTTTGGTCGTAGGTTGAGGGGAAAGGGGAATTAGGCTCTGTTTCTGAGGTGCATTTTTGACATTGGCTTACATTGGCGGTCTGCAAGGTAGCAGTATTGCATGTTTTTGGGGGGCTATTTGGGGGTGTTCTAGATTTTTGGGAATGGGTTTAGGGGTCTGGGAGCACTGCTGGGCGGGTCAAATTTTATGTCAAAAGAGCAGTTTGGTCGTAAGTTGAGGGGAAAGGGGGATTCGGTCCTGTTTCTGAGGTGCATTTTTGCCATTGGCTTACATTGGCGTGCCTGCAAGGTAGCAGTATTGCATGCTTTTGGGGGGCTATTTGGGGGTGTTCTAGATTTTTTGGGAGTGGGTTTAGGGGTCTGGGAGCACTCCTGGGAAAGTCTAATTTTGATTGCAAGTGGTTTGAAAAAAATCCATGATGGAAAAGGAGTGTTTTTGGCCTAGTTTCAGAGTGCGTTTGGGCACGATTTTAAGGCCTGTGCGGTTGTGTAGGTTGAGGGGAAAGGTGATTTGGCCCTATTTCTATATTGCATTTCGGCCCATAGGCTAACATTGCCGGTAATGAGTTATTGCAGATTTCACTGGAGACAACTCTTCTGGCACTTTACGCAGCTGTAGTGTAGGAAAAGCACTATACATTTACCCAACGAGGTAGTACTTACTGGATTAGCCAGTAGAAAGTACTCCAGTAATAGTTATGCAAATCGCAAAAAAATTCGCGTGTTTGTGAGAAATCAGCAAATTCACGTTTTTTTTGCGATTTCGTGCAAGTTCGCGCACCACAGATCCACGCAATTCGTCCATACTTACTAATTACTATCCTTGAAAAGGAGACTCAGAGTACGTACTTTGGAAATGATGCTTGTATGTAATACTGCCGCCTCTGAAACTGAAAGTGTTATTTTTGCACTGCACAGCGTACCTTATATTTTCTTCTCCGTGGTGTTTTAATATCACTTCCTGTTTTTCCATCAACAATTACAGTCTGGCTTTTACCCTGTGCGATTGGAAAAACGATTAACTCAGGCTTACCATTAGCGATCCGCAATTCCACATCCGCCAGGCAGGCAGTGGACCGTGTGTCTGGTCACCAAGATTGAGCGACGGAGCGTCGAATGGAATGGAGGAGTACCGCGAATAAGAGGAATGGCTGGATGCACGCAACTTCCCAAATTCAACAGGACAACTACAACATACAGTTCCAGTATCCTCTTCACTTCTCCTTATCTTTTAAATAATGTTATTGTTGTGAACTTCTATGAGTGTGACCCTGTGCATTTGTTTGCTCTCTGCTTCCAATTCATCCCTCCAGCCATTGTATACGTTTTTGTTTGCTATTTTTAAAACTAATTTCATGTACTAAGTGTTGTTTATTCTCTCTGAGGGCAGATAGGCAAGTGAAATTGCGTAATTACTGCAGCCCTGTACTGTCAAATTTTTCTTCACAGTTAGCGAGTTGTAGAAAGTACTACTTAGTTTATGTAACCTAACCATCCATTTAGCAATCAACTTGATGCATGCCATAGTGCAGGCATTTCCTTTATGTCCCTTAAAAGATTTATGGATATCTTTGTATCCAAAGATTTGTTTATCTTCATTTGTTGTTTGTCCATGATGTGTTTTTTTTTCCTCTCTCCACAAAACCTTCCACAAAAACCCCATTCTCATCCAATTTTCAAATCCTAACCCTCTTCCCTCGGGCTGTGTGGTTTTCATTGAGGTGTGACTAAATGACAAAAATAATTCTACACACTTGCTGGGGAGAATGAGGTCAAAGCAACAGAAATCAATTTCAAGGCTGATGAAGGAATCCGAGGATATATTCTTACTCAGCTTGACACAGACCCATGACTATTTGCAAATCAAATCTATTTTTCATGGGCGCCATCAACTGGATTGATCATCAAGAACATCCTCCTCCTACACATGGTGAATGATTACGCTGCTGTGTCCTTCACCTTCAGTACTATTTCTTGTAGTAGCCAAAGCCAAACTCCACGCAACTAGTAGTTATACTTTGAATACTTTAGCATTTGTTATGCTAAATTATGACACTGTTCTTGTGTACTGTGCTATCTATCGTACTGTTCCAATGCTCTGCTCAGGCCACTCAAGGGTTCCTTTTCTTTTTTTTCATATGCTGCTACTGCCACTGTGTACCACCACTACTACCAGCACAACAATGCCATTTCATCCGCCCAGAATTGCCAACCTTAATCGCCATTTGCCATGCAGCCAGCCCTGTGCCTATCCCTATTCTCAAACACGAATCACAGGTAGGATACGCGTTTGGGGGGAGGGAGAATAATGGAGTAGGAGGAAAGAGGAGAGACTGACTGTAGTACTAGTAAAGTAGTAGGACTGTAGTGTAGTTCCTATATTCCCAATAGGCTCTGCGCATTGGAATAATATAAACAGCAGTGTAGATGTAGGACTGAGGCTGACTAGGTCTCTACTGACTATATTAGACTTAATTAGTTTTGCCAGCTAGCTCAGAGGTCACTAGAAACTTTCTCGAATAACCAAGGAGGAGTTTAACTTCCCTGGATAGACAAGAAGGGATTAGCTTCTGACAACCATAAAACATGACAACTTTGCTCCCTCAGAATAAGAGTGTATCTCTAAAGTCGTGTGAAAACAATAGACAGCTACTTTACTCAGTCAATCGTGCATACTTAGTTTCATCAGAGTGCAGAGAAATAGAGAGACGGGCGTTTTCAATAAAAGGTGTTATTTATTGAGCAGTCTTCTTTCTCGTGCAAGAGAAATGAATTGCCACAATTGCAATATTTAGTATAAAATAAAGTGCGTACAGTAAAAGGAGTATTATAAAATAATACTGTAAAAGCATTGATATGGTTCCTTAGCTATATGATACTTTAAAATAGATAAAATATATACATACATATATACATTGACTAACGTACTCAACTGGTGCTTCTAAATACGCCTACCCCGGTGTACCTGACCTAAGCCTAATACGTGGGAAGGAGTAAGTAAGTAGCAGTTTAGGTTAAGTTGGTTTTTGCCAAGGATCTGAATCAAGAATTCACTTTAAGGGTTTAGTCAGCTCCCTACCTGGGTAATAGAAAGCAGGAGTTCTGGTATCTCTTTCTCAGGACTCGATATCCCAGCAGCCCGCAAGGGCAGCTGGAAACACCGGAGTTGGATTTCTCGGCTGGAGAAAAGACAGCGTCTCTCTCAGTGCGTCAAAAGGGAGGGGCGGCGTCCGTGGGCTCTCGCATCAGCTGGGCTCTCGGGCAAGTAGATAGCCGCTCTGCTCCAAACCACCGTGTGTTTGCTTAAGGCAACGTTGGTATATTTATACCTGAAAGGTGCCGGGTTTGACGTAAGGTTGGACATAAGAGGTCAATAAAGATGTCAATAAGAACTGGCCGTTTTTTCAGTGCTCACAGGAGTTCTAGGACAAATCAAAACAGAAGCATGGGGATTTCCCAGGTTGCTGGATGTTTGCTTTGTTTAAAGAACGCGTTGCACTCTCTAGGAGTCTGGGGAAGTAGCCTTGCTTAATTTGGACTGCATGGGCTACAACTAAATATGGATATGATTCTTATGCCCTTATAAGGATATTATTTATTATAGCCATAAAGGGCATAAATTAGGAATATTGAATTAGGGTCCTAGATAGAAATACAACACCCACTCCACGATATAATGTCCCTCATTACTAAAACTAAGCAATAGTAAACATATAATGGTGCATGTATTTTCCAACCCACCTCAAAATACATAATTTGCATTTGAAATGGTATATGGTAAATACACAAAAAATGAGTATTGGTACTGTACACTTTTCAAGCAGAGGTATCATTCAGTTAAAAAATGCATATATATATATCAGCTGAATGAATTGCGAAAATTACACATGAAATGGCTCTGAATACAGAAGAGAAGATCGAGACCATTCCATCACATATTAATACAAATGCTGTACATGTGCTAGAGGCTGAGGTAAAATATTATCTCTAGAGTTCCTAAAATAGAAGCTCTGTTCTCTAAGAATAGTTCTACTTTAAGCAGAGTACATGTGCCAGAAAAAGGTAAATATTTTGGAAGTGAAAAAAAAAAATCGCTTTCAGGGGAAAAAAATAGTTCTAAATGTTTTCAGTAGCTTTTGTTTATCAAAGCTGAAGGCCGAATTCAGAGTTCAGGGAACGCTGTGTGCTTTGTTGCTTAAAAAGTTATTCTTTCTGTTCAGGGGAGAACATCATTTCAGACAGACTCGCAAACAAATTGGTCTACGACATCAGGTGAAATTTCGACCAAGTTTGAAAATGCTGTAACAGTGCATGTGTGAGAATGATTGCCATCATCGGTGTCAGGATCAGCAATGCTCACAGAAGGTTGTACCTGTGTGATGCTGCTCTCATCTTGTACTCCACTGCCACATACTCGTAGTGGTGAAGTCTCAACGAATGCCGTCATCAGAATAGGTAGCCGCTGGGGACAACACGATGCATAAGCCGTTACCGGACCTAGCAAGGTATATGTATCCATTGGTACTGCTGATGGTAGTTTAAGACAGACTTCTAACACGCATTCTTCTCCACATAGCATACATCGAAGCACAGGTAAGATGTAATTTTGCCAGATAGGTCTGAATGAAAGAAACCAGGTCATATTCACATCTCTTAGCCGGGCTAATCCGAAGACTTTAGTTATGCGATCCCGATAGCGTATAGCTAGGATCGTTTCTTCCATCGTTGCTGGAGTCTTGGATGCAACTTGGCTTGCCATATCGGAGCAGAAGGATCAAAAATAAAATTCCTGCCACGATTCCCAAAAGTAGAGGTAGGCCACCAAAGACAGAATGGACAAAATTGGGAAAAATGCCCAGAACTGTTTCGAAGGGTGTTAACAGTCCCGAAAAAATTGTCTTAAATACATGTGCGATGCCACTGGTATCCGACATGTTTAGTATTTGGCTCAACATTTCTACGAAATGCACGGGGCAATTTGTTGATAAAAGTGAATGTATCTCTGCCGTTGTCCTTGCAACTTGTAGATCATACGTTTCCTTGGACGAGGTCAAACGCACAGTTGTCTGTAAAACAATAGACTTCATTCTGCTTAAAGTATCATTTCGAGTAGAAGAGATATTCAAATAAGGCCATATCGCCGCATCCATGTCTGGAGTGCTGTTTGGATACAATACTTGCATACTGCAAGTGACCAAGGAACTAACGCTTACGAGATAGGCTTTCCTTGGCACCATGCCACAACAGCTGTGGCCATTCATTAGAATATAGCTCCTGTTAGAAAGCTGTCTAAAGAATGGCTCTATCTGTGTTGCAGGAGTGCCGTGCAGGTGACATGAAAGGTTATTCGAAGACCCTTCGCAGGCTCCATGCATATTAATACCTTGACACAGAAGTGTACCGCTTAGTGATCTTTTACAATTTTTATCACTTAGAAATACATGCTTTTTCTTTTCACTGTAACATGTGTGTGTATAAGGTAATTTCCATGTTTACTTGATGTACCCTTTACCCAACCTTTCATACTGGCCCGCTGGTATATACTCTTGTCATATTTATTTATTTATTTATTTATTTATTTTGAAAGTTTTATATAGCGCAAACAAGATCTTTGCAGATATCAGAGCGCTTTACAGCCGAAAGGTACAACCTGTGAGTAAATAACAATTGGGGTGAGGAAGGTACATGTGGGAGCATGGTCAGATAGATGCATCAATAAAGTATCAATAAAGTACAAGTACATATCACATACCACATCAATAAAATACAAGTACAAATACATGGTGGCGTAAACACTCAGGTAGGTCAATATCACGAGTCATACCGAAATGCAGAAAGATCACTAGAACTGAATGATACAGTGTCTGTAAATATCATCCCCAGTAATAATTCAAATGTATTTAGCCATGAGGATAGCCTTTACTTCTTTCTTAAAAGTTATGGTAGAGGAGATGAGCCTGATTTCAGGGGGGAGTGAGTTCCAGATCCTGGGTGCCATTCCTGAGAAGGAGCGTTTATAGGTTTTTTCCTTGCGGAATCTTTGGGGCTTTAGCAGTAGATTGTTTGCGCCTCTAGTGTTTCCGGAGTCTCCAGAAATCGTCAGCTTCTGGGCGAGGTATCCGGGTGTGCTCAGGTGGACAGCCTTGTGCGTCATGCAGGCGATTTTCAGATGTATTCTGGCTTCAAAAGGTAGCCAGTTCAGGGCTTTCAGGTCAGGGGAAATGTGTGAGTGTTTTTTAGATCCAGTGACGAGTCTCGCTGCGGCGTTTAGAGAAGCTCTTATGGGTGCCGTAGTAGTTAGGGGGAGACCGCAGAGGGCGATGCTGCCGTAATCTATTCGTGGGATGACTAGTGCTTGTACCGCAGTATGAAAATCTTTGGCTGGAAGGAAGGGTTTGAGTTTCCTTAAGGTATTGATCTGGTAGTTCTCACCCTTAGTTGCCTTGTTGATGTGCTCCTGCATGTATTTATGTATGCATGTATGCATATTTAAATTGGAAAGTTGTTATCGGAATTGTAATTATTCCGTGTATTATCCATTCAATGACCGGTCTTTCTGACATTGTCAACGGTAATCTCTCAAGTGTTTCAATGCTCAGAATCGTATAGTCTGCTCCTTTTTGTGCCAAACTGATTTGTTTATCAGTAAGGTTAAAGATATAGAATAATGACGATGTGTTGATTAAACACCATGGTACGTAGCCTGAACGCAGATTTTGCAACGTCCAGCCAAGCTGTACAATAGAACGTAATTGGGACTGACCATGTTGTAACATTAGTAAGTCCTGCTCTATTATATCAATAGCAGATGATACGATACTGTTTAGTGAATATATTCTGGAGGACAGAGTCGTGAACCCATTGTCCACAACAGAAAGTGATTTTTCCAAATTAATACAATCAATTTCTCGTATTTTTTCTGCTGTTTCAATTTGCATTACTTTCCAAGCTTTGTTGTACGCAGCGTATATACCGGCCGCTATAAAACATTTTTTACGCTGTTTGCGTGGTCCCAGAATGAAATCACGCAAGTCAGCACCGTCTTTAAGTAAAGTCAAGTGTGGGTTAATTTCTGCCAGTGTGGATTTTTGTAGCCTTTCGAGGCATAGTTTCCCTACACTGTATGTTGTAACTGTCCCTGGATGTTGTCTCTGGGAGTATCTTGGTTCCGGCCCGGTCATTTTGAACGCCTATATTTTGTTCAGGAATCTTTTTTGACAGTTATTTGTGTCGGTGGGCCAGATCAACCATTTTTTCCAATCAGGATGTGTTCCGTTTTGGTATAAAATATGGGATACGCCTATCTCCATATCAGTAGTGCTATTACTATCAGGTATGGGCTTTGGAATAGACGGTTTGTTTAAGTCTTTAATCTTGGCTAGGCCAAGACAGGTAGTCTGTTGAATGGTGTCATTCAAGAATATTAATTGTTCTGGGATCATGCAGGCTCTAAATAATGCTTCTAAACCTTGGACCTGCCATTCTTTTGTACCCCAGATGGTTTTTGTTTCAATGTTGTTTTTCTAGAATTCAAAACCAAATGTAATCATTTTTTTCATAAAATGTTTCAGAATAGATCAATTTAGTATTTTTCAGTATTGTTTTAGTTTCTGTCTTATTTAACATTTTAAAATAAAACGTTTCTGCATCACTTGTGTTAAACCCTGAGAAGTATGGGCATTTCTCATAAAATGTTTTTGAGCAGCTTTTAGGTGGCGTTACACAATGTTCCCATTGGTTATAATTAAAAACATTTCTAGGTTGAGCAGATTTATGCAAATAGTGATGACCAAAGTGATTATAACAGTACATTTCTTCATAATTTGATGAACCCTGTAATTAATCATGTTCTGTAAATGTTGCTGACATTACTAAATCTGACATCATATTATCAATATTTCCCAATCATCAGAGAAAGTACTTGGGTTTACAAAGTCACTTAATGAAACCTTAAACTGGTGTAGATATTTCAAGAGCTCAATCGGGCCAAAAATGTCAAATTCAGTTCTGTCCCATGCTACCCCACCGGGTATTGGATTAGCTGTGACGTTCCCTGATGATAGTTCTCTTTTCTTGATGTGAGATGACTTGTGAGGCTTTAGGACCAAGTTGATGTTCTGACTTGCTGTGTCCATTGTACTGTATTTTCCTTCAATGAATTTTCCCAAACAAAGAACCATGATGAGCCAAAGCAGGAGGAAAAGTACACCTAACACAATCCAAAATTCAATCCATGGAGAAATCAGATAGGTTTCTTTGAGTTAATGAAATAGTTCAGTTACTTTGTCTTTGAAAGTTTTTGTTTGCTGGCGTTTCTTCATGTTCACTTGGATCATCAGAAAAGTCATCGAAATTGATGAAGTAGCCAGATGCAGTTCTGTCAATTGTTGGAATTGTTTCCGAATTTTCATTTGCTTTTGGATTTTTCTTTGTTTCATTAGCATAGTCTGAGGCTACATCGTTGTAAACTGGTGTTTCTTTACGAACTGTTGCAATTTGGGTTTCAAGAGGCATAAGTTCCATGGCTTTGTTGCATAGTCCTTTTTTATTCACTGCAGGTTTATCGAATGTGATTAGTCTCTCAGTTTGAACCTCTTGTATTGTAGCAAATTTTAGTGTTCTGCTATTTCTTGGGAGTCCACTGGGCCTACTACTTATTATTGGCCACATGATTGTGGTTTTACCAGGTCGATGGATACAACTCTGTTCTCCTTTTTACCAGCAAGGGGCGGTAGTACAACTGATCTTGTTCCGCTGACAGCTAAGACAGGTACTGCTTTACTGTAAGAAGGTCCAAATTCCTTCTTCACCGCGATCTTCTCTCTGACCAGATCCCCAATCTTTGGAATCCAGACAGGTCTTGCTGGGACAGATGGTTTTTCATCAGTGGCTGTTGGCTGTTGCTTTAACTTTATGTTGCCCAGGTTTCGTCTTGTTTCATTTAAGTCCTGTAAAACAGCCAAACGGCCTTAGATATCAAAGCATTTTTCTTCTACCACTGAAGTGTAACTAGCAAGGTCCTGAATGTGCATTCTAGTACCGAACAATAGTTCGTACGGACTGAGACCTTTTAGAGAATTTCTTGGCAGATTATTAAGACTACGTTGGACACTTGTTAAATGTTGGACCCACCCATCACCCGAACCTAATACCCTCGCCATTATAGATTGCCCTCGGGATGGAATGGACAAGAGTACCGCAATGCAATGCCCATGCTGGTCATGGACTCCTTGTAAGCCCTAGAGCTAAACGCAGGACCCTGGTCAGAATGTAGCATGCCAATTGCGTATGTGCCGATAAAGACTCGCAAATCTTTTATAACAGTTCTGGCGTCAGCCGAGTGCTGGTGCCTACATTTTAAGTGAATCTAGTCTTAAACATAAATGGGACGCAGTTCTCCTACTGGATTTCTACGTATAGATAGCCTTATGCTTTCTAAAAGAAGGGTCCTGGCAATACTCTGGTCGGTTCACGACTGCAATCTCTGTTGCAGTTTGGACAGCCCGTTGCAAATTTGTTATGTTGCAGGCTCATCCCCGGCCACCAGTATTCTGATTGTAATTCTTTCAGAGATTCCTTGATCTCTTGGTGCCTTAGACCCAATCCCATATGTGTGTCTGCTATTAAGAAGATTCTCCTGTTCGTGTTTGGAATTACTCTATCCCCCACTCCAGGGATTCCAGCAAAAGGAACGGAGTTTGCATCAATTATGTATGTATAATTGAGTGGATAGTTCACAGGTAATGCTGCATAGTTGCCTTTGAAAGACGCTTTTACCGCCTGCATAGTTTCCCCGTCTATGTATTTTTCTGAACGCTTTTTTGTGGCTAATGAAGCCGGTTGAGCTGCTTCCGCTGTGGCTGTGTCAGCCAATGAATTCCCTGCAACGTGAAAGCCATCACGTTGATGACTCAGTGTATGTATAACGTGAGACTTTTGTAGTTCTTTCTGCAAAAGAACTACCTGTTCCCAAAGCTTTTTATGCTTTATTGTGGCACCTGTGTCATCTTTGTAATCGTTTTGAACCCAGTTCTGCAAGTCATTATTGTAAGACCTGATGCAGTAATGCGAATCGCACACTATTAGTGTGGGGAATTCGCGATCGGCATTTTCAAGCGCCATCTTTAAAGATCTTATTTCAGCTCGCTGAGTTGAGCATTTTCTGAGTGATTCAGTTTTTGTAATCATCGGTCTGAATTTACCCAAGCGCCAGCGACCTTTAACAATTGCGCACGCTGCATTGTAGGATTTTTTCTCTACATCGAAATGTTGTGCAAATCTGTCCATATAGATTACACATGTTTATTGTTCGAGAGGCAGAATTTCGATTGGCAGAGGATATTCTTCTTCATATTCTAGATTTTCTAGTTTTTTTTGTTTCGGGTCAAAATTGTATTTCACGTCTTCTGCAGCAAGAGAATTTTCCCATTGTATCCATTTTGGATCTAAAGCCACAGCAGTCAAATTGCGTGGGCTTCTTAATGCCTCAAGGGCTGATTCTGCTGTTAAAACAGTTATCCTTCTGCCTTGGGCTCTTTCTTTTGCTACAGCAGTTTGAACCGCTATTAGAAATTTTTCAGTAGAACTGAATTTCATTTCACCTTTTGTTTACAAGTGAGATTTGTAAGCTATTGGTACCGTTTCTCCCTCATTAGAGGTCAGGTACGTGAATCTTCCTGGGATGACTCGTATTACAAGGTTGCGTATGTTTTCGCGTGTTTGCAATTTTGTTTTAGCTAACATGTCTCTTTGCAATGATCTTAAAATTTCTGTGTGTTTCTGAGTCCAATTGATTGGTTTGAAATCAGGTTTTATTAATTCATAGAGAGGTTTAACCCTCTCTGCATAATTTAGAATGTATGTTCTTCTGAAATTCAGGAAACCTAGTATTGATTGTATGTTCTTCAGCGTTTTAGGTGCTTGGAGCACAGCGCACTTCTCTAAGAAGTTGTCTGCTAGGCTTTTGCCTTCACTTGATAATTCATATCCTAAAACAGGACAGTTATATGGGCAATTTGTGACTTTTTAAAGTTGAATTTGTAACCCTCAGCTGCTAACCCAAGTATTATGGTGTTCACTCTTTTCAAGTGAGTATCCAGGTCATCATCTGTAAGATAGATGTCATCGACATACGATAATGCTTCATCATCATATATTTGTGGTAACGCTGTTACCCTTGCTGAGAATAATCCTGGGCTATTTTTGAATCCCTGTGGGCGTCGACAGAAGTGTTTTCGCGACCCCATTATTGAGAATGCGGTCAAATACCTGCTCTCAGGTGCAATGTTTTGACAAAAGAATCCATTAGAGATGTCTAATGAGTTTTGTACTGCAAATGTTTTGCAAAATGAGTTAAGGTGTCTGTAGTCCAAAACTAGACGATATGAATCGTCTGGTTTGGAGACAGGAAACAAAGGATTGTTCATTTGTGAGGTGCATGTTTCAATCACCCCTTGCTATTAAAGTTGATCTACGAACTCCCTGACTTGCTTTTTAGCTTCTTGTTTAACTGGGTACTGCCTTTGTGCAGTGGGATGCCATTTTAACTGGATTTTGTGAGGAGGAGAGTCCTCATCCCATCCTACATGATTTTTATATAATGCAGGAGCTTGGGCTACTGCCCATTTTCTTGCATATATGGATTTTCTATGAATTGAAATATGATTTGAGAAGGCAGGCATAATCATTTCTTCGCCACGAGGGCACTCCCTGACAAACTCTGGTGGCCAGTCTTTCTCAGCTAAAAGGATGTCATAGACTTTCGAAAGGTTATCCCAAAAGAGACCCCTTACTTTTCTAGTCTTATCTCCCTCTATACGCAATGTTATTTCGTATATTTTATGAGGTTTGCTAACTCTGCTATCTGCAGTTTTCACCTGAATTGATTCATTCGTGTCCACTGTCTCCAGAAGAGTCATCAAGATCTTGCGAGCTATTGTCACCTCTGCTGCGCTGTCTAGCATTGTCTGGGCCTGTTCCCCGTTTTTCAGTTGTGTCCTCAGTATCCTCGGCATGATTAATTATTTTAATACTGGCTACCTTCTTTCTTGGAAATTGAAATTTTTTACTTTGATGAGCAGGTTCCTTGTCTTTGGACTTGACGTGCTCTTCCCTGTGTTCTGACCGTCCTCTTCTTTCCAATTTCTGCGAGGAAGTCTGAAAAGATCGAGAGGAACGTGTATCAATATCTTGATATCTATCAGGTTTTTTCAGATTATCCCTATTTCTAAGGTTATATCTTTTCTCAGACTTGTTTCCTTGGTCCGGAGATCTATCTCTCCGTTGAGGAGACCTTCCTCTGGACTGGAATCGTTTTTCTTTGGGAGTGGATTGTTTATTTCCATCCCAACTCTTTTTAGGAGTGTTTAGATTATTTTTAATAAATGTTTTTCCAGGTTTTTCAAGTAGTTTGGGTTTTACTGGTTTCCCTCCCCAACTATCTCTACCTAGTTCTTCATAGGATTTTTCTATGATTCTGGCAAGTTCAAATGGTTGGTCTGCTATATCTGTTTCTTTCAATCTCTGGAGGTAAGTTATATTGTCAATTGCCAAATGAACTAATTCTCTATATGCCTTTGTTAATTCTTTTATTTTACCTAAGAGTTCTTCGCTTGACATTTTATCAATGTCTGGATGTGGTGTGTAGCTGGCTAGAACCGGCCACGTCGCTCCTGGTCTACCTAGTGGACCGAGCCTGGTTATGTGATTTTGATGTTTTAGGGCGCCTTTAAACCAGAGCAGGTGCTCTTGTTAATTCAGTGGGATTTCAACATCCTCGAAAGGAGTGTATTCATCCGGAGGTTCCTCTATTTTGTAATAGTGGAATTCTTTTGTTACGCATCATATTCCCAGCCACCTCAGGCAGCATTCAAAAACACATATCATTCTTTGCCAGTCATTACTTTTAACTCGCTCGTCCTTCCTTACACCCTTCTGTCCCTTTTCGTTCATCCCATCCATCAAGTTTATCTCTGATCTGACTTGGCTTCTCAATAAAACTTTCACAGCTGAGTTGAAGTCAAATTTAGAGGAGGCCATTGGTTACTCATCAACTACCACTGCTAATGCTATTGCTAATGCAAAGTCAAGGGTGAATGTCTTCTTCCTGGTTGACAAAAACTTAGTTCTAAATTTGTAAGTCTTCTTAACAGTAAAGTGTACTTGTGTACTGTACAACATATATACCCGTGCAGAGAGCACACTCTGCAGTCTGCAATCTCAATAAGTAAAGAATATAATAGCTTACCACTGCCGGCCACTCCCGTGGCATCCCCCACAGCAGTTCCCGATGGCTGTTGCACCGCCTCCGCCCCAGGAGTGGCCACCTCCGCGCTGGCCCCGGCACTGGTGGATGGCTGTGCTGATGTTCCGCCTAGAAAATACAATTCATATTCCTAGATGCCATATACACCACTCCATATTTTGTCTAGGAATGAAAAAATTTTACTAGTACTACATAAACAAATGTAATATTTGCGACTCTCTAGTCTCTAAACTACAATTTTCCCTTTCTTCAGGGAAGGTTTTTTTTTATTGATGCTTAGCCGTAACATGTCTTGCTACACTTTTTGGCACAACTGATGAATGCTTGCTTTTTAACACACACCATTTTTCTCATAACAGACAGAAGCTTCCCTTCTAAGAACAAGAGCAAGATCAGATCATCATCACTTGGACGGAGTCAGCAACGATTCATCCCCACAAAGAAGACTTGAAGTTCCAACCAGGTAAGGGCTCTCCCACAATTAATGTGTGAAATCAGCCACTTTTCAGATTTGTATCCTTCACTGTTTATCTTATATGATGAAGTTGATTTTAATAAATGTTTTTACTTTTAATAAAGCTTTAAAACGCACTTAGACTCTGTGGTTTTTGGTCATGAGTGAGTGAGCGAAAGGGTTTGCAATTTGCAAGCATGAGTCCGTGGCTCAGAGAGGTCGGGACTCTGACTCTGTAGTCTTATGTCCTGGGTTGTATAATCATTGGGGATCAATCATTGCTGCATTCGGGAGTCTAGTAATAACTCTGCCACACTAGCTAGTCAGTAAGGAGATTGGAGGTTCAACTTCTGTTATGACTGAGGTATGTGGAAAGTTTAACTGTGCCTATTATAATTTATAACCAATGTACTATTTCTTGTCCATAGTTCTGTTTGTGCAGAATAGCCCCTGCAACAGAAGTAGTGTGGATTGTCCTCCTATCCAATCAAAAAGTAAACTAGTATCTTATTCTTGGTGGCCATTGACATTTTATTGTTTGGTATTGTCAAAGCATAAAAACTTAGAAGACTTCAATAGACATTATGGACAACCCAGAGGACTGCACTCAGTGCATAGAGCTATTGCTGAATAGAATAGGAGTTTTGTTTAACACCTTTTGCCAACTGTGAAAGCTTAGTATAAGAATTTAGAAACAGTCTACAAGAAGAACAAAGACGATTTAGGATAAAATAGAATGAGGAATGTTTGGAAAAAATACAGGTGCTGTAAAAGATAGGGAAGTATAATTATTAATATTAACAGGAAACTTACTGGGGCCAGCAGATGAGCCCTCGCCGGACGGATCCTGGCCTTCCTGCTGTAGTCCCTGCTCCGCCTGCGCCGCTACCTCCTCCTATGTCCCCTTGCCCCTGGGGGGAGCTGATGTACAACATGAAAGAAAGACACAAACATGGATGATTGTTGTCAACCACATCAACCATATAAAAAAAACAATAACAAAATATTTCGGGGAAATAGACAACAATTGCACTAAATTTATTGTCCTATCTGATGTGGTCTACTAGGATATTAGTATTGCTGGATTCGCGGACCGTCTACTTGGAAAGTTAATTTACTCACTAAACCAACTACAAAAAAGTTCTACGGGGATTGGCAGGCAGCACTCCGCAGCATGCGAAGTGATAGACACAGTCTGTCGTGATCACCACCACTATCTCTTCTTAGTGGCAGGAGCACAAAGGAAGGACTGGAATTGAGTCTCTAATGTTTAGCATTACGCAGTTCTGTAAAGTACACTGATACATAATCATCACCCAGGCCAAATGAACACAAAATTGGAAACAAGTAAGCAAAGTAGCACCGCCAGTGAGCAGGCGAGCACCTGCAATCACAGAAGATTTTGAAACATAATTTACCTGCAATGTAATCGGCAGCATTCTTGCTCTTTGGAAAAAACAAACATTTGCAATATGATAACATAGAGCAGGGGAAAACAGAGTAGTGATTAAATAGCTACTACTACTCACCAAGCCCAGGGATCTGGACGCCTAGCAGGTCGAGCAGGTCGTGTTCCGGTCCAGGACATCGGACCACCGGTGCGTCACTGGCTGTAGGTGCGCCGGACCCCAGACTCACGATACATGGCCCGGCACACCTTCCCCCATAGCCTTTGATGCTCCCGGAGCCCGTACCCGGCACCGGGCCTGCCGCCTGCCGCGACGGTCTTGGGGAGGTGGCGCTGAATGACGAAAACCAGTGCGGCCATCTCCACCGCGCTGAAAATCTCCCAGGCTATTACTGCTTCGCCCCTTAAGCGCCCGCATGGGAGCTGGGTACGGGATGCGGAACCGTTCCCCTTGCTCTTCGCGTCTCCCTTTGCCATGGTCCTGGACAGCTGAAAAAAAAATAGGAAAGAATATGAAAATAGTAAAGAAAATAAAAGAGTTAAAAAAATAGTTTTAAGGTAACCAAAAGTAGAAAAAAACACAAAATATAGATGTAGAAAAAGAGAGGGATAGATAATGAGTAAAAAAGATAAAAAAAGTTCAAAGAAACAAAGGATTGCAAAGATTACCGGAAGTTTGAAAAAGCATGCCCAGAACCATAGCAATGAATGAAAAACAAGATGGCCGCGCCCATTGAGGACCGCGAGCAAGCAAAAACGCACGCGACCACGTAATTGCGTCCCGCGCACAATGCAAGCATGCAACTAGCTCCCGGAAACAGAAATACGCAGTGCGAACAAAATCGCCACGCCCATGTACGATCGCATGGGTAACTTCACGGTCGGTGCACTGCAAGAGGCCCGTGAACACACAAAGCGCCCCTGGAACACGCAAAAAAACAAAATCCGCAAATTCACACAAATTCGCAAATTATGCCGAATGCAAATTTGCTTTCGCACTAATTCGTGTACCACTAATTCGTGCATTTCACTCATAGTTATATATAACTGGTTAAAAACCTATCCTGTTCCCAAGTTTTGATAGAATTTGAAAGCAGTCATTGCTGATGTATTTGCAAAATGAGTAAGGCTTCCACAGTACAGTGCATTTCTAAAATATGTGGAATGTGTGCAGTCATGTCACCTGTTGCAGAATAGTAAATGTTTTTTGCTAAATTGCAAGGGATACTGTTATTTGTCTAGAATCACACTGTGAGTCAGTGTGCATTTGAGAAAATTGTGACAGAAGCATTTGGTTTCTTGATGTGTTTGCAGACACATAAGTGCTGAAAAACCTTTCTTGTTGTTAAGTTTTGGTAGAATTAGAAAATAGACATTGCTTATGTATTTGGAAAATGAGTTAGGCTTTAACACTGAAATGCAGTAATGAAATATGTGGAATGTGTGCTGTCACCTTAGTTTTTGTAGATCACTCAATTTATTTTGATAAAGTCCAAGGGATAGTCTTGGTTGTATAAAATCACACTGTGAGTCTGTGTACATTTGTAAACTGTTGTGAGAGAAGCCGGTGGGTACTTCATGTACTTGCAGATATATAACTGGTTAAACACTTATCATGTTGCCAATATTTGGTAGATTTTGAAAGCAGTCATTGCTTATGTATTTGCAAAATGAGTTAGACTTCCACAGTACAGTGCATCTCTAAAATATGTGGAATGTGTGAAGTCATGTCACCTGTTCCTGAATAGTAAATGTTTTTTGCTAAATTGCAAGGGATACTGACTGTTATTTGTCTAGAATCACACTCTGAGTCAGTGTGCATTTGAGAAAATTGTGACAGAAGCATTTGGTTACTTGATGTGTTTGCAGACACATAACTGCTGAAAAACCTTTATTGTTGTTAAGTTTTGGTAGAATTAGAATTGCTTATGTATTTGTAAAATGAGTTAGGCTTTAACACTGAAATGCAGTAATGAAATATGTGGAATGTGTGAATTCGTTTTTTTAGATCAGTCAATGTGTTTTAATAAAGTTCAAGGGATAGTCTTGGTTGTCTAGAATCACACTGTGAGTCCATGTGCATTTGGGAACTGTTGTGAGAGAAGCCTGTGGGTACTTCATCTGCTTGCAGATATATAACTGGTTAAAAACGTATCATGTTGCCAAGTGTTAGTAGAATTTTAAAGGAATCATTGCTTATGTATTTGAAAATGCGTCAGGCTTGTAGTCTCAAATGTAGTAATGAAATATGTGAAATGTGTGCAGTCATCTTAACTCTTCTAGACTAGTGAATAGTGCTCATTCTCTAGAATCACACTGTGAGTGTGTGTTCATTTGTAAAGCATTGTGAGAGAAGCATTTGGTATGTGTAGGTGTACTACAATACTCATTCATTCAATATCCAGGTACTTATGTAGCGATTCCTTGTCTAAGCACATGTACTGCTTCAAACTCCTATGGACTATGCATGTAGTAATCTAACCACCTTCACTCTTGTGTTTCAGGCATACAAGTCCCCAGTTAGTATCCATACACTCCAGCAAACACCCTGTGAGTGCCGTTGCAATCCCATAGTTAATCTTTCAGTACCATGTACTGATCAATTCACTAAAGTAAAACTCAATCAATTATGAATTCACCCAGTGTCTCTCGTTATAGTATTGTAATCATTCAGTCAGTATGCATGTACTCATGCAGTGAGCCAGGCTTTAGGACAAGGAGTGCTGCAACTCTTATAGCCAATGCATGTAGTAGTCTAACACCTTCACACTTGTGTTTCAGGCTTACAATGTCCCAGTTGATATCCATACACTACAGCAGTGAGTGCTCTTGAAATCCCACAGTGACTCCTTTAGTACCATGTACTAATCCATTAATTAAAGTAAAACTCAAACAATTATGAATTCCCCCAGTGTCTCTCCTTATAGTACTGTAACCATTCAGTCAATATGCAGGTACTCGTGCAGTGAGCCAGGCTTTAGCACACAGAGTGCTTCAAACTCCTATGCACTATGTATGTAGTAGACTAATCACCTTAACTCTTGTGTTTCAGGCTTACAATTTAACAGTTAGTATCCATACACTGCAGCAAACACCCTGTGACTTATCTTGCCATCCTATAGTGAGTCTTCCAGTACCGTGTACTAATCCATTCACTAAAGTAAAACTCAACTAATTATGAATTCACCCAATGTCTCTTCTTAGAGTACTGTAATCATTCAGTCAGTATGCATGTACTCATGCAGTGAGCCAGGCTTTAGGGCAAGGAGTGCTTCAAACTCTTATAGACTATGCATGGAGTAGTGTAACACCTTTACACTTGTGTTTCAGGCCTACAATTCCCCAGTTAGTAAGCATACACTCCAGCAAATACCCTGTGAGTGCTCTTGCAATCCCACAGTGACTCTTTCAGTACCATGTACTAATCATTTCACTAAAGTAAACCTCAATTAATTATGAATTTACCCACTGTCTCTCCTTATAGTACTGCAATCAGTCAGTCAGTATGCATTTCCTGGAAAGGGGCCGAGGTGATCCCGATTTACAAAAAGGGACCTAGAAGAGACCCTGCCAACTATCGTCCAATCAGCCTCATTGATGCTGGTCAGAAGGTGGTTGGCAGGGTTCTACTGGAGAGGATCATTTCATGGGCGGAGGAGAACAATATCATTTCCCAATTCCAGGCAGGATTTAGGGCGTGCACAAGCACTATTGACCAGGCATTTAGGCTGGTGTTACTTTATTGGAAGATAGTAACTATTGGCAAGGGTGGCCTCTATCTGTCCTTCATTGATTTAAAAACGGCGTTCAACCTGGTCCCTCGAGAATGCCTGTGGACAGTTTTGCGGGAGATGGGGTTCTCCCCATCTTGAATCTGTTGGCTCGTATGCACGATGGTAATTATGCTTGCATACTGTGGGGCACTCAGGATCAGAAAACGGACAAAATCCCGGTAAACAGAGGTGTTCATCAGGGATGTGTCCTGGCGCCCACTCTCTTTTCACTGTTTGTTTAGCGGCGCCGTTCCCTTTTTATCTGATATTGATGCTGATGCCCGACTCTGGCTGGTGGTAAAGTGCCCGCTATGCTCTTTGCGGATGATACGCTATTGGTGTCAAAACACCTATGGGGCTCCAGAAGCTTTTAGATCGGTTCTCTACATTTTGTAATTTAAGGGGCTTGGTCATCAATACAACCAAAACCAAGCTCCTTTATTTTAACCCTAGCAAGAAAGCCAATTGTACGATTACTCTTGATGATGTGCCCCTAGAGCGTGTTAAAGTATTTGACTACCTAGGGATAAGGATATCGGACCAACTGAAGTGGCAGCCACATATTGAGAAAATGGCCCTGAAAACCTGGCTTTTTTCTCAGTAACCTCCTCTTCCGTCAAACCTGCTTATTCTCTCTTTCCCCACTGTCTTCTATAATGGTTTCAGCGCCTTGACGCCCACGGGTATAAGTAGCGCTTTACAAGTGTCAAAAATAAATAAATAAAATAAATCACAAACGAGTCTTGGGAGTCATTGGGAGGGAACATAGAGCCTCAACTTCCAGACCCATATCACCGGCACTGGAGATCTATTCTGCGACAGCTATAGGTAGTGCTTTTTATGGAGCAGAGCTCTGGGGCTTCAACAATGTTGATCCCCTTGTTATGGCCGAAAACAAGTTTTTTAGGGAGCTCGTTTCACTACCTAGGGGCACCCCCACCAAACCCCTCCACTATGACTTTGGACGCCGTTCGATCAAAGACCTTATCACCTTGCGCCCGCTTCTCTACTGGGCTCGTTTGTGGCGTACACCTGAGCTATCTAGCTACGCAAAAGCCCTTAGAGAAGTCATGAACATGCAGGGGTCCCATAAAATTGTCTGGCTTACTAGGGTTAGGAAACTTTTACTTGCTATTGGTTTTAATACTGCATGGGAGACGGGTGTGTCGGTGTCTAAATTGGAGATTAAGAGAGCTTATTGGCTATGGGTTGATGCCCAAGAGTCTAGAGATTCTAACTTGGGCAGGTTGACAGATGAGTTCCATTTACACAAGACTGTTCATCATCTTGAGCCCTATCTGGATTTCATTAGGATACCCAGAGATAGAGCTTTGTACATTCAGTTTAGACTGGGAACTCTTCCGGTACGTGAACGTACCTGCAAGTGGAAACCCCCCCATCAAACATCTGCCAATTGCCCGTTTTGCACCGACACACCCAAAACCATACCACATTTTTTTTTATATGTAGTGCCTACAAGAATCCTAGGTCAAAATGGCTAAAACCTGTTTGCCGTCAGCTTAAGACCAACAACCATGCCACTGCTCTTAGAATTTTACAGACGGATCCTAACACCACTTTAGCCTGTGAAGCAGCTAAATTTCTCAGTTGGGCATGGCTGATTAGAATGAAAGTCCTTAGATAACTTTATATGGCGACTGTTTTTATCCTGATGTCCAAAGCTTCAATTGGTTTAATGACTTTTTAATTTTTGTATTCTTTTTTATGTATTTGTTCAGATGTTTTTTATAAATGTATTGTATTTTAACTGTCATGTGCTTTTTAGGATATTTCATATCGAAATAAAGCTTTGTACAAACAAACAAAAAGTCAACTACTTATGAATTCACCCAGTGTCTCTTCTTAGAGTACTGTAATCATTCAGTCAGCATGCATGTACTCATGCAGTGAGCCAGGCTTCAAACTTGTGTCGACTATGCATGGAGCAGTCTAATACCTTTACACTTGTGTTTCAGGCCTTCAATTCCCCAGTTAGTAACCACACACTCCAGCAAATACCCTGTGAGTGCTCTTGCAATCCCATAGTGACTCTTTCAGTGCCATGTAGTAATCCATTCACTAAAGTAAAACTCAATCAATTGTGTATTCACCCAGTGTCTCTCCTTATAGTACTGTAATCATTCAGTCAGTATGCATGTACTCCTGCAGTAAGCCAGGTTTTAGGGCAGAAGAAAGAATATTCAGAATTTCGAAACGACTGAAAATTTTCAAAACACCAAAAAAAATCAAAAAAATAGGAAAGGAAAAAAAAAATATGTACACTCAAAGGAACCACCATATGGTAAAAGAAGAGAAATGCAGTGAGACAGGATTTAGGGCAAGTAGTGCTTCAAACTCCTATGCACAATGCATGTAGTAGTCTAACTACCTTCACACTTGTGTTTCAGGCTTACAATTCCCCAGTTAGTATACATACACTCAAGAAAACACCCTGTGAGTGCTCTTGCAATCCCATAGTGACTCTTCCAGTACCATGTACTAATCCTTTCACTAAAGTAAACCTCAACCAATTATGCATTCACTCACTGTCTCTCCTTTTAGTACTTTAATCATTCAGTCAGTATGCATGTACTCCTGCAGTAAGCCAGGTTTTAGGGCAGAAGAAAGAATATTCAGAATTTCGAAACCACTGAAAATTTTCGAAACACCAAAAAAAATCAAAAAAATAGGAAAGGAAAAAAAAAACTATGTACACTCAAAGGAACCACCATATGGTAAAAGAAGAGAAAATCAGTATAAAGAAATATGAAAAAAATATTTTATAATGTAGTAGTACATAATTTGCTGAAAGATATGAAGAAATATAAAAAGAGAGCACTTTTTAGAAAAAGAAGAAGTATATGGAATCTATTGTTAAAAAGGCTTTTGAAGTAAAGAGGATATTATTTATTTTAGTTATAAAGAGAATTCGATCACTAGATTAACCAATCCATTTAATGAAGACCAAAAGTAACTGGAAAAGAGTAATTAATAGAACTGTTTTTTTTTTTTGGGTGGGGGGATGGAAACACAGTTCAAGTTCAGAGCCTTTCTTTAATGAAGAGAGTTATTTGCAGACCAATCATTTGTTGCATGCAGTTGACACCCGTGTTTGAGCTTAGGAGGTTAGAAATGGTTGTCCATTTGAGAAAGAGGAAATGGTTCCCAGAAATGAAGAAGAAGTGATAGCTGATGAAGTTCTAGGCAGAGGTCCTAAAGCCCCAGTAAACACTTGGGATTGCAGTAGTATTTGTAGTGTACGACAAGAATCCATTGATCTTTTATGCAATTTCTAACAAGCATATACTAAAAAAAGTGTTAAACAAAAGATTAAGATGTTGCAAGGACAAGACCCTTGCAGAGTAAGAAAAAATACTGGTTTGCAAGGTCTTTCTCTGGCTTGTCTTTCTAGAAAAGTATGTCAAAGTGTTTTTCACCATTTCAGGATGTTGGCAGTACATCATACTCAAATGCGGAAGTTAGTCAGAAGATTGTATTATGCAAAAAGTCCAGCACTAAACTTAAATGATTTGAATAATGCTCTTTTGCGTGGGTCAGTATCAGATGTGAAGAAGATTTGTGATGAAATTGAGTTTTGTTACTTTGTTCCTGAACAAGAGATTGCAGAAACTGAGACATTATTAGAAGAAAATGTTGAAGAGAAAGTGGAACATTCTATTACAAAAAATGTTGATGATCAAATTACAAAGTTTAAGGTGATTTCAGGTGAAAGGCCAAATTGTTCTTGTATTTGTTGTCGGCAAACTCAGTATAAAAATCAGATTAGGAGTGTTGATCTGTATTTAAAAAGTGAAAGAGAAAATACTAATATGTTGAAGGAATTTGCAACTTATTAGTTGGTAGAAAATTATTTTGATTTGGGTTCTGATTAGCGTATTTGTAAATATTGTTATAACAAATTAGATGAGAATAAAATGCCCGCTAGAGCTGTCCATAATAATTTAGAGTTAGTTGAGATCCTCTAGAACTGATAGATTTAAATACCTATGAGTCTATTCTCATTCATTGTGTGCACCCATTTCAGGCTATTTTTCGTACGGAGCCTAAAACAGGTAAATGTCATCTTTCAGATTTACAAAGAGGATTAAAAGGAAGAGTTGTGTATTTACCGTTAGATTTGAAGAAAAAAATTGAAACTATTGCTGTAGAGAGTGCAAAAAGTGAACCACTACTTGTTCTAGTTAATATTGTATCTACTAAGAGTAAGAAAATATGACAGAATTAGTGGATGTTAGGAAAGTATAGAAGGCAACTTTGTATTTGATAAAAAACATTAAGTACTATAAAAATGTTTATATGGGAGAAGATGAACTTCTTTTAGCAGAAAATACTGAAACGTCAAGTGGACAAATTGAAAAAGTGAACATGTCAAGATGTGAAGAAGTCTATGAACATTACAGTGTTCATCCACTTCATTCAAAAGAAGAGATGGGGAACACTATTGAGTTGTTTCAAATGGAAAAAGCAAAGGGAAGTCCCATGAGTGTATGGGAAGAGATCTTGGAAGCTCGTTTTCCGCAGTTGTTTCCAACAGGAAAAGGTGGACGATATGATGAACATCCTGTGCAGATTCCTGCATCTGAATATTGGATACAAGATTATATGCAGAAGATCTAATATTTAGACAATGTATCCCTTATACATCTAATCTTTTGTTTGAAAGTGACTTGACTGGACTTTCATATGTAGTTAATCACATTTTTAAAACAGGAGTACATCTGCAAAATGTTTCTGCAAAGGATTTTATGGATAAAGTGCATCAGAGATATGATCATTTAGAATCTTAGCTTATTAATCTGGTTGCATGTCAGCATGGCACTAATGAATATTGGTACCGTCGTCATGGAGAACTTAAATGTATGCTACGGAACTTAGGAACTCCTACATGGTTTCTTACCCTAAGCTGTGCTGATTTTGCTTTGGATAATTTATTTGAATTTCTTTGAGAGGCAAATTCCAATATAAAAAATATTGAATACAAGACACATGGAGAATTATGCTCTTTGGATCCTGTTAATGTATGCAGGTATTTTAATCATAGATTTGAAGCTATGATATCTTTTATGTGCAATAAAAAAAATCCTCCTCTTGGAGAAGTTGTGAATTTCTTTTGGAGAAAGGAGTATCCAGCAAGAGGTGCTCCTCAAATACATATGCTGTTATGGATCAAGGACGCCCCCAAATTTGGAACAGATTTGGATGATACTGTTTTGTCTTTCATTGAAGAATATGCCACATGTGCTGTACCCAAAAGTACAGAAGAAAACAACTTAAGGCAACAAGTCTTACGATTCCAAAGCCATCAATGTGGAAAATACTGTACACGAAAGTACAAGTCTAAGGATAAGTTATATACCAAATGTCGTTTTGCATTTCCATGTCCTGTAATATCCAAAGGAAGAGTGAACAGTTTTATGTCAGCTATGTGACATACCATCACAAGACAGTCTCCAAAAAATACTTACAATTTAGGAAGAAGCGAAGAGTCAGTCAGTCAGTCACTCAAAAGTCTTTTTTTCAATTATTTAAAATCATAAAAGCAGCATCAAAAGTTCATACATACAAGTTTAAGAATTTTAAAAATTATATACAAACGGATTGGTATGCTGGATTTTTAGCAGCCATTCAAAGCATATGCGGAATATGTACAATTCATGATTTGTGCAAAATATGTGCAAATAGCAAACTTTGTAGCACCACTATAGGGACCACAATATAGAAATACACTCTATAAAATATAAAAATATATACACTCGTATTTACAAATCACAATTTGTTCTAGAATAACGCCTTGTGTCATCTCTATTGGGCACTCAGAAAAGCTGAATACCCCCTTCTCCTTCTGCTACATCTTGTGGTAAGCAAGTGTTCCCATTACTTTTGTTTATCCTCACGGCTGCCACCAGGAAACTAGATACGCTAAAAATGATATGCATGCTGCCCAGTAGCTGCAGATATATGAGGGCTGGTCTCACTTGCAAGAATCCTGCTTCTCTTAGTATAGGCAATAAAAGATTTTTACGGGGCACAGAGTACTTTTCACAAAACATAATTAAATGGAGTGAGTCTTGGTTGGAGAAGTTGTCACAGGAGCATGGTGCAGAATCTTCCGGTTTAGCCCAATGCACAAAAGAACCTAAAGTAAGATGAATTAAATTAAATCTAAATCTTGTCAGCAAAAAACAATGGAAAGGTTTTGTGACAATCCTTAAGTAAGGTTCTATTGAGGGGGACGACTGCAAGAGGTAAATACTTCTTACACCCTTTTTTTTTTAGCTCCTCTTCCTCTCTGTCTACCTCCAGCAAGATTCTGATTTTATGTTTAATCCAAACCACGTCCTCTTTCTTAATACTCTCTGGGGCTGTATATAGTCCAGGTCGGCCCAGTCTGGCACACGCCGCTCTAACCTATGCCAGCCATGGGATTTCCTCTGCCGTCTCCAGTGCCAGACAGTCTTTAAGAATAAGATGATTAAGTGTGATTTCCTCATTAAGCCACATGTTTGCCTAACAGATCAGAGGCGCTATCTTTAATTGGTCTGAAATGTAGCCTAAGCCCAGCTCCGAATGTATAGATAGAGTTGGGGTTGACTGTGGGACTGATAACAAAGACCTAAGGAATCTATTTTCCACCAGTGGAATTTTCCCAACAGAAGCGTAGCCCCAAATAGAGGCCCCATAGGATGCAATAGCACAGCATTTAGACTTGTATATTTTTAGCATTGCTTCCATGGGTCTGGCTCCCAATTTTTTTGCAAAGTTAAGGAGGGCTGATGTAGATCTTGTAACAGCATTACTTTTTTGTTTCTCCTGGGGTAGCCAATTACCTTTTTCATCAAATAGGACACCTAGGTAGTTAAAAACCGGTACCCTGGAGAGATGGTTACCCAGGCATCTAAATGTGGGGACCTTACTGATCTTCCTTCCGCGTCCCACAATCATTACATGTGATTTGCTACTGTTAACTTTTAAGTCTAATGACTCCATAAAGGTGCCAAAGTTAACAAGCAGCCTCTGGAGGCCCACCCCTGTCCGGGCAATTAATGCAGCATCATCCACGTACAGGAGGACCGGGATACCCGATCCCCCTGCACGCGGAATGTCTGCCCCAACCCCAGTCAAGGATTTTTCCAGTCCGTTAATGTATATTGTAAATAGGAGGGGTGCCAGAATGCAGCCTTGTCTGACACCCCGCCTAGAGTTAAAAGGGCTCGTGCACCTTCCCTCCTGCGTGACCCTAACTGCTGCAGTAAGATTCTGGTGGAGATCACTTAAAAAATAAACTAAAGATGCTTCTATCCCCAATTCCAGGAGGATATTCCACAGTTCGGAACGATTCACCAGGTCAAATGCTGACGAAAGGTCCATGAACCCAAGGTATAGGAGCCCCTCTTTCACTGTGATGTATTTGGTAATCAAGAGATGTAGGTTCAAGCATTGATCCATGGTGCTTCTATGTTGCCTAAATCCATACTGTAGATTCGAGAGCACCCCCCTGTCAGTCAACCAATCCCCCAATTTCTGCAGGATGACTCTGCCCATGATCTTAACGGCAGAGTCCAGAAGGGAGATTGGTCTGTAACAGGCGGGGTCCCCTCTCCTCCCTTTTTTAAATATAGGAACTATTATTGAGGAAGCCCACAAGGAGGGAAAGCCAACTGTAGATGCTGCATTAAAAACGTTAGTTAAAATCTTCGCCCAAAAGGTAGGGTATAGTATATAGAGATCAGCGGGGACCCTGTCTGGGCCAGGTGCCTTGTGTTGCAGGGTTTCACGTATGGCCTTTTCTACGTCTGCTATTCTAAATTTGACCGGTTCAGTCGGAGGTCTCAGAGTGGGGCCACCAGGGTGTAATTCCCGATGACCCCTGTCACTGTAGATGTTCGTAAAGTGATTAAGCCAGGCATCATCAGGGATCACACAATCAGTGTCTAGGTTGGCCCCCTCCGAGAAGTAAGACTGATTTATAGTGGCCCAGAACTTCCTGCTGTCTTTTAACACATCAATTGACTGCAGGTTGTCCCATGCCTCCTCTTTGATTTTATTTTTACGTGTAGTTATTACCCGTTTGTACTCCTTTCGGAGAGAGGAGATAAGGTCTCTGTCCCTTGGGGTGCATTTAAGGGCTTTTAAGAGAGCTCCATGCGCTTTTGAGCACATGGAGTCAAACCACCTAAATGCCTTATTGGTACTAGGCCTGCTCTCCTTGTGTAGATTTTCAGAGATTTGGTTGCAGATTACTGAAAAGGAAGTTAGGATTTCTGAACCCACCGCTTTCTCATCAAGGCATATTCCCAAATTAGGCTCTACCTGGTTCGCTAAATTCTCAAAGAAGGTTTCTGGAACTACCGCTTCCCATTTTATGCGTCTTCCTTGGTCAATCGAAGACAAGGGCACTGGTGCAACTCTGCCCAGGTTCGCACCAGCACCCTTGCACCTCAATTCGACTTCCAATGCAAGCTTAGATAGTAATTCCTCTAAGGCACCCCCCTGTTTAGTGTGTTGGAAGTGGGGAAGTCTCCCATTCATTAGTCCCACTGCATCCTCTCCATAGCAGTCCCACTTGCAGGGGTGTAAATTAAAATCCCCCATGAGGATTATCTCAAAATCGAAAGAATTTTTAGACTTATAGACTATAAATAATGATCTAATGCACTAAAGTGGTCCTCTTGCGGAGAATTCCCTGTTGCATTATACAGATTTATTAAAAGGTAATGTTGATCGGCTATCAGCCACTCTAATATCAGGAAGTTATTTGATTCCCCCTTGAGGTGTTTAAAATTACCTATTAAGTCTAGGGAAATAAAAAAAAGTAGACCCCCCTTAGGTCTCCCCGCTGAGCCCCGCACCGCAGGGATAGAGAAAGGACGATAGCCATCTAAAATAAAGGCCGAGTCTGGATCCCAGGTTTCCTGGAAAGCCAGGATGTCAAATTGTTTTAAGAATTTCAACCAAATTGGATCTGTACTTTTTGCTCTGATTCCCGCTACATTCCAATTTAACATTTTACATATGCGAGCCCGATTGTGTATTGTATCAGTTACATCGGTATTCCCACTTCCAGGCCCCATTAAATCATCTCCCAGTCAATCATTTTGATCCATCTGCGAGAGGGGTGAAAAGCGGTTGTGTAGCTCTACGCCATCCCTTTGAGGAAGATGTGTCAGGGGATCTGATTGTGTAAGTGTCGCTATTGATCTTAATGGAGTGGTAACCTCCCCCCCCCCCTTTGGCACGCTTGTGTAGAACTCCCCAGGCCACTCATCATAGTTTGGTAGGATACTGGGGGTTGTATGCACGTTGCTATTGGTCTTGGTGGGACAATGTTCTCCCCTCCCCTTGGATACGCATATGTTGAACTCCCCTGCCCACGCATCTTTGCCTGATAAGTTATTTGAGGTATGTGGGTGGGACATAGTTTAAATCGTGTGTGTTGCTGATTCAGTTGTTGGCAGAGACTATTGACCCCAACTGGGGGATAAAAAACCCCAAGTGGGAGCGGTCGGATCCCCTTATTGTCGATATTAGAACCATCCCAAAATAACTTGTAAGCGGTGTGCCTATTACTAAAATTAACCACTTCGCAGTCTCCGGGGATACTTTTGGGGCATGCCCTACCCAATGGACCCTCCTTGCCGTAGAGAGTGCACAAACAACTTCCTCACCGCCTGAGCTAAACTGATGGCACCACTGCCTAGCTTTAAACATTAGTTCAGTGGTGGTTTCAGTGGTATCACTCCTAATTGGAGGTACCCCTGTGAACACAGCCACCAATGGTACTGCCTCCGGGGGCAAATCCAGATTGCGACCATGCCAGTGCTGTCGACCCTTACCCCCAGTCGATGGCTGACTGAGCCCCATGGTTGTGCTGGGCAAGGGGTCCCCCACCACTGTCTCCACCAGGGGTAACCCTCTCTGCCTTTGGGGGCCCTCTACGCCAGGTCTTGTTTTCTGTGTATCAGCGGTTATCTGACTGGTAGCGGAGGCTACTGGCTGAATAGCACCCCCGCTAACACCCTATATTGCTTAAGTGTATCATCAATATATTCGCATTTTTTCAAAAGCCCAGACACACATGTGTTTAAGGTATCAACAATGTCTTTGGCTATAGATACTAGGGCGGGTTCCAAATGCGAGATGATTAAGTCTTCTACCAATTTTCCGATTAGGCCCTTAAGGAAAGGTTTTATTCCAAATGTCTTAGACCTCGATGACTTTCTTCTGCCCATCATGTTTATGTTCTTGCGTCTGTGTTTCAGGGGGGGCTTGTGTGTTACAACGGCCGGTATGGTGACAGTCTCAGGGGGAATATCCTGGGCAGTGGGAGCAATTATAGGGGTGGGAAGTGCTCCCCGTGTCGCAATCACGGCGTTAGGCTCCAGGGGAATCACCCGTTTATTGCTTGTCGGGCCCTCTTGTGTGGGGTCAGTTAAGTCTGTAGAGTTAAGCCCCAGTTCTTTTTTCAACATTAGCAATCTCTTTTGACAGCACCCCCACTGCAGAGGTTAAATACGAGATTATAGATTCAGACTTTCTGGGGTGTTTAGCTTTAGTCCCCATGTCGTCAGTGGCACATACCTTTTTCCTTGTACCCATGGCGCTGGTTGGATGTTAGGGGGGTCGCCCGACCCGACCTCCTTCGACCCCGGACGACCACAGACGGCCCGCCCTCTGCCCGGGCTCAGCCCAGCGCTGCCCGCGCGCGTCCCATGGGGCGGGAGGCTCCCCTCTCACTTGTAGCGCCTCCAGGCGCTGGTATGGCGTCACAGGTCTTGCGCCAGCCGGGGCAGCTGGGGGATGTAGTTCCCGCTGCTCCCGTGCCGACCGAGGTGTAGTTCTGACCAAAAGCCGTTGCCCTCACGGCGCGGGAAGGTAGGGGAGATGATGGTGACCCGGTGGTGCTTCTGGGCCGTTCCCCTCATGGCGTGAATGTCTGTAAATGCCCCACCTGGATGCTCGGTGCCCCTCTCACTTGTAGCGCCTCCGGGCGCTGGTATGGCGTCGCAGGTCTTGGCCCGCCGGGGCAGCTGGGGGATGTAGTTCCCGCTGCTCCCGTGCCGACCGAGGTGTAGTTCTGACCAAAAGCCATTGCCCTCACGGCGCGGGAAGGTAGGGAAGATGATGGTGACCCCGTGGTGCTTCTGGGCCATTCCCCTCATGGCGTGAATGTCTGTAAATGCCCCACCTGGACGCTCGGCGCCCCTCTCACTTGTAGCGCCTCCGGGCACTGGTATGGCGTCACAGGTCTTGCGCCGGCGGGGGCAGCTGGGGGATGTAGTTCCCGCTGCTCCCGTGCCGACCGAGGTGTAGTTCTGACCAAAAGCCGTTGCCCTCACGGCGCAGGAAGGTAGGGGAGATGATGGTGACCCGGTGGTGCTTCTGGGCCGTTCCTCTCACGGCGTGAATGTCTGTAACTGCCCCACCTGGACGCTCGGCGCCCCTCTCACTTGTAGCGCCTCTGGGTGCTGGTATGGCGTCGCAGGTCTTGCGCCAGCCGGGGCAGCTGGGGTATGTAGTTCCCGCTGCTCCCGTGCCGACCGAGGTGTAGTTCTGACCAAAAGCCGTTGCCCTCACGGCGCGGGAAGGTAGGGGAGATGATGGGGACCCGGTGGTGCTTCTGGGCCGTTCCCCTCGCGGCGTGAATGTCTGTAAATGCCCCACCTGGACGCTCGGCGCCCCTCTCACTTGTAGCGCCTCCGGGCGCTGGTATGGCGTCACAGGTCTTGCGCCGGCCGGGGCAGCTGGGGGATGTAGTTCCCGCTGCTCCCGTGCCAACCGAGGTGTAGTTCTGACCAAAAGCTGTTGCCCCAATGGCGCGGGATGGTAGGGGAGATGATGGTGACCCGGTGGTGCTTCTGGGCCGTTCCCCTCACGGCGTGAATGTCTGTTAATGCCCCACCTGGACGCTCAGCGCCCCTCTCACTTGTAGCGCCTCCGGGCGCTGGTATGGCGTCGCAGGTCTTGGCCCGCCGGGGCAGCTGGGGGATGTAGTTCCCGCTGCTCCCGTGCCGACCGAGGTGTAGTTCTGACCAAAAGCCATTGCCCTCACGGCCGGTATGGTGACAGTCTCAGGGGGAATATCCTGGGCAGTGGGAGCAATTATAGGGGTGGGAAGTGCTCCCCGTGTCGCAATCACGGCGTTAGGCTCCAGGGGAATCACCCGTTTATTGCTTGTCGGGCCCTCTTGTGTGGGGTCAGTTAAGTCTGTAGAGTTAAGCCCCAGTTCTTTTTTCAACATTAGCAATCTCTTTTGACAGCACCCCCACTGCAGAGGTTAAATACGAGATTATAGATTCAGACTTTCTGGGGTGTTTAGCTTTAGTCCCCATGTCGTCAGTGGCACATACCTTTTTCCTTGTACCCATGGCGCTGGTTGGATGTTAGGGGGGTCGCCCGACCCGACCTCCTTCGACCCCGGACGACCACAGACGGCCCGCCCTCTGCCCGGGCTCAGCCCAGCGCTGCCCGCGCGCGTCCCATGGGGCGGGAGGCTCCCCTCTCACTTGTAGCGCCTCCAGGCGCTGGTATGGCGTCACAGGTCTTGCGCCAGCCGGGGCAGCTGGGGGATGTAGTTCCCGCTGCTCCCGTGCCGACCGAGGTGTAGTTCTGACCAAAAGCCGTTGCCCTCACGGCGCGGGAAGGTAGGGGAGATGATGGTGACCCGGTGGTGCTTCTGGGCCGTTCCCCTCATGGCGTGAATGTCTGTAAATGCCCCACCTGGATGCTCGGTGCCCCTCTCACTTGTAGCGCCTCCGGGCGCTGGTATGGCGTCGCAGGTCTTGGCCCGCCGGGGCAGCTGGGGGATGTAGTTCCCGCTGCTCCCGTGCCGACCGAGGTGTAGTTCTGACCAAAAGCCATTGCCCTCACGGCGCGGGAAGGTAGGGAAGATGATGGTGACCCCGTGGTGCTTCTGGGCCATTCCCCTCATGGCGTGAATGTCTGTAAATGCCCCACCTGGACGCTCGGCGCCCCTCTCACTTGTAGCGCCTCCGGGCACTGGTATGGCGTCACAGGTCTTGCGCCGGCGGGGGCAGCTGGGGGATGTAGTTCCCGCTGCTCCCGTGCCGACCGAGGTGTAGTTCTGACCAAAAGCCGTTGCCCTCACGGCGCAGGAAGGTAGGGGAGATGATGGTGACCCGGTGGTGCTTCTGGGCCGTTCCTCTCACGGCGTGAATGTCTGTAACTGCCCCACCTGGACGCTCGGCGCCCCTCTCACTTGTAGCGCCTCTGGGTGCTGGTATGGCGTCGCAGGTCTTGCGCCAGCCGGGGCAGCTGGGGTATGTAGTTCCCGCTGCTCCCGTGCCGACCGAGGTGTAGTTCTGACCAAAAGCCGTTGCCCTCACGGCGCGGGAAGGTAGGGGAGATGATGGTGACCCGGTGGTGCTTCTGGGCCGTTCCCCTCATGGCGTGAATGTCTGTAAATGCCCCACCTGGACGCTCGGTGCCCCTCTCACTTGTAGCGCCTCCGGGCGCTGGTATGGCGTCGCAGGTCTTGGCCCGCCGGGGCAGCTGGGGGATGTAGTTCCCGCTGCTCCCGTGCCAACCGAGGTGTAGTTCTGACCAAAAGCCATTGCCCTCACGGCGCGGGAAGGTAGGGAAGATGATGGTGACCCGGTGGTGCTTCTGGGCCATTCCCCTCATGGCGTGAATGTCTGTAAATGCCCCACCTGGACGCTCGGCGCCCCTCTCACTTGTAGCGCCTCCGGGCACTGGTATGGCGTCACAGGTCTTGCGCCGGCGGGGGCAGCTGGGGGATGTAGTTCCCGCTGCTCCCGTGCCGACCGAGGTGTAGTTCTGACCAAAAGCCGTTGCCCTCACAGCGCAGGAAGGTAGGGGAGATGATGGTGACCCGGTGGTGCTTCTGGGCCGTTCCTCTCACGGCGTGAATGTCTGTAACTGCCCCACCTGGACTCTCGGCGCCCCTCTCACTTGTAGCGCCTCTGGGCGCTGGTATGGCGTCGCAGGTCTTGCGCCAGCCGGGGCAGCTGGGGTATGTAGTTCCCGCTGCTCCCGTGCCGACCGAGGTGTAGTTCTGACCAAAAGCCGTTGCCCTCACGGCGCGGGAAGGTAGGGGAGATGATGGGGACCCGGTGGTGCTTCTGGGCCGTTCCCCTCGCGGCGTGAATGTCTGTAAATGCCCCACCTGGAAGCTCGGCGCCCCTCTCACTTGTAGCGCCTACGGGCGCTGGTATGGCGTCACAGGTCTTGCGCCGGCCGGGGCAGCTGGGGGATGTAGTTCCCGCTGCTCCCGTGCCAACCGAGGTGTAGTTCTGACCAAAAGCTGTTGCCCCAATGGCGCGGGATGGTAGGGGAGATGATGGTGACCCGGTGGTGCTTCTGGGCCGTTCCCCTCACGCCGTGAATGTCTGTTAATGCCCCACCTGGACGCTCAGCGCCCCTCTCACTTGTAGCGCCTCCGGGCGCTGGTATGGCATCGCAGGTCTTGCGCCGGCCGGGGCAGCTGGGGGATGTAGTTCCCGCTGCTCCCGTGCCGACCGAGGTGTAGTTCAGACCAAAAGACGTTGCCCTCACGGCGGGGGAAGGTAGGGGAGATGATGGTGACCCGGTGGTGCTTCTGGGCCGTTCCCCTCACGGCGTGAATGTCTGTAAATGCCCCACCTGGACGGTCGGCGCCCCTCTCACTTGTAGCGCATCCGGGCGCTGGTATGGCGTCACAGGTCTTGCGCCGGCCGGGGCAGCTGGGGAATATAGTTCCCGCTGCTCCCGTGCCGACCACGGTGTAGTTCTGACCAAAAGCCGTTGCCCTCATGGCGCAAGAAGGTAGGGGAGATGATGGTGACCCGGTGGTGCTTCTGGGCCGTTCCCCTCACGGCGTGAATGTCTGTAAATGCCCCACCTGGACGCTCGGCGCCCCTCTCACTTGTAGCGCCTCTGGGCGCTGGTATGGCGTCTCAGGTCTTGCGCCGGCCGGGGCAGCTGGGGGATGTAGTTCCCGCTGCTCCCGTGCCGACCAAGGTGTAGTTCTGACCAAAAGCCATTGCCCTCACAGCGCGGGAAGGTAGGGGAGGTGATGGTGACCCGGTGGTGCTTCTGGGCCGTTCCCCTCACGGCGTGAATGTCTGTAAAAGCGAAGAGTCAAAATATATAAATGACTACAATCTAGTTATTCTGTCCATGTGGAATGCTAACATGAATATTTAGTACGTTGCAGACAATACCATAGCTGTTGCTCGATATGTAATGTCCTACATTACAAAAATCTGAAAATATGGAATTAAAAGAAATGTGGAATAGATTTCTCACAAGAAGACTCTAAGTAAGGAATTATACAGTTTCAGTTTGATGATGTTATCCTTTCGAGAAATCGGAGCATATGAATGCTCAGATCAGTTGTCATCTGCAAGTCTATGCTCCAAATCTAGCAGAATAATTTGGGTGAGTCTAGGTCTTGTAGCAATGTGAAATCGGGTAGTGTACAAGCAATTGAATATTTAGCAGAAAAAGATCCAGAAAGTACAGATATTTCGAAAACCAATATGTTGGATACATATTACCCAAACAGAAGTCATCATCTTGAGAACATGTATCTATATGAAGTGCGGCAAAACTACACTTTTAAAAGGAATACTACAGAGAACATCAATGAAAGAAAATATGGAGTGATTGGTTCCGAAGGATGTTTGGTTAAACAAACGAAAGGAAATTTGATTAATCACAGGAAGCTGAGTTGCGACACTGCTGATAAAAGGGAATTTTACTATTTAGCTCTTGTGCAACTGTTCAAACCATGGCAAATTAGGTGAAAATGTTGAACTATGAAATTGATCAAGTAGCTACAATTGCAGCAGAGATTGCTAGATACAGTACTCAAGGCAGTCAAAGTTCTGCTGCGCTGAGTCCTGATCCACTAGGATAACCAATTGTTGAAAATGAAGCCGTAATCGCCATGAATGATGTGGAAACAGGAATGCATCAACCTCAAGAAGATGTAACGGACTAAGCAAACTTGGCAGAACAACTAAATGTTGAACAGAAACAAATATATCAGCACATGGGACAACAGATTGACCATGGATTTCTTCATGAAAAGAAAGAATGCACATCATTTCAACCTATCCGAATGTATGTGAGTGGACAAGCTGGAACCGGAAAAAGCTTCTTAATTAAAGTAATCACCAGTTATCTACAGAAAACAACTGAGTAAAATGTGTCTTGTGTTTTAACTGCTCCAACTAGGTTGGCAGCACACAACATTAAAGGAATTACTGATGCTACCTGTGAAGCATGAAAACAAATTGGAATATCACAAGCTATCTGGAGAAGCTTGTTGTGAAGTTTCAAGAGTGCTGAGGATAATTAAACTTCTGATTATTGATGAGGTAAGTAAACGTGGATGCAAAATCCATTCCGTTCGCGGAATTTGGGGATTTTTTGCAATTCCTAGGTCCGCGAATCCCGCGAATTTGCCCAAAAATCCGTAAATTTGCAAGCTGGTGGATTTTTTTGCTTGGTCGCGCTTGAAAAATACAATATCGCGCGCACGGCGTTGACTTACCATGATTCTGTGTTCGCCGAGTTGTTCTTCTCCCGGTTTGCGTGTGCTGCGCCATTTTGGATCTTGCGCGAGAGTTTTTTTCGACCGCGATTACGTCATCGTGGCCTGCCATCTTGCACAGCGAGAGTTTGACAACGCGAGTACGTCATAAGGGTCCGCGATCACGCATCGCGGGAGTAAACAATGCCGAACACGTAGATGCGGCGTGCAGCTGACTTCCGGCGGGAGATTTGAACAGCTCGCTTTCCCGAACTTGCAAAAATTGCAATTCTGCACAAGAAATCCACCGCATGCAGCATAAACCTTTTGAAAATGATGATTTTGATCAGAATAACTCCTCAGATTGACATTTGGCTGCACTTTTTGGTCAAGGAGTCCATTTTTGGGGGGGGGGGGGGTGGGAGGAAGGATGTGCCCCAGAGTCTCCAACTTCCTGTTCCTGTCCAGCAGGCTCCTCCCAGTGCTTTGCCCATGCCCTGGTCACTTTTGATTTGGACCTGGAGCTGGAAGGATTACTTTTTGTGGCTGCTGCTGGATATTTGTATTTGAGGACTTTTTGGACTTTGGAGTTTGGATCACTTTTGGATTTGAGATTTTACAAGTACGTTGATGTTGTTTGTTTGGGGCATTACAGTTGCTGCAACTACAATTTTAAAACTTTCTTCACAACTTAAAAAAAATATATATTGTGGGTAGACACAGTATCCAGTAGGCCCAGCGTTAGTCATGGGTGCATGATACAACTGTTTCTGTGATTTTTTTAAAACTTAAATCTCATTTATGTCATGGAATTTTAGCTCACTGTTATATGTTGATTTTTTTTTTATTTTGGGGTGCCTGTAAAGCCTCACTAGCCAGTATGCCCAGGGGTAGTGACCAAGTCTTTCTGTGGGGTGTCTTGAATTTAGACATCATTGAGGCATGGATGGCATTGGATTGTGGTAATTGTTATGTGTTTTTCGACTTTTTGGGGTGTTGTTGGGGCCTGGCCATGTGGGTGGGGGCCATTTTGAGGCCTGGTCCAGGCAGGGCCTGGCCATGTGGTGGGGGTCAAGGCTGAAGGGGCCATTTTGTAGCCAGGCAGTGTGCTCAGGCCTGCACCCAGTTTGCCTTGCTTTTATCCATTATGCCCAGGGGTACTCAATGGTGCATGGACCAAGTCTTTCTGTGGGGTGTCTTGAATTTAAACATCATTGAGGGCATGGATGGCATTGGATTGGGGTGATTTTTGTGTGTTTTTTGACTTTTTGGTGTGTTGTTGGGGCCTGGCCATGTGGGTGCGGGCCATTTTGAGGCCTGGTCCAGGCAGGGCCTGGCCATGAGAGTGGGGGTCATTTTGAGGCCTGGTCCAAGTAGGGCCTCGCCATGTGGTGGGGGTTAAGGCTCAAGGGGCCATTTTGAAGCCAGTCACTGTGCTCAGGCCTGGACCCAGTTTGCCTTGCTTTCATCCATTATGCCCAGGGGTACTCAATGGTGCATAAGCTAAGTGTTTCTGTGGGGTGTCTTGAATTTAAACATCATTGAGGGCATGGATGGCATTGATTGGGGTGATTGCTGTGTGTTTTTCAACTTTTTGGGGTGTTGTTGGGGCCTGGCCATGTGGGTGCGGGCCATTTTGAGGCCTGGTCCAGGCAGGGCCTGGCCATGTGGTGGGGGTCAAGGGGCCATTTTGAAGCCAGGCAGTGTGCTCAGGCCTGCACCCAGTTTGCCTTGGTTTCAACCATTATGCCCAGGGGTAGTGAGTGGTGCATGGACCTAGTCTTTCTGTGGGATGTCTTGAATTTAAACATCATTGAGGGCATGGATGGCATTGGATTGTGGTGATTTGTGTGTGTTTTTTGACTTTTTGGGTGCTGTTGAGGCCTGACCATGTGGGTGGGGGCCATTTTGAGGCCTGGTCCAGGCAGGGCCTGGCCATGTGGTGGGGGTCAAGGGGCCATTTTGAAGCTAGGCTGTGTGCTCAGGCCTGCACCCAGTTTGCCTTGCTTTCAACCATTATGCCGACTCCACGCACTCAACGCCGGCCAAAACGCCGCCTGCCACCAAGCCACTCCGAGGCGCACCCACGGACCCTTCACCTCCCAAGTCTGCCGATTCACCTGCCTCCGAACCAACACCGCACCCGTGAAGCCGAGCACCAGCAACAACCACCTCAAGTGCATCCTGCTCCACACCCGCTCCATCCACAGGCACGCCGTGGAACTCTGGAACCTCCTCGACACAACCTCACCAGACTTCGCCTTCCTCACGGAAACCTGGATGAACGCCTCCTCAGCCCCCGACATTGCCATAGCCATCCCGGACGGCTACAAGATCACCCAGAGGGACCGCATCAACCAAACCGGAGGAGGCATCGCCATCGTCCACAGAAACACCATCCGGATCACGACCAACTCCGACGACATCCTCACCGCCGCCGAACACCTTCACTTCCAGATCCACACCGACCCCAAGACCACCCTCAGAGGCACTCTCATCTACAGACCCCGGGACCACGCACACAATTCAGCAAAGCCATTGCAGACTTTGTCAGCCCGCACGTCCTCACCTCCTCTGACTACATCCTCCTAGGGGACCTCAACTTCCACCTGGAGAACAACAAGGACTGCAACACCGCTGCCCTGCTGGACAAACTCGCCAACCTCGGACTCAAGCACCCACTGCTCTCGCCAAACGCTTGACCCCATCTTCTCCTCCAGCAAGCACATCTCCTTCAGCCACTCCACCGGACTACACTGGACAGACCACAGCTGCGTCCACTTCAACTTCAGGAAAACCACGACCCACCGCCACCCACAACAGGCTCCCCGCAGAAGCTGGACCAAGATCACCGCCGACCAGCTCTCCACCGCCCTCAGCCAGAACCCACCCACCATCACAACGGACCCCGACAAAGCAGCCTGCAACCTCACACAGTGGCTCACCGACTGTGCCGACGTACTCGCACCACTGAAGAACCCTCCCAACAGACCCGGCAGCAGGAAAGCCACGTGGTTTATCACCGACCTCAAAAACTCCCAGAAAACCTGCCACACCCTCGACAAAGCCTGGCGCCACAACCAGACAACAAAACACATGACCGCCCTCAGGAACGCCACCCGCAAACACCACCAGCTGATCCGCACCACCAAGAAGACAGCATTCACAGAAAGACTGGACAACAACACCCACAACAGCAAGGAGCTCTTCAGAATCGTCAAAGAGCTCTCAAATCCCAGCGCCTGCAACAACGACATCACTCCCTCGCAAGACCTCTGCGACTCTCTCGCCTCGTTCTTCCACCGCAAGATCGCCGATATTCACAACAGCTTCGGCGCACAAACCACGCACCCAACCGCCGAACCAACGCACCCTACCGCCAACCTCTGCACTTGGACCCCTGTCAGCACCGAAGACACCACCCTCATGATGAACACCATCCACTCCGGCTCCCCAACGACCCCTGCCCACACCACATCTTCAACAAAGCCGACTCGATCATCGCACCCCAACTCCGGAACATCATCAACAGCTCCTTCGCATCCGCCACCTTCCCGGAGAGCTGAAAACATGCCGAGCTGAGCGCCCTCCTCAAGAAACCCACCACGGACCCCACAGACCTGAAGAACTTCCGCCCCATCTCGCTCCTTCCATTTCCAGCCAAAGTCATCGAAAAGACCGTCAACAGACAACTCTCCACCTTCCTCGAGACCAACAGATCCCTCGACCCCTCACAGTCCGGCTTCCGAGCAAACCACAGCACCGAGACCGCCCTCATTGCAGCCACCGACGACATCAGGTCCCTGCTCGACAACGGGGAAACGGCTGCCCTCATCCTCCTGGACCTCTCAGCAGCCTTCGACACCGTCTGCCACCGTACCCTGATACAGTGCCTCAGGAACACCGGAATCCGAGGAGCGGCCCTGGAGTGGATCATCTCGTTCCTCGCCGGAAGAACCCAGAGAGTTCGCCTCCCCCCGTTCCGTTCCGCGGCCACCGAAGTCTTCTGCGGCGTTCCGCAAGGATCCTCACTCAGCCCCACCCTCTTAATAATAATAATAATAATAATAAAAACATTTATTAAGCGCCTGAATACACTAGAACAGTGTGTCTCCGCGCTAGGATGCATTCCTACTTGAATAAGAGAAGAGATCACCACCTACGCAGGGAAAAGGAAGACAGGGGGAAAGTGCTAGGAAGATATTAAGCTGCAGGGAACAAATAGGTCTTGAGTTTCTGTTGGATCCTCGCCTCCGACAGTTCCATACGGAGTTCCACAGGAAGATCATTCCACTGCTTACTTGCCAAGAACCTGAAAGAGCGCCCACCCATCCGTGATTTATGTATGCGGGGGACCGAAAATTGCATACTGCCCATAGATCTCAAAAGGCGATTCGGGCGATATATGGTAAGTAACCTATGCAGATGCATCGGGCCCTTGCCATGTGCAATCCGATGACTTATGCACATGGTCTTAAACCGAATGCGTTCTCTCACGGGGAGCCAGTGCAAGGTCTGTAACGCACCTTTCCCCGAGGACTTCCTAGGCAGCTTTAAAACCAACCTGGCCGCCGCATTTTGCACATATTGCAACTGGTTCCGGCCCTTATTACTAAGGCCACACAGCAGGGAATTCCCATAGTCAAGATGGGACGTGACCAAGGCATGCACTAGTGTTTTCCTAGCTGTAATAGGTAAGAGATCCAGGATCTTACGTAGGACCTTCAATATGCCATAACATTTCCCTGCTATCTTGGCAATGTGTTGGGAGTATGAAAGATTGGTGTCCAACAGAACACCCAAGTTCTTCACTGTGTGAGAGGGGACAGGTATCGGACCTAATTCCATGGGCCACCACGCGATGACCAAATGGATGGAGAAGAGCCAATAACCAATAGTTCAGTCTTTTTGCCATTAAGGCGAAGGCAATTGCTCTTCATCCAAGCTGCCAGAGATACCAGACATGCGGAGAAATTGTCCACCGTCTCAACTGGGTTGTGAGATAGAGTAACCACCAGTTGCGTATCATCCGCATAGTATACAATGTCCCCCCCGTAGGACTCCACCATTCTGGCCAGGGGTTCCATGTAAAGATGAAACAACGTAGGGCTCAAAATAGAGCCCTGCAGGACCCCTTGGTTTAGAGTACGGGACGTGGACCTAAAAGGGGGACAGTGTATTTGGAATTTTCTGTCCGCCAAAAAAGAAACCATCCATTCATAGGCTGGCCCTTTAACCCCCAGTTCGCTCAAACTAGTCAGAAGTTTAAAGTGCGACACGGTATCAAATGCCACACTTAAGTCCAGCAATATTAGAGCGGCAGTCTGTCCTTCATCTACTCTCTGACAAAGCATCTGTGTTGAGGAAAGGAGGGCAGTCTCAGTTGAATGTTTAACCCTAAAAACAAACTGGGAAGCATGTAGGAGATAAATATCCTCCACAAATTTGACCAGCTGGTTATTCACCAATTTTCCCACCACCTTGGCACAGAAAGGAAGAAGAGAAATGGGCCGGAGGTTATCTAATTGGGAAATATTCAAGTTAGCCTTTTTTTTAATGGGAACTACCTGTGCCAGTTTCCATTCCTCAGGCACATGTCTTTCTTGAAACGAGAGGGTCGCCAAATTGCCAATATACTTCCACAGGAGATGAACCTGCTCACTAAGAATTTTAGGCTGAGCCACGTCTAAAGGGGATCCTGACTGGATACTCATGATAAGGTTTATCAGTTCCTCCCTTGGGGGCACTGTGAATTCCTTTAGATGGGCTTTCTTAATGGATGCATGGCCAGTATCCCCCATAAGGTTTCCATCGACTGGATCCTGCTGAAAGGACATGTAAATCTGTTCCACTTTATTCACAAAATGATCTGCGATAGATTCGCATATCTCCGTGGAATAGAGATCTTTAGTCTCTACCCTTGTAGGCACCGTGAGCTCCTTATAAATTAGAAAGAGCTCTTTGGAGGAATTTTCCGAGGAATCTATCCTCCCTTGGATAAATTCTCTCTTGGCCTTGTTGATCCCTCCGTGGTACTCCTTCAGACTAATCCTATATGCCTCTTTCCAGGCTGTGTCATAATCCTTGCGCTACAGACGTTCCAATCTTTTACATCTGGCTTTAACCGTGCGCAATACCAAGGGGCCGACCTAGTCTTACGTACTGGGGCTTTTAAGGTCCATGGGGCCACCTTGTCTAGCGCCTTCGATATCCATTGTTCAAACTCCATCCGTGCCTTTTTAAAGGTATTACTAAGCGGGGGCTTATCCTGCAGTAGCATATATTCAAATGCCTTTTGGGTCAATTTGTTCCAGTTCCTGCGTTTAGAATGGATAGATTTCTTACATGATGCTCCTACTGACATATCTGTTATTATGAATTGAACAAGGTGATGATCAGACCACAAGATCCTAATGGGAGTTAACACCCTTACCCCATTCCAATTAGCAAATATGGGATCTAAAAGATGACCCGCCTGGTGAGTTGGCATCTCACCTAAAAGCGTAAGCATCAGTGATTTTAGTGAGACAGTCAAAGATTGTGCCACCGCACAATTAACATCCTCAAAATTTATATTGAGGTCGCCTAATATAAGGAATTTCTTATAGCTTAGGGCCGGTTGAACAACCGATTCCAATACGCTTTCCACAAACTGCTTGATGCTTCCGGGGGGGGGCGGTATAGGAGATAACCCATAATTTTACATTCGGGGGATACCTTTATAGAAAAAAGGTCGGCTTCACAGTTACTAACTTTTACTTGCTCTAATGAGCACACAAGCTTAGTATTGTACACCATAGCAACCCCCCCCTCTTTGGGTCACCCTGTCAATTCTCAGTAGGCTGTATGCAGATGGAAGGGCTTCAAGAATCTCCGGCGCCGATGCCTCATCCAACCATGTATCTGTAAGAAACAGCAGGTCAGGATGGAGATCAGTAAGGACATCAGAAATGTCTAGACTGCGTTTCCTGAATGAGCAACAGTTTACTAAAAACATAGTAAGTTGATCTGCCCCCTTTATGTTCGTCAGATCTAATGATGGATTGAACTGACATATCCTACATTTCTGCGCCACAGCCTCGGGTAACAGGCTATAAGTGCATGCAGTGTTAGATGTAGGACGAAGGCAAAGCAATTGATCTCTTGCATATCTTCTACTTACTGCAGTCTCCTTCAGAGCAAGAACAGGGGGTATGGCCCCTGGCCGCGTTCGGTCGCGGACGGGCGTAGACGGGCTTGCCTTGTGCGCGCCTTTGGCGCGCACTCGGCACGCCCGCTGCACGGTCGCAGGCTTGCCGTCATGAAATAGGAAGCGAGAGGGAAGGCTAGAGCGCTAACCCTAGCGCAGAGGAGACAGGAAGTGGTGGACTCCTCACCCTCCGCGCAAACGCCCACAATGGACGCGGCGGACCGGGGCGGGACCGAGCAGGAAAGCACAAGAATATTAAAAGAGCAAAACAAACGGTATTTTGTATTTTTTAAAACAGGTCCTACAATTTGGGGCACAAAGTAGTAACAAGCACCTTATTCAATTCATTAAAATTGGGTCCCTAATAACGGCGTGCACCTACCCTTCGTATCCCAACACAATAATGATCTTTTCAGTAGTCAAGTGAAGGGTAACTGTCACTGCCACTGACAGTTTGACATCCACGAACGAGGGCTCCCTCCTTCCGCCCTAAATAACATCAGTCAGGGGAAGACTAGAGCGCTAACCCTAGCGCAGAGGAGACAGGAAGTGGTGGACTCCTCACCCTCCGTGCAAACGCCCGCAATGGACGCGGCAGACCGGGGCGGGACCGAGCAGGAAAGCACAAGAATATTATTAGAGCAAAACGTCTACATGAGCCCTCTCGCAGCCATCGCACGCCAACACAACCTCAACATCATCTCCTACGCCGACGACACCCAGCTGATCCTCTCCCTCACCAACAACCCCGCCACCGCCAAAGTCAACCTCCAGGAAGGTATGAAGGACGTCGCAGAATGGATGAAGATCAGCCGTCTGAAACTGAACTCAGACAAGACGGAAGTCCTCATCCTCGGACCATCTCCCTCCGCGTGGGACGACTCCTGGTGGCCCCCTGCCCTGGGCAGCACGCCCAAACCAACGGACCACGCATGCAACCTGGGCTTCATCCTGGACTCCTCCCTCACGATGACCAAGCAAGTGAACGCAGTCTCATCATCCTGCTTCAACACCCTGCGCATGCTCCAAAAGATCTTCCGATGTATCCCCACAGAAACCAGGAAGACGGTCACCCAGGCCCTCGTCACCAGCCGCCTGGACTACGGGAACACCCTCAATGCTGGAACCACAGCCAAACTCCAGAAAAGACTCCAGACATCCCTCGCCGCAGCCACATCTCTGCCCACCTGAAAGACTTGCACTGGCACCCCGTTAACAAGAGGATCACGTTCAGACTCCTCACCCAGGCACACAAGGCTCTCCACGACATGGGCCCGAAGTACCTCAACAGCCGCCTCACTTTCTACACACCCACCCGCCAGCTCCGATCCGCCAGCCTCGCCCTCGCCTCCGTCCGTAGCACCTCCACCACCACCAGACATTTCCAGTCCCCAGTTTGGGACTTCTTTAGTGTTAACGAAAAGGTGGAAAACATTGTTGTTTGTTCGATTTGTAAAACTGTAGTTAGTCGGGGTACGCTTGGTACCAACTCTGGTACCGGAGGCCAGAGAGGTCATCTCCAAAAACACCACACTATCATTTGGGAGGTGCACCTAAGGAAGATCCAGGGAGTCAAAAGTACAAAAGTACACCAAATCCAAATGTATCCATTCATATTGCATCTGATGATGACGAGGGGCTGATCATGCAGGGGGGAAGTGAAGAAGCAACAGACATTTTCTCTGGTACACCCAGTACCCCTGGCAGCAGCACTGCAGTGGTAGCGCCCACACCCTCTACCCCTGCAACATGTATCAGGCACACTAAGAGTCTAAGAGAGACACCAATGCGAAAAAGTACATCAATGAGCCTAACTGGTTTGAAGAAGTCTGCATCATCATCATCACGTAAAATGGTCAAGCCCACCATTAGAAGCATGTTTTGGTCGGATGCGCCATTCGAACGCAGCCACCCAACGGCACGTCTGTATAACGCAAACCTGGCTAAAATGCTAGCGCTGGACCTTCTCCCTTTTTCTTTTGAGGAAGGGGTGGGTTTTCTAGAATTTGTGGCAACAGTCTGCCCTAAATGGAAGGTTCCTAGCCTGTCCTATTTTGCCAGAGTTGCTGTTCCAGCACTACATCAAGATGTGCTGGAGGTGATTGGCGCAGCAATTCAGAAGAGTGCTGTTGACACTATCCACCTTACAACAGACATGTGGACCAGTTGCCAAGGTCTTGATTACATGTGCATCACTGCACACTGGGTCTCTTTTGCAGGGGTTAAGGACAAGTTAAAAGCAGGTGTTGACACGGACAAAGTTTTTCAAGCTACTCGGAAACATGCAACAGTAGCCATGTTTTCTATGGAGAAATCTCATACTGCACCTAACCTTTTGGAGGAGTTTGACAGGAAGGTCTATGAATGGCTGCATCCAAGAAATCACATGATTGGTTATGTTTCCATGGATAATGGCAGTAATATAGTTAAGGCCATGCATCAAGGTGGCTATTTCAGAGTGCCGTGTTTGGCGCACAGTATTAACATTGTTGTGCAAGATTTCTTGAAAAAAGAAATCACAGTCAGCAAGTTACTGACCACCTGCCGAAGAATCTGCACACATTTCAGCCATTCTTTTAAGGCCCGAAAGAAGCTGAGGAGCATGAAACATGAACGTAGACTGCCAGTCAAAGGACTTATCCAGGAGGTGGCTACATGTTGGAACTCAACCTTTTTCGAATGCTTGAGCGTCTGTCTGAGCAGTGGGGGGTAATCAATGAGTATGTCTATGAACTGGGTTCTACTATGAAAGACATGAGGCTAGAGTTGGAGGAATGGTAGCTAGTTGCAAGCCTGACAGGCATACTTTGTCATTTTGAGGTCTTCAAGCGTGAAGTCAGCAGAGAGGACTGTTCTTTGGGAAAAGCTATCCCATTGTTGCGCATGATAGAGCAACAACTGAAGGAGGTGTCTTCAACGTTCCAAGATGATGCTGAAAAGCAAGACGCATATCAGTTGGCGGAGAGGTTATTAAGCCGCATAGTTGCCAATGAAAGGCTTAAAAACATACATACAAAACAACATTACATTTGTGCCACTATTCTGGATCCACGGTACAAAAAAGCCGTGGCCAGCAAAGCATTCATTCCTTTTGATGAAGCAGATGTTTCAAAGTACAAACATTGGCTAGCTCTGTCAGCCACTCCGTTCGAAAAAGAGTGGCAGAAAATTGATGGAGCCGGAATCACTACACTACTGAATCAGCAGGCCATCCGGCGTCAAGTTCCACTTCTGAATCTTTGGCCGAAGGGAGTCCCTTTCCCTCACAGCCGTTAATGACACCAGCAACCGTATCATCATCCTCTCCTGCACCAGGCCCAGCCATAATATTGTCGGAAGCAGATTGGCTAACTCATCAAGGGTTTGCTCGTTCCAGTGATGCAAAGGCCACAGATGGTACACATATTGGATCAACCCTGGAGAACCTTGAGTCGATGGTGCAGGCCTATCTGGATGACCCAACATAGGTCTTTGTAAATCAGAACCCATTGCTGTATTGGTATAGGAAAAGGCCTCTATGGTGACTTATCACCAACCTGGCTCTAAATAATTTGTCTTGCCCACTCGCAAGCGTGTCTTCTGAACGTGTTTTCAGTGCTGCTGGTGCCATTGTAACTTCAAAAAGGACTGGCCTCTCGCCCAAAAATGTGGAGAGGTTAACACTGATCAAGATGACTCAGCACTTCATACCACCAGATTACAAAATACGTGAATGCACGCAGGAAGAAGAGGACACCGACTTAGGCGACAGAAGTTCTTCTCTGTTAGCTGACCTACTCCCGTCTCACTTCATAGAGTTTGAGGACAAGCTATACTTCCCTGACACCGAGGCCTGAAAATGACATCCTTTTTTTCGTCCTTATTCACTTTTATTCCTGTGTGTCTTTCTTTGTTTTGCAGCTTTTACCACAACAAAACTCTAATCACCTAATCACAACAAGTCCATCAGCACCACTGTCTTCATCTTATTTCCTTATTGATTTGAATGTGCCGCAGTCTGCATTCCTGAGGTTCACAAGTTCACAACTCAATCATGCTCCTCTATCCTTCTCCTCCAGACTCCCCCTATCCATTTCCCTCAAGGCAGATGGCTGGATTACGCAGAATAAATAAACTTTGTCTTCATAGATGAGTCCCCTCAAGTGTGACTGGAATTACTGAGTACATGCTTGCTGATTACTGACAGTTACTTCTGAAATTGACAGGAGAGGCCGCCCTGTGGTCCTTCACTTTCAGAAGAAGAAGCGGACAAAAAGTGGAACAGGTAATGAAGCATGAGTAGAAGATGGCATGCAATGGACAGCAATAGCTGTCAGTGTCTGATGAAAGCAATTGCTGTTTCTTTGTTGTGCATGAAATGAATCATAAGTCTTCTGTTATTATTTAATCTTTTACACACTAAATGTAACTCAAGTTTACTCTGCTTTTTTTTACCTTGTTTAATTCAAATTGTACTTCAACTGCAGGGGGCACTACGTTGCATTTTCCAATATGCAAACATGTCCTTGGACTTACTGTTTGCCAATATACCATGATGATTGATTAAATAATATATATTTTTTCTTTACAGTCACTCACTGGGATGGATGGATGATCAGCGTCGGTTTACGGAAGAACTATGGCCAATTTGTGAGTGGAAAACAGGTAAAGAAGTCTACAACAAGTACTACAGCAGAACTACATGTCTGTCTAGTCGTGGTATGGAGTGGTCGAGGCAGTGTAGTGTTGTTATACCAGGAAGAGTACAGAGTACAGCAGTTCATGTAAAATTGAGGCTATGTGACTTGCTGCATAGTAATTAGATATGCTTTGTCTGTCTGTGTCAAAGAGCCTAGGTGTGCTACATCAGGTTCCTTCACTCAGTGGTGCCTGCTTTGATTGTATGCATGGGCCAAAAATCTGTTACGCTCAAGAATTTGCGAATTTTCAGCAATTTCGCGAGATTCTTGGATTGCGAATTTGCGGCCGAAAAACAACAAATTTCAGGAGCGGAACATATTTTTGGCCCATGCTTGCGGCATGGCCATGCAGACGGTCAAGGCAGGCACCACTGAGTGAAGCAACCTGGTGTAGCATACCTAGGCTCTTTGACACAGACAGACAAAGCATATCTAGAGTTTAGGATTCAGTGCGGTTTACTAGGGTTTTTGGGTTTAATTAATAATTTGGTAGGGTTCCCAGAGTCTAGGGCACAGGGCCCGATGCAGGCTCGTTCAAAGTAATGTTGGCAAGGTTTTAGGGGCTTTTAGCTTTTTTTCAGAATTGGCCGAATTGTGGCCTTTTTGGGTGTTTTGCGGGCGCGTGTGTTTGGGTGAACTAGTCGTACACCTTCCAGTGGATTGATTTTGTTCTGCCTTGCTGAGATTCTTGAGAATCACTGGAACAAGTGTCCTGGTAAGTTTCAAGAGTACTGGAAGTGCTGAAAACAGCACTTTTTGGTCAAGGCGCGACCAATTTGACATGTTTTGGGGATAGCCGTATTGCATGTTTTTAGGGGGCTGCTTGGGGGTGTTCTAGATTTTTGGGGGTGGGTTGAGGGGTCTGGCAGCACTGCTGAGAAGGTCTAATTTTGATTGCAATATCACTTCCTGTTTTTCCATCAACAATTACAGGCCATCTTTTACCCTGTGCCATGGAAAAAACGATTAGCTCAGGCTTACCATTAGCGATCCGCAATTTAGCAACAGGCAGGCAGTGGACAGTATGTCTGGTCAACAAGATTGATCGACGAAGCGTCAGATGGAATGGAGGAGCACCGCGAATAAGAGGAATGGATGCATGCAACTTCACAAATTCAACAGGACAACTACAACATACAGTTACAGTATCCTCTGAACTTCTCGTTATCTTTTAAATGTTATTGTTGTGAACTTGAACTTCTACGAGTATGACTCTGTGCATTTGTTTTGCTCTCTGATTCAAATTCATCCCTCTAGCTAGTTGCTTTGCTATTTTTAAAACTAATTTAATATACTAATAACTATAAGTGTTTATTCTCTCTGAGGGCAGAGAGGCAAGTGAAATCGTGTAATTATAATTATTACTGCAGCCCTGTACTGTCAAAAAATGTCTTCATAGTTACTAGTAAGTTGTAGTCAGTACTACTTTTCAGTAACCTAACCATCCATTTAGCAAAAAACTTCATGCATGCAATAGTACACTTCCTTTGTGTCCCTTAAAAAATTTATGGATATCTTCGAATCCAAAGATGTGTTTTTTTTTCCTCTCTCAACAAAACTTTCCCAAAAACCCCCATTCCCATCCAATTTTCAAACCCTAACCCTCTTCCCCCGGGCTGTGTGGTTTTTCATTGAGGTTTGACTAAATGACAACAATAAATTCCACACACTTGCTGGGGAGGATAAGGAAAAAGCAACAGAAAAATCATTCTAATCAGAATTTCATGTGCGCCATCGTGGATTGATCATCAATAACATCCTCCTCCTACACGTGATGAATCGAATGCTTAATGCTTATGTTGCTTTGTCCTTTGCCTTAATACTATTTCCTATAGTAGCCATACTCCACGCAACTAGTAATTAGTTATCTTTTGAATACTTTAGCACTGCTTAGGCTACAATTTATGGCACTGTTCTCTACCGTACTATCTATCGTACTGTAGCATAATGCTACGCTCAGGCCACTCAATGTTTCATTTCCTTTTTTTTCCTATGCTGCTACTGCCAGTGTGTACCACTACTACTACCAGTACCACAATGATATTTCAACAATCCAGGATTCAAGTCAACACCCAACCTTAATTGCCATTTGCCATGCAGCCAGCCCTGTGCCTAGCCCTATTCTCAAACAAGAATCACAGGTAAGATAAGCATTTTGGGGAGGTAGAATAATGGTCTAGGACTCGGAGGAGAGGAGAGACTGACAGTGTCACAGTAGTACTAGTAAAGTACAAGTAGGGCATTTTAATTCACTAACTCTGTTAGTGGCACTTTTGTACATGTTTGAACTTTGGACGTTTAGATAATTCATGCTGGTAAGTTTGAAGAAAGCAAACGTACAGTAACCCCCGCTCACCACCACACAAAATAATATGAACGTGTATACTATGTTTAAGTATGTAAAATAAATGAATATATTTGCCCTAACAAAAATAAACTAACCCAACCCACCCCCCTACCTAACCCCAACCAATGTCCAAATGTCCTTCAAGTCCCTTTCTCCAACGCCCAATTCCCACCCCCCCCAACAGTCTTTAAAAAAGGGGCAAGGGAAAGTCACTTCCTCCGGCGGTGTCCTCTAAGTCCTCTGGACAGGTCCCACATCTCTTTGCGGAGGTCCTGGAGCTGGCGCTGTTGCTTCTCTGCCAATCGCTCTAGGTAGTCCACTCGCTTTCGGAGGTGGGGCGCAGACGTACCATCCAGGCTCTGGGGGGGCAGCTGATGTTGCTGCTGTGCGGCGGAGGCTGTCGGGCCACGGCACCATTTAGCTGGAGGCGGGTGGACGTGGGCACTGGAGGAGGATGCAGTAGTTGCCGTCTCCTCCTGCTCCCGAGCCCACAGCCGTCGATATTCAGCGCAAATGGCCTCCAGCTTACGTGCCCTGGCCTGGACAGCCATCTCCTTGCGGGAGAGCTTTTTTGGAGCATCTATATGAAGAAAGAAAGAAAAATACTGTAGCCAATAGTCTTTAACATTAAGTCAAAATAATTCAACAGAAAGTTGTCTCAGAGTAACACTAGCAGCTTGCAAGCACAGTATAATATTTTGGCATGTATCTTTCTGCAGTCTTTGTAGGCCTGTGACATTTGTGGGAATTTCAGGAATTCTACTAGCAGCACTATGGATTCCCTACTACATAGTCAGAGAGTCAGAGACTACACCACTCTTCTTCTTTTTTTCTCTTGTTTTGCAAAATAAATTACTTGTACGTGAACTTGTGGTAGCCGGCATAATGCCAGCTCACTCGGCTTGCACCCAAGAAAAACGGACACAAGCCATGATGACGCAGACTCGCATTACTTTAAGCAGTATATGCAGGTGGGGATAGGAAGCTCTTACTTTTCTATAGGGGTGGCACTGGCCAGACTCGGTCACATCAAGGGCTACTGCTCAATGTAATTTATATTTCGCACTGCCACCCGGGCCTTGACTACTACAAATGGAAAATGAAGATTACTGATTTCTGATCATACATCCTGCCGATCACATGATCTTTGCTTATACGATGGATGACTTTAGGTGCTTTGTTTTGATAGATTGAGTGAACAACAGCGATAGTCCACCCATGACATCGCTGAAAGAAAATGATTAACATAGGGAGTGAGTGTGTTACCCGTAATTGCCGGAGGAAGGGACTTGACTTGATATAATGTCAACTATACAACACATACACAATATATGCTGTGCTTGCAAAGTAAACTACTGTAATGTTAGTCAAGGGAGTATTTAAATTTTATGAACAATCACAACTTCTAGTATTTGGATTTCCTCAGCTTTGCTACTCTGGCATGGACATGCTGTTCAAAGTAAGACTGTTCATCCGCTGAGCGTCTGCTCTAATACATACACCTCTGCTATCTATGAGGAAGAACAAGATACCATCCAGGCTTCCAAAGTAAACGTCTATCATTCTTATTAATGTCTCAACTTGTACCAAGTTTACTTTTTCTCAACAACCAACTAGCACCCTTTTCATTTTATTTGGTAAACCACCGTCTTGACTTGCATTTGAGTTTGACCCAAATTATATGTTGCAATGCACACCACACATGCATTTTCTGATTCACCCACACAGGCAGTCATCTTTTCTTTCTCCTACAACCATCCTTGCTTCAAGCAGCCATGCATCTGATTCCTTCCTATCAGCCATCTCTGCCTGCATTCAAAAACATGTATCATTCTTTACAGTCATATATGTTACGACTCGCTCGCCCTTCCTTTCACTCTTCTTTCCCTTTACGTTCTTCACATCCCTCAAGATCATCTGATATGACTGGCCTTCACGAAAAAAGTTTCCCAGCTGAGTTGAAGTCGAATAGAGGGGGCCATTGCTTACCCAAGGACTACCACCGCTAATGCTATTACTAAGTCAAGGTTGACTGTCTTCTCCGTGATTGGCAAAAATGTAGTTCTCAATTTTTTGTGGGTGTACTTGTAAAGCGCACTGCGACTCCATGGAGTATCCTGGCGCTGAAGACCGCTGGGGAACCCGTCCTGGTTTTCCCTGTGAGATGGTCCCTTTCTGGGTATCTCCAAGGTGAAACCAGGCATCCCCGGCGTCTGTGGGGGGCCGTTGTAGAGATGAGGCAAGCTTAATGCCCAGAGTTGCCGAGTGTGTTCCCTGGTTAGAGTAGGCACCGAGGCGATAATTATCGAGTCCGTTTTGACCCTGGTCCACGACCCTGCCGTGTCGGGAATTGAACCCTGGTCCCGGGCCGTTCTCTGCTTACTGGTCTGTCGCCTCTAAACAGTGAGCCACACCACTCCACTTAGTAATTGTTCTTAACAGTACAGTGTACTTGTACTAGTGTACTGTCTACTGTACAGTACATCATACACTCCTTTGCGAGCCTATTCTAAAATGTCAATAAGTAAGGAGTATAATAACTTACCACCGTCCGCTGAGCCATCCCCCTCTGCTCCTCCTGGTGGCACTTGTGGCGCCGCCGCATCCGCCCCTGGAGTGGACCCCTCCACGCTGCTGTCCCTGGCACTGGTGGTGGGTAGGGCCGCATCCGATGATGTGACGCCTAGAAAAAAAGTCATATTTTTAGATGCCATACACCACTTCCTATTTTGTCTCGTAATGGAAGAGAAAATGTTAAGTTATAACACTTAAAATATTTTTAATTATTGAGACTGAAAAAAAGACACGGTTTTGGGGAGGGTGTTAACTTATAGCTTAGCCATAACAAGCGACACTTTTTGGCACAACTTATGAATGCTTGCTTTTTAACGGACAACATTTTTCTAATTCGAGACAGAACCAACTACTCCTCATCACCACCAGGAGGACTTCAAGTTCCAACAAGGTGAGGGCTCCCGAGTCCCGCACTGTTACTTCTGACTGAGGTATGTGGAAAGTCGAACTGCACCTATCATCAACAATGTCCTATTTCTCTTGTCCATACTTCTGTATGTGCAGAATAGTCCCTGAAACACTAGCGGTATGGTATGTGCTACTATCCAATCAAAAAGCCAACTACTAGCTTATTCTTGGTTGACATTGACATTTTGTTGTTGGAAATTGTCAAAAGCACTAACATTAAGAAGACTGGAATACACAGCAAGGGTAACCCAGAGGACTGCAATTAGTGCCTCTAGAGCTATTGCTGGATCAGAGTTTTGTTTAACACAGTTTGCCGACTGGGCAAGCTTAGCTACCTATACAGACCGACTCATAATAATAGTAAATAGTAGTAGCACAGAGAGTGATGGTAGAGAGGCAGGATAAGAATGTAGAAACAGTCTACAAGAAGATCAAAGACTATTATGTAAACAATAGAATTAGGAAACAGTTTGGATTGAATAGGAGCTGTAAAAGTTAAGGAATTATAATTATAGTAACAACAGAACAACTTACTGGGGCCAGCAGAAGAGGCTGCAGAGGACCGTTCCAGCCCACTTCCTTCCGCCGGAGTTTGTGGTGTACTACTCTTCTTGCCCCTGGGAGGTGCTGAATGTGAACATGAAATAAACACAAACATGGATGATTGTTTTTTTTAAATATTTGATTTCTTTGATAACCAACAATTGCACTACATGTATTGACCTATCTGATCTGGTCAACTAGGAGGATAATAGTACAGTATTGCTGGATTCGCAGACCGTCTACTTGGAAAGTTATGTAAATCACTAACTAAACCAACAATAAAAAGGTTCTACTACGACTGCCAGCACTCAGCAGCACGCGACGTGACAGACACAGTCAGTCATCATGATTGAAGACCACTAAAAATGTCCTACTAATAATAACAAGTCATAATATACTCAGCCTATCAATCCACCACTATCTCTTCTTCCTAGTGGCAGCAGGAGTACAAAGGAAGAACTAGACTTGAGTCTCTAGTCTCTCTAGCATTGCGCAGTTCTGTAAAGTACTACACTCATACATATTCAGGCCAAATGAGAAATGAGCAGAAAGTTGCCAACAAGTAAGCATTGTAGCAATGCCACTGAGGAGGCGAGCACCTGCAATCGCAGAAGCTATTTAAACATTATTTTACCTGCAATGTAATCAAATCAGCAGCATTCTTGCTCTTCGGAAAAAACATATATTAGCAATATAACACGGAGCAGAATAAAACAAAGTAGTGATTAAATAGCTACTCACCAAGGCCATGGATCTCCATGCCAAGCAGTTCGAGCAGGTCCTGCTCCCGGTCGAGGAGGTCAGCCCACCGGTGAGTCACTTTGTCATAGGTGCGCCGGACCCCCGACTCCCTACGCATGGCCCGGCATACTTTATCCCACAGCTGGCGACGCACCCGGAGGCCATACCCTTGACCGGGCCTGCCCCCTGATGCCACGGTCTTCGGGAGGTGGCGCAGAACATAAAATATAAGCGCGGCCACCTCCACCGCGTTGAAAACCTCCCTGGCTACTACATCCTCCCCCCTCAATCGCCCACAAGGGAGCCGGGTACGGGGTGCGGGACCCTTCCCCTTGCTTTTCCCGGCTCCCCTTGCCATGGTCCTGGACAGCTGAAAAATAAAGGAAAGAATAGGGAAAAAGTAAAGAAAAGAAAAGAGTTAAAAAAGTAGCTTTAAAGTAACCAAAAGTAGAAAAAACACAAAATATAGATGTAGAAAAAGAGAGGGATAGGTAATGAGTAAAAATTATCTAAGTTCAAAGAAACAAAGGATTGCAAAGATTAGGGGAGGATTTAAGAAGCATGCCCAGAACCATAGCAATGAATGAAAAACAAGATGGCCGCGCCCTTTGAGGACCGCGTGGGTAAATTTGCACGATATTTCTCCCGTGAGCATGTAAAAATGCACGCGAACACCTATTAGCGCCCCGCGCACAACGCAAGATTGCAAATAGCGCCCGGAAACTGAAATACACAACGCGCTCAAGATGGCCACGCCCATGTACGACCGCATGGGTAACTTCGCGGTCGGTGCGCTGCAAGCAGCCTGCAAATCCGCAAAAAAAACAGCGAACATGCAACAAAAAATCCGCAAATTTGCATGAATTCGCTGCTTATGCAAACTGTGAATTCGCTTTTGCACGAATTCGCAAATTTTGCCCATACTTAGAGGTAAGCATGGTCTCAAATGAATGCTTGCTTTGTGCATTTAAGAATGCAGCATTTCTTAAAACAGAGTATGACGTGTTATTTGGAGGAAAACATGTCATAGTTTTCGGAGATCTATTGCAACTTACTCCCATAAAATGACAACCAGTATTTAAAACACTTGCACATGAACACACCAGAAAGTCTCTGGATTTTGTTGGAAACATTAACATTTGGTCATATTTTGAATACAAAGAACTCATTACAAATATGCAACAGGCAAATGATGTTGATTATGGAAGTATTCTTCAAGATATAAGAATTGAAATACTGACAGAACATGGCAAAGAAGCTTTGCAGATTTGGTTAATTTCAGTTCATTTCAGATCAGTTCAACTTTATTCGGTTACAGTAGTACCCATAAAAGCACAAGTCATTAATACATCACAAACATTCCATACAAGTGTTAAAATTCATATATCTAAAGTGCACAGTGCAAAACAATTCCCAAATCATGTCACAAATGCTCGGGGATCCATCATAGATCTACGTGTTCTGATCGCGATTTTAAGGAAAGTGCTAGTGCGGAAAATCAGTTCAACATCATCTAAAGCTAATATAGACTGATGTGCTACATCCAGGGTAATCGGTCTTTTCTTTTTAAAATATGCGTAAAAAAACTGCTTAGAGTATTTAAAATAATATTTACAGAAGAATAAAAAGTGTATAATAGATTGCTCACTCCTCTCGTCACAAGGGCACAAGTTTTGATTAAAATTTGGGCTGTAGCCCAATGGAAAAAAAAGTGCAAATCTAATTGTGCCTGCTCTTAATCTGAACAATAGGCTCCTCTACCAACAGCTTATGGCTAAAGTCAAATATATATGGAGCAGGTGGCAATCCTGTTCGATAGCCATATAGTTGTGCACAAGTGTTTTCCCTGACTCCACGACATCCCCCTCTCTTTTAGAAAAGGAATATAAGGCGTCCCCCAGTTCCTTTTTTGGAGCTGCTTCTGCTGAGATGGGGTCTAGGAAAAGATTCTCTCTATTAACATTGCACAAACTTTGAAGCACGCCTCTTAGCCATGGAATTTCCAATCCTTTGTCACATTTTAGACAATCAGTAATAATCTGCCATGTCAGGGATGCCGCTTCGTTCCTCCACACTGATATCCAAAAAAGTGCAGTTCGGGCACGAATAAATCGTTATAAAATTAATGTCGAGCTCCTTATGACATATATATTGAGGGGTTGACATTGGGGTACTCAGCAGTTTCCTATAAAACCTGTTTTCTTCCTGTTGAATACCTACAAGTTTAACTGTACCCCAAATCTCAGCACCATATGTAGCCACTGGAGCACACTGAAGTTTATAGATTTTCTGAACTGCTAGGAGAGCCCAAGTTGTCTTAGGACGGGACAAAGTCAGCATCGAATTGATGGCCTTTGAGAACTTGCTCCTGGAGTGAGCTAAATGCTCGCTCCAGGAGCCATTCGAAGTAAAGGCCAACCCCAAATAGACAAATGATCTAACACAGGTCAATTTTTGGCTATCTATTATGATAGTGCCTATCTCACGCTTCCCTGGCCCACAGCACATTAAAAAAGATTTCTTAAAATGTACCCGCAAGTCTAACTCTTTCATGTAATTGTTAACATTTTGGACCAGGAGACGCAGAGAGTTTGGGGTGCTGCCTATAAGGACCGCATCGTCTTTGTAGAAGAGCACGGGGATGGGCTTCCCATTTATGTGAGGACGTCTTGAGTGGCCGTTTTCAAGGAGCTATTCAGCCCGTTGATAGATATGATAAAAAGTAGGGGGCCAAGACACAACCCATGCCGAGCCGTACTTCTGCCTGTAGGTCTTTGTGTAGATACGCTAAGAAGTATACTAATGGCTCATTCAGCCCTCCTGCCAGAAGGATTGTCCACAACTTTGCCCTGTTCACTAAGTCAAAAGCTGTGGACAAGTCCGTAAAAGTCATATAAATAGGAGACCTCCGTGCAATGGTATATTTCCCGACAACTCATAACATAACAACAGAGAGACCTCATCTATGTTTCTTAACTGAGACCTGGCTTAAGCCTCACACAGTTCCTGCCATAACGTTGGGAGTACCGGCAGGGTACAAAATAGTAAGGCTGGACCGTCCCATTAAAACGGGAGGAGGGCTAGCTATTGTTTTTAAACAAGAGATGGAGATTATTGTCATTGAAACTGTGTGTACCCCAGAAATGGAGCTCATGATTTTTTCCATTAACCCTACTTCTAGGGAAACTAGGAAGGGTGCACTTCTGTACCGGCCTCCTGGCCCGTGTGGGTCCTTTTCCATTAAATTAATGGAAATCCTGGCACCTCACATGCAAGCCAATTCTGATTTTATCCTGGTGGGGGATTTTAACATCCACAGTGAGATTACCACGTGCATTGAGGCACAGACTGTGTTAACAGACCTGTCCACACTTGGACTCAATAAAAAGAATCAGGGGCCTACCCATTCTGCGGGCCATACCTTAGATCTAGTGCTCTGTAACTCAAGAGCTATTGATTGCCTGACTCCCAATCAAGTTGATTGGACGGACCACTCTGTTATAATGTTTTTTACTCGTTCCAACTACAAAGTCAAAGCCATCCATAGGACTATGGCTGAGATCAGGAGACCCTGGAACAAACTAACCCCAGAAGGCTTCAGGGATAAATACTCCGAACCAAAATGGGAAACATGCGGAGATAATGTCACTTCAGTTTTAAGTGCATTTAACGAAGCCACGTTAACTACTATTAACCAGGTGGTCCCGCCTAGAACCTATAAACCCCGACCTGCCCCAAAACAAGAAGTCTGGTTCACGGGGGATCTCAGACAATTAAAAATTAATATGAGAAAGTTAGAGAAAAAATGGAGAGTCACACATCTGGCAGAGGATAAGGAAAGCTTTAGGAGGTCCTTTAAATACTACCACAAAGCAATCCGAGCTGCTAGGAAACAACACATAGCAGTTCAATTGACAGAGGCTGGTACTAACGTAAAAAATCTGTATCAAATTTTACAGACATTTACTAAGCCCACTGCCTGTGATACTGATGGGATCGAATCTCAAGAGCTCTGTGATAATACCTCACAGTTCTTTGTTAGGAAAATCGAAGCTATCTACACTAAGATACTAACATCTAATTCCATCCCTAATAATCCAGTAAAAATTGACCATCAAGTCCAGCCTTATACTATAACTGCATGTAATGAGGCTAAGAAGCTTGCCGCTTTCCCCCCCATCTCTATGGAAGAGCTGACTGTTCTTGTCGCTCGAACAAAAAGTGGGTGCCCCACAGACATCATCCCGGCACGTATTATGCCACTTCTGTTGGATGATTTGGGGGCTGGAATGCGACATGTAGTCAATCTGTCCTTGTGTTCAGGGGAAGTCCCTTTAGATTGGAAACAGGCTCTTGTGAGACCCCTGCGGAAAAACAACTCGATCCCCTGGTCCGATTTGACAAACCTGAGACCGATCTCTCTTCTCCCTTTTATGGGGAAGCTTGCTGAGAGATACGTAAATCAGCATTTGTCAAAGTTCATTGAACATGCAGGTGGGCTCGATCCCTCTCAGTCGGGCTTTAGGCCCAGGCACAGTACTGAGACCGCCTTGCTGTCCGTCGCTGACAATCTTCAGATGCTACAGGACAAGGGCTATTCCGTTGTCCTTGTACTCTTAGATTTGTCAGCGGCGTTTGACACTGTGTCACACGACATCATGACCTCCAGACTAGTTGACATCGGTCTGGAAGGCAAGGCCCTGGCCTGGCTAAGGAGTTTCTTCATCAAACGCACCCAAAGAGTCATTCTGGGACCATACCAATCTGAGGTGGTGGCGATCTCGAAGAGGGTGCCACAGGGCTCTTGTTTGAGCCCGACGTTATTTAACATCTACGTGGCACCCCTAGCTAACATCATGAGATCCCATGGGTTCATTCCAGTATCATACGCGGATGATACCCAACTCCTCTTCCCTTTTAAAACTATGACTCCTGAAGTGCGTGACTCCTTTGCCCGGGGGATGAAGGAGGTGGCATGCTGGATGGCAGCTAACTTCCTTCAGTGCAACGTCTCCAAGACCGAGGTTATGCTCTTCGGAGAGGCCAAACGCCTGTGGACTCCGGACTGGTGGCCTCAAGATCTTGGCCCCGTCCCTGAGCCCAAAATGGTGGTAAAAGACCTTGGAGTGAAATTGGATCATGAGCTTGCCCTAACACAACAAACAAATCAAGTGGTAAGCTCATGTTTTCATGTCATTGGGCTTCTCAGGAGAGTATTCCCTCTGTTGCCGGATACAACCAGGAGAACGTTGGTCCAGTCACTGGTGTTAAGCAGGCTGGATTACTGCAATGGGTTGATGCTAGCTGCCAATGAGGGGATTTTTGCCAGATTGCAGGTGGTGCAAAATACTGCTGCGCGATTGGTTTTAAATGCCCCGCCTCGTACTCCCTCAAAACCGTTGCTGACCAAACTCCATTGGCTTCCAGTGAAGCAGAGGGTGATGTTTAAGATCTGTTGTATCATCCACAAATGCCTCACTGGAAAAGGTCCTAGTTACCTTACGGAAAAATTCATCCCTTATGTTCCATCTAGATCTCTAAGATCAGGAGTTCAGGAATTGTTATGTGTTCCCAGGGCCTTTAAGGCAAGAAAGGGAGGAAGGGCTTTATCAGTAGCTGGCCCCAAGTTGTGGAACCAACTCCCAAAGGATATTAGAATATGCAGGGAACATTTCCCTTTTAGGAAAAAACTTAAAACCTTCCTATTTAATTTTTAGCTGGCCTTAGTGTTTACTCAATAAATCAGGACTAGTTTGCTGTCTTCAGATGCTGCCTAAGGCGCGGAGATACTCCTTCGGGAGTCGATTCCCAGCGCCATACAAACATGCAAATAAATAAATAAATAAACTAAATTTAGGTTGAGATATTGTTCGATTGTACCAACCTTACCCCTGAAGCCCAACTGACATGGATCGAAAATAGCATTCGCTTCTGTCCATGCCAAAATGTTATTGTATAGAACTCTTCCTAAACTTTTGAGGGTATTGTCTATTAGGGAAATAGGTCTGTAAGTACATGGAAGGGATCGATCTCCTTTCTTAAAAATCAGGTCTATTATACTCCTAGCCCAAGTGCCGGGTAATTTTGCCACAGTTAGACTGTTAAAAATGTTCAAAGTCAAGGGGGCCCAGAAATACGGATTCCACTTGATTAAATCAATAGGGAGCCCGTCTGGCCATGGCGCTCTATTCCTTAAGCTCTGATTGATCGCTTCTACAACTTCTAAAATACCTATTTCTATAGGTACAGGGCTACCTGGAGCATAGGTTGCCTCACTTGATAACGGTGTGGCATAAAGTTCTGAAAAATGTTCAACCCATGCATCACTAGAAATGTTGCAGCAAATCGGAGTGGGTATCTGGCCCATGGATCGAAGGTCCCTTACTGCTGCCCATAAGATGTTACCCTTTTTGTGGTTGGCAGCCTCCGAAAGTTTCTCCCGGCGTTCACTCAGGAGATCCTTCTTCCTGCCTTCAATCACCTCATTATACTTCTTTTTGGACAGTATTGTACATCTTGGAGTAGCTGAAAGTGCCCTGCGTAAATTCCTATTTGCTTACATGCATTCATGATTAAACCATCTGGGGGTGCTTGCCATTTGGGGTGTGGGTCTGGAAAGAAGGGTTTTAATCGCTTGACACAATTCGCTAAAATCCTGGATTATCATTACAGATGAAGATTGCAATGAAAGACAGGAATCAATAAGGTGCATTTTATCCTTAATTAATTTCCTAAATATTTTAGAACTGTCAACCCCCTTCCAATGACAACGTTAGATTTGTGACCCCGCATTCTATCTGGAAAGTCGGCCTGGGGGCAGTATTCATCGATATTTTAATAGGGTTATGGTCTCCAAAGTCTGAGGGAATAACTTTGGCTGTTACTAACGGTTTTTCTATCAAGGGACATATGAAAATAAAGTCTATTATGGAGCTACAGCCCTTACCCCTAAAAGTTGGATGATTATTAACGGTTGATCCTGCTACCAAATCCAGATTATGAGATCTTATACACTGGCCAAGTTCTGCACCTCTCCGTGCGGATTGACCATAATAGACCAACCCTCCTTCAGATTCTGTGCCGGGAATTTTGGCATTAAAATCATCCCCCAGAAGAATACCTAAGGGGTCCCCATTATTAGACTGGGTATCCAGGTTCGAAATAAAATCAAAAAAGTTTAATAAAACTCTTATTTGGAACAGAATGAAAATCATTATTATAAAAATGTATCAGATGAAGATGGATCCGTCTTTTGTAGATCACTACCTAGAAATCGTGGCTACAAGATGAAATTGCCTTAAAACTTCCCCAGCAGCCACATTAATTCCTATGAAGAGTCCACCTGATGGTCTACCCATCCTAAGTATTTGGGCTGTCATGCTAAAACAATGAAACCCCTCGATGTATAACTCTACTGTGGCCCAGGTTTCCTGGAACATGACAATGTCATGCTCCCTAATCATGTTTAGCCAGTCTTGATTATCAAGTCTGGAACGTAAACCTGCCACATTCCAGCTTATGATACTCAAGTTATCTCGATTGCCGCCTCTAGATGTAGTTGTCCTCTCTAAAGTGCCATTAAATCTAGATGGTAAATTTAGTATTGGCCTATCAGGGGCTTGTGTATTAGATGCCGTAACTAATGGTCAATCCTGTGTGTCCAGGCTAGAGAGTACATGCCATCTATTCAATTGTCAAAAAAGGAGGGGTTTGGCCCAAAGGATTAGAGAGTAGGTTATACTACATAAGGAAAAAATTACCTATGCCTCAAGTGACTTCACAACACTTATTCAATTCAATTGCTCTGAGATATCAGGGAAATACATCCCCTTATGTCCCTGATATCTCAGAGGAATTGATTTATCCTAAATATAAGGGTGCTAGTTGTCTAATTTATCATTTTGTATGACAACTTTGTATTTCGTATTGTGTATATATTGATTGTTCTATGTGACATTTCATTTGTTTGTATTGATGTTTGATTATTATGAGTTTATTTGCAATTGTATGTCAAAACACAATTTCACGTTGTTCATTTTCACTGTGTAAGTACTAATGTGGTATTTCGTTTAGTTGACTATGTGTTCTTTTTGTGATCAAAGATATTAATAAAAAAGAAATAATGAAATAAAAGGCAGAAATTACTGCTAAGGTAAACGTATTAGTTTGCGTTCATCTTACTTCGTATGAATAAGTGTTGTGTATTCAATTGAAGCACAACTGTTTCAATGCTCCTTTTTGGGATTGTGGGTGGCTTATAGAAATAGCCCAAAGGGAGTATGCTGATGTTACTTGAGGGGGCAAATGATTGTTCTCTAATAGATAATAAGCGTCGAACCAGTTGGGGTCTGCTAAAGTTTAAAACAATACAATCCCCCACTTATTTGATGGTCCAACCCACCCCACTCTCCTGACCATAATTATGTCCTCCATCATACGCGGATCAAAATTCTTATGTTTATTGAGCCAATCTACCGATTTATTTCGAAGATAAGACCACGTCTCTCTGTGGTCCACATCAAGCGTGGGAACACCTGTTAAGACAGGCACATAAGGGGCAGAGGCTGGTGGGAGATGTAAGACGTCTGGATTGGGATTTTTACCAAAATTACTAGCGCCTGCCTTCATATCATTGGTGCAGGCAACTAATGCTGAACCCTGCTGAGATGACCTATCTTGAGTTCTGCCTACTTTCAGATTGCTTATACCATCTTATCCTGATGTCGTCCTATTGCTTCTATTAATGGGGTTGTCAATTGTCATGGAAGATACCCCCTTATTCCCACAGGTTACACATGGTACAATTTGGGGGGTTACCATAGGGTTGGCTGAACTTGGGGGTTGTAATACACTATTGCAATTAATTTGACCATTCAGTGCTTGATTAGTATCAGTTCCCCCACCCCCATTTGTATTGACTACCATTCAATTCAATTTGGGCATTTTCTCCCATAATATATCAAGTTTATTAACAAAAATCTCCATTAGATTATGCAGTCTTGACTCAAACCCTTCCATAAAAGTATCCAGAATTGCGATGCCCATGTCTACTGCATTACATCCATTTTCCGGAGTATCATCAGTCTGTGTGGTGATCGAGTTTGTCAGCAGGACGTCAACTGTTACACCACTGCCACCACTTCCACAAGAGGCTCCTATATTAGCAGTTTTCACTTTCTGCTTGGATATAGACTGAGTTCATTTCGCTGCATTTTTCTTTCCCCTAAATGATGAGGTGGCTGGTGTCCGACCTCTGGCTGTCTTAATAGATTGTGTATTAATAGCAGGAGCACTTCAATTCTGGATAACAGAGGGAGATAGAGGTGGTGTGTGTGCATTTACTCTGCCCGGGCTTGATGGCACAGGGGACAATCTTAAAATGTCAGATGGAATAGGATCGGCTGGACTCCCAAGTGACAGGCGCAATTGGTGAGAGACAGGGTCCAAGGACAATCTTCTCTCTGTTGCCTGTATCTCATGTATAAGAACTGATTCAGCCCTTATAATGAAGTCATCCAAGGTTCCAACTACCCCTCTCCACTTACTCATTTTACACAGTAAGATCTATTGAATTATTAGTGGGTGGTGAGTAGGTTAGGACTCTGGGAGCAAAACGCATATGAACAAAAGTTTGTAAAATTCACACATCACCTTCCTTTTTTGTAGTCCTTCATCCCCTATACAGAGAGCCATATGGGGGGCTCAGCCCAGCCTCCTTTGGCCTCTGACTGCCGCAGATGGCCCCGCCCTTGTCCCGGGCTTCTCCCGGCACCGCCCGCGCGCGTCCAGCATTGCAGGAGGAGCTCTGTGGATTTCTAGTGCCTCTGGGCGCAGGCGGGAGCGTCAAGAGTGCGCCGGTGGTCCCCGGGGCTTCTGGGTGGTGTAGTTGTTGGCCGTTTTCCTCACGGCTGCAAGAAAGAATCTGCAGTGTTTGGCCGTTTCCCTCACGGCTTTCTGAGTTTTGCCGGTAAGTTTCCTTGCCTGATCACCTGATCGGTTACTTTCCAATTTGTTTCCAAATGAAAATATAGTTCCTGAAAAAATAAACAGGAAATTTGCAGAAAACAAATCTGTAATCTGCTTCATGCCAACACTGCGTGAGTGTTCTATATTCAGCGGACAACTTTTTTAGCTGGAAAATGAAGACATAATAAAAATGGAAGATAATATAATAAAGAGTATAATAGGTTAAGAAGAACGTATGCTGCCAATTTAGGTCAATATCCTGTGTTTGAAAAGCGTGCAGTTGGTCAAAAAAGAAGGTATGAGAATATCTGTAGTGAAGTTAGAGAAAAGGAAAAAAAACAAGATAATATCATTGCAAACAAAAAGAAAAAGGATACTGTTGAAGAGATTGTTGGTTATCAGTTTGAAAATAGTTCAAGTGTCAACTGCCATGCTAATGTAGTGGTCAATGTTGTTTTTTTCTTGAACGTTTTGCAACTGCAAATTATGGAGTATTGGGAAAAAAAATGTGTTCTTTTTTGCATTCCCTTTCTGAAAAATTGGGAACTGATACAAGTAAAATACAAAGCGTTTGTGATGTTCGCAATCTTTTGGATGTATGTTCTGGTTCTACACAATTTACGCAGAATATCCAACAAGATGCTCAGGAATTTCTAATGTATATGCTGACCATATTGGAAAATGAAGGCGTAGAAATTGAAAATCTTTTTGGCCTTTGTTATAAATGGGAACATCATTCTGAAAATCGTATGTATACATGTAGCACTAAAATAGACACTGAAAGATTTCTATTTTTGACATTACCGGACTGTAAATCAGTGTCTTTCAATAAACTAGTTAAAGCAGCATATCAAAATATGGAGTGTAGCCAATGCAAATCAGAAATGGTATCAACATTATTTATACAAAGATATGGACAATATATAATTTTAATTATGCAACGTTGTACAACTGATGAGAGAAAATTGGATACTTTGATAAAACAATTTGTAGCAACTCAACTATCAATCAATCACTGCATTTCTAAAGCGCGCTACATACCCGTGAAGGTCTCATTGGCGCTGGGGGGGAAGGGGGGAGAGGGGTTGCTACTGATCGAAGAGCCAGGTCTTGAGAAGTCTTCTGAAGGCCAGCAGGTCCTGAGTCTGTTGTAGGCTGATGGGAAAAGTGTTCCTGGTCTTGGCGGCGAGGTAGGAGAAGGATCTGCCGCCGGCGGTGGCTTTCCAGATACGAGGAACTATGGCGAGGGCGAGGCTGGCTGAGTGGGGACTTTGGGTGGGGGTGTGGAAGCTGAGTCGGTTGTTGAGGTATGTAGGTCCGGTGTTGTGTAGGGCTTTGTGTGCGTGGATGAGGAGTTTGAAGGTGATCCTGTCGTTGATGGGGAGCCAGTGCAGGCCACTCAGGAGGGGTGTGATGTCACTGCGTCGGGGGATGTCAAGGATCAGTTGTGCCGAGGCGTTCTGGATTCGTTGTAGTCATCTCAGGAGCTTGGTTGCTGTTCCTGAGTAGAGGGCGTTCCTGTAGTCGAGTCAGCTGGTGACGAGGGCCTGGGTGACGGTTTTTCTTGTGTCGGGGGTGCTAAGCATTCGGAGGGTGTTGAAGCAGGACACGGGGATGGCGTTGACTTGCCTGGTCATGGAGAGGGTGGAGTCGAGGAAGACCCCAGGTTGCGGGCGTGGTCTGTGGGTTCCGGGGCTGTGCCTAGCAATGTGGGCCACCAAGAGTCATTCCAGGCCGATGGGGTGGGTTTCTGATAACTATCAATATCAGGAAGGACTTTTGTAGCCGTAGCCTAAAATGTGAAAAAGGCTGGACACTTTCTAATGATGCTCAGTTGGTTTTCAAACAACGTTTGCCTAGCAAATTATAAAATTCCTACCTAATATTTTTAAAGTAAAGTTTTAGGAAGATAATTCAGCCTCTAAGGAATTAATTATTATGATTTAATAGGATTACTATTGGAACATTTAAATAAAAAGTATTGCAATAATACCATTTGGCCTCAAGGAAAGGTATATGTTAGAATTACAGATGTTTTCTTACACATTGTCTCGGCATATAGTTTTAAGCAACAACATTTACAATGTTATACCATTAAGCATTTTATATATGTGTGATTTGTATTAGATGGTATTTTATTGAGGATGGATGCTTGTTTTTTTTTTTAAACAATCTTATTGATTGTTTTTTTTACCCGCTGTTATGTGATGAGTACAATTGAAATCACTGTTTCTAGTGAAATTCAATATGTTCTGAGAACAACAAACAAGGCAAAGAAAATAGTTTGTAAAATGTTAAAATGATGCTGTGCTGTTAATAATATATTATTATATATAGTAACTATTTTTTCTTTTCTTTCACAGATACTAATTATAAAATATGCAATTTACATAATTTTGATTATAAAAAACAACTGAATAAAATGTGTAGCGTTTGTTTATGTGTATTACTGTTGAGGTAAGTTTAAGTAAGTATTAAAATACACATTGGCCTGTGTTTGCACAAGTTTAAAAAAGGGGAGATGAATGGAGTAGAATTTCATTGCAGACAGGTATCAAGTAGGACACAGCTTCAGAGCACCTGTCTGCAACACATATGGTATGGTATTCAATAGAGAGATATGGTGGGCTAGTAGGGCCCAGGGAATTTCAGGATTAAAAGAGACAAAATTCCTTAACTTAAAACACATCACTGAGTGTGTTTCCACATGTCACATCAGGCCCCATCTCTTCCCTTCAGTAATCTATAAACATGTCCTATAAGTTTGCCAAAACGTAAGTACTAATAAATGTATCTTGTTCTCTGTTTGCAGTACTGACATTGTTCTCTTTATTACTCATATAATAAGAATTGGACTAGACATTAACCCTAGTACAAATTAATTTCTTTATATACTATGCTTATACATCATACTTATATCGCAAGACACTGTTTCATATTTACAAAAAGAGTAAAAGGCAGTCTGTGTACCCTTTCTTCTCCATGTAAATTCAACATTATTAAACATACCACTTTGCATTGAAAGGGCATTCTATGGGTGTTGCTGTGCGTGTTTGCACAGAACACTAATAGAACAAGACACATCTCCAGATTCATCATAAATCATAAATCTGGACATGTGTGTGAATGCTGCAGCATCCTCCAATTGATGTAGCATGGCACGGCAAGGAGAAATATTTTCATTCCTCCTCATTTTTTCTCTTTGAATGTATGTTAAGAAGTACAGTATACATTGAAGGAGAAAAGTGCCTTCACAACTTGTTTTTGTGCAGAAAGGTGTGTCTTTTTGCACAAAAACAAATTCCACACGACAAAGATATCCCTGCACCATGGTGCAAGGGTGCCTGTGTCACCACATGGCTGCAGTTTAAGCAGTAGTGCAGAGGGAAGCACATACCTGCAACATATTTATGTACGTATGTTACATCCGTGTGCTTCAGAAGTACCACAGCACGCTGTAGCTAAAGACTTTACAGTGTCATGCTGCAGCACTTCCTTATAGTTCTGCACTTATACATTCACCATACACCACAAATGCATTCTTTCAGTCAATTATCCACAAGACATACATTCATGTCAACTTTCACACACTAGCATACAAATATAACTCTTTTTTTAACCAGAGTAGTTAGTAGTTTTATATTTTTTGTTGAATTTTGTGAATGATTTTTAGTTTTTTTGTTTTTTTAACAGGAAGAAAAAGTCAACAGAATGAACAAAACCAAAAACTTTGAGGGGGAAAAAAACAAAAACTAGCATCGATGGTTATTGATGGCATGATAAACAAGGTCCACTGATTGCTCCTCATAACAAATTAAACTATTGTATTTCAGGCAATGCATTTTCACTTTCCCAAATTGGGGACGTATATCTGGTGCCAATGTTGATGGTGATGCCCCAGAGGTACTAGGTATTGCCAGTGCTGGAGGAGCATTTTGACGCAGTCTTTTGCATTCGTCATGTGAATAGTTTACAGGATGCAGTGATTGCAGGTGTTTCTTGTTTGGATCTCCTCTGGAGAGCACTGCCTGGCAAATCTTGCACGTCACCTTGGTGGCATTTACTTTCATTTGCCCCTCCGGGAAAGTAAAACATTTCCATATAATGGATGTATATCTTTCAGGAGAGGGAGGTGCTCGTGGAAGTTTTTCAGACCCAGGATGATCAGACTTAGAAGATTCTACCACTGGTGTAGCCATTTTTGTCTCCAAGATCCAAATTGAGGTCTCCAATGAAATAAATGTGTTGTTCTGTTTCAGGCAGGTCCTCTCTAAAGGAAGTTCTCAGAAGAGTGATTGAAATTGGGGGGTAAACTTCAATAGTTAGACTAGGAAGTGTTATGAACCAATCAAACCTCTTTTTTTCTGGTCACATGGGGTCCGCGTAGGGTGTGTGCATACAGCTTGCACCCAGCGCGACTTCGCGAAATTGCGTTTAGATGTAATGTAACTTTATTAAAAGTAAAAGAATTTTGTTTTTATGATTAGCTCAGATAATGTCTTGCCTAAATATTTATATTAAATATAAATATATGTATATATATATATAGATATATATTCCAAAAGTTTCAAAAAACCATAGGCGAGCCAAGGAAAGACGAAAAGTTGAATGGGACCACCAACTCCGTGCTGATCTTTTCAGTGCGTTTATTTGTGCATAAATATAAGCCCACAAGTCGCCATATAGATATATATATATACACATATATAAATGAATGAATATATATATATTTTTAATATTTATATATATATATATGTGTTTTGGGACATTGAAAAATATCGTGGGAGTCGCGCATACACCGCGTCCAACACGCATATGACGTCACGCGCAACCACACGACAGTCGCATAGCGTAATACGTACATGTCGCATATGTGCCAAAAGTCGCGTACCTATCACATAGCAATCACGTAGGAAAGTTCGTGCCCGTCGCACACCCTACATGGATCCTACACAACAATCCTTAAATGGCGGATAGGTTCCGTGCAGTGATCGAGAAAGGTATGCTTTGGGTGTGTTCGACTCTTAATATTTTTTTTTTAAAAGACAATATAAAATAGTAAAAAAATATATATATTTTTGTTTAAACAAATATATTTTTTTATTAAATATGTGTAAAGTACTTTAAAAAATAAGATATCTAAAAATGAATAGATTAAAAAAGTGTAGTAAAAGAATATGAAATAAAATACAACAATAAATACACTTAAAAATTATGATCGAAAAAACATTTAAAATTCAATGAAAAAACCAAAGGTTTGAGGCCTGATGTAGTTAGGATTTATCATTAAAAAACCTTTGCAATTCAATGAAAAAAACATAGGTTTCAGACATGGTATAATTAGGGATTAGAATTTAAAAAACCTTAGAAATTCAATGAAAAAACATAGGTTTTAGGGGTCTATAGTTAGCTGGACATTTCACTAGTACAAAAACCATTGAAATTCCTCCTTTATAGTTAGTTGTACTGACTATAACTCACTCGCGCGTCCGCAATCCACTGCTGATGATGTCACATAATGCATCATTCATGACATGGTCAGTGACATCACTGATGACATCACAAATGACATCACTGATGACATCATCCATGTGACAATGAGATACACCTCATCATACACTGGTATAAGCTTTCATCACTCACTATAAAATATAAATTACCATTTTTGAAACCATTGACACACAAACACAAGTTTCTAAAACCCACTCACTGATTTGTACATCTACACATACATCTGAACACTTACCTATACATTCACTCATACATGCTGACAAACATTAATAGAACAATATTAAATATACTTATACACCTATATCAACATTACACAGCAGCACATATCCTGCTCATGTATAAAGTCATCCTACTCACTTATGCAAACAATTGATCATACATACATTTACTCAGCTACAAACTTATACAAATGTAACTTTATTCATTGCTATAAAAATCACTATTATAAGTATACAGTTTTCCATAAAGTTATTCAGACAACCACTGATTCTTATATATACTTATTTATATACACCAACTGTCACATACTGTGCCTTTTATATTTCAACCTTGTTTGTCATGTATCATTGAGAACTATATTTACTCATCAACACACCCATAAAGAGATTTACTCACCCAAACAACTGTTTCCACATGCAGTCTTAACATCAAATACCTACTAAAACAACTACTTACACATCTTTGGACAGTCACACACCTCCCACCTAACCACACACATAATCACTCTCCCATACAAATACTCACTTAACTAATTAAAAAGTAATATAGAGTTTCACATGGGTAGTAACCAACGTATGCAGTAGTTTACACAACAAGAGAAAAAGTGATACAGATATTCACACAGTTTAATCACGATCCCATATGTTTAGCGTGACACTATAAATTAGGCACTTACACAGTCAATCACAGTGCTACTAAGCTCTCCATCTACACACCTATACGTCCACTCAGTCTGCAATACAGATTCCTATATTTATAATACTTATTTAAGTATGAAAACCAAACCACATTCACTGGATGATGTCATCAGTGATGTCATCAGTGATGTCATTTGAGATGTCATCAGTGATGGCATCAGTGATGTCACTGACCATGTCATGAATGGTAATAAGTGACATCATCAGCAGTGGATTGTAGGCGCGCGAGTTATAGTTAGTACAACTAACTATAACGGAGAAATTCAATGCTTTTGTATGAGTGAAATGTCCAGCCAACTATAACACCCCTAAAACCTTTGTTTTTTTCAGTAAAAAAAATATATAAATATATATATATATATATATATATAAATCCAAAATGACGATGCTGTGTGCATTATCTTAGTTCTTTATTTTAGCCGCTGCCAAACGCGTTTCGACTGCCAAGCAGTCTTGCTCACTGGACAATAGGAGTTTAGAAAAAGCGGCCATTTTAAAACATACAATGTCGTTAGTTAAAACTACATGTCGATAGACATAAAAAACAGACTTGTAGTTCGAATACATTTTCTCCGAGTAATATCGTAAATACAATTCTTATTTACAATTGCAGTGTAGTTTTAACTAACGACATTGTATGTTTTAAAATGGCCGCTTTTTCTAAACTCCTATTGTCCAGTGAGCAAGACTGCTTGGCAGTCGAAATGCGTTTGGCAGCGGCTAAAATAAAGAACTAAGATATCGCACACAGCATCGTCATTTTGGATTTGTAAATTGAGACTCGACGAGTCTTTGCAGGCGACGCAACTCTTGCTAAGGAGGGGCAGCGGATGCTCGAGTAACACGCTGTTATATATATATATATATAGATATATATATATATATATATAAATATATATACATTCACTGAAAAAAACAAAGGTTACAGAGATGTTATAGTTAGGCTCCTGTTTCACTCATAGCAAACCAGGAAAATTCAGCATGGCCTTTTGTTGGGGACTGCAGGGGATCCTTAAGGCCCCCTCCGTCCTTGCTGGCTCCCGCCTCTTGCGGGAGCCGGCATTGCTTTTGGACAGAGAGAGCTGCAAACATGCAGATCCCCCTGTCCAAAAGTAATTTAACTCCACTCCTTGGGAGTGAGAGTATTTTACATGTTTTCACTTCTATGAAGGGGACCAGAGTTCCCTATGGCTACTACTGTTCCCACGAAGCCATAGCAAACTGCAATGTCCTGTTGGTGGGCACCCTGGTGCACTGCAAGAGCTGTCCCTGTGGGGTGGTGGTCCCGAGGGCCAACTACTGCTCCACGAGTGAGGCCAAGTGGCCCCCCGGGAGGTGTGTGGGGCTTATAGAGATAGTAGATGGAGCAGCACGCAGTACCCAAAAGAGTTTGGCCATCTGCCACATCAGCCAAATGGGAGGCGGCACGGCTGATGTGCATCAGGAAAGTCTCAAAACCTCTTGAGCTGGGACAGTTCGCTCACTGCAGAGCGAGCGCCAGAATGCCAGTGACAGCAGCTGCTGGTGAGCGAATCTTGTACGAATATGCCACACACTACCCCTGAGCACAGTGATTTCTTGGAAATGTAATGCAACTGCTATCAAAGATTTACCCGGGTTTGGTGTTCATGAGACTACACTATTTTTGATGTGTGGGAATAAGTACCTGCAGTGGAATTGGGACAAAGAATTTACTATGAGAGACACCAGAAGAAGGTAAGGTGCTGCATGGCCCTTTAACCTACTATGCTTCTCACAATATGTACATCACTCATTGCATTTTTATGTGATAGCGTGTTTACAGCTTACCTCAGGGGGTGCATGGGGGTAAACACCACTACGCCAAGATTCCAGAGTTTTGGCCAAAATCCACTAACTCTGGCTGGGAGAATGGAGTTTACCACCCCCTTAGTATTAATAAGGTGCCAGTTTTGGGGACAGGGGCCCTTGATATAGGATGTTTTTAAAGTATAATAAAAGTGGAATTAACTCCACTTTGTGTGTGAACCACAAATCAGTAGGAACTGCACATTTGCAGACGACATAAACATAGCATGGCGCCAGATTGATTCCATGCACCCCTGAAGGAAACTCACAGTGCCACCATTAGGTCTATAAACACAGACTAGGAACAAACAGTCGGGCAACCACTGAACATGACAACTCTGTTCCCTCAAGAACCTTGGTAATGGACTTAAAACTTTTTGCTCAGTCACTTGTGCTCACTTTTGCTCAGAGAAATATACAAAAAATACACGAAGGGACATTTTCAATATTTATTGAACCATACTGATTCTTTCATCAAAATATGAGCTGCGATGACTAATGAACAGAAGCAGATAAAGGTTATAATGAGTGTCAAAAGAGTGAATAAATAAAAGAGTTCTCCCATCTTGTTGAGACAGCTTATATATGCATATATATAACAGATTATAACAATTCGGGGGGCGTGACTAGCGCCCAATGAAGATGGCGGCTCCTCCTTAGCTCTCCCGGGGGGCACGGATGGGGACGAGCCCAGTGTGATTCCTTTACACGCTACCAGACTCAGAACTCTGGAAGAAGATGTCGGAAACTATGGTGCTCTGAGGGATTTCCTTTATTTACCCCTTTGAAACCTTCCTGCAAGCTCCTGACAGCAAGTGAGCGTGGTGCCGGCTCCCGGGATCGTGGCCGCCATTTTGTGAACCGACGACGGAGCTCTGCTCCTAGCGGTTCTCCTTTGATGCGACCACTTGCTTTTGGTGTCATTGCCGCTTTCCCCTCAAGCCTACGCCCTGCAATATTGCTCTCCTTTGCTAAAACAAAGCAGCCTCATTGATTTTAGCGCTTTGTCACACGCTTTGGAACTAGTCATATTTTGCTGCCACGGTCATCTCCTCAGCGCTGACGCAGCTTCACAGAATTTAGCCCTTTCGTATGCGCTCTGGTTACAGTCGTATTATGCTGCCATGACCTTTTCCTCCTCAGCACTGACGCAGCTTCACAGAATTTAGCGCTTCCTACGCCCTATGGTTACAGTTGTATTATGCTGCCACGGCCATTTCCTCTTCAGCGCTGATACAGCCTCAGATCCCGCTCTATCGCTGATACTCATTTTCCTGGAAATAGCGCTTATGAATTTTCTACCTTTTCATTACTAGCGCTCACTCCTTTCTACGGCAAACATGTAAGATAACAAAGGTTACTTCTTCTCATATACTCTTTTGTCTCAGTGGATATTTTGTCACAAGTCTATGGTTCCTGCACATTCTCAACAACATGTACTCATGCCTCCATAATTTAGGAAGCTCAACAGTGTGTTTTTTCTGGTTTTCTATTCTTTCCACGAGGTGTTTCGACCATTTTGACTGCTCAATTAACTTTTAATTTACTGAACTTGTTTCTTTATTTATTGCCAGTCACATAATACACTATTATATTACATTGTCATTATACATCTCTGGTGTTCACCTCCATTTTGTATTTCACTGCCTCTTTTTGCCTCACATGTGTTTATGTGCTTTTATTGCATTTGCTTATACAATTTTATCCCCATGTATAATGTGTTCTTGAATTCACTGACTCTGTTTTTGTGGCACTTCTGCCTTGGTTTTGACATATCACTTTGCTGCTATGTTTCATTTATACTTCTACTATCATATGTGATTGTTAGCGTCATTTAGTCATATAGTCACTAAAATATCTTTTGAGTGGTTATACACTGTGATTGTACTATTTCATACCTAGATTTTTTCAATTGCTTACCTCCTTCATGGGAAGGTTATCTAAAGATCTACGCAAGCCATCTCCCGCTTCACGCAAATTCCTACTTCCCACTAGCTCTAGATACCAGTGTCTTGAAATGGATGATTCTCTTGACACTTTATCTAAGAGTTCCTCTTCCACCTCAGCTCCATCAACGTCTAGTACTAATAAAAGTTCCATCAAAAGACTGAAAAAAGATCCTTCTTCTCCTGCCAAGCATTCTGCGTCAGTCACAATGGATATAATATTAGAGGAAATTAGGGCCTTGCGCCCTTTTATTGAAGAAACTAAAACTACCCTTTAGATGCTGTCTGAGAAGTGGTCAAATGTTGACGAGCGTGTCACTCTTCTAGAACAAAATGTTGTTACCCTCAATACTTCTGCTTCCAAGGTCGATCCGCTCTGTGCTCAAGTATCAGCCCTTCATAAGCAAATTGAAAACTTGGAAAACAGAAATAGGAGAAAGAACCTCCGCATTTACGGCCTTGCGGAAGGTTCAGAAGGTTCTGACTCTCTTGCTTTTTTCAAATCTTTCCTGCCAATAATCCTTCAACTACCAGAAAGCACCAATTTCAATATACAAAGAGCGCACTGCTTATGTCCTCTTCCTAATGTGTTATCTACTTCTGTTGTCAAAAGACCAAGGGGTGTCATCATCTACTTCCTCGAATACACGGATCTACTTACAGTTTTGTCAGCAGCCAGAGCCATGCCTCGAATTACCTGGTCTGGAAACACTCTTTTCTTCTCGCAGGATTATGCCAAATCCACTGCAGACCGACGTAAAGAGTTTTTATCTCTCCGACCACAGCTTCGCTCTTTGGGAGCACGATATGGGCTATTTCACCCTTGCCTTTTTAAAGTGACTTTCAACAACAAAACTACTACTTATGACGATCCATTAAAGCTAAAGAGTTTTCTTTACTCAAATCAAATCAAAAAGTCTTTATTTCGATTTTTTTTCAATCATAAAAGACAATTGCAACCTTTAGGTTTTTTTCAAGAAACTTAAACAATTGGTTTTAAAAAATATATTTTTTTTAAATTAGCTTCCATTAACATGTTATTATGCCAGAAAGAGAGAAAAGGAAACATATGTATATAATTCATTACTTTCATTAAAAGAAAAATATTTTAAAATTCATCACTAGATACATTACTCACTCAGTACATTTTACAATCTCATATAACCAGGGTCAAAATTACTGTAGGCTCATTTTACGGGACCGGATTATCCACACCCAATGAAGAAATTTAGCCATAGCTATGACTACGGCCTGGGAGTTGTCAGTTCGTAGAATCCTGACAGCTTCACAACCCATTTTAAGACCTAACTGTACACAGATGGGCTTTAACCAAGATCTCCTAGGCACCTTGTATTCTGGGCAGACAAAGAGAACATGCCCAGTGCCCTCCCACTGATCGGGACAAAAGGGACCGGCCGATCCTTGTCCCCCGCGCCATTTTGCTGTAAAAGCATTTAATGGTAGCGTCCCCACCCTGATCTGATGATATTTCTTCCTGTCCCCTGGAATCTGCCGTGAGGGATGGTTCGGTGCATCGGCCATATTTATTCACCTCAAGCATGTTCCAGTACAGGTCCCGAAATATTTTCCTAGGCGGAAAAAGATTTCCTAGTGGATCGTCCCACAGTGGAGATAATCCCATGGCCTTATATATTGTTTTTACCTCCCTCATCCAAAGTATTTTATGAGCCTTATCTAGATCTCTTACATCGAAGAAGGCCCGTGCATACTGGGAGAGTTCAGGGGTGACCCATAATCTCTTCCAGTAGGCAACCGATCTATATCTGGCCATATCCTCAAAGCCACGTGACCCTAAATCATAATGGAGAGGGATCAGTGGAGTGGAGGCCGGTAGACCTGTGATATTGCGCAAAAATTTATTTTGCGCACTCGTTAGCCTCTTTAAATTGCTGAGCCCCCACAGTTCCGCCCCATAAAGGACTGCTGCTCCAACTTTGGCATCATAAATCTTTAGAACCGGGGTAATTGGCCTAGTATGAGATAAATAAAATTCCTTTGTGAGTGCTCCAGTCAATTGGGCGTGCTTCGTAACCAGCTGATTCGTATGCTGTTTCCAGTCTAATTTAGATGATAGGGTTATGCCCAGATAGTTAAACACATTGGTCTGCTCGAGTTGAACCCCACCCATAACCACCTTCCCTCCAGCTTGTTTGCTTTTATGTAAGACCATGAACTTGGTCTTGGATGTATTAATGACAAGACCATGGTCGTTACAAAAAATCTTCAAAAACTCCAATGACCTTTTGAAGGCCCTGCTGTGTCTTCGAAATTAAGAGCGTATCATCGGCAAACATCAACAGGGGGATCAGCCTGCCATCCAACTTGGGGGCATCGGTTGGCTGGTGTTCAAAATAGCTGATCACCCTGTTGATGTATAAGGAGAAGAGTGTAGGGGCAAGGACGCACCCTTGACGTACCCCCCTTGCAATGGGGAATTTGTCAGTTACGCTTCCCTGTTGGTTCCAGCGGACTCGAGCAAAATTGTCCTCATGCAGTCTAACTAAGAGTGTCAATAAATCCATAGGGATACCCTGTTCCTGCAAGGCCACCCATAGCTTAGTACGGGGCACCAAGTCGAACGCTGATTTAAGATCAACGAAAGCTGCAAAGAGCTTACCCCCTCCCAGTAACACTACACGCCAATATAATAAAACAAATCTGAAAACCTGATCAATCGTGCTGGTGTGGCTGCGGAACCCTGCCTGTAGAGGCGACAGAATGTCCTTTTCCTCTATCCAACCCTGGATACGCTGCAGTAAAATCTTTGCCACCACCTTTTGTATACACGCTATAAGGCTGATGGGCCTATAATTCCCTGGGTCCGAGCACTCCCCTTTTTCAAAAATTGGGATGATCTTGGCATCCTTCCAGGTCTCTGGTATTGGTGAACCCATCGCAATGCCATTAGCTAGCAAATGGATGTAAGATGCCCATAGATCCTTGTCATGCTTAAAAAGGTCGGATGGAACGTAGTCCAGGCCTGGAGCTCTTGCATTTGGAATGGTGTTCAAGATTTTGATAACATCTGCTTTAGTAAAGGAAAGGTTATTTGTGCCTTCAATTGGTTTCAGAAGGGCCTCACGCTCTTCTCCCTCAACTTCCACAGCGGCAAACTGGGACGCATAATGGGAGACCCAGGCATCTGGTGAAACATAGTTAGTGGGTTCACCTCTTTTAATCTCCCTTCCCCATTTGACCATGTCCCAAAAACAGCACATAGACCTTTCTTTACTAGCGCTCAGGAGTTCCCTCCAGTACTCATTATCCCAGTCACTTTTTGCCTTACATTTTTTTTTTTATAGATGACTCGGGCAGACTTGATCTTTACTATGTCTTTAGTTTTTACCTGCGTCTGATAGAGCCCTAAATGCGACCCTACAGGATTTACCATACCATTGGTCTTCCTTCCTCACTGGCCTACTCTGTTTTTTAATCACCTTTTTAATGAAGAAAGGTCTTAACTGATTAAAAAAACTGTCATGGATCCGACTTACATTTAAAACCGTTGCCTCCACAGTGGAATTTTTCCTTAGATCCATGATAGCCTGGACAGTCAAGTCCCTCATAGCCACAACACCTTCCTCATTCGTAACACAGTTGGCCCATCTTATTCGTCTATGGTCATTTGAGAGGGCTATCTCAACGCAGTCACTCAAGCCTTCGCATTTAGATAACTCGAAAAGTCTAAATGAGAGTATTAGTGGGTCGTGGTCACTCTCTGCACGCTCCTCTATCTGCATATCAACTATAGTGGACCAATTCTCCTTGTTTGTAAGAATATAGTCTATGCGGCTATAGGAAATACCATTATTAAAGGTGAAGGCGCCCTGTTTATCAGAACCCATCCTTCCATTTGTGGCACGTAACCCGTCCTCCACACATAAGACTTTGAGTTGTAATGCTGCCTAGGACCATTTTTTAATAGGTGTTAATGTCAGCTGTGGGATCTTCCAGATATGGTCCTCTTCCACTTAAAGGTCCATATCATTGCTATCTAAGGGTTCAAAGCAACAGTTAAAATCTCCGGCTACAATAGTGTTCCCTTTTGAGCTGTATCGCTCGAGGGGAATATCTTATTGCTCAACTGCTTCGGTGGATTTACCACCTGGAAGCCCCCTAGAATATATATTATAAACAAAAAGGTCTTTATGATCAGGACTTTTAAGTTTAATTAGCAGAATGTCTGGGCTATTTGTGGTCAGCTGAGTAACAGAATATCTACTATCCTGCTTAACCCATGTCAACAATCCTCCCTTCGGTCTCCCCCGTAAGCTAGGGATAGCTGAATTATACAAATTTAAATATCCTTGCTTAAGTTCCGGGGTTACCTGCCAGGTTTCCTGGAGAAGGATTATATCTTTATTGTCCAAAAAAGCCAACCAATCCAGAGATGTTACCTTATTTCTCAGCCCTGCCACATTCCATGAGACCAAGGTGGATTGAGTGGGAAATTTGTTACTGTTTATTGCAACACGTGGATCAGCGCTAGCCCTGCCCTCTGTAAGTAGTACACCCCCGTGTAAGCTAGCATCTACTACCTTTAAGTTCAAATCAGTGTTGTTTTTTACTGTTTCATCAGTAATAGAATCGGGTGATTGATTAAGGCCCTCTGACCCTTCTAAATCCACTAAGGTGTTACATTCACTCGTATTGATGATCTGAAATGGGGAAATATCACGTGTAAGGGTATTCCTCAGAGCTACAGTATAACCTAATCCACGCTCCTTAGATAATCCAGTACGTGCCATGTTACAATCCCTCTCAAGTCAGTCGCAATCGTTTAAACCCGACAAGACCCCAAATCTATTTCCTAGACTAATCCCTCATTCATTGGCTAAAACACTCCCACCCCCACCCCATCTAGTCGACGCGGTATCCCACCTTGGCCCTGGAGTCATGGGATAAGTAACATTGTGCTGTTCGCCATAGAAAAATTTTAGGGTGAGTGGAACAACAGTGCCACTCCTACGTTGGGGGGGGGAGTATATTAGACAGAACATTAGGGAGCACAGCCGAATTAGTGAAGTTCACCACAACACAGTCTCCTTTGAACTTTTTCGGTCTATTCCCTATCCAGGGTACCCTTCTGGCTGACAGAATCTCCCCTGCTAATTGCTGTTTCCCTCCTGGAGCCATCTGCATGTTACCTGACAGCCAGTGTAATGCCTTGCTAGAGAGAGATGTTGGGGGTTCTAACTGTCCAGCTACCAAGGGTGGTACATTTGCCAAAACCAACACCAGAGCTAAAGCTTCCACTATAAATTGGGGAGGATCTATCTCCTGACATTGTACAGATGGTACAGTTATTGGTAGCTGAGCATCCACTCTCACTACAGGGTGGTTATCAGCATTTACCAATGCCTGACCTGGGGGGATAGTTGCTGTCATATTCCTCCCTGCTTCTGCCACACTCAAACCATTCTCCCCCGTTATCTCAGCTAAGTTGGAGACTAATGCCACTATGTTACCAACCTCCCCCTCAACCCTGTTCTGAATTCCACCCAATTTGTTTCACCTCCGCAGTGAGTTTATCAATTTTAGCCACAATTGGTTTAATAATGGCTTTAATTTTACACTCAACCATCTCAGCTATCCTAAGGAATAGCTCATCATCCACAATATTCTTAGTGTGCTTTGCATTATCCTCTCCAGCATTCAAACTCTTATCCTTAACTTTCCGTGGTGGTGAAACCCTTTTCCTCCTCGTCCCTGACCGTAACCCGCCGCGCTTGGGCTGTTTTTTTTTACATGTTCTGACAGTCCTAATTACGTGCTCTGGGGATAGAAGATCCCCTTCTTTAGCATGAATGTGTATTTCAGGGTCAGAATCATCATCTTTTTCTGTGTCAATTTCAGGATCACCTTCTAAATCGACCACTAAGGGTGCGCTTTGATCATACTTGTCACCATCTTGCAGATTCGATTCTAGAGCTTCACCCCTGGTGGTATCCTGCAGTGATATGTCTATCAGTAAGGATGATGAAGAGGATGGGCTCTGGAGGGGGAGAAGTGGAGATTGACTCAGTCCCAGTGACTGCCGCCTCTCACTATTTATTTTCGATACCACCTGAACCATATAATTATCCATTGTATTGGACGTGATAGGCACTAATTTCTTTGGCATACTAAGCAAGTGGTGGATTACGCGCAAAGTGTAATGGGTATATATACAACAAAATATACAATACTCGAACTAAGAGGTACAGTGATGATCCTATATCACATGTAGTATTTTTAGGGCAGTTTGGTCTTACCACGAGTAGAGGCCTCGATCTTGAAGGGGGCAGGGTGTTCGGCCCAGTCCAGTCGCGGCCAGTCTCGGACTGTCTAAGACTGTCCGCCCTTTGTCCGGGCCTTCGTCCCGCACACGCGCCCCGCTCACGCGTGATTAGGCTACCTATTATACAGAGAACAGGTTGAAGGGGAGGAGACACGGGAAGAGGCGGCAGGTGTGCGGGCTGTTGAAACGCACAGCCTGATGGGCCTCGCAGTCCCGGTCTCCCGGCGATGGCCAAGGGTCCAATGCAGTCTTCTCCTCCTTTACAAAAGCACGGACAGCACAAGCAGCAAAGTTCAAAACTGACTACAAGCGACACCCGCGGAGCGGGGGCCGCGAGTCACGTTTTAAAGGGCCGGTGAGCAGGTACAGCACAGGGGAGGAGACATGGGAAGAGGCGGCAGGTGTGCGGGCTGTTGAAACGCACAGCCTGATGGGCATCGCAGTCCCGGTCTCCCTGCGATGGCCAAGGGTCCAATGCAGTCTTCTCCTCCTTTACAAAAGCACGGACAGCACAAGCAGCAAAGTTCAAAACCGACTATGAGCGGCTCCCGCGGCACGGGGGCCGCGAGTCGTGTTTTAAAGGGCCGGTGAGCAGGTACAGCACAGGGGAGGAGACACGGAAGAGGCGGCAGGTGTGCGGGCTGTTGAAACGCACAGCCTGATGGGCCTCGCAGTCCCGGTCTCCCGGCGATGGCCAAGGGTCCAATGCAGTCTTCTCCTCTTTTACAAAAGCACGGACAGCACAAGCAGCAAAGTTCAAAACCGACTACGAGCGACAGTTTTCTTTACTCCCACATTGTTGCTGCAATGGACACAGCTTCTACGTCAAGCTCTAAATAATTTTCTTTAGTTGCTGGTTTTGTATTTCTACATTTTTCCGGTTCTCTTTATTATTGTTATTTATGATTGTTACTTATAAGAAATTTTTTATGACGATTACTTAATTCATTCCTGTACTTCTTATTATTGTTAACTGCATTGTCCTTTTCTTTTCTTTAAACAGATTTTCCTCCTCCATGTTTTATCCCATCCTCTTGTCCTTGGAGTCCGTTGCGGTCGTCTTCCCTTCCCGCCTTCCCTTCAGGGCTTGGAATCCGTCATTGTTCTATGTGGCCTCCATCCTCCTACCCCTTTATATGTCTTCGACGTTCTGTAAGTTGACCAATCTTTTCATTACTTTATCTTATTCTCACATTTTTCATGTTCCAGATGTTCTATAAGCAAGTTATTCTCCTTTCTATCTTCACACTCTTTCTTTCCTCTCTTTCTATTTGCATTCTTTCTCTTCAATATCTCCTCTCTCTAACTTCTTCTATTCATTTGCATCTCAATTTTTTTTTCTTTCCACTATTCTATTCTCACTGTTCTTTTTTCTACTCTCTTTTCTTACTCTTTTGTCCTTCTTCTTTCATTCTAAGTGTTTCCCTATGTAATATAATTGGCTTGTAAAACAGTTTAACTTGTGTTCTTTATGGATATATTCTGTTTGGTTTTTTGATGTATCTTCATACAGTTTTTATATACCTTAATAGCTCTCGTTCTTCACATTTATACCTTAACTGGCTTTTGTTATATATTTATGATTTCTTCATATGCCTTTAAAAATTTGTATCCTGGAATCTTAAGGGTTTACACTCACCAATTAAAAGACAGAGAGTTTTAACACACCTTGCCAAACTTAACACAGATATCGCCTGTATACAAGAATCAAACCTATCTGCTGAGGAGTCTGCCAAACTCAAAAGAGGCTGGGTGGGCGAAGTTTTCTTCTCCCCAGGGGATGGTAAGCGTAATGGAGTCTTAATTTTGTTTCGAAAATCCCTTCCCGTCAAATTAATAACGAATTGCATGGATCACCTAGGTAGATGTATTCTGGTGAATTTCACATTAGATGATGTCCCCATCACTATTTTGAATATTTATGCCCCAGCGACTGGTGATGCCTCATTTTGGACCTCCTTAGCTCCGCACATTACACAACATTATGTTGATAATTTTATTCTTGTAGTTGACTGTAATGAGGTTTTCAACCCATTTGTAGATAGACAATCATCTAGCACTTACATCCCTCGCAAATCACATAAATCTTTTACACAGCTCATTAATCAATATAAACTCATTGATGCATGGAGACTTTGCAATCCTACTTTACGAGAATACTCATTCTTTTCACCATCTCACCAGTCCCAATTGCGATTGGATTCTTTTTTCATTTCACACCACCTATCTCAATCTCTTATCACCTCCGACATTGGCTCAATTTTAATATCCGATCACGCGCCAGTTTCTATTAATTTGGATGTACTACGAAAGCCTACTTCTACTCAGAAATGGCGTTTTAATAATTCTCTCCTTCTTCATTCTGACTTTGTTTCTTCCTTTACATCCTTTTTTCACGAATACTTCTTGCTGAATCAAACTGATGATATCCAATTTCCTGTAGTGTGGGATGCCTTCAAAGCTACGGCTAGAGATTTCGTTATTAGCTATGTCTCACGCAAGCGGAGAAAAGCACAACAAATTACTAATGACCTCTTATCTAGAATTAAACGATTAGAACACTCCTATTACACTTCCAATTCCAAGGAATGCTTAAATGAACTAATCGCCGCTAAATTCCAATTCAATAAAGATTCCACGAATAACGCTTCCAATTTTCTATTAAAATCCAGCGCTAAATTCTATGGTGGTCAAAATAAGGCGAATAAATTACTGGCCAATTACTTAAAGGTGAAACAACATAAATTTAATATATAATCCATTTTTGGTCGGGATGGGTCACTGAAACATAAAGATGATGAGAGGAGTTTCTTCATTTTTACGAGACATTGTATTCCTCTGAATCAGTTTCTTCTGAGCAATCCATCTCCCAATTTTTGTCCAAAATTCGACCACCTTTTAATACTCCTTCAGATCTTTCCCCATTGGAAACAGACTTAACACAAAAAGAACTTTTTTGGGCACTAAATACTCTAAAAAATGGGAAGGCCCTGGGCCCAGATGGCTTTACAGTTGAATTCTTTACTTATTTCTCAAAATTACTCATTTCCAAATTGCATACTCTTCTTTCCACTTTTTTTTAATCTGGCTCTGCTTCTGGTACTTTTTCTGACACTCTTATTTGCATTCTCCCTAAACCGGGTAAAGATACACAGTATTGCAAAAATGATCATCCTATTTCCTTGGTTAACATCGATTACAACATTTTTTCAAAAGCGTTAGCCTTACGTTTAGAATCATATTTACCTGATCTCTTAGGAAAGGAACAGTCTGGTTTTGTTAAAGGCAGATTGCTAGCAGACAATACTAGATTGTTTTTGACATCCTCTCAAAGACTTCGCACTCCTCCCACCCTTTTGCAGCCATAGCTTTAGAAAAGGCTTTCGATAGGGTTGAGTGGTTATATCTTTTTCGCACTCTGAAGTGGTTCGGTTTTGGTTCAAAAATCTCCATCCTGATCTCGCTCCTGTACTCTCCTCCAAGAGCGGCCATTTCGGCGAATGGTGGGTTATCCTCTTATTTCTCCCTTAACAGAGGGGTTAGACAGGGTTGCCCTCTTTCCCCTTTTTTTGTTCAGTGTTGCCCTAGAACCTTTTTTGTTGAGGATTCGCCAAAATGATGAAATTCATGGTTATAACTTCTGACGGTCTACATTTAAGATGGCGGCTTATGCTGATGATGTGTTACTATTTTTATCCCAACCCAACTCATCCCTTCCCACATTCTTAGATGAAGTTAATTCTTTTGCGCACATTTCTGGTTACAAATTAAATAAAGAGAAATGCAAAATTTTACCCCTTACCAAATTCACTTATAAAAATGATTTTTCTGACTCGGGTTTTACATGGAGCTCCAGTTTTATTAAATATTTAGGTCTTCATTTTACTTCTTCCCTCTCGGGTACAGTTACTCGTTGTATGGAGGATTGTATACAAAAGCTGACTGCCCTCACTACAAATTGTCATCCTTTATATCTATCCTGGTGGGCTAGACTAGATACAATTAAGATGATGCTCTTACCTATTGCACTATTTACAATTTCTAATATCCCATTTTCTATTCCCTTGAAACATTTTAAGAAAATTAACTCCATTCTGTCTATCTTTTTGTGGGGACATTAAAAATCCTTAATGTCCTTAGACAAATTGATGCGTCCTAGGACAGAGGGGGGGGGGGTACATTTTCCAAATGTTTCCCTTTACCATAAATCCTTTTTATTAAATCAAGCGTCAAGATGGATTTCGGATTCCACTTCATCATCTAATCTCTGGTTGGCCTTAGAACATTATTTTATATCTCGTTATTCATTCATGGAATATCTTATGTTTTCTCGTAAACCACAATCTTTATCCACCCCCATTCTTAAATATACTTCTAAAATCCTCCCAATCCTTCCAATCTCATCTTTTTTCGAACAGCCTATTTGGCATAACACTTCTATTTTAATTAACAACTAACCGATTTTTTGGAAATCTTGGAGGTCACGCGGCCTCATTTGGGTTCACCAATTATTCCACCACAATCAGATTATTTCATTTTCATTAGCTTCTTCTTCTTTTCATTTACCTTCCACTTTCCACACCAAATATTTGTTACTAACGCTTGCAATTCAACCTGCCTATGATGCATACCTTACTTCTCCTCCCTCTCCATTTCAGGAACACTCTAATATATCTTCACTACGATCAAAACTTCTTAAAGATACCAAGGCCTCCAAAATGTATGCACTTCTTCAAACTCCAATCTCACCTCGTACCAAAACCAAAACAAAAGAAGCTTGGGAAGAAGATTTAGATTTTTCCTGGCCCATTGCATTGTGGGACAAAATATGGTTGAAGATTCGCAAATCCTACAGAGCTGCTAACACAACTCAGACACTATTTTTTATTTATAACCAACTTTTATTACCACCACTCATTCTCAGTAAACGGTATCTAGACACCACAGACAAATGTTGGTCCTGCTGTTCACCAGGTGCGGACATCTTTCATATGCTTTTCAAATGCCCCCTAGTTCATAGTTTTTGGTTGAAGGTATGGTGTCAAACCAACACGATTTTTTCCTCCGCTCACTCCTTTTCTGTCTCTCACATCTTCCTGGGGAGCGCTTCTCCTATTTGGGATCATTGCACTTTCAGTGTAAGAATAATTGACTTATTGTTAGCAGTGGCCTTCCAACAAATCACTAAATTTTGGAAAGACTCTACCAAAATATTATATCAGGCTTGGTGGTATGCTGTATGCTATAATCATAGATTAGACACGACATTTGTTTATCCAATGATTTTGGCCACGAAGAGATCCAGTTACATCATTTTTTGCTGAGAGTGCTAGATGTTCTCTGTCTCAATCTCCGTTGCAACAAGAAGTTACTAAACCTCCATGACTTCCTTAAGATTATTATATATGCTTTTCTTATTATACTCTTTTGACTTATTTTGTATATTCCTATGTATCTCATTGTTATAGAATTTACCAATTGCCGATTATGCTTCTAGTCATTTTTTGTTTTTGGATTTCCCTACCTTTATTGCTAACATCACTTGTTTTGCTGTATGATTTTATTTACCATTTTCATTGACTTACTTTGTATACTTTTATCTTACTTGCTTCAATAAAACTTTTTCTGAAAAAAATAAATAACTATTATAACAATTCAGCATAACCATACAATGCTAACCCTAACATATGTGTCTAGGGTGTGAATGTATGGTCTGCTAAGAAACCCCCTCCTGGATGATCTAACTTAATTACCTACTGGGTAAGAGTGTAGGACCCCTTCTTGGTCTTGAACTGGACACCACTCTCGGAGATGGCAGTCAGCTGGTAGGTGAAAGATTCAACATGCAGAAACCCTACAAAGTCAGTCAGCAGAAGTGTTTTGTCTGATTGTGTTAGAACATAAGGCTGTATAGAAAATGGCATCTTTGCCATTGGCTAAGATTGTGATCCAGCTACCATTGTTTGTGTTCCACAGATAGCTGTGTAGCCATAGGGATGTAATAATAAACCCATTTACATCATGCACATGAGGTACTCATACCTAATGCCAAGGAAGTGTGATATTGATACTCACAAAGTGTTCCTGCTTAGCAAGGGTGGTGCTTCTAAGAAACTTGTCCAAAAGGCATGAATCTAAATGTGTGTCAAAAGTCAATGTGACAAACAGAAGGCAACTTTAGAAAATGATCATGTACATGTAAGCATGGCAGTAATTCCTTCTGGTCCTAACTCGGTGTAGTATAAGTTTGTAGGAATAAACTGAAGAAATCCGAGGTGATGTAGAATAAGAAAGGTTTTATTCCATAAGTAATATAACCCACGACCAGCGATGTACAGGAACAGGTTCGTAAAGCAACCCAGTATAATAAATACAATACATACTACACTCGGGCAACTCCTTGTATATAGTTTGGTTTAAGAAGCTATAATAAAGAATCTACTGATATGTTAGTATATATAAAAAAAATGCTAAAGTTTCAGTAAAATCAGGCACTCTTGCTATTTGGAGACTCAAATCATAAAGAAATTCAATGTATAAAAATATAATAGCACTTAAAGGCAATTTAAAAACAAATTTGAAAGTAAAACCAGGCTGAATAAAAAAAAAGTCAGATGTTTACCTGTTTTGTGTGATGGATGAAAAATTGTTGTTCCAGGCATCCACAGTAGATGTTCCCAAAGGAAAACCCGGAGAAAATCAATAGAGTAGGTATGTTCCCATCCCACCCTCACATCAGCTGCTGAGGGAGAAAATACAGCCACCTGATGTTCCATTGAAACAGAGCTTAGATCCAAACCCCAGGGTGCGGAGGCAACCCAGGAGAGCTTATAAAACTCTGCCAAGAATAGAGGTATTGGCAGGTACCAGCTGTACAGATGGGTGTTAAGCTGGTTGACCATCAAGTATGTATTCCAAGGCTCACCCACCTGCAACCCCAAGCACAAGTCCCGGACACACTTGTAAGTGCACAAGAGGCAGTGAGGGACAAGCTATTTGCAATGTAGCCATGAAGTCCAGAAAGAGAGAAACCAATGCTAATCTGGTTCCTGAAGCAGAGGTATGCCAAATAAATACACCATGCGTTCCAGGCACAAACAGGCAATGAGGTAGTGCCAGCTTCATTTGGTTTCGAATTGGAACATGTATTGCAGAGCAAAAATAATAAAAGCACTGTCCCTGCAATTAGGATCAGTACCAGTGGGAGTCCTCCAAAAATGCTTCCAAGAACCGAGTGGATGAAAGATGAAATAACCCCAAACACTATCTGGAAGGTGCTGACCAACCCAGAGCCAGTGCTTTAAAAAAACTCTACAATTCCAGTTGTAGTAGACATGTTAAAAATATAATGGACCAACTCCCCAAAATGTTGTGGGAAGTTAGTAAGGAGAAGCGCCTGTATCTCTGAAGAGGAACAGCCCACCTGTAGGTCAAACAACTCGGTGGCCAAAGTTAAGGCCACTTCCTTTGAACAATAAGGCTTTTGGTTTGCTTAGGGTTTCAAAAAGCACATTGTTAAGATTAAGGCCACAGAGTAATCTCGTTAGCTGCACGGGCATGCAGAAACAGGCCTTGTGTGCAACATGTACAATGAAAGATAAAGTCACTACATAGGCAACCCCTGGCTTCATTTCATAGTATCTTTGATCATTCAACACCAGGTAACTCCCATTGGTGAGTCATCTGAAAGTCAGATGCATCACAGCCATTGGAGACCCTTTCTATCAGCCAGACAGGTTCACCGCAGACAGATTTCATGCCCCATGCAACAAAACCTCCCTGCATACTAGGGACCCACTTAGGGCCCAGTTATAAGTTTGGCGGAGGTGAAGCAGGTCCTACCGTCCGTCGCATCAACAAACCCATGGTGAGGCCGCCCACCAGTTTAGGAGTTTACTCCTGTCTGGCAGGCTTTTTTTTAGCTTTCCCACATTCACTGCAATAGGAACAACAAAAACTGTGCCTGCATGGCAAGAACTGAAAAGTCCATGCTCTGCAGGAACTGTTTTGCATGCACACAGTGGGACACATCTTGTCCCCCCTGTGAGCATCCACAGGACTCAGAGGCACCATGTTTCCTCTTTGCCAGGGTTCGCATGGAGGATGAACAGCCATGTAAAACCTGCTGGTGAGTAATCTCCTAATGTGCTTGTCTGGACTACAGTGGTCCCGCCTAGCATATGGATGACTCCCAACTGCTGCAATACTGTTCCTTGATGGCTCGGGCTTTGGAGGTCGCACTACCCCCCATCTCATAATAGGGCGGCTAGAAGACCACCGCCGCAGCTCCCCTGTGAGTCTGGCGGTTTGTGGACTGACAGACACGTAATCAGCCTCCACAGGTATTCTCCAAGTCTGAGCCGCTTAGGAAAACTTCAGTGTGTTTATTTCTATGCCAGAATGTGAAAGGAATTACCTATTGTTCATGTATGTACCCTTCACCCAACGCTTTATATCTGCACATTTGATGGTGTTATAGACAGTACTGAAAGTGAAGGGACGAAATTGGCAGTGTAATGTATCCATGGATTATGCAATCCGAGGTTGCTATTTCTGCAACGGTGAAAGGAAATCTCTCTAGCTTCTTAATCTGAAACATGGTATATCTAGCATCTTTCTGTACCATTGCTATCTGTTGTTCTGAAGAGATGATACAGTGAAAACAGATGGGTGATGTTAATGTGTTTCCAGGGCACGTAGCCAGAGTGTAACATTTGTAGCGTTCAGTTCAACAATAGAATTGACCTAAGCTGGGACTGCTCGTGTTGTAATGCAGGCAAGTCTGTCTGAATGCTACCTAGAGAATACATTATAGATGATAGTGTAGTCATACTGTTGTCTACCATTGGCAGAGCCTATTTTAAGTTGGCCCTGTCAATCTCACGCAGCCTTTCAGCAGCTTATTTTGAGATATTTTCTATAGATGGCATATAGGAAGCGTTTTTAATGTGGTTTATGAGGACATTAAGAGAAAGTCTTGTAATTCCAAGTCACCATATGAAAGGGACAAGTGTATTTACATCTGGGACAATATTGAGGTTGGAAGTCAATCAAGGCACAACTTCCCAACACTGCATGTCATTATCACCCACGAGTGTTCATTCTGCACATATCACGTCAGGTCTGTTTTATGTTACATAGGATCCTAACCTGATACTTGTTAGTATCTAGTGTTCACACTAACCATCCCCTCCAAGTGGGATCCAATTAGTTGTCTACTCTTATGCAGCCAATTGTCTATAGTGTTTTCATAATATGGTGTTATTTGCTGCCAGTTGGCAAATCATGTAAGAGTGGGAACCTGTGGCATGTTCATGTTCAAGTCTTGTGTCTTGGCTAGGCCAAGACAATAGTCTGTTGCACGGTTTTGATCAGGTTATGGTATTAGGCAGGCCCTGAATAAAGCCTCTGTTCCTTGAACCTGCCAATATTAAGTTCCGCATATAGATTTAACATCTACCACATCCCTCTAAAAGTGAAACTTTTGTACAGAGAGCTGGAAAAGAAAGAAAGCGGAATGTATCAGCTTGGTGTCAGTTAACATATTTTTCTTTGCTGGTTATGCTGCAAGCCTATAATAAAATGAGGCTAAGTTAGATGTTTCATAACCAGAAAAATAATCACACTTCTGTGCATATGATTTTGAACTACCCTATGGCTGGTGTAGGGCAATGCTCCCATTGAGGAAAGGTGAAAACTTCACGAGGTGTACTAGCCTTGCTGACATTTTCACCAAAGACAAATCTCTTTGTTCAGAGTATGATGATGCACGTGGTGTCAAAACCAAGCTCACTGTGTGTAATGCAGAGTGGTCTAGGAAAAAGTGGGCATTCAGGAGAAGAAAGAACACATCACAAAACCAATCCAGATAATTAGGAAAAGCACTGCAACAATGAACCCAAGGTGTACAAATGGAAAAACAAAGTATGTTTGGTCCATACAACGTTTGAAGACATGCACCTTTAGTTCAAACATCAGGGGTAGTGGGGGCTATGGAACATCTCATGAGTCTTAGGAGAAGTCATGAAAATCAAGTATCGAGACACCATCTGGTCTATCGTGGGCAGCTCAGCATCCTGGTACAAGTGAGGCAAATATTTGATCTTTGGTTTATTACTATATATCTCTGGATTCTGAATTAAAATCGGTGTTTCTGTACTTGTAGACTGCACAGTAGTTGTGTTTTTAAAACAGGTAGAAGGCATACTTCACTGTTATTCATTGTTGTACAGAACAGGCTTCATGTGTAAGTAAAGCTTCCATCTGAACCTTCTGTGTGATAGTGAGAGGAAATTGGTAGCTACCCAGTAGTCATTGCAGGTTACTGCTGAGTATTGTCCACATACTATGGTTTGATCAGATTAATCAACAAAAACCTTTTGTCTTGGTGTCCAGCAAGGGCCGGAGGAAATATGGTTCATGCACCTTCATCAGACAAGATGGGCACAGGTGATCTGAAAGATGGTCCTTGATCTTCAGAATCCAGTTGGCCCTCCACTCCTGGAATCTGAGCATACATTTAGTTTTTTGCATCTAACTTGTAGGAGTACTTGAGTAGAAAGCTTTTCAACAAGTGTGTGTCATTGCACACATCATTGATGGTCTGTATCTGTATATTCTGATAATGAAATGAGTTATCAAAGTAACTATGGTTGTGCAAATCATCACCTTTGCTGCCTCATCGACCAATGAATTCCCTGCAATGTGCACACCAATAAATTGGTGACTCAACGATTGGATGACATTAGTTTGTGACAAGCATTCTTTCAGCTTTTCCAGCTGTTTCTGAAGCAATTTCTGCATCTCTGTGCAGCCTTTTGAATCCCTGAATCCATCCTAGCTCCAGCAATGAAGATGCTGATTATATGACTGCACACAGCATTACAAATCACACACACAGATTATGGCGAATCCAGCATCTTCATTTCGTAGTGCTAATACTGGAGCCTTAAGTTCTGCAAGCTGTGTCATGGATTCACCTGGTGACTATGTGTTGGTTTTCTCAGAATAGTAGATTCCATCATGCATATGCACTTTTACAACTCTGTATGCAGCTGGATATTGCTGTTTTGTCCTTAAGGCAATTGTGCAGAAATATCAGTGTGAATGATGCAGCCATAATAATATGGAGCCATTATTTCATTATTTAAATGACATTCTTGCTAGTACTGGAGCAATGTCCATTTTTGTAATATAGAGCCAAATGTGTAGTCCAATTCTGTGGCAGTCAGAGAGTTTGCCCATTGTAGCCATCTCAAATGTCAGAACTTTTGCATTCAGAATGCTAGCTCTTGCAACCTCCTCTAAAGTTGATAACGGTGTCATGACAATAACTAGTTTCCTTTGCACGCTCTCTCACTACAACAGTCTGGACTGCTGTCAGAATGTTTTCTGTCTGTGCACAATGCATTTCAGCATTTGTATAGGGATGAAATGTATATTAAATCGGTATGTCACCTTCATTGAATGTGACATATGTGTAGCCTGATGTCCCCATGAATACATGGACCAGCAGGTTTGTTGTGTTTACACATGTGTGTAAATGTGTGGAAGCTATCATATCAGCTTGGACAGAACGCAACATTTCCATTTGTTCTTCCGTCTCAAGTGTGCGTAAAAAGTCTGGACGACTTAAGTCATGAAAGGTGGACCTGTTCTGCATAATCAGGAGTGTTTGTCCTGTCAAAATTTAGGAATCCTAATATGGATTGTAACCTTTTTAAGTGGTTGGTGGTTGAAGGAATGTGCATTTTTTTTTTTTTAAATGAGCTCAAAATCTCTTGCCTTCACTTGACAGCTCGTATCCTAAAAATAAGACACCGAGGTGGGCAATTATTGATTTTTGAAACTGGATCTTTAGCCTGTGTGAGCAAACCCCAAAATGATGTGGTCCACTGTGGTCAAGTGCTCCATCAGGTCATCGTCTGTTAAATATATGTCATCGATATATGCCTGATCATTAAAGTTCTCAAGTAATTCTGTGACTCTGGTTGAAAACAGCCCAGGGCTATTCTTATGCCCTTGTAGTAAATGGCAGAATTTTTTCTGAGAGCCTAGCGCCATGAAGGTAGTCAAATACCTGCTTTTGTGTGCTACATTCTGGCAGAAAAATCTATTTGAGTTATCTTATTGTTGTTTTGTATTTCTTTCACGCAATGGTATTCATTTGTGCAGCACTGTGTGCATTTTGTACTGTGAATGCTCGAGTAGCTGTGTTCATATGTCTGTAATCTCATACTAATAAGTATGATTGATCTGGTTTTATAACTGGAAACTGAGGATTAATTATTGATCAGTTGCATCTTTCAACCATACCCTGATATTCAAGTTGTTCAGTTTTTATTGGGTATTGTTTTTAAGCTTGTTGGGATGTCCTCAATGGTATCATGGTAAGGTGAACCATCAACCTACCCCACATGATTGCTGTGTAGTGCAGGAGCTAGCGCTGAAGCCCACTCCCTGGCATGCGATAGTTTAATTGATTCTGGAAAAAGTTTGGAAAAAGCCAGCAAAATTACAGTTTATCCTTTTGGGCAATCCCTGATGAAGTCAGGAGGTCAATCTTTCACAGCCAGTAAGATGTGATAACCCTGAGTGACTTCCTCCCAAAAGAGGACAATAATAAACCTTGGAACATGCCTCTCCAAACCTAGCTGGAATTCTCACAACCAATGTCAGACACCTAACCTCTTATCAGGTTTTTCCACCGTGATATACAGTCAGCACTACACCAACCAGACAATCTATCAGGTTTGGCAAACTATTGTGACTTCTGGTGCACTGTCCAGCATTGTCAAGCCTCATTTCCTACTCCGAAGCAGAGTCCTCATGCCTGACTTTTAGTACGACTACCTTCTTTTTTTAAATTGAGCTTTTGATATTTTAGGTTTGGCATACTGTTTCACTATAAATTCAGATGAGTGTTGTCATTCCTTCTTTCATGTGCTCTTTTAATCTCCGCTCTGACTGTCCTCGTCTCCCCGAGCGCCTGTCGAATGTATCCTGAAAGAAACATGAGGAACATGGATCAGTATCTAATACCTGACAGTTGGTTTAACATTTTCTTGGTTACTTCTGTTGTACATATGATAGATTCATGTGTAGGTGACCCACCTCGTGATTGAGTTTTTTATTTATTTTTCTTATTGTTCCACTTCTTCTTTCTCATATGTACTGCCGCAATGCCCAATCTTCTACTAGGGCAGCCATCACCTTTGGCAACCAATTGTTAGTATCCTATGCTTTTCCTGTCGGCTCGTATAGGGTAATACTGCTTCAAGCTGGAGATTTTTTTGCAATCCAAAACTGATTTCTTTCCACTTTGGTAGGTATTTATCCCATTACTGCATTCAATGTTTGAGGGCTATTGCTACTGTAGCTAACTGTGGTGCTACTACTCGAACAGTCTTCACAGGTGCATTACAAATTGTGTAAGCTTTCTGTATATTTTTGCTAGGTTATTGTATAATCCTCATATATGGTCTGCGGTCAGATTATCAACATTGTGATGTGGCGTGTAAACGGCTAACACTGGTCATGTTGCCCCCTCAATGCTGAGATGGCCCAGTCTCACGTCTTGGGGGAAGGGCACTTTTAAACTAATTGGTATGTTCTTAGTACGTTTGAGGAATTTCTAGTTCCTCATATGCAGAATATTCTAAATGTATTTCACCTACTTCATATTCGTAAAATAGTTGTGTAGCATCATCTGCAGAAGGGAATTTGACCCAAGATTAAAATACATCTATCCTAAATGCTTTGTATGCCTCTACCATAAAGGTAATCTCCACACCTTCTAGGGTGAGGGCATGTTGTAGCGGTTTTTGAGTGACTGTTTAACTGCAGTTTTCAGAAATATTTTTTGCCATGGTATTTTAAGAAATGGATTATAATATTCGACTAACCCAGTGGGAATGATATCCTTTAAAGCTTCAATTTACCAACAGCTAATACATAGGGTAACCTCCTCAGCCGAGGAGAATGTTTCCTAACACCAAGGACATCTCCAGTTTTAAAAGGTTATAGGGATCACTGAGGAATCACGATTAAAATACTCAGTTGATCCATACAAAATACAAAACCAACCAATACGTGTGATGCCATGTCGTGTAGTTTCCAAAAATAAGTAGTAGATGCACATCTCACAAAAACCTAGGAAGGTGCCAGAATATTTCCATGCACCTCCATTGGATATGTTGTTGTTTGGACCAGCTAGCTCACAGTACCACCGTTAGTCACCCATAACCTCTACAGGGAGCAAACAGTTCTGGCAATGACTGCATGACAATTTTGTTTCCTCAGGAACATGTAGTGATGGACTTAGAACTTTTTGATCAATCACTCATGCTCTGTTTTGCTCAGAAAATGAAACAAAAAATAAATGAAGGGACGTTTTCAATATTTAATGAGCAGTAGTGATTCTCACATATAAAATATGAGCTACAATGGATAAGAGACAAATGCAGAAAAAGGATATAATGAGTGTCAATAAAGTGAATAAAAACAAAGAGTTCCACTGTTTTGTCGAGACAGCTTTTTATGCGTATATATAAAGATAATAGAAATCAAGCGTAATGCTATGAGGCTCATCCTAATATATGTATTGTATTGTATTGTAATTGCATTTATATAGCGCTTACTACCCCTGACTAGGCGTCGAAGCGCTTTTTCGGCGGGTAGCACGCTACTTCGTGACCCATAGAGGATTAATGTTGAATTAGTATAGTGAAACATGCAGGTACACTTTAAGTGGTGGATAGGTTAGTCAGTTATTTGGATTTGGAATGATAGCAGAAGGATAGAGGACAAAGGTTTGTATTTATTTATCACTTGTTGACGCATTCAGGAAGCCTATAAATGATTAGTGGTCAATTAATATGGTGAAATATGTGGTAATTTCAGTGGTGGATATTAGTCTGTTACTTGGAGTGGGAAGGATAGCGGAGGGATAAAAGGGGAAGACAGATTTGCATGTATATATAGCACTTGTTACTCCTGATGGGTGTTGAAGCACTTTCTGGCGAGTAGCACGCCACTCCGGAACCCATAAAGGATTAGTGTTGAAAATTTAGTATAGTATAAATATGAAGTCCTTTGAGTAGTAGATATGTTATTCAGTTATTTGGGCAGTATATTAGTATAGTTGAATATAGAATTTGAGAAGTGAACATGTTAGTCTGTTAATTTTGATTGAAAATGATAGTGGAGGGATAAAAGAGTGAAGCTTTTTTTTTAGGTCTTAGCAGTAGGAAGAGGCTTTTGGATGAGTAAATAGGAGTTTTGGAGGGGATTAGTCAGAGGGGAGAGTTTGGAAAGGTTTGTTTTAGGGGATCGGTGTAGTAAAAGGGTGTCAGATGATGCAAGGAGGGGTAGAGCAGGAGAGAATCTAGAAAGGGTTTTTTGGTGATCATAGTAGTGGTATGGGGTTTGGGATAAATGAGAGAGTGTATGTAGAGGATTTATTGATAGATGTATAGGATGAGAGATAGGGTAGTGCATTGGAAGGAGTAGTAGAAAGAAGTTTGAGATGAGTCAGAGGTTGGGCTGGAAGATATATTGAGCGAAGTATAGGCTGAGAAATAGGCTAGTGCATTCGAAATGCTAAATTAGAAGAAAGTGATAAATATATAGATCCATAAGTACATTGAAAGTATATAGATACATAAAGGAAGTAAGTATATTTAGATTAAATATATTGATAGAGGCACAGGATGAGAAATAGAGTAGTGCATTGGATATGCTTTTTCAGGAGAAAAGTAACAGACACACAGATCCAAGTACATGGAAGGTACATATACGCACAATGGAAGTATGTACATGTAGACCAAAGATGATTTTTATGTATTGATTAATATTATTATTATGTTTTCTTTTCTCTTAACAACATAATTATTTTACATGTTTGATAACGTAATACACAAAGATAGGTCCATATCTACAGTGAAAACAAATGCTTATATACAGAGGGATATGCTGTAAATTTATGTTTCCGTATGGTGCTTATGTGTCAAAGGTGTGAATGTATGGTCTGCCTAGAAACCACCTTCTGGATGATGTAACTCATTTACATATTGGTTAAGAGTATAGGAGCTCGTCTTGATCTCGAACTGGACACAACGCACGGAGATGTCAGATAGCAGATAGGTGAAAGATTCATCATACAGCTGCCCCCCAAAGTCAGCAGAAGTGCCTCCTCTGATTATGTTAGGAACAAAAGGCTATATATAGAAAATACCATCCTTGCCTCGGACAGATATGTTTTCAGGCTACCATTGATTGTGTTCTACAGGTAGCTGTGTCATCATATGGATGTAATAATAAACACATTTGTATTGCGCATATGTGGGCCTTGCACATAATGCCAAGGCAGTGTGATACTGTGCTCTCACATTGTTCTGTGTCAGCAAGGTCGGTGCTTCTAATTGTGTATCAAAAGTCGATGTGGCAAAGGGAAGGCAACTTTAAGGAAGGGTTGTTTACATTTAGGAATGCCATTAATTCCTACTTGGGCACATGACACTACCTTTCTAAATAGTTCATATCTGTGAAATGCCATCAGTTGATATCAACAGGTGAATGAATGTGCCTAAAGCCAACTGAACCGTAGTAGCCAATGTCTGAAAGGGTCTGTCTGGAAGCCCCTTGCTGTCTCTATATGTCTTTGCGTGTGTGTGCCAACATGTTTTTTGTGTTCTGCATTGATTTTGAATGTAGGTCATAATAATGTGAGAGCACAGTTTGGCATTAGTGAATACATAGGTTATCCTGGGGTTATAAAGAAGGAGAACTAAAGTTCATGCTGGGAAAGGGTAAAAGGTAGCTGTGTATTATGTCTCAAGAACTCAGCTTGGTATTCATTTGAGGGGACAAAACGTTGCCTTAGTAGAGGCTAGCTCAGCTTGGTGTTAGTTGGTGGGGAGAGCAGAACTTGATATTAAGAATGGGAGAACTCAGTTTGGCGTTAGTTGCGGGAGGGCAGAGCTTGGTGTTATTAGGTAGGAACCTCAGATTGGTGCTACTAATGTGAGAGCTAGGCTCGGTGTTAGATGGAGGGCTTTGATAGGGGGAGAGTTCATCTTGTAATTAGATGCAGAATGATGCAGCTTATTTTTAATAAGGGGTTAGTTCGGCTTAGTGTTAATAGGGGTGGAATAGAGCTTAGCGTAAGTGGGAGATAAAACAGCCTGTTGTAGGACGCAGGAGGGAACAGCTTATTGTTAATATGAGTATAGCTTAGTCTGGGGTTAGTAGGGGAACATCTCAGTTTTTTATTACTGGTTGGTAGCTCAACTTGGTATTAATAGAAATACAGCTCACATTGGTGCTAATAAAGTAGCTTGGTGTTAGTAGCAAAAAAATACAGGTTGGTTGGAGAAGAGCAGTCAATTACAGAACTCACCTTGCTATTAAAAGGGACGCTTTCAGCTTGGCGTTAGCAGCTTGATTGAGCAAGATAACGATTTTTTGTGCCATTTCTGCTTTATTTATGGTCCAAAACCAAAGTCCAGTAGATGAATCATACGGCAAAGGAAATAACAGTTTGATGACCCACCTTTAAGAAATATACCTTTTAGTAAAGAATTTAAAAAAAAAACACTCACAAGGAAAGCTATACATGTAAGTCCCAGGGCCAGATGTACAACCCTTTTTTGCTGCTGAAAATGAGAGATCTGCCCGTTTGCAACTGTAAAACATGTTGCAGGATTGTACAAATACTATTTTGCGAGTCACTGACTCACAAAATAGCATTTGCGACTCTCGCTATTAGGAAGGGGTGTTCGTTCCTAATAGCGACTCACCATGCCATGTACTGTTGTTTTGCGACAGCATTTGCGGCTGGAAAACAGTCGCAGTTCACCACCTACTATAAGTAGGTGGTAAACCACTGGCAAAGGGGAAGGGGTCACCAGGATACCCCTTCCCCTTTGTGAATGGGTGCATAAATATTTTTAAGAGCAGACAGTGGTCCCATTTTAAATGCATCCCCCTTTTCTTTGAGGAAAACAGGCTGCAAAAAAAATGCTTTATTTAAAAGCAGTCCCAGACATGGTGGTCGGCTGACCCCAGCAGGCCACCATTCCAAGGAGTGCTAGTCATTCCCATTGGGGTTGCAAATTGCGTCAGCCTCATTAATATTCATGAGGCAAGCAATTTGTGACCCCAATGGGAATCGAAAACAGTGTCTGATTCACTGTTGCCCATTAGGTTTAGCGAGTCGCAAATTGTGAGTCGCAATTTTGCCCAATTTGCGACTTGCTAAACTTAATGGTCGTACATCTGTCCTCCAGGGTCTGTTTTACACATAGCTTATTAAACATCATTGTATGTACTCACCTGCAGCTATGAAAACCAAGAAGAGGCTGGCACCAGCAGCGACCAACCTCATGATGACAAAGAGGATGGAGTTGGCTGTGCAGAGCTTGTGACTTGAGCTCTTTCTGATCTTGCTTCTCTTCCGGAGGTTCTAATAGGCAGCTCTCCTTTTCTCAGGGTGGGTTTGAGGAGGTCACCTGACTCAGTAATGTTGACCTGATGCGTCAAGGAGAAGGACTCAAGTGATGAGTGTTTCCGCATTCAACACTCCTCATAGCCCCTGCATCAATTTCCCAGTAATGTTGAATATTAAAGTCTCTTTAAACGTCTCTTGAATTTAAGACTATCCTCAACTCGCTTAAAAAACAAACTGTTCTTCTCCAGGTCCCTCGGACACAGAAGCTCTGATAGGCTGTGCAGCGACTGCTACTGTGTTCTGCTTGAATAACAGATGGAGTCCCCAAGGAAGGTTTAAGCCTTTTGAATTAGTGTCATATCAATAAGATGTTGCCAATTGGCTGTGGCTCCTGTGGGAACAGCTTTGAAGCAATAATACCACTCATTCGGCACTCTGCCTATAGGAAGCCTCTCTGGATGATGCATTTTTAATAATGCATTGGGATAAATTTATATTCTGCCATCCAGGAAATTATGTCATTCAAAAGCTCAGTCATAAAAATCCCTTTTGATACGCCTTTTTGACATCTGAAAGGTTTGCTCTAGTACGAGCTGCCATCATACCATTTATGCAGTACAGCACAGAGTGTTTATACGGATAGGTAGTAGCCCTGTACAAAAATAGGGACACACATATTTGTAAATAATATTTTTGTGATGGAGCACTATCGATCCATTAACGAAAAACATGCTTACAGCGGTTTTCTTGTAATTGTGTGCCACATTCTTGTTATCATAAAGTAGCAACCCAAGACTTATCTATTGTGACAGACTTTGACCAACCTTCTTAGATCACCAGCAATTCAAACATTAAGTCTGAGTGTCAAAATTAAAAGCATGTATATTTATATGAGGTGACATTGTGCACCTTTATCTGCTTGTCTAGTGACAAGAGAATGTAAACCAGTGCTCAAATTAGCAACTGTAGAAAAGAACAGAGTGGTAGGGTTATTTTGATACTGTGAACAATACCATGCCACAGCAAAAGTACCTCTAATATGTTCCATTTTTCATATAGCTACTGACTGATAGGATGGTATCAACAGACAACAGTACACAAAACAAAGTAATGTAAATTCTGAAGTTAAGGAAGTAGACGAGAATAAATCCAGTAAGTGCCATATCAATAACAAATTCAGGGTCTGATTTTTTTTCTTGGGGTATAGGTAGCCTCAATGGTGACGGAATACCTCTAACGACAAGCTAATGGTCCCCTTAAGATTTTCATGCAGGATAAACATAAGTTTGGCTACGGTGGTGACTACTCCATCACTGCCAAAGAAAAACCTCCCCAAAGGCCAGACGGAGTAAGGGCAGTCGGAGATGAGGCTTTATGTTCCTCCACAGAGTTTTTTCAATCATAAAAAAATAAAACTGTTTGGTCCAAGGCTGGATAAAGTTGATGCAGCCCTGTTCTAAACAAAAGAATGCATTGACAAGAAACACTATGACAGCGGTTCTTGCCAATGTATTACAAATGACTGCCTGCTTAGAGGTAGTTTTTAAATTCAGTGGGCAGTCAGTCCAACTGGGGGACAAAGAAATATACGTTGTTCTCTTGGGAGAAATATGGGCAATCCGCCAAATTATAAATCGGGTCCTTAGTCCTGTACAAGCAGGAAACACAATCCTAGGCAGGGTAAGTCAGATGGACAATTAAAATTAACCTGTGCTCACTATCTGGTAGCTTGGCATAAAGAAGGTAGGCTCAACTTAAGAAGCAATGTGTAAAGTATTTGTGCAACATACTACACAGGAAAATAATGGAAACACCAACAAAATACTGCTCACTAGCAAAGAATAATAGAAAATATTTGTATGAGTAAAAGAAGACAATAAACAAGGTGGACATATCCGTAGATAGGTATGATCACTGATAATTACCTAAACACCTTTACACAGGAGCACTAAAAACTGTTAGTTGTTTTAGAAGACCCCATCACCCACCTGGCTAGTTGGTGGAATGCTTCATCATAGGGCTCCGTGCTGGATTTCCGAATGCTATCCAGCTATGCTTTAACGCCTGAGCTTTAACAGCGGAGCAGGTATTTTGAATGAAGTGAAGTGCTATGTGAAATGTGATTAAATGTTAAAAAATGTTTTTAAGAACTACCCTCATGAATGTATTTTTGATTTGAGGATGTTAGGATATAGTTAAAAACATATGCGGTATACAGTAGATTGTGCCTCAATATCCCTTTAATGTGTCGGTCAACTAGTTTCAGCCTTCTACGATATTTGTGAGGCTTTCTTCAGGACCAAGGTGTATAGTGGCTAAAAATAGAAGTAGCCACTGAAAGTGAATATATTGGCACACATCCTAAATTGTGCTGTGAGTGTAGTGGGTTTGTGTTACTTACGGACCCTTCAAGGTGAGTATCTGAAAGAAAAGGGGAAAGGCATACCATATCATAGTATTACAACATAGGAAGTAACATAATCATTAATTACATGCCTGGAATTGTCGTGCTCCAGTAGGGTTATTGCTGTAATGGTTAGCTGTGACTTGGATAAATCATGCAGCGAAGATTTAAACAAATCCACTCAGTGGTAAATTCTCTTCAATGTTTCAACCATAATAAGGTAATTGCGTGCGGCCCGACCGTGACCTGCCCTGGGGCCACGTTTATGAAAACTTGAAAAGAAAAGTAAAGCGATTGCACACTCCAACCTTGGACCCACTGCTGAAGGCCAACAATGTATCACAAATACACCAAGTTGCTCGAGTATTTGATCCGTTTATTCCAGGTACTAGAAATTATTCATCTTGATTCATCAAGTTACATGGTAAACACATGTATGATTAGCTTTTCAACGGCAGATGTGCCTCGGGCCTCTTTCTGTCGCATGCCCTATACAATATTCATATCCTTAGTGATTATTCTCCAATGCATTTTGGGCTTAACTTATAGCCCTTCTTCTGGGATTCTGTAAAAGTTTCCAAAAACATGACTATTAAATTAGATGTTCCAACTGCATTTCACATTTCAACAAATTACTCATTTACATAACCCCGACTTTTTAATTGACGTTTTCCCGCTATATGTATTAACGTGCTTAATCCATGATCTCTTCAAAGTTCCCAACCGTTGCTATGCCACTTTTTCATACAAACTCATTATACCGCAATCAAATGACCAGTTTCCCATTTGTTCACCCCTGTATCAAAAGCTTTCAAATAATACAATCCATCCTACCTTTTGTTATGTCATTACGGACTTTCATTTTCATAGTCCAGCATTGAATTTAACCGCTAGCGTCCTCATCTTTAAACTGAAACTGTACGCGCTCCTCCCCTTCAATTAACCAATGACGTTACAAGACGCTTACACCTCATTACTCGCCTGAAATATAACTCCCATAATGTAAAAAATGCACCAACGATCACTCAATGTGTCAATCATTTTAAACTGTTTGAGCTTTAACACATATGCTCCGCCCTCCCTTAAGAGTCTACATTAAACGTCAAACCATTTTTTTCAAAAAGTCCAACTCTGATACGAGCAAATTGTAAATTACACAAGATGGTAATAAGACGTCTTTTGACACTGCCAGTGTCAACTTTTTATGGCCATGCTCATCAAACTGCCATTGTAAAAGGATAGATGATGGTTTGACAAGCATGGCGATAAAAAGTAGACACTGGCAGTGTCAAAAGACAGTCAGACGCAACTACCCTTCCTTTTTATGTAGCTATGTAGAGAGAATGCACAAAGTAAAGCTGTCACCCACCTAGTCTTGTATTGGAGAGGGTGCAGGCATTCAGAGGATTAAGAGCAGAGAAATGGCAACGTTCTAAAAGGGGCATTTCTAAAACAGTAATGTTAAATTCAACTTCACCTGTAAAAAGTATTTATCATTACTTTTGCAATGTAATGAAACATAACAGAGCGCCTCTTTTCAATCAGGAATTACATTAAAAGTGTAATTAGGAGTTTCCAACGTTAACCTATGAGAGGAATAGGACTCAAAGTAGTGAAAAAATTTATGTAGGTGTGTTTGTCCATCTAGCACGCTCAAAACTTAAATGTACATGTCCTACCTTTTACCTACACAGCAGACTGCCCTATGGGCTGCCAAGCGCCTACCTTAGTGGTGATTTAGGTTTAATAGAAGGTGAGTTTATGGTTTGGCAAGGGGTTTTAAAATTGATACTGCAGTAAAACTGTACGGACAGGCTCTACAGTGGCAGGCCCGAGACAGGTTTAAATGACTACTTGTGTGTGTGGCATAATCAGTGCTGCAGCCCCATTGTAGCAACTAAATTGCAGGCCCTGGGCAGAGGCAGGGCCCTGTGCTAGGGTCATACTGATAACTTAAATATCCCAATTGTGGATACACTTGTGTTAACATCTTTAGGGGAGTGAGTACATGCACTTTAGCACTGGTCAGCAGTGTTAAAGTTTTCCTCAGGACACCAAAATACTTCACAAAAAAGGAGGCAAGCAGGCAAAAGGTTTGGGGTACGACCTCCATAAGGATGACAGGTCTAACAGAGTTTGATTCCCCCAGGTAATTGGTATTGGAAGTGGGGAAGACTCATGAGGGACACAGCTGAAATACTACTATTTTAGCTTAACAAATAGTGAGTAATAAACTTTTGATGAGCATTATCAATATGAACACCAGAAAATCCATGTGTGCTTGTCACTATATTGAAATTCACAAATAATTTGAAGATGCTGCTGGAATATCCTTCTGCTACAAAACTAAATGACATATTAGCTAGCAAAGTCAGGGTATTGTGTGTGTGATAGAAAATAACAAACATATCTCAAAGGCAGAGAATATCTTAAGGATTTATGTTGCCCTCTGCAAGATATATTTTGAGACCACCTGGTATGAACTTTGAATGTATTAATCCTTTTCAGCTCATTCAAGTCCTCGTGATCCCCCAAAATTTTGAATCTTATGCTAAACCTTAAGAAAAATGTGCACACAAAAAGAGCCACAAGTTTAAGCTGCCTCAAGCCTGTCAACCAAATTTGAATTAAAAGAAAGCTTTCACAAGCACTGACAGTGCGATTTCTTTTCAGTTTGGATGTCGATCTTTTAGTTGGAGTAACATTATATGCAGAATTCAGTGCCTTTTAGTTCCATTGTGGGAAAAACTGACTAAGGTGACTTGATAGGTGCTTAGAAGACTAATACATAATATTAAAATAATAAATATGAGCATAGGTATAGTTGCCTTACTAAAGTCATCACAAATATATCCACCTTCACCATCAGCATTTTTGCTTCAACAGTGAAAATCAAAACCCTACTCTGAGTATAGAAATACCCTTTACAACACATTAAGCCACGCAGGTAAGTACCACACAGGTAAGTTTGTGTGTCTTTAGGTAGGAAAGGAAATGGTGTGGGTACTTATTTAAAATTAGAGGGGCAGATTAGCAAGGCCTTTATCGCCTCTTTAGCTGCACTTTTTGCCACTAAAGCAGCACATTTTTTTATCGCCCTATCAGCAAGCTGTCGCTAACAGGCGTTAGCGATAGCTTTCTGGCGACAGCGGCCGGTTTTCCTATCGCCTTGCATGCCAGCGATAATGATCGCTAATGACATGCAATGTAAGCATTCCCAACTAAAAGTGACTGAAACAGTCGCTGACACAACTTCCGCCTATTAGCAACGCAGGTGAAGCGATAAATAAAACGTGCGCTAACCGCGATTATCGCTGGATTTTAACACCTGCTAAAATCCTAACTTACAAAAAGGGACTGTGGGGTACCCACAGCCTCAGTGGTGCACAGCTTTAGACAAAAGATGTCTCATGTAAAGTTTTAGGAAATTAATTCAAAAATACTGATAAGCTCAAAGGCATGAAAAGATTTTATCATATCATTATAAAAGTTCTGTCAATCAAAAGGAAATAAGCATCTACAAGTACTATACACATACTAATAGCATGATTTTAAATTACTGAATGATCACAAATGCAACATCTCATTCTACATGGATAAATCAATATGTTCAAAAATTACAAAATAAACAATCCCGGAGGTGCAGCATCTCCGGGATTGTTTATTTTGTAATTTCCCTGTAAGCATGTAGGAGTACCTAGAAGAATTCCACAGTGGTACTACTTTACAGACATCAGAATGCTTTTGTGAATAGACATTACCAAAAGGACAATAAGTTGATATGCTGCCCCAAGTGATTGCCAGTAGTTAGACAAATTACAAGCATTCCTCTCATCACCTTTTGTCTGTTTGTTGTATGCAAGTGGCAAGGGAATGTTCAGACATGGGTTCATTTTCCCTAAGCCACAGGAACCAAGCTATATCCAACTGATGAGCCGTAGTTAAAGTGAAACTGTTTTTTAGTTGCTTGTGTCCTGCCTGGTGTATATCTGCGCCTTCAATTTTTTCTCTACGGTCTATTTCAGACACCATCTCTTTGCTCTGTCTCTCCTGCTTTACTTTATATGTTTCTTTCTTTTACATCTACCAGTTCCATTCACGCTTCACCATTTTTATAACACCATACTTAGTATCAGATCAGAATTAAACCCCTTGCAGAAGGCCATGTAGCATGCAGGGATTGCTGGGCCCAACCCTGGTGAATGAGGCCTTTTACTTCTTAAGCCCTGGGCCTGACCTACTATAGATCCCACTCAATTGGGCCACATACTGTTCTATGCTTGACTCTCAACGGTAGCTGTGGTAAAACAGTGAAGGTTCCCTTGGGTGATGTAGATAAAGGTCAGTGAACAGGACTCATAACTCAAAGTGAAAACAGTATGAACAATAAAAAAATGTACAGCCAAAAACTTGCTTTTTTAAGAAAAAGTCATATTTTATTTCTAACTCTACACATGCAAAGAGAGGGAACATTCAAATGCAATAACACAATCCCCCTTGAGGTCAGATCTTCATTATTTTTAGTACAATTTCTGTCCCTCCCTCCTTCGTATAACGTGTTCTGGGTTATTTCCCAATCAGGAAATTTAAACTATTCATCTATACTCAAGAGTGCCTTTGACTCTTCAGAAATATAGTCAAATGAGTCTATGGTGCCACAACATCTTCAGCAGATTTTCCCCGAGGTCCCTAAAGGCCCTAGTTAAAGTCCTAACTGTACCTGCAGCACAGATGTGTTCAGCGTTACAATAGGTGCCCTCAGTGCAAGCACTTGTGAGATCAGATCTTCCTCAGAGAAGTTAGGCTGCTTGTGGAACACACACCAGCCTCAGTCGAATGCAGACTTACTCTTCAGAGTAGCATGGGCACTCTCTCCAGCAATGGGAGCTGTTTCAAGATCTCAGTAATGCATTAAGTCTAGTTCTCCCCAGCAGGCGTATTTCAGGCCTTTGACTTGCTTCTCAGCATCTTCCTAGCACACTGGGGTCAGTCTGGGCCGATTCCGTGCTGTGGCTAGTCCATCGCTCAGAGCCTGACTCCAGTCCCGGACAATGGTTGGATCACATGGTTGTTGGAGTACCTTCAGGATGCAGAGTAAACTCCTCAGGTGCAATTGCCCACACCTCAGCAGTCTCTCCTGGCATATGGGGTTTCCACTCATGCATTCACAAGCCTGGCACACTGGTCGCACAACTACTTCACTGATGGTCCACTCTGGGTTAGGGGTCAATGCAACGAGGCAGTGTGAGCTTGGCACCATCAGCACAGAGTCAATTCTTGGCTCAGTCAATAGTGGCTCTCTTCTGGCATACAAGTGTCACTGAAAACAGTTTTGCACATGGGCTATGACCCGATCGGTGCACAGCTGAATCCTCACACCTCATGTTGGGAGGCCTCACAGTAGGGATCCCCACTGGCACACTGTGCTTGTCAAACAGACAGGTGCTGGAGGACCATACTCCAGGACAGGCGGTCTTGGTTTCCCTGGGTGATGTCACCTCATCTACCAGGAAAACAAGAAGGCCTTGGCCCCCAGTCATGGTCAGAGGCAGTACTCTTGCAGAGCTGCTTGGCAGATGACTATTTTTTGTGGTTCAACATCTCCTTCTAATAGCTCTTTTCGAGACATCAAATGTAACCTAAGGGTTGCGTCTTTGAAGTTCTATGTTGGTAATCTGCTTCTTTTGAAGTGTGCACTTTTCATCATGTTCCATGAAAGAGGTCTGTCACAGCAGGCATGACTCTGAAGCTGATTGTCCACAATAAAATTCATGCATGTGACCAGATTTCACACCTGGATGTCAACCACAGTGATAAGTACATCAGAGAGTTAATCCAAGACCCCAAACCCTACTGTTTATGATTCCCTCATCAGCCTCATCTCCCTTCCTGAGATGTGTCAATACCCCTTCCTTGTTATCTATCACTGAATCAAAGAGCAATCTTCCAAAGTAAAAAGAGAGCCTCTTCCTTTTCCCTCCCACATGCCCACCACCACAGCACACAGGAATGCAGTGATTCACAAATGTATCTGGGGAAATCCTCTCCCCCTTATGAGTTCACCAGTTAGAGATGGGCTTCCTAAAATGGAACACAGGGCCCTCCATACAATGCACCCTTACAGGCACATTCCCTTAGTGTAGATTCATAATGCACTTTGGATCTAGCACTGTTATATGTATGCATTGTACATTACATGTACCTATGATTTTCAATACACACTCAATTTGCGTACACTGTTCTGCACTGACACTTTCCTATCTTTAACCAGGTTGTGGTATTTACAAAACCACGCTGTCAGAAAACACACTCACTGCGTGGGTGCTGCACAACACACCACTCATCATGTTTTGTACTTGAATGAATGAATATGAAATTTATAGAGTGCTAACCTAGCCGAAGGGTTCAAGGCGCTGTAACGTGACGATGTACAGACAGGAGGGAACATGCTCAGACAGGGGTAGTTGTAAACAACCAGGTCTTTAAGGCCTTGCAAAAGAGAGAATGTGCCACCTGCCTAGAGATCTCCTCCGGGAGGGAATTCCACAACTTAGCTGCGGCCGTCGAGAAGGCTTTACCTCCCATTTCACCTTTTTTAACCTTGGTACTATGAGGAGGTGTCTTAACGCCGACCGGAGCACCCTAATGGGAGCATAGCGCTGGAACATGGATTTGATAACATCAGGGCCCAAACCATAGTAGGCATTGTGAGTCAAACAGAGGGTTTTGAAAAGGATTCTGCGATCCAACAGAAGCCAATGCAATGTGGAAAGAGAAGCCGAGACTGAGTGGTATTTCGGAAGGTCCATTACCAACCTAAAAACAACAGTTGATGGACATAATGCAGAACAATGTCATACATTCCCCCAGTACAGAGATCTGGGCCTAAATCCATTGTTTTTTTGCTCACCATGCCATTCCAGTTTGAACCCAGCCATATACAAATCAGTCTTGACCGTGTGCCTCATGGGAACAGTCCAGACCGAACTGCCAAGCCAGGTACTCACTGGACTGGAAACAAGCATCCTAGGACCGGTTTCAGAGTTTCACCCCTCTTCAGCCAAGATAGCTTGATTTCAGTGGCATGGTGAGCTTGTGACTCACATCTGGGCATACTCGTCCCACTCGGGATGACAAATGCAAAAGCAACAGTTGATAGACAGAATGAAAAACAATGTCATACATTCCCCCAGTACAGAGATCTGGGCCTAAATCCATTGCTTTTTTGCTCACCATGCCATTCCCGTTTAAACCCAGCCATGTGCAAATCAGTCTTCACCCTTTGTCTCATGGGAACAGTCCAGTCCAAACTGAAAAGCCAGGTCCACCCTGGACTAGAAAAAAGCATCCTAGGACCTGTTTCAGGGCTTCACCCCTCTTCAGCCAGGATAGCTTGATTCCAGTGGCACGTCTGGGCAGACCCGTCACACTTGGGGTGACAAATGCAAAAACAACAGTGATGGACAGAATGCAGATCAATGTCATACATTCCCCCCAGTACAGAGATCTGGGCCTAAATCCATCGTTCTTTGGCTCACCATGCCATTCCAGTTTGAACCCAGCCATATGCAAACCCTGTGACTCATGGGAACAGACCAGCTCAAACTGCCAAGCCAGGTCCACACTGGCCAAGGAACAAGCCTCCTGGGACCAGTTTCAGGGTTTCAACCCTCTTTAGCCAGGATAGCTTGATTTCAGTGGCATGGAGAGCACGGGACATTCGTCTGGGCATACCTGTCCCACTCACAGTGACAAAAGCAAAGTGGGTCCTTTGCTCACTTTGCCACTGGATTCAAGGAAGCCTGGCCGATGACGGCTGATTAGCCAGAAACCGGTCCCAGGATGCTTATTTCCATTCCAGGGAAGACATGGCTTGGCAGTTCGGGCTGGAGAGTTCCCATGAGGCACATGGTCGGACAGATTTGCATATGGCCCTGCCTGAACTGGGCTGGCAGGGTGAGCTAAAGAATGATGATGGATTAAACCCAGATCAGATGGGAGCTCGGCCGCACAGCGGGCACACCAAAGGCGCGCCAAAGGTTAGCCCGTCTGCGCCTGTTCGCGGCCATACGGGCCCAAGGGCCAGCTATTATGCCTAATATTTCGATATTAAGCTATGGGGCTGAAAGAGCTACATGGGAAGTGTTAGAACCTGAGATGCCAGGTCACCTAGGGTAGCCTGGCCTAGGGGTAAGACATGCAATTCTAGAGGCACAAGTGTGAAGGTTGCAGACCACCCAGCAGTAAATCCACGCAATAGCACTTAAAAAGGACACTACACCAAATTGTTAGGGAAATATGTACTGGTTTATAAAAATAATATACTCTGCTCTTCGGTTTCAAAATATACAGTTTAAGCACTTTAGTTTGTCATGGAAGCATTAACTCCACTTTTACGTTCTAAAACATATTAACAACCAGCATTTCAGGACAATACCTTTAGTCAGACCTCTTAATCAAAACTGTTAAGTAACACTTGTATTCTAATTGCTCAGGAATACATTTACTACACTCTACTTTACTCTTCAGCAACTTCCCATCACAGTATTACTTTAAAAGAAGCAAAATTAGCACTTATGTTTAAACAGGTAGGCAATATTCATCACATTGTTAACCCTATAATTCCCCTTCTTGGTTTGATAAAGAGGGATTGGTTAAAATCACTTAAATCAGCTTTCAAATAAGCCCAGTTAGGGATTCCTCAAGGACGCTGCACTCTTGAAGACAGAGTCTATGTTCACTCACTTATGAGGTCTCAATCTATGCCACCAGTTACTCTTGTGGAAGTCACTTCCCCCACGTGTTTACCTCCTTACTTGCATTCAAGGTGATGCTGTAATCATCCTGCGCCAGAAGGAGGGGGAATAACGAAAGGGGGGGGGCCAAGGAGCCGAGGCTGAAGAGGCTCTCTCGCCTCAGAAGACTCCTCCGTGCTTCCCAGCTCAGGCCGACTCTTCAGTGAGGCTCTTGCTCGGTAGTTAACAGAGGCAGACACCACGATGCCCCCCAGGCCCCTACCGGGCCTGTTAACTCCCCCTCCCTGCTCGGGCCAGCTCCTCAGTGTGGCGCTCGAGCAGGAGGAGAAGGCAGATCACTCAGCAATCGGAAGAAGCCCCCGGCGCCTCTCCTCAGCCGCTGGTCGGCGAAGACACTCCTTTTGCGGGCATGCACGGAAGCGCTCGCTGATGCCGCCGCCCACTGCGTCTACTCGAAGAAAGGACGCTTCACGCGCCGATCTCAGCCGGCGCCGCCTCCCAGAGACCGGCGGTTCCACAGGGCCTGCGCGAAGGAGCAGTGTCTCCTCACTAGAGGTCGCGCACTCGCGTCAGCGCCTCCCCTCGCTCTCCTCACCCGCTGGGACCAGGAAAATCACCGCAGGGCTGCACCTACGTCCAGCGATAGCCTCGCTTCCTCTCCTCACGTTACCAGCGAAGTCAGTGCTATTCCGGCACTGCTCTACAAGCGCTGGCTTGGGGGTCAATTTACACAGCCTCTCTCTGCTTCCGCCCCTCCGAAGGATGGCTCCTCTCCACAGCAGGTCTCTGCCCCAGCCAGTAAGTGATGAACTTGGGAGGAGGGGGGGGAGAAAGGTTCTGCCACCAAGGAAAGTCACGGCAGCCGGTGGCAGGATACAGATGGCTACTGCCACTGGGGGGGGGGTCACAAGATTTACCCCTACCTCTACTGAACACTGCTCAAGAAGAGCCTCTCTCTGCTGGGCAGAGGACTGTGCACCGCAGCACTGCAGTCTCCTTCTCCTTTGACATCCCGCTATTCCTAAGCTAGGGGTTAGTCAGGTGCCCAGGGTCTCCCTTAATCTTCCACAGCGGGGACAAGACAAGAAACCCACAGGAGAGGTAGAGAAGTGGAATAATTAGGCTGCTTCCCAGTCCAGGAGTTCAACCCTTACACTAGTCTCCCCCCACCTGCCAGGATAGCCTGTCCTCCAGCTGACTCTCTTAGGTAGACAAAATGGCTGCCCCGCATTCCGCCTTATATAGGCTGCCCCTCAGTGGTCCAGAAAGGACCAGAAGGTTCTGGAACGCCCTATACTGGTCTATGGGCAAGTTCTGGGTTTGGCAGTTAAGGCAGTTGGTAACCACCATTTTGTGTGGTTCCAACTTTTCCTATCAGAACAGGCCTCTGGGCCTGAGGTGAAAGACTAGGAAGGACAGAAGAACACCTATCCCCTTGGCCAACACCTAAAAAAACTAGTGGACACAAAAATTATTAAGGGTATGAGGGCAAAAAGGGGACAAAATAAATAATAAATTGGAGGGACTACGAAAAAAACCCAGACAGGTCTAACACGCGTCCCCCCCAGCTGAAAGTGGGGAGAACTACCCAACCCCTTGGGAGTCCTCATCACTAAGGCGGAAATACCTGGAGAGACCGTCTGCATTGGCGTGGTCCACTCCAGGCCGATGTTCCACCCGGAAGTCCATTCCCTGTAGGGAGATGGACCACCTCAACAGCTTGGGATTTTCCCCCTTCATTTGCATCAGCCAACGAAGGGGTCGGTGGTCAGTCTGAACCAGGAAGTGCGAGCCAAAGAGGTATGGCCGCAGCTTCTTCAGAGCCCACACCACCGCAAAAGCTTCCCTCTCAATTGCACTCCACTTCTGTTCCCGGGGAAGCAGTCTCCTGGATAAGAAGACTACAGGCTGATCCAGGCCCTCTTCATTTAGTTGCGATAACACTGCCCCAATGCCATGTTCTGATGCATCTGTTTGGACAATGAACTCCTTGGAGAAGTCTGGGGCCCTCAGGACCGATGCTACACACATTGCCTGCTTCAACTTTTCAAAGGCTTGCTGACAAGCCTTCGTCCAAACTACCCGTCGAGGTTGTTTCTTGGAGGTGAGCTCCGTGAGGGGCGCTACTATAGTGCCATACCCCTTCACAAAGCGACGGTAGTAGCCTGTGAGGCCCAGGAAAGCTCGGACCTCAGTCTGTGTCTTGGGGGGTTCCCAGGCCATGATTGCCTCAATCTTTGCCTGCAGGGGCTGCACTGACCCCCTACCCACCAAGTGTCCAAGGTACACAACCGACCCCTGCCCAATCTGGCATTTGCTGGCCTTGATTGTCAATCCAGCCTTTTTCAGAGCCTGGAGAACTGCTTGCAAATGTTGCAAATGGTCCTCCCAACTGCTACTGAAGACAGCAATGTCATCCAGGTAGGCAGCAGAGAAACTCTCCATTCCAGAGAGGACCTGGTTCACCAGCCGCTGAAATGTGGCAGGGGCGTTCTTGAGCCCAAAGGGCATCACACAGAACTGGAAGTGTCCCTCAGGCGTGGAGAAGGCTGACCTTTCCCTTGCTCCATCTGTCAAGGAGATCTGCCAGTACCCTGAAGTGAGGTCAAAGGTACTCAGATATTGGGCAGCTCCTAGCCGGTCAATTAATTCATCCGCCCTAGGGATCGGATGAGCATCAGTCTTTGTCACTGAATTCAGTCCTCGGTAATCCACACAGAACCTCAGTTCGGGTGTGGTGCCTGGTGGTGCGGCTTTTGGCACTAGCACCACCGGACTGGACCAAGGGCTGTTGGAAGGTTCTATCACTCCTAGCTCTAGCATCTTGGCAACCTCACCATGGATGCTAGCCTTCACCTTGTCTGACAGCCTGTAGGTCTTTGACTTCACTGGGGGGCTGTCTCCTGTGTCCACATCATGGGTACACAGGTGGGTTCTTCCCGGGACAAGGGAGAACAGCGAAGAGTACTGCTCCAATACCTGGCAGCAATCCTCTCGTTGCTCAGGAGTTAGGGATAGGGAGAGAATCACTCCCTCCACCAACCCATCCTTCTCTTGGGATGAAAAGAGATCCGGGAGAGGCTCGCTTTCTGCTTCCTCGGCACCATCAGTCACCAACATCAGGATGACCTCTGGCCTCTCATGGTGGGGTTTGAGGCGATTGGCATGCAGCACCCGTAGGGGCTGTCGCGGAGTCTTAAGATCCACCAAGTAAGTGGCCTTACCCTTCCTTTCCAACACCTCAAATGGGCCTGTCCAACGATCTTGAAGGGCACTTAGCTCTCCAGGTTCCATCACCCATACTTTTTGGCCAGGCTCCAACTCCACCGGGTGAGCATTTTGGTCGTACCATTCCTTCATTACTGCCTGGCTGGCCTCCAAGTTATCAGAAGCCTGCTTCCACAACTTGGCCATCTGGCTCCTAAAGGCCAGCATGTAGCTCACCACATCCTGAGGAGGTTTCCTGGGAGACTTTTCCCATCCATCCTTCACCAGGCTGAGAGGTCCACGCACAGGGTGCCCATACAACAATTCAAAAGGGCTGAAGCCCACTCCTTTCTGCGGCACCTCTCTGTAGGAGAACAGCAAGCAAGGCAGGAGGACGTCCCATTTCCTCCGTAGGCTCTCAGGCAGACTTCTTATCATGCCCTTCAGGGTCTTATTAAACCTCTCAACCAGTCCATTTGACTGGGGGTGATAAGGAGTGGTGAACCGGTAGGTCACTCCACACTCCTTCCACATTGTCCGCATGTAAGCTGACAGAAAGTTGGTCCCCCTGTCGGACACAACTTCCTTGGGGAATCCTACTCGGGTAAAGATTCCCATCAGGGCCCTAGCCACCACAGGTGCAGTAACAGTCCTCAGAGGAATGGCCTCTGGATAACGTGTGGCATGATCCACCAGAACCAGGATAAACCTGTGACCAGCTGTTGTTGGTGGATCCAATGGCCCTACAATGTCGATGCCCACCCTTTCAAAGGGGGTGCTAACGACTGGAAGTCGTTCCAGGGGAGCTTTCAGCTTCACTCCTGTTTTCCCACTGGCCTGGCAGGATACACATGTCCGACAGTAAGTGTTGGACGCCACTTTCATCTGAGGCCAGTAAAAGTGGAGGACAAGCCGAGCAAAGGTCTTGTCCTGGCCTAAGTGTCCTGCCAAGGGTATTGCATGAGCCAATTCCAGCAGAAAGGCTCGGTATTGCTGCGGGACCACCAAGGCCCTTGATGAGCCAGGTAGGGGTACCTTGGGTTCACTGTAGAGGAGTCCATCCTCCCAGTAAATATGGTGGTGTCCCGTAGCATCACCTGCTGCCTGGGCTTCAGCCTGACGCCTCAGTCCCTCAAGGGTAGGGCACTACCTCTGCCCCTTACAGAATTCCTCTCTGGTAGGTCCTCCCTCCACATGCCACTCAGCAGGGATGGGTAAATCCTCCAGAGAGTCTACTTCCCCCTCCATGGACTCCTAGCCCACCACCGCAGGTGGCCGATCTGTCACATGGGGCGTGGAAGCCGAAGCAGGCTCTTCCTGTCTCCGGGTCTGTCCCTTTTTGGCAGCGGGTTGGGCCATTGTTCCAGGCTCCAACCCAGGCGAACTCCCTCTCCGGGCAGTCGCAGACCGTGTGCTTACACAGGCCCAGTCAGGTGTACCCAGCATCGCAGAATGCGTCCGGTATTCCACCTCTCTCCAAGTGTTGTGCTCCATGTCATTCCCCAACAGACAATCAACTGGCACGGCAGGGCTTACGGCAACTCGAAGTGAACCTGCAACCCCCTCCCACTCAAAGGGAACCTCAGCCACTGGATAGTGGCCCATTCTGCCGTCAGCCATCGTGGCGGGGTGGAGTACATGGGGAACCACCTGCTCTGGAGACACCAGTTGACTCCTCACCATAGTCATACTGGCTCCTGTATCTCTCAGAGCTTCCCCTCTCTGGCCATTGATGGTGACCCACTGCCCATACTTTGTAGTATTTGGGGGCACCTGGATCTTTGGAACCATCTCCCGTTCTCCCAGGGACACTAAGGTGACACCCGCCCACTCACCCCCCTTATCTAAGGGCAACTCCTCCCCGAGCGCTACACTAGCTACTCCCGGTGACTTTCCTCCGGTGGGAGGGGGTGGTCTCTTTGGGCATCTGACATCTCCCTTATAATGTCCAACACCACCACATTCAAAACAGTGGAGAACCCTTGGCTGCTGGCTTTGGCCAGGATTAGGGTTTCTGGGCGGGTTTGCCCTAGGGATGAAACCTGCTCCCTTACCTTGGAAATTATTTTGGGGACCTTTGGAGAACTCCTTCTTTTTATCTCCCCCCTCCTTCTTCTGGGGGGCGCCCTGTCCGGCTTTTTGAGAATCCCCTCCAGTCCCCTTTGAGGACACCCGGGTACTCGCCCAAGTGTCCGCCTCCTCTGCAAGCTTCCGGGGATTGGTCAGCTTGCTGTCCACCAGGTGTTGGCGCAACTCGGGAAAACATTTCTCGAGGAGGTGCTCTTTCAAAAATAGATTGTACAGCCCCTCATAATCCTTCACCTCGCTGCCCTTGACCCAACCCTCCAAAGCTTTCTTGGCGTAGTCTAAGAAGTCTACCCAATTCTGGGTACTCAGTTTGTGACTTCCCCTGAATTTCTGTCTGTTCCTTTCAGGGGTAAGTCCAAACTTCTTCACCAGTGCCACCTTCATTGTAGGGTAGTGGGTTTGCTCATCCTGCTCCAGAGCCAACAAGGTGTCTCTGCCAGCAGGTGGCATGTATTTATACAGCCCACCCCCCCAGTGAGTTTCTAAGATCCCGTGAGCCCTTAGAGAAACTTCGTAGGCGGCCAGCCATTTGGCAATGTCATCGCCTGGGGTGTAACTAGCGATGACATCTTTGGGTAAATAGGGTCTGGGTTCCCTGGTGTTCACTTTATTTTCGCTGCCACCATTATCTGGATTGGGAGACCTTTGTATTAAGGCTTGTAGGTCCATCTCTTTGATGGTTCGCTCATGGGCTAACCTCCTGTCCTCCCTTTCCATATCCATCCTAGCTAATTCCAACTTCATTCTCCTCTCCTCCCTCCTATCTTCTAGCTCGGCGTCAGTTAAACCCCTCTCTGAGACGCTGCTGCTCGCCCTCGAAGGTGTCCTGGGACCTGTCAGCAGATTCCCCCTTCCAGCTTGGTTCAACATTGCAATCTCAAGGACAGTGTCCCTGTCACTCCCTTCGGTATCTGGTTTTTCCACTAAATGAGCTTCCACCCATGCCCTTATACTTGTCAGCAACTCGCCTTTCTTGGCACCTTTGTTAAAGAATACCCCTTGTTGCTGACACCATTCTCTGAGTTGGGTCACAGTATTGGATTCTAGCTCTTTAAAATTCAATTCCATCTTTCACTATGGAATAAAATTAACACACAGGAGAAAACCAAGAAGTGACCTGAGGTTAACCTCCACCCACCACCAGAAATAAATTTGGAAAAACAAAATTCAAATTAGGAGGGCCGCAAGGAGAAAACTCCTGGTGTAGGTCAGTGTATTGCGTTGAATTACTAATGAGTAGCTGCAACCAAGTCAGAATCCCACTGCTAGGCACCAAATGTTAGAACCTGAGATGCCAGGTCACCTAGGGTAGCCTGGCCTAGGGGTAAGACATGCAATTCTAGAGGCACAAGTGTGAAGGTTGCAGACCACCCAGCAGTAAATCCACGCAATAGCACTTAAAAAGGACACTACACCAAATTGTTAGGAAAATATGTACTGGTTTATAAAAATAATATACTCTGCTCTTCGGTTTCAAAATATACAATTTAAGCACTTTAGTTTGTCATGGAAGCATTAACTCCACTTTTACGTTCTAAAACATATTAACAACCAGCATTTCAGGACAATACCTTTAGTCAGACCTCTTAATCAAAACTGTTAAGTAACACTTGTATTCTAATTGCTCAGGAATACATTTACTACACTCTACTTTACTCTTCAGCAACTTCCCATCACAGTATTACTTTAAAAGAAACAAAATTAGCACTTATGTTTAAACAGGTAGGCAATATTCATCACATTGATAACCCTATAATTCCCCTTCTTGGTTTGATAAAGAGGGATTGGTTAAAATCACTTAATTCAGCTTTCAAATAAGCCCAGTTAGGGATTCCTCAAGGACGCTGCACTCTTGAAGACAGAGTCTATGTTCACTCACTTATGAGGTCTCCATCTATGCCACCAGTTACTCTTGTGGAAGTCACTTCCCCCACGTGTTTACCTCCTTACTTGCATTCAAGGTGATGCTGTAATCATCCTGCGCCAGAAGGAGGGGGAATAACGAAAGGGGGGGGGGCAAGGAGCCAAGGCTGAAGAGGCTCTCTCACCTCAGAAGACTCCTCCGTGCTTCCCAGCTCAGGCCGACTCTTCAGTGAGGCTCTTGCTCGGTAGTTAACAGAGGCAGACACCACGATGCCCCCCAGGCCCCTACCGGGCCTCTTAACTCCCCCTCCCTGCTCGGGCCAGATCCTCAGTGTGGCGCTCGAGCAGGAGGAGAAGGCAGATCACTCAGCAATCGGAAGAAGCCCCCGGCGCCTCTCCTCAGCCGCTGGTCGGCGAAGACACTCCTTTTGCGGGCATGCGCGGAAGCGTTCGCTGATGCCGCCGCCCACTGCGTCTACTCGAAGAAAGGACGCTTCACACGCTGATCTCAGCCGGCGCCGCCTCCCAGAGACGGCGGTTCCACAGGGCCTGCGCGAAGGAGCAGTGTCTCCTCACTAGAGGTCGCGCACTCGCGTCAGCGCCTCCCCTCGCTCTCCTCACCCGCTGGGACCAGGAAAATCACCGCAGGGCTGCACCTACGTCCAGCGATAGCCTCGCTTCCTCTCCTCACGTTACCAGCGAAGTCAGCGCTATTCCGGCACTGCTCTACAAGCGCTGGCTTGGGGGTCAATTTACACAGCCTCTCTCTGCTTCCGCCCCTCCGAAGGATGGCTCCTCTCCACAGCAGGTCTCTGCCCCAGCCAGTAAGTGATGAACTTGGGAGGAGGGGGGGGAGAAAGGTTCTGCCACCAAGGAAAGTCACGGCAGCCGGTGGCAGGATACAGATGGCTACTGCCACTGGGGGGGGGGTCACAAGATTTACCCCTACCTCTACTGAACACTGCTCAAGAAGAGCCTCTCTCTGCTGGGCAGAGGACTGCGCACCGCAGCACTGCAGTCTCCTTCTCCTTTGACACCCCGCTATTCCTAAGCTAGGGGTTAGTCAGGCGCCCAGGGTCTCCCTTAATCTTCCACAGCGGGGACAAGACAAGAAACCCACAGGAGAGGTAGAGAAGTGGAATAATTAGGCTGCTTCCCAGTCCAGGAGTTCAACCCTTACACTAGTCTCCCCCCACCTGCCAGGATAGCCTGTCCTCCAGCTGACTCTCTTAGGTACGATACAGAAAAGGGGGTGGTGATGAACAGAGTGTCTGAATTAAGCAGACCACTCTTACCCAGTCCAAAGATCAGGGCTTGATCCATCACCGTTATTTATCTCACTGCCCCATCCCAGCTCAGAACCTGGCTATATGCAAATTAGTCTGTCCCTGGCCCAGTGCATCATGGGAACAGGGCAGACCAAACTACCAAGCCAATTCTTCACCAGACTCTCTTAGGTAGACAAAATGGCTGCCCCGCATTCCGCCTTATATAGGCTGCCCCTCAGTGGTCCAGAAAGGACCAGGAGGTTCTGGAACGCCCTATACTGGTCTATGGGCAAGTTCTGGGTTTGGCAGTTAAGGCAGTTGGTAACCACCATTTTGTGTGGTTCCAACTTTTCCTATCAGAACAGGCCTCTGGGCCTGAGGTGAAAGACTAGGAGGGACAGAAGAACACCTATCCCCTTGGCCAACACCTAAAAAAACTAGTGGACACAAAAATTATTAAGGGTATGAGGGCAAAAAGGGGACAAAATAAATAATAAATTGGAGGGACTACGAAAAAAAAACAGACAGGTCTAACAGGAAGCATGAATTAGCCGACAATATCCGCCTCAGTCTAAATGACCTGGGTATAATTAAGCAGATATTTGACTATCCTGAAATTTTATACAACTCGGTTCCCACATCCCCCTCAATATTGCATGCCCTCAATACTCCCTGCAGTAAGGAAATAATGGGTCTCTCAATCAAGTACCTGAATACACGGTCCATGGTTAAACACCAACTTGAAATCTATCAACTTTTAGAGTCTGGGTAGCCTGATTTACGTCTTCTTACGGAAACATGGCTTACTGAAGAGTCCACCCCAGATATTCTAGCAGCAGTACCATATAACTACTATATTCTACAAGCTAATCGCTCCCCAGGAAAAGCAGGGGGTGGGGTTGCTGCCATTATCCATAAAGACCACCAGTTTGGATTACCGGCCCACCCTCTGTAGACAACTTAGTACTTAAAATGGTATCACCCAATCATCTTCTACTTACTCTCTTTTTTATATACCTCCCTGTTAATGCCTACCTTTCCCCATGCTTTGGGTGAAATGATTTCTCATTTAGCCATTATCCACGCCATTGTCTTCCTATTATTGGTGATTTTAATTATTGCCCCCATGACGTACAAGAGAGTGCCAGCTCAATAGAGCTGATAGTTCTTCTGTCTGGTATGAACTGCACTCAACATGTGCGTAAACCCACCCACATAAAGGGGGGCATTTTAGATTAAGTCTGGACTGCCAACTTGACGATCTCGATCCCTCAGATTTTCCTGTGCACTTGATCGGAGCACCATTTTATGTCTTTGACTCTCTCTGACGTTCTCCCTGCTGAAACTCAATTGACAAAGAACTATAAGTCTAGGAACTGGAAAAGTGCTAATATTGACCACCTTTGCTCTCTTCTTACTACAATGGTCCCGTCTGTATCAGAATCGGTTTTAACACAGGCAAAGAACTTCAAGGTTTTGGCTTGAGTCCGCATGTGACTTCGCCACCCCTCTTAAGCTCGCTTAGATCCTTAGAGACCCACGCCGCACAGCGGTGGTTCTCTGATGTTCTCAAGATAAGAAGTTAGCACTGAGACAAGCAGAACGTAGATGGAGACTTCTCTATCTTGTAGATGATAAGATCACTTATACTAACTTGATGAAAGAATATAAAAACTCTATTCTTCAAACCAAAAAATACTATTTCTCCAACAAGGTTCTAAACTCAGCTAACAAGTCTAAAGTTATTATTGCAATGGTAAATGAGCTCTCTAAACCTGATAGAATCATGGCAAAACCAACTTTAAGGAGAAAATCACTGCCATCACCTCTGCTACCTCTGCAGACGCTCTTAATATTTGTAGATCGTCATCTCAGCTGATTTTGATCACCCTATTTCTCAGGAGACCTTTCTAGGTCTACTTAAAAAGGTTGGCCCTGCCTTTTCTCTAAATGCCTAGTTCCCCCACTCTCTCTCCTTAACAACTCAATCAAATCAGGCATTGTTTCTGAGCTTTATAAAAGTGCGGAAATTATCCCAATCCTAAACAAAAACAGGTGCTGACCCATCTACTCTTGGTAACTATTGTCTAATCTCATTATTACCTTACCTTGCTAGGGTTCTAGAGGCACATGTCTCAACTCAACTAAGCACCATTGTTGAACAGTCCCATGTCTTGGACTCCCACCAGGCTGGGTTTCGACCATCCCGTTCTATGGATTCAGTCATCTTGACAGTGATGGGTGATCTCGCGGGGGTGGGGGGGGGGCGGATAGAGGCCCTACCCAGGCCCTGGTTCTCCTGGATTTGTCAGCAGTGTTTGACACAGTCGATCACAACATCTTGATTGACAGTGTCTGTAATGCCGGGATCCTAGGCCTGTCTTTAAAATGGCTCTCCTCCTATCTTAGTAACCAGCTTCACTCACTATGTCTTGCCAACTTCTCCTCTAAGAAAATGGAACTGACCTCAGAGGTTCCCCAGCGCTCCTCCCTCTCCCTGCTTCTTTTTAACTTGTATCTCCTTCCTTCAATATCTTTTGTACGGAAAAGGATAGTTGGGACCTATAATTTTGCCGATGACCTTCAACTGATCTTTGACATTGATCTCCGTCCATCTTCCGTGTCTCATTTTCAATTTTATTTTATTTTTATTTTTTTTAGGAAATTTGTTAAGCGCACAAATACCCGAGGGTGTCTCGGCGCTGAGTGTCCACTATGCTTGTCCATGAAATAATTACTGTTTGAAGAGCCAAGTCTTTATCTGTTTGCGGAAAGAGAGAAGGGAAGTACAGGCTTTGATTTGGCTTGGGAGACTATTCCAGAGTTTGGTAGTGGTCACTATAAAGGATCTGTCGCCCCAAGAAACCTTCTTAGTCCTTGGGACCTGTACGAGACCGGCAGTAGAAGAGCGGAGGGATCTAATAGGATTGTAAGGGCAGAATGCATCTTTTAAGAAAGCAGGTCCTAGAGAGTGAATTGCCTTATACGCAATGCAGAGTGCTTTAAATTTAGTTCTTTTCTTTACTGGCAACCAATGAAGCTGTTCAATGGTGCCGGAAATGGGGGTATATTTTGGGGTCGCCGTGATCAGTCTGGCCGTAGCATTCTGTACCAGCTGTAGTTTTTTTTATGACTCCTTCCTGAGCATTGACTAAGAGCGCCTTACAGTAATCAATGCGAGATATCACTAATGCACTGACCAGAGTTCTGGCCATGCTCATGGGAAGATAAGGGAGGAGTTTTTTGATCATTCTCATGGTGTAAAATGAGGATGATACCACCGCATTGACATGGTGCATAAAAGTAAGTTTGGCGTCCAGTATGACTCCCAGATTTCTTACCTTAGCCACGGGGGAAGGAGGTGGTCCAAGGGTAGCCGGCCACCAGGTGGGTGACCAGACTGGGGAGAGATTACCAAACACCATCACCTCCGTTTTATCGGAGTTAAGCTTCAAGCAATTTTTGGACATCCAGTCACTTATTGCTAGCATTGCCAGATTAAAATTAGAAGCCACTTCATCTCCATTTTTGTTAATAGCCAGGACAATCTGGGTGTCATCAGCATAGGATGTTACCGCCAGGTGATGGGATTTAATGACCCTCGCCAAGTCCGACACATAGATGTTAAATAGTGTCGGACTTAGCGAAGATCCCTGGGGGACACCACAGAGAAGAGTAAAAGATGGTGAGGTGAAGTTACCAAAGGCGACCGATTGTACTCGGTCAGTAAGAAAAGAGGAAATAAGATCCTTAGCACCATTTGTGATCCCTGCCGCTGAGACATGGTCGATCAAGATGGAGTGATCGACCGTGTCAAACGCGGCAGACAGGTCCAACAAAATAAGCACTGCCGATCCTCCACCATCGAGTGTCATCCTGATTTCATCTGTGGCTTTAATAAGCGCGGTTTCTGTTCCGTGTCCCTTCCGGAAACTAAAATTGTGAATTATCCAGACAGTTGTTCTGGTCTATATAATCTGAGATTTGGATATTCATAATCTTTTCCACAATTTTGGCGGGGAGAGGGAGGCAGGCTATAGGTCGATTGTTAGCGACTATAGAGGGGTCTAAAGAACTCTTCTTGATGAGAGGTTTAATAGTTGCTTTCTTCCAGATGGAAGGAAAGATATTAGAGGAAGACATGACATTAAATATTTCCGTAAGTTTTGGACCTATGATATCAGGAACATTTTTAAGAATGGAAGGGGGACATGGATCTTCAGGCGAGCCAGAGTTGGTGGTACATAGTAGATGGGATACCAACTCTGACGGAACCTGAGTAAAGTTCTGAAAGGAGGGATGGAGGGTTGAGTCAGGCGGGGTAGGACCTGACCAAGCCAAGAACTTATGATCCTTAGGGGTGGAAGATGAGTGTCCAATACTGGTTGTGTGAGCCTTGAATTGAGTAAAGATGTCAGTCACTTTCCTTTGAAAGTGATCCGCCAAGGAATCACAGAGCTCTTGAGTAGCTATGATTGGGGTAGTAGTCGCCTGACCAGAGAGACGCGTGACTACCTGAAAGAGTTGTTTCGTCGAGTCATGTGCAAGATTAATTTGGGTACTGTAAAATGTGCTTTTTTCCATAATGATAAGTTGTTTATATTTAGACATCATGACTTGGTAGCAAGATTTTTGATCTGGGTCGTAGTCACGTCTCGATCTGCGTTCCTGACGTCTACATTTTTGCTTTTCTTGTCTGAGGACATCATTGTACCAAGGTGCAGATTTAGAAGCCCTATTGATAGATTGTTTCTTTACAGGGACTGTCATATTGACTGTGTTCTGAATCCAGTTGGTGTAGTTATTAGCTCCCAACTCAGGATCGGTCACAGTGGGTGGCAGAGTGGTTAGTAATGATGACTGAGATGCAGAAATATCAACGCTTTTCCAAGCTCTAAATTGATTGATGGATAAGGAATTTTTAGTTGGGGGGGGGGAAGAGTCTTTTAGCGAGAAGTCGAAGAAAATAGCCGAATGGTCAGTCCAAGTGAGGGGGAGAACATCTCTCATCCTGAGTGATGTATTGCTAGAAAAAAGACCGTCCAGAAGGTGGCCCGCAGTGTGGGTGGGACCAGAAACTAGTTGTGGTAGTCCTATTGCTTCCAATTCGGATAGAAGAGCTGCAGTATCAGGATTGTCCAGCGTCTCTAGGTGAAAGTTAAAATCACCCAGAATGGTGTACTGGTTTTCGCCCGCTGATGGTACTATTAAAATTGCCAGATTAGCGAGGAATACACTACGAGGTCCTGGGGGACGATAGATAAGCATACCTTTAAAAGGAGAAGAATGGGGAATGGAAATTGTAAAAGCAATTGCTTCACAGCTTATGGTGGGGACAGTCTCCATTCGAACTATTAGATTGCTCCGATATATAATAGCCAGGCCACCTCCTTTTTTAGGATGTGGTCTGTCTAGTCTAATGTTCGAGAATCCTTCAGAGGTTGCAGTGACAAAGTCAGGTCCACAAGAAAGATCACCCCAAGTTTCGGTTATAAAAAGGAGATCGAGATTGCGGTCCTCAATAAAACTTAAAATTTCATATTTATGCTTGGGCAGGGAACGTGCGTTTATTAATGCTGCCAAGCAAGGTTTGGACAGTGTTTTCTTCCTGCAAATGGTACTTGTTGGTAAGCGACGATAGTTGTTAGTAACAAAGGAGCAGCTAGGACAAACATAAGGAAGGGAGTATGGCTGATTAGCAAATTCAAGGGGAGGGCAGAGGGAAGGTGAGATATTTAATGAGTGAAGGTACTCGGAGTCATAAGTCAAGGTTATCTCAGGGCCATGTCTAGAGGAACAGGCAGGGGGGGTGGCCCTAGGCTCGGTCCAGGCGCGGACGGGCGCAGACGGGCTTGCCTTAGGCGTGCCTTCGGCACGCTGACGGCGCGCCCGCTGCGTGGCCGGGAAGTGCACATTAATATCGGGAAGGGAGGCGGGGAGGCGTGGCCTGATGCAGTGGGCGTCGCCTGTGGGATGAAGAAATGGTGGCAAGATTGTAGCCCGCAGCAGCGCTGATATCGGCTGCGCAGGTATGCCCTGAGTAAGGTAAAGGAGAGTGAGTGCTCAGGGAGGGGGGGTTAAAATTCTAACACAGTATCACATCAGTTTTAAAACGGTTAAAAATGGAGTAAATACAAGCATGCTCCCGGCTGTGCCTCAGGAGATCGAGTGTCCACTGACTGACTCGCGCTAGTAATCAGCGCGCTTAAATGACCTCGGTGGGGGGCGTGGCCTGATGCAGTGGGCGTCGCCTGTGGGATGACGAAATGGCGGCAAGATTGTAGCCCGCAGCAGCACTGATATCGGCTGCGCGGGGATGCCCTGAGTAAGGTAAAGGAGAGTGAGTGCTCAGGGAGGGGGGATTAAAATTCGAACACAGTATCACATCAGTTTTAAAACGGTTAAAAATGGAGTAAATACAAGCGTGCTCCCGGCTGTGCCTCAGGAGATCGAGTGTCCACTGACACTATTACCTTCATAAGTGAGCGGATGAATAAAAATCAATTGGATCTCAACCCTGATAAAATCAAGCTCATCCTCACTGGAAGACTCGCTAATCCTTGGAACTGCAACTTTTGGCCTTCTACTCTGGGCAACCCTCCTCTTCCTTTTAGCTCAGCCAAAAGTTTGGGTATATTGGTAAGCAATGACCTATTTATGAAGGCCCAGATCAACTCGGTGGTTTCTGCTGGGTTTTTTCAGCTGCGTAGAATCAAGAAGATCAGCAGATTCCTGTCCCTGGAAACTCTGACTTTGGTGATCCTGGCCTTGGTTAGTTCCTGACTGGACTATGCCAATTCACTCTATGTAGGCATCCCAGCTTACCAACTTAGACGCCTCCAGCTAGTCCAGAATCAGGCTGCTAGACTGATCTTTCACCAGCCTAAATGGCACAGTGTTAGACCACTGATGAAAAGTCTCCACTGGCTCCCTGTGGCTATGCGTGGCTTGTTTAAGATGGGTTGCACAATCTTCAAGGCTCTTCAAGGCAACAGCCCAGTATTTATCTCTTCCAAGATTCTACGCTATTTCCCCACTCATAATCTACGATCTTCCCATCTGAACCTATTAGTCACTCCTACTTTTAAACGCAAAAAACAAGGTGGCTCCCCGTTTTGCAGTCTTAGCTCCTCAGTTTTGGAACTCGCTCCACGTGGAGATGAGGTTGGTCACGTTTTATGCACATTTCAGGAAACAACTGAAGACATGGTTGCTTTCTCAGGCATATGACAATCAGGCTTCCCTTCCGATGCTGCATTACTTCCACTTCAAAGTACTTTTTAACATAACATCGGTTGACTAGGGCTGAGTGCTTGCATTGTTCAACACTCCGTCCATTATCCCATTTGTTGATGCTTTGTTTATCCAAAGTTGGCAGGGTATGCCCAAACGTGGGTCCCTTGCTCACTTTCCCACTGGATTAAAGCTACACTGGCTGATGACAGCTGATTAGCCAGAAACCGGTCCCAGGATGCATGTCTCCGGTCCATGGAAGACATGGCTTTGCAGTTCAGGCTGGGCTGTTTCCATGAGGCACAGGGTCAGACAGATTTGCATATGGCCATGTCTGAACTGGGGTGGCGGAGTGAGCTTAAGAATGATGATGGATTAAATCCAGATCAGTTGACTGGGGATGAGTGCTTGCACTGTTCAATACTCCGTCAATTACCCCTTTTGGTTTTGCTTTGTTCACCCTAACTTGGCAGGGTATGCCCATACGTGGGTCCCTTGCTCACTTTCCCACTGGATTAAACCTAGCCTGGCTAATGACAGCTCATAAGCCAGAAACCGGTCCCAGGATGCTTGTTTCCGGTCCAGGGAAGACATGGCTTTGCAGTTCGGGCTGGGCTGTCCCAAGAGGCACAGGGTCGGACAGATTTGCATATGGCCATGTCTGAACTGGGGTAGCGGAGTGAGCTAAAGAATGATGATGGATTATACCCAGATCAGTTGACTGGGGATGAGTGCTTGCACTATTCAACACTTCGTCCTTTACTCCTTTTGGTTTTGCTTTGTTCGCCCTAACTTGGCAGGGTATGCCGAGGCGTGGGTCCTTTGCTCACTTTGCCACTGGATTCAAGCTAGCCTGGCTGATGATGGCTGATTAGCCAGAAACGGGTCTCAGGATGCTTGTTTCAGCTCCTGGGAAGACATGGCTTGGCGGTTCCCATGAGGCACAGGGTCAGACAGATTTGCATATGACTATGTCTGAAATGGGGTGGTGGAGTGAGCTAAAGAATGAAGATGGATTAAACCCAAATCAGTTGACTGGGGGTGAGTGCTTGCAACGTAGATATTAAATAACATAGGGCTCAGGGAGGAGCCCTGCGGGACTCCCCACAATAGGGAATTCGGAGCTGAGTGGTAAATAAATAAATAATACCCTATTTTTGACTAGGCATATATCATAACAGATAGCTCAATAAATAAGAGTCAAGATTCGAGGTAGTAGGAGTTTCTGCAGGTTTATTACAGCATAAGGACAGGATCAGGACAACCTGCATAGGAACAGAATGGCAGGGCTAGAGTGGCCCGGCAGCTGCCGGGGCTGGGTCTGGGATGAGCGCGCTAACTTTTAATAACAATACACGGGCATATATACATAGCGCGAACACATAGCATTACATTGCAGTAGGCGTAGCAGTGGGTGGAGCAGAAGGTGTGACGCGTAGCAGTCGCGAAAGATAACAGTAAAAGTAGGTGTAACTGGGCGTATACATAGACATGTGGTGCAGACGTAACAGAATATGTCATGAATGGGGCGGAAACATTGGAGGGGGCTACCTAAGGAGCCGGGACCTCTAACCTGGTGGTGCGCGTAAACTGGCAATGACGTATCACTAGGAGAAGCTGGGGGCTATGAACTCTGTGCTAGGAGCAGAGACTAAAGTCTGGAGGGTCGGAGCGACATGTACCTAAACCCTATCTAGTATCTGATGTTTAGGGAACATGTTGATATAAACTAGAAGTCATGAGGGGAAAAGCTAACTTGACTCTAAGACTGGACCATGCATTATTCTACATGTAGTGCGTGATGAAGAATATTAAATGACCAGTAAATACAGTATTTCTCTAACATGGAGACGTGAAGGCTAGACAATGACGGAAACTATTGATGCAGTTCAGTAGCTTAGGAATGCAGAGAAGGAGGACTAAACTGATAGCTGGAATCATAACATACTCTTGGCAGACTCAGAGGCAGAGCCAGGCTGCACCGGGCACTGTGAGGCAGGAAGCAAGTGAAAGGTCGAGGATACAGGTGGGGGCTGTATCGCTCCTCAACGAGGCTTCAGGAGACAGGAGCTGAATCTAGTGTCCGGGCCCTGTTGAGGCCTGGAAACGGGGACTTTATAATGAAATAACGTGCACACTGGGGAACGTGGCAACGTAGCTTTACATAGGCCTGATATCCGTAGTATTCACGAGGACTGGAAACTGGCATACTAGAGGTGGACACAACTATAATTGCGTCATTAATCGGACATGGGGAATAACATATGCATATTGGTCATGCACACATAAAATATGATGGATGAGGCGTAGGGACACAGAACATGGCAAAATTTACTTTTCCACATTCCCTCCTTGTCACTACGTTTCCATCAGGAAACATCAATATTCATGATACCATCTATCATTTCATATAGTATCATTTGCTCGTCTCGAATTGTCTTGGAACGGGATTTAGAACGGGGCTTGGGACTAGGAATACAAGAGGTAGCACAAATGCCGCAAATCGCAGGGCCACATTGTATACAGAGGCAGCAGCTTAATATGATCGCTACTGCAATACCTAGAAAGGACAGGACTTTCCATCCCCATGCGGAAATTATATTCCAGAACCAACCGGACCATGTCCAGGTGCCTGGGTCTTGGTGTAACAGATGGGCAATTTTATGAAGTCTGGTTATAGCTGAATAAACAGACGGCGCGTTATTAGGAATGAAAATGCAGCAACTAGATCCGAGAACTCTACAGGCCCCGCCCCTATCGGCCAGTATGACGTCAAGGACGAGACGATTCTGTAAAACGACAATTCTCATAAAGGATTGCTCTTCGGTTAAGTTACCTAGAGCGGAGGCAGTCTCATCTACTACTGCTTCAAGGGTTCTTGTTAACCTACGGATTAGCTTACTGTTTACAACTGTACCTAAATAAGGGAACACACCTTTATCAATATCAATGAATTGTTCTGCAGCGGTTTCAGTATAATCGACAATCGGGAGGTTTCTCTTGTGTCTAGTATGTACTAGATGTGTGTTTCTATGATAGTCAGGTGGGGCTAGAAAAACTGGTGGCAGTAGGAAGGCAATGTAACAGGTTCCCTCCCAATCGAGGGGCAGACGAACATATGCAGTTTGACCACAAAAAAAATAAGAATGACGTGAAGCTTTAAAAATAGATTTCCCACTGTCACTATACTGGATAATAGTAGTACAATCACTATGTCCTACGTGTATAGAACCATGACTACGGACACATAATTCGCCTTTGACTGGTAGTACTGAAATAGCAGGTGAGTCTGGAGTAGTATCAGACTGGACATTCAGGACCATAAAATTCGACGAATAATTACCTAAATTATACACTTCATTTTCTAGATCTAAACCTGTTCTGTGGGGGAAACCTTGCTTGTCTGGGAAACATGTACTGTTAAGAAAAGACATATCTGTTGAGGAGGACGTTAACGTGGACCATGCTCCACACGAACCATTATGTGAAAATGGATAAGGAAAGAGTGGCAGAACTCCCTTCGGGGTCTGGAAAGGGGGGAGTCGACCACACACCCAACAATTAGTGGCATTGCTGGTCTGGTGTGAGTAATGTAACATACGGATAAATGAATTGTTACGCATAGCGAGGCGGTAAGCATATTCGTGAGGAGGCAGATCACTAAACGTGTGCTCTCCTGTAACATTAGCAGACTTATTTACATGAGAAACTGAAAAATACAGGAAAAATGCATAGCTGATGCAAGAAATCATAATGCTGATGAATAATATGAAGCTTAGAAAAATGATACATTGAATTGAGTTTTGACTAACTCTCTCACTATGGGGGTCTATTTTATACATGTCAGAAACAGCCTAACCGTTTCACCTAGGGGAGGACTTATACAATCAAACTGACTGACTTACTAGACCGTAGCTTTTGCTTATACTCCTGCTGCGGAGTTTTCTCTAACAGGGAAGGGGTTGTGTCAATGTCTTTTGCGGGACAGTCCTTAGGAACAATATTTCGGCAGTCCTTAAAATCCTGGGAATCCTTGGAAATGTTTTTAGAAACGGGTTTTAATCCATTGAAAAGTTTTACATGAGAAAGATGTATCCATCCTTTTCGGCCTTCCAACTTCACGGCTGTACGGGTGGTGAGGAGGACCTGACGGGGCTCCTTCCAACGAGGTTCCAGCGGACTTGATCTGTCAAAGTTTCGGATCATCACCAGCGAACCTGGAACGATTTCATGCGGTGCCACCTCGGTATTGTCTGGAAATGCGGCGGCAACCTGTGAACGACATGAGTTGAGGGCAGACATCAAGGAAGCTAGGTAATCTGTCAGCATATTACATGAAACATCGGTAATACTTCGGGGTCTAGGAGTACCCCACATGTTAGGGGGGCGGCCGAAAACGACCTCATACGGGGACAGACCTGATCTGGAATGTGCGACCATGCGCATATAAAATAAAGCGACTGGCAGAGCTACTAGCCAGTCCACACCCTTTTCTTTACAAACTTTGGCGATACGGATTTTCAGAGTCTGATTATGTCTCTCGACTAGACCGGCTGCTTCAGGATGGCGTACACAATGGAACTTCCACTGGTACCCTAACAAAAGGGAAACGTGCTTCATGAGTTCAGATGAGAATGGCTGACCGTTATCAGAATATACGACTCTAGGGAGTCCATATCTAGGGAAGAATTCACGAACCAACTGCTTGGCAGTGGTCGCGGCTGTGTAATCTGGGACTGGATATGCTTCTGTCCATCTGGACAAAGCGCATACAACTACAAGGACATACTTGAAACCTCGACATCGCTCCATCTGAATATAATCCATCTGGAGGACTTCAAAAGGGTGGTCAGGAGGCTGGAAACCACCTTGTTCCACCGGGACACTTTTACCTGGATTAAACTGACAACATATCATACAGGTACGGACTTTCTGCTTGGCTGCAGCTCGTAAATGCTTGTTGAACCAAATGTTCTGGATACTGTCTAACATAGCTTTTTCTCCTAAATGTGCTGGACTATGTGCGGTATTAATGATGACTTGAACCATAGAGTCGGGGAGAAACCATGTGGCTCTACCCTTCGTTAACCATCCTTGATCTGTCTGGACCCCTCCTTGTTCGGACCATTTCTTGATTTCATCAGAAGTAGCATGTAACTGGATATCTATGACCTCTTGAGTAGGGTCCTTAATTGTCATATATGTAGTCGGATCTGGAGTGTGTGTCAGGTTAACTGGAATGTCTGGAGTCTGTGCTGTAAGCTTGGCTGTGCGATCTGCTAGATCATTGCCTTGGGAAATAATGTCAGTAACTTTCGTATGTGCTTTGCATTTCATGATAGCAATGGATGTTGGTAAATGTATGGCATCTAACAGAGCTTGAATAAGGAAACCATGCTGAATCTTGGTTCCATGAGAAGTCATGAAACCTCTCTCCTGCCAGAGCACTCCGAAGTCGTGTACAACTCCAAATGCGTAACGTGAATCTGTGTAAACATTAACTTTCAGGTTCTTGGCGTGTATACAGGCTTGTGTCAGAGCAACTAGCTCTGCTGCTTGAGCGGACAGGGTATCAATACGGTGTGTTTTAATAACTTCAGTGTCAGTAGTCACTGCATATGCGGCGACTAGTTCTCCTGTACTAGTTCTCATACATGAACCATCCACATAAAGTGTCAGGTCAGGATCTAGTAACGGAATATCTGTCAGGTCTTGTCTTGGCTTTGTCGTAATGTTAACTACTTCCACGCAGTCATGTGTGTCAGGATTTGAATTAACTGATGGTAACAGTGTAGCAGGATTCAGGATATTGCAGCGTCTAATTTCTATGTGTGGCTGAAACAGTGTCAATTCATAACCTGTTAAACGTGCAATTGTCAAGTGCTGAGTTTGTGTTCGGTTTAAAAGAACTTCTACGGAGTGTGGAACTTGTACTGTCAGGGAGTGTCCTAAAACTATGGAATCACTTTGTCTGATAGCTAGTGCTGTGGCTGCAACTGACTTGAGGCACGCAGGCAACGCCTGGGCGACTGGATCTAATGTGCTCGAAAAATAAGCACAGGGCTTGTATTGACCTGCTTGATCTTGTGTGAGAACAGATAATGCTGTACCTTCACGTTCTGTGACGAAAAGTGTAAAAGGCTTACTGTAGTTCGGTGTAGCTAGAACTGGAGCTTGGCATAAAGCTGTCTTTAACTCATTGAAACTAAGTGTATGTTCAGATGTCCAAGGGAGGACAGTCGATACGGCTGCCTCCTGTGTCGTTAACTGTATCAGTGGCTTGGCTAGAAATGCATACTGGGGAATCCATTGTCTGCAATAAGAAGTAAGGCCGATAAAGGCACGCACCTCCTTCTGGGTTCTGGGCTGGGGAAGACTCGCTATCAACTGGATACGGTCGGGTGTCAACTGCCTACCCCTCTTGGACAGTAAGTGTCCTAAGTAGACCACTTGCTGGACACAGAATTGAAGCTTCGAAGGGGACACCTTGTGCCCCATCTCGGCTAGGAAATACAGAACTGTCAGTGATGCCCGCTCGCAGTCACGTTCAGAACGGGCTGTGATCAGTAGATCATCGACATACTGGAGCAGGGCAGTGTCAGTTGGCATGTGAATATTGTCTAGTTGTCTCTTGAGTGCTTGACTGTAAATACTAGGGCTTTCTGTGAAACCTTGAGGAGCGCGTGTGAACATATAGCTCCTTCCATTTAAACAAAATCCGAAAAGAAACTGGCTGTCTGGATGAATGGGAACACTAAATAATGCATTCTTGAGGTCTATGACAGTGAAGAACATGGCTTCGGGATCAATGGCTGTCAATAGGGAAGAGATGTCTGGGACAACTGGGTACTGCGGAATAATACATTTATTAAGCTCTCGTAAGTCAATCACTAATCGATATACTGGGGGTGCATTTGGATCAGTGCGTTTCATGACTGGAATGATCGGAGAATTACATACATTGGAGTCAGTTTCTACAACTACTCCTTGAGCGATGAGCTCGTCTATAATTTTGGATAAGGCTGCTACAGCCTCGGGTGGCAATCTATACTGCCTGATTCGTGGTAACACTACACCTGGTTTGAGAGTCACACGATGGGGTGTGATTTGCATGTAACCTACATCAGTTGGACCTTGCGCCCATAAATGCTGCGGAACATTAGACAGTCTTGAATCAAAATCTCGTAATACATAGTGACCCTTAAAGTCACGTAGGAACAGTCGTATTCCCTCTGGGGAACAGCATATGACTGCACCCAACTCTTTCAGTGTCTTAATGCCTAATAGATTTTCTGGACATGACTTAGTAAGTAACAGATCAGTAGTGCGGGACAATGGGCCTACTTCTAAAGTAACTGGCTTAGATATCTCGTTAACGATAGGTTTTCCTGAAAATCCAAGGGAAACATTTCTTGAGCCTGAGAGCGGAGCCCCTGGAACTTCGGCATGACTAATTGTGGTCCTACTTGCCCCTGTATCAATCAGAAACTTTCTGTCTTTCCCTAATACTTGACTGTGAACATAGGGACCTTCTTGATCTACAGGTATCTCGATGAGAGGCAAGCCTACCTCCCTCTCTAGGCTGTTTCATGAATATGGCTGGTACTCTGGATACTCAGACTGTGCATACTGGTACATCTGCGATGTGACATGCTGTGTTGCAGCAATAGGCTGCGGTACTGTAACTGTCTGTTGTGCATTCTGTGGCTGAGGAATCTGTGAAACTTGTTCTTGTCTAGGCGGACGTGGTCTTTCTTTAGTCTTACCAGTAGCTATGTTGTGTTTCAGAACTGCACACTCATTTATAAAATGACCTGGCTGTTTACAATAATTGCAGTTCCCTTTAACGGGAGCTGCAGGATGACTGGCTTGATTCGGACCCCTCTTCTGACTGTCTTGAGGAACAGATTGTGCAACTAGCACTTTCATTTTCGTATCTTTCATACGTTTTCTCTCGTGTTCTTGCTCTTCCCTGATTCTATTCTGGTGATACTGAAGCATCTGGAGCATCTGGGACGGAGTATTTGCTTGCCAGGTGCTTTCGACTTTCAAAACTCGATTTTTAATTTGTGGACTTGAATTCTCGACTAATTTAGTAACGAAAAGGTGAGGGTATGACTCACTACTTGTCTTGAGGCCACTGTTAATACTGAAACATTTTTCAAACCTAGAATAAAAATCACTAATATCTTCATCTTGTTTCTGTTTACAGGCTGAGATTGCATCCCAGTCTTCTTTTCTCGTTGTTAATAATCTGGGTAGAACTTGTATTAATAATTCTGGTAATTCTTTACATTTATCTCCAAGACCGGTACCTGGTACTCGTGCCTTGTCTTCAGCTTCTAGAGCTGTCCAATCGATCTTTTTCTCTCCCACCTCCCATTCTTTTTCCTTTAACTTTTCATACACCCCTGCGGGTAGCAGAACTTTTAACATTTTAATGATATCTGGGTATGTGTATTCTCCCATACGGAGCATGTCTTTTAATTCTCGATGGAACCCTGCTGGATCTTTGTCATGACAGGGAATTAATTTCTTCATTTCAAGGAGTTCCATCTTTGTGATTGGAGTGTATACAAACACTCGCTGCATTTCGCCACCCGTTCCTTTAACTGGGTGGACTTCTCGTAACGGATTCTGTCTGTCTATGTAGAATGGTTTACTTTCTGGGGGTGAGACATGAACAAAATGCGGGTTCAAGAACGTTCTATATTTGTGACGCTGTTCTAGAATGACACTAATTAAATCGGTACCTAGACCTCTCCATTTATACTGGAGTAACTCGTTCAGGATATCATGTAACGGACCTGGATCAGAGTGCTGACCCTCATACAGAGTAATGAGGTGCTGGATCATATACATACCCACCAGTCGCTGCTCGGCTGGGGGCAATTTCAGAAACATTTGTGCCACTATTTCGTCTGGAAAAGTGGTAGAATCAGTAATCCATCGGACTGCTGATCGAACTAGTTCTTGTTCATGCATAGTACTTAATTCACTGTAACCGATTCGTGATCTCAGAATGTGATCGGTAGCTTGAAATACTTGTTCTAGGGAACCTTGTTCTGGTGCTGAATGATGGAAAATAGACTTGGGTTCTAGACGTAAATGGCGATCTGGAAATCTAGATTTTCCTACATACGCTATTCTAGCAGAATTCTCGTCGTCTTCCTCTTCAGGATCAGAGGTACTTTCCTTCTCGCTTACTTGTGCTGCTTTACGCTGTTCGTGTATCTTTATTATTTCTTTACGGATTTTCTTGTACATACTTTCCATGGCACCGACGGTCTTGTGCTTACCCTCGGCTATATTATCACTCCACCTTGTCAGGATTCTCATTTCGGCAGAATCTTTAGACGGGTAATCTTGTTCTCTTATTAGACAATTAACCAGAAACTTTAATATCATGAGCTGGATCTCGGCTTTCCTTTGAGACATGGCTTCGTGAATACTTTCTGGATCATCCCCTGTACGGATGAAACGATATATTCTGTCTAGATCTTCTTTCATATTCGGTAAGGTGACTAGATACTCGGCCACCTTTCTTGCACGGAACGAATATAAAACCATATTATCCTCGCCTGGGACTGGATCATAGACACATTCGGCAAGGGATTTTCTTATTTCTGCTACCGTCTGATGTCTAGGCGTACGCTGTGACGCTTGTGCATGTAATTCGGCTAACGTTAAACGCTTGTGTGGCGGCGGGGTTTGAGGAGGACCTCCTCCTGCGGCCCCTAAACTAGAATCATCGACGGACATTCTTCGTGGCGGAGCGGGAAGTTGAAATGCTGGCTGGACCGGGGGTACCGTAGCAGGTACTCCGGTGTCTGGAAGAGCGGGAAGTGCCTGATTTACAGGGACTGGCGGAGCGCGAACAGGATTTGCATATTCTGGGACTGTGTCGTCCAAATAGGACGAAATAAAAATATCAGCTGCGGTCTGTTTGTGACGTAGCTTGGTCGGAACTAATGGTGGCGGGAAATTACTGGATGCCTCTGGGGTCGCTTTTGGCGAGCCCTCGGCACGAAGAGGATACATACCCTTAATAAGGGCATGCCTCTGTCTGTCTGACTGTTCGGCTTTGACTTGTTCACCTATCTCGATTAATTCTCTTTCTTGGGCTCGTTCTTGGGATTCTCTACTTAACTCTGACTTTCTGACTTCCTTTTCGGTTCTTCTATGCGCTTCTTTACGCCATAACTCGATGGCATCTTTCTGTGACTGTCTGGCTTTCTTTTTCCATAATACTTCTTCTACTCGCATGATACATTCGGCATCCCATGTACCCGATACAGGCCATCTATACTTTTCTTCTAACTGTTTGGTATACTCTACCCATAAATCTAGATACAATATGGCACTTATGCCATGTTTCTGATACATAAAATGACCTGGACTGTCCCTCGGCGGAACAGGAACTGCTTCTTCTAATAAACCCTTTCTAGTTTTTAACTGACGTAACTTGGAAAAGAGCGGCATTGTAAACTTGAATCGGAACACAATACAATACACAAAGAACAATAACAATTGGGAAAACAATTCAGGCATACCACGACATTGAAAATACATTAAACAATATCATAACATAACAGTTCGAACAGAATATTACCTGGAATACTGAGAACAGAAATACAAGAATTTTCTCGAGAACGGAACAGACTAGAGTTACTGGATGCACTGCTGTAACAGTACGGAACATACCGGTCCCATAAAGGGACGCATCAAGACCCGTATCCACCTAGGTGAACACTTCGTTTGTGAGTCTGGGTACCACCAACCCACGGACCAGGAGTCAATTTAGATTGGTCCTGTCTAGATACTACCCCAGCAATGGTACTCACCGGGCAGCACGGAACGGAAAGCCTCGGACTGGACTGGACTGATGGCGACGAACTTCGGACTTCGGACTTCAGTTACGGGTGGGCCTCCGGATACCTCGGACCTTGGACTCTCGGCTTGGGCTCTGGTCGGGACTCGCCGCGTTCCTCCACCGTCTCGTTTGGATGCTGGACCGCCTCCTCCGTCTCCTCCGTGGGCCTGAGGGATACTTGAAGCAGAAATATCTGCACTTGGCCAGTATGGTTCCGTCACGACTGCAGAGGGTCAGGGGGTCGGCGTGGCTTCACCGACGCGTGGGGAAAGGGCAAGTCCCTATTCGGGCGCCATTATGTGGTAAATAAATAAATAATACCCTATTTTTGACTAGGCATATATCATAACAGATAGCTCAATAAATAAGAGTCAAGATTCGAGGTAGTAGGAGTTTCTGCAGGTTTATTACAGCATAAGGACAGGATCAGGACAACCTGCATAGGAACAGAATGGCAGGGCTAGAGTGGCCCGGCAGCTGCCGGGGCTGGGTCTGGGATGAGCGCGCTAACTTTTAATAACAATACACGGGCATATATACATAGCGCGAACACATAGCATTACATTGCAGTAGGCGTAGCAGTGGGTGGAGCAGAAGGTGTGACGCGTAGCAGTCGCGAAAGATAACAGTAAAAGTAGGTGTAACTGGGCGTATACATAGACATGTGGTGCAGACGTAACAGAATATGTCATGAATGGGGCGGAAACATTGGAGGGGGCTACCTAAGGAGCCGGGACCTCTAACCTGGTGGTGCGCGTAAACTGGCAATGACGTATCACTAGGAGAAGCTGGGGGCTATGAACTCTGTGCTAGGAGCAGAGACTAAAGTCTGGAGGGTCGGAGCGACATGTACCTAAACCCTATCTAGTATCTGATGTTTAGGGAACATGTTGATATAAACTAGAAGTCATGAGGGGAAAAGCTAACTTGACTCTAAGACTGGACCATGCATTATTCTACATGTAGTGCGTGATGAAGAATATTAAATGACCAGTAAATACAGTATTTCTCTAACATGGAGACGTGAAGGCTAGACAATGACGGAAACTATTGATGCAGTTCAGTAGCTTAGGAATGCAGAGAAGGAGGACTAAACTGATAGCTGGAATCATAACATACTCTTGGCAGACTCAGAGGCAGAGCCAGGCTGCACCGGGCACTGTGAGGCAGGAAGCAAGTGAAAGGTCGAGGATACAGGTGGGGGCTGTATCGCTCCTCAACGAGGCTTCAGGAGACAGGAGCTGAATCTAGTGTCCGGGCCCTGTTGAGGCCTGGAAACGGGGACTTTATAATGAAATAACGTGCACACTGGGGAACGTGGCAACGTAGCTTTACATAGGCCTGATATCCGTAGTATTCACGAGGACTGGAAACTGGCATACTAGAGGTGGACACAACTATAATTGCGTCATTAATCGGACATGGGGAATAACATATGCATATTGGTCATGCACACATAACATATGATGGATGAGGCGTAGGGACACAGAACATGGCAAAATTTACTTTTCCACAAAAAATTGACCTTTTTCACTGTTTGGGCCCGATCACTAAGGAAGGAAGCGAGAAGCCCCAGAAATGATCCCCCGATCCCTATCTCCCTGAGATGATCCACAAAAGTCCACATATATCCACCACATGTTTTTCCTGTGGGTGCACTGCAAAGCACTACACCTCTCTTGTAATGTATTACTCTCAGGCATACATACACCAAGCACATATATTTAACACCCATGCACTGCAAAGTACTGCTCCATCTTTTTACTGTATCATTCCCACACCCCCACAAAACCAATGAAGACTCACTACTCTACACAGCGCAGGATTCCACATCTTACCTGACTCCGACCAAGGGTGAGTTAAGCATGCAGCAGCAGAACAATTAAAAAGGTGTCTGAGCCTGTAGGACTCACTTCAGTGATACAGGGGAAGAATGTCCTGTTCACTACTACTGATCGGTACATGGTATGTGGCCACCACTGTGAACATGCTGCTTAAATCCTGGTGAAGGCAGACTTTCACCACTATTGGTGCAGTCCTTCAGGTGTCCCTCCTAGTCCAAAAATACTGCAATCCATGAGACAGACCTTTGTCATGGTGCACACAAATGTTCTATAACATAACAAAAGAATCAGCATTAGGGATCCAGACAACATTACAGTTGAGCACTCAGGACGGGGTACACCTCTTTTACCATTCAGAGCACTTTTTCTTCCCTAACACTTAGTCAAAGTGCTAAACAAATAAAATAAAAAATAATAATGGATACTATTTCATAATCTTTTAATAAATGACATTCAGTTCCACTTTAGAAGTCTCAAGGCGGAATTATGTGCACCAAATGTAAAGAGACATGCATATCTTGTGCCAGCCAGAATACGTCCTCCTAATGTTTGGTCATCAATCACCATGGGCCTTTCTGTTAGCTGAACTTGTACCTTTCACATTGTACAGGTCAGCATGTCTTCACTGTTTGAAAATATGGGAATGCAGGAACATAGCCTGATTTTAACATTTATGTGGAATACCTAATCCCTTGCCAACTCTTAGTAGTGCTTTGGCGATAGCATTATTTGTATGTGAGGATGGAAATTGGTACAGCAGTAAACCAATGAAAATACAAAAAATGGTTTAATTCTATAAGTGTAACAAATAGTTATGAAGTCTTTCACCAGAATAAACAAATTCCTCACAAGTCCATTTTTGTCCCAACTATTTGTCAGGTGGAAATCCACTCTGGCTTTCCTATCCACAGCAGTCATCCGACGGGTACAAAAACAGGTAAGTATTAGAAGGAGGAACAAATATAAAGATATCCCTGCCTGAATCTTGCGTTTTCCTAGCAGTAATTCCCTTATTTCTATTTCTAACTATACTGCATTCTTTGTTTTCTTCTTGTTCCCTTTTTGTCTCTCTCTTATGAAGATTTTCTTTAAGATTTTATCTTATGATGGTTATGTATCCCCAACTGTCGCTCTTTCTCTTGCCTCCTTCCCTAGACATCTTCTTTTTGACATTGTTTTCTTTAATGAAACAAGAAAATGGAGGGCCCTTCAGTTTCATCAGCCTACACTTACCAGCATGCTCAGACACGTTGGCCACCTGGGCTCCAGAAAGGTCTGGCGGTGGAGGTGAATGTGGGGGTGCCTGACCTGTGGAGACTCTGTCCAACCAATTCCTTGCTTACTCACTCACAGGAGGAAATGTTGATCCACAAGAAAAGAGGCCCATCTAACCACCTTACCTGGTACCCGAGACCCAGAACCTACATTTCTTTCTGGCATCTGCCCCCCAACATGTCAACTCTACAGCAATCTGCCTCCCAGCTGCTCTTATTGGAAGTTGTTAGATGCTCCCATGCACCCCTGAAAATGACTCCTCTGATAAAGCTAGTACCAACTGGACCAGACAGTGAGGGGCTTCCTAAGAAAATCCATGTTGCAAGACACCCTCCATGGAGTACACTCCCACCATGCCTCTGACATCACCTGTGCACTCCACCACTATCATACATGATCAATCCCACTTTCAGCCAGAAAGTCATCAGAGCCTTCCTCATCAGCTACAATAGGACCTCATTTGCAGAATACTTCTCAGCAGCAACCAATGCCTAGCGAAGAAATTCCTAGAGTTCTGCCCTGGGATGAGACATTAAGATCAAAAATTTGGACTGCTGAAGCTCGCTAGGTTGAAAGTGACTTTATATGGGTGAGCCTGGGAATTCTCAGATCACGGTGAAGCAATTTTGGATTTGCCAAATGAGTCTGCCATGGACATGGCCTCATCAAACCCTAAAGATAGCACCAACCAATATGGCACACTCCTGACTTGGAGAACCCCCTTAGATTCCTATTTATTTTATTTATTTGTGGTTATGAGGTGTTCGAGTCTCTAGAAAGGGCAGTAGTGCAGCCTTCGTCCCTTTCATCCCGTAGACCGTCTATCATGTCAGATGAGCTGTACTCACCAGATGACCACTTGTAAGCCTGGTTCAAATAGACCAAAATTGGAATCTTTGTTCAATGTCCAGCCGGACATGTTTTAATAATAAATACACTCTAATGTAGTGAAATATATAGCAATTTCTAAGTGGGACACAAGCCTGCGTCCAGCTACCACATATACACAACCATAAAAAACAAACAAATACAAGTCAGGAAAAAAAGTCTGTCAATTAGTCAAAAAATTGGGGCAGACAGTTATTAATTAAATACACATTCTGTGATTTACACAATGGAGGAGTATACAAATCATCATGTGTAGTGTCGACGGCGTTTCGATCCTTATTTAGTTCAGGACCATCATCAGGACACATCAATACATGCCTTTACTCTAGTTGTATTTCGCTCTCCTAATATTATTTTAGGGGAGGATGATCAGTGTACACCAAGCGGGAGCTCCTGCGATTAATAAAGGAGTGGTGAAGCGAGGATGTCGATAAAAAAGCAAATGCTTTTATGTTGCACACCAGTCAGTTAAGATAGCGAAACCGGAAAAAGGGGAGTCTTGTGCGTTTTGAAGATGCAAAAACGAGTAAAATGAATAGGGATTCTACCCTTGGGAATAGTCGATAAATTTCCGTCAGTTACCAGTGGCATGGAATAACGCGCCCGTAAGAGGGGGTCTATCACATCCGTTGAGGTGACATCCTCGTTTCACCACTCCTTTATTAAATCGGAGGAGCTCCCGCTTGGTGTACACTGATCATCCTCCCCTAAAATAATATTAGGAGAGCGAAATACAACTAGAGTAAAGGCATGTATTGATATGTCCTGATGATGGTCCTGAACTAAATAAGGATCGAAACGTCGTCGACACTACACATGATGATTTGTATACTCCTCCATTCTGTAAATCACAGAATGTGTATTTAATTAATAACTGTCTGCCCCAATTTTTTGACTAATTGACAGACTTTTTTTCCTGCCTTGTATTTGTTTGTTTTTTATGGTTGTGTATATGTGGTAGCTGGACGCAGGCTTGTGTCCCACTTAGAAATTGCTATATATTTCACTACATTAGAGTGTATTTATTATTAAAACATGTCCGGCTGGACATTGAACAAAGATTCCAATTTTGGTCTATTTGTATCTTTGCTTTTAAACTGAGATTGATGTTTGGGACCACTGTTTTCTGAAATATTGCATACCCCCAAGGTCCCATACTTACTGCTACTTTGGGTTTCCCTTGTTATACATAATAGTACACTTGTAAGCCTGGACACTTGCCCTACCGCCTCAAGTTTAGGTGATATGGGGTGCACCTTCCTACTCTTAGGGCCCTATTATGATGGTGGACGGACTTGCGGCCGTCCGCCACCCCTGCGTAAGAGGGACCGTCCGCGTGGGCAGCGGCGGTCCCTCCATGGCAATTAGGATGTGACCGCCACCCTGGCGGTCACATCCTGTATTTTTTACATTGCGGCGGGTGCAGCTTGAAGCAGCACCAGCCGCTATGTAAAAAATGAAAGCAGTGCATTTGCATGCACAAAGCGGCAGGCACCGCGCGGTGCCTGGTACCCCCCTGCAAAGGCAGGGGGGTACCAGAGGTACCCCCCATGTGTACCCCCACCCCCCTTCACCCAGGGGGCCCGCTACGGGCCTCCGGGGTGAAGATCCACATGCTTTTCCTCGGCGGAGAATCTGCCGCGGAAAAGCATGTTTGCACAGCCATCCTAATATGTCTGGCGGTGTCTGAGAGACACCGCCACCATATTAGGCCTTTTCCGCCACGGTTGTAAGCCAACCGCAGTGGAAAAGCGGCGGACAGAAACCAGGACCCACCAGCCATCCTAATGTGGCGGTGGGTCTTTGGTGGGTCCGCAGAGTATTTTTCGCATCCCCCGGGCCGGCGGTGGCTTCCGCCGGCCTGGAGTATGCGGAAAATCCTCTATCGTAATGTGCCCCGTAGTCTGGACCATCCCATCCCCCAATGGGGGCTGATATCACCCATGCTAGCTGAACCCTGTATGCCCCTCCCATCCTTCTTTATACTTACACAAAAAGGCCCCCCTCCAGCACAACTTTGCCCTTCATACCAGTAAGCACCTTTTTTCCTGGGTGACCTTGAAAGATCACGGTATACTATGCCTCGACCACCTCCTAGAATGAGGCTGGCTCAAATCCTTTGATCTACTGTGAACAGAATTTGGACTCCAGCCATAGGGCTCCTGACATTTTAAGCAATTGCCCACTACCTCTGCATGGTTTATGAAGCTGCCCCGGTCTCCCACTCGTAAGATCTCCAAATTTGTATCCGGTTTATGGGATTGGTGTCTGGTTCTATGTGTTTCACAGTAAATGTTGCACCTCTCTTCCATCCCTCTCAGCAACCAGACTTTACTAGCAGCCTCTCCTGGGAAAGGACTACACCCTGGAAGACTGGGCCCTTAGGGAATCCTGGCTGAAATTCCTCTTCTTTAAAATCCTGCAAGAGAAGTACAGGTTCACCTAATAACTCTTTAGGGCAAACTCTGTACCCCTTTACGTTTGCAGGCAATGTAATGCTGCTTGCTGTGACCTGCACCTTATCCCGTGGACCTGACAGATATTCTGCCCTACTGAACATGCCTTTGGGATCAACTAGAATGGGATAATAACCTCCTGAATACTCCCTCATCTTGCCCGATCATTTTTGGCTAGAGTGGTTTTCAATAACTTGTGCAGTTTTGACCATATGTATGTACTTTCTGCCATAACATTGAGAGTTAATTCATTTGGATCATTGTTTTATTCTTCTTGCTCCTTCTCAAGGCACCTCTGATTTTCTGTAAGGCATGATATTGTTAAAATGCTAATGTACTAATTCAATCCAGTGCCGCTTCATTGAAAATGCACATAGCCATTGTAACAAGTACAGTTATGTTACACACTGACAGCATTAACGTTCTGAACTAAAAAAAAACTCAGGATTTCACCAGTTGTGGGTAGCAGAGCTCATTCAAACTTACACCCTGCCGTACACTGCTTATGACCTCACATATAACATCACTCATGGCATGTTCTATGACATCATTTATGACACAACTATAACTCTAAAACTAATTAACTTTAGCTGGTGAATTTCTGTCTTTTTTTAGTTCATAACACTAATGTTATCAATAACATATTCATCTAATTATTTCAGTGAATTGCTTGTTTTTTTTAATGTAAAGTAATATTTTTTTAACATACAGAAAGCCGACCTCCCGCAGAGCACAGCCTTTGGCCTACGGCAGTGCACAATGCTTGGTTAGCCATATGGTTTGGCCTACAGCCAGGCCCACATCAAAGCACCCCCACTGGCAGCCAACCCCACATGCAGCCAGACCCTGTGCCTAAGCCACCTGAAGGTAGCTGACCCCCAGCACAGGGATCCCTTTTGTCACACGTGGTACATGCCCTGCACCCAGCTCTCTTCAGGCAGTACCCAGAGGCAGATAACCCCATGCTGCACGCAGCCTTTGGTCAGGTGTGGCATGGGTTTAGCTGCAGGGCATTTCTTGCAGCCAGGCCCTGCTTACAACTCCTCGCAGGAAGCCAAATCCACTCTGCCCACCATCTTTAGTCTTGCACCATGGGGGGTGGCCATGCCATTGGCCAAACCCCAGCAGGCTGCCAACCCCACACCATGCACAGGCTATTGAGTGCACTTCCTAGGGATCTCATTCAGGTCCAGGGAATCCCAACTCCTGAGGTCGAAGCATATATATTAAAGGGGGATGTTGCCTCTCTTCTTGATTATTAATTGGCCCTGCAGGCCCCATCCCCAGGATTAGTTCCTCTAAGGAGGGAAGGGGGGCCATATGGCCCCTGTCCCCAATCTGATTTTTGCAGATACTGTTGTGGCACTTGTTTTAATCCTCACCCAGGTTTTCTGATGCAGTGATATTAGTGCAGAAAGAAGTGCAGATGGTATCCCCCAGGAATTTAATTTGTTCCACAGCGTCCCTTTATTGACTCTATAGGACGCTGCACTGAAGCCCACAAAACAGCAGAATAAAGGTAGATGATTGACCAAAGTGGCTGTCCACGACAGGTAGTACAGCGCTATTATATTATCCATTGTGGTGCAGCCTGACCTTAAGCCTGAATGAGTACGGGGAAGGATTCTGTTTTCTGTAACCCAGTTTACGAGTTATACCAGCACTACACGAGCATAGGCCTTAGCTTTGATATCCAATAAAGCTATTAGCCTGTAATAAGCTGGATTTGAGCAGTTACCCTTTTTGTCAAGTGGATGTAATATTGAGCCCTGCCAGGTGGATGGAATTGTGGCTGTAAGAAAGGCTTGTTTAAAGAGGTGAAAGGAGCTCTGCCCAGAAGTATCGATTTGATTTAGAAAATGTAGCGTGTATTCCATTTGGTCCTGGTGCGCCATCATTCCTCATGCGACTAATAATCTTGATCACTTCGGCTTCAGAGATGTCTGGACCGTGGATGTTTTCATAATTTGGTGCTTGAGGCGAGTAGAGGACTGACAGCTCCCCTGTCCCACTACTTTGGAGCTGATTGATGTGATTCACCCTGTCATTCTTGGGTACAGCATTCTCCTTAGACGGGCCACTATTACTGACTTGGTTAATATATTTCCAAAATGGAGCTGGATTTTTTTCCCTAAGAAGAGAGAAAATTTTAAGCCAGGTATCCTCTATTCATTTAGTGCGTTGCTCCCATGCACGGTTTTATAGGCAGCTCGAAGTGATCCAAATGTGGCACCCTGCAACACTTTTCCCCCTCTTTATCTTGCAGTTGGGAGATTTTGACGCTTCCATTTGGTTTTTGGCATTTCCTTATATGTGTGCTGGTTTAGATCGTTTGGCCCCTGTTTTTGTTGAGCGTCCAATGTTCCCCCAAGCGCATAATTCAGGTCCAGCAGGAGAATGAGCCAGTAGTCTAAGAGCACATCCAAACCAAAAGCAGTTTTTAATTGTTCATTTTCAGTTGCCCATGCAGACAGTTTTATACCGAGATTATTGGTCCATTTTATCCTGCGTGGGACTTTATCACATTCTTCGCCTGTAGATTCGCCTACAGATATGAATTTACCAGGTGCATGAGTGGAAAAACTGAAAGATGCTCTAAGGGGCCTGTGGTCACTCTCTACTCGATTATCAATGTCAAAGTCATTCAGATGCAACACTAATGTGGTACTGATGAATAGATAATCGATTGTAGAGATATTCCTGTATGTTGGGAGCGGGGCCCATGTCTGGTCCTTTGCTTTCTTGAGGCTATGAGCGGATGATATAGAACAGGCCTTGTAAGTACCGCAACCTCTTTAGGGTGTTTATTCTCATTTCCTATCTTGTCAAGCGATCCGTTATTAAAGTCTCCAACTATAAGTGGATTATGATAAGGATATTTGATGAGAGCATCTCCAATGATGGCTGCCTGATCACTGAGTGCTTGATTTCTCTGATGCAAAACTGGATTGACATGTTAGTTGAATAATAGCAATCAAAACGGTTTATAATGATTTTTTTATTCCATTTATAAGTAATTCTTGGATTCCAGGTGATGGAGGTGCAAGTGTGATTACAACCAATCTTCGGGAATGCAGAGAGGCCGCCCATTGGCTGCCCAAGAATATTGCGTCTTGAAGTCGGGACATGGATTTCAAAGTACCCGGAAAGAGCTCTCGTAGATGTTGCCCATGTCTCCTGGATACAAATGATATCACTGCTTTGAAGGTAATCTGAGGCTGAGTCATTTTTAATCAGTTTCTGAAGGCCAGCCACATTCCAAGAAATGATCGTAAGTAGTTATTTTGCTCATTCAATGTATGATCTTTGTTGCCTCTCAGGGTCTTAAAGGTGCCGTCGGGCCGAATGACGGCCACATTCGGCCTGATGTCCAAGGTGGTTGTTAGTGTCCTATTTGCTTGTAAAGACTCTTCTCTGATTAGTAGGGCAGAGGTTTATGCTGGGAGAGAGAGCTGGTAAGATTGTTACCAGGACGGATATCATCAGCACATTTTAATATTGAGTAAGTAGTTAAAGATTTATTTACCTAGATGTGAGGATATCTTTCTTGAGGTAAGTGCCTTATCTCAGTACCCCGGTCTGCCTATTGATTGACTTCGACATCATTGCCGTCTGATGTGACTGTTGGTATAGCCTGACCACAGTGGATTCATCGTGGGAGTCGCCTGACAGGCTTTGGAATTTCACCCAGGCAACATATGCCGAGCCTATATGCTCCAATGATGATATGTGAGTAAATAAGCGAAGGATGTTGCCTCTGTTCAAAACATCATAATTGCCTTTGGTATGGTATCTTGGTGTAAGCACGACCTCCACCACTCCTGTTTTTTAAACGACTGCTGCTTGTTGAGGTTCCAGTTATGACTTCAAGTGCAAGTGTTGGTTGATATAGTGGGGGGGTACCATACACCTTTGGTCCTGGAGGAGATATTACCACCTGTTGATGCTGCATGTTAGTGCTGTATGCAGCACTGGACAATGGTTGTGTACCAACCTCCGCCTGTGGCCCTGAAGTTGGGGGCAGCAATGCCAGCCCAGGAGCGAGGATAATCCTCACATCTGGGCCTTCCATGGACTTAGACTGAGTTGATGTTGTATGAGCTTCCCGTTTCTTATTATCAAGAAAAGAAGTGGAGGGGGCATTGGAGGAAATTGTTCCTCAAGCAGAATCAACAGCTAAACTCTTAATTGATGGTTGTTTGATGAATTGTCAGTGATTTGGTGACACTTCCCTGTCTTTCTATCCTGATGACTTTACTGAAAAAATTGGATAGAACTTAACATGGGCAATATCTGACTTAGTTGTATATGTAGAAATAAGAAGGGACGCCGCTAAATTTTTTGTTTTGTCTTTTTTTGGCTTTTCTCAGTTTTTTCTTTGCTTTCCTAGAAAGCAAACATTCCTTCTGTTTGATTTCTGGGGTGCCGTCTGGTTCTTCTACTACTTGACAGCTAGTTAAAAGACAGGGCGCAGCATTTATGGGCCTCATTGAAGAAGTTAAACTTGAAACAGTGGATGATGGCAAATGTAATGTTTTAATTGAGCTTGCAAGTGGGTCTTCAAGTAAGTTAACAGGATTGTTGATAAGTTCTGTATTTGATTTAGTTGGAGTCAGTTGTAAGGATGGACCGGAGGGGGCTCTTGAGACCCGGACTGAGTCTGCTAAGGTGGTCAAAACCACAGGAAGATTTACCCACTGGTCCACAATGGCCGCACATGAACATGAGTAAGTTGTTTGTGAAGTAGAGATCAAGTTTGTGATACGATCCATTTTTCCATTCAGATCTGGCAAACATGTACTTATTGCCTGCAAGAGATCCATTTTCAAATCCATCTTGGAGGATTGCCAATGTAAAACTTTGGGCGTTATGTGTTGTGTGTTAGTGAGTTTTTTGCTATTCGGAGGCAGCCTTGAAACTTGGGCTTTCTATGTTTTGAGAGGTGCAGTGATAATGATTTGTTCCACTAGATAGTCTATAGAGCTGTGGAGTGGACTCCAGAGTTTGCTCAGTTTCAAGTTGCTGTAAAAATTATGCTGAAAGTGCTCCCAAATTTTGTTTTTTCAAAGCAACGGGAGAGCCTGATGCAGCAATCAAAGAAAGATGCTGCCAAGTGGGTAAATGAGATTGGTGTATTTGTACAACAATTATTATAGATCTTCTTGGCACACATGATGCTGATTTAGAACTATCAATAAGAGACGATGAGTGAAGGTCCAATGACGCAGAGCTTGTGTTAGCATTAGGGACAGAGTCTGGCCCCAAGGGCATTTGGGTAGAACTATTGACAATGCCCATGTGTGGGCAAGAAAAGGAGCGGCATTTTGTCATCGTAGGGCAGAGGCCCTGGGAGTTTGTTGCATAAGGGAAGAAGTCTTCCTTAACTCTTGAGTTGTTTCCTAGGTGGTCTGCCCTGTCATTGGCTGACACTCCATTTAAGGGCTCTGTATCTTAGGGGCCCCCGAAAGCTGGCCTGGGTTCTGAAAATGTATGCATGGTATACTGGGATCGTTAGTCAATGGCCCTGCTGGGGCTGCATCTCCATTAGCGTCAACTACTGATATTGACCTGGTGACTGGGATCCTTTTTGACAACTTAGGGCAATATAAATGTGTAGCATGGTATGTTGGTTGATCCTGGTACAAAATGGGATAGTGAGCTAGGGAGAACAAGTAATTACTAGGTAAGGGTAGGTGGACGTAGATAGGCTGTGAGCAGAGCACACTGCTGACCCGTTGGCCGTACCCAACCTAGTTGGGCCGCTTCCACGGGCTCACTGGGCATGCACTCAGTAGCTGCCTCTAATGACGGCCGCGCTCACCTTTCCCTGTGGTCCTTTGCGCACAGTGGGAAGTTCAAGGGGCTCTAAGGGAATGTTATACCAATGCAGCCTTCCCTAAATGCCTCAGTCTTCTCTATCACGGGGGGCCCCGTCGTGTAGCTGCAGGTTTCCTGCAGTGCTCCTGCTCCTCTACTGCTGCTGTGCTGTGTCACTCTAAAAACCTGGGCAGGAGTTTAAGCCAGATTCTCCATACTATACTCCATGCTTTACTCGCAAGGTAAGTTTGGATAATAGTCCATGTGCACCAAATGGTAGGGTTGTATCCAGCCAAGTAACGTGGAAGCGGGAGCACGGAGCAGATGAAAAGAAGGTGATCGGGTCTCACAGGGCTCACAGGGTACACAGAGTCACTACTATCACAGTCACTACTTTTACTTTTTACAGTATGTCACTTGCCACGTGCCTTTTGCCTTTCATGGCTCACCTGTGCTCCTGTGCTCCCCCATCAATGCTGTTACTGGAGAGGCGGTTTCATGGCAGCCAAAGGTTAGATACACCACCAGCAGCCACAGCCACACTCGCAATTGCAGCTGCTCGCGGCTTTAAGAAGTTGTGTGGAGACCCCCACTGACTGCAGGGCAGAAAGTGCAGTAGACAAGCCAAAAAACCGGGAGCCGCGATTCAACCAGGAGCCACAATTCAGCCGGGGGCCGCGTTCGGCGTCTTCCTCACTGCCGGCTGTGCGACTGACTGCTGACTGCGACCAGGGAGGCAGAGGCATGTGCCCAAAGCTGCCAACAGGAATCTGATCTCAATCCCAATGCTGTTCTTTTGACTCTCCCTCCCCTTCTCCCTTCCACCCACTCCCTCTCTGTCCCATTCTCATTATCTTCCTTTCATCCTGACTACCTTTCTTTTTCTCTTGGACATGGCACTCAAACGTATGTTTCATTTTTGTTTTGCAGATTTTGTACGCTGCTACCTGAGGAGTCCCACCCACTTATTTCATGGTATACTGTTGTTTGTTGTAATAAACTTGCATTTCCATTTATTTGTGTTTTTGTGATAAAGGTTATTTTTTTTACTAATAAATAAGTGAGTGTATACGTCTTCTTTTTCTGACAACACTTGTCTCTAGTTTATTGTGAAAATCGTCTGTTTATAGGAGGTTATGAGGGAAAACATTTGTAATTTTGCAGTGCATCTACCAAATATAAACCACCAGACTATTACATAAATGAAGGCTGCAGAATTCTACAACTGCAAGGGTTCTATGCTTGTATCACTTTTCTGTACTCCCTGTGTGATTACAGAACCAATAAGGCTCTGCCTAGGACCACCGAGGCTTCAGGGACTGGTGAGGCCCACCCTGCATATGTAAGTAAAGCCCCAGAGGATGGCGATCCAAGGACTTTAGTTGGCTTCGTAGCCCCCTGAACAAGTAGTAAACAATACCCAGGGAGTTAGCGATCCCCTAGGCTGTGAAACATCTCTGTGTCCCCCTGCGCCTAATTTACATGTGAGATTAAGGTCCCCAGTCCTGCATAGACCCCGCAAAATATAATAAAAGGATTGGCCATGGAACATTACCCACCAGAGGGCTGATTTAAATGAATGAGCGAGACTCCGCTTCATTTTTTTTCTCCATTTTTACCATCTGGAACTGCTCTGTTAAAGCGATACAAGGTTTTCCTCCTCTTGTTTCATCGAGACAAACAAGGATTTACTATCACAGGGTAGAAGTCATGCAGCTGCCCTCTAATAGCAAACATAAATGTCCCGCAGATGCACACCCCGGGACATTGGAGTAGTGTGGCTCACTGGTTAGAAGCGGCTGGCCTGAGAGCAGAAGTTGGCCTGGGACCAGGGTTCAATTCCTGACGCGGCAAGGTCGTGAACCTTGGTCAGCGGACTCGATAATTCTCGTTCGGTGCTTACTCTAATCTGGGGTTCCACTCGGCAACTCTGGGCATTATCTTGCCTAATCTCCACAACGGCCCCACCAATTCCGGGGATGCCTGGCTCCACCTTGGGGACTCCCAGCAAGGGACCATCCCACAGGGAAAGCCAGGACGGGTTCCCCAGAGTTATACAGTGCCAGGAGACCTATGGACGGGTAGCAGTGCGCTTTACAAGCTCAAAAACATTTACATTTACATTTACATTGTATGAGCTGCACCTGGGAGGTGGCGCTCCCTAAGACCTTAATGCATTGGTTACTGCATAACTACAGAATTAGTATAAACTCATACTAACACTACTTGCACACATGTAGTACACCAACCAGAGTGTACTGAAAAGGCAGAGAAAGTGTAAAATCTAAAACTATAAGTCCTACCAGATGTCAGATGACATAGTTCATTGAGCCGACAACCCTGAGATGAGTAGAAACAGCTTCACAAAGAAAACAGGTCTTCAGCAGGACGCAAGGAAGCTCGAAATATTGGTGAGTGCTGCCTTCTTTTTACCTTCTCCCGCTCGTCGCTAAATTTATGAAGTGAAGAGTCAGACAGTAGAGGATCCGATAAGTAGATTTATTGCAGAAAAAGAAGACAGCTTAAACAGCCACTAACAGGAGCAGACAGCAAGGCAACCGTCTTCTCCAGCACTGTGTACAAACTCCCCAAGATTCCCTTCATGATAGCCCTACATTCTAATGTTACATACTTACATTCTAGTAACATTCTACTATGACTTACATTGGAATACTACACAGAGCTAATGACTTTACAGCAATAAGCTCATGGTTTCATCCACGAGTCTTGAGACCGGTAAGGGTGAGTAGTTGACTTCCCCACTACCTGTATTGTATAAACGCAAAATAACACTACTTCCACAGGTATGCTACAGCGCCCAGAGCACATCACTTTTCAGCAAAAGCCTCACGGTTTAGGCTCACGGTTTAATCCCTGAGTTTTCAGACCAGTAGGGGTGAGTAGTTTGCTTCCAACTCCCTGTATACTATAAATGCATACTAACACCACTTACACAGTTATACTACAGCTGCCAGTATGCTACAGCGCACTGAGCCCATCACTTTACAGCAATCAACTCGGTTTGATCCCGAGTCTTCATACCGATAGGCGTAAGTACTTCGCTTCCCACTTCTGATACAGTATAAACGCATGGTAGGGGTCAGTAGTTCACTTCACACTCCCTGTATGGTATAAACGCCTACTAACACTACTTGCACACGTATGCTACAAAGACCAGAGCACATCAATTTACAGCAATGAGCTCATGTATCAGGCTCTCGGTTTCATACACAAGTGTAGCAGCATCTCATCTCAGCACCATGTCACTCCTAGCAACACCGCACTTTCAGACCGGTAGGTGTGACTGCTTCACTCCGTACTCCCCCACAGAGGTTACAGTGCTCATAAACTCCTCTTTCCTACTTTCTTCACTCTTTTTCCCCCTACTCGCTTCAACGGAATCACAACATGGTGGCCAACACTTCCTAGTTGCAACCGCTCGCACAGCTCGCAGTCAATAAGCAACAAGCTTGTGCTCGTAATTCCCCAGCCAATCAGATGGCAGAATTCCCAAATATCGATATCTGTAAATTTTGATATTTCTCCAAAACTACTGAATGGATTTACACAAAATAAACAAAAGCGTGCTTTCTAGACCAAGACCTGTCTCCCTGCCAAATTTGGGGTAATCCCGTTTACCCGTTCGACCTGTAGCCTTGTCTAAAGTTTCCTATGGAAATTAACATAAAAAAACACGTTTTGGGACCCTCCTTTTATATCGACCCCCTCTTGACAAATCGCTCTCAAACTTTCAATGTAGGAGCTGATATGAACAAATAATTAGTTTGGAAATTTTCATGATGATTCATCAAACTACTCCAAAGTTATAAGCAAAACTAAAAATGCTCTTCCTATGTAAACTTGGTCCTAACTATAACTACCGACTGGCGATAGCCAGTAGGTAGATATAGTTAGGACCTAGTTTCCATAGGAAATCAGCAACATTCTATTGGGAATAACTTTGGCGCCGGTGGACGAATCTTCACGAATTTTTCAAAGCAGATGGCCCGCTTCGCTCCTTCCCTGAATGTTTTGGGGGGATACGTCAAGTGGGGGATGAGAAAAAAGGGTGGTCCCAAAACGTTTTTTCCCCATGTTATTTTCCATGCGACCTTTAGACACGGCTACTGAAGTACTGGGTTTTTCAGAACCGGTAACCCAGCGGTGCCAGGGACAACACCCTAAGACTTTGAGTCCTTCCTGTTTTAGACTACAGAAACACAGAGTCTTCTTGGTGAAGTCAAAGATAGAGTTTATTGGCTGCAACCAAGTAACAGGCGTCCTAGAAGTACAACACGGTGTATATTCTCAGGAGACTGCTCCATCTTACAAAGCCAGCCTTCTTTTTTTATCAAGTCAAGTCAAAAAGCTTTATTTCGATAAAATGTCATTATCATAAAAGCAAGTTAAAAAGAATTGGTAGTTAATAATAAAATTAGTAGCACATATCCAGTTAATAACAAGGAATATAACATTTACTAGAATAAATATTGTTTAAGAAGAAATTAAACAGAGTATTTAAGCTTTCTGGCTCGAATAGCCCAAGCCCAAAATAGAAATTTTGATAGGGCACAGGCATAGGGTACATAACTGTCCGAAACAAGTATCCTGATTGCCACATCATGGCTCCTAGTTCCCAGTTGTCGGCACAAGTTCTTCAGCCACGCCCTTCTTGGATTGGCATATTCTTTGCAGACAAATAGGAAGTGGGCTAATGTCTCTGGATGGGCTGAACATGATGGACACAAGTCAGTTTTGTCTGTGCAGGATTTCCATGTTTTGGTGAAAGTGTTCAATGGGAGAGTACCCGTTCTGAACTTAAAATACAAGGACCGGGCGAACGGTTTCCCGATTATGTCTAGATAGGGTTCTCGCCTGGGACAGTCTTTAAACATCAAAAAGTCCTCTGTAAGCCTGCCAATGGATGAGCTAGAATGCCTTTGGGAGCAAATCCAATCCCGATAAAGATTTTTAAGTACTTGTTTTGGAGGAGAGGTTCTGCTTGACCAGGAATCCAGTAGGCCCAAGTTCAACAATAAGGTTTTCATATCAGTTAACCACTTGACTCTGGCCCAGTGTGGTGACTCCATTATTTCTTCCAGACTTCTGGCGTAGGCACTGAGGGGTATATTACCAACAACTAGCGATAATTTTTGTCTCTAACTTGTTTAGAGACAAAAATTATCGCCGCACATCGGCGATTTTTATCGCAGATAAACCTTGCTATTAGCAAGGTTTATCGCAAATGCGATAAAAAACGGCCGCAATGCATGAATATCGCTGAAAAGTCAGCGATATTCATGCATTATCGAGCAAATGCTCTTAGCCATGTTATCCACCTCCCATTGGATAACATGGTGAAGAACTGCTCAGGGCAGGTGTTAGCTTTTGGAGATATTCGCGCTTAGCGCGAATATCTCCAAAAGTTGGTAATAGGAGATAGCGATGTTAGCGACTGTTTCCAGTCGCTAACATCTTGGCACGCCCACTTTGCATGTCATTAGTGATAAATATCACTGACATGCAAAGCGGGGCCCAAGATGGTCGCTATCTCCTATTAGCTGTCACTTACTGGTGTTAGCGACAGCTTGGTAATAGGGAGATAATTTTATCTCCGCTTTCTTGGCTTTTAAAGCCAAAAAAGCGGAGATAAACCCCTTGATAATATACCCCTGAGTTCCTCTACCCGCCAAATACGGGCCCATAATAGGAGAGGACGAAATTTCGCAATTTCGCCAATCTGGGTACAGCCAAGGTCCATAAATAAGGGCAGAAGTGGGGTACTTTGAGGAAGGGACATTATTTGTCTACAGAATTTATTCTCAGATTTTTGTAGAGCTTGAGAAGATGCGAAGCCCCAAAGTTCAGCTCCATAAAGTGCAGAGCTGACACCCTTGGCAGCGTAAATCTCTAGGACTGTTCCTATTGGTTTGAGCGAACTGGAACGTTGCTCCCTTAATAGGGCACCTGTGATCCTTTTGTGGTTCAGCAGCATCTTATCTAGATGGGGAGACCAATCCATTTTGTCTGAAATGCGTATCCCTAAATAATCAAATTCTTTTACCCTTTCCAGAGGCTCGGTGTTTAAAATAGGGGGACGCACTTTCTGTTTAGGGGGATTAAGGACGAGGTATTTTGTTTTATTGGTGTTTATGACCAAGCCTCGGTCAGTACAAAAGGATTGGAAATTGTCCAAGAGTTTCTGTAGTCCCATTGGGGTTTTGGAGATTAGGAGCGTGTCGTCCGCGAAAAGGAGGGTCGGTATACGTACCCCCCCCAGGGATGGTTCGTCAGATGGAGATTTAAGTAGGTGCTCCACCACCCCATTAATGTACAAAGAGAAAAGGGTGGGAGCCAGAACACATCCCTGGCGGACCCCTCTCTCGACCAGAATACAGCCCGTTTTCTCCCCTCCAGAGCCCCACCTGATTTGGGCAAAGCTGTCCTGATGGAGCCTGACTAGTAGGGATAGTAGGTACTGTGGGAGCCCCATATTGGCCAGAACCTTCCATAGCAAGTCCCTAGGGACAAGGTCAAAGGCAGTCTTTAAATCGATGAATGCGAGATAAAGACTGCCCTTGCCTATCACTACCACCTTCCAGTAGATCATCATAAGCCTAAAGGCCTGCTCTATCGTTCCAGTGCCTACTCTGAAACCGGCCTGAAAATCGGTAAGTATTTTGTTTTCATCCACCCAGTTAAGTATCCTGAGTAGAATGACTTTGCCGACAACTTTTTGGCTTACATCTAATAAGCTAATCGGCCTATAATTGGACGGATCATCCCTAGGGCCTTTCTTGTGGATGGGAACCACCTCTGCCCCCTTCCAAGACACGGGAATGGGGGCACCCCTACAGATGGCAAGAAGGAGGGAGTGGATTATTTTACCCCAATTGACACCATCGGATTTTAGCAGGTCCCCGGGGATGCCATCTGGTCCTGCAGCTTTTTGTGGAATGATGGAGTTAATAGCATATTCTACTTCCTTCAGTGTGAAGTCAGGATCGCAAGGGAGAAGAATATAATCAGTGTAAGGAGAGGAATGGACTAACCCTCTTCCATTCATGTCGCTATGGCAGGAATACAGTTTGGAAAAATGAGCCTCCCATACCTTGCCCGGAATATTGCAGGTTACGAGGTCGCTATCCGGTCTGTTTCGTGCCCTTATGGTGTCCCAGAAGGATTTAGAGTCTTTTTTCATGCTGGCTTCCTTAAGGGTTAGCCAGTAGTTATCCTCCCACTCCCTTTTAGCTACCAGTAAGGCCTTTTTATGGTCTCTTCTGGCAATTTGGATTAGTGGGGGAGACTTCCCTTTGACTGCCTCTATTAGGCGTGATTTGGCCTTCCTGCATATTGCCGAATACCAATCGTGTTTGCCTTTAGGTTTAGGTTTCTGTTTCCCTGATGGCAATTGTACCCAAAAGAGGTCTCCAATAGTTTTTGCGGCAACTTCAAAAACAGCGGTGACCTTGTCTGCTGCTATAGTTTGATCAATAGAGCCAATTTCGGCTTGCATGCCCTTAACCACTTCGTCTATTGCGGATAGTTTATCGGTGTTACACATAATCTTACTCCACTTTAGACGCCTGCCACAAGTGGCGACAGTAATCCCCTGTGGGCGGCCAAGAGAGACTGGCAATACTTCAATGTGCCAAGGATTTTTTAAGGATAGGGAGAGTGGGTTATGGTCGCTCTCTATGGTATTGGTAATAACCATATCGTTAACATAGCTCCAGAGGCCCCTATCCAGCAGAATATAGTCAATCCGTGTGCATTGGCCAACTCTGTTGAATGTGGGAGCACCCAGGAGATCAGATCGAGTGCGACCATTAGCAGCTCTTAATCCAAACTCCAACGTGAGTGCATTTAGATGGATTGCACTGCGAGTCCAGCGCTTAATGGGTGGGATAGAGAGGGTAGGGATACCCCATCTGCTGTCCTCTTCTCCTAGATCTGGAATTCCTTCTAGAGGGAGTGGTTCATATGTACAATTAAAATCCCCTGCTACTAGGATGTGTCCAAGACCACTCTGCTCTCCCAACCGAGCCTCAAGCTCCATCATTGTGGGTGAAATACACCCATTTTTTGTTCCCCTGATATAGACATTGTAGAGGTCAACGGTTATGCTTCCCCGTAGACCCAGTAGGGAGACACCAAGAATATCCGGAGTTCCTGCCTTCTTAGTAATTATTCTGCAGTTAAGCAGGATACTTATCCAAATAATAAGCCCCCCCGATGGCCGTCCCTTCCCCGCCTTGGGTTTTACTGCTGGTATAAAAAAAGTGACAAACCCCACCCGGTGCAGTGGCTCAGTGGCCCATGTCTCTTGAAATATACAGATTTTGTGGGCATCAACCAGGGCATTCCACTCCGGGAGGCCTAGTTTCCTTAAAATCCCAGCAAGGTTCCAGCTAAGGATTTTTAACTCGCCATGTGCTTGGTTTCCGTCAGGAATCACAGTACAGTGAGGATTAGATGTATCTGCACTGTCCCTAGTTAGTGTAGGTGGTGACACCTCTAAGTTTGTAGGGAGAAATGTACCCAGCGCTGCATCCTTTATATCGACATTTGCATGAGGGAGGTTAGAATCTAAACCTCCCTTAGGAGAGAGTCAATCAACCTCATCCAATACACAGTACCTATTAGGATGGGCAAACTGTGTATAGGAGGGGTTAAAAGACGGGGATGGAGACGGAACCTGCCATGGCTGTTGCCAGTGGTGATTAGCCGTGAATGGTTGCTGAGGAAATTGCTGCCACGGCTGAGTAGAATGGAAAAAAGGTGGTAAGGAGGGGAGAGGTTGTTGCCACTGGGGGCCAACATGGTGCGGGACAAAAGGTGGGAAGTTAGACGGCTGTTGCCAGTGGTTAGGGGCATATTGAGGGGGACGTGCAGGCCCTTGATTACTTGGATTGGTTGGCCGGTGGAAATTGGGTCTTGTCAAGTTGGGAAGGAAGTAAGACAAGGGGAGTGGTTTGATCTGGGTGGCAGGACCGCTGTTAGGTGCATTACAGATAAAGGTCGCAGCCCCCACATCCCTAAGATTAACAGTAATTACATCCCCTGGTATTGTTTTCTTGCTCCTACCCACCCAATCACCTCTCCGTACATTAAGAATATCCCCGCTCATACTACTAGGCAGTGGTTTGTGTATTTGGAGCCACTGGGCACATTTGTTTCTTAACTCTACGTAGGTCTCTTTAACTCCTTCCTTCAGTGGGGGGACAGCAGTTAACACAACCACAAAAGGAGAAACTTCTGGTGGCAGGCTAATGGACTTAAAGCGGGGCTGCCTTAGCTTGGGAGCTTCAGAGTTGTTAGTAGAGTCAGAGACTAGGGTATTCGTAGGTTTCCCTTTGGGGTCCATAGTTTGGGAGGTGTTAGATTTGGTACCAACGGCTAATTGCTGCAAGGATGAAGAATTGCTCACCGCTTTTGCATTGGGAATAGGTGGTGGTTGAGCAGGGTTATTCCCTGGATGGGGAGAGTGTGATACAACTTGGTCCTTGGAAGATGGAAGGATTTTCGCTTTATCAGTTGTAGGCTTAATGACCTTATCTGACTGTTGGGGATTGGGTGGTGGTTCTCTATACCCTTGTTGCTGAACAGGCCCAAGCTCATTAATTTTGTTGAGCCATTTAGTATTAATGAGCGATGTTAGCCTATCAAGTTTAGAAATCAAGGGTTTAATTTGGGCCGCAATTGTAGCTTCAAGATCATGCTTAAGGTCCGTGACCATGTTATCGACCCAACATGGGATGCCAGGCGCTGTGTGTGGGATAGGTGTTACCAAATTGTGGTTACTAACTTTGGCTTTGGTCTTCTCCTTAGGTTTAGACTCCTTAGTTGTGGGCTTAGTCACTACTTTTATGGGAATAAAATCAGCCTTTCCCCTGGAATCACTAGGCACATGAGGGGTCGACTTGACAGCTAACCCATCCATGCCCGACTCCGCCTCTCTAGGAGACTGACAGACTTCTAGGTCTGGAGTCGCCTCTAGATCCACAAAGGACGGGTCCGACTCCGAGCAGGAAACTGACAAGTCGACAGCACTCGGTACTGTAACAGTGCCTGTGGTGGTCAAGGGCAAGGAGCAATTGTTCGAAGCTTGCTGAAGGGGTGAATTTGCATTTGCAAGGGAGCCCAGGGAAGAACGCTTGGCATTCATTAGGTCAAGGGAGACTCTTTTCTCTAGGAGTACAATGCTCTTATCAATTGTCTCATTTACCCGTGAGATGAAAAGGTCAATGGGACCAGTCACTTGCGCTACCTCCGTAGCTTTTTTGGTACAGCTTCTTGTTTTGTGCCGCATGATTGGCGTTGAAGATGGGAATGCTATACCAGGTATTGGATGGCAGTGGCCTCAAGGAAGGTTAAATGACAACCGGCCTACCTGGATGGTGGTTTCAGGGCGATGAGACAGGGATTCAGGGCCTGGGCCGTCCTCTGCCGTCCTTGAACGGCCTTAAACGGCCCGCTCTTTGCCCGGTCTTCGCCCCGGCCGTTGCCCCGCGCGCGTCCCGCGTGCGCGTTGCTCTAAACGATGTTATAGGAAGAGCTGGTGGAGGGGGCGGGAAGAGGACCAGCTGCTGCCGATCAGCGCCGCGCTGCACGCTGGTCCTCGCAGTCCCGCCTCACGCCTTGGGGTCCAGCTGCAGCCTCACACAGGTCGCGTTGGTGCTCCTTGCACTTAGGGAAGTCCAGGGATGAAGGCAAGCAAAAGTCCTCAGCCTGCGAGCGGTACCCGCGGAGCGGGGACCGCGAGGCGTCAATTAACTTGCAGGAACGAGAGTACGCTAGGAGACAGCACTCTCTGCAGGACGCTTTACTGGAAGAACCCGGGCGGTTCACACACCGCGATGTTTTTGACGGGTGGAGGGGCGGGAAGAGGACCAGCTGCGGCCGATCAGCGCCGCGCTGCACGCTGGTCCTCGCAGTCCCGCCTCACGCCTTGGGGTCCAGCTGCAGCCTCACACAGGTCGCGTTGGTGCTCCTTGCACTTAGGGAAGTCCAGGGATGAAGGCAAGCAAAAGTCCTCAGCCTGCGAGCGGTTCCCGCGGAGCGGGGACCGCGAGGCGTCAATTAACTTGCAGGAACGAGAGTACGCTAGGAGACAGCACTCTCTGCAGGACGCTTTACTGGAAGAACCCGGGCGGTTCACACACCGCGATGTTTTTGACGGGTGGAGGGGCGGGAAGAGGACCAGCTGCGGCCGATCAGCGCCGCGCTGCACGCTGGTCCTCGCAGTCCCGCCTCACGCCTTGGGGTCCAGCTGCAGCCTCACACAGGTCGCGTTGGTGCTCCTTGCACTTAGGGAAGTCCAGGGATGAAGGCAAGCAAAAGTCCTCAGCCTGCGAGCGGTACCCGCGGAGCGGGGACCGCGAGGCGTCAATTAACTTGCAGGAACGAGAGTACGCTAGGAGACAGCACTCTCTGCAGGACGCTTTACTGGAAGAACCCGGGCGGTTCACACACCGCGATGTTTTTGACGGGTGGAGGGGCGGGAAGAGGACCAGCTGCGGCCGATCAGCGCCGCGCTGCACGCTGGTCCTCGCAGTTCCGCCTCACGCCTTGGGGTCCAGCTGCAGCCTCACACAGGTCGCGTTGGTGCTCCTTGCACTTAGGGAAGTCCAGGGATGAAGGCAAGCAAAAGTCCTCAGCCTGCGAGCGGTACCCGCGGAGCGGGGACCGCGAGGCGTCAATTAACTTGCAGGAACGAGAGTACGCTAGGAGACAGCACTCTCTGCAGGACGCTTTACTGGAAGAACCCGGGCGGTTCACACACCGCGATGTTTTTGACGGGTGGAGGGGCGGGAAGAGGACCAGCTGCGGCCGATCAGCGCCGCGCTGCACGCTGGTCCTCGCAGTCCCGCCTCACGCCTTGGGGTCCAGCTGCAGCCTCACACAGGTCGCGTTGGTGCTCCTTGCACTCAGGGAAGTCCAGGGATGAAGGCAAGCAAAAGTCCTCAGCCTGCGAGCGGTTCCCGCGGAGCAGGGACCACGAGGCGTCAATTAACTTGCAGGAACGAGAGTACGCTAGGAGACAGCACTCTCTGCAGGACGCTTCAGGCAAACATTCTTAAGTTTACAGTTGACCATTCACATATTTTCACTACAAAGAAAAAGCAGAGTCATGAAGACAAGCCCATATTTCAGTTAGTCCAGCCCACAACAAATTACCCGGCAAGGCCCAGTATTTTCATCAGATATCGGTAGACCCCCAATAAAAACGGGCACCTCCTCCTCGTAAAGCAGGTCATAAAGTAGGAAACAGGGACAGGTGTGTGCAAGATTAGGCGTGGTTTGTGTGCGATGAAAGGTTTATGGCATGTTGTGCCTTGATACTATCTCGTTCGGCCACTGGGAGAGGAACTGACCGAACAGGTTTGGCCTTGGGCAGTGGAGTCAGCTTGCCCAGGTCGCAGAGAAGTCAGGAAAGGTGTACGTGTCCTTCAGAATCGGGTTTGGCCTTAATCATTGGCCTATGTGAGGGCAACTCACAAAATGGCTGCCGTACACAAAATGGAACCCGAGGGTTCAGGACGAAAACGACGATTTCAAGGTGAAACCGTCACTCGAATATGACGAAAATGCTTGTGCATAGTGTACTAGCCATTCTCGGTCTTCTGATATCAAAATCGTCATAATACGATGATGTTTATAACACGGGTCCAGAATTTTAAGTACTACAGCCCCTCCTTTTGCCCTTACATAGGCAATAACCTATACTCATGCTAATCTGAGTCCAGGTCTATATTCATGAAGTCATTGAGTTGTTGCTGTAGCATCATCCTATTACTTAGCTCGTCCCTTGATACAGGTTTCCTTACACACGATGTAGCACAAAGGCCATATTTTGCAGGAGCACACTGTACACACAGACAGAACAGGAAAAGAATGGCTAAGATCATCCCAATGACCATCAGAATTTTCCATCCCCAGGCGGATATCAGTTCCCAGAACCATCCCACCAACGACCCATCTCCTTTATCCACATGAATAGATTCAGAGATCTTATGTAGTTTGGAGATGGCCTGGTACACTGTTGGAGCGTTATCTGGAATGAAAACACAGCAACTCGATTGGATCACTCAACATACCCCACCTCGGTCTGCAAGGATGACGTCTAAAGCGACCCTGTTCTGAAGGGTCATAAGACGATCCGACTGGAGCTCAGCAGTCAAGTTACTAAGGGCACCGGCAGTTTCAACTACGGTGGATTCAACCACCCTTGTCAATTGCCTTATGTTCCTGCTGTTAACCATGGGTCCCCAGAACGGCAGAAAACCTTTCACGAAGTCTCCAAATTCTTGTTCTGCAGTGTCTTCCCTACTGAAGACACCTCTAACTATCCTTGTCTTGTGGTAATCTGCCGCAGCTGTGTAGGTGGGAGGCAATAGGAACGAAACAAAGCATGTGCCCGAAAAATCAGGGGGCAACCATGTATAGGCTCTATCATGGCAGATGAAATAGGTACCCTTAGCTGCTAAGAATGAAGGGGGAGTCTGGGACGCAAAAACATACGTTTCAATGCAGATACTCTTCCCTAACTGAGCTCTGGGATTCTTGCCAGTACCTTGCAGACATAAGTGACCCTGATGGGGTACAATCCAAATCGGGGAAGATCTCTTAGCTTGCTGTTTCTCACTCAGAGTAACTCCATATCCGGTCACGTTCCATCCTATATATACTAGTGTCTCATCTCTCGGGATAGTCTCATAGGAGATATCTTCCTTAACCATATCTACTATCCCCTTGACTAGAGCACTATTCTTAGGATTGTCTGTCACAGAACGTAGGGGGTAGGTCTCATGTGCGTAGATAAACATTGTTCTGTATGCCCACACAGAACCATTATGGCTGAAAGGCAGGACCAGATAAGGGATACCTTTATCCGTTGTGTGAGGCATAAGACCACACACCCAACAGTTAGTCGTGTTCATTACTAGTTGGTGTTGGTGCAAAAGCTGAACGAAAGAGTTATTAATAAACTCTAATCTCCTAGCGGATTCATGTTCAGGAAGAGGTTGAAAAGAATGTGAGGAAACAGTAGAATGAGGAGGTATAGACGTTGTAGTGGGTGCAAATGTCACTTGAAAAGAGAATAAAACGTATCCTATTAAAAACATCATTACGTTGAACAACATAAAAATGCATAGTATCAAAAAGCGTTTCGTGGTCATCATTTTACATATTCTGGCTTTAAAGTTCATTGTTTTGGCAGGTCTCTCCATCTCGGACAACTCCATCCTCTCTAAAGTGCTGCTCGCGATGGTAGGGTGTTCTATGCTAAGGAATGCTTCTGTCAGTCCAGGGCAACTCCCTTAGACCAACCAGAACTGTCGACCTAACATCTTCAGCTGCACCCCAAAGACTTGGGCAACCGCGACCCTACAGCGGAACCCGGATGGTGGTTCGAAAAACAAAAATAAAAAAGTTTCTCAGATGAGAGAGCTGCACTTTCAAAAATAGCAAAGAAAAGGAATATTTTTTATTAGTTCATAGTTCTCGGCCTCAGATTATAGCGTTGCTTCCCAGATACTGTCGGGTCTTGAAACAGGAGTTCAGGCTCTGTAGTATCCAATCGAATTGATGGTGGCACAGCTTCTTGCAAGAGATTGTCACTTTCTTTTTCAGAAATTGTTCCTTTTATACGTGCATCACTGAAAGGCAGAAATGGAGGTACAGTTTCAGTGTCTGAGTCAGCGACACCCTCCAGGACCCACCTGTCGTACGGTAGAGGCAAAGGCACCCTCTTGCAGTGTACACCGTGGATCCAGTGCTTCTTCCCTTCCACTCGAACGGCTGATCTTGTTGAGAGAAGAACTAGATGAGGGCCGGTCCACCGGGGCTGGTCATTCTTTGTTCGCTGAAAATTCTTCACCAGGATCCAGGATTGATTTGGTGTCCTGGAGCTTCAGAGACCTGAGGCAGAGTATCGTGAACCTGTTGGTGTAAAACACGCAATTTAGCCGTCAATTCATACAAATAGTCAAGCAGTACAGGGTGTTCGATTTCACTGAATTTTGTCGGCCTGGGCACTCCCCATATGTTGGCCGGACGGCCGAACACGAGTTCATAGGGACTAAGTCCCACTCGCAAATGCACAGTCATTCTGGTTGATAGGAGTGCCAAAGGCAGAGCGTCAGGCCATTTAAGGCCAGATCTTGCTTGAATCTTGGCCAATTTTAGTTTTAATGTGCCATTGTAGCACTCTACTAGTCCAGCTGATTGGGGGTGATTTGCAGCGTGGAATTTCTGCTGGATGCCTAGCCCTTCACATACTCTCTTCATCACTCGTCCTACAAATTCACTCCCATTGTCACTCCAGACCATTCTCGGCATTCCAAATCTAGGGAAGAACTCTTTCACAAGGGCTTTAGCTGTAGGTAAGGCAGTGTTGTCCTTTAGTGGATATGCTTCTACCCATCTCGAAAAGGCACAAACAACAACGAGTACGTATTTCAAATTGTTGCACCTTTCCATGTGGATGAAATCTAGCTGCAAAACCTCGAACGGATACGTTGGAGGTGCAAAATGACCAGCTGGAGTTGGGGTTCCCCTACCAGGATTGTATTTCAGACACACCATGCAATTCTTGACCACATTCTCTACACACTTAGGAATTCCAGCATTTTGCCATACCGGAGCCAACAACTTACAAATCCCTTTCACACTGATATGAGCCATTCCATGGGCCATTGTAACCACTGCAAGCACATACGCATCGGGTAACAACCATCTCTGATGCTCTGACAATTCAACCCAACAACCATTTGTATCCATTTTACCCGTACTTTCTCTCCACACACTCAACTCTTTCTCTGTAGCTTCAGCTTGAATAGACTTCACACTCTCTATCGTGTCCTCACACATTCCAACGTCACCAATCCATCTTGCAGGGCCTGCAACATACATTCGGCTCATCACATCCCTCGCTGTTTCTTTTGCGACTTCGTCAGCAAATGCATTTCCAAGACCAACATCATCAGTCACCTTCTTGTGTGCGCTGCAGTTTACAATCGCAACTTGCAGGGGCAAAGTCAATGACTCAAGAAGCTCATTCACCAACTGACCATGCTGTATCTTAGCTCCATGTGAAGTCAGAAACCCTCGTTCTTTCCACAATCGTCCAAAACTGTGAGCCACACCAAATGCATACTGGCTGTCGGTATATATGGTCACTTTTATTCCTTTCGACAACACACACGCTCGTGTAAGTGCAATCAACTCTGCTGCTTGAGCTGAATTATGTGGGATACGTGCAGCTTCAACAATTGTATGCAAAGTCCTGACAGCATATGCTGCAGTCGTATCGCCATTCGGGAGCTTGAAGCATGAACCATCCACCCATAAGGTACCATCACACTTCACAAGAGGAGTGTCCTGAAGGTCTATTCTCCCTTTCGTTTCTTCTTCTGTTCTGAGAAAACAATCATGCTGTTCAGAAGCATCTAACTCTGCTACCATTGGCAACAACGTAGCTGGATTCAACGTGTTGCATCTCTTTATGTGCACATGACTCGCTAACAATGTTAACTCGTAACCTGACAACCGAGCACTAGTTAAGTGCTGTGTCTTGGTCCTGTTTAACAACGTGTCTACTGCATGTGGAACCATCACAACCATTGTATTATTTATCACTAGACCAGCAGACTGCCGAATAGAAACAGCTGCTGCCGCTGTGGCTCTTAAGCAACTTGGCAACGCTTTAGCTACCGGGTCCAAAGTCGACGAAAAATACGCGCATGGACGCTGCTTGTTTCCAAACAACTGTGTCAACACTAATAATGCACAACCTTCTTTCTCATAGACATACAATGTAAAGGGCTTACTGTAGTCGGGGTTACTCAACACAGGAGCCGAACATAATGCATTGCGCAATTCAGAAAAACTTTTCTGACACTCTTCAGACCACGGAAGGGGATTCGGTGTATCTTTACAAGTTAATGCCACCAAAGGTTTGGCCAATAAAGAAAAATTTGGTATCCATTGTCTGCAATATGATGTAATACCTAGGAAAGCACGCACTTCTCTCTGTGTCCTAGGCACACTCAATTTCGCTATTGCCTGAATTCTTTCTGGGGTCAGTTTCCTTCCCTCCTTCGATAAGAGGTGACCTAAGTAGGTCATTTCTTGTCGACAATATTGAAATTTTGAAAGAGACGCTTTGTGGTGTAGATCAGACAAATGACGCAACAATGACAACATGGCTTCTTTACAGATTTCCTCTGTATCTGCAGCAACAAGCAGATCGTCAACATACTGAATAAGGGTAGCACCATCAGGTAAAACAATCGTATCAAGCTGTGTTTTTAAAGCCTGACTATATATCGATGGGCTTTCACAGTAGCCCTGAGGAGCGAGTTTTAAGCGGAAGCTTCGACCTCCTAAACTGAAGCCGAAAATATCCCTACTTTCTTCGGCAATCGGGATGCTGAAGAAAGCATTCTTCAAGTCAGTCACCGAGAACCAAGTCGCAGAAGCTGGAATCATAGTCAATAGGGCAGTGATATCAGGGACAACTGGAAATTGTGGCACAACTATCTTATTGACCTCTCTAAGATCAATCACGAACCTGTACACAGGGGGCTGAGAAGGATCAGTACGCTTCAAAACAGGCAGAACAGGACTATTGCAAACGTTGCCTCTTGTCTCTTCAATTACATCTTTTTCAATCAAATCGTAAATGATCGCTAGCAACGCTTTCTCACCTTCACTGGAAATCTTATATTGGGGAATTCGTGGCATTTTAACATTGGCTTTAAATGTTACAACATATGGCGGTATTTCCAAAAGACCCACATCATTAGGACCAGTGGCCCAAAGAACATCAGGAAGAGACGACAACTCTGTCGGAAGTTTGTCCCTCGACAAATACATTGGGGAGACCACTTTCTTACCTAGTGTAAGTTGTACTCCCGAAGGAGAACAATACAAAGTTGCATACAATCTTTTCAACAGATCCAATCCTAACAAGTTTTCACCACAACCTGTCGTTAGAATAAGGGGTGTTTTGAATTTACAAGGTCCAACAGAAAGGGACATAGGACTAGAAATCCGGTTCCTAACCGGGGCGCCAGAAAAACCTACTGAAACATAAATTTCGCCAGACAAAGGTGCGCCAGGGAATTTAGAGTGCATAATAGAACTCTTTGTATCACCAGTATCCAACAGAAAAGGCTCTGACACACCTGATGTAATCACCTCAACATAAGGTCCACTCTGATCTACTAGAACTGAAACAACTCCCTCTCTTTGTCTATGGCTGTCCTAGCAATCATTACCTTCCATATGTTCATCTTCCGCATAGTAGTCATCAGCATAGTACTGAGCTGTCCTACCAGACGCATTATTCTGCTGATCAAACCTATTCATTGAATTTTGAGGCGGAAATGAACGTGCATTCTGGGGGAAATTTCCACGTCCTCTACCTCTAGGAGCTTGTTGAACACCTCGACCTCTTGCACCAGAAGTACCATTCATACGCTGTAACAAAATAGGACAACTATACTTGAAATGACCCTCTTCTTTACAATATGAACACTGATTGGGACCTACAGGAACACGCTGTTGAGGATACTCGAACTTTTGCGAATTCCTCTGAAACTGTTGAGGTTGCTGATAGTTACTCTGACCACCACGTGGCGGATACGCTTGCTGTAACAGAACCTTTGTTTTTAACTCTTTAGTTTTCTTGTCTGCCCTATCCTTCTCATCTTTATCTCGATTTTCATAATACTGTGCAGTAGCGAATATCTGTGCTGAAGAGGAAACGGCCCAAGAACTTTCTGAATCCTTCAACTTCTTACATAACTCGGGAAGCAAATTGTGCACAAACTTGTCAACAAACAACCGTTGACCACCTTCTGTACTCATATCTTGACCACTGTGGTCGATAAACGTCTCTTCAAACCTGGTGAAGAAATCAGACACTGTTTCATCTTTCTTCTGCTTACATGCAGACAATTTATCCCAATTCACACGCATCGCAGGGATTAAAGTCTTCATGTAATTAATGATTCTACCAGGGAGGTCTGCTACTAAAGGCTCTGGTTTAGCACCACCTAACTTGTCGGTCATTTGCAGCACTAATATTAGCCTATGAGTCACCTAACTCCTGATCATGATCCGCATGACGAATCTTTCCTCATAAAGGCTGTGGAACAACATTTCCAGACAACATGTCTATATCCGCTAAATTCATAATGCAAGAGCCTGCAGTCTGTGACAATTCCTTGTAATACCCTGCAGGATTTTTACGGGGATCAGGCAATGTCTGTTTAAGGGCCAAGACTTCAGCTCGCTTCCATGGAACATCTACCCAGACACGTTGAAAATGTGCTGGGACAGCAACAATATTACGACCCGCATCAGCCTGCACTGCTTCCTTCCATACCAGAGGAACTTCTCTCATTGGATACTGTCTCACCTTCTTCTTAACAGAGGAATCAGGCTCAAACAACGACCGAGAAACACCCTCACTCCTGAATGATAACAATGTCGCGACTGCTTTCTCAACATCGGAACCCACAATTGTGCCTTTCCCAAACTCGAACCGCATATGACGTAACTCAGGTGGATTGGGCTCCAAATCATTCTCCTCTAAATCCTTACTCAGGAAAGTACACATTTTCTCACAAACGTATCTCTGTTTTGGTGCTTCCCACTGATGGAAGACATTTATAACAGACTCTAGCTTATATCTCGTCGGGTCGGTAACCCATTTATGTGCCAAATAATTCAATGTTTCCTTCTCCCTAGAATCAGGCAGTTGGCTACGTAACTGTTTACACTCTGAGACAGGGGTTACACTTGCTGCTCCAAAAAAAGGATATAGAAGGCTAGCAACAGTGCTAGTCATTCTCTGTCAAACAGAAGGAGAAGTCGATGAAAGGACAGGCGGAAGAGCAGAGTGAGGCAAGGCAGACGCAGAGGCAGTGTCAGGAGGAATACCAGGAGTGGTAGTCGATATAGTGGTCAAAGTTGTAGGAAGTAAAGGCAGAGCAGATGTCAAAGTCAGTGGCCCTTGAGGAGGCTGCACTGGAAGAGAAGGAGCCAACTGAAGAGCAGCCGGTGGTTGTGGAGGAGCAGGAGGCAATACAACCAAAGGTTGCGCGGCTAAAGGCTGCGGAGGTGCCGTAGTACTCTGCGCATAAGGGGGTGGCGAACTCAATAAATGCGACATTAGGGGGTCTTTTTCATGATCTTTTGCTGCATCTTGCTGAAGAGGCGGCAAAACTGGATAACATTTATCGATTACCATTTTACGTTGCCTGTGCAACTGCTCACTTGCCTGTTCTTCTTCATTATCTTTATACTGCATAGCAGCTTGCATTATCGAGATACCCCTTTCTCTCTTATTTTTCTTCTCTAATTTAATTTCTTTCTGTTTGGCTTCCTTACGCCATTGGAGGAAAGAGTCAAACATCGCCGGCCGGGCTTTCTTCTTAAAAAGTTTAACTTCGAGATGATCTAAAACCTCCGTGACAAAGCTACCATATTGGGGCCATTTTAAAACACCATCCATTCTGGTGTATGTGATCCACACTTCATTATATGTGATAGGGCCTACTCCATGTTTCACATATAATTCATAAGTTGGAGTTCCAACCGGAGGAACCGGACACGATTCCTCCAATCGGGAATCCCTATTACAACCAAGACAAAACAAATTTCCAAGTCTGCTAAGACCAGGCATCTTCGCTCACTAGTCTAGCTTCAAACTTCAAAGGATTATCGAAATGCGATAGTCTCGTGAATACACGAGTCCCTCGGCTTTGGTACTTGCAAGTTCCAAATCAAAGATCCCAAGGGAATACCCAAACTAAGAACCAACTAAGGACTGGGAGACGCTCCACTTATACTTAACTGAGGTATCGAGGACGTCACCAGAAAACTCGTCTATCGTTTCGCTCTACCAATCATCAAGGGCCCAAAACAGGGCGATAGTCAGGGCAGCAGTCCTTCGCAGCCGTCGGGAAGCGGGGAACCTCGCAGCAAAGACTTTCGGACCACGTCGACATGCAGGGGTCGATGAAGTGGCGGCCTTCCTCCAGAATTTCCACACAAAGCTCCTCACAAACCTCTGGCTTGGACGGGTACCGCTGATTGGGCGCCAACTGAAGTACTGGGTTTTTCAGAACCGGTAACCCAGCGGTGCCAGGGACAACATCCTAAGACTTCAAGTCCTTCCTGTTTTAGACTACAGAAACACAGAGTCTTCTTGGTGAAGTCAAAGATCGAGTTTATTGGCTGCAACCAAGTAACAGGCGTCCTAGAAGTACAACACGGTGTATATTCTCAGGAGACTGCTCCATCTTACAAAGCCAGCCTTCTCTTTTTATACAAAATATTACGCTTTAGGCAAACATTCTTAAGTTTACAGTTGACCATTCACATATTTTCACTACAAAGAAAAAGCAGAGTCATGATGACAAGCCCATATTTCAGTTAGTCCAGCCCACAACAAATTACCCGGCAAGGCCCAGTATTTTCATCAGATATCGGTGGACCCCCAATAAAAACGGGCACCTCCTAAAGCAGGTCATAAAGTAGGAAACAGGGACAGGAGTGTGCAAGATTAGGCGTGGTTTGTGTGCGATGAAAGGTTTATGGCATGTTGTGCCTTGATACTATCTCGTTCGGCCACTGGGAGAGGAACTGACCGAACAGGCTTGGCCTTGGGCAGTGGAGTCAGCTTGCCCAGGTCGCAGAGAAGTCAGGAAAGGTGTACGTGTCCTTCAGAATCGGGTTTGGCCTTAATCATTGGCCTATGTGAGGGCAACTCACAAAATGGCTGCCGTACACAAAATGGAACCCGAGGGTTCAGGACGAAAACGACGATTTCAAGGTGAAACCGTCACTCGAATATGACGAAAATGCTTGTGCATAGTGTACTAGCCATTCTCGGTCTTCTGATATCAAAATCGTCATAATACGATGATTTTTATAACACGGGTCCAGAATTTTAAGTACTACAGCCCCTCCTTTTGCCCTTACATAGGCAATAACCTATACTCATACTAATCTGAGTCCAGGTCTATATTCATGAAGTCATTGAGTTGTTGCTGTAGCATCATCCTATTACTTAGCTCGTCCCTTGATACAGGTTTCCTTACACACGATGTAGCACAAAGGCCACATTTTGCAGGAGCACACTGTACACACAGACAGAACAGGAAAAGAATGGCTAAGATCATCCCAATGACCATCAGAATTTTCCATCCCCAGGCAGATATCAGTTCCCAGAACCATTCCACCAACGACCCATCTCCTTTATCCACATGAATAGATTCAGAGATCTTATGTAGTTTGGAGATGGCCTGGTACACTGTTGGAGCGTTATCTGGAATGAAAACACAGCAACTCGATTGGATCACTCAACATACCCCACCTCGGTCTGCAAGGATGACGTCTAAAGCGACCCTGTTCTGAAGGGTCATAAGACGATCCGACTGGAGCTCAGCAGTCAAGTTACTAAGGGCACCGGCAGTTTCAACTACGGTGGATTCAACCACCCTTGTCAATTGCCTTATGTTCCTGCTGTTAACCATGGGTCCCCAGAACGGCAGAAAACCTTTCACGAAGTCTCCAAATTCTTGTTCTGCAGTGTCTTCCCTACTGAAGACACCTCTAACTATCCTTGTCTTGTGGTAATCTGCCGCAGCTGTGTAGGTGGGAGGCAACAGGAACGAAACAAAGCATGTGCCCGAAAAATCAGGGGGCAACCATGTATAGGCTCTATCATGGCAGATGAAATAGGTACCCTTAGCTGCTAAGAATGAAGGGGGAGTCTGGGACGCAAAAACATACGTTTCAATGCAGATACTCTTCCCTAACTGAGCTCTGGGATTCTTGCCAGTACCTTGCAGACATAAGTGACCCTGATGGGGTACAATCCAAATCGGGGAAGATCTCTTAGCTTGCTGTTTCTCACTCAGAGTAACTCCATATCCGGTGACGTTCCATCCTATATATACTAGTGTCTCATCTCTCGGGATAGTCTCATAGGAGATATCTTCCTTAACCATATCTACTATCCCCTTGACTAGAGCACTATTCTTAGGATTGTCTGTCACAGAACGTAGGGGGTAGGTCTCATGTGCGTAGATGAACATTGTTCTGTATGCCCACACAGAACCATTATGGCTGAAAGGCAGGACCAGATAAGGGATACCTTTATCCGTTGTGTGAGGCATAAGACCACACACCCAAGTGTTAGTCGTGTTCATTACTAGTTGGTGTTGGTGCAAAAGCTGAACGAAAGAGTTATTAATAAACTCTAATCTCCTAGCGGATTCATGTTCAGGAAGAGGTTGAAAAGAATGTGAGGAAACAGTAGAATGAGGAGGTATAGACGTTGTAGTGGGTGCAAATGTCACTTGAAAAGAGAATAAAACATATCCTATTAAAAACATCATTACGTTGAACAACATAAAAATGCATAGTATCAAAAAGCGTTTCGTGGTCATCATTTTACATATTCTGGCTTTAAAGTTCATTGTTTTGGCAGGTCTCTCCATCTCGGACAACTCCATCCTCTCTAAAGTGCTGCTCGCGATGGTAGGGTGTTCTATGCTAAGGAATGCTTCTGTCAGTCCAGGGCAACTCCCTTAGACCAACCAGAACTGTCGACCTAACATCTTCAGCTGCACCCCAAAGACTTGGGCAACCGCGACCCTACAGCGGAACCCGGATGGTGGTTCGAAAAACAAAAATAAAAAAGTTTCTCAGATGAGAGAGCTGCACTTTCAAAAATAGCAAAGAAAAGGAATATTTTTTATTAGTTCATAGTTCTCGGCCTCAGATTATAGCGTTGCTTCCCAGATACTGTCTGGTCTTGAAACAGGAGTTCAGGCTCTGTAGTATCCAATCGAATTGATGGTGGCACAGCTTCTTGCAAGAGATTGTCACTTTCTTTTTCGGAAATTGTTCCTTTTATACGTGCATCACTGAAAGGCAGAAATGGAGGTACAGTTTCAGTGTCTGAGTCAGAGACACCCTCCAGGACCCACCTGTCGTACGGTAGAGGCAAAGGCACCCTCTTGCAGTGTACACCGTGGATCCAGTGCTTCTTCCCTTCCACTCGAACGGCTGATCTTGTTGAGAAAGAACTAGATGAGGGCCGGTCCACCGGGGCTGGTCATTCTTTGTTCGCTGAAAATTCTTCACCAGGATCCAGGATTGATTTGGTGTCCTGGAGCTTCAGAGACCTGAGGCAGAGTATCGTGAACCTGTTGGTGTAAAACACGTAATTTAGCCGTCAATTCATACAAATAGTCAAGCAGTACAGGTGTTCGATTTCACTGAATTTTGTCGGCCTGGGCACTCCCCATATGTTGGCCGGACGGCCGAACATGAGTTCATAGGGACTAAGTCCCACTCGCGAATGCACAGTCATTCTGGTTGATAGGAGTGCCAAAGGCAGAGCGTCAGGCCATTTAAGGCCAGATCTTGCTTGAATCTTGGCCAATTTTAGTTTTAATGTGCCATTGTAGCACTCTACTAGTCCAGCTGATTGGGGGTGATTTGCAGCGTGGAATTTCTGCTGGATGCCTAGCCCTTCACATACTCTCTTCATCACTCGTCCTACAAATTCACTCCCATTGTCACTCCAGACCATTCTCGGCATTCCAAATCTAGGGAAGAACTCTTTCACAAGGGCTTTAGCTGTAGGTAAGGCAGTGTTGTCCTTTAGGGGATATGCTTCTACCCATCTCGAAAAGGCACAAACAACAACGAGTACATATCTCAAATTGTTGCACCTTTCCATGTGGATGAAATCTAGCTGCAAAACCTCGAACGGATACGTTGGAGGCGCAAAATGACCAGCTGGAGTTGGGGTTCCCCTACCAGGATTGTATTTCAGACACACCATGCAATTCTTGACCACATTCTCTACACACTTAGGAATTCCAGCATTTTGCCATACCGGAGCCAACAACTTACAAATCCCTTTCACACTGATATGAGCCATTCCATGGGCCATTGTAACCACTGCAAGCACATACGCATCGGGTAACAACCATCTCTGATGCATTATTCTGCTGATCAAACCTATTCATTGAATTTTGAGGCGGAAATGAACGTGCATTCTGGGGGAAATTTCCACGTCCTCTACCTCTAGGAGCTTGTTGAACACCTCGACCTCTTGCACCAGAAGTACCATTCATACGCTGTAACAAAATAGGACAACTATACTTGAAATGACCCTCTTCTTTACAATATGAACACTGATTGGGACCTACAGGAACACGCTGTTGAGGATACTCGAACTTTTGCGAATTCCTCTGAAACTGTTGAGGTTGCTGATAGTTACTCTGACCACCACGTGGCGGATACGCTTGCTGTAACAGAACCTTTGTTTTTAACTCTTTAGTTTTCTTGTCTGCCCTATCCTTCTCATCTTTATCTCGATTTTCATAATACTGTGCAGTAGCGAATATCTGTGCTGAAGAGGAAACGGCCCAAGAACTTTCTGAATCCTTCAACTTCTTACATAACTCGGGAAGCAAATTGTGCACAAACTTGTCAACAAACAACCGTTGACCACCTTCTGTACTCATATCTTGACCACTGTGGTCGATAAACGTCTCTTCAAACCTGGTGAAGAAATCAGACACTGTTTCATCTTTCTTCTGCTTACATGCAGACAATTTATCCCAATTCACACGCATCGCAGGCATTAAAGTCTTCATGTAATTAATGATTCTACCAGGGAGGTCTGCTACTGAAGGCTCTGGTTTAGCACCACCTAACTTGTCGGTCATTTGCAGCACTAATATTAGCCTATGAGTCACCTAACTCCTGATCATGATCCGCATGATGAATCTTTCCCCATAAAGGCTGTGGAACAACATTTCCAGACAACATGTCTATATCCGCTAAATTCATAATGCAAGAGCCTGCAGTCTGTGACAATTCCTTGTAATACCCTGCAGGATTTTTACGGGGATCAGGCAATGTCTGTTTAAGGGCCAGGACTTCAGCTCGCTTCCATGGAACATGTACCCAGACACGTTGAAAATGTGCTGGGACAGCATCAATATTACGACCCGCATCAGCCTGCACTGCTTCCTTCCATACCGGAGGAACTTCTCTCATTGGATACTGTCTCACCTTCTTCTTAACAGAGGAATCAGGCTCAAACATCGACCGAGAAACACCCTCACTCCTGAATGATAACAATGTCGCGACTGCTTTCTCAACATCGGAACCCACAATTGTGCCTTTCCCAAACACGAACCGCATATGACGTAACTCAGGTGGATTGGGCTCCAAATCATTCTCCTCTAAATCCTTACTCAGGAAGGTACACATTTTCTCAAAAACGTATCTCTGTTTTGGTGCTTCCCACTGATGGAAGACATCCATAACAGACTCTAGCTTATATCTCGTCGGGTCGGTAACCCATTTATGTGCCAAATAATTCAATGTTTCCTTCTCCCTAGAATCAGGCAGTTGGCTACGTAACTGTTTACACTCTGAGGCAGGGGTTACACTTGCTGCTCCAAAAAAGGATATAGAAGGCTAGCAACAGTGCTAGTCATTCTCTGTCAAACAGAAGGAGAAGTCGATGAAAGGACAGGCGGAAGAGCAGAGTGAGGCAAGGCAGACGCAGAGGCAGTGTCAGGAGGAATACCAGGAGTGGTAGTCGATATAGTGGTCAAAGTTGTAGGAAGTAAAGGCAGAGCAGATGTCAAAGTCGGTGGCCCTTGAGGAGGCTGCACCGGAAGAGTAGGAGCCAACTGAAGAGCAGCCGGTGGTTGTGGAGGAGCAGGAGGTGTGGAAAATTAGTACGGTTTGGTGAACATTATCTGCGCCATCTTGCCTTTTCCCCTGATGCCACACTTTTGTCGTGCGCGCCCGCCATTTTAGGTGCCTCGATCAGGACCATCCCTTTTGCATGCCACTGGCCCCCGACATAGCCCTTCGCCCTCACCAAGCCTACACGCTGACCAACCCCCCCCTCGCTCGCACATGCTTTTGAGTCATAAACCCCTCTTCAGCGCAGCTCTGCCTCAAAGCCCCATCCTGTTCCCAGCGCGACCCCTCCCTTCATTCTTTTTATAGTCCCCGGCCCTTTGATACAAAAACCCCCCTTTTCCTGTGCCCGTTTGTCTTCCTTGCTCCCAGGCCAACACCTAGCTCTGCCGATACTATTCCTCGCCCCTCTCCGTACAGTAGGAAGCTTCCCTCATCAAAGGACCCCCGAGTTGATCAAAGCCCCCACCCCTCTAGATCCAATCGAACCTCCCACATTCCATGAATCGGCGGAATATCCAGCTGCGCGATAACCATCACCTGTTGTGACCGGGGTGGGGACTTCTACTGTAAATGTGTGTGGGAACGGGCCCGAAGGGGAGATCCCGGGAATTTCTTTCCGTACATCAAAGAATTGCCATGAATATGTAAACTGTCATAAAAGCCATCGGGTAACAACCATCTCTGATGCTCTGACAATTCAACCCAACAACCATTTGTATCCATTTTACCCGTACTTTCTCTCCACACACTCAACTCTTTCTCTGTAGCCTCAGCTTGAATAGACTTCACACTCTCTATCGTGTCCTCACACATTCCAACGTCACCAATCCATCTTGCAGGGCCTGCAACATACATTCGGCTCATCACATCCCTCGCTGTTTCTTTTGCGACTTCGTCAGCAAATGCATTTCCACGACCAACATCATCAGTCACCTTCTTGTGTGCGCTGCATTTTACAATCGCAATTTGCAGGGGCAAAGTCAATGACTCAAGAAGCTCATTCACCAACTGACCATGCTGTATCTTAGCTCCATGTGAAGTCAGAAACCCTCGTTCTTTCCACAATCGTCCAAAACTGTGAGCCACACCAAATGCATACTGGCTGTCGGTATATATGGTCACTTTTATTCCTTTCGACAACACACACGCTCGTGTAAGTGCAATCAACTCTGCTGCTTGAGCTGAATTATGTGGGATATGTGCAGCTTCAACAATTGTATACAAAGTCCTGACAGCATATGCTGCAGTCGTATCGCCATTCGGGAGCTTGAAGCATGAACCATCCACCCATAAGGTACCATCACACTTCACAAGAGGAGTGTCCTGAAGGTCTATTCTCCCTTTCGTTTCTTCTTCTGTTCTGAGAAAACAATCATGCTGTTCAGAAGCATCTAACTCTGCTACCATTGGCAACAACGTAGCTGGATTCAACGTGTTGCATCTCTTTATGTGCACATGACTCGCTAACAATGTTAACTCGTAACCTGACAACCGAGCACTAGTTAAGTGCTGTGTCTTGGTCCTGTTTAACAACGTGTCTACTGCATGTGGAACCATCAAAACCATTGTATTATTCATCACTAGACCAGCAGACTGCCGAATAGAAACAGCTGCTGCCGCTGTGGCTCTTAAGCAACTTGGCAACGCTTTAGCTACCGGGTCCAAAGTCGACGAAAAATACGCGCATGGACGCTGCTTGTTTCCAAACAACTGTGTCAACACTAATAATGCACAACCTTCTTTCTCATAGACAGACAATGTAAAGGGCTTACTGTAGTCGGGGTTACTCAACACAGGAGCCGAACATAATGCATTGCGGAATTCAGAAAAACTTTTCTGACACTCTTCAGACCACGGAAGGGGATTCGGTGTATCTTTACAAGTTAATGCCACCAAAGGTTTGGCCAATAAAGAAAAATTTGGTATCCATTGTCTGCAATGTGATGTAATACCTAGGAAAGCACGCACTTCTCTCTGTGTCCTAGGCACACTCAATTTCGCTATTGCCTGAATTCTTTCTGGGGTCAGTTTCCTTCCCTCCTTCGATAAGAGGTGACCTAAGTAGGTCATTTCTTGTCGACAATATTGCAATTTTGAAAGAGACGCTTTGTGGTGTAGATCAGACAAATGACGCAACAATGACAACGTGGCTTCTTTACAGATTTCCTCTGTATCTGCAGCAACAAGCAGATCGTCAACGTACTGAATAAGGGTAGCACCATCAGGTAAAACAATCGTATCAAGCTGTGTTTTTAAAGCCTGACTATATATCGATGGGCTTTCACAGTAGCCCTGAGGAGCGCGTTTGAAGCGGAAGCTTCGACCTCCTAAACTGAAGCCGAAAATATCCCTACTTTCTTCGGCAATCGGGATGCTGAAGAAAGCATTCTTCAAGTCAGTCACCGAGAAACAAGTCGCAGAAGCTGGAATCATAGTCAATAGGGCAGTGATATCAGGGACAACTGGAAATTGTGGCACAACTATCTTATTGACCTCTCTAAGATCAATCACGAACCTGTACACAGGGGGCTGAGAAGGATCAGTACGCTTCAAAACAGGCAGAACAGGACTATTGCAAACGTTGCCTCTTGTCTCTTCAATTACATCTTTTTCAATCAAATCGTAAATGATCGCTAGCAACGCTTTCTCACCTTCACTAGAAATCTTATATTGGGGAATTCGTGGCATTTTAACATTGGCTTTAAATGTTACAACATATGGCGGTATTTCCAAAAGACCCACATCATTAGGACCAGTGGCCCAAAGAACATCAGGAAGAGACGACAACTCTGTCGGAAGTTTGTCCCTCGACAAATACATTGGGGAGACCACTTTCTTACCTAGTGTAAGTTGTACTCCCGAAGGAGAACAATACAAAGTTGCATACAATCTTTTCAACAGATCCAATCCTAACAAGTTTTCACCACAACCTGTCGTTAGAATAAGGGGTGTTTTGAATTTACGAGGTCCAACAGAAAGGGACATAGGACTAGAAATCCGGTTCCTAACCGGGGCGCCAGAAAAACCTACTGAAACATAAATTTCGCCAGACAAAGGTGCGCCAGGGAATTTAGAGTGCATAATAGAACTCTTTGTATCACCAGTATCCAACAGAAAAGGCTCTGACACACCTGATGTAATCACCTCAACATAAGGTCCACTCTGATCTACTAGAACTGAAACAACTCCCTCTCTTTGTCTATGGCTGTCCTAGCAATCATTACCTTCCATATGTTCATCTTCCGCATAGTAGTCATCAGCATAGTACTGAGCTGTCCTACCAGACGCATTATTCTGCTGATCAAACCTATTCATTGAATTTTGAGGCGGAAATGAACGTGCATTCTGGGGGAAATTTCCACGTCCTCTACCTCTAGGAGCTTGTTGAACACCTCGACCTCTTGCACCAGAAGTACCATTCATACGCTGTAACAAAATAGGACAACTATACTTGAAATGACCCTCTTCTTTACAATATGAACACTGATTGGGACCTACAGGAACACGCTGTTGAGGATACTCAAACTTTTGCGAATTCCTCTGAAACTGTTGAGGTTGCTGATAGTTACTCTGACCACCACGTGGCGGATACGCTTGCTGTAACAGAACCTTTGTTTTTAACTCTTTAGTTTTCTTGTCTGCCCTATCCTTCTCATCTTTATCTCGATTTTCATAATACTGTGCAGTAGCGAATATCTGTGCTGAAGAGGAAACGGCCCAAGAACTTTCTGAATCCTTCAACTTCTTACATAACTCGGGAAGCAAATTGTGCACAAACTTGTCAACAAACAACCGTTGACCACCTTCTGTACTCATATCTTGACCACTGTGGTCGATAAACGTCTCTTCAAACCTGGTGAAGAAATCAGACACTGTTTCATCTTTCTTCTGCTTACATGCAGACAATTTATCCCAATTCACACGCATCTCAGACATTAAAGTCTTCATGTAATTAATGATTCTACCAGGGAGGTCTGCTACTGAAGGCTCTGGTTTAGCACCACCTAACTTGTCGGTCATTTGCAGCACTAATATTAGCCTATGAGTCACCTAACTCCTGATCATGATCGGCATGACGAATCTTTCCCCATAAATTCTGTGGAACAACATTTCCAGACAACATGTCTATATCCGCTAAATTCATAATGCAAGAGCCTGCAGTCTGTGACAATTCCTTGTAATACCCTGCAGGATTTTTACGGGGATCAGGCAATGTCTGTTTAAGGGCCAGGACTTCAGCTCGCTTCCATGGAACATGTACCCAGACACGTTGAAAATGTGCTGGGACAGCATCAATATTACGACCCGCATCAGCCTGCACTGCTTCCTTCCATACCGGAGGAACTTCTCTCATTGGATACTGTCTCACCTTCTTCTTAACAGAGGAATCAGGCTCAAACATCGACCGAGAAACACCCTCACTCCTGAATGATAACAATGTCGCGACTGCTTTCTCAACATCGGAACCCACAATTGTGCCTTTCCCAAACTCGAACCGCATATGACGTAACTCAGGTGGATTGGGCTCCAAATCATTCTCCTCTAAATCCTTACTCAGGAAGGTACACATTTTCTCAAAAACGTATCTCTGTTTTGGTGCTTCCCACTGATGGAAGACATCCATAACAGACTCTAGCTTATATCTCGTCGGGTCGGTAACCCATTTATGTGCCAAATAATTCAATGTTTCCTTCTCCCTAGAATCAGGCAGTTGGCTACGTAACTGTTTACACTCTGAGGCAGGGGTTACACTTGCTGCTCCAAAAAAGGATATAGAAGGCTAGCAACAGTGCTAGTCATTCTCTGTCAAACAGAAGGAGAAGTCGATGAAAGGACAGGCGGAAGAGCAGAGTGAGGCAAGGCAGACGCAGAGGCAGTGTCAGGAGGAATACCAGGAGTAGTAGTCGATATAGTGGTCAAAGTTGTAGGAAGTAAAGGCAGAGCAGATGTCAAAGTCGGTGGCCCTTGAGGAGGCTGCACCGGAAGAGTAGGAGCCAACTGAAGAGCAGCCGGTGGTTGTGGAGGAGCAGGAGGTGTGGAAAATTAGTACGGTTTGGTGAACATTATCTGCGCCATCTTGCCTTTTCCCCTGATGCCACACTTTTGTCGTGCGCGCCCGCCATTTTAGGTGCCTCGATCAGGACCATCCCTTTTGCATGCCACTGGCCCCCGACATAGCCCTTCGCCCTCACCAAGCCTACACGCTGACCAACCCCCCCCTCGCTCGCACATGCTTTTGAGTCATAAACCCCTCTTCAGCGCAGCTCTGCCTCAAAGCCCCATCCTGTTCCCAGCGCGACCCCTCCCTTCATTCTTTTTATAGTCCCCGGCCCTTTGATACAAAAACCCCCCTTTTCCTGTGCCCGTTTGTCTTCCTTGCTCCCAGGCCAACACCCAGCTCTGCCGATACTATTCCTCGCCCCTCTCCGTACAGTAGGAAGCTTCCCTCATCAAAGGACCCCCGAGTTGATCAAAGCCCCCACCCCTCTAGATCCAATCGAACCTCCCACATTCCATGAATCGGCGGAATATCCAGCAGCGCGATAACCATCACCTGTTGTGACCGGGGTGGGGACTTCTACTGTAAATGTGTGTGGGAACGGGCCCGAAGGGGAGATCCCGGGAATGTCTTTCCGTACATCAAAGCATTGCCATGAATATGTAAACTGTCATAAAAGCCATGAAACCTGTATATAAGGGGCCAGGCCTCAGAGGGAGCTAGAGCACCTCATGACGATACCTGCTGTCTGTTTTGTTGTGTTCTCCTCCGGAGAGAATAAAACCTTGTTTCCTGCTTTCCAGTCTCCAGCGCCTGCCTCTTTATTGATTAATAATTCGTGGGTTACAGAGGCAATACCGCCGGGCAAATATCGATTGTCCCCGACCCTAGGTTTTACAATTGGCGTCCCAAGCGTGGGGCCCATCAGCGACTCGTGGATACAGTGGGAGAGGTCCCGACGACAGAGTGAACGACTGCAACGATCGGGAGAGCTCTTGCCCAATAGACCCTCGTCTGGCAGCCGATCATCCGAACTTCACTAGTTCCGAACAGACCTCTCTCGAGTGATCTACGGTCCTGACTGGGAACCATTAGGAGTGCCGTGAGAAATACGAGAAGAAGAGGACGAACGGGCGCTGGATTCGGAAGACAAGAAACTGTCCATACGGTCCGGGTAAGGTCGTGTAAGCACGACAAACTGCAAAATAATTGATTGATCGTTCGGAAAATACTAGTATTACTCTTTGTTAACTTATTTGGAGATTCACTGTCTGCACGCGGAGAAACAGTAGGCGCTTTCCCTTTTGCAAACAGTGAAGGATAGGTAACGCAGCCGTCGTGCCTATTTTTCTCCCCCACTGATTTTATTATTTATTAACGGTTTTCAGGAGATTCCCTCTCCCACACTGATTAACTGGGTTCTTTGACCCCGAACTACTGTTCACGGATTGTCTTCTGGAGATTCTCTGTCTGCAAACAGGAAATAACAGATTCCTCTTTACGGATAGTGAAAGGGTAGAGGACGCAGACTTTTGCGCCCCTGCTTACTCTCCCCATTGATTATATTCTAGTTATTTATTATTGGTTATTCTTTATTATTGATTGTTCTTTATTATTGGTTGTTCTTTATTATTGGTTGTTCTTTGTTATTGGTTATTCTTTGTTATTGGTTCATGAGGTATTCACTGCCTGCAAACAACGTAGAATAGAAATATTCTGTCTAGTCTTTGCACACAGTGATAAGATAGGCAGTGCTGACTTTTTGTCCCTCGTTGCGAGCCGTCATGTCTGTCTTCTCCCCACTGATTGATAATTGGTTCAGCCCGGACTGTTTATTAGAGGTGGATCATCTAGCTCCGCTGGAAGGTACCCCTAATAAGGACATGTGCATAAACTATGGATTAGTCACCATAGCCTATAATAAATTGTGGCACAGGTATACCAAAGAAAGTCAAGACAAACAGTGGCCACTGGTAGGATCCTTCGACCTTGATAAAATAGAAACGTTAGAAATAGCCCTTCGTAATAATAAGACAACGCCTATTATGCTCGACAGTCTCGGTATGTGGCGAAAAGAGGCAATGCAACGACAGAAAAAAGACGAGGACAGAGCAGGTAGAGGAACATATCAACAGGACAACCCCTGGACACCACGACCCGAAGGTTATCCCCCGACACTACGCACAGGACGGCCAGACTTAGGGCCAGACCAATGTGCTTTTTGTAGATATGTCGGACACTGGAAAGCCCAATGCCCGACTCTACTGAGCGTGAGTAGGGGCAGAGGGCCGATAGGAGTAACAGGCCGACAGAAAGGGAAAAGGCGCGAGACAAAGAAGAATCAGACTCACATGGACAGACCAGATAGAACCACCACGTTCGATTATGCCCGATGGCACAGATTTCGCCAGAACAATTTCAGCGACATGTTCGAGTTTTCCTAGGTCGGACAATGTAAAGACGGGAACCCAGCCTAGCTCTAAATTAACAGACGGAAAAAGATAATTATGGCCAATAACTGTTTTTATGCTTGTCTTTGGATCTTGTATGTCATACTTTTACTGTCTCCCCGTCTGAGTTTGTGTGTACGTAATGTATGAATCTGCGTCATCCCTCTACACGTGCTTTCGTGTTACATAAACTCTGTTAACAGAAATTTAGCTTGAAACAACCTGGAAAGAAAGGAATGGAAAACGAAATCAGTAAGCCACTGATGAACACGGACTTTTATTTTTAACATAACAAGCAAGAAACAATAACGCTAGAAACAAGAACGGTAAACTGTAGAAAATGAAAGTCAACAGAACATTCGCCCCCCCCCACATTCTGGAACCTTCCAAAGTAGGGCAGGGTTACGGCTACGCCCAACCGGCGGCAACCCATATAAGGCGGGCCCCGCTGCCAACACTCGGTCAGGAAATCTTAACATATGGGGGAGCCGGAGGAGAGGCAGGGGCCAGCGGAGTCCGGCCGCAGCGGCCCTGGACAGTTGCAGGCAGTCCCGCCACATGTCCCCCCCCCCCCCCCCGGTCCGACCACCCATGGCCAGGGACCGGGGCCAGCTGGATCCGGCTGCAGCCGATAACCTAAGGAAGCCCGGCCCAGAGAAGGACGAGACCCCTCTTCCTTTTCTCCTCCGTTGTGGCAGCAGCAACACGCCGGGCGCCACTTCTGTTATGAACCATGACCGCGGCAACTCTGGACGGCGGGATGTCCTGTTCGTACCTCCATGGAATTTAGTCCAAGTTGGGCTGGGAGGGAGAGGCGACGCGGACGAGCCTCTCCCACCTCCATAGATAGGAGGTCTCCCAGCCCCCGGCCCAACGCCGAACTCCCCCAGCCAGGCGGCGGTGCCAATACCTGCGTAGCACCGAACATACCATGGTGGTGCCCCAGTACTTGCGCAGCACCGAACGTGCAATGGTGCCCATATTTTCGGAGCACTGAATATGCAATGGCTGCGCCGATACTTGTGCAGCACCGAATGTGCGCCGCAGGTGGCCATACTCCCACAGCACTGAGCACGAGACTTGGGGAGCACCGGATGTGGAGAGACCTTCGTGCAGGCCGATGAAAAAGAGCAGCATGGAGTGCACCAGGAGAAGGAGACGGCGCGAACGAGTCTCCCTCGCCCCCCAGGTGGGGGCATCACAGCCGCACCCCAGCCGAACGTCCCGCTTCCACAACACAGAGTTCCATCCCCTATTTGTCCTCAGAAAGGTCTCTTCCACTCTTGCAGACTCGACGAGAGGGGACCGCTGCAGGGCCTCAAAATGGCGTCTGGGTCCGCTGGAAGGCGGGCCTCGGCCACTAGAGTAACTTTGACCAGCAATGTAACTCGGTCGCTTGCCCACCGGAGCACGAGCTCCCACCTCCGACAGCATCTCCACAGCCTTGAAGAGTCTACGAAGGTCCCCGGCGGAGCCCTCGGCCCCTGCAGGCTTCCGGTAAGGGACAACTGCCTTGATCACCAGCGAAATAAACATGACATTGCCACTCCTTCTGTTAGCATGAATTCTAGAACTGCCGAAAAGGACTCTGGTCCAACCGCCAGTTGTAGGAAACTTTTTCCTGATGCTACTTCCGGACTGACCCGGCCCCGCCCAAAATGGCGCCGGTATCAATAGGAACTTACGAACACCTCGTGGTGTTTCTTTTTGCTAAATAAAAAACTTGATGTTCTGAGACATGTATATGATCCTTTGTACACTTGACGAGAAAGGAGGAGAGTTCACTCGACGAACATGTAAAAGGACCCCGTTAAAAATGTTGATTACAAATGTACGATGTATTATATTTTTATAGCTGATGTATAACCCCGCTTATGACGCACGCACACGGTATGCATATAGGAAATCTGATTGCCACTAGTCTGACTATTATGAAATAAAATGCCCCCGATCCCCCAACCACTTGATAGAATGTTTTTATTGCTGCAAAACAACACCCCCACTGTACGCACTTTAGCCATTGCCGTGTCCGGCCAAATACGATCGCACCCTCATAAATCCACGTGCTGAAATGATTTTGCAAAATAAAGGTTTTCGAAATTATGAACGGGTACTGCATGCTTTATTTAAAAATGTGGGATCGGCGGGAGAGTTCTTTTCTGTGCACCCTACTCTGCTCTCTCTTTAAGGTTATTAGAAGATGGTTGCCCAGCCCCGGAGGAAGGATCGGATCTACGACTCGATACTCTGCCTTCAAGGTACGCGACTGACTCATGAACTCTCGCGTGGAGAAAGACCTCGACTTCTGAGGATGGGTAAAACGAAACGGTATAAATGATGGAATGTAAAAGTAGGGTAAAATAAAACGATGTAAATGTTACAAGGCACGACGCTCAAAGGTATTAGGGAACAGAGCGGACCAAAGAACTGAAGAACCTCAGAACGTCACAGCGTTGAAAGAGATTTAAGGACCCCGATAGTTAAATACACCTGCCAACTAGAAACTTCGTGCTAAGTACTTCTGATTCTCTAACGTTTTCCTACTCACAGCCCATAAGGACACACTGCCCCCACTCTATCCCGAGGAGATAAGACGGGTATGAGGTAAGTAAAGGACCCTTGAATCCATGTATTTGATATGCGCGAATGTTGTCCCCCTCCCTTCCCCTCTTTTCCCTCCCTCTGCAGGTTACATCAGAGATCACAGCCGAGGTGTGGCGAAGATCTGAAGCCTTGCCATGTCTGATACACGAAGCAGACTAGCGCCGCAAGGTGGCACCTAAGCACACCCACGAACTACTAATGTAACAGACAAACCAACAAATAGTATGACTTGATGAAAAATGATCACCCTTAATCCATGATGCGTGAATGGACACATGTCGCGTGTGAATGAAACTATGAGAGAACGTTTGTGTGTGACTGAAGCGCTGACTCAACTGGTCAAAGGACCAAGAATGCAAGAAGGGCGACACGATGTTGCCCCCTTTTTCCTTTTTCTCAATGCATGTCCCCCGTACCCGACCTAATGCTCGCCCGTCCTGAACCGCATGCTTACAAAATACTAACACAGACCTGCGATGTCTTGTATCGAGTAATACGCTGAATAATCTATCTTAAATACACGGCCGCTCCCTATGTTGCACGTGTACTATCTAGCCTATTGTTACACATCTCTCTCTCTCTCTCTCTCTCTCTCTCTCTCTCTCTCTCCTCCACACTCTCACTCTTCCGAACGACTAGCACCTAAATTGGCAAACCGCCACCCCTAGCACACCACCCAATTGGCTTCAAATACCGCCAGTATTTGCTCAAAACTTGTCTTTAATGCAATCACCCTAACGCTGTGTCACCACCTCTCCTTTCCAAAAAAAAATAAATATTTCGATGAAACCGAGATTTGGCTATTAAGGAAAGGACAGGTAAGACGACTGAGGTTCCCTAATCTGACCCGTAATAAGGGAACTACATGTCAGCGGCCCCTATGATGGAATAAAATGTCTCAGATGACGCGACCTTCCCCGTTCCGAATTGTCACAATCTCCAAACCATAAAGGTAATCGAAACCTGCCCATCTTCCCAGGACGCACCCAGTATTGTGTTCAGTTGCCCCAGATAAGAGTTTTTAACTATCCTCCACCCCCGATTGTAAAAGATGAGCCGACTTGCAACTAACGCAGGCCAGCTGTGGTTCCTAGAAGTGATTTTTGATAGGCAAATTTCAGAGTTTGGAATTCGAGAAATGCCACTGAACGCTCACCAACTGAACTGTGGCCTTCTGCTGATAGTACCCTTATAACCCAAAAAGTAAAGTGATGTCCCCCCCCCATCGCAGTTTTCCATGTCCCTAGCTATTTTCCCATGAGACCCCTGTCTGTTCTAATTTAGTAATCAGGCCGTGAGAGACTGCATAGGAACCAGAATGATGGTTTACAAAGCTAAGGATTAGATCGAAACGAAGAAAATCATTGCAATAAATCTTGTGGAAAGCGAAAATGTTTAGTTAAAAGGCAGGATGCATTGATAAAATGAAAGATGTTTAGCCTATGTTCGTCCCTCAGCGAGATACCTATTAGTACCATGTTGATAGCTCGCAACACCCTTTGTAAATATAAACCCCTAGAGAATGGTATAGCTTTGTCAGGCTTGTATTACGAAGGTGGGTCTCCATCAGATGAACTGTTGTGACTGTAATAAATAGTTGTGAAGGAAAGTCGTAGTAAATCCAGCAGGCCCACCATCGATCATTTATATGTCAGTTGTGAACCCTAATATAACGGATGTTTCTATTCTCATTTACCTGGAGCTGGGAGAGAAATAGACTTATGTGATTACCTTCCTCTGCCAACTCTCTAAAGACTGTCTTTTCGAACTCATTTAAGGGTACGACTGTCGGAGGAAAGAAGGACCGGATGTGGGAGCACATGGCCTGACTACAGATCTTGGAACACCTGCGACGTTGGCCGAGGCGAGACCGCGACAGAAAGGAGCTGCAGGACGAGGCACTATTTCCGACAAAGTGAGAGGAAAGGGCTAACCTGATGCCCCTGCCTAATGTTCAAATGTGTGCCGAAAGGTCCCCGCTCCCTAAACTCGGTCATGAGCCCGCCAACCTGAAATTTTCCGTTCCCCTAGTCTGTTCTCGGTCTGGCCTTTGCTCCATCCCCCTTTTTCTCCGACCTACCCTATGGACTATTTTTACACTCTTCTTCCATCTGAACTTTTTGACTATCGACTCCAAAGGACACAGGGCGAAAAGGACCTTTTTGCCCAGAAACGCGAGGAAAAGGTCGTGCCCTGCAACACGGGACCTAGAATAGAGCTGGACCTTTAGCTCCACCGCCGGTGCTCCACAGCGCCAACAAAGGACGACAAACAGTACTGAGAACTCATTTAACTTCGAACATTGACACCCTCAATCATCGTTTTTGCTACGTCTCGTTTCTCTCCCAGCCACCATTGTATTGATTATGCTCCAACCAAAGATATATAGAGCCCGTATATAATAACCTGTATGCAATGTACTCACTGCCCGCTACAGAATCATTTTTTGTATTACATTACTATGACTTTCCTGCTAACAAGTTTATCAAAGTTTTTCAATAGACCCGCCTCCTAAAACTAGAGATCTTAAATGTAATGTTTACGACTCCTTCACCTGGGTTCCTACTACTTTTTCTTATGCCCACCATAATAGACTTGAATAGGAAATAGATCAGCAAGATGTCTTGAATATGTTAAAGGGAGGACTGTGGAAAATTAGTACGGTTTGGTGAACATTATCTGCGCCATCTTGCCTTTTCCCCTGATGCCACACTTTTGTCGTGCGCGCCCGCCATTTTAGGTGCCTCGATCAGGACCATCCCTTTTGCATGCCACTGGCCCCCGACATAGCCCTTCGCCCTCACCAAGCCTACACGCTGACCAACCCCCCCCTCGCTCGCACATGCTTTTGAGTCATAAACCCCTCTTCAGCGCAGCTCTGCCTCAAAGCCCCATCCTGTTCCCAGCGCGACCCCTCCCTTCATTCTTTTTATAGTCCCCGGTCCTTTGATACAAAAACCCCCCTTTTCCTGTGCCCGTTTGTCTTCCTTGCTCCCAGGCCAACACCTAGCTCTGCCGATACTATTCCTCGCCCCTCTCCGTACAGTAGGAAGCTTCCCTCATCAAAGGACCCCCGAGTTGATCAAAGCCCCCACCCCTCTAGATCCAATCGAACCTCCCACATTCCATGAATCGGAGGAATATCCAGCTGCGCGATAACCATCACCTGTTGTGACCGGGGTGGGGACTTCTACTGTAAATGTGTGTGGGAACGGGCCCGAAGGGGAGATCCCGGGAATGTCTTTCCGTACATCAAAGCATTGCCATGAATATGTAAACTGTCATAAAAGCCATGAAACCTGTATATAAGGGTCCAGGCCTCAGAGGGAGCTAGAGCACCTTATGACGATACCTGCTGTCTGTTTTGTTGTGTTCTCCTCCGGAGAGAATAAAACCTTGTTTCCTGCTTTCCAGTCTCCAGCGCCTGCCTCTTTATTGATTAATAATTCGTGGGTTACAGAGGCAATACCGCCGGGCAAATATCGATTGTCCCCGACCCTAGGTTTTACAGAGGCAATACAACCAAAGGTTGCGCGGCTAAAGGCTGCGGAGGTGCCGTAGCACTCTGCACATAAGGGGGTGGCGAACTCAATAAATGCGACATTAGGGGGTCTTTTTCAAGATCTTTTGCTGCATCTTGCTGAAGAGGCGGCAAAACTGGATAACATTTATCGATTACCATTTTACGTTGCCTGTGCAACTGCTCACTTGCCTGTTCTTCTTCATTATCTTTATACTGCATAGCAGCTTGCATTATCGGGATACCCCTTTCTCTCTTATTTTTCTTCTCTAATTTAATTTCTTTCTGTTTGGCTTCCTTACGCCATTGGAGGAAAGAGTCAAACATCGCCGGCCGGGCTTTCTTCTTAAAAAGTTTAACTTCGAGATGATCTAAAACCTCCGTGACAAAGCTACCATATTGGGGCCATTTTAAAACACCATCCTTTCTGGTGTATCTGATCCACACTTCATTATATGTGATAGGGCCTACTCCATGTTTCACATATAATTCATAAGTTGGAGTTCCAACCGGAGGAACCGGACACGATTCCTCCAATCGGGAATCCCTATTACAACCAAGACAAAACAAATTTCCAAGTCTGCTAAGACCAGGCATCTTCGCTCACTAGTCTAGCTTCAAACTTCAAAGGATTATCGAAATGCGATAGTCTCGTGAATACACGAGTCCCTCGGCTTTGGTACTTGCAAGTTCCAAATCAAAGATCCCAAGGGAATACCCAAACTAAGAACCAACTAAGGACTGGGAGACGCTCCACTTATACTTAACTGAGGTATCGAGGACGTCACCAGAAAACTCGTCTATCGTTTCGCTCTACCAATCATCAAGGGCCCAAAACAGGGCGATAGTCAGGGCAGCAGTCCTTCGCAGCCGTCGGGAAGCGGGGAACCTCGCAGCAAAGACTTTCGGACCACGTCGACATGCAGGGGTCGATGAAGTGGCGGCCTTCCTCCAGAATTTCCACACGAAGCTCCTCACGAACCTCTGGCTTGGACGGGTACCGCTGATTGGGTGCCAACTGAAGTACTGGGTTTTTCAGAACCGGTAACCCAGCGGTGCCAGGGACAACACCCTAAGACTTCAAGTCCTTCCTGTTTTAGACTACAGAAACACAGAGTCTTCTTGGTGAAGTCAAAGATCGAGTTTATTGGCTGCAACCAAGTAACAGGCGTCCTAGAAGTACAACACGGTGTATATTCTCAGGAGACTGCTCCATCTTACAAAGCCAGGCTTCTCTTTTTATACAAAATATTACGCTTTAGGCAAACATTCTTAAGTTTACAGTTGACCATTCACATATTTTCACTACAAAGAAAAAGCAGAGTCATGATGACAAGCCCATATTTCAGTTAGTCCAGCCCACAACAAATTACCCGGCAAGGCCCAGTATTTTCATCAGATATCGGTGGACCCCCAATAAAAACGGGCACCTCCTAAAGCAGGTCATAAAGTAGGAAACAGGGACAGGAGTGTGCAAGATTAGGCGTGGTTTGTGTGCGATGAAAGGTTTATGGCATGTTGTGCCTTGATACTATCTCGTTCGGCCACTGGGAGAGGAACTGACCAAACAGGTTTGGCCTTGGGCAGTGGAGTCAGCTTGCCCAGGTCGCAGAGAAGTCAGGAAAGGTGTACGTGTCCTTCAGAATCGGGTTTGGCCTTAATCATTTGCCTATGTGAGGGCAACTCACAAAATGGTTGCCGTACACAAAATGGAACCCGAGGGTTCAGGACGAAAACGACGATTTCAAGGTGAAACCGTCACTCGAATATGACGAAAATGCTTGTGCATAGTGTACTAGCCATTCTCGGTCTTCTGATATCAAAATCGTCATAATACGATGATGTTTATAACACGAGTCCAGAAATTTAAGTACTACACTACAGCCCGAACGGCTGAACGGAATTACAAGAAATTTGGCAAAATGGTAGAGTCTGATTCGCAGATCACGCTTTTGCTTAAATGGCGTAAATCCCTCCAGTAGTTCCTGAGAAAATCAAAAGAGAAAAAAATATATATCTACCTTCGCGTGCACGAGCTGCATGCTGATTGGCTGCCACTGTCTGTCAACACTCCAAAACAGAAATTGTTGGCAGCCATCTTGTGCCTCGGTAGACTGAGTCACAAGAAAGCAGAAAAACAAAGATGTAGAACTCAAAAAGGGGGCAGGGTTGAAGCAGCCTGACCCCCTAGGCCTGCTTTTTTGAAAAATCGCGGGGTGCGCTTACGGTACGCGTACGGTCCTTGTGGGACTACCCTGAGCAGGCCTAGGGGGTCAGGGGGCTTCTACCCTGCCCCCTTTTTGAGTTCTACACCTTTGTTTTTCTGCTTTCTTGTGCCTCAGTCTACCGAGGCACAAGATGGCTGCCAACAATTTCTGTTTTGGAGTGTTGACAGACAATGGCAGCCAATCAGCACGTGCTGCATGCTCATTGGCTTTCAACACTTCAAGCCAGGAAGTGTTGGCAGCCATCTTGTGCTCGGTAGACTGAGGCACAAGTAATCAGAAAAACAAACATGTAGAACACAAAAAGGGCGCAGGGTAGAATCTCCCTGACCCCCTAGGCCTGCCCAGGTGGTCCCACAAGGAACCCCAAGGCACCAAAAATGTTTTTTAAAAACCCGGTCTGTTTTTTTTAACAAATTACTTCCCTGGGGGAACGAAATCGTGGGGGCATAGTGATAAAGAAGTGTGGGGGGGCCCAATCCCCCCCACACTGCCACAGGGACCGCCGTCCCCCGGGGCAAAGCTACGCAGCCCCCTGGCGCATACTGGAGGCTCTTGGTGGGCTAGTTTACCCTCAGTATGCAAGGTGAATTAGTTCCCCCTCTGCAATTGCGCCAGGGGGCTGCGTTGCAGAGAGGTGTAAAAAGGGGCATAGCCTCATTACACCTCTCTGCAATGCAGCCCCCTGGTGCATACTGGAGGTTCCAGATGGGCTTGTTGGCACCCAGGGACCCCCAGTATGCAAGGGGAATTAGTTTCCCTTCTGCAAATGCGCCAGGGGGCTGCGTTGCAGAGAGGTATAAAAAGGGGCATAGATTACACTACACCTCTCTGCAAGGCAGCCCCCTGGCGCATACTGGAGGTTCCAGGTGGGCTAGTTGGCCCCCAGGGACCCCTAGTATGCAAGGGGAATTAGTTCCCCCTCTGCAAATGCGCCCGTGGGCTGCGCTGCAGAGAGGTGTAAAAATGGGTGTGGCCTCATTACACCTCTCTGCAATGCAGCCCCCTGGGGAATACTGGGTGTTCCTGGTGTGCTAGTTGGCCCCCAGGGACCCCCAGTATGCAAGGGGAAATAGTTCCCGCTCTGCAAACGCGCCAGGGGGCTGCGTTGCAGAGAGGTGAAAAACATTTTTTTTCAATTTAAAAAATAAAGTATCTAAAAATAAATAACTTAAAATAATGTGGTAAATCAGTATAAAAAATATAACAATTAATACATTTAAAGATTATCATTTACAAAACCATTGAAATTCACTGAAAAAAACATAGTTTTCAGCCATGTTATAGTTAGGAATTAGCATTGAAAAAACCTTAGAAATTCACAGAAAAACCATAGGTTTCACACACATCATAATTAGGAATTAGCATTTAAAAAACCTTGCAAATTCACTGAAAAAACCATAGGTTTCAGGCCTGATATAGTTAGGAATTAGCATTTAAAAAACCTTGCAGATTCACTGAAAAAAACATAGGTTTCAGGCCTGATATAGTTAGGAATTAGCATTTAAAAAACCTTTGAAATTCACTGAATAAACCATAGGTTTCAGGCCTGATATAGTTAGGAATTAGCATTTAAAAAACCTAAGAAATTCACAGAAAAAACTGTAGATTTTAGGGGTGTTATAGTTAGCTGGACATTTCACTCATACAAAACAATTGAAATTCCTCCGATATAGTTAGTTGCACTAAATATATCTTGCGCGTCCGCAATCCACTGCTGATGATGTCACATATTATATCATTCATGACATGGTCAGTGACATCACTGATGACATCTCAAATGACATCAATGATGACATCATCCACGTGACGATACACCTCATCATACACTAGTATAACCTTTCGTCACTCACTGTAAAATACAGAGTACCATATTAAAATCCATTGACACACCAATACAAGTTTCTAAAAATCCACTCAGTGATTCCTAGATCTATACACACATCTAATCACTTACCTACAGATTCACTCATACATGCAGTCAATGATCAATAGAACACTATCAAATATACTTATACACCTATATTGACATTACACTCCAGCACACATCCTATTCACTTATAAAGTTATCCTATTCACTTATGCAAACAATGGATCATACTTACATTTACTTAGCAATACACTTATACAAACACCACTTTATCTATTCATATAGATAGTAAATTATACTTAGTGTGTTATAAAATCACTATTACAAGCATACAGTTATCTATACAGTCATGCATACAATCACTGAGTCCTACGTATACTTATTTATAAACAACAACTGACACATACATTGCCCTTTATTTTTCTACTTTGTTGGACATGTACCATTAAGAGAGATATTTGCTCATCACCACACTCATAAAGATATTCACTAACCCAAACAACTGTTCTAACATGTAGTCTTAACGTCATATACCTACTAAATCAACTATTCACACATCTTTGGGCAGTCACACACCTCCCACCGAACCACACACACATTCACTCTCCCATACAAATACTGAGTTAACTAATCAATAACTTTTATCGACTTTCAATTAGCTAGTAACCAACTGGAGAAGTAGTTTTTACAACAACTGACAAAGTGATACAGATGTTCACACAGTTTAGTCACTATCTAATATGTTTAGAGAGACACTTTAAATTAGTCAAGTAAACAGTCAATCACACTGCTACTAAATCCACAATCCAGATATTTATATTTATATATCAACTTATTCGTCAATGCAAATTGCCCTATATATAATACATATTTAAATAACAAAGCAAACCACATTCACTTCATATCTTAAGGCATCTAAATGAGACAGATATTTTCGAATCTTGATTGCCATTTGTACAAAAGAGATTACAGAATGCATTGATTTTACATATTTTAATTTACATAAATAATGAAAAGCATCAATTTTGGCAGGGTGTGATGCTCACATCGTTTCTATCATTTGCCAGAGATTAAACGAGGGAGGGTGGCAGGCTTACTACATAAAGTATGCTCAAATGACTAGACCAACCATCAGAGGCAACACTGTTACCCTTTCATCTTTTTTCCAAAGGTCTCTGATCTTCCATGACTAATTTGAGTCACTTGGAAAAATATGTAATGTTTTAATGTCCCCTTTTCATAGTTACTTATCTTCCTGCACTGACTTTGTGAAACAACTGTGTGTCACTTTTTCTAATATTCACTGATTCCCTGGTTTTCATCTTTTGGGCCCAATATATAAATAGATGTTTGAGCAGAAGATCTCATGTACATATCCATAAATACTTGATTGAAGGATCAATGGATTAGGCCAGTTCTACATGAACAATTATATTCATCCTATCATAGTAAAGATCAATATTTTTTTCATTCCACCTTATTCTCTTCATTTGCTCAACACCAGAGATCTTGGGTGAGCTATCAAATGTGAGTGAGCATGGCTAAAATTAAATATTTGTTGCGTGTAATAAAATGTTTTTTAACAATTAAATTACTTATAAAAGGATAACTGGAAAATGCATAAGATTAATTTAACATTGCTATTCTCTTTGGGAAAGGCGAATAATGGCCATTAACTGATCTTTTTGATAATGTCCATATATAGCTCCAATATTTGTTTTCTAATTTTTGGTACTGTTATTTGATTGGTGATCCTCTAAATGCCTTTCTCCCAGTGAAATAACTGAGTGCCCATGGAATAATACATGAAGGTACAATATTCTAACTTTTTCACTAGATTGCAATATACTTTAAGTACTTGAAGCATCATTAATTTGTAAACCATTTCCAGTATGAAATTGTTAAAGACAAATTGGATGGACTACCCCATCAGTATTGTTACTTTCAAATCAAATTGAAGAAAGATGTGTGGCCTGTAAAACAAACTCAAATTTGGAGCACAGAATGTAGTACTCTGGTAACATTACAGTACGAACTACAACATGCAACTCACAAACTTCCAGGCACTGATTTCCTCCTTGTCAATCGTTTCTATGTGTAGATCTCGGCCTTGTTTGCAAAAATCTCAGTGCACTTAGGTATTTGTTATTGCAGTAAATGCTGGAGGGGAAAAAGTGAGAGGTGTACAAATGAGAAAAAAGAAGTCGGCTTTAGGGACATTGAAGAAGCGTTTAAGTACACACCAAGTAGTAAGTCAGACACTCCACATGGCCTATCACTGGTACTGCAACACACTTTTTTAGAACTCAGCGGTGACAAAAAATAACACTAATGCCACATAGAAATAGGAAAATAACTAAAAAATGCTTGTAAATGTGTTCATCAATTTTTACTTGCAATACTTTCTACTTACCAAAATCGTACTTGTTATTTTTAATTAATTTCCTTATAATAAATATTGCAACAAGACATGCAATACACCTGCTATTGCAAAGGGGAGGGTTAGCAGTCAAGACTCAATCACTGATCACCAGGTGACTCTCATTACAACACAACTAATTGCATGACAGAATAAGATATACAACATTAATCCAAATGGGAAAATACATTATTTTGGTTCATTATGTGAATATCTTTGTAGCATTGCCCCTCACTTTGAGGAATAATTATTTATCAACATATTTGACAGTTACAGTGAAATGTTCATCACCAGATACTGTCTCCCTCTGAAGTGATCCACGGCATGGTGACAGACTGGGGGCAATTGCCTGGCAAGTGGGGGGCCTGAACTTACCAGCTGTGCGATGTTGCTGCCGTTCGTTGCCCCTTGTCGCTTTTCCTGCTTCTCCTCATCGCTGGGGGGGGGGACTCGATCCCCCAGCACAACGCATCCTTCAGGAAGGGGGCGGGTCATGCCCTGATGCGCTACAAAGGTGCTGGAAATCTCCTGCAGTGCTGGATGTGCACAGGTGCGCCCGTCCGCCACCGACTGGTGAATTGCCACCTCCCTTGGATTGTTGAACTCCGATCTCCTGAGACACGGTAAGGAGTCATTAATATACTAACAAACACAACAATGCTCTTATCTACAGATATGGGCAAACATAAATGTGCTACTGCCCCTTTAGGCAATAGAAACAAAATTGCACAAACCAGCGTTCCTATGACCAACTATCTAAATACTGCAACGGGACTAATTAACAAGGAAATTGTGAATGCGGAGGAACGTATAGCTGCAACAATAACAGTCTTAGCTGCAGCTACAATAGAGATTAGGCCTGACATGGCTGCTTTAGAAACTAAGCCAAACACTAATATCCCTTCAAAGGATATAATGTCGTACCAGCAACACATAGGCAAAGCACCAGGCGTATCCAGCTTGCCACCGGAGAAATCAGTTTTAACAAAAAGCACTGACCTGATTCCCCCCAACTAAAAGGAGTAAAAAAGCCAACGGAAATAATAGCAGCAGAATCCCTAACACAGATTATTAAACTGCAGCTCACAACATTGCCTATGAATATGGATGGCACATCAATATCTAATCATCCACAAACTCCTATTTAAGAAATTACATGGGAAGATTGATACTATTGGGAGGAAACTACTGTCCGAGATAACTAAGATCAAAAGTGAAGTAACTCAGATTACAACATTATTCACAGAGACACTATTGCCCGATAACAACTCAGGCGCATGCTCTAGGAAGAGCCGATCTCTGGGAATAACTAAAGATCACAGTCCATATATAGCTGTTAATGCCATCATAGACCCAGAGCTCATGACCGAACTAAAGAGATTATTGACGGGAGCAAAACAGCCTCTTGCTATGACAAATTCTATTCGGACCACCACAATAACAATTGATTTTAGAAATTCGGATATACATTCCTCTATTCCCTGTGCAACAAGTATTAGCCTGCAACCGTTACATATACTGTGGTGGTATATGATATACCATCACAGTCAACCACTTATAGCATTGTTTCGGGAAAACATGCCCGATTTGCAGGATGGGGTCAAAGAACAATTGGGAGACTTAAAGAACATTGTTGTGTACTGGTTTACAAATAATTGAGATCACAACCCTAATTTTCATTTTCAGAGTATCAATATGGTAAGAAGAGTATGTTAGGGCAGGACATCCCCTGAACGCTGCCAAGGGGACTGCATTGTTGCAACTTTTTGCTTTCCAGAAATGGTAAAAGAACGAATTAGCAAATTTGTGCACCAAGACAATATATTATCGTAGTCCCTCTGGATTTCTTCTATAAACCAGGCGTGGAGCAAGCTATTAATTCTGACAATAGAACTTGCCCAGTAGATTGGTGCACACCAAATATCAAATAGATAATTGATTACCTACATAAGGCCGCTGATCATGAACTCTGTGTTGATAAAAGTGTAAAATGCAGTAGAAGGACCATACAACGCATAATAACCAAAAATAAATCTGATCTGATTGAAGTATTGCCACATGTAAACCCGAAGGTTCTAACATGGAATATTGCTGGTATGAAAAACAAGATACATGACAAAGTTTGACTTGAATCCTTTAAAAACTGCCACATTTACAAGAAACCTGGCTTACAGAACCTTTTCACCTTGATGGATTTATTACGGTTACCACCTCAGCGTTCCCCTCTCAGAATGGAAGGGTCAAGGAAGACTTTCTGTCTTGGTCTCTGTTACATCTACTTGATTTTTAAAGAAAGCCTGTACTAAGTCACAATTCTTTCAACTATTGCTGTTACAAAATCTTGAACGTCAATGCAGTTTAATGATTAACTTTCATAATAACGTCTTTGATGATTCCAGAAATAAGTTCATAATAGCCCTAGAGAAGGAGATAGATACATTTATAAAAACAAATTAAAAGTGATTGTTTTTTTTTTATCCGGGTAGTGGATTTTATTAGCAAGAGATATGATATATTGAAAGGTGAAAATTTTGATCATGCGTATTTATATGGGGAACCCTATTCTCATGTCCCACATAATTTGTATGGAGAGACTATCAATAATTGTAATGTATAAATACAACCTAGAAATGTTGGAACAATAATATTAATAATAATCCACATTTGTATAGCGCACAAACACCCGTTAGGGTCTCTAGGCGCGGGGGGCCGTCGGGAAGATTAAGCAAGCTATTGCTCAGAGTCGCATGGTGCTGGGCTAATCTGCCGCCGGACCCGGGGATCGAACCCTGATCCCTAGATTCCAGCGTCAGTCGCCCTGGCCGCGGCGCCACACCTCTCCCGTACAATCTATCGCAGAGAGTAAGCCACAGATACCAAAATACATAGGGCACGGATTATGGATCATATATTATACTCTGAGTCTGGACAAGCGCTGATTGTAAAACTGGACTTAGTAGAAACTTTCTTTTACAAGATGACAACTCTTTTGAACCATTAAAGGTTTGTTCTGGACTGAGCAAGTCTGGAAAATCTGTCTCTCCAGCTCCTGCAGCAGACCAAGGAAGCAAGGAAACAGCAGAGTAGTGGCGGTGCTGATTATTTAAAAAAAGACGGGACAGGCCAGATGCAAGGAGCAGGGACCAGGCAGCCGACAGCGGAGAGCCATCATGACTTTTTCATGGTCGCACGACCCAGGCCCTGACCAACATCATGCTGCCACAAGCTGCCACACGTCCTAGCCCACTTTAGCCCACTGAGTGCGGCATTGGAGTGGCAGGGGGAAGTAGTGCAGTTCAGTAGTGTGGAGGTTTGTGTTTCAATAAGCCTGCCTGGTGCTTGAGCTCCTCTTCCCTTGACTTCGCTTCCCTTGATGGTTCCCTTTGCTGCACACGGCAGGTGCCCCAGCATTAGTCTAGGGAAGGAAATTCCGTTCCACTCGTGGAATTTGCAGAATTTTGATAATTTAACTTTCTGCGTAGAAAGCGGAATTGCCAATACTTCTGCGATCCACGGCTTCGCAGAATTTATTGCTTGTTCGCGCTTTCAAAAGGCATGTTCGCAAGATATTTTGCCTGAGCATGCAAACAAGGTTTGCGAACTGGAAAAAAACATCACAACGGGCGGAACAGGCAATTCTAAGTGTTCGCGGAACTTTTGCATGCTTGCGGAGATCTTTTACCGTTTTGCTGAGCTTTGCGTAGCGCGACTACGCAAATTCTGCCCACCCCTACCCAGGATCCAGGGGGCAGAGCTCCGAGCCACTGAGATGCTGAGTCAGACGCCGGATTGAGCAAAGCTGGGCTGGACCGTTTGTTGCTGCGGAGCGTGCGGCTGCAACTTCTTTCTTGCCATGTCCTCCCCCACCGCCTTACTATCACCTTACTTGCCTCACCAGCTGCACCAGCAAGGAAGAGCAAGAAACTTCGAGCCCCGATTGGTAGGAAGTGACTTGGCAAACCAGAGGCAGAGGACAAGATCTTTGTGAGTTAGGGAGTAGGGGTAGCAGGCTAGAACCACGGCCTTGCCTGCACGTGCCATATTTCGAACAGTAAAGGATTCTGACCCATAATCAGCACGGTTGGGCCGATATTATACTATCACAACAAAAGCATATGACAATTCTTTTTTTTTTTTTTTTGTCCTCATATATGCCACCAGTAGATATTAGCTCTAAATGGGCGTACTCCAGGCCACTGACACAAACTAACCGTTCCTGCCCTTAAGTTTGTGGATAGTCGATAGAGATTGCCCAGAGGGAAGGTCGTTTCCAGTCCTACTCCCTCTCTCGATGTTACTTGCCACATAACCTCTGGCATAATCATTGGACTTTTGTTGTTATTTCTCACACCATGATTTTAAGGCAGACCAAAGTTTTACAGATTTTACTCCTCCACACAGCATATCCAATCTACTCACCGCCATGATATTTCTGAGACAATCCACAAATTTTGGAGGGTGTTCCGATTTCCACTCTTTGCAGATCTCCCTTCTGGCAATGACAACCACATAGAAAATAAACTGTGATATACTGCTGTTTATATTATAATCAGATGGAAAACCAAAGAAAACTAGTCTGGGAGTGCATATAATTGGTGATAACAGTACCTCTTCTAGGAATCCACACACCTGTCTCCAGTAGCTACCTATCTCAGGGCATCCAACAAACATATGACCATCATCTGTTGCGGGAAACTTACATCTTGGGCATGAGTACTGTACTGCTGAAATTTTTGACAGTTTCGCCGGAGTCCAGTAAGCCCTATATGCTGTAAACAGGTGGTTTCTTCTCAAGTTCGATGGTTTATTAATTTTTTGAGAAAGTATGCAAGAATCTGTCCAGACTTTTTGTATATCACCTGAGATCTGTACTGTAGAAGTATCCCATAACTTGATTATTTCAGCCTCTGGGTTATCTTGGCTCCCCACTAAAGTTCTATATGACTCAGCTACCTCGCCCTTCCATCCCTTCTCCCTACTGATTGATTCCAACGGAAAACTCTCTTCTTCTGTATTCCAGTTCTGACTTCCCCACCAAGCGGACAGCTGGTAAAACTTAAATCTTGTAATAGTACCTTCCGTTAATCTTGATAGGGTTTCCCAACTTAATAGTGTCGAACCATTACGAAGGTCCCCCCATTTCATAAAGCCAGCTTTCCTTAACAGGAGAGCTAGTTGATCCATTAAGCATTCCGGAGTGCCGGGGGAATCCCAAATTGGGGCTTGAGAGTGGTAATAAGGGATGCCTAAGATTTTTCGTATCAATTGCCAGTTATCTAAAGCTGTCCGTAGGAGCTTTAAACGATTTAAAAAAAAAACTTCTGGTCTCCAAACTTAAAAAGAAAACAATCTGAACTATATGGAAGGTCTAACAGCATAGCCTGAAAGAGTCTGCCATGTGAGGTAGAGTCCAACTTATTAGCTAAAAGTCTGAAGTTTTTAAACTGAAAGGCGTAGCAATAAAGAAGTAGATCTGGGAGTGCCAATCCGCCGAGTTTTAGTCCCCTTCTCAACTTCTTTCAGGCTATTCTGGGAGACTTAGTTGCCCAAATAAAAGATCCAATCCTCCCTTGCAGATTAGAAATATCTTTTTTATTAAAGATCAAAGGAATAGAATTAAATAAAAAGGTGACCTTTGGCAAGATAATCATTTTGACTAGGTTCACCCTACCATAGATGTTTAAGGGTAGAGTGTTCCATCTAGTCAAAAGCTTTCTAACTTCTTTTACAACTATTAACCAACTAGTCTTAGAAGTTTCTTCCAAATTGTGGTTGAGATGGATCCCCAAATATCTAATTTTGGATTTTGCTTCTGGGATAGGGACAGGATTATTCCAGCTCATTATGTCCGTTTTGTCTCTGTTGATGCTGTACCCCGATATTGTACCAAAACCTTCGGCCAATTGAAATAGTCTTGGTATTGCCTCCTCTGGATTAGACGTATAAAGGAGGAGGTCGTCAGCATAAAGAGCTGTCTTAAGCACTAGGTCTCCTATTATGAATGGTTTAATTTCTGAGTCCTGTCTCAGGGAACAAACAAAAGGCTCAATGTAAATATCAAATAAGAGGGGAGATAGGGGACACCCCTGCCTTGTTCCTCTGGAGATATTCAGCCATTCAGATAAACTGCCGTTGACCAAAAATTTTGCCCTGGGACCCCTATACAAAGTTTCAATTACTTTAATAAAAATCTCTGGAAAACCGAATTTTGCCATTGACTTCCATAAGAAGAGCCAGTTTACTTGATCAAACGCCTTAGCAGCGTCTATCGCTACAATAGTAAGCGGTACCTTTTTTTCAATTGCAGTGTCTATCGCTCCGATGACTTGAAATGTCAGTTCATTCAATTGGCGGCCTGGTATAAACCCCCTCTGGTCTGGGTGGATAATTGACCTAATTATTTTAGCTAGCCTGGATGCCAAAATACCAGAGTAGATTTTTAAATCCGAATTTCGAAGTGATATCGGTCGATATGACTCTATCTTTTTCGGGTCTTTATTTGGTTTAGCTATCAGAGAGATTGTGGCATCTGACCTGGAGGATGGGATTTGCTCTCCCTGAATGAATATGTAGTAGGACTAAAATTTCTTCCATATTATCTTATTTCTAGCCATCTTTTTCAGTTGTGACCGAACCTCTCCCTCTGTTATCTCAGTGACTAAAAAAGCTTTGTCTGAGTCACTCAACTGTGGTAGCTCTCTCGAAGCCCACCAATTGTCTAGTTCTTCCACCCCCCGGTTATTCTTCTCCTGGTATAGTTCTTCATAAAAGGTTTTAGCCTCTCTTTTGATCTCTATGTCTTCTGTTAGAGGAAATCCAGTGCCACGCTGTGTTAAAGAATTGATATTGTTTCTGCTCCTCTCTGTCCTAGCCTTCCAGGCTAACAGGGAACCACATTTCTCACCATATTCAAAGTTATGAAGCTTACTCACTTCCCACTTATCTTTGATTACTTTTTCGGCTCTAGCTCTAAAGTCTGTTTGTAATTCTAATCTTTCCTTTTCAAGACCCGGGATGCTGGCTCTATCTTCAGAGGTAGCAAGTTGAAGTTGATATTCCTTTATTTTAATTAAGTTGAACTCTTGAGTATCTCTCTCTTTTTTAAGCTTCCTATTTAAAATCATGTGAGAGCCATAAATTCCTCTTAGGTAAGACTTAAATGTGTCCCATATGATTTGATCTGAAGCTGTGTTCTCATTAAACATAAAGAATTCCAATAGACTTTCCTTAGTTTTGTTTCTCATCTCGTCATTTAACAGGATGGTCCTATCGAGTGTCCACCTATATTTTGAGGGACTGTTTTTAATAATTATTTTGAGCTCGACCACGGAGTGATCTGACAGGCCAACCGGGATGTAAGAAATTGAAACAATATTAGCTAAAAGAGATTGATCTAACAGGAAAAAGTCTATTCTTGAGAACTGGCTATATGTTTTGCTATAAAAGGAATACTCGCTAAGATTGCCGTGTTTGACTCTCCATGCATCTTGTAGTGTATGATCGTTCATGATATTTTTTAAGGCTAGAAGGGATTTTTTGGGGGGATTATATTTAGCTTTAGAGGTGCGGTCCAGTTGTGGGTCCAGTAAGAGGTTAAAGTCGCCTCCTAATATGACCGGAACTGTATATTGTAACATATATTTTTCTAGCTTATGGAGGAAACAAGCATTATCTTCATTAGGGCCGTAGTATACCCCGCACAAAAGTTTAGTCCAGCCAATTGAAACAACTGCAGCCAGCCATCTTCCTGACTGATCTGTACCCCAATCATGAATCATAATCCCTTTATTAGCACGCACTACCATAGCAACCCCTCTAGTAACACCAGATTGTTTAGAGCAAAAGATTTCCTGAACCCAGTTATATCTTGCAAATATTTTCCTACACTCTTCCGCTTCCAAATGAGTTTCCTGCAAAAGATATATAGAAGCTTCGGAGTTTTTCAAGAACTCGCAAACATTTTGTTGTTTCTTCCGGCTCCCCAAGCCATTCAAATCCCAGGAAAGGATTTTACTACTAGGTGACAAATTTGAATCCATTATGTGATATAACTACCCCTACACCTATAACCGATGGTGGCCTGTGGTTACATTCAAGCTTAAAAAAAATAGTAATTAATGGCAAATGAGGACATTTCTATCTGTTTCCTCCCTCCCCCCCCCTGTGAACCCTCCCCACCCACCCCCCGAGGAACCCAACCCTCCTGTTTGGCATAGATACGCCTTTAAGAGGCCCAACACCCTCAACACACCCGCTACATGTAGCTGCATTGGTCTTTTCTCCAATGTTTTCTTTTTTTTTTCCCTTTTCCCCTAAAGATCCCCTATTTATCTTTATCAGTTATTAGTTACTATTTCTTACATGGTTCCCTCTTTCCTTTTTTTTTTTTTTCCCCCAGTAAGTATTCCTCGATAAGTGGAGCTCCCCCCCTTTTTTGTTTTGTTTATTTGCTCTATATATATGTTTTTTTTTTTTTTTTAAGCAATCTCTAGAGACACAATTTCGCAAAACATTGGTGAGAAGTTAACTACTCTCTCATTTTAACTAGTAAATCATCAGCTTCTTCTGGAAAATGACAAGTATACATTTTATTGTTCCACATTATTTTGAGCAAAGCTGGGAACTTCATTTGTACCTGAGCCCCCATTGAACGTAATTCTTGCATCCTAGAGCCAAGCTCCCATTACCTTTGAGTGGTTTTGCCCCCTATATCCGATCTTATTTGGTAGGGGTTGGCACGGAAATGCAGAGAGGTACGCGCCAGACATCTGCTGAGGATCAACTCTTTGATGCTATATGTTTGGAAGTACACTAATATCTTCCTAGGTGCTTTGCGATCAGGGTGCAGCCTAAATGGGTCTCTGTGCACTCGCTGAATCTCAGCTTCCAGGTCAATGTCCGGTCGATCCTTTAAAATATCTTCACGAAATAGTCTGCACACAAACCCCTTTATGTCCTATTTTGAGGATCCTAAGATTATTGCGCCGACTCTGCGTTTCCAACCTTTCCGGGTCCATTGTTAGAGTCCGATTCTGTGCTTTAATGGCTTCTTTATCTTTGGAGTTTCCTTTAGAAGTCTCTGACAGTGCCGTGACTTTACTCTCCAGGACACTGGTCCTAGCATTGATACCCTCTATTTTAGCCTCTAGGAGATCAAATCTGTCGTGTAGACCCCTCTGATTTTTCTCAGAAATCTCGAGCTTACCCAGAAGATCTACTCTTAGTGCGTGGAATAGAGAACCGAGTCTGTCATTCTCGTTTTCCATCCCAGTTGACCTATCTGCCCCATCAAGTTGAAGGACCGAGCCATGTGTATCGTGGACTGGAGGAGGGAGAGATTGAGATTTGGTATTACTGTTAAGTGTGGTCAAAGGGGGGGAAATTACAACAGAGTTTGAAGTTACAGGTTTTACTGGTGGAGGAGGGAGGGTTTGTACTGCATTCACTGAAGCTTCTGCGCCTGAGTCTAAATTCTGTCTTGGGCTGATCTGCGCTACTACTTCTGATCCCTCCTCGCTGGGAGTTGAATCCAATACAGCGTACTTGTTGCTCAAGGGTAGTATAGAATGAAGTGAGGGAGTGGGTGCTTTATTGAACCCGGTATCTTCATCTGCTTCGGCTACTTCGGCTACATTAGAGCCTATATTGAGCTCTGCCTTTTTTGTAACATCCTTCTTGGAGTTCACTGCCTGCTCCATGATTTTAAAATAGCTTTTGAGCGAGGGAGTTCCTCTAGGCACTTGTATTTGTTTTAACACCTTACCTGACCTACCCCTTCTGGCCCCACCCTTCCTATTTTGTTTATAGGGAGAGATAGGTGACGGACCCCCTTTCTCAACAGTTTCAGTGGAATTCCAAACCCCTTGTTTCCTCAGGTCTTGTTTTGACCTTAGCTGATATCTGTTTCTTACTTCTCCCGGCTTTTCTTTTACTGAAGCGTCCTGTTTTGTGGAGTAATCAGCTGAAGCAGCCCCCTCAATGTCACCTCCAGCCTTAATATCTCTGCTTGACTTGTCACATTCACTTTGATATATTGTTTTATGTTTGTCTGCCTCCATGCAGTCCTCCCCTCCGAATGCCACCTTACCGCTATTAAAAGCTGTGCAAGTCTCCCAGCATCTTCAACTTCTTGCTCTTGCTCGAAAAAAGAGCGCCTCCCTAGAGCATGACCACAGATTTCCGCAGCTTACTCGGAGACCTCTATTGCCGTTTTTCACCTCCGCGGGTCGACTGCCACCACTGACCTGCTTCTGCAACTCACTGATCTCGTAGCTCGAGATTCGGCACAGCCGTCCTGTCTCTGCCTTCCTCGCGTATTGACGCTCAAGCATTCCAGCAGGGTCCTAGTGCCCTCGTGTTCACCTCCGTGGTTCCAACCGTTTATTTAGGGACCATCATCCTTAAGTTATAAAATGAAAAGACCAGTCGAATTCATCTTTTCAGGGTGTTTACGAGTGCGGAGCCTCGCAGCAGCCGTTAGCCTGCCGCCGCCATGTTCCTCTCTAGCCTCGGCACTAATCGGTCCAAGCATATGCCAATTCTGATACTTATGTAGCTTAGCTGCATACTTACATCAATCACCTGTGACACGCAACGTGATTGGAAAAACACATTTTATTGATTTTTCTTTCTTTCTTATCATTTTCTTTTTTAAAGGGATCTATCGGAATGTTCAAATTATTATTTCCATGAACCAATTTAGCATTTTTTTTTTTACCTCATAAAATTTCACATATATAAAACACTAATCATAAATCACATTATTGACAAACAACTTATTATTTAAACAAGCTCCAGTTACAAAAGATGTGCAGTAGAAAGGGTGAATGGATAGAAGAAACAGAAGAAGTAAAATAGAAGCCCCACATGGAGGTTGACATTTTGTTTTAAAGAGACTGTTTTCAACTGATTGAAAAACAACACTGCCCAACAGGGGGGCTTTTTACCAAACAGCAAGGTAATCAGGTCTTTAGAACTAAACATATGTTTTTCAATAATTTGTCAGTTAAACTTAATATTAGCCTGGTACTAAGATTTATAGCACACTTGTATGGTGGAAAAAGAATGTTGACGCGTTTCGGACCCTGCGTGCAATTTTTGTGGGGGTCTCCTCAGGACCTGGAACAATCAAAATGGAGCTTGTAACAAACTTTTAACTGCACTGATAATGCCACATCAGAAGTGTCATGAAAATCACAATTGTTCATAGTTTGTTACTCAATGTAACAGCTGATTAGGGTCAAGTTGTGGAAACTCCTCATTACGGCTGGTAAGGACGGTGCTACGCCTGTATCAATTCAAGTCCTTTGTTGATATAAGTATGCAGCTAAGCTAAGTAAGTATCAATATTGGCATATGCTTTTGTTGTGATAAAGCACGTGCACTAGGCCTGCACAGCTTGAACGGCAGGGTGAAACGTGCAGCCTGCTCAGCAGGTCAGCTTGCTTCCCCTCTCCCGCACCCCAGCACCCTGATGAGGACCACAGCACTGTGCAATTCAAGAGCCTTCAAAGAGCCTTGTTGGTCAAGGATAAAGTCCCACCTGTTAAAGAGAAAAAGATCAACAAAGACATCACACATTTAGTCAAACGACCAGCAACGTCTGTTGTGACTACTTTAACTAGAATGAGGAGGTGAAAGTCTTGTGGCGTACTAGAAGCCATGTGAGTCTGTAAAGGGGAAGACATACTAAATAAATTAACCATGAGATTGGCAGGGTTAGGAAGATGCCTGCGGACACAGCCACTGCCCAAAAAAGCCTTCTCAAAAAGCAAAAATCTGGAAAACAGCAAACACAAATGGTGCAACTTTCACATTAAGGAACCCTTTAATTTTGCCAATAGCTTCCAAGTTTGACAAGTCAATGGCGAAAACAAAATCAACTCAAAGCTCAATATTCCAATTTCAAAAAGATCAAGGGTCTTCATATTGTGCTACTTCAGGGGGAAAAACCTGGTCTGAGGACCCCTTTGGCCCCCCTAAAAATCACACAAATGACAAGCAACAGGGGGATGATAAAGCTCATTATAACTACTTAAGGGATACCTGCACCCTTCTGAGGACCAAAACCTGTACACAGTGAGGGAACAACTAGAATGTCATGGCAGGAGTAACCCAGTGAGCAGGACTTCACTACAAAATGCCATCAAGACAACTGTTTTAGTACATGCTGCATGGGAAGATAACAACAAAATACGACATCAATACCTGCAACCTGCTCTTAGCAAAACTTATAGATAAAGTACAACAGATAGTTTAGATACAAAACAAGAGACCCAAGACCACAACATCTTAATGAGTATTCCCTACCAAGCCTCAGGGAAAGGTCCAGCAGTCAGCTCATAGAATTCTAAATCAAATAGTGAAGACCTTGAGCTCTCATTGCTAAACTCATGTCTACCAGACACAAGTTTGGAGGAGTTGAAGGCTAGTAAACCTGCAGTAGACACACAAGAGATACGGACAGAGGCCCAAAGGAAAAGAAGAAGAGGAGAATCAGATATCCAATGCAAACTAAAACAGCAGACAAGAAATAAAACAGATCTTGAATCAAGTTCACTACCTAATTTCAAACAAAATGAGAGATCTAGTTTCACTTCTGTCCTCCCCCACATCCTTTACCTCAGTCTCCCGAGTAAAATGATACCTCACTTGTGTGAGTGTGCAATGCAGAATTGGCTAAAAACGTATTTTTCAAAACAATTAGCGCTTAGAATTCCTGGTGGTGCTATCCCCTTAATCCCTATGTTTGTGGTTGTCCCCGGCCAGAAGTCTTGCCCCACCCACACATGTGAGATATCATTTTACTTGGGAGACTAAGGGGAACGCTGTGGGTTAGGACATTTGTGCCAGCACAGTGATTTATTTCAGCTGCATTTAAGGGTTGCAGGGGATTCTTGGTGGGGAATTGTTGAGGAAACCACCAAACCATACCTCAATAGACTCGCCATGGTGTCTAGTTATCAGAAACATGTGGGTTTGGTAGGTTTCCCTAGATGGGTGCTGAGCCCAGGGCCAACAGCCAGGTGCCCACCTGCAAAACCAGATAGGTAATTTTAAAGTCTCCACAATATGTTTAGGGCCCTTGCCTGTCGCGGGTACCAGGCATATCCATGTGAGATAAATTTTTTCTCAGAAGACTTTGCGGAATGCTGGGTGGGTGGAATTTTGTGGATCCATGCAGATTCCACAAGTTTCATCACTGAAATGTGAGGAACATGTTTTTGTTTTCAAAGTTTGAGGTTTGCAAGGAATTCTGGGTAACAGAACCTGGTGAGATACAGACAAGTCCCCCATCCTGTATTCCCCTGGGTATCTAGTTTTAAAATATGTATAAGTTTGCTAGGTATCCCTATGTGCCGGCTGAGCTAGGGTTTAAAATCCACTAGACACTTTGCAAAAAAGGGGTAAATCATCACTATAAAAATGTGGTGTGTCCAAGTCCAGTTTTGGGATGTTTCCTGTCACAGGCACTAGGCCTACCCACACAAGTGAGGTACCATATTTCTCTGAAGAGTTTGAGGAATAAGGGTTTTGGGAATTTTGTGGATTCACGCAGATTCCAGATCTTTTTATCACAGAAAGTAAGGAAAATGTATTTTTTTCTTACAAAGTTTGAGGTTTGTAAAGAATTCTGTGTAAGAGAACCTGGTGAGAGCCAGACAAGTCACCCCACCCTAGATTCCCCTGCGTGTCTAGTTTAAAAAATGTATAGGTTTGATAGGTTACCCTAGGTGCCGGCTAAGCTAGGGTTCCAAATCTACGGATAGGCACTTTGCAAAAAAGGGTCAGTTTTCACTATAAAAATGTGTTGTGTCCACGTTGCTTTTTGGGCCGTTACCTGTTGCGGGCACTAGGCCTACCCACACAAGTGAGGTACCATTGTTATCTGAAGACTTTGGGTAATGCTGAGTGGGTGAAGATTTTTGGATCCACACAGATTCCAGTACTGTCCATCAAAGAACTTTCAGGAAAATGTGTTGTTTTTTTACAAACTTTGAGGTTTGCAAGGGATTCTGGGTAACAGATCCCGGTGAGAGCCAGAAAAGTCACTCCATCCTGAATTCCCATGGGTGCCTTGCTTTAAAAATGTATAAGTTTGCTAGGTTTCCCCGGGTGCTGGCAGAGCTAGGGTTTGTCGTTAAAATGAAAACCCCTAACAGGCCTCAGAAGGTTGGGGAAGCTCTTCCCCACCTCCCAAGGCAAGAAAATGGGAAATCCCTCTGCTGTCAGCAGAAGAGGAATTTTCCCTGCCTGCACTCATGACGGGATGGTTCCGTCATGAGCACAGGAGCATTGGTGTTTGTAACGGGACCGTCATGAGCACACAAAGGGTTAAAAAAAAGCTTGGTTATCCCTGTACCTCACTTAGAGAATGTAAACACGAAATAACCAGATGCAATCATATGTCAGGGGACGAACCCAGATGACTGCACCTCTCCCAACACAATAGTCAACATTGTATAAAAATATCTTAAACATGGACCTTCTGGGCAAGCCTATAGTTGATACAGGAGATCGGAAAAAAATACTAGGGTCTCTACAGTCTCTTATTATGTGGTCAACCACGAGGTGGCTGAAATCCACAAGACAGCTACCCCAATGAGACCACAGACACAAGAAGTCAAGAAGGAATTAGGCAAAGTGAGAATCAGCATAGGTAATAATTTAACATCTTTAACATCACAAGCTCAATTAACATCACACATACATCTCCAAAAATATTTAAACACTGTGACAGCATATACAGAACATCCTCACCTTTACGGCAATTAAGTGATGTTAAAGATCAATGCCTTCCAGAAGTATCTTAAACTCAAATGGTTTCATATTCCTAATCAAAAAAAACATTTTAAAAGAACTGCAATGATAAGGATACAACAAGGGCAATAAGATGATACAATCAAGCAGCACAACAGATAATATAGACGCCTGAATACCAAACACAAGGCAGTCTCAATAGATTGAACAGAAGCAACATCTTGGAAATCATGGCTGAAATACCAGAACTAAAGTATATACAAACCGCAGAACTTCTAGCAGTTCAATTTCTTAAATGGGGACATAAAGCTACCAAAGTACAAACGTTAACTGCATGGCAGATGGTAGTGATAGCATACCTAATATTAAATAGCTCTAATCGATCCGCAGCCTGGGGTATGCAAATATCAGCACCTATTACACCCATTATCCATTTCCTCTGAAGGAAATTCAAATGCTTCAGGTCAAATAAAAACCAAACCAAATTGCGGTAACAGGACAGGTGTATTCTATTTAAAATAATGCTAAAGGAAGGAGTGGCATAGACCAGACATCAGAAAGACCAGATAAAGTTCCGCAAGATGAAATCGACCTAAATCCAAACCAATGGAACTGGCTTCCCAGTATTCCTAACAATAGGAGGGACGATTGACAAAAGAAGGAATAGGCCAGTATCCCTGAAAGAGGTACCATACACATGCTATCAAGGAACATAGCTGGAGCAAAGCAACAACTTGAAGAAGGCCTTCCTCTTCAGGAGTGGGCTAATTGTGATACAATAGCTCTGAAATAGACGTGGTTGCAACAAGAGTTTCCAATAGTAGGATTAATTTACTACACAGTAGCAGCAGAAAATGTTAACAATACGGTCATGAAATAGGTGGGCTGACAGTTACATATCTATAGCTCTAAAAAGTAGGCCAGACAGTTGAATTCTCCGATCCCAGTATGCAACTAGTTAAATTCACTGACCAATGGTCAGATAAAAAAAAGCAAAATAATACTGATCAAATATTATACGCAACTGACGGCCCAAACTAAAAAGGGGAAAAATGCACTTTTAAGCAAAACTATTACAGATCTATGTTGTGCTGAGCCTTCTTGAAACATATTACAGGAGATTTCAATTCAAACCTCATTTTCACGCCAGATGAAGATGAAATCCTGACAGCAGATGAAATGTTCTGGTGAGTACTGCAGCAGTGTCAAACCAGGATGACTTACATAGACCGAATTGGTAAGCAATTAGCAACAGACCTGGAACATCAAGGCATGCAAGAGATTAATGGAAGAACTGAAGAAGACAAGCTGCCGAAAAAAACACACTATCGCCCAAGGGCACAACCGATGCTTGACTTTACACTTATAATGCTCCCTTTAATACTGTCTCCTGCCCGCTTTCACTTAGAGTATACCACCCTGAGTGATCACTTGTTTCAACGTATTGTATTTAATCTAATCATGGCAAGATTTCAATCTACTAAAATACTAGAGGGTCCAATAAACTTAACAAGTTTAAAACACCTTAAATGGACAAACAAAACTAAAAGAGAATGATCTACTGGCTGAATCGGCAAATGGACCTATGAATAGGATGCAAGCTTGGTCAACTTTTCTAAGCAAATTAACAACAATAATAACAGCACCACGATTTAAGGTTATAGGATATATAACCCAGTTTGATGTGCAAAGATTAAAAAGGGACTTAAAAGAAGACATAGGAAACTGCAGTCAAAATACATCAAAGGCATTACATGGGAAGTATTTTGACAACATAGAAAATGTTATAAAAAAAGTTATGGTAATTAAAAAAATGAAAATGGAGAGCTTTTGGTCTAAATTAATATACAGTGTAAGGCATACCAATCCAACTTTCTCATGCAGAAATTCAAACCGAGGCCATCCACCCTTCGCAGATACAGCCTCCAGCAGGGATTCTTAATAAGCCAAATTTTTTTGAAACAGACGACACTCAATTACTTTTAAAGGGCACATTACAGTTACCAGCACAACAAGGGGACTTAATAATAATCAATTTCCTTCATACAACAGAGGACATAACAAATATAATAAATAAAGGTAAAGTTGATGGGGCTACTGGCCACAATGGCATCCCACAAGCCACATGTAAAAAGAACTCTGAATTCTTGAGCATTTACTTAGGGAAGCTGTATGCCGAAGTTGAAATCAAAAACCAAATTCCTGACAGTAAAATTATTACACCTATATATATAAAAGAGGAGACAGAACTAATCATTCAAATCACAGGCTAATCACACTACTGGATGTAGAAGCTAAATAGTTTGCCTTTTTAATCCTCAAAGATCTGATTAACTTGTCAGGGGAACTCAACTTGATCTAAAAAAATCAAACAAGCTGCAGAAAGGGGATCGGAACCATTTCTAACATTCTATCAATCTCTCTAAAATGTAAGAAAAAGAAACAGGGGGCCTTATTTATGGGCCCTTCCGTCACTTTTACGCCAACAGTGCGTCACTTTTTGTGACGAACCAGCTGAGTAAAAAATGTGTCTTGTTGCACCATATTTACAAAGTGACGCATTCAGGTAGATAGTCACTTTGTAAACCCTACCCGACATTATACCTGCGAAAGGTATAATGTGTGCAGGGGGGGCATAGACGTGACACAATGATAACTATAAGGTTTCACTGCGGCATTTCTTGGACGCAAATGCGCCAATATGTAACGCCTGCCTCATGGCAGGCATAAGACTGATGTAGGCACATTTCATATAGAACTTGCCCATGTGTAATGACCTATTGCTAGAGTTGCGCCACTTTTGTGACACACTCCAGCAATGCTTCAATTTTGTGCCTACAGATACTTCAGAAATACTGACATATCTGTAACTCCTTGTGACATGATGCATCATACTGTAAGTATGGCTCATCATTGGAGTTGCAAGGAGTGCGCAATAAAAAGTCATGCATTGCTGTTTTCTCGCAGCGATGTGTCACTTTTCATAAATGAGGCCCAGGATCTGTATCTCAGTTTTATTGACCTAAAAGCTGCCTGTGACAGTGTGGACCACACAATTTGGTGGATTAAATTAAAAGCCTGGAACATACCTGAGAGAATTGTAAGGTGTTTAATGCTATTTTATACAGATACTCGGCGTCAGCATAAAACATGGAGACAGCGCTAAAATGTCAAGAAAAGTGTATATGACTATGTGCCTTAAACAGGGGTGAGTTGGCCCGCAGTTGATTAATTTATTCATATCAGACTTGCTAGGAAGCTCAATAAAACTCACACTCACCGCATTTAGGTTAGATACAACATTCTCACCTTGCCTATGCATATAACATTGTCCTCTTTAGTCTAACTAAGGTTGGTCTGACCAGACCATTAACTGACATTTCTGAGTTCTTGTCCACAAATAAGTTGGAAATCAAAATATCTAAAACAAAAACAATGAGTATTTGCAACCAGTTAGCGCCACACCATAACATCTGGCAGAAGGCAAATTATTGGAAAAACTATAAGTACCTAGGATATTATACAGATAACAAGCTATCCCATCATGAGCAAAAAAACTCCATGACACTTCGAGCAGGCGCTTTAACATTTGCCAACATGTCGTTGGCAAAGAAACTGTGGGGAACGTCGCTAAGGCTGTTGCTCTCGATCATAGCCGCCAAAACTCTGCCAACCTTAACTTATGCTAGTGTTTCTATGTACGGGAAAGATTCCTTACTTCTTAATAACCTAATAGCAAGTATCTACTAAAAGGTTTTTCAACTTCCCAAAACAGCCTCAGCAGCACAAATGCACCTAGAATTCGGGTTAATGAATTAAACATTGGGCAGACTTTATATGTTTATAAAGGTTTGGTACCTAATAAAATGAAACCCGGAGGGAAATAGTCCTAATGAGGCACGATGTTCAGAACTAGGTGAAGATAAAAAATCACTGGTCAATCAATTTCTGTACAACGCATTTAAAACAACCTGTCCCGTTGATCTCTGGAATAAAAATATGCCTTTTCCAACATTCAAGCTAGAAATAAATAAAGCTGCAAAATGTCATTAGTTGATATTGGATGCAAGCATCTTTTCCCAAAGATCTCTTTCATGAACAGTGTTTAACAACTATAAAGTTATTAAACCGGCAGCCTACCTAGATTCTACATTTTCTATACACATAAAGAGACAATTAATGGCAATGCTGTTTGGAAAGTACCCTACACTGCACTGGAAGAATATTGATTTTAAGGAGTGCAGTCTCTGCGGCTGTCAAAAAGAAGATATCATGAATCTTATATGTCACTGTAAGAAAATACAACCAGCAAAAGTCACTTTCTTAATAGAGCCTTCTTGGACAGAGGAATAAGATCCTGTAGAACTGCCGTCATTAGAGGACTGGATCCATCCAACCTGCGAAAGAACTGTAAACTGATAAAGTTCCTACCTGCTCACAAGCAAGCTGTGAAATCAAAAACATCTTAATGAGCCTATCTCAGTAGGGGAGAAATGCCACTCCAAAATCACCACCGCAAGGAGAAGGAGACTGTACAGTCTACTATCACTTATTGCCTGAACCAACTCATTGAACTCACTTTAGCGGTATCTGAAGGAAATTTGTTAGTTTAGGGAATTAGAGACTTACAAATGTAAATTGCAGCCAGGCAGAAAGTAAATATCCAGTCTGGTATTAGAAATGCTTACTTTTATTACAAATGTAATTTGCTTGTATTTTGACATGCTTAATTAGTAAAATGAGGAGATAAGAGAAACATTTCACATACTCCAGACATGTACTATAGATTGAATATAAAATCAAATAATTTACACCTGTTGCTTTTTAAACACTGCTTGCAAATTTTCATTCTATAAAATGTTGAAATGATTTTAAATTGCTGAGTGAAGGACATTTGATCTATGTAAAACTGTTACAGTTTTAACTGAGAGAGGGAGATTTATTACAGGGCAGAAGGGGTCAGGGGGCGGGGCGCAGTGGCTCTGAAGCCTGCGCTGGGAAGATCGTGAGAGAGAACTAGGGACAAAGGAACACCTTAATTTGTACCCGGTTGTGCAGGAACCCTTGCTCTAAAAATAGAGAAAAACAGATATGTGAGCCGTGGAAACTGAAGCTGAAAGGTTAACCGTTTTATTAAGAAGATGCAACTTCAAAAAGCATAAATGAAAAGGCATAAAAATCACAGAGTACCAGATCCACGGCCCTGCATTCTCAGATAGCCATGTGGAATTAGATTGCATTTACTGAATGACAGTTTTAAACAGTTAGAGAGAGCCTGTACCTTAAAAGCTTATAGACACATTTATAAGTTGAAGTAAAATACATTCAAATAGCAAGGCACATTTTATCTTAGAATACTCACATCTGCCTATATGTGAAAACTCCTGAAAACACAATATAAACCCTTTTAAATGCAGTATAGGAAAAAGCAAGGTTAACAGAATATATAGCAAGTCTAACATTTCATATTGCAGAGTATTTAATTGGGCAGCATATTTACAAGAAACATGGACAAAGGCTCTTGAGTAGCCTTTGGGAAAAGCTCACTGTCTAATACCTAGGTATAGATGAGGAGTAGTTCAAAGAGGTCTTTGTGAACCTCCTTTTTATATGTTTTAAGGTGGCGAGTAGTATATAGCAACGTCATCTTGCGCCACCTCTGCTATTTATTCATACTGTGTCATTTATGGTCTGTTCTGTTGCTTCCTATCAATATGTTCGAAAAGCAGCCCTTTCTCGTAAACGTGGCACTTATTCTAGGCTAAAGGTCATTGCCTTGTTGACTTGAGGCTTACCGTAAATTAGCTTTTAGCTTTAGTTTAACAGAAAAAGCGCCTTACAGTACATATTATGTGAGGATGTACCATCTGTGTATCCTGTTACCACGCCTATAGGGGCCCAAGTTCCTCTTTTCTCAAATACAGATGGAGGATGTTGCCTCCTGTCATGTCGAAAGAATTGGGTGGAAGTTGACCTTTAGCACACAAGCGGGGTGGGGGCCAGAACAGGAGTGAGCAGCCTCGCAGACAAGTGGGGCTGGGTGAAGTCTTGATCAGACCTGCTTTCTGCTTACAGAAAATGGCAGTACTGTGGCCAATTTAACCAAGGCCTACATTTTTGAACAGTAAGGCCTACACACAGGGGTCTATGCTAGCTGATATTTATACAGTAAAATATCTCCCTCTCCCATTCCCTTCTCTTGTTCATATTATTGAACACCATCGAACATTATTCAATCCGCATATTTAGCTGGCGCCGGGGGGAGTGGCCATAGTGAGTCATGAAGAAGTGGCTCTTCAGTGTTCAGGGCAGTTCCTAAGTCTTCATGTGGTCCCCCTAATTTGTCACACATTGTCTCATAAGGAGGTACCAAATCTCTCCCCAAGGGAAGTGGTGGGCCACTAGGAACCTGGGCCTGGTAGTTACTAGCAGGAGGAGCCTGTAATGTGTGTGAGTTAGTGATTGTAAGCTCTACTATGTTTAACATTGCTAACTCTTCCCCATCCCCTTGTCCTGTGCGTATTCCTGTGTATTCACCCGAGTCTGCATAAATTAACCCAATAACTTTTGAGCTGAATCTCTTAACACAATACAGTATATTCTGTGTCCCGAAATACATTAGCACCAACACACATAATGTAGGCATTATACATTTTAGTACTGCAGATAGCCATGAAGGCATCCAGTCCAAGTTGGACCAATTACGTACAACATCTGCTTTTGCAACTCCTTCCTCAGGCATCTGTCTCCCCAAATTGTCCAAGTCCTCAATGGTCTTTGTAAGTGTTCCGTTATCAGCATCATTGGCCAAAATGAAGACACAGCAGGACGACTTTCCCACTTTGGCGCATCCACCACTATTCATTGCAGTTAACTGGTCCAAAACATAGCGATGTTCCAGAACCATGAGTCTCAAAGGTCGTAGTTCTTCTTTCACGGCATTGAACCCATCACGGGTGTTATTGACAAGCTGCATCAGCTCGTACCTGGTCACTTGGAGCCAGCGAGCATTGGCTTTGGTCTGGAACAAGAGGATAACGCCCCCGAAGAAATGTTCAGCATCGTTGAAAAGTCGTAATTCTTGTGAAATCTCATGAAAAGGGCCATCTGAGAAATACTTCTTGGCTTCCCTTTTCTGGCGGTGGAGCAAGGTGACATCACCTGACATCGGGTGGGTATGAATGTTGGAAATGCTCGCTGCTGGAATGACCAGATGCAGTTCATGCATCGTCACGATGAAACAAAGTCCTTGCCAGTGGGGAGGCAGCTGCAGATAGATGTGGTCTCGGCAGGCCCAATAGATGTCCATGCCGTACTTAAGGTCCAAATTACAAAGTGTGTCACTGCAATTAGTATTTCGACCCACAGGAACTGTTCCGTTACCTAGGAAGCAAAGGAGAGGAGACTTTAGCTTGTATGCTCTTTTCTGTTTGTATGGTGTACCCTCATTGAAAGTGTATCTTCTACTTTCCTGTGCCCATATCTCAGCACACTTCTTCTCAATATCCTCATTCAAATAATGTTTGTGCTCTTGTCCTACAATTTGGCTACCTAAGGAGGCTGCCTTACATATTAAGTCATGTGGGCCATTCCACTTGCTGTTGACATAAATTTTGGCCTTCAGGCGCATAATTGGTCTCCACTGACAAGGGCATGTGTCATGGGTATGGTTACATCGATGATGTTCGGGTGAGTGACATTTCGATGGGGGCGTTGGGAATGTGAAGTACCCTAGTATCTTATAGTGATGTTCCCAAACCTGCATTATGTCGGCAGGTACTTTCATATCACGGTAAACCTCCATTCTCCTTTCAATTTCCAATGTATTAGTGATGACCGTAAATGTTACAATAATTGTCATCCCACTCTGTGGTATTTACAAATGCATCATCCACTTTGGCTGAGTGGAGCTGTATCTGACCATGTCTCCGGCAAAGAAACAGGTGTAAAAGACATTTGGCTGTGGGCGGTGGGAGTTCTTTAGGAAAGAGCAATTTATCTACACCTACAGCGTGAGGAATGTGTGAACATACAAAGCAGGACTCATTTGTGACCTTTCTTCCAACCTCCCTCATGTCTCTGTACCACATGTTGTCTAATAGAGCATTGTGAATCCCATTATCCTCTGCTGTCTTACTAGGGCGCTGGGAGTGGAAATCAGGCATAGAGTGCTGGTAAAAAGTGTAAACAACGGTGTTTTGGAGATTACTGACCCAGTCTGAAATTTGCAAAGCCTGTTCTTCCTTAAGTTGGGTACGTGATGTATATCTGACTGGCACTTTATTGCGACCTATTTTATCTCTAACACTTCATTTATATTGGCGGGAACCTTTAGGTGTATCTTTGATAGGGGTATTCAGGGTGAGATCAGGTACCATGTCCCATTCTGTGGGTTCCGCTTGGGGTGAGGAAGGTGTCATAGCTACTGCTGGGGCTTATCCCAGTTTGCTTGTTACCAGGAAGTGTCTTGAACATGGGGTGCCCTGTTGTGGCGGCAGATTTAACATTGCTAGTAGCTTCTCTTTCTCTCTCTGATCACACTGTAAGCCAGTGCAATACAGCTACTGAAACTAGAAATATAACAAAGAAAATAATTGCAATTGTACATATCTTTTTTCTTGAAATCTTGACATGGAGGGTGGTTCTGTTGCTGCGCCTTAATCCATAGGCCATCATAAGATATCCATGCTCTCGTTCTTGGATAGTCAGTTGGTACATGATGCCCTTCTCTTGGTCAATGTTCAAATCTCGGATGGTGCCAGGTGGACCCTCACGTGGCTACGATGAATCCATTCCTTTTTGGCTATTCGGACGGCTGTGGGTAAAAAGTCAATTTGCAAGTGTTCATTGAATTTGAGGTCTCTCCTCTTCCGGACTGCTTCCTTTATACAGATGTGTGTCCCAAGGCAGATAGGCGGAAGTTCATTAGAAGTAAGACCCTTGTCTTTAGTATCTGAATGGAAAGGAACTTTGAAGCACGCATTAGGGCACATAAATGAACAAACAATTCATCTTTCACAATATCAGAAGAAGGCTCAGTGTCTTGTTTTAAGTCTGGTGGAGAGAACAACCACATTCATTGATCTTTCAGTGACAAGCCGGTGAGGTGTGAGGTGATGATCAGAACTGGGAGTATTTCTAAGGGTAAACAGAGCTTTGGAAAAGTAAAAAAGCCATTTCTTTCCAATTGTGGCACTTATCTTACTGATCTTGGCTTTGAACAGGCCGTTGAGGCACTCACAAATACCATTGTTTTGGGGAGTCAACTTATGTTTTATTCCCAACATTATCTCAATTTGTGTCAAAAAATGGCGTTTGAAAAATGGCTGCCACTGTCACTGCGAGTCACTGCGAATGGCATCCAGTAATCCTCAGTGACATATGACCTCACAAAGCAGGAATGTAGCTGCAGCCTGTGTGTCGCAATGGACACATGGTCCAGTCTCAATCCACTGTGAAAAAGGGCAAACCACTACCATGAGGTCTCGGTAATTCTGGCATCTGTCAGTCATGTCTACATAGTCAATGTGGAGCTCTCTAAAAGGACCCTTGGGCCTTGGTATTGTTGATGCGACTCTTTTCAGAGCAGCAGTTAGGGGAATACTGATGACAACATGAGGCATTAATGAACAAAGAGCTGTATATGCTCATATGCATTGGGGATGAACCACCATGTCTGCAAAGTTGTGGACATGATATCACGAAGGACATGTATAGGAAGGTGCAACTAAGTGAGTGCTGTTTGCAAAAGCCTTCCTGTTATTGTCTGTCTGTAAATAAATAAATAAATGAATAAAATCTGATGCATCCTGTGTACTCCCCTCTTCTTCCACAACTCTTTTTCTTCAGGTGGGGAACTTACCCTGTTTCTATCTGAGTTGCAGTTGTGCAATGAGATCATATTGCTGTGTACTTATCAATTGTCTATGGGAGTGATGGATTAGGTGTATTTAGAACTTTGACAATTATCCTTGACAACTCTGTTGAACACTCTGGGGGACTCACAGTAGTCTTGATGTCACCTTCAATATCTGAATTGCCTATTTCTGAATGAAAATGTGAATAAAAACTGGCTCTCAGCGTGCAATGGGACACTGAAGAGGGCAGTCTTCAGGCCTACGATCGAAAAATACGGTATAACTTGAGGAATTTTTGTTTGACAGTCATCATTCTGGTTGGTGGTGTATCAGGAATGGAGAAAGTCATTGTGTCATTCTCACTGAAACATATTGTCATATTTAATTTGGCCATGAGATCACGTCCCAAGATATTTACTGGGGACTGTAATCTGTAAAGTAGACGCTGTTGAATACATTTACCTCCTATTTCTATTGGTACTGGCTCGGTGAAAGGGACCCTTGTTATTTCCCCAGAGAAATCTAGTGTGTTTGTGCTCTGACTGAAGATGGGCAGTGCCCCCTCCTTGATACAGGACACGGGACACACTAGAGTTATCTGTGGGCTGTCCTAAATTGAATATCCTCCAGCCTAGTACTGCTGGCTGGTGCCCTGTGAAACCGATTTGATGGGGGGCAGTACTGTAGCTCCCTGTGGTACAAGGGCTTGAGTCTGGGGCACCATTTGCTACACAGGCACGTGTTGCTGAGGTAGCTGTTGTGTTATGTGCTGTGCTGTTACCTGTGTGTTACCTCCTAGAACATTCAAGGTATTTTGTGAAAAATTAGTGACAGTAGTCACTTGACTCACTGATGTAGCTACCATAAGTGCATCAAGAGTCTCCCTTTTGTTTAATTTTTGTTGTTCTAATTTAGCAGCCGTGTTCTCAATAGCTAATTTCCTTGTTTGTGATATTAGAGATCCCATGTCTGAGACATCAGGAAACATTCGGCGCAGGTAGTTCCATAGCGCCCATCTTATTTTATTGAAAGGATCACCATCTAATTCTGAATTAGTGGTGGAAAGTCTTGTGTCAATGCGTGAAAACATATCCTCTGCATCTTCTCCAATCAGGGAGGTGAGCAGACTTTTCACTTCCCTAATAGCCAATGACACACCTGTAGTGTTATTTTCAAAGGCTTGTATCCACTTTCCCGCACCCTCTGTGAGGGGTGGCAGTTCATTTTTCATATTTTCTTTGGCTGTTAGGTACCAAGTGACCGAGATGGGGGGGGACGTTGACCTTTTCGGACAGCAGGGGCAGCTGGTGTGTAACCCCTGTGGGTCTTGTGTGACCGTACCTGCGTGTGTATTTCTGCCAGAACCTTAGGCCTTGGCACATGTAGGTGTAGTTCCAATCGTCATCTCCTGCCTCCTGCAAGATACATTCTTCAGCAGTGGTCATTTCCTCTCGTTCAAAAGATCCATCTCGGGGCCAGACATTCATTTGAGGTGCATTATCTTCTGTCCAGCCTGCCAAGTTATCTGAGAATGGATCGACAGAATAGTCAGACCTTTCTCCAAGTACTACTTTCTCAATTGGCGTCAGACCATTGGTCAATGGCGGTCCTGGCCTGTTAAGGGCAATGTGGTGCAGTCCTCTAGATCTGGCTGTGCGGGCGCGCTGTACCTGATATATCATATTCCTGTGGGATGTCCTCAGGTCGCCCTTCGTTACCTGGCACTGTAACATTTTCTATCTCTGTTCTTTTCCGTCTACTCCACCTATTTTCTGCTCTTTCAAGCACATTTGGCAGGTCCAAATTGTCTATGTTTATCTCAGATTTTTCTGGCCAGCGTGGTGTAACTACTGGAGGTTATGCCTGAGGTACAGGCGTAGGTGGTAGTGTCACCTGAGTGTTATAATTATTGACTGTTGGCAGAGCTTGGGGTAAGCTCGAGAAGTTGGCTGTGAGAGAAGCTGCTGTGTTGCTCTGTGGTGGGGCTGCACTTTGGGCTTCCTGATGTAAGTCTATCCATGGCCCTTGCTGTGGCATGACAGTTATGTTATGTTATGTTATGTTATGGATTATTTGTATAGCGCCTATCACCGCCGGTCTCTAAGCGCTTAACAGAGAAAACATAACACACTGGTATCCAAGAACCGTCAGTTGTTTCGCCGCCTAAACTGTTATGAAAGCCTTTTTAAATAGATGGGTCTTCAGTTTTTTTCTGAAGGATAGTAGCTGGAGTTCCTCCTTCAGGGTAGACGGGAGCTCATTCCAGAGTTGCGGGAGAAGCACAGACAGGGCCCTGCCTCCTCTGGTTTTTAGTTTGAACCTAGGTTGAGTCAGATTGGAGGTTGTTATTCCACCACTGTGTGACCCTGCTAGGCTTGCAGCACCTGCTTAATCATTGAGAGCTGGTTGTTGCTTCTTACTAAATTGGCCCAAGCCACCCATCAGCTCATTCATTCTAGCCTCTACACTGCCTACGTGTAATGACAGTTGCTGGAGTGTTGCTGTATTGCCAGTGGGGCTTCTCGAGTACTGTTCATGTGTCATATCCCCTGCTTCTCTACCGGTTCTTTGGCATAGGTGGGGCTGCCACTCATTATAGTGTGTCTGTGTAATCTAATGCTGCTGGCTAGGGCACCGGAATGGGCCATAATGTCTAGTTCCATCCCAAGTGATGGATGCGGGGGCTGGACTATTAAGTCCAGGGAGTGGCATGTGTGGGCTATGCTGTGAACCGCCAAAGGCCCCATCGCTCTCTTGGTCCTGTTCCTGCTGGGTGGCTGCAGAGTTGGAAGCATGTGTCATTTTTATTGTAAATAGCGTGTCAATTTGACCTGCTATTCCTGAAGTGGCACCCTGCATCACCGGGCCGTGGGAGCTTAGTGATAGCTGGCCCTATGTACTGTCTGGCCTACTGTCTTGTGAATCATCTGAGATGTCTGGGACTGAGACATCGTCATGGGCTATGGCTGCCTGGTCATTTGATAAGTGCTCTGGGGCGGACTTGATAACCTGTCCTGGATACATGCCATCTGCGTCATAGGCTGGTGAATTTGCTGTGGGTGTTTGCATTATCCTTCTTCTGCGTTGTATATAGGAAGGACTAAGGGTGTAATTCCACTAGGTGCTATTGTCGTTCTCACCTGCTGCAAGTTTGTTGTGTCAATTCCCAGGGCTGATATTAGTGTCCAGATGACTGTATGCATTAGGGGCACAACCTGAACAGAGGATGCTGTTAGATCCTCAGAAAGAGCAGTAACACGACCGTTCTCTATGTGTACCGTGATCTGTAGTCTTCTGTATTGTGTGGGCTGTCTGCTCATCTCTTAGAGCTACCTTTGAGGTGAGCAATCTGTGGCAGTGAATGTGGCAATATTATTCTCCTTTTAACTGGCGGTCTTGTAAATATGCTCACACTAATGGGTAATGCGTTGTGGAAGGATGTCTCTGTAACAGCCCTATGAGACTTGGTGAGGGTTGTTGCACCAGTTGCTCATGTATTCCTTGGCGTGATGCTCTCAAACCAGGGCAAGTTGGGGTCGTATAGTGCCTGCAGAAATAATGGGTGATGCTCACAACCTTGTGGGGCGTGAGTATCTTGTGAATCTCCCTGCCTCTCCGGGCAGTTGGTGCTTGGAAGAGATGGTGTGAATGAATGCTGGTGGGTGAGATCAGTGTTTTCGCTATTTACTACACTTCCCACTGACTGAATTAATTCTGTGGAGGGGAGTTCAGTAGTATCTGATGTTGATGGGAACACCAGTGGTAGTTGCAAAGGTATATCTTGAGTGTCCCTCACAGAGGGGGAGCCCTGTGAGTACTGTGGTCCCTCAAGTATAAGGTGTGGGCTATTGGTAGTGGATCTATATGTTCGCGCTGTTTGCACTGTGCGGTACAGTCTCACTAGATGCAGTGTAGATAATCTTATCTCAGTACCCTGTATCTCAGTACCCTGTGTGAGTGGGATTCCCAACAAGTCCCACGCTTTAGATATCAAGGACATTTGGCGTTTGTTAAATCTCATCAGAGTTTGTGCACTATTATTCTGTACTGCTATTATTTTCTTATCTGATATGTGCAGAACTACCTCAACTGGTTGCTGTCCACTACAGCTCATCTGTATCTTCTAGTAAAAAATATATATATATGTATACGTACTATCGCTGCCCTTTTGTGTCAGTTGTTAAGAATGCAGGATAGTCTAGTCCAAGTTCATCCCCTAATGCTTCTTTGATGACTAAATAAAATGCCTCTTTAATCTCCTCTTTGTCTGGGCCCTTATAAACACCTTCTGGAGAGAGGTCAGGGAATTGTAGGGCACTAGGGTGTTCACCCAAGCAAGCAACGAGGACCTTGCTTCGCAAGGGGTGGCAGGGCCAAGAGGTGATCACAATAGTGGGTATCTCTAATCCTGGTATTATCATAGAAACATGCACGTGTATTGCGTGTGCAGTCTTGTATGTTCTGTAACCCTGTATCCTATTCATTGGTGTGAAAATGTAATTTAAAAGAAAAACATTTTCCGTGGACCTAAGTGACACCTAGTTATTTTAACCGCGTGCGTGCGGGCGGAATTCCGCCCGTACGCTGAGATTTTCTAAAGCGCATGTTACGTGACGAGCTAGGCTCGTCATCAGCGTGCGAGGAGGCTACGCCATGACGAGCCCAGCTCGTCATCAGCGTAGAAGGGGTTAAACAGCAGTGAGCTTCTCTGGCTTCTCCTGCAGCGCTGATAAGGGGAGGCTAGTCTGAATGCACACTGAAAGGAAATAGCATTAAAATAGTATGTCTGTTACAATTATGGTGCTCACGATGCTTAGCTTACAGAATCTCTGCAGTTAGTTAGTGGCAGATCAATAAACATGGGGATACATAAATGCATTTACAATCTCCCTAGTTATTGAATCTCACTAACGAACTAGTCTTCTGCATTTGGCAGTGGCCTTCAACAATGTTCACAAAATATTTTTGAGCAGTATTACTCCACAATTGGTATATGTGTGCGTATACTCAACCAACAACCAATTTGTGCCTAGATATTATGGTCTAACTAAGGTCGGTCTCTGTACCAGCCAGTGACTTCCAATTCAATGACCATAAAAAAAATAATAATAATTTCAAAAAGTCCTGCAGCTATACCTAACAAAAACCTCTATACATATATCACTAAACACCAAGCAGTGACATGTAGTCCTAAAAGTGCCTACTAAATAGTGATCATTTCATTCATGTTTCTCAAAAATATTTTTTGTGTTTGAAATTCGTTAAAAAATTGCGCACTTTGGCCACTAGAGGGCGTTAAGGTGCTTCCTATGCAAAATGGTGTACAGAAAAACAAATGCAACAAAAAAATACTTTTAAATGGTGAAAAATACAATACTTTCAACAACAGGGAATCACTTTAGCGGGGAATCACTTAGTTCACTTATGTATTTTACATAAGCGACATCTGAAAAACCATTAGCTACGTGGATTTCAGATTTAGCTTCATCTCCATTGACTATTGAAATGGAGGGTATATCTCTTTACTGTACAGAGACCTCACTTAGATAAATATTGAAAAGACGACTGCTCCAATCTTTCCCTTCCCTGTCTTCCTATATGTATGTTGGACAGAGGGTCCCAAAAAATATTTCACTTAGATAAATATTGAAAAGACGACTGCTCCAATCCTTTCCTTCCCTGTCTCTCTATATGTATGTTGGACAGAGGGTCCCTTAAAAAGCAAAAACATGGACAAAGGCTCTTGAGTAGCCTTTGGGAAAAACTCACTGTCTAATACCTAGGTATAGATGAGGAGTAGTTCAAAGAGGTCTTTGTGATCCTCCTTTTTATATGTTTTAAGGTGGCGAGAAGTGTATAGCAATGTCAACTTGCGCCACTTCTGCTATTTATTCATACTGCGCCATTTATGGTCTGTTCCGTTGCTTCCTATCCATATGTTCGAAAAGCAGCCCTTTCTCGTAAACGTGGCACTTATTCTAGGCTAAAGGTCATTGCCTTGTTGACTTGAGGCTTACCGTATATTAGCTTTTAGCTTTAGTTTAACAGAAAAAGCACCTTACAGTACATATTATGTGAGGATGTACCATCTGTGTATCCTGTTACCACGCCTATAGGGGCCCAAGTTCCTCTTTTCTCAAATACAGTTAGAGGATGTGGCCTCCTGTCATGTCGAAAGAATTGGGTGGAAGTTGACCTTTAGCATAGAAGCGGGGTGAGGGCCAGAACAGGAGTGAGCAGCCACACAGACAAGTGGGGCTGGGTGAAGTCTTGATCAGACCTGCTTTCTGCTTACTTTACAGGAAATGGCAGTACTGTGGCCAATTTAACCAAGGCCTATATTTTTGAACAGTAAGGCCTACACACAGGGGTCTATGCTAGCTGATATTTATACAGTAAAATATCTCCCTCTCTCATAACTAACTACACAATAAATTACCTACTATTGGAGGTTCTAGAAAGTCCATTTTGGGACCATCATTCATTATTTTTAACCCTCAAATTGGGTATGACATCACAGGTTGGGAGTTGCCTAGCCATTAATATCACATTGCAAGTAGAGAATGACATAATCATCAAATGGTCAGGTGTTAATCCACCTGCCTTTCTAGATAAGATAGTGCCAACATCAAATCAAATAAACTTTATTCGGATTCATAAAAGAAAACCATACAAGTTACAACATATAGAGGCATGAAACACAGTTACGTTAAAAAATACATGTAAAATAACAATCCATTTGCAGAACCACCACAATTTAATGTGTAGAGCCAAGTATTTAAAAAGCACAGGTGTTGCAGGGATTCTGCTCATGCACAGAACTATGCACCTGAAACCAGGACCTCATTGAATTGTGGTTTACCCAAAAATTCACCTCAGTACCCATAACCCCCAACCGACTAGCATCAGTGTCTCATTAGCTCTCCGTCCTACAGCTAAGCTACCAATGATTAGACAACCCAGATCATGCAACTTAAGGGACTCCCAGGAATGGTGGTAATCAAGAACACTCTTTCGTTTTTATTCTTATACCAGTCCACAACGTGAGTAATAAGAGACATGGAAAAGTTTAAAATGTTTATTTTTAATGACGTGCTCTAAGATGCAGTATTTTGGCTAATATAAGCAGGCATATGATTAGGAACAATACGATCAGCATTGTTAAATTACATAAAACACAAAGGGAGAAATCAGGTTATAATGATAGTGGAAAAGGCCATATAGCGCCTTGTGAACCAGCCTCCCCAGCTAGGACTACGTTTTATAATAATAGAATGTGTCTTAGGCTTGAATGGGAAACCCCTTACCTCCAAGATCAGCAGTGGTGAATCACATCACAAGATCAGCAAAGCTTTCTCACTGGAAAAGTTTTTTCTCCAAGTGCCCAAATCATGCATGCAGTGCAATATTAAAGGCACTAGAATTTCAGTTGGTTGCAGCTGTGTGCGTGTTGTGTCTAGAGCGGGGGGCGATCAACCTGAATAACAGCATACATTGTTATGGTGACCTTGAAGGCTTCTGCACGCTGTGTACAGACTAAGGTCGCAATGTAAGTCTAGGGATGTAAAAAACAGACTGTTCTCTTGCGAGGAACCCAAGCAGTCTAACTTACAAAAACAGTTACATGTGGTGTTGTATGCAAAATCTGCTTATGCTAACATAGTAATGTGTGCACGCAGGGCCCTGTCTTCAATACACCCTCCCTAGATCGGACCACGTAAAAGAAGGGAAGCAATTTTAGGAATGCAGAGTTCAAGTTCGAGTGAGACAGTACCAAGTTAACAAATTTGCCAAACTTTATAATTTGGAGTGTTACGTTCGAAGCATTAAGAAAAAATTAAAAAACCAAGACAGGGCAGAATACTGCCCATCATGGAGATGGAAAAAAATAGTAACATTTTGTAGAATACAGAACGCGTTGAGATGGACAAATGCCAACTCAATCCATCAGCGTAAAAGCAGAGTATGTTGCAACAGCCTCCAAAAGGAAGTCATTGTAGTCGTCAGCAAACTATTCAGCCATCCAATTTAATAAAGAGAATGAACATAAATGTTCCTCAATAGCCGGAGCCTCTAGCACCATCAGAGGACAACTTGCGTGTTCTTCCAGGTAACTTTGTGCCAGGAATTCATTGGCTGCAGCCCATATGTCCCAATTCCCCAGAACGCTGTGCGCAGCTGCAGAGACCATAATGCCGATACCAGAACAGTTCAACTCATGAGCTACCAAGGGACTCATCAGTCGATCATAATCCGGGTCAGGAGACACTATATTGCAGAGACACAAATCCAGAGCCCATTTAAAACAGCAATCCAGGCAATGGAAAACAGGTTGCATGCATGTAAAGTAGGAGAACTGGAAGGACAATCCATTTGTCACACTCAAGGTGGCCAGGGGTAGCGTCCTGTAGTATTCAAGCATCCGGTTGCGAAGGTGGTGCAGCCGGAGCAGGCCGTATTGTGACACTGATTGTGCAGCCATTTCTGAGCAAGCAAATCAACAGTAGCACACCAGCAGCCAAGGCAAGAATTAATGGTACCCCGCCGAAGGTGCTGGAAAAAATAGAGTTAAAAAATGCCGGTATCACACCAAATATAGGAGTAGATTAGGATGGCGGACGGTACCGTCCGCCACAAGGGCAGAGGAACCGTGCCCCCAATTAGGATGCACCCGCCACATTGGCGGATGCATCCCGCATTTTTAACATTGCGGCGGACGGTGCTTAAAGCACCACCCGCTGCAATGCTAAAAAGGCATGCTATGCATTTCAAAGCACAACATGACAGGCACCACACAGACCCCCAAAGCATAGACCGTATGCCTTTCCGTGGCGGCTTTGCTGCCACGGAAAGGCATACCCCACAGACCATCCTAATATGGCTGGCGGTGTCCGATAGACACCGCCACCATATTAGAGCTTTTCCGCCACGGTCGCAAGCCGACCGTGGCAGAAAAGCGATGGATGGTGTTTCTGACCGCCGCGGTCCCCCCCACCGTTGCAATATGGAGGGGAGAAATTGAGAGTGGAGAGCCATCCTAATCGGCCCCCAAGTTTGGAATGAAGTCTTAAGTTTAGAGCTAAATACGTGCCAAGCCACTTGTTGACGAGGCATTGAATATTGCGTGAATCAAAGTACCAAATGAAGTGGGAGATCAGTATTTAAAAGCGCATGCACCTCGGTGCGGGTGTTTGCCACGTGAATGAGAAATGTTTCACAGGAAAAAGTAAGTGCGACTTCTTTCTGGGACAATAGAGCCCTTATTCGACTCATCTTTTTGAACTCTGCTTTCAAGGTCGGAAGCGAAGGCCAGATGGACACATCAAGTCTCCCATGCGGAGGAGGGAAAAGTACATTTTCACAGCATACCACACGTTGGTTGACGGTCACAATGTACGGAATTCCTGCCAACATAATGCTGCAATCTTCATTATTTAAAAGTAAATAGCTACAGTTAGCTAGCATTGTAAAAGTTGGTGTTATTGCTGGCACTGGATTTCCTTTAAAAATTCATGCTAAATTTGGCACCCACGTATTACATGAACCGAGCAATTGTATGTTCTTGCAGACAAGTGAGTGATCAGGTGTAGAAGTGCACTCCTCGCCTTTTAAATATACTTTCTAACCCTCGTTCAGGCACCTATATGTGAATAGTAGAGACCAAACTTCATGGAGAAAGGCACTTACCAATGGTTCATATCTGCATATGGCATAGTGTTTCATGCAAGAATTAAATTTAGACAAAGGGAAGGGCACTGTAATTAACCCATGAATGAGCCGTTTGGCAATAGAAAATGGTAAAGGATCCAACTTTTTAATATGCAAATATGAATATGCAGCATCTTTCATGGACATAAACTGTTGTTTTTTAGATAAATTAAACAGTAAAAATAGAGAAGAGGTGTTCATGTAGTCCCAAGGCACTTTCCCAGATTTTAAAGTTTGCAAAGTCCAAGCAAACTGCATTATGGAATGTAATTGATTTTGACCATGGTACTATTTTCTCTGTTCTTAGCTGACCTGCCTCAAAAGTTGAGAGAGGTTAGAGGGGCAAACCCAAAATTGGGAGGAAACCAGATATCATGCCTCCTCTATGCCGATGATCTGGTAATCATGGATCAGACGGAGATTGGGCTCCAAAGAAAATTAAATCGATCCATAGAATACTGTACTACCAAAAAACTAGTTGTAAATATGGAGAAAACAAAAATTGTTTGTTTTGGTAGGAGAAAAACAAAGTTCTCTTGGTACCTGGGCACAGTATTGCTTGAGAGGGTAGCTGATTATAGATATCTGGGAATGTGGTTTTCTGGTACCCTGAAATGGCATACTCACTTACAAGCACTAAAAATGAAGGCATTGGCTTCCGTGAAAGGTTTAAAAAGATTCAACAATATTTACGGAGAAATGTCGGACAGACCGGTCCTGAAAGCCTATCAAGCAATGGTGCCTCCTCAATTCTTGTATGGAGCCAAAGTTATTTACTTAAGCAGTAAGACCTCCTGGGATAGAGAGGAGGGAAATATATTAAAAAGCCTATTTGCACTGCCCAAATCCTCTATGGCACAGGCGGCCAGACTTGAGTTGGGAATTACCTCGTGGGCGATAACCGCCTGTATGGCCCTTGTACGATTCTGGCAGCGATTGGGTACAGATGAGCTCCTCAAAATCTCTCAGTGGGCCAAAGGGGAAATTACAAAGAGTGACCTACCCTGGGCAAAAGAGGCTAGAGCATCAATAAGGAATGCATACAGGGTGCTCGGTCTGAAGGTTTGCCCGCTACAAGATCATATAATAATAGGTAAAAGAGAACTAAGGCTCCAAGGTGTCGAGATGTCCCGCACTTATGACCGGGGGTACCTTTCACAGAAAAGCTCGGTAGCCCACATGACATCTGCCTGGGAGCTCGACCAACACTTTCCGTATGTGGACCAGCTACCAAGTCATAATTTAAGGCGAGAAGTCCTAAAAATGAGAATCGGAATAAATCCATGTTATGCTAATAATGGAGCCCGAAATCAAATGATAAGTTGTAACGGGATCTGCACTTGCACTTTAGGCACTACCTGTAATATTATACACATTTTATTAGATTGTAGGTGGTTTTTAGATTTACGAAAGGAGATTTTATGTCCGATTAAAAAAAATTATAATATTACAAATAGGATGCAAGCGCCAAATTGTTGATGGAAAGGGAGAACTTAGATATAGCATGTGCGTTGGGGAAATATATGAAAAAAGTTAAGGTATTCCTCAACTGCACAGAGTAAGATCTAATAATTTAAGTCCTTGACACCAAATAAAGGCGAAACAATTAGTGTTTAAAATAGTGCTGCATGTTTAAGAAGATGTTGTATAGATATGAATTAAGTGTTTTTATTTAAATCAATTGTTATAACATTCCGATTTTAAAAATGATAGGTAAAGTATACGTATATTAAGATGTAATACGTCTATCAATACCGCCGTGATATGTATTTACTGTTGTTTTTATTTTTCTCTGTTTTAGTAATATAAGAGGTAAATTGTACTTTTATGGTTGTAACAAACCAAATAAAGTTTGTTTTGACTGACTGACTGACCATGGTACAATATAGACACATCATCCTGTACAATATCCCCAACAGATGAAACAATGTTATCCAAAGTATAAATCCTGGAAGACAGTGTTTTAATGCTATTGTCGATGGCAGCAAGCACTTTTTCTAAATTAGCTTGGTCAATTGCTCTTAATATAGAAGCAGCTTAAATTTTTGACAATTTCCAGACCTTGTTGTAAATAGCATACACCCGTTTTTTGGAGCAGCCTTCTACAGGGCCTTTAACAAAGTTATTCAAATCAACATCTTCAGTCAATTTGGACAAATTAAATTTAACTGACACTAAAGTGGAATGCTTTAGCCAATTCTGACATAATTTGCCTACTGAATAGGTAGTAATAGAATTGGAATTATCAAAACAGGGGTCCACCCTAACCTGTGTATAGCCAGGGGCCAGACCCAGTAAACAATGTTGGCATGAATCTGCACTTTTCTGCCATAATAATCAACCTTCAGGATCCAAGGTGAAATAGTTAAAGGAGGAATTAGTAAATAGGTACTGCAATTCATCAAGGTACCTGTCTGTGTGATTGTACCATGCATTGTATTTCCCCCAAACTAGATATAGAAGGGGCATTTCATTTTTAGATGGCCAATACAAAGCAAGTAGTTTATAAAATAATCAAATTCAAAAACATGTGGTTCGGGATGAGACATGCACAATGCAGAGCCTCAGTGCCTTGCACTTGCCAGCTTTTAAAACCCCATAAAGATTTAATATCAATAGTATCTTTCCACAGCTGATAGCCCCCTATAGCAAATTGATAAATAAAGTACTTCAAATACAGTAATTTAGTGTAGGTGACTCTAATTTTGAAAGAGGACGTAGTAGTCATCGTAAAATAAAAGGCTTCTTAATTGGATTGATTAAAATCAGTAAAACAAGTACATTTTTTGAAAAGAGTTTTCGAGCTGCCTTCAATAGGTGCTGGACAATGCTCCCATTGTGCATATTTAACCACATTTCTAAATGTGTTTGCTTTATGCAGGAAATTATTGCCATAGTATTGGTAGCAAAATAAGTCTGCATAATTAGCTGAGACCAAGTACAAATCTTCAGCATCAAAAGCAGCATAATATTTCAAATAAGAAAACAGAGCCTCTACGGCTTGGACATCGCAATCATAGGAGCGTATTTTCTGTTTTACACCATTCTCCATCGAAACACGAAGTACATTTGGGACATTAATAACCTCTGTAGGGCCGTGAATCTGAAATTTAACAGCATCCCACACAATCCCATCTAATACAGGCCAAGCTGTGATATTGAAAAAAGCCTGGTCCCTTTTCATTCTGTGAGATGAGGAGTGGGGTTCCATAAATTAACCTAATTCTCTTTAACATAATGTCCATTCACTAGACAAAAAATACAACTTAAATCCAAAGGGCATAAATAAAAAAAATTAAAAAAGCACCAGCCAAATGTAGGTTCAAGGGGGTATTAAAACATGTATTTTAAACCAAACAGCAAAAATAGAAAATTTCAATGGGGACCTTGATGTTGTAGAGTCAGTGTCAAATGAAAAACGTGACTCTTTACTTGCACTTGTCCGCACACCAGGCAACGACACATCTGTGGGATAAGTATACTCAGTATCTTCATGAGGATCACCAGCTCGTGGATTCAGTAATGTATTAGTAACTGTGGTCATCTCGATGGCAACATCAGGCCTGATGGTATTTTCCGAGGCCAAAATAGAATTTCTCAGCATAGCTGGACAAGAGACAAGAGACAGCTGGAGTCATAAAAAGAATCGGCCACTCGCTGTAAGTTCACATTGTCAATGGAGATGTACCTGTTATCCTTGCGACCAGGAAGTGAAGGTAAAATGACTGTTCTTGTACCCTACACACCAAGCACAGGAACTGGTGCACAATATGAGTGGCCAAACTCCTTCTTGTTCTCCATCTTCTCACGGACTCTCGGACCAGGTCACTGACTCGGGGTAGCCAGCAAACTACTGGAATCTGAAGCATAGCATCAGTTTTGGAGGGCAAGTGTTCCTTTGCAAGACTGTCCTGAGTCTCTTGTAGGTTCTGTAATACAGCAGATCGATCAACTATGCCAAGGGGTGCTGGAAATGCCACCATATCTAGACCCTCAAGGTCCGGGACAAACATCTTTATGCCAAAGTGCATTTCGCATGGGGTCCGCGCACCCAGAGACCTTCTAGGGAGATTATTAAGTGCACATTGAACGCTATACAGATGGGCCAGCCAGTTCCTGCCAGTACCTAAGACCCTATCTGTCAAGGATTATTTTAAGTCACGGTTCATTCGCTCCACAACGGAATTGCCCTCAGACCAATACGGAGACCAAAATTTGACTTGCTCCACCAATGAACTCATAGCATCCGTTTACACATTAGAGGTGTATGCTGGACCCTGGTCCGAATGAAGGGTGCCACTTGCAAACATTCCCACAAAGACACACAAATCCCTTACAGCAGTTCGAGCACCAGCACTATGTTGTGGCCAGAGCCAAATAAAATGTGTGCATGAATCCACTGCAACTAAGATGTACTTCTATGCAGTATCTGAGGAGCGTAGTGATCCAAATAAACACACCAAGGGGTTTGTTAGAAATGTACAGCTGTGTTTGAGGTGGATGTGCATCAGTTAAAGTTTTGATCTGCTGGCAAATGTCACAAGTAAGGACATAATCATGCATCTGTTTGTACAATCGTCTCCACCAGTAACGCTGCTGTAAGAAAGAAACAGTCGCTGAGAGGCCGGCATGAGCTGAGGCCATGCCCTCGGGGGCGGCTGTTATCAAGGTTTGCCTGTGGTCAGCGTTGGGACTCAATCTGTCACCAACATTGTTAATTTTCACATAGGGAACTTTATCAGGACTTAAATGATAAGAGTATTTAGAAGGGAAACCCCTAGGGTAAGTACCTCCCTTTTCTGTTGCAGCAATGGCTGCCAAGATGTCATCATCAATCTTCCTTTTGGAACGTGTAACTGCTGCTGATAAGAGTATTTAGAAGGGAAACCCCTAGGGTAAGTACCTCCCTTTCCTGTTGCAGTAATGGCTGCCAAGATGTCATCATCAATCTTCCTTTTGGAACGTGTAACTGCTGCTATAACATATGATGTCACTGCCTTCTTTGCTGCTTAATCAGCACGAAAATTACTAACAGTGTGTAATCCTCCACCCTGGTGACCACGAGTATGAATTACATTAATGAGAGGCAGACATTCTTTTAGTTCTGAAACTTGATTCCATAGCATTTTGTGTTTGATTGTGCTACATTTGGCATCCCGATACTCAATCTAAGTCAAAAAGAATGAATTGTCATTGAAAGACAGAACACAGTAGTAAGAGTCACTTACAACAAGAGTAGTCACATGGGGATCAGCAAATTCTAGTGCAAGCACCAGAGCACGTAGCTCTGCCAACTGGGCAGTACAGTCCTCTAATGTCTGCGTATGCACGACATCGGACTTGAATTCGTCATTCACCATGGTACCCACCACTATTGCGCAGGCTGCTCAAAATGTATGCTTTGATCCGGTCCCTGGTTGCCCCGAACCAACAGTGTAAATTATTCAATGGTAATCTTCAAGCAGGCGCAAGGACAAAGGAGCAAGATGAACAAATTCATACTGTAAGTACTCCTGAGTTTGTAACAAGGAATCAAAGATAAACGTGACATCCGGAAACGTCAAGGTTGTGGCCCATTGTATCCAATGAGGATGTAAATCCTTTGAATTTAGTACACTGGCTTTTGTCACTGCCTCAAGGACAGGATACGTGTAACAAGCAACATGCATTTCCCCAGCGACAGAGCTTTCTATTTCAGAATCGCCATCTGCACTGCAGTCAAAACTTTTTCGACAGTAGAAAAACGCATTTCAGCCAAAATGTGCAAATGTGACTTGTAAGCAATAGGAACTGTGTCACCTTCATTAAACGTCAAATATGTGAAACCCACCGCTCCTGGCACAAGATTTGATAAAAGTAGGTTGTATCAAGGCATATATGCGGCTTGATACGCTGGGCATAATCAAGATTGTAAGCACCCCCGAAAGTTGTTGGAGCATGCAACTGTGCGCATTTCTCCAGGAAGCTAGGTGCTAAACCTTGACCTTCATTGTTGAGCTCAGAGCCCAGGAGCAACACAGTGTACTCTGCAATGTGTGATTTTGCAAAGTAAATTTGTAACCGAAGCCCGCAAGCTTAACAATGATGCGGTCAACGTGACACAGATGCGACCATAATTCGTCATCTGTGAGATAAATATCATCAACATACGAGCATACATCAGGGGTCGATCCTCTCTAAAAGAGAGACAATATGATCAGCAAAGACGCCTGGGCTGTTGTTGTAGCCCATGGCTAATCTTTTAAACTGTTTTTGTTTGCTGCCAGAAGTAATGGCTGTCCATTGACTACTAAGAGAGGACAGGTTATGGCTAAAAAAGCCATTGGATATGTCAAGTGTGGTCTTAAACCGTTTTCTCACGAGACTATCCACAGGGGCAGAACTGTGAGTATTCTGTACCACGCAGTTCCGACAACGGGAGTTCAAATTTCGGAAATCCAATACCCAATATACCCCAACAACAGAGGCATAGTGTAATCGTAACTCTGCTATAGGGACTGTCAAATAATGCGGATGCAGTGTGAACTGGCTAAAACAGGCCAACTGGCCCCTGGAATAGAAAAGGGACCTAATCGAACCGCAGATACGGTGTGGGGGAGGGCGTCATTAAACCAAACTTAATGCTGCCAAGCAGAAAGCAGAACTTCCTGTGTCCTATATGGTGCATACTTTGAATGCACCGCCGTGGGCTAGTATTTATGGTTTGTACCATCATCTGCATCCACAGCAGGAAACGTAACCCAAGAGAAGAAAAGCTCAAATGGGGAGGCGGAGTGGCATGCGACTATGCTGAGCTTTGTAAACATCAGCCATAAGGACACACCAGGACTCGTTAGTGGGGTTGTTTTAAGCATTAACAACCCCCCAATCTGCAGGCCTAGTAGAACGACATAACGCCACACTGAAACTCAAATTAGCAAAAATAGTTGCCACCACAGGACTGAAATGACCAGACGCCCTCCCACTGGCATTACTAGCGCTCCACTCCTACCAAGCACCACCTAACCCCTTATGAGGTTGTTTTTGTCCGACCCATGAATATCTGGGCTGCACCGAAGCCAACATCCATCCATGATGTCCCAGACATCCTAATGTCTGATTACCTGCATAACTTAAAGAAAGCAAGCCATCCCAGACGCATCCAGGGGCCCCGGAAACAACACCCAACCCGGCGAATTCGTCTTAATCCATAACTTTCAAAGGACAAAGAGTCTGGAACCCAGGTGGACGGGCCCCTGGCAAGTCTTGATCACCACCCGAACTGCACTGCGGGTGGAAGGAAAACTAAACTGGCTGCATGCACATCACTGCAAGAAAATATCACCGACCCTGATAACAAATGAAGACGTGGACACCCAAGAAGAGCTCCTGAGCAAAGACAGACCAGCCCTGAGTTGCTACCCTGACACAGAGACACTCGAATTGGCCAAGTTTCCCGATCCCACTGTGCCATCCAGGGAAGGGTACAACTTGCGACGAAAGGAGAAGGCTCCGGCAAAGCAGGCCACTAACTGAGTCAACAGTCTCAGAGCGGTAACTAGCACTACAAAGGCTACCAGGAGAGACGCCAGACAAAGTGTGTCGTTCTGCCCGCCACCGGGCCCTCTTGAAGGTGATGGAAGCCCCCGACATGAAGATGATGGCAGCAACCGAACGACCGAAGATCCACTGTAAAAGTCCCAAGACCGAAACGCTGCATAACACAAAAACAATTGCCCTCTTCATTTCTTTTCTCTTCTGCCACCTTCTCATGGCCACCTTCTGGATCGTGGAAGAAAGTGTACCTGCCCATAAGACTTTGATACCCACTGTGCAACTCACCACCAAAAGAGAACACTATATCATTTCACTTTCACCCTAGCTCCGAGAAAGACGCAAGGAGTTCTGGAACAATTCCTTTGTACAACTGCTACACCAGCACAACCTCGCTGCCAATGCCACCAACTGCTGGATCTGTGGACTGCTGCCACATGCAACTGAACATTCTATCCCCTTCATCCCTTCGCCTTTCTCCGTTCATGGGTCCTTCCTTGCCTGGCAAGAGAGTTACAAGGAAAATGCACCTTCTGGCAAAAACATTTCACACTTCTATGATGGGTTCTGGCAGGGAAAAACCGGAAAAACTTCCACTCCCTTTTGCCCTCAGACCTCGAACACAACGCTTCAAATGGACATTCCGGAGAAAGAACAGCTCGAGATACAGGTATTCAACAATCCAGCCAGACCCACTTTTTCAAACCTACGCAAACGGACTGCTGCAACTCTGACTGTGGCCCTGTCTGTGGTAAATGTCTCCGGCCTTGTTTGCATCGAGGGTCATGGGACAAAAATCGTGGACCACAGCTCCTGTCCATAAAAAGGACTTTCAATGCTGCTGACCCCCCCTCATTTGTAGCATCTCCCAACATGTATTTCGTCTGCGGCACTAAAGCCTACACCTGGCTCCCTAAAGGCTGGGGAGGCACTTGCTACATCTCCTTTGTCCTCCTCCCCACCTATGTGACACAGCAGCATACCACAGGCAGAAGCGCTCAATGGACACAGAACAAGCGGATTCCACCTCATCGCAGTTTCTCGATGCTGCGAAGGGACTCATTCCTTTCTGGGGCCGGATGTCAAACAGTCGAGCCATCCGTTATCTAACCCAAGCAGTCGAAACAGCATTGAACATCACGGCCGGCATCCTTGCTAACAATACAGCTGAGCTGCAGGCGGTCCGCCTTGTGGCTTTGCAGAACCGCCTTGTGCTCGACGTGGTACTGGCGGATCGCGGAGGAGCATGCCGCATCATCGGTGCCAGCTGTTGCACCTTTGTCCCGGACTATTCACCTTCTGTCTACAAAGCAATAGAACACCTCCACAGACTATCTTCGGAAATCCACCAGGAACAAGACGGCTGGAAACTCGGAGGCTGGTTTTGGACTACTTTGAAAGACGGGCTGGAAATTGTTGATAATAGTATTGGTGCCAGTTTTTGTATTATGTGGGTGTTGCCTGGGGATACAATGCATACCGCCCTTGTGCACTCTTTTTGCGAATTCGATATGCCCTAAGACTTTGGGCAATAAGTTTGAACACAAGAAAGGATTGTACGAGACAGAGATCCGCCACATAATGAACATTGATATAAATTAACAAGATGTCGGGGGTATGTTCAAAGGGCCCACTGTTGAATATGAGATTGCGAAGTGAACATTACCGGCGCCATCTTGTCCCATTTAGGCCTTTTTGCGAGCGCGTAAGCGGCAGCCATTCTAAGACTATGGCCACTCTTATAACATTGCCGATCGCCTGCACGTCTCCCCGACCTCGCGATCATCCCCTGCGCGCTGGCAACCCCCAAGCACATTTTGGAGCCATAAAACAGCTTCAGCGCGACTCAGCCCCGGAGCCACATCTCGTGCTGAACCCACATACCCTTTCATCTCTTTCACGCAAACGGGTCCTTTGATAACCCACTTTCCCATGCCCGATTGTCCGAGCTGATCCCAGGCCATCACCTATTTTATTTTATTTTATTTTAGGTTCTTGTATAGCGCAGGATTCGATCTCCGGGGAGATATCTCCGCGCTTTTGGCCTTTCCGGAAGTAGAGCCAGACAATAACATCTGTGTATCAATGATGGGGCTACTGGATGGAGAATAGGTACGTCTTCAGGCATTTCCTAAATGCAGGCAGATTGGAGTTTAGCCTAAGAGTGAGAGGCAAAGAGTTCCAGAGAATGGGGCCTTTATATGATAGAGCTCAGCCTCCTTGTCTCTCTCTTTTGATCCTAGGGATCTGTAGCAAGGCCTGGTTTTTTGAACGTAGGGTTCGACCTGGTTGATAGGGTTTAAAGATTTCCGTTAGGTATCTGGGGCCGGATCCGAACAAACATTTGTGAATGGTGCAACAGATCTTAAATTTCACTCTCTGGCGAATGGGAAGCCAGTGTAGCTTATTTAGCAGAGGACGGGAGGAGGATCTGGCTGGAGCGTTTAAGATGAACCTAGCAGCCGTATTCTGGGCTACTTGTAGCCTCCCTAGCTGTTCCTCATTAGCAGATAAGAGTAGCCCATTGCAGTAATCCAGCCTGCTGATTACTAAGGTCTGCACCAATGTTTTCCTATGGTGGTCTGCTAAGTAGGGGAAGACTCTCCTAAGTAAGCCAATCACCCTCATACAGGTTCCTGTAACCTGTATGGCATGATATTTAAGTACCAAGGGCTGATCAAGCTTAACACCTAGATTTTTTACAGTTTCCTTTGGGCATGGGGCCATACCTAATTCAGGAGGCCACCACTCAGGTGACCAAAGGAGTGGGGCATCTCCAAAGAGCATGACCTCCGTTTTACCTACATTACACTGCAGGCAATTGGAGGTCATCCATCCGGCTATCGCTCTCATTCCTGCAGCAAAAGAGCTTTTTAATGTTGAAGTCATATTTTGGAAAGGGAATAATAGCTGGGTGTCATCAGCATAGGATATTGGTGTGAACCCATGTTCTCTCACAATTTTTGCCAGGAGGGCCACATACACATTAAACAATGTGGGGCTTAGGCATGAACCCTGTGGGACCCCCTTTGTGAGCTCCCTGAAGATGGAAGAGTGGGAGCCCAAGCGAACACTTTGTGAGCGGCCAGATATAAAGCTTTTTAACCGTGATAGGGCTGTTCCGTCGACTCCTACCCCCTCCAGACGACTGATGAGGGTGTCATGAGACACTGTGTCGAAGGCAGCGGACAAATCTAATAGCACCAGAATCATGGAGCCTCCTCTATCCTGTGCCATCCGGATGGTATTGGTCACGGAGAGGAGAGCTGATTCTGTGCTATGATTTGGTCTGAACCCGGATTGAGAAGGGTCCAGACCGTCCGCTGCCTCGATGAATTTAGACAGGTGAATGTTGACATGTCTCTCAGTCATCTTACTCAGGTGGGGTAGGAGAGATATAGGACGGAGGTTGTTAAAGTCAGACCATGGTAACGCGGTTTTTTTTGCGGACAGGGTTCACAACTGCCTTTTTCCAGTCACTGAGAATCTTTCCTTCCTTAAGGGAGAGATTAATCAGTGATTTGAAGCTCGGGGCTAACAGGCTGCCTAGTAGAGCTATCATCTTAACAGGTAACAAGTCTGTGGGTGAGCCTGATTTGATTAGGTAATATACGGTGGTGACTTCTGTCAGGCTGATCTCTGGAATCATAGTAAGCCTGCTATTTTCGCTCTTAGCTGGCTTGGGACGGGGGGAGCCAATTGTATCCCTAGTGTTTGATGCTTTGGGAATTTTCTCATAGATTAAATCAATCTTATTCTCGAAGAATGCGGAAACATCATCGCATAAGGTTTGACTGAAATCATCCGGGCTTTCGCAGGCTATAGGCTTGACAAATGATTGCAGGATTTTATAAAGTGCTCTAGTAGAGTTCCCTGCCTCTGTTATTTGTAACTCAAGTCTATTTCTCCTGGCTTTTTTATATGTTTAAAATAGTTAGATTGTGCCTCCAAATAGTGTTTTTTGCTGGTAGGTGTATGTGTTTTTCTCCACTTTTTCTCCAAACTCCTACATTTTTGTTTCTCAGCCCTTAGCTCTTCTGTATACCATGTTTCTTGCTTCGTTTTAGTGCATTGCTTATGTAATTCTAGCGGTGCAAGTAAGTCAATTGCTTCCAGGAGTACTTTATTAAACTTAACTAGAGAGACTAACTCGAACTGTCTAACTAACGGTGGAGAAGTGTGGCTCAGGGGTTAGAGGCAGCAGACCCGGAAGCTGAGATCGGTCCTGGACCAGGGTTCAATTCCCTGCCTCGGCGGGTCTTTGGCTAAAAATTCCACGGACTCGATAATTCTCACCCCGGTGCCTCCTCGACTCACGGGTTCACACTCTGCGACTCTGGGCAATAGCTTGCTTAATCTCCACAACGGCCCCTCGCGGCGGGATGCCTGACTTTCACCTTGTGGATACCCTGCTATCTCACAGGGGAATACCAGGAAGGGTTCCCTAAGCAAGCGCCGGGAAACCCACTGCGGGTAGCTGTGCGCTATATAAGCTCAACTACATTTACATTTAACTAGACCTTGTTCAATATCATCCTCTTCAGAGAGAGTGGGTTCTTTCCATACTTTCTGTAGTCCTTCTAGGGTTATTTTGTGCCATTTCCGTTTCCATATTGCAGGGAGAGATTTTTGGTGTGGTGGGTGAGGACCTAGTAAAGTAAAAGTTAACATATATTGGTCTGACCAACTAATAATAGTGGGAGGGCAGCATATTATTTTAGGGCAGTTAGTTAAGATTAGGTCAAGTGTATGGCCACCCAAGTGTGTTGGGCCCTTATTCTGAATTTTCAGTCCCAAACTAGAGACATCAGCAAGCAGAGACATGCTATCAGGGTGATTAGGTAGGTCTACGTGAACATTAAAATCTCCAAGGAGAATGAAATCTTCCTTGGCTCTAAAATAAGGGGCTAGTAGTTCCATAAGAGTTAGGGAAAAATCAGAGCATGAGCCAGGAGGGCGATATACTAATGCTCCTTTCCACTGTGATTTAGAGGAAAGGGAAAATATGAAAATCATGATTTCCATCTGAGCATCGCATCGTTGGTCAAGTACTGAGACTTTTAGACTCTCTTTATAAACAACAGCCACACCGCCTCCTATTTTTGTCAAGCGATCAAGATGAAAAATCTTATATCCAACAGGGATTCCTAACATGATTGCGGGGATAGTGTGAGGTTTTAGCCATGTCTCCGTGAGAAAACAGATGTCCGGCGTGTCTGTATTTATAAGGTCCCATAGTTGCTGGTAGTGTTTGGGTAAGGAGCGTATGTTCAATAAAAAACATTTAAGTCCCGAAGGTCCCTTTCCGGCAACATAGTTAACGGTGGGTGTACTGGCGGATGCAGTTTATTGCCCCCTACAGTAGAAACTCGCCTCTTTTCAAAGGGGGCTGAGATTAATCAATGTCTTCACACCACAAGATTCGACTGATCAGACATACTTCTGTTCCCAGCGAAATGCCCAGCTGCGCGATAGCCATCACATGCTGAGATCGGGGTGGGGACTTCTACTGTAGATATGTGTGGGAACAGGCCTGGAGCGGGGATTCCGAGGATGACTTTCCGAACATCAAAGTATTGCCAAGAATGTGTTGTATGCAATAAAGCAATAAACCTGGCCTCAGAGATGCGGTTAGAGCACCTCGAGAAGATACCCTGTTTGTCCGATATGACGTGTTCTGCTCCGGAGAGAATTAAAACCTGTTTCCTGCTTTCCAATTTCCAGCACCTGCCTCTTTATTTGATAATCATTGAATGGTTTAGAGGCGACTAACGCCAAGCAGTGTTAGAAAAGGTCATCCAAAGAAGCTGCTTTTCCACACAGTATGCCATGAGGAACAAAGGAAAGACATGCAGGCCTATGGCAAAAGCAGCACACTAACTGGAACTACCACCACAAAATGGCCACCAGCCAAATGGTCACTCAAAGTCACAACAAGCAGGAGGCCTGAAAACAATGAGCTCAAGCAGGGCCTATATAGCCAGACAATGCGAGCATGCTAAACAACACAGCTGGAATGCAACAATGCAACAAAGGTATTTATTGAACACACATGAAAAAAGTGAAATACCTCCCAAAAAACAAACTTTATTATTCAATCCAATTCCAACCAGGACCTAAATAAGGATTAAATGAGTGTCCTAAGAACTATAGGCATATCTCTCTTCTGCCTTTTCCAGCTTTAATTGTGGAGCGAGTGGTGAGTAGAACTCTGTCTAAGTTTTTGGAACAACATCATTTGCTGGAGGAGGTTCAGTTTGGGTTTCGGCCGGCCCATGGCACTGAAACGGCTCTGGTGACCATGATGGACGAACTTCGGATACGGGCAGACAGGAGGCAGGCAGCTGTTTTTGTTCTTCTTGGCCTGTCTGCTGCCTTCGATAGGGTAAACCATGGGATTCTGCTGAGAAGACTAAAAAAGGTGGGGGTGACGGGATCTGTCTTGAGGTGGTCCCAGTCATTTTTACTGGACAGACAGCAAGCGGTATCCCTTCCCCTTTTTCAATCTGCCTATACTAATATCTCGCATGGCGTACCACAGGGCTTGGCTATCAGCCCCATTTTATTTAACATCTATATGAAACCCCTGATCGCTGTCATCAAAGAGCACAACATTAACATTGTTAATTATGCGGATGACACGCATCTGATTTTCTCCCTCGAGGGACATCATTCAACCCCTTTAGAAGTGTTTCATAATTGCCTGCATGATACGGCGCTCTGGCTGAAGGAGAACTCGCTGCAATTTAATGCGGATAAGACAGAGGTGCTTTATTGTCCGAGGGATAGTATTCCCTCTGTCTTGCCCAGTAATTTCTGGCCCACCGTTATCTCGTCCGCGGTTCAACAAGTGAAGAAGGTCCACAACCTGGGCGTCATGTTTGACTATAAACTTACCATGGAAGCTCAGGTTGTAAAAACGGTGACTTGTTGTCTGGCCATTATGAGATCATTGCGGAAGATCCTTCCTCTGCTACCATCTCATGCACGTGCATTAATAGTACGCAGTACTATTCTTAGTAGACTTGATTATTGCAATGCTTTGCTTCTCGAGTCTCCTAAATTTCTGCTTGACAGACTGCAGAGGATTCAGTCAACTGCTGCCAAGTTGGCCTTGGGGTGGCCTAGAAGGTCCGCTTCTTCGTCGGCCTTGGCAGAACTGCATTGGCTTCCGCTGAGACAGAGAGTCTAGTTCAAGTCTCTTTGCGTAGTGTTTAAAGCCTTGCATAGGTTGGGCCTGTGTCTACGCAAAGAAAGTTTGAGTGGTATGCTCCTGGGAGAAGACCTCACTCTTCTATGGCGACACTTGCAAAGATTCCCAGATTCAGGAAAGTTAGGTTAGGTGGTAGATCCTTTGGGATTGCTGCTGCCAAACTTTGGAATCAGCTCCCATTGGAGCTTAGACAAGTTAGTGATCTTCTTGTCTTTAGAAGGAGACTTAAAACCTGGCTGTTTCCTAAAACTTAGTTGGATGTCGGTACTGGAGCACTCTTTTTCCTTTCTTTAATCTGAGCTGTCAGCGCCAGGATGCCTTTTTGGTGACAGTGCACTTTATAAACTAATTAAATAAATAAAATTAATAAATTCAACAGACACCACAGAAACAGTTGTTTGATGCACCAATGAGTAGCTCTGGGCCTACTGGCTGAAAGGCCTATAGTATTGGTAGACTACTGGGAGAGTGAGTTAAATAAATATTGCAAATTAATTAATTTCACAATTTGGAGAAAATGCAGTGAACTGTGCACCATGTTTCCTTCATAAAATATGAAAGATGACTTACAAAAAACACTGGGCTCCTACTTAACTACAGGACACCCACCACAATAAATTGTAAAAGAACGATGAAAAGCACCAAAGCAAATGTAGGTGCAATGCCCCAATCAAACAAATAATCTCAGATTCAAAAGTCCTCAAATACAATGATATGTGATACAGCAGGCACAAAGAGTGATCCTTCCAACTCCAAATCCAAATTAAAAGTGAACAGGAGATAGACAAAGCACTGGGAGGAGACATCAGGACAGGAACAGTAAGTTGGAGGCTTTGGGGCATATCCTTCCTCTTAAAGAAAACAGAAAAAAGAAAAAGGACTCCTTTCTTGAAAAAGTACAGCCAAATGTCAATTTGAGGATTTTTTTTTTTATTCATAATCACCCTTTCGAGAAGGTTTTGTTGCTGCTTGAGAGAGATTATTCTCCAGATTGCAAATTCTGCTTCTTCGCGATCGCGATCTTCACAAAACTTCCGCTGAAAGTCCGATGCCACGCACGAATGACAAGTTTGCGATTGCACACTGTCGTGGAAAAGTGCGGCTGGCTACCAATTCTTGCGGAGCTTGAGAACAGATGGGAAATCTCGTTGGGAGATCAAAGGCATCCCATTAAGTCATTCCTGTGCACGTGAAAACACATTTTGAGAACACAAATACAAAAAAAGCCTCTGTTCTGCTGTGGTGCGTGGAGTTTTTGGTGACTATTTATTATTATTATTTAGAAGTTTTATATAGTGCTGGCCAGACCTGAGGGTATCAGAGCGCTTTACAACAGTCGCATTGTAAAGACTGCAAATACAAATAACAAAACACAATGAAAGTATCAAGCATGAACAATGAGTTTCTGCAGGTTAAATAACCAGGGGGCAATATCGACTTGAGGTGCTGCTCTCTGTAGTCTATCTATCATTAATTGCAATGTCCCTGCTCTACTCTCTAAATGCCCTGACTCCACAGAGGCAGATGAATAATAAATCATAAATAAGTAAGATACTTTGTCAAACACGTCACATATAAAATGTGAATATCATGGCTACCATAAGTGGACAGTGTGAAAAATTGTGCTGGAAAAAATGATGCACTGCAGTATTGTAAAAGGCACAGGATATATAGATTTATTTGACACATTTTTAACAAAGTATTCTATCAGCAAAACCTGAAATCAGGCACTTTGTCCCACATTACTTCCTGGCCTCTCTATTTACCACACAATTTATTTCCAACTAATTCATTAAGGAAAGGAAACTTAACTTACTCTGCCGCAGGGTAAGTTACAGCGATTAGATGGGGTAGGTAGAGATTTTGCTATAGAATAGTGGGGTGACGTTGATCATCATCATGTGCCTAAGCGTTAGCTTAGTCAGCACTGTAGTTGACCAAAGTCAAAAGGGAAACATTAGAACATGCAAAAATCTGTTAAGAAAGCCTTTAAATATATGAATAACTTCACATGGCCAGAAAAATGTGGCACATGTAAAGTATGGATTGGTCAGTTTTTGGGGGCAGAACTTAGGAAAGATTAAAGGAGTGAAGTACTTGGAGGTGACAGAGTGGGCACTGGGGGGTAGGAAAACATCCCTTTTATTCAGTTTACAATGCAGTGAAAACTTTGCAAATGCCACATTAACTGAAGCAGATGCACATTGCTGAGCCAAAACAGCGGTGATGAATTAAACCATGCTGCACTTCAGTCCCATGGCTAGGGAAATGCCATGAGCAAAGAGCGAGGTAATGATTGATGATGGGTGGGATACATATATGCCTTGCTTAAAAAATACAGTGCGTCAAGGGAGTAGACAAACAAATATACCCCCACTTTAAAGTATAGCTTTGATAAAACCAAGTTTATTTGATTGTTAATTAAAATCTTACAAAAATGTTTAAAATATCACCAAGTATATAGAAAAACTACTAAATACATGATTTTTCTCATATCATATACTTACTAAAATGCAATACACAGTATATTTTTGGATACAGTGACTAGATATTACTCCTCCAGTTTTGTTTCCAATAGCACATACAAATTTTACAAATGCAGAGTTCATAAATATATCTTTAGAGTTTAGGCATGCCATCAATCATTGCCTACATGTCCTTACTCCACGGGCATTGAATAATCTCTTAAGAGTGATTTTCCTTTCAATTTCTAATTCAGGACAAATACATAATAAATATATAATGTTCTCTTGTCCACATTTACATAACCTACATACAGTGTTCTCCTCATTGCTCTTCCATGTAGGTAAATGACATAAACCTGGCAATAATCCAAAACATGCTCTGATAAAGATTTGTTTATTTTTCTGTGACCATGATGTTTCAAGATATTCTTTGACTTTTTTTTCATAAATCCATTTATAATTGGCCATGCATGCCTTCTTTTTACAAATATATCAGCAACAGTTGATTAGTAATTTTGTTAATAGTTTTTTTGTTTTATGTCCTGGGTAATTGTATTCTCCCAAATTGGTATTACACCAAATTCTTCCTTTGCTTTAATTAGATAAGACCAGGCTTGCAGTTTTCAATTATCTTTGACTTCTTGCCATAATAACTTGGGCATTTGCTTTTCATGATCATTTTGCTTGACCTTTTCTGGCATATAGCTGGTTATTTATCCCAAATTCCAACCTCACCTGCACTTGCGAGGCATTATTCGGTAGGCAAAATAAGATTTTATACGTTTTGACAACTGCATTATTAATAATCTCCACATCTTTCCCGTTTAATACTACACAGCCGTATGTCAGGGTAGGTAGTAATTTTGCCGATCTTTAGTAAAGGACAATAAGACAAGGCAGTTATTGTTTTTTGTACAATCCTAAATGCTGCAACCAGAGTATTAGCTTTCCTTTCCTGGTAATATCTTTTTTTTGCAGAAGAAAATTTCCACTGTCATTAAATATAACTCCAAGATACCGGTAGGAATCAACCTGTTCTAATCGAATTTGTTCCAACATCCATTTACATTTATTTTTAAGTCTTGTATTTTTTGTAACTACCATTACTCTGGTCTTCATTTTGTTTATTACCATTTCATTTTCTTTTGTGTACATTGATATACGATTGATTAACCTTTGCAACCCCACTTTAGTTTGACTTAAAAGTACAACATCATCTGTGTACAACAGATTAAATATTTGCTTGCCAGCTAGCCTCAGCGGATGTCCATTTATTTTGTTCAGTGCGATAGTGAGATCTGCTAGAAATAAATTAAAAAGCAGTGGAGCAAGGACACTTGTTTTAAACCTCCAGTTGTATGTATTTCGTTAGTCCGTGTCGGGCTATCACCAATTCTCACCCAGACCCAATTTTCACAGTACAATAATTGTATCATTTTTAGTAGTGAGTCTGAAATTCCTTGATCCTAAAGTTTCATCCACTGTAGATGCCTATTCACACAGTTGAAGGCTGATTTGAAATCAACAAAACAAAAGTATAAGGGATGTTTAGCTGAAAGCACCTTATCCATTAATATCGATAGGATTAGTATATTTTTGGAGGTTCTTAAAGCTTTGATGAACCCAGTTTGATTTGGGGGCAAGACCCGTTTATCCTTAACTCAGTCTGTTAAACTTGTTAGTAATAGCCCAGCAAACAATTTTGCATCAGTATCTTGGAGGGTAATTAAACAGTAGTTCTCCGGTAATTGCAAATTTCCTTTCTTAAAGATGGGAGAGATTAACGACTCTCTCCATGATTTTGTTATCAGCCCAGTTTATATCTTTGAAAATCTTTGTTAAATATGCAGCTCATAAGTCTGGATCTTCCTTGTAGAGCAAACGGGATTCCATTTGGTCCTGGTGCTCATCTTTTTGTTTCCTTCTTAAATTGGTCACTTGACTTTCTGTAATATAGATTTCCACATCACATTCTAGGTCTGTTTTAACCATTATTGTCTGCTTGTCTTTCTGAATATTTTCTTCAGATACAGGGTTTAGAATTTTTTTAAGGAATGCAAACCATTCATCTTCAGTTAAGGTGGATGCTACCACAGATTTATTAGGCCTGCTTAATCCATTAATAATTTTCCAGAACTCACTTGAGTTCACTTGGTTACAAGCATAAAACATTTTTGTTCACAATTCTTGCCGGACTTTATTTTTTTCTTTCCAATTAGTTTCCTCAAATTATTATTGACATGTTTTAGTTTTATTTGTATATCTTCATTATTTGGAAGCTTAGTTAGCTGTTTCCTGAGTCTATTACGGGTCTGCCTAACTTTTTTGATAGTATGATGGAGGTTGATGTTAGTATCCCTTCTTTCCGCTTGAGTCATTTGTTTTTTCTGGACACGAGAAGAGGCATCATACAGTTTAACTATTTTCTGTGGCAAATTTTCCCACTGCTTAATTGTAGACCGTGTGATGTTATCTTTGAAACATTCTTTAATTATTTCTTATGCCTTTTCTTTCATATCATCCTTATTATTTGTCTTCCATATAAGCTTCCTATAATTGGTAGTACAGGTCTGACCTTGCATTTTCAAATACTTTTGATATTTTGTACATGGCAATTTTATTTGTAATATTTGTTGGCTATGATCGCTATCTAACACTTTCCTTAGTTGGTAGGAAACAATTTTATTGAAGATATTTATAGATAACATTGTGTAGTCTATACTTGACTTAGACTTTTGTGTCTGAAATGACACCGCTGGGGGTATATCTGATGCAAGTCTTCCGTTTATTATTCTTAGTCCCAATGCTGCTACGTCCTTCAGGAGCTTTCTTCCAATTGGATTATGTTCAGCATTTTTTTATGTGATCCAATATTTGTTCTGGAATTGCCCATTGATGATTTTTTGACCGTATAAAATTGTCCCTTATAAAATGTATTAACAGGTTTATGTTAAAATCACCTGTAATGATAACATCTGCAGACGGTTCTTCTATGATTTGGTCCAATAAGAATCCAGTAAGAGCAGCGCTCATATCCTTCCTTGAAGACTGCTTAGGTGGGATATTTATATATATATTGACTAATATTACATTTTTTGAGTTTTTTTCCTCACTTGTTTCATATTTCAACTTTACTGCTTGTATGTTAGAATTATTTGTGACCAACTGCTCATGTTCAACTTTCAGGTCAATCAGAATGAATATTGCCATACCCCCACAGGATCGAACAAATTGATGATGTTTAATTGCTGGCACAAAGTATCCTTTATATCCGTGTAGCAAGAAAAGGTCAATTTCCCATGTCTCCTGCAGTAATATAATTTGAAAGAGGTTTGATTATGTATCTATTTGGGCATTTTTTATCTTTTTACATAAACCATTTATGTTCCATGAGCATATTCCTATTGGTAAAAGGTCCACATCCCCTTCTTCTATTTTATATTTTGATATATTCTTTCATTGTTCGTTGTTATCATGTACTATGCTGTCCGAATCCATTTTGTGTTTATTTGTTTTATTTCTCCAACTTTTATTTCATCCATGGACTTTTCATCATCACCATGTACTTTACACAGGGGATTTTTTAGTATTGAATAGACTAAATCATTTTTTCTCCCTTTAGACCTTTTCATGGGGTTTCTTCTTTTATCAGTGGAGTAGGATAAACCTTTGGGGCTGGTTGACAAATTGTTATCCCCCAACTTTGAAAGACGTCTTGTTCATGCAGGATTTGAGCCACTATGGAATCTGTATATACAGTTAGCAGTGTTATTGGTTGACTGCCTTCAGGATTTTGTAAAAATCCTACGCATTCAATATATTCTGTTGTCCCTTTTTCTAATGATGCTACTGATTTCAACAGCCGAAGGATGTTACCTCTATTCAAAGTATCATGAATCAATCAAGTATCAAGTATCAATATGTTTATCTTGACCATTTCTTATGATAACTAGATCATCCTTCCTAAGTTTATGTCCCTTTTCCTCGATCGCTTCTTTTGATATCGTTGAATTGGTCATGGTTTCTTCTATCCGTTGTTTTTGCACAACTAGATTATCTTTTTGTTGTGTCAAACTCCAGCCTAGTCTCGGTGCATTATTTTGATCTTGGTGAATTGTTCTCTGAACTACTTGACCAGTATATCTTTGTTCTTCATTTAGTGAGATATTAGAATCTAAAGAGGTTAAGGATCTGATTTTTTCAATCGTGTTGCTTTGAAGATCACACATAAGGCCCTTAGTTATTACACAACCATTTCCTTTTAGCCCAAGTGTTATTTCTTTATTTTGGGCTTTCTTCCCCTCTAACTTAACTAACTCAGCTTGTTGATCGGTATTGTCCGTTAATATATTTGTATTGGTTGGGGGTGGTTTTAATTCTACAAAATGTTTCCCTGACTTTATAAATATATCATTATATGTTTTATTTTTTCCCAATGATTTTGTAAACTGGCTCCCGAATACATCACTATTTTGTTTTCCTGGTGTCCCTTGGTTTTGCCCTCTTTTATCATATAAGCAGGTACTTCCAGTTTTGGAAAATGCTTTTACTGTATTTTCCTTTTTTTGCCTTATTTCATGCTTTATGTAATTTTTTTCTTTGTCTCTTTGTAATTTCAAAGCCTATTAGATCTTCATTGTCAGTTCCTTCTTTATTTAACTGTACTAGGAAATCAGGCAGTATTTCTTTACTGTTTAACCTATTTGTTTCTTCCTGTGTCTTCTTCTGCATTGAGTTCAGTTTGATCACGATATTAGGATCTAATATTTCACCAATTTGCTTCATTTTTTTCCCTTCTACAGAGGCAGATGAATTTTTATAAGAGTAGCCCATCTCCTCTTTTTGATCAAGTTTTTTGCACAGAGAATAACACATCTCCTCTTTTTGATCATCATACTTTTTGCACACAATGTCTTTAAGATCTTCCAATATGGTGTTTACTACATCCAGGATAGTTTCCAGTTTGTTTATTATGGGTGCGCATGTGCAATCAAAACAATTTGAGGCTGCTTCTTTTTGAGCTTTGATCATTAGGTTGTTTAACTCAGCTAATTTATTATTCATTCCGGCGACTGCATTGGTCATGACTCCAAGTATTTCAATTTGAGTATCCATTTTATTCGGCTGATATGTCAGTGCATCTAAAGTTAATGTTGACGTTTGATAAAATATATCCCATATAGATCCTAGATCTTGATTGTCTGGATTTTTTCGAATTTCGATCAATGTGTATTTTGCTATTTCTAACAAAGGTGTTAATGTCAGCCTGGCGAATATCTTGGTTTTCTGCTGAAGTTTTAGATTTAGCCGAATTACTATGTTTTCTAGTGAATTCAGCTTTGAATACCACTTGATCTTTACTTCCCATATATTTTTCCTTGATACTCCTTGTTTTTAACTGGTTAGGAGTGTCACAATCTTGATTTTCATAACTCAATTCCATGTTTTCCTCCACTCTTTCTTATTCGCATAATTGTCACCAATGCAGAGTTCATTATATCATTTTTTTTTGTTTGCTTTTATTGTATGTTTTCATCTGTATTATTTAATATGAGCTCATGATTTTGTGACTTACTATATATGTCAGGGTCTGACTAAGGTGCCTGCCTAGAAGATTGACTACATCTCCCAGAATGCCTAGCGTGGAGTGGGACGGATTACGAAAGGCATAAAGACCTATGGGTGACAGCGATCAGCGCACGTGATTTGTCCTTTGAGATTCTGATGTTTGCGGACGCCTTGTCCCCGCGGAGTTGCTGGGAAAGTGCGGTTCGTCTGCTCCGTGGCTGAGGAGCAGGTTGTGTGTCGGTCGTTGGTAACGACGTGACTAGAGAGTTACCGGCTGGTGCTGTCTTTTGTTATTTCCGTGAGACGCGTGAGATGCCTGGATTGCCCCCTCCGCGTTCTTGCGGTATTTGGTTAACTTCAATGGTGAGACGCCGGTGACGCCTGGATTGCCCCCTCCGTGCCTCTCTCAGACTGTGGTATCTAAACTGAGTTACAGTCACTGGCTGGTGCTGTTTTCAAGGGGAATTAACGTGAGACGCATGAGACGCCGGATTGCACCCTCCGCGATCCTAAACAGTTCAGTTCCTCTTTTTTGGGTGTTTTGTGGAGACGTTGGATTGCACCCTCCATGTTCACTGAGAACTCTTTGATTTACTCTCGGCTGAGAGCATCGAACCGGAGCCGCTTGGATTGCACTCTCCTGATACTTGTACTTGTTGTTGAATTACATTCCCTCATTTTCCAGGAAGAGCCGGTTGGCTACATTTGATTTGGTTCTATTATCATTCGTTTGGAACAGTGAATTACTGTCCTTATTATCTACATGGGGAACAGGAGAGATATCAATCTACCGAGGCTGTGAGAAAGTATTCCTTTCTGTATCCCTTCTCTTGGCACCTGGTGAGTGTGTTTGGGTTGTGAGAAAGGTGAATGACGTACATGACTTACAGAGTATGTAGAAGGGCACTAATTGTTATTTCATTTCCTCAGCAAGAGAAGGATTTCAGCAGAGGGAAGGGTTCGCCACCTGAGCATTATCAGGTGAGGGTTAAAGAAGCATTATAGAGATAGAACAGGGAGGTAGTGAGTTTGTGGACTAACATATGCCCTCTTTTGTTACAGGTCCCTATGCCTACCCTATCCCTACCACCCCAGTTCAGACAGGCCATGTGCAAATCAGTCTTGACCTTGTGCCTCATGGGAACAGTCCAGACCTAACTACTAAGTCATGTGTTCCCTGGATCGGAATGAAGCATCCTAGGACCGGTTTCTGGCTATCAGCCGTCTTCAGCCAGGATAGCTTGCCTCCTGTGGCTTAGTGAGCATGGGACCCACATCTGGGCATATCCTTTCCACATAGGGTGAACAGCAAAACACACAAGATGATGGACGGAATGTTGCACAATGGCAAAACATTCACCCCCTGTCACAGATCTGGGTTTAATCCATCGTTATTTTGCTCACCAAGCCACCCCAGTTCAGACATGGCCATATTCAAATCAGTCTTTACCCTGTGCCTCAAGGGAACAGTCCAGACTGAACTGCCAAGCATTTGTCACCCCGAGTGGGACGTGTATGCTCAGATGTGAATCCTGTGCTCTCTCCACACCACTGGAGTCAAGCTATCATGGCTGATGACAGCTGATAGCCAGAAACCGGTCCTAGGATGCTTGATTCCGGACCAGTGAAGACATGGCTTGGCAGTTCAGGCTGGACTGTTCCCATGAGGCACAGGGTCAAGGCTGATTTGCATGTGGCCATGTCTGAACTGGGGTGGTCTGGAGTGCAAACAAATGATGGATTTAGGCCCTGATCTCTGTACTGGGGTGAATGTATGACATTGTTCTGCATTCTGTCCATCAACTGTTGTTTTTGCATTTGTCACCCCGATTGGGATGGGTATGCTCAGACCTGAGTCCCGTGCTCTCCACACCACTGGAGTCAAGCTATCCTGGCTGATAACAGCTGATAGCCAGAAACTGGTCCTAGGATGCTTGATTCCGGTCCAGGGAAGACATGGCTTGGCAGTTTGGGCTGGACTGTTCCCATGAGGCACAGGATCAAGGATGATTTGCATATGGCCATGTCTGAACTGGGGTGGTGTGGAGTGCAAAAAAATTATGGATTTAGGCCCAGATCTCTGTACTGTGATGAATGTATGAAATTGTTCTGCATTCTGTCCATCAACTGTTGTTTTTGCTCTTTTATAAAGAGTGCAAGTATCAGAGACATGTTAGTCTGCACAAGACCACAACACAGTGGTCTTAGTTATGAACCCAGGATTTGGGACCTTCCACCGGTGGAAGGTCACACGTCATGTGGATCATGTGGTGTCTGCACTTTGGTAAAAAAATTCTAAATCACTTGACGTCTGAATAATGTATCTTGGATCCAGACCAACACACAAACACCAATTCAAATAATTTCAATCATCTTATTTGGTGCCTATGTAATCTTCATTACATAGGGATGACGAACATGCAAAGTAATGGTCAGAATAATGGAACACAAAAAAAAGGTAAAGTGCAAGAAAACCATGACCAAGCATATTGAACACTTTGCTGACAAGACTCATACTGTGGAAGACATTGACTGGACTGTACTTGATAAAACTACAATTCCCCATGTCACCAGGACCAGAAAGACATTCCTACTAAAGAGGAAAGGGAAATGGATTGACAGGATCTGGAGTCATTAGGTTGATCTGAACGATGACATCCCATGGCATCAGCTCAATCGCCTCTAAAGTCTTTATGCTGTGTGACAGGTTGCAGCATCGGTGCTAGATGTAGGGGACACTGTTTCCCTATACCCATATGTGAACATACAATGATGAACGGGATTATGTTTGTAAGAGCAATTTCCTGCCAAAGGGAATTACTGGGGATACACCTATGACAGAGGGTTCATAATGATGGCCATCAACTTATTGATACAGGTCAAACCTTGACAAGGTAAGCACCCCTCTGCTCCCCTTCCCACTTGGTAGTTCGATCCGAGTATGGGAGCCATAGAGCAAACATTTTCTCAAAAGTTAGAACTGCTGGGGGGTATCATTTTTGACACATTCAAGTATCTGACTGTACAGTGAGACATGGGGACTCGCTGTCTGATTCCTCAGCTCGACAGGGGAGGGAGGTGGCACCCTATAGTCAGTCTATTTCATGAGATGTGACCAGAACTTTTTGGTTGAATTTATGGGGAAACAGTAACCAGTGAAAAAGATGCAATGCTTTCCATGGAAGAACACTGTCAGGCAGCAAATATACTGAAGATTTCCCTTAATTCAGTGCTAGTTCTATCCAGGGTGAAATTATGGGACATCTTGGGGCGTGGGCTCAGCTCTGCATTTAGGCATGATTACATTATCTGGCTGGGACATGTTTTAAACATGGCACTGAAACTGGGCAGAGTTAAACCATTAGAGTCAGTTTTCCAGTGTATAATCCAACAGGTGACCGGAGGTGGACGCTGAAGCACTTGAGTCACTCTAACTTATTCAACATAAGGAAAAACAATGCCTACACCTAAATGGAGCAGTGAGAGGCAAGAAAATGGGCAAATGGTGCCCGGAGAAGAGCAAAATGTACCCTGTATACCTCCTTCCTAAGGGAAAGAATATCTTCACTGAGTGTGAACAGAAAGCTGATATTGCTCTGTCAGCCACCATACTAATTGCGTAGTAGGAAAACGCATGGTGTTGTATTTATCTATGGTGTTTGCCATTTAAGGAAATCCATGTGTGTGTATGTAGAAAGTGACAAGTAAGTTCATTATAACTTAGATTAATATTTCCTAGGTAAACTTGACTTTTGTTTCTAAGGGTAGTATACTTTATTGTTTGATTAATTAAAATCATTACAATGGTGAACGTGCGGCCATAATAAAACATATATCAAGAATAGTTATTGAAATATTTACATTTGTATCATCACAATGAGAATGAAAGATAAGATTCATCAGAAAATGATTTAAAATCCTAAAAACCTATTTATAAAAATCTATTAAATCATTGAGACAGTACAACCCCCCTTTTTTTTCTTTTTTTTTTAAAGAAGTAATAAAAAAAGGCAGTTGTAAACCATAATTATCCGTTCTAGTTTTTCCATCTACTAGAATCACAGGCAGACATTTGCTATTAGGAAGCAACAATTAATAACTTTGGTAATATAGTTCTGTGTTTGTGGTGAGGATCCTGGGGTTGCAATTCCATTTATGTAATGAACCTCCTGCATAGAGTGTTTCAAAGGATTCCAGGGATGCGCAGGAAAACAAGTTAACCTGTATATCAGGGCCATTGTCAGCTACTCTTGTGTAGTACAGAGGACTATGCAAATCAGAAAAAGAGTACAACAGGAGCGCAGGGCTTTGTCTGTCTTTTGATGGTTAACCGTTGATGGCTTGTTTGTAAATCTTCTTGCTTTTCCTGTAACAAACTTGGTGAACCTGATGTTAAGCTGTGGATTATCCGGGTTCATTGATGCAAGAATGGCTTGACGGCATGTACGAATGCCAAGTTTGTTCCATTCGCTCTTTAACAATTTCTTTCGATCGTCATGAACTGCAGGACAAAAACAAACCACATGCTCGATTGTTTCTGTACTGCTCCTGCAGGCCCTGCACGTTACATCAGGATTTGCACAGCGCCATCTTGGAAGGTGATACAAAAATGGCCATTCACCCATTCTGAGGGCCAAAAATCTTTTTTTCCACAGCACTGAGTAGGTACATGACAGATGTGGTGCCATAATCCCTGGCTTAAATCCTGATACAATTGTCCAAGCGTGCTTACGTTGGACCAGTTGGACTCTGCCCGAGTGAAAGGACCAGAGGCGGACGTTTCTTTTGATATGGGTTTTAAGTGCCTGCTGCGATGGATTAGAGGTCCAGATTTCTTCTGTTTCGAGGCATTTTAAAGAATCTTGCAAGTAGCGCCGCAATGAACTACCAATTTGACCAGCTGAGATTTCGAGCCACAAAAGGGCCTCCAGGCTTCCTTCTGTGGAGCTACACAACTCGTTGCACAACCTAATGTACGCTCCACGCCCTGTTGCTTGGTGGTCTTGAAGACCGAATTCAAGACGTATTTGAGCGGGGGAGGAGGATTTAAGTAAGCCCAATACCTGTTTGAATATTCTTGTTATTGTTTTGTTCACATGACTGTTGTCATTCCCTTGCATGATCTCCTGGCTGTAGGTGAGGAAATTGATGATTTTTGCCTTCATTACAGTTATAAGTGGGGTTTGACTAGGACCTGATAGTTGTCTTGGAAGAGTCTTAAAAGCCACCTGAATTGTCAGGGCTTTAGCTCTACCTCGTCTCTGTTTAAAGAATGTTCCCCTTCTGTCCAGGTGAACCCCCAGATACTTATAAGAAAGGGCTCTTTCAACGTTTTTACCATTGTATTGCCATCCGCCACCTTGATATTTCCTTTGCCCAAAGCACACACCCCTGCTTCACTCCGCGGGTTGTTTGTATTTTCCTTGAAATGTGTGATCCATCCCCAAGTTTTATACGAATCCATGTGTTGGAATGTAGCGCAAATTTGGCTTTTAGTAACATTGGTGGAATCCCCCATTTCTTCAGTTTGAGCCATAATCTGCATCGGGAAACGCAGTCGAAGGCAGCCTTAAAATCGACGAAACAGCCATGCATTAGAGTTCCTGAGGTAGCCACTTAATCCAGCAGGACAGAGATTGTGAGCAAGTTTGTTATGGTGCCTGCTTTTTGCACAAATCCTGTCTGGTTGAAGGGTATGAGATGTTTTTTTGTGGCCCAGGGCGCCAGGTCTTGAAGGAGCAGTAGAGTGATCATCCTATAGTTTTTCGGATCCGTTCTATTGCCGCCTTTATAGATTGGATATATAATGGCTCCTTGCCACGATTCCGGTAAAACTGAGTTAATCCGGCAATAGGAATAAAGAGGTGCCAACTTATTGGCCCAGAATTCTGTGTCCTGTTTAAACAGAGACTGGGGTAAACTGTTTGGCTCTCGCCCTCCATCTGAGCAGCCCTCAGGTATAATTCGGGCAATTTTTTCTGTGATGTTTTCCAGGGTTGTCGGAGCACTTTGTGATATTTCTATGGGCTGAGGCAGAGATTTCGTATCGGTTGTCGATGATGCCCTTGTGTATAACTCGCCGTGGATTCCTAGTGTCTTCACATCCATTATGCCTAGTGATTAGCATATTTTGGGTTGTAGAGCCATGGCTGATGGTCTAACCAATGGGGCATCTATATCTGGTTCATCAAAATGAGTTGTTAAGTAGGATACCCATTCAGTTTCAGAGATGTTAGCACTGCTTTGTCCTCCTTGTTTATGTATTTTAGAGTTACCAAGTAACCAAAAAAGGCTTTGAATTATCATTTTTGTTTTCATGTATCAGTTTTAGCCAGAACTGCTCAGAACGTTTCTTTTTCTTGATGAATATTGCGTGTCGGAGTGCTTTTTGAGCTTGCTTGAAATTGTTTAGATTATAGTCTTCCCCTGGAAGCCTGCGTGCCTGTCTTAAGGCACTATTATCTGCTGATTTTAGTTTCCTAATTTCGCCTGTTATTATTGCCTGATTTCCTTTTTCAGTTTTTCGTGTGGTACGTGGAAATTTCTTAAGCAGTACCTGGGAGAAGACCACCCATGATGTAGTGGGCCGAAGTGTGGCAGTTCTCATAGAATCTTGTTGGGCTCTACATTGGCTCATTATTGCTGGTATGGTTGAATCAGTACATTTCAACCATTTAAGATTTTCAGTGTAGTTACCTTCTGTAGACTGGCTGGCCGTGGCGTGATGTGATAAGTGAAATGACAGGGTGGTCACTTGGGGGCGGAGGTCACTGTCTCCTCGAACAGCTATGGTGTAATTCTCGATAAAGGGGAGGATTTCCTTGCTGCAAATGGTGTAATCTAGGAAAGAATGGGTTTACCCGTTTGATCTTGTCCAGTTAGGAGGATTATCCTTGGGCAAGCAACCATTTAAGATTGTGTAAGCCAGAGCACTGAGTTGTAGCACCATGTATTCGCCTAGTTTGCTGTATTTATTGCCAGCGGGTTTTATTTGTTCCAGGGTGTCTGGCCACGGTACATCGTACTCTTCCGGGAGTTCTTGAAATGTTATGTTGTAATCACCGGATACCATGCAGGCTGGTCTTTTATAGTTCCCTTGTATGTTACACAAAACCTGGATTAGATGGTTAAACTTCGTTTTTTTCTCCCTGGCACTTGGTAAAATGTTAATATTGATCAGAATCAGTTGTTCGGTCTGTGCGGAGTTGTTAATCAGTGCGCCAGAAATCCAATATTCTTCAAATGTCAATTGTGTTATATTAAGATTTAACTTGGCTGAAATGTAGGTTGAGAGGCCACCGCTGGGTCGGCCAGACTTTTGCAGCCTCTGAGGAGGTGTTCTATACTCCAAGTATCCTTCTATTGGGAGGCTGACCAAAGACCATGCTTCCTGCAGTAGTATGACCTGGTGATTTAAAAAAAACTTTATCACACCTGGGGATTGAAATTTTGGATGGAGGCCATTGATGTTCCATGAATACACAGAGAGGCCGGGTTGGGTTCAATTGTGGTTTCCTCCATCCAAGGCCGCTGGCACCCAGGCCCAGTCTGTCACTGTTGTTTTGGCCTCCTTGATTTTTGGGTGTGTCGCCCTTACTGGGGATCGGCTTTTGGCTGATTTTAGGATTGAGGAGGATTGTGGACCCTGTTTATCTGAAATGGCAGGGGGGTTTACGAGGACCGAAGGATACCGTGGTTCAGTTTGGGGGACTACTTTAATGCCCCATTTGTTGAATAGGGCTGACCTTGATATTACTTCCTCCATGAGTGCTGTAGTTGAAAAAGCAATTAACGTTGGTTCTGCAAACTGATTGCTTCCGATCGGTTTAAACTCAATTGAGATTATTTCATTGGATTCAATCTGACACAATTCAGGGATACATTTAAAAGGTTTAATGATGTTCCCTCTGTTCAGAATGTCATGCGGTCCTTGGCTGTGATATTCAGGGACAAATAACAGTTTGTTTAAAAATTGTTTGATGGAGGATACTGGCCAGAGTTCTTGTGGTTATCTTCGACCGTAATTTGAGCTGGGTCAATTCTCCTTTGGATATAGGGCGATTGTTGCTTATGTCCCACATATTCGCCAGATTGTCTTCGACCGTGATCTGCGATAGGTCGATTCTCCTTTGAATGTGGGGCGATTGTTGCTTATATCCCCCGTCTTCGCCTCGGGATTCATGATCAACTTTATTGGTTAAGAACTTGCCCGTTTGTGATGTATCCGGGTTCTTGAATAATGTTATCTGGATGTTCTCTTTGCCTCTAGACCTATACTCATTGGTGTGCTGTTCTCTGGCTTCCTTGTCTTGGTTTACCTTTGGTGTGCTTACCGTATTCGTTATGACTATCGGGTCATCTAGTCCAGTCTTGACGATGTAGGATAATGTTTTTGACTTCGTGACCTTTCCCGGCTCGTCCAAGGTCGAAGGCTGTAGAGGCTTTGCTGGAACTTCTCTCCTGAGCCCGGATGGTTCCTTATGTTTTTTGTTATTGACAGGAGCTGTTAGCACCTTGTCGGTTAAGGCTGTAAATAATTGTGATGATTTTTGTTGCGATATGAAGGTGCTATCGGAGCTTGCGGTGCTAATTGAGCTATATCGTGTCTTAGCCTTTGCAATAGGTAGTGGCTCTCTGGTTGTGTTTTGAATCGCTGCACTACGTTTGTTGCATTTTTTCCGTAATCTCTTTCTTTCTCTTTTTGCTCAGATTTATTTTTGGGGGATTTATTAATTGATCCCGTTCCTGGGCCGGCATCGCTGGCGTCGACAATTTGCACTAACTCGGATGTGAATGGTTTGTCTATTTTCAACGTGGTGTTGTTTTTGTTATTTGATTTGGTTGGTAGAAAGATGTCGTACTCCTTGGGTACCACTCGTTTATCTCGATTGTCTGAGGACAGAGCTACTGCTGGGGCATCTGTTGATCGAGTGTCGATTTTTGCTGAAGAGGCCTTATGGTTTTAGCCGCGATTATTATGATGTATGCTTTCGTCATTGACTTCCCGGGTTGTTACATTAGTTGGGTGTAGACCTGGCGGATGTGGTTGAACTTGTAAACCTGACGGTAGTTTCTTTTTTTCTGTCTGAACCAGGTCAAGGAACTGCGGAAGTGTAGACAGACTATCGAATATTGGCGAACAGCAGCGTGTCGCTTAGGTCAGGTTGACTTTAGATTGTGCTTTGGTCATTAGGGTATTCAAGCCTTCTAGTTTGTTATTGATCCCTGCCGTGTATACGGCTAGTGTGTTTATAAGTTCAACTTGTAAGTCAAGTTTATTTGAATGATAATTTGGTGCGGACACTGTGGATTGTAGTGTTTGTAGAAGCTGAGGCCAGATGATGGTAGATTCAAACACTGCTGGGTCATGGCCTTCTGTTGTGGCTTTTGTTTTATTAAGGTCTGTCTTAAAAAAAGATAGGTCCAAAAGGGAATGGTCATTGGGCTCACCTGTCTTTATTTCGGGGGATTCGTGATGGGCAAAGACAGGTGGCGTCATTGGTGTTAACGACTTAATGTTACCTGGAAGAGTTCTGGTCCATTGAGCTCCTTGGGGGTAGATTCTGTTTTGTTTACGAAGGAGCCCATACTGTATGGATTGATTTCCTGCTGTATGGGTAATCTGGGGTGAAAAGGAGAGTCGTCGCTTGAGATGGTTATTGATGATGAACACTGATCCTTATTAGGTTGTTGCACTTGTTGTGAAAGCGGAGATATATTTCCTGACCTGGTATCTGGCCTTGGCCTGTTTTTCCCATGTATGGATGATGCTTCCCTTGTTAAATGACCATCTGGGGATGTGGTGATGGCCTGGTTTTGCAACTGTTCATGAATCAAGGCCTGTACTTTGATCTGGACTGGATAAGTATTGGGGGTAGTTTGAGGCAAGTGTGTAGGTTGTGACGATATTTCGATGGGATTTGTTGAGACTTGAACTTTAGTTCCTTGTTTCTTAAAGAAGTCTCTGAGGGTCCTCTTTTTTACTTCATTGGTTGTTTCGTCCGGCATATTATGCTGTTGAGTTGGGGGCGTTTGGGTCATTTCAGTCTTGATAATACAGTCCATAGAGCCAGGTCTGTATTCGAGATTCTGCAGGTGTGTTGGTGATAGAGGTGACGCCGGGGGATGGGGTTGCGCTATCTCCAATTCCTCAAGTGGATCTATAGATTCCTTATTCAACTTCTTGTGGTTTTTTGCAGTCTTTTTGTCAGCCTTCCAGACCGCATTATGATTCAACCAAGGAGAAGAGGAGTGGAAGTGACTACTCTTGGTTTTTAACTCTCTCTATTTTTCCTTTCTCTTTTATTTATTTATTCCTATTTTTTTCCCTCCTTCCCTCCACTGGGTATCCTTGAAATGGGAAGGGGTGTGGGAACAAGAGGGGGGTACCCCCTGAGCCCTACTCAACCCCTCTGTTCTTTCAGTACTGCCCCCAGTCACTCCCTTGTGCTTGATCAACTTGTGGCTGGTACCTGGGTCACGATGTCCACCGGCCGTTCCGCGGAGGCAGTGCTGAAGTTGGTTGGCTGGCTAGTTGGTTGTGGGCTGCCGCCTCTTGCCCCCCCCCAAGCAGCACCCTTGCTGGGGCTGTGGCTGATTGTGACTGTGATGCCGGTAAGACAGCTAGAATACTGTATGCCTGGTTGCCAGGTTCACCGGGCTCGCCGCATGCTGTTCTCTCCTCTTCCGCTTGTCCCGCCTCGGCTGCGGGTCACATGCCGCGAGCCGCAACACTCGGCGGCTCTCTCCCGCGGTCCTGCTGCAGCCGTGGGTCTCGGGCGTGGCTCCCACTCTACCCCGTTCCTGCTCCCGCTCTCCCGCAACTCGCGGCTGTCAGCGGGTCTCCCCCGCGGTCCGCTACAGCCGCGGATCTCCTGCCGTGAGTATTTAACGCTTTTGCCCCTCAGATCTTCCGTTGCGGCTCTCTGCTCACCGAGGCTATCGGCGGCTCTCGATTCAGCGGGGCTGGGCGGTGAGGTGCGGCACGGCTGGCGGTGGCGGCTCTACTGCTCTGCTGCGCCGTGAGGAGAACTAGAGCTCTAGAACTGGATTTCCTGGAGAATTTTGGTCACCCTAGACTCAGAGAGAAGTAGAATTATGGAGGGAAATATAGCTAGTGGGATTGCTAGTACGGAGGAAGGTTGAACTTTCTCTGCAGCCGAAGAATTACAAGCGAAACATGTTGATGAAATAAGCAGTAAAATGGGATTAAGGGACACTAATAACTCTTAGAATCATCCCAATTAGAATGCTCTTTACCTGTCCAGGGAGTCCATCAATAAAGATAGTTTAGGCCATCTCTGAGATAGTCTTACCACTCTATCTTCACTGTCTTTCTGTTCGTGTTTTGCTGGATGAATCCTTACATATTTGTTACTACTATAATTTCCTTTCCCCATGTTACATCCAAGGCGTTGGTCTCTGGTCAGATGTGGTACAAGCTCTATGATGAACCAGGCCACCATAAGTAGGTTAATGCATTTTTATAAACCCTTTCTTTTTTCTTCGGTGGTGCTTCTGTCCTTACAGAACACTCTCATTGCCCCCTTTTCCTCTTTTTGTTGGTACACCTGTTCAAATATAGGGAGGATGGAAAAGGAGTAGTACCTCTCTTCCCTTCTGTGTGTGTTTCAAGAATTTCTGGCTGGCCGCAAAGAAATGAATGTTGGATATGCCAAACAAGACGAATCCTGCTCCAAGTCGTTTACCTTCTGCATTAAGGCCTTATGTAGATCTTGAGTAAGCATGTGCGTAAAATCCGTTCCGCTCGCTGATTTTGCGGATTTTTTGCAAATTCGCAATCCGCGAACTCTCGCGAACTTGCCGAAAATTCGTAAAATCCGTGAGAAGCGGATTTTTTGCTTGGTCGCACTTGCCAACTAGAATACTATACAATTTTGCGGGAGTTAACACTTGCGAACACGTAGATGCGGCGGGCAGCAACAATCTCGCAATTGCGAGATTGCAAAATGTGCAATTTCGCACAAGAAATCCACCAGCAGGCTGCATAAACCTTGAAAATTATGATTTTTATCAGAATAACTCCTCGGGTTGACATTTGCCTGCACTTTTTCTTTGCAAGGAGTCCATTTTGGAGGGTGGGTGGGAGGAAGGAAGTGCCCCACATTCTCCAACTTCCTGTTCCTGTCCAGCAGGCTCCTCCCAGTTCTTTCTTCATGTGCTGGTCACTTTGATTTGGATCTTGACCTGGAAGGGTTACTTTTTGTGGATGCTGCTGGATATTTGGATTTTTGCAAAACTGAAAGCACTCAGCAGGTGCAAAAGTTCAATCTTATCATTAGTAACCTTTCCCTGTAGTGCTTCCTGAGGGGCCCCTTCAGAGTTCATTTGCCTACTTGCAACTATTCTATGACCCTGCTCTGACCCGCACAGCAGGCTCAGAGAATAGCTCCAAGTATACAACAAAGGTCCTGTTAAAAAAATTACACTGCAACAGAAAGCAATTACAGACAAAACTGAAAGCACTCAGCAGGTGCAAAAGTTCAGACTTATCATTAGTAACCATTCCCTGTAGTGCTTCCTGAGGTGCCCCTTCAGAGTTCAGTTGCCTACTTGCAACTATTCTATGACCCTGCTCTGACCCTCACAGCAGGCTCAGAGAATAGCTACAAGTAGGCCACAAAGGTCCTGTGAAAAAAAATTGCACTGCAACAGAAAGCAAATTACAGATAAGGAAGCAGGTGCCAGCCAGACTGGAAGTTTAAATTCAGTGACACATTAATCAACCCCAAATTAATTCATGTCAGTTGAAGCAGGGCAGGTGTGCTTGCTTTTTTTCACCCCCATAATCTACAGTGATAAACCAACCAGAGGGTGGCAGTGATGTACCAGAGGGTGGCATGGGTGTACCAGAGGGTGGCAGTGTTGAAACAGAGGGTGCTGTGAACCTGTGATGATGAACCAGAGGTAGAAACAACATAGTCGCGGCAGTTTCGAGCCGAACAAGTAAGTTCGCAATTGCGAACTGGTACACAACCCTCGCGAACTGGCAGAAACCCTTGCGAACACAAAAAAAATAATAATCCGCAAATTCGCGAGAGTTCGCGGATTTTGCGGATTGCAAAACCGTAAATACGCAAGTTCGCGGATTGCCAATTCGCAAAATCCGGCCATGCTTAATCTTGAGAGGGCTACCATTTTCCCTCCATGGTGGAATTTACACGTATCTGCCAAACTGATGGAATCCCTGCTGCCCTATTTAGATGTGTGGTGGCTGTACGCATCAACAGAGCGTTTTCCGTTGAATAAAAGGCTAGCTCCTGCCGACGCGGAGGACTTCTCTGCTGGCTAACATTACTCAGTCGCCGTCAGGGTGGTGATATTTTCTTAGCCTATTTAGATTTCCCAGTTGTGATGCCGGTGTTTACCAGCCATTTGCAGAGGGACTGAGCCTGTCTTAGGACCCGGCCAACATTGGACTATTCCAATGGCTCTAGGATGGATGGTAGCATCACTCGCCTGATGTGTTTTGCCTAAATGTTTGCACCTGCGTGCCACACTGTAAAACACACTCCTGATCATTTGCCATTCCCTTTCAGCACAACATTTTCCAGGAGACGTTTTGTCATAGTATTCAGTTTTGTTTTGTTGCTGTCTCTGTTTCTTGTGCATTTTAATATTTAATCCTATTTAACTTGTTGTTTCACATATTCATGTCATTGATTTACTTTTCATTGTCAGGGAGGAGAAATCCTTGTTTAACAGAGGGAGAACTGTCAGTTATGATGGATGAAATTATGAGAGTAGAGCCACTATTGTTTGGAGTTGAGGTCAAAAATACAACCATATCCCAGAAAAACAAATGTGGGCCAGAATAGTTGACAGAGTGAATGCATTAGCAAACAATGTGCACACAGAGAAGGAAATTAAAAGGAGATGGAACCACCTGTGGGGAAGAGTGCATTCCATGGCCTTTAAATGTCATTTGAAGGCCAAGAGGGCTGATGGTGATTCTATAAGCCTTCCCCTTACAACTTGAGTCTTGCAGATTCTATATCGTAAAAAGGCTTGCCAGTAATCTCTGGTGGAGTGGAAACTGGTAAGTTACGCTTTTCATTATGTCACTAAACCTAAATGTTCTGTTTGAGGTTAGTAGTTACTAATGTTTTCTGAATATTTTCTTTCTTTTATAGAAACCTAAATATATCAGTAACATTGTGTTTTGCTTGTTTGTTTGACTATATTGTCATAACGTCTAAATCTGCATTATTTTTAACATGATGCTATGGTGCTTGTAAGTGTACACCAAATAGCAAATTACATATATGTGTTTCATATAATAAATATCTATTCTCTATTTGCATTAGATTTTCACTAGATAAAATACCATTTTGCAAGTGTTGTGAATGTTACTACAACTGCCATGATGCCTTGTTTCCGTTTTGTGATAATAATATTGCAATGTATTTTTGCTCATTCTCCCTTTTCCATCATATTCAGCGCTGGGACGCTTCCGGGCAGCCATGCGCTATATAAGTCCCAAATTCATTCATTCATTCATTCATTTTTACATATGTTAAAGTGTGATTCATTGATCAATCCGTTTTTAATGCTCTCTTTTGAAACTTGATTGTGTTGATTTCTGTATGTTGTTCTTTTCTTGTCATGTAATTGAACTGATGTCATTAGTTCCAGAAATCAAAGTTTGTTGACCTAAAAATGTTAAGGTATGTCATTTTTTATGCTAAATGTAAGTGGCATGTGTGAGAAATGTACTTTGATGGGTTTGACTAATGCATTTTGACTAATGCTAAACATCCATATAGGTTGCTTAATTGTCTGTTGTGCAGCCCACTATGCCTTGGAACAGATAATTTCGATTTCCTCTTTCATTTCAGGACACCTTCTTACCTGTTTATTTGAAGTAGTTTTGTCTGAAATTTGAACTGCTTGTGAAATTAATTACAATATCACTGACCCATTTAGGTTGCTATATTTTTTTGCTTAAAACTCGTTGGATGTGTAATCCTCACTATTATAATGTATTCATTTTTCGGCATTCATAATAGGGCCAACAGCCAGGGCACATGACCAAACATCTGTCACTTGAGGATATCTCCAATACAGTCAAGGATCGAGCATCCAGGGAGAACTCCATTTCTGAAAGTCTGGAGGAGATGAGTAGCTTTGTCCATCTGGCCTGACTGGGTGGATAGCTCTAGTGAGTCTCCGTCAGCCCACACCTACACCTCCCATCCCAGCTGTTACAACGGTTCATTTTACAGATACCTCCACTTTCCTGTGCCCAAATTAGCATCACACCAATCTTGTGACCACCAGTAATGGCTGCTGTTGAGACAACATCACCACCACCTCCAGTTCAGCCAGGACCCAGTGGGATAGGGCACACTGAGTCATTTTCACAATATTTTGGGGGAGGGGTCATGGGAGGGAATCTGTTGTCCAGGCTAGTGAGGCTACTGGGTTTACTGTCACCCAGGTCCCCATCAACCAAGTCTTGGGATCCATCTGTCCCAAGACATGATGGTCCATGTTCTTACAGAGCTCTAGGAGATGAAACAGTTGCAGAGGGAGCACAATATGCTGATGGAGAATCTGACTCAAATTTGGGCTTGATTACTGAGGTGCTGCATGGCATTTACATCCATATCTGCAGGGCTTCTTCAGCACCATTTTCCCCTTTCTGTAGTCCAATAAGATCTGGGTCAACTACATCTGCCACAGCCAAAGAAAGAGAGACCATGTTACAAGAGGCAACATCTACACCCACCTCAGTCCCTGCAACTGTGGGTCTACCAGCTACTTGAAGGAGAACACGTTCCTCCAGATTACCACCACTATCAGAAAGGGTTGCAGAACCTAGTTCCCTCCAGTGTATCACTACCATTTACTCTCTGGACTATTTTCTGGAGACATTTACCTTTCTGATGCCAGTTATATTTTGGACATTGGCGTACAAACAATTTTGGCTCTTCAGTAATTGTTTTATTTACCATGACTGACGTTTGCGATTTCATCCTGTTTTAGTTTATTTGGTTTTCTTTAATAAAAGCAAAACTAACAATGTAAAGATTAGTGTTGTAGTTCTTTCCACGATTTATTAATCAATGTGCATTGAGTCATGCATTTTAAAATGTAAAAAATCAATGATTGTTTATTCATAAATGATTTTTCAAGAAGTTAATCTTTTGTCACAATTTTCTACCATTACAACAAACTATAAATACCAAATACTCTTCAACTAGTATTTTACTAAATGTGAAAATAATGTCTGTCAAATGTTTCTTAAAATACATAACACAAATACTTAGTGTCATTTTTTGATTTCCAGTTCCATACCTCGCCACCATGAAAGAAGGGGATATAATCAAAGCAATCAGATTCGAAAGGCAAAATAATATTGAATTATGTAATCAGGCAGATCTTCTGTCTCACAATAGGCATTTCACAACAATAACACCATTAGTCCTTCCACGGGATTATTCCAATACACTGTTGCAGTATCTGGGGGAATGTCATAATCAACTTTAAGTGGTGTGCAACAAGAAGTTCCTTGTACAATGACGAGACGAATCAATAGCTTCATATATTTAACACAAAATTATCATTTTGCCAATGTGAAGTTAGATTAGTATGCTTTGCGTCAACTGCCACATTCGGTTAGAGCAATTCAAGCAGCACATATTTGCTTGGTGCCAGCGTTCAACAGGGAACAAGTTTAATCTAATATTAAAACAATCCAATCTATCACTGCGTAAGTTGTCTCAGTATGATATATTTACACCCAAAGTCTGTATGTATCTTCCACAGGATCAATCCATGTCCCCTTCATACTTCACAACAACATCATAGAACTGCAAATGTCACAACTTTGAAATGTCCAAATGAAGATGACATGGTGAAGGATCCTAAAACAGATCAAAATATAAAGAATCATTTACTTACATTACATAATAGACACATTGCACATGGGTACTTTTGAGAGCACATTTTCTAAGAACAATCAGAGATAAGCAGTCTAAATTAACCCAGTAGTCAGTGTGCTAACATTTTGTACAGAAAACATCTTCAGTCTGGATTACATTAACTTGGGCTTTTCTGAAAAATGCCCAGCACAGACTGTTATCCTCAGGAGATCAAAAGTTGGTTTAACCTTAATGGCACAATATGTAAATTAATACTTACACTCAGGTGACGAAATTGTCAATAACATCTTGACATAAGTTAATTCCTTGCTCTTCACCGCTAACATTTTCATTTGCAGTTCCATCATCCTCACTCGGTTGCTCCATCCTCTGTGATGTACCTGATGTTCTGTTGCAGGGCTATGTTGTGCAAAATGCAGCAGGCATGGTGATTTGGCATACCTTATTGGATGAGTAGAGGAAGGCTCCACCAGTCTTACAAAGCACAAAAGATGACATGGTGTCCTTCTAACTCAAAGTCTAAGGGAATTAACAATGCGTTACATAATCTCCAGTTTTTATTTTTTTCTGGCTTTATGCTTCCATGTCCCTTACTCAAAGTGACAATTTTAAGAATTGGACAAGGTGGGCTCACTCATGTAATGTGACATGCTTCATCATAGGCCACCTCGTCCCAACCTGGTAAGATAATGCTACTCAGGCAGACTCAACCTCGGGTTGAGCTATCCCGAGGGAGTCCTTAGATATTACTTTTTTTTCTGGATAGCTTTGATCCAGATACTATCTAAAAGTACGTTAGGAGCTTCAGCAAAAATACCCTTAATTGGTGTGTCATCCTGGGTACCATTAAAAAGACCTCTAGGTAATTTTATGATATGGATATGGACAAATTGTTCCTGGCCTAACCCTGGGTCTAACCAACACGTTTCTGCCCTTACTACTTAGCCTTAAAAGGTCTTGGGTAAATCACATACTCCCATTTTCCCTAGCCCCTTGTGAGAGTAAGGTGTTTATTAATAAAATCAGAAAGGCCTACCTCTTCAAGACAAATCATCTGTAATTTGATGCCATAAATGGAGACAAAAGAGAAAAAAATATTATGATATCCTTGCTCATGTCTGGCTTATCCAAAGTGTGAAGAAGTGACCAACACTTACTTTTCCACTCATTCTGGTGTGGCACTCAGTAATGGTGGCTTTTGTACTAAAAACAAAAACAAAACATGCCTTTTAGATGTTTTTCAAACGTACAACTTTTCCAAAAAAAGTGAGAAATTGTATACGCATATAAGTGAACAAAGACATACATACTATCACATGCTATAACAAAACAAAACTACAACTATGTCCGGGAGACACACTTCTGTCTCTATGTAATATTAACTAATTACTGGTATGATTTTTCTTCATGGTCTGTTCTGGTGCATGGCACCTCCTGCAGATGCACATCTATATATATAAAAACGAATGTATGTCTGTCTGTTTGTCCTTTATGCATTACTACACCATTCATCCGATCGCCATGAAACTTTGGGAAGTTGTTGAGTACACTCCTGCAAAGGTTCCAGGCCCTCATAATCTTTCGAATACTGATGTACGCACCGGACGGAAAAACAACAAATCGTATATCCACAAGCACTGGAATAAATAAATAGAATTAAAACACCATTCATCCGATCGCCATGAAACTTTGGGAAGTTGTTGAGTACACTCCCGTGAAGGTTTCTGGCATAAACGTTTTTAAATATCGGCCCCGCAGGGCCCTCATAATCTTTCGAATACTGATGTACGTACCAGACGGAAAAACAAAAAATTGTGTATCCACAAGCACACGAATAAATAAATAGAATTAAAACGACACTTTGAAATGTTTTCCATATTAAAATGAAGAAGTTTCAACAAAAATGACACAATGTAAATTGAATGTTATCATAACGAGTTTCCTTGAATTTCCTTTCTTCTTAGATCGCAGCAACGCGCGACGGGTAAGCTAGTTATACATATAACATAAGTGAAGAGAAAACAAATATGTTGTAAAACATGTGTCTGAGCCTCAAGAACAACAGTAGTTGTGTTACCTGCACTGGACATGACTCTCAAGTTTGTTATATGAGATTACGAAAATGGAATTACTTTGTCAAGGAGAAATCCACACTCTGATCCTACTGGTCCCCGACCAATAGCCATCTGGTAGAACCAAGCAGATGTTGGCAGTTGGTTTATCTATACACAAAAAATGCAAATTATTCCTAGCTGTTTCCATATGGAATTTCACTGCTGCAACTATGCACCGTCTTCGACGCCCAGAGGTCTGATACTTCTCCCAATCATGCTCAATGCTCACTCCAGGCACCACAGGTATTTTCTTTTACGGGGCATGCCAAACAGAGGCTTGCCTATAACACCTAACCCCTCGTCTATGTCTGCTGTGTATCTCCAAGTTGGCGCCAGATGGACGCTGCAAAAGCCAAAGGGGGTCTTTGTGGCTACACAAGCATGTCATTATCTATCCTGCTGCTATGTGAAATGCAGTACACTGGAGGTAACATGGGACATGTTGTAATTTTAATATGGCTATGCCAGTGCTCATTTCCAGCATAAGCCACTTCCCCTTTGTGGGAGGCTGCTTTACAAGAACTACACCCAGAACTTGTGTGACCAACCAAAAGTAATATATACATTTTTTTCTAAAACTCAGCTGATATCAGGCTACAGGCTGTCATGGAGTCCCATCATCATTTTTATGGTAGTTAACCAAATTGTCTTCTTGCTTCCTAAAGAGTTTTACCTTACACCCTGAGTTTTGTCTTTTAATGTCTGCTTCCAAATACCCACGCAATGTAATACAAAAAACTGGCAGAATATCATTGTGAAAGTATCCAGAAGATCTCCTATGTATTACAACAACAGAAAGAGCTTAATTTTGTTTTACCAATCCTTCTACTTCTCATCCCATAGAGAGAGTGTATCATAATAGATAATCCCCTGGTAAAGCCCAGATACCTATTCAGGAATCTGGCTGAACTGTGATTCACTCAGAGAGGTTCATGAGATGGCATCATTCAAACCCTTGGTATCCATCCCGAAGCGATACACCCACTGTTGTTTGTATTTCAGGAGTGCCCCATTTTTCGATGACATACAATTCAATGTTAGCTGCGGCATGTTTTCTCTCTCCAAAATTGCTCAGGAGTAAGTATGTTTTATTGTTTGGTCATTTAAAACCATAATAATATAAAAGACATTTAAAACATCAGTAAATATGCTAGTTTTTAGCACTTTACATCAAAATGTAGCTGATAAAATATTACACACTGTTAATTAAACATACTCTGAGTTGTGTGCTTTACTTCAGACGAGTCAAGCATTACCCCCATCTAACTGGATTTTGTTTTAGTCAATTTCTAGGGCCTGTTCAAAGACATTAAGGAATTTAATCAATTTACCGTTCAATTGTGGATCCAATGGATCTAGCCCTGAAATTATTGAAGCTCTGCAGGTCCTGATACATCTGACATTAAAAGTTTTTCTAAGTAAAGTGACTAGTGCATTATGAAGTATAGGGCACGTACAGATTATGTGGATAACATCCTGTTTATAGTTGCAAAGTTGACATGAAGTAGGCCCTGTGTGCACCCAGGTTGTCTGGTCTGCTATTGATGGTAGTTTCCCAAAAAGTATAGACATTAATTGTTTCTTCAAGTAGATTGAGAATATTATGCTCAAGTAAGGTGCTGGTGATGGAGCGAGATAGAAAACAAAATTTTGTTTAAACTCGTGAAGTCACATTTCCATAACATGAATAATAATATTAATGATTTGTGATATGTCGTGCTAATACAACTTAGATTAAATTTTACACATGGGGGGACTAACATGTGTGCTCATAAACGTGCATAATTGTTGCATCTTTTTGTTCGTGCAAAATAATAAAATAATTTATTGTTTTCGTTTTTGTCACTACTAACTGCTGCAAACTTAAAAGAAGCATGTGCTTGTTTTGCTTTTCCTTGTCTGTGTGATGTCATTTCTACTATTCTAGGTGCACATAAGTCTCATGGATTAATGAAGACTGGTAGATATAAACGCTGCTTTATTTGTTTGCATTTGCTAGGTAACATATGATTAATCGGGTGGGTTAATTAATTAGTAAATCCTGGGGTGGATACAGAATCTACATTATTTCTTACATTAATACTTTTCTTGTGTTTGTTTTATACTAGAAAGCATAAGTTGCCTGCTTTTGGGCCTAGTTTGCTCAAGTTGCTAAGAGCTGAATTTTACTTCTGCAAAAGTCACGAGACGCCCATTCTGAAATAAAGTGTTCGTCAAAAGCTGCATTCACAAAGCAAAAACTGACGTGCTATCATCATTCTGTCAGACATGGCCAAGGTCGAAAAAGAACATTTTGTCAGCCCTTAACTTGGCATCCGCGGAAGTCAATTGGAAGCAATGAGAACATTATTGTACATTTGTTGCAAACCTAGGAAGCTCCTGGTTGCATTCGGAAAGGACAATGGTCCTTAAGAAAAGTGACCTAATGGAAGATTTGAAATGTGGGTGACATGTCACTTGTCACTCTCAGCCAATGGGACGTCGAAGATTTCTGAAAACTTTCCTTTGCGTAGTTTAGTTAGAGTAGAAAGGTATAAAAAGTCATGCCCCTAGGGATGGGCTGGCTGCTGCTTTCTGACTTTCCGATGAGGGTGAAGTGCTGTCGGACATTGCGTGGAGCACGTAAGAATCCTCAAAGAACTTTACTTTAATTTCTATCTATTTAGCTTAGTTAGGGACTTAGGTTTTAGAAATGTTAAACTTTAAATACTTACTTTAACTTTGATTCACTTGCTTAAATTGTAATTTTCTCACGTTTCTTTACAATCATGCTTGCTTCAATGCTAATAAATAACATTTATAAAACTATCAATTGAAATACCATAATTTAGTAAATAAAATCTTACTTTTGACAAACAAGCTGGTCTTGATTATTCAGAAGTGTAGGTTACTATTAGCTAGATCACGTCGCCAATGGTGGTCGTCTAAATAGTTAGGATTTATTCTAATGACAATATTCTTTCCGCAGATGTATAAAATTGTATATAGTTTGTAGATAATGTGTATATAGATTTAATTTGACCACCTGATTCAGTAGGCCCAAATATGTCATGTTTATAAATGGGTCCATAAATTTAGTATAGAATTTTGTTTTTAGGTTATGAAGTTGGGTAGCGTTGTTTATGATATATTTTCTATAGGCCGCTGGATCAATTCTCTGGTAGCAGAAATTGATGGTTGCTAAGGGTAACCAAGGTAATATGTTGGTTGCTAAGGGTTACTAAAGTGTTATGGTATGGAAATAGGATCGATGTTTTAACACATGTTGAGTTCGTTTTTCGTGCTATCCGTAAGCTATACCGGTATAGATTGTGTGGCGAGAAATTAGTCACGCAAGCCATCTGTTCTGTTTGTAGTGATATCGCCGAGTATCACAAGAGGTATCGCCGTGTACCATAGTGTTGTCGCCGAGCAGCACAGTTTTAGGGCTAGGTGTGAATCTTGTATAGTGAGGGTTTTCTAAGAAATTAAAGCAGCATGAGAATAGGGACAAAGCGCCTTCCATAAAACTCACTGTGATAAGAGTATTAGTTATATCCGAATTTGAGTGAAGGGTAAAGTAGCGTCGGTGCATGATTATCTATAAACAGGTTAGAGTCCTGTACGGGTACATGTTTCATATCTATAAACAGGTGAGAGCCCTGTACGGATAACGTCATTATTTTGCTAACGGTGCATGAATTCTATAAACAGGTGAGAGTCCTGTACGGATTTCATGTGTGTTTGAAATTAGGGAATTTTCAGTGTGAAAGTGTGAGTTTGATTTGTATTTTATGTTCAAGTGGAACTCTTAGAACTGTCACTTCGCGGTGCGTTCAGAGGAAAGCGAGTTCATAATTATACGTGTTAGAAGGGTGGGGTAAGGGTTACTCTACTGACAATTGAATATTATCCTTAGTGTGAATAGCGCCGTCTATTCCGAAGTGTGGATACTTGAATGTATGTAAACTATCCTAAATAGTGAAACGAACAGATGATGTCCTTATAGTCATTGTTAAGAATTAATTTACACTGAAAAGTGTTCTTAAAATGGCGCTGTGAAAAGATTTTGTGAAGGAGGGGTAAGCGCCAGGAGTGAGAAACGAGAAACCGCAGCTGCTGTGTACGTCACAGAGCCGCGCTGGGATTGGGTGACCTACGTCACAAACTATACTCTGATTGGCTCTTGAGTCTCTGACGATCTGTAAGCTAATTGGTTCTTTAGGAAAACTCCATTTTTATTGGTTGAGCAGAAAAGTGACGTAGCTCAACTGTCATTGGCTTGTCAGTGTGTTTCGCGCACGGATTGGTTGTTTTGCGGAGCATCCCGGAAATATTTTACGAACGAATTTGTGAATTAGAATTAACTCTTAAAAATGAGTTATCATTTTAAACATGTTGAGAAAAAGCCAACATTATTTCAGAAATTTAAAAATTTATTTTCACCTGACAAGAAAATTGAAACGCGAGGTGGTAAACTACTTCATAAGTATAAAACACCTGCAGCGTACATGGAAGGTGAATATGGATATCATACTGTCTTATGGTTTGATAGCTGGAAACGCTATACTAAGAACGATGGTGTTTTAACTTGGCCTGATGATGGTTCATTTAACGTAAAAGTTTTGAGAAATTTACGAGAGAAAATGAATGCTCTTATTCCAAAACCGAGACCAACTCAATTTGAAGCTTTAGTTGAGTGGGAAGATGAGATGTATCAGTTACAAAGAGAAGCTAGTGGAATTAAAAGACCTTCTAAAAATCCACCTTGGAGAAGAGAAACTCATGAAGATAGATTGCGAATGTGGAGACAGGGAAACATGAGTGAAGGATTGTATTTAATACAAGAAATGGTTATGGGTACTCCTGCTGGGAAATCTTTAGAAAGTGAATCTGAGGATGCAGTTATGGAAGAAATATATACTACAGCTAGAAAAAATCAACCTTTGAGACCTCCTAGATCATGGTCTACTCCGGTGGTTTCTACTGAAACTTCACCAAGTGCACCTCCAATTAATGAAACTCCTAAACTTTATCCAAATAATTGTGAAATCATTGAAACTCCTAGAAGACCAGAATTTGATAATGCTCGAAATGAAGGTAGACATTTTACAATGGCTCCTAGGGCAAGAGAAGCTCCAAAAGATTATACAAGAGAGGCAAGAAATGTTGAAGATGTCGATTATAATGAATATTTAAGATCTAAAGAAGAATTAATAAAAAGAATGACAAAAGGCATGGAAGCTGTGACAGTTCCAGTAACGATTGGTCCTGTTCATCCTGTATTTGACCAAAAGGAAACAAACAAGAAAGGATTAACTATTCCTTTAAATGCAGAAATTCAAAAGGTGGCTGAAAAATTTTATTCAGACTTATCTGAAATAAACTCTTCTAAATCAAGAATGCCTGATTTAACCTTTAATGAGGATTTATCTCCAAAAACACCAATGGGTGCTATATCAGATATAGGGAGTCCTGAAGTCAGGGTAACCACACCAAAACTTGATGTGGCCAAATTAAAAGCGAATATCGAAGAATTAATAATCGGAACAATCGGTCCAGATAGTTTAAATTACTATCGAGATGATGAACTACTGTTCATTTGCAAAAGCATTCAGTGGAAAACAAAAAATAAATATGATCAACTAGAGGATCTAGCAGCGGAACTTGAAATCGATGTGAGCAAACAAAAGAATTTTGCGAAACATTACAGATTAGACTTTTCAGAAAGTGACATTGAGAGTTTGAACTCAATGGGAAGAATAGTACATATAAAGGATTTAATTGTTTATATCAAAAAGCTAGGAGAACTGAATAAGTGGAGAGTAAAATGGACGAAAAAGAAGGAAGATGAAAGATTGGAAAAATTGTCAAAACAATTTCCAATGAGAGAAATTGCAGGTGGAGGATATGTTCATGTCCCTTGGTCGAGACAGGACATTCTGTTGTTTACGAATGACTTTCCAAAATTGAGGGAAAAACCAGTGGAGTGGTACAGACAAGTAGATAGATTTATCAAAGTGTCAAAAGTTCTGTGGATTGATTTAGATGGATTTTTTGACATTGTCGTTCCATCAGATCTTTGGACAGAATGCAAAATATCGATTAGTTGTCCAAAAACAGAACCTGAGCGAATCAAAGAAACAGGTGCTCCTAATCCTCTTGTAATGGATTTTTATGAAAAGGTGATTGTTTGGATGAAAAACAAAATTCCACCCAAAGAAGTCGATTGGGTTAAAATAGAAAGAACAGAACAGGAAACAAAAGAATCAGTTCATTCTTTTTATGAAAGACTACTGTTAATCTTTAAACAATACAGTGGTTATGAAAAACTAGATGAAAAGGATATGAGTCATTTTGTCTATAGATTTGTTTATGGACTAAAACCTGAAATCGGAGAAATGATCAGAAATAGCATTGTAGGATGGCAATCACTTTCTGTAGATGATATTCTAAGAAAGGCTAAGTATTGCAGTGATGAAATAGAAGTGAGACAGAAGAAGCTCAAGGAGAAAGCCATGTGGGCTCAGGTAAAAGTGGCTGAGCAACAGATTGCCAGCATGGGTAATAAGAACAATAATTTTGTTCAAACTGGAAATACAAACCAGATACAAGGAAAGTTTAAAAGTAATAATTTCCCAAAGAAATTTAGCCCAAAGATTGAGGAGTTGAAACAAAGATTACCTTGTTTTAATTGTGGCGAAATTGGGCATTGGAGAGACGAGTGTCCTCATCCTCCTAAAAACTTAAAGAATCCCTTATTGAATCCACAGATGCAGAATGGTGTTGACCTGCAGCGACAGCTACAGATGCAACAGGGGTTAAACGAATTAAACATTCAGCGACAGTTGCAGCAACAGCAACAGCAACAGGTGAATAATCGTCAAGATCAATTGCCACAACCACCTTTTCCGAATTGTGGGGGAGTCCAAAAATATAATCCAAACGTGGGATTTCAGGGAAGTGAACAGGTAATAAAACCGCAAAAACAGCAAAAGCAGCAAAGAGTACAAATGCAAAATGCTTCACAACAGTTTTTATTAGCAGAAAGTCAAGACAGCGATTCTGATGATTATTGCTGACGGTGCCCGAGAGAGGAGGAAGAGTGTGTTGTTGGAGCCACTCTTGAGGTTGACCAGTCTGGTCCTTTTGTAAACGGGAAAGTTAATGATGTAGACATCACTTTTCTAGTGGACACTGGTGCTACCCGTTATACTGTTAGATCAGTGGAAATTGAAAACCTACCTCTCTCTGGGGATACCATCCAAGTTGTTGGAGTAAGTAATCAACAAATTAAAACTGACTTAACTGATCCAGTACCAGTTGAAATTGGAAATTACAGAGACAAACACAGATTTGTGGTTTGTAATAGTAGTCCAGTGAATCTATTGGGCAGAGACATCCTATGTAAAATGAATTGCAGAATATATTGTTCTCCTGATGGAGTTGAGTTACAAACAATGGAGGAAGATGGTTTATACAGAATGACAATGATGATGATGGAAGCAGAAGAAACAAAATTGTTTCCTGCATTTGAAGAAAAAGATTTACCTGAAGAGCTCAAAGAAACAGTGAAATCTGAAATATGGGATTTTACTGGGAACGAGATGGGTCTAATGAAAAATGTAGATCCAGTAAAAATTACATTGAAACAGGGAATAGAATTTCCTAACATTCCACAGTATAAAATGAAAGCAGAAACAATTGAAGGTATTACACCTATAATTGAAAAATTAATCAAACAGGGTGTATTAAAAGAAATGGAGAGTAGTCCTTGTAATTCACCAATTATGGGAGTTAAAAAGTCTAATGGAACATTTAGAATCGTACAAGATTTGAGAAAGGTTAATCAAATTGTCGTTCCATGTTGTCCTGTGGTTCCAAATCCAGCAGTAATTCTATATCAGATTCCACATGATGCTGAATGGTATACAGTCATTGATCTTTGCAATGCATTCTTTACTGTTCCCTTACATCCAGACAGTTATGAAATCTTTGCTTTCAGATTCCAAGGTAAGACCCTCGGATGGTCAAGAATCCCACAGGGCTATACAGAAAGTCCTTCAATCTTTAATGAACTGTTAAAAAGATCATTAGAAGACCTAGACTTACCTGGTAGGTCAACGTTAGTGCAGTATATTGATGATCTGTTAATAGCTGCAAAGACAAGAGAAAATTGTGTGACAGACACAATAATTCTGTTAAATCGCCTTGCAGAAGAAGGACATAAAGTGTCCCCAGCAAAACTACAGTTTTGCAAACAAGAAATAAAATATCTTGGTCACAGAATTGCAAAGGGAAAAAGACAAGTAACAATAGAGAGAATAAAAATGATTCAAGCAATGTTACCACCAAGAACACAAAGACAGGTCAGAATGTTCTTGGGAATGGTTGGTTACTGTCGACAATGGATAAGTGGATTTTCAGTAATTGCAAAACCACTACAAAGACTGACAAAGTCAGATGTAAAGGATCCAATTATTCTCAATGATGCTGAGATGGATTCTTTTGAAAACCTGAAAAAGAGTTTATGTCAAGCTCCTGCTTTAGGTATGCCAAATTATGAGAAAGATTTTGAACTGTATTGCAGTGAGAGAGAAGGATGTGCATTATCTGTGTTGATTCAGAGACACGGAAATCTAAAGAAACCTATTGCATACTTCTCTGCAGTTCTTGATCCAATTGCAAAAGCATTACCAGGTTGCTTAAAAGCAGTTGCAGCTACAAGTATTAGTCTCGAACAAAGTGAGGGGATCATTATGGGATTTCCTGTGAAAGTTTTTGTGCCTCATTCAGTAGAAATATTACTGACAAGAGGTAAGACTCAGCATTTAACAAGTAGCAGATTGACAAAGTATGAGAAAATCATACTAGGAGCAGATAATGTTTCGATTTCAAGATGTTTGAATCTGAATCCTTCTACATTACTGCCTGATTCTGAAATTGTTGATGACATTGAAACAGAACATGAATGTTTAGATGTCATGGAATTCTGCACTAAACCAAGAAAAGACATCAAAGACAGACCTTTGTCTGAATCGGATTTTGTCTACTTTGTAGATGGCTCATGCTTAAGATCCGAAGGAGGTGTCTTAAAAGCTTCATATTCAGTTTGTACAGTTAACGATGTCGAAGAAGCATCATGTCTTGAAGGAGTTCGTTCAGCACAAGTGGCTGAATTAATTGCTTTGATACGTGCATGTGAAATATCAAAAGATATAAGAGTTACCATCATTACTGATAGTCAGTATGGGTATGGAGTTGTGCATGATTATGGACAACTCTGGTCACAAAGAGGGTACATGACATCAGCAGGATCACCAATTAAAAATGCAGTTTTCATTAGAAGATTAATTGAAGCAATACAATTGCCGAAAGAAATCGCCATTGTTAAGTGTGCAGCGCACACTAGAGGAATTGATTATATTTCCAAGGGCAATGCCTTCGCAGATGAAACAGCTAAATACTGCGCAAGAAAAAATTATTCTTACAATCGGGAGAGGAGTAAAGAAACTGATTCAAATTCATTAATGCTAACAACAGTTGTAGAAACATGGCATGAGATTAGAGATTTACAAAATGAAGCAGATGATGAAGAAAAAGACTTGTGGTTAAGATCAGATTGTAGACCACGTGAAGAAGATGGAGTGTGGGTTTACAAAGATGGCAGAGTAGTCTTACCAAATTGCTTGATTGCTGACATGGCCAGATTATATCATGGTCCAGCACATCTGGGAAGAGATTCTATGGTTAGACTTTTCAGAGAAACATGGTTCAATACTAAGTTCAGAACTATTGCAGAATCTTTTTGTCAAAGGTGTTTGTCATGCCAACAAATGAATCCAAACAGAAAATCAGTGGTGGGGACAGGAATAATTGGTCGAGAGGGTGGTCCCTTTACCAGGTTACAAATGGATTTCATCGAAATGCCCTTACACAATTGTTTGAAATATGTGCTTGTAATTGTTTGCTTATTTTCAAGATGGGTAGAGGCTTTCCCTACACGACATTGTGATTCAATTACAGTAGCAAAACTAATGCTCAGAGAAATCATCCCAAGGTACGGTTTTCCAGTCACTATTGAGAGTGATGGAGGAAGCCATTTTGATAACAAACTGATGAAGTTAATTTGCGAAGCTTTGAGCATTGAGCAGAAAATACACTGTGCATACAGACCAGAGGCATCAGGAGTGGTTGAACAAATTAATGGAACAATTAAAAACAGAATTGGAAAAATGTGTCTTGAAACAGGTGTAAAGTGGACTGATGCTCTTCCACTTGTTTTGATGTCATTAAGAAGTACACCAGATAAAAAGACAGGTTTGAGTCCTCAGGAAATTTTAATGGGAAGAGTTATGAGGCAAGCTTTTGTACCTGTAGGTAAACTGTTGAGCATAAATGACAGTGCTATTTTGGATTACTGTAAAAGGTTATCTGATATGGTAACTTCTGAGTCTAATCAGGTGGGAACTGAAGCACAATCAAATGAAAAGGTTTTGACACATGATCTGAGACCTGGCGATTGGGTCAGAACGAAAGTACATCAGAGAAGGAATTGTCTAGCTCCTAGATGGCAGAAGCCTAGGCAGATAATTTTGATCACTACTAATGCTGTAAAGTGCAGAGGATTGAAACGTTGGATTCATCCTAGTCATACTATTCCAGTACCAACTCCTGAGAGTTCTGATGTTGAAAGTGATACCACAGATGATTCTGATTCTGAAGCAGAAGGCGAAACAGAAGGTGAAATAAATCCAGATTCTGAAGATCGACAAGAAAGTCGACATCTGGAAACTATACCAGTGAATGGAAAATTGACAAGAAAAGACTTGGAAATCATTGAAATAGATTCTGAAGGTGAAGGGAATCTGTTAAAGGGAAAGATAACTGAGGATTCGGTTGTCTCTATCGAAGACAAAGAAGCAGAACAAAAAGAAGTTTTAGACCAGGAGAGTATCGAAAGGCAGAGAACAAGCTCTGGAGTAAGGAACGGAAATCCAAAATCTGGGAAGTTGGGGGTAATTGAAGAAGAGGAGGAAGACGAATTACCGAGTACCAGTAATGGAAAACAAAGTGAAGTTCCTGAAGGAGTGAAATTGCCGAATAGAGAAGTTCCTGAGTCAATTGAAATTTCAGACTACGAAACTGAAGAAAGTGACGTGGATGGTGAAAGTGAAAACAGAAAGAAAAGGACTTGGAAGTCAGAATCAAATAATTCTGAACCAAAGAAGAAGTACGTGAGAAAAGCAGACTACTGGCCTGGTGGAAGATTGAGAGTCAGATTGATCAAGAAACCAAAAGAACAAGTTGAAGAAATCAGTAGTCAAAAGAGTCCTGGAAAAGAAGTTGGAGTTGGAAGGAAAATTGAAGTAGTGTCGAGAAAAGGAAAAAGAATAGTAAGACCAAACCAAAAATACAAGTCACCTGAGTGGACTTATTTAGTAATTCCACCCGTTATTGACATATATGGTAGTAGTGAAGAAGAAGACGAAGTCCAAGAAATTAGTGACAATGATTGAAATACAGAAATATTAAATTGGCAAAAGGCTGAAGAAAATTTGTTAGTTGACACAAGGTCGAAGAAAAACTGTTTAGTTGAAGAAAACTTATGTATGACATAAGGTCGAAGAAATCTTGTTTAGGGTTTTAAAAAAATAAAAAAAAATAAAAATATTTTAAAAGGGGGGTGTAAATATAAATTTAGATTTTAAAAACTAACCAAAAATGCCTTATGTTAAGGAGAGCACTTCAAAGTGTTCTGTTTTTAAGAGATGCTGTAAGATGACTCTGGTGTGTCTGCTCATTTTAATTCTGCTCTGGTTGGTTCTAGCTGTGATTATCCCTTTGGAGATGAACAGAGAATTACACAAAGTTAACATAACAAGCAAAGCTTTGGTTAGCCAAACTAAACATAGTGCGTCTGCAAAAGTTATTGATCATCAGCCTAACATTCATCAAGATAAATCAATTAGTGATTTTTCAAGTAATACATTCACAAAGCTATTGAGTGAATATGTTAAGGTAATGGATGCAAAAGACTGCTACGTCTGCGTTAAGTTACCTGTTTCTGTTTCTGAGCGAGTAACATATAATATGCTTCCTCTCACTTATGGTGTAACATGTAGTGTGTTAACTAGCTTATTTTATCAAACTGGACGTTTAGAATATTAATATTCAGATTATGATGAGATTTTTGCAAATATTAAGATTGAAAATGCTTTAAATAAGCATAAGAAAGCAAAGCAAATGAGAGAATTTTTCCTTGTTACTAACGAACTTACTTATGAGTATGCTTATAAAAATAATCTAACTTGCAAATTAAGTGCTGAAGGAAAGAAATTTTTGAATATGGTTGAGGAGAGAAGAGCAATTTATAAGAGGAATGAATTAGTCAAGCAGACTAAGTCTAGATTCTGGCAAAAAGAGGATGAAAAGTTAAATGGCAAATTGCTAGAAAATATTGCAATTCACATAGACAAACCAGTTAGTGGAAAGCTTTGCATTAGGAGAGATAACACACTTTTTGATAATTACTTTGTAGGTGCATGTAACTGTGAAGATACTTATCAGATTTTGGGAGGTTGGGGATTCAAAGGTGGAAAGGATCCAATCTTTCCTGGGATTTATTTTGTTTGTGGTGACAAAGCCTACTACAACCTTCCAGACCACTGGTATGGAACTTGTTATGTGGGAATTGTTTTTCCTAAAGTGTTTCATGTTGACAGAGATTCAGAAGGATTGTTTAAAATTCATAATTATGTAAATAGAGTTAAAAGAGAAACTTTTACTGAAGTTCTGGGAGATATTTTTCAAGCAGTAATACCTTTTGTTGGTATAACCTTAAATGCAGGGAGAATCAGAAAATTGTCCACTATAGTTGATAGATTATCAACTGACACAGCTGATGGTTTTCAATTAGTGAATGTTGAAGTTATTGCAATTAGATCCATGGTAATTCAAGATCGTCTTGCTTTAGACATACTCCTAGCAAAAGAGGGAGGAGTCTGTGGCATTTTACATGTACAACATTGTTGCACATATATACCTGACGAAAGTAAGAATATTGTAATGTACATCAAGAATATTACACAAATGCATTCAGAGATAATTCCTTTAGAAGAAGATGATTTTACAGGGAAACTTTCAAAAAGGTTTCAAGCAATTAAAAACTGGTTTCATGATATCGGAAGTTCAATTCTTGGCAAGATTTTGGCACCTTTGATCATAATAGTATTCATTTTTATTTTAACCAAAATAGGTTGTTTGTTACATAAAAGAAAGAAGCAGTTGAAAGAAAAGAAAGGAATCTATAAACTTAGAAAAGAAGAAGAAAGGGAGATAGAATTACAGGAGTTACATAGAGAGCGTTATGCTAATTCCAAAGATTATGCAGAAACAGACTTTTAGGATTACTGATACAAATGAATTTGAATCGATTTCTCGGAAGTTTAAATTACCAAAATTTTGGGTGCTGGTGTGGTGATTTGTTAATCACCAGATGAGGGAGTTGATGGAGCGAGATAGAAAACAAAATTTTGTTTAAACTCGTGAAGTCACATTTCCATAACATGAATAATAATATTAATGATTTGTGATATGTCGTGCTAATACAACTTAGATTAAATTTTACACATGGGGGGACTAACATGTGTGCTCATAAACGTGCATAATTGTTGCATCTTTTTGTTCGTGCAAAATAATAAAATAATTTATTGTTTTCGTTTTTGTCACTACTAACTGCTGCAAACTTAAAAGAAGCATGTGCTTGTTTTGCTTTTCCTTGTCTGTGTGATGTCATTTCTACTATTCTAGGTGCACATAAGTCTCATGGATTAATGAAGACTGGTAGATATAAACGCTGCTTTATTTGTTTGCATTTGCTAGGTAACATATGATTAATCGGGTGGGTTAATTAATTAGTAAATCCTGGGGTGGATACAGAATCTACATTATTTCTTACATTAATACTTTTCTTGTGTTTGTTTTATACTAGAAAGCATAAGTTGCCTGCTTTTGGGCCTAGTTTGCTCAAGTTGCTAAGAGCTGAATTTTACTTCTGCAAAAGTCACGAGACGCCCATTCTGAAATAAAGTGTTCGTCAAAAGCTGCATTCACAAAGCAAAAACTGACGTGCTATCATCATTCTGTCGGACATGGCCAAGGTCGAAAAAGAACATTTTGTCAGCCCTTAACTTGGCATCCGAGGAAGTCAATTGGAAGCAATGAGAACATTATTGTACATTTGTTGCAAACCTAGGAAGCTCCTGGTTGCATTCGGAAAGGACAATGGTCCTTAAGAAAAGTGACCTAATGGAAGATTTGAAATGTGGGTGACATGTCACTTGTCACTCTCAGCCAATGGGACGTCGAAGATTTCTGAAAACTTTCCTTTGCGTAGTTTAGTTAGAGTAGAAAGGTATAAAAAGTCATGCCCCTAGGGATGGGCTGGCTGCTGCTTTCTGACTTTCCGATGAGGGTGAAGTGCTGTCGGACATTGCGCGGAGCACGTAAGAATCCTCAAAGAACTTTACTTTAATTTCTATCTATTTAGCTTAGTTAGGGACTTAGGTTTTAGAAATGTTAAACTTTAAATACATACTTTAACTTTGATTCACTTGCTTAAATTGTAATTTTCTCACGTTTCTTTACAATCATGCTTGCGTCAATGCTAATAAATAACATTTATAAAACTATCAATTGAAATACCATAATTTAGTAAATAAAATCTTACTTTTGACAAACAAGCTGGTCTTGATTATTCAGAAGTGTAGGTTACTATTAGCTAGATCACGTCGCCAATGGTGGTCGTCTAAATAGTTAGGATTTATTCTAATGACAATATTCTTTCCGCAGATGTATAAAATTGTATATAGTTTGTAGATAATGTGTATATAGATTTAATTTGACCACCTGATTCAGTAGGCCCAAATATGTCATGTTTATAAATGGGTCCATAAATTTAGTATAGAATTTTGTTTTTAGGTTATGAAGTTGGGTAGCGTTGTTTATGATATATTTTCTATAGGCCGCTGGATCACTGGAACAAGGATCTTATAATTATTAATCAACATCCAGGCACGCAACCTTGAGCTTTAGTGTTAGCCCTCATGCATCTTATTGTTCTTCTACTTGTGTTACAGTTAGTATGACTTTTAAGTGCCCGGGGGGTCATCATACCCAAGTCCAGAGAGGTGCATTTTCTTGGTTGGTGGTCTGATGGAAGTATCTCATAATGTTCTTTGCAACTCCACTGGGACTTTCTTTTGTGTGTGGGTGTATTAGCATATCCCTCAGATGTTATCTCCTTTTAAATGAAAACATTGTTTTTTCAAATATTTTTTTTTTACGGAGTTTTAAATAGCGCAAAATTGACCTGAAGGCATCGGGTATAAGAGTGCTTTACACAAGCACCAGTTGTGTTACATGAGGGCACATTCATTTTTGTTAGGCACAGGGAGAATAATTTATTTTCGCAAGATCACAGGCTGTTGCGCATCCTTGCAGAGACTCGAACTCGGTCCCCAGATTTGTGATAGACCAACCTAGCTGTTAGGTCAACTCCTCTCCCCAATCTTCAAACCACCTGAATTCAAAATACCCAGTTCTTCTTCACCACTTTTGTGACTAAATTAGAGTTAGGGCAAAAGGTAGCAACACAAATTGGTCTTGAATCTAATGATTTTTTCTATTGGCCAATAAGGTCTCTCTGTTGTTATTCTTGACTTGTTTCATTGCCTTTTTTTACCAAGTAGTTTTTCTCTTTCAATTTGTTACTCAAAATTTCAGCACACTCTTTGTATGTCACCGTTTGAGTGCAGTTGTGGCGAAGCCCTTCTCTGACAGATCAAGGGTGAAAGCTTTCAAAATGTCGGAGGCTGTTCTTATTCATCTGTATATCGTATACTTCCATTTTCAAAACTCCTTCCTCCGGATATATCCTTAGATCCAAAGACAGCATTTCCATGCTGTTCATTTCGATCGAGAACCTCAGACAATGATTCAGATTGTTGATCCAAACATCGAATGCATGTACTTCCTCCCTGGTCCCTCTCTATCATATATATCATCAATATATCTCTTCCATAATTTAATATGGCTTAATTATGGATTATCATCATCATAGATGCATGATGCTTCATAACTATGGACGTACAAACATGCCAGACTAGTACACAGGTGCTCATCATGGAAGTGCCATGAGACTGTAGATAACATGTTCCTCCATTTTTAAATACTTTCTTAGTGAGAACCATCCAGATGAGCACAATCTAAGATGAAATCTGCGGATGTTATTTCATTCACCTGCTTGCGTTCTAGGAGTTGTTTAATTACTTCCAGCTTGGGATCTTGTGGTGTACTTATATATAAAGACTCCACATCTAGAGTCGGTAAGAGGTCTGCTTCAGGGTCAAAAAGTTACATTTTTCAATTTGGTATCTTTTAAGCAGGAGGGCATCCTTGTCACCAGAGGTTTCAGAAAGTAATCAACACATTTTGATAATGCTTCTCAAACCAGGCCTATTCCTGATACTATTGGGTGTACCAGTGGAGGAGGTTTATTTTTATGCACCATTGGCAGAATATAAAAATATGGTGTCCTAGCCTCTTTTTCAATGAATAAAAGACATCTCCTCCATTATCCAAAACTAGAAATTGAACTTTATCCATAATTTCTGGAGTTGGGTCCTTCCTAAGTTTCTTCTAGTGTAGGGAGTTGCTTAGTAGCCTTAGGCATTTGATCTGCTACATCTATTTTGGCTTCACTACTGTACCACAATCATTTGTCTGCATGTATTAAAACTGTTGAGTCTTATTTTCGCTTATTGAGGGCCACCTGTTCTACCCTACTGAAAATATTATACACACGACATTTGGCCTGTGACAGGGAGTTTATGCATGTATTAACTGCCTGCTCAAAAGTTGCTACTGGGTGTAGCTGCTGGATGGTAGGGGTGAATGAGGACCTCTTTTGGAGACTGGTGTTCTCATACCTTTCCTCTCCACTGTTCTCTGTCTTTTGAGTTGAAAAGAAAACCTGTAATCTTATTTTTCAGAGGAATTCCACCATTTATATTGGTAATGTGAACAGGTCATCTCTTGGTGTTAGGATTAAACCCAGGCCCTAATTAAGTACTATCTTCTGGGTTTCTGTCAGTACTTGCATGCTTATGTTAATTATACTGTCTGTTGCTAATTGCTTGTTCCCAGTTTTGGTTCCCTGTTGTTCATCCTCTGTTATTGTTATGGATTTTTCCAGGATACTCTGTGGTCCATGTTCTCTCATCTGCCCCTCCATCAGCCTCCTTCTAAAATAGATAGTTGTGGAATTGGTTGCCACAGCGGGCCTGATTGTACTGGGTACTGGGAAAGGCCATATGGTGGCCACCCGCTATTTTGGAGGGTAACAAGCCCCTTAAGTTGTAGGGCTCTCTTGGTGAACAATTCTGCCTGTAATTTGTCTTCCTCAACCTCTCATGTATCCCCATAGCTGTCAACCGATTTATTAGAAGATTTGTCAATAAACCGCCAAGTCTGTGTGAAGAGCTAGAACTCTTTGCCTCTGAACCTCAGGCTATCACCATCGCTGCTGCAATTCATGAAGGACCTCAAGACCTGTCACTTTGACTGAAACGCAGAAACTCAGAGCCTTGAGGCCCTTATGGGATAGTATTCAGAAAAGGGGGTGGTGATGAACAGAGTGTCTGAATTAAGCAGACCACTCTTACCCAGTCCAAAGATCAGGGTTTGATCCATCACCGTTATTTAGCTCACTGCCCCATCCCAGCTCAGAACCTGGCTATATGCAAATTAGTCTGTCCCTGGCCCAGTGCATCATGGGAACAGGGCAGACCAAACTACCAAGCCAATTCTTCACCAGAAAGGAGACAAGCTACCGGGGACCGGTTTCTGGCATTTCAGCCTCGTCGGCCCGGCTTGCTTGAATCCTGATGGAGCAGTGAGCAAGGGACTCATGTCTGAGTATACCCTGCCACACCTATAGTGGCCAAAAACGATTCAGAAAAGGGGGTGGTGATGAACAGAGTGTCTGAATTAAGCAGACCACTCTTACCCAGTCCAAAGATCAGGGCTTGATCCATCACTGTTATTTAGCTCACTGCCCCATCCCAGCTCAGAACCTGGCTATATGCAAATTAGTCTGTCCCTGGCCCAGTGCATCATGGGAACAGGGCAGACCAAACTACCAAGCCAATTCTTCACCAGAAAGGAGACAAGCTACCGGGGACCGGTTTCTGGCAGTTCATCACCACCCCCTTTTCTGAATCATTTTGTCCACCATAAGCGTGGAAGGGTATACTCAGATGTGAGTCCCTTGCTCATTGCACCATCAGGATTCAAGCAAGCCGGGCCGACGGCGCCTGAAATGGCAGAAACCGGTCCCCGGAAGCTTTTTTCCTTCCCAGTATAAGAATTGGCTTGGTAGTTTGGTCTGCCCTGTTCCCATCATGCACTGGGACAGGAATAGACTAATATGCATATAGCCAAGTTCTGAGCTGGGATGGTGCAGTGAGCTAAAAAACGGTGATGGATCAAGCCCTGATCTTTGGACTGGGTAAGAGTAGTCTGCTTAATTCAGGCACTCTGTTCATCACCACCCCCTTTTCTGAATCCTTATGGGATAGTAGTCACACTTTATAAGAAACCTGATTGATTGATTGAAAAGTTGCAGCTTTCCTCTGATGTAAAGGAGGAATTGCTCTCTATCCTTACATAATACTCTCTGGAATATGGATCTATATTTTTGTGGGGAAATGTTGCTAGGTCTTTTTGAATGTTTTTGATCTTAGATTGAGTGAGGAAATACTTATACTCAGCTTGAGCTTTGTTAACCTCCTCTAACTTTTTCTTAAAGACCGTAGGTATGAATTGGGTTTTTAAAGCATTCTCCTGGATCTTAATTTAGGTAACCTTGGTATCCTGGAGACTCTTTGCTGTCTTGATGCTCCTAATTATTAAAAGTAGCCAATTCCATCGTACAGTTCCAGGCTATCAAGGTGCTGACTTTTCTGAATTCCTAACCCTCCATATAGATTCTAGGTTAATTTGTGACAATCAGAACTCGTGGTGCCACATTGCTCCTGAGATATTCTAACATTACCGCCCATGTAACATAGTTTTTATCTGGGTTCTTTTCAGCTCAGACAATGAGTCCCAATCATTCACTTGTGTTAGGGTTTGTACAAAGGTTGTATCTTCCATCTGGGATGGTGCCGCTATAATGGATAAAAATTCATCATCATCTTCAAAAGTAAGGCCATCCATTCTTGTCCAAAACTGTAGGATCAAGTTTCCACCAGTCCTAACCGGACAGCAAAATGTTGCCGTTAGAACCATAAAAGGCTGCTCCACTGGCCTCCTAGTTCATTAATTGGCCTCATTGATGCGGACTTCCCCTGAAATTCTTGGATTCTTCAGCGGTGGTCGGTTAGGAAAACTAAGCCTCCTATATGGAAGATAAAAAAGGAGCCAAAATATGCAACAAATTCAGATTACTCAATTTGATATTACCCAAACAATATTGTGACATTTTGTTCTTACCAACAAGCCAGGCCCTCTCATGGTTTGATTGTTTCATTTGTTGGGGTATGCTGCTGTTCTATAGTACATAGAAATCATGGGTTGATCCAGGAAAACGTGCACGGACACTTACGATGTTCAAATCAGGTAAGCAACCAATTTGCACATTGATTGAATGGCAGTTCTTCTGATTCTGGTAGACTTGTACCCTGGCGTGTGGTGACACTCATGCAATATGTGTGCCATCAATTGCTCCAACCACATGTGGTAGGCGATGTAGGAGAGTAGCGTCTGCTTCCTATGGTTACCCCCACTTTTTGCCGTGATTCACTGGTTTTTCAACTTTAGTATGGCTGTGGCCCTGCTAATCAGGCCCACAGCCTATCTGTTCTCTCTCTAAATTGATACCATGTACTTTAGGTACATACGAGATTGGTTACTGGGTCACCCTAGTGAGTACCGAGGGCACAGGTGCTGCATCATGTATTGTGCCACCCCTGGTTAGCCACAGGTCAAATAAAGCTCCTGGTTATCGTTGATGCCTCCTCGACTTCGTGGCTGAAGAGACAAGCTTCACCCCTAACACCCAAAAGCACCCAACATCAGCTAGCATCTTCTTTCCACCATCCTGGTCACTGGCTAGTGACCCAGACTCTGTCCCTTCTGCCTTCAGATTCTTCACATCTCCGATCCACCCTTGGATCCACCCAGACACTTTTCCTCTGGTCGCCTACAGCACTTCTTCACAGCTCGCCATTTTAATCGATGACGAAACCCAACACCAAGAGGCACCAATGCATCCGGTTTCCCTGGGTGAGGTAACATGAGTACCCTGGTGCTCCCATGGGTCTTGACTCTCGAAGTGTCCTAGTCTAAAAGGGTTCCATCGTAGTTCACCTAGAAGTGCCCTTAATCTTTAAAATTGTAACTTGTTTGCTCTCCATGGAAAGTCTATGGTAACCCGCAACTGTGTTTAGACACTGCACGAGTCTCCTGTGGGCCCCCTACATCCTAACCTTTGGTGGTTTTAGGCAGCCTCAGTGATTCCACAGGCCCTAGGTCTGCTTTATATTCCTCACATGGTTCTTATACCACATTTTAGTATATGGCTTGTGAGGTCCCTAGGGCATAACGTATACTGTGCAGCTTACTGTATGCTAATTATGTTCCTTGTATTGTACTTTTACCTCTGACCTCATAAAGAGTGCAGAGGGGTTGTGTTTAGAATAAATACATATATATTTGATATATACCTTGTGTGGTGTGCTTTCATTTGGTATTCAAGAGATTATAATTGGTAAAACAGCTTGCTTAACTCGTCTCCAAGTCTTAGCCTGAAGGCTGCTCTCCACAGCTACCACTGGGATAGCTTTCTATTAGGTTGACTTTATATCAATAATGGCTGTTTGGACTGGTGCAAGGTGCCCACTAGAATAGTGGACATCATATACCAGGCCAACTTCTCACAGGTGATCCAAACCATAAAAACCTCCCTTCACATTTGCAAAATCCTCATGTTGTGGAAACTGGATGAAGCTATTGATGTGTTTCACCATTGAAGAAATAACTTTTTGTAGCACACCACTGAAAGGTGGCCCTGACATTCCACCAGATACTGACACCATATATTGAAGTGATTCTTTTGCCACAAAATGATTGGTGTAGTAGATGTGTGATTGCTATTGTGATACAGAAGATCTGGCTCCAGCTGATTACATAAATCCTATATAGTTTGCCTATTTAATCTGAATGTTTTGATAATATCCTGTTCTTCCATGAAGGCAAGATCTAGAAATGGTCAGAACACTTGAGCATATTGTCTCCTCACTCTCCCTGGGTTCATATGTTTGCATTGAAAATTTGTCAGCATTTGTAAACGCTTACAAACATTTTGTTGATAAATAAGATAAATGTCATGTTTTGCAATGTACATTTAGGGGTATATGCACAACCCCCTATTGCCACAGGAACGTCACTTTTTAGGATGTTCCTAATTACAAGGCATTGTGAAACCACTTAACGTGGCTTAATGCTGTCTTGTAAATAAGGCGCCCTTTCGCACTATGCTTAGCATAAAAGGGGAGGGCAATGGGTGTTGCTGTAAGCATTTTACCGCTACACCCTTTGATTCTGACTCTACCTCCTATTTACAAGTGAGGTGTAAATAGTAGGCAGCGCCAGAATTAAGACCAGAGAAAACCAGGTCTTACCCTGGTGCCACGAGTAGAGATGTTACTTTTCTCCACGTTTGTGCTGTTTTCATGTGTGCTGCATGGTGCAACACATATGAAAACAGCAAAAGGTCAATGATTGTTTATGTACAGGAAGGTCCCCCTCCCAGAACATAAACAATCCTTTTGAAAAATGCTGTTTTGCACCTTCTGTGTGTGCTGAAGCACACATAGGAGTTACAAAGCTGCATTTAAAGATTATTTATGTGCAGGATGGCCCCCCTGAATGCAGACACCTTTGCACTATGGTGTAAGGGTGCCTGCATAGGCACTAGAACGCTACACTTAGCACCAGAGCAGGGGGAAACATAGGGTTGCACCTTATTCCAGTAAATAGGGTTCAGCCCTGTGTTTTAGAAGCAATAGAGCTTGTTGTTAAGTCAAGGAGGATAACGACATGCTCCACCACTTCTTTGAATATATGCCCCTTCGTTTCTTAACATAATTTAGCACAATATGTAATATTGACAATTTGTCTTGACAATTTTCAATGTTTTACTTTCTATTGTTTAAAAACAAGAATGTGTAAATAATACAATTTAAATGCATTATTTTCACATTTTTTCTGCAACCAAAATCTTTCAGCGGAAGTGTAAACAACACCACATAAATATCGCATTTAACCACAGATACGCACTACATATGAATGTTGATTTTCTAAATATTGAGTAACATTAGCATTTTATATATGTAAAGAAATTAGTCTCCATTATGATTGATGGTGACACACTAAACATTCACAAACACACTATTTGACCATCTAAAATGGTGGGAGTCTGACCTTGCCATCAGGACATTTGAAAATAGATGGCCGTAGTATAAGTTGACCGGGTAGGGGGTGTAAAACTCCACGACAGACACAGTCACAGGCTAACGTGTGTGACAGCAATGTTAGAAAGCCAATGGCTTTTTCTGTCTCTGTACACGCCTTTTAAAGAAAAGCTCACTTGCCTCCTAACACTGCAGCCAATAAGACCTCCTCAACTTTTACTGCTGTTTCAGAGCTCTGGGAGCCATGATGCCAGGAAGAGCAGGTGACACGCAAGAGAATCTGAAGTTGCTGCAACGGAGGTCCTCTCCCTGTACAGCCAGCTCTATAACTCACCAGAAGACCAGGTATAAGTTTAAAATGTATTTGTAAATCTTTCTAACTGTTAAATGATGAAGAGTTTGGTAGAATATTCACCAAATAAAAAAACATACAATGGTATATTTGTTTCATTGATGTAATGGTGCCACATATGACGAAAATTATGCCAAGTGCTGCTAGTATATATAACAAAGGTTCTCAGTCACCTGTACAAATATATCCCAGTCATTTGCACACATGTTCATACATCTACAAAACCCACACATTCAATGACACACATCGCAGCCCTTTCCTAGTGCTCTTAATCATAGTATTTAGTTCAAACAATAGTATCTGGCTCTATAGACATTAAGCTTCAAGTCACTATAGCTGGGCTTTGTGAGTGACTGGTTACAATGCGCAAGTTTTTTAGGCTTCTGTATTTCACATTGATAGTCACTGTTCAGAAGTGGCTCTCATTTCAGATAATGCTGGAGCTCCCTAGCCTAGATGATGTCACTTGACTTGATTAGTGAATTTAAGAAATCCAATGGATAAGAGGAGTGAACAAGTTACAACAAAAGTATTATTCGTTGTTTATTTTGGCAGAATGAAAAAAATGTATTGTAGTAAAATTTGACTAATGATTGACTGATGTATTAAAATTATTTTACATCAATACAGGCAAACAAAGTCTTTCATTTTTTGCATCAATATAGGTCAATCCCCATAAGATAAGACCATTTGGAAGGACATCGCCAAGAAAGTGGGGACTCTGTGGGTCAACATGCAATGCAGCATTCATTGTCAGATGAGTTGGGAGGACTTATGACGCTGGACCAAGAAGTCATCAGAAGTCCAGCTCATGCAGCGCTCCCAAGGTGGAAAGCTTGGGTGCTGCACTCTGACCCCTTAATTACCCACATGCTTTTGATGGCCTATCTGGAGCAGTTGAGAGACCAACAGCAGTGTCAAGGGGGTAGGTTCTAGTTTGAGTTTAACATGTACAATAACTAATTTTTGTTACAGTAACAAATCTTGCTATCAACATTAAGGTTGACTCATGCCCAACACAGAAGAAGAGTTCTTGAAGGTGTAAGTCTTCCACAAGGTGTATGATGATGTGTTTTGTTATGAATTTCATTACAAGACCGGAGACTACATTATGCATTTACCTTTAATACAGACCCAAGCAGCTGCATACATCACAATAAAAACATTCCAAATAGAACAAAGGCAACAGGTAAAGTCCACAAGGCAACAACAGCCTCTTTAAAATGTGGCTCCCAAGCAGATAAGTTGACTTTATCTTTCTTATATACATTTATTATATTGTACTTATATTGTACATATTGCCCTTTATTTTTGATTCTAGGGTGCTTATGATGGGGTTTGATTCCCCCCCCCATCCTTTTGCACCCCTTTCCTCTACTAATCTCCAATTTACGGAGATTTTCTTCCTTTACCCTGTCTGCGTGTGTTTTTTATGAACTGACTGATGGTAATACTTCCGTTTTTTAAACGAGGTAATTTTAACACATTGACCATCGCTGATACTTCATCTGCCCTTGTGTTTTTATTACCGATTGTTATTTCCCTTATACTACTTGCGAGATACCCCCCATTTACTGCCTTGTTCGGGTGTTTCCGGACTCTTTTAATAGGAATATTTCTCTCGCCTCGTGGTCTTATGATAGATTGCGTTTTCAGCTCTCGCTCTGCCCCGAAAAACACTTATTCCCGTTCGTGTTCCTTTAATAGGATACTTTTGAGCATTATTTCCCCGTACCTCCTCAGGTAAGTATCTTTTGGTGATAAACATCGTTTTATTCATTTGCCTTTTTATCGTTCTTATCGTCGGCTTTTTCGTAGCGTACACGCTCCTCTCTAGCTTTGGACGCTTAGAGGAATGACTATTGGCAACAACGACGCGGCGTTGTCTCTTTGCTAACTGCATTTCTCTTTCTCCCTCGGCCCTCGCTATCACAATCCGAGGCCGGGGGAGGGTTGTTATAGCAACTGCTCAAGCTCCTCACTCGAGCTTGTTGATTCTTCGCAATTGAGGCAGTTTGGACTTTAGTTCAACAGCGTTTTGACTCCGTTTTTTACACGGACTCTGTGCTGATTATCCCTATTCATTTTAGACTAATTCTTATACCTGCTAAAATATTTAATAAGTTTAAAAAATAATTATAACAAGCCCTAAAAGCCCTAAACAGAAATGCTCTCACCTCAGAATTTGAGACATCCGCGCAGTTCTGAATGATGCTCTCAGGATCATGTTGCGAAGTTTAAGGAAATGAGTCAGAAAACCCTTGGAAAGAGAAACTCGCAACATTTTAAGGGCTGAGTGTTCTAGACCCTCTGTTATGCCCCCTACCTCGATCCTGACTTAATAAAGTTCCTTTTCATAATGGGGCGCGTTCCCCGACAAGGCATGGAAAAATCCTTCAAGACCTGTCAGGATCGTCTCCTGACGTCCTTGGTCCTCTGACAAGGATCCTCGATTAGGCTGAAGAGAGCCATGCGCAGGGCACCCGTCTCGATACAGACTTGATAAGAGGATGGAGCCAAAGGGCCGTTATACTTTTGGGAAACGGTAATGCAAGCATCAACGCCGAGAGGCGTAGAGTTGTCCTTACTAGGATCAACCCAAAACTTAGTGATTTTGCAGATCAGGAACAAACCCAAAACCATAAAGGTTTACTTTTTGGCGAGGAACTGATACAATCAATAGGGAAATATGTTCCAACATTCACTGCCCTTGATAAGACGCAGCAAAACATGCACAAAGTATTTAATAAAGGCAATAACCTTTTTGGATGGGCCGGAAGATGGGGCCTTCCTTCTGGCCGATACAACCAAAGGGCCAACTTCAAAGGTCGTGGTTTTGGCAGAGGCTTCCAACAATACCACAACCCACAATTCTACCCCCAAAGAGGTAGAGGACAACGTAGCAGGGGATTCACATCACGTGGATCAAACAATCAATGTAATCCCTCAGGTGAGTGTTCCTCCTCCACTTCCCCATTCTTTCCCTTCAAAGGTGGGTGGTAGATTAAATATTTCCTAGAAAATTGGAACTGATTACTCAGGACCGTTGGGTTATAAACACTGTAAGAGGCTTTACAATAGACTTCGAAAGGATACCTACACAAGTTTCTTTCCCGAAAGAAATTCCCCTTTCTTCAGACGAACAAAGAATGATAGAAGAGGAAATCTCTTCTATGATTCAGAAGGGTGCAATCTTGGAAGTACCTATCAAGGAACTAGGCTTTATAAGCAACCTTTTCTTAGTCAAAAAGAAAGACAAAAGTTGGAGACTGGTCATAAACCTGAGAGAACTGAACAAGTTTCTTTCCTATTCTCATTTCAAAATGGAAGGCATCCATCTTCTCAGGGAAGGCGATTGGCTGGTCAAATTAGACCTCAAAGACGCCTATTTTTCCATTCCTATGGCGAATATCCATCAACACTTCCTTCAGTTTCTCTGGAAGGGTCATCTATACCAGTTTCAAATCCTTCCTTTTGGCCTTTCTTCTGCCCCTTGGTGTTTCACCAAGGTGATGAGAGTCGTGGTTTCTTATTTAAGATCAAGGGTTATTCCTCTGATCATCTACCTCGACGATATCCTCATCATGGCCCAGGATCATTTACAACTAAGCAAAGATTTAAAATTTGCTATGGATCTTTTAGAGAGTCTGGGTTTCACCATAAACAAGGGGAAATCATCACTGATTCCCTCAAGATCTCTAGAATTTCTGGGGTTCACGGTTGATACAATTTGTTGCCTCCTTCTCCTTCCCTCAAAGAAAATATCAAAGATAAAAAAGCAAATAAAATATGTTCTCAAATGTCAAGACCTATCCCTCAGACATTTGGCGAGACTCCTGGGCCTTCTTTCCTCTTCCATCCAGGCAATTTTTCCGTGCCCCCTCAATTATTGCACTCTTCAGAGAAACAAAGCGAGAGCTCTGAGATCTGGACTTTGGTACGGAGATCGTATCACCCTGGATCAAGATTCTCATTCGGAACCGATTTGGTTGTCATGCAGGCCTCACCCAGACCCGCTAGTGCAAGGGGTTCGCCCTTCTGCGCACGAAGTCCTCAGACCCAAAAGGAAGAAGTTGGCACGGAAACTGGAAAATGCAAAACGTATAGTTTATTACACCTCATGAGGTGGTGCTAAAGTTCAGCCAGTACCCTTCGGCACTGCGAGAAGTAGCAAAAAGAGCTACCGGACACATGGTTTATTTATACCCACACATGGGCTCAAAAGAAGGCGGTACAAAGCATAAAGGCACATTTTATGTCCATACAAGGCAATATCGAAGAGCACAAGTGATCAGTGGGAGGAGCTAACAGTCTTGGGGTCTCGGCTAACACATTCCAATCTAGGGTTGACCATTAACAGATGTGGACCCTAACGGTCAGCAGCAAAACACAGAGATGCTATCATTAGCCTGTTGCTGGGCAGATTCAAAGGCCATGAGCATAAAGGTAGGACAACGCACATGGTCGGCACGAGGCAACGTGTGGCAGACAAAATGGCCGTCGTGAATCCAAAATGGATGCCGCTAAATGTCAAGATAACGGCCAAAACTAAGATGTCTTTCGCTAACGCTCAACTTAATCGCTGTCAAATTACAACAGGTGGTTGGATAACCTAGAACCTTGGAATGGGAAAGCTATCTTTGGTTCAACCCCAGAATTTATCTTGGAATCAGATGCCAGCCTTCATGGCTGTGGTGCTTGTCTTTTAGATCAAAATACTGGAGGGCTCTGGTCGTGAGAAGAATCTCTCCACCATATAAATTACCTGGAGTTGACTGCGGGTTTTTACACTCTCATGAGCTTCAGACATTCCCTTCAAGGGAGATCTGTCCTTCTGAAAATGGACAATATGTCACCTGTGGCATATATCAATCGCTTAGAAGGGACCAAATCTGCGGACCTATCAGGACCTGGCCAAGAAGCTCTGGATGTTTTGTCTAGAACACAAGTTTGAACTCAGAGCGGAATACCTTCCGGGAGCAGTGAACACCTCTAGAGATTGGAACTCACGTTTCCTCATATACTTCAGCGATTGGAAACTGGACACTTCGGATTTCAACACTCTGAATCGAATCTGGGGCCCTCTAGAAGCAGACCTCTTTGGGAGTAGATTGACATTTCAAATCCAGAATTATTTCAACTGGATGCCCGACCCGGGTGCTCTAGCATGGAAGGAAATCCAGGGTTATGCTTTTCCCCCTTTCGCAATGACTCAGAGGGTCCTTCAGAAGGTGAGATTAGAACAGTTCTCACTAGTTTTGATAACCCCTTTTTGGCCTTCCCAGGATTGGTTTCCGACCGCTCTAGAAATGACTTGCAGCATTCCCTTTTTGATTCCTTCCATGCGGAATCTACTTAGAAACATAGACGGACATTTTTACCATCTAATTCAGAATGGGAGTTTATCCCTTCTTGCCTGGAGAGTGTCAGGAAATCTAACGAATTCTCAGGCCTTTCGGAATCGGCTTCTATTCTCCTCAGAGAATCTTGGGCACCTGGCACACACTACAGATACAATAGAATCTGGAAAGTTTGGGTATGTTGGTGCATGGAAAGGGACCTGGATCCCTTGGAGGCCCCTATTGTTGACATAACTAAATTCCTTGTTGAACAATTTGATAGGGGACTTAGCTACAGATCTGTCAACTGTTTTAGATCTGCTATTTCTCCTGGTCATTCTCTTGTTAACGGGAAGACTATTGGTAAACATGTAATCATTTGTAGAACTATGAAAGTATACGTGTAAGGAGTCCTCCTAAAGCCAGATATGAAACACTTTGGGATGTTAGTTTGATTCTCAATCTCTTTATTAATTGGCCTTCCAATTCTCTCCTTAATAGGAAGAATCTTTCTATTAAATTAGATACTCTTTTATGCCTAGTTTCTTGCAGAAGAAGTTCTGATGTCAGAGCTCTAGACGTTACTAACCGTTCTATGTTTGCTGTCAAATTTGATATTGCTAAAAGAACGAAGACAATGTCTGATTCAATATTTTATCCTCGTTTTGACCTTTGCCCAAACCTCTGTGTGTGCAGTGCATGAAAGAATATGATCTTAGAATGTCTTATCTCCGCCTTCCTGGTGTAAACCAATTACTTATTTATTTTATTAAACCGTAAAGGTAGTAAAGAGAAGTCTGCACACTCCCTATTTATTCAAAGAATACTCATGTGTATTTAAAGTAAACAAAGATTGTGTGTCACCTGGTGGAAAGGCTGCCAGCCTATGACTAGGAACACTGCTTGTGGAAAACCACCAGTATGCCAGGTGCACAGCTGTAATTAAAAGTATTGTAATTATTTAACAATTTTAACAACAATGGTTGTACAAAAGGTTATCAAGAAAACTGTTTTCACGCTTTCAAATTACTCCAAACCAAATGTATATAGGTTATTCATATGGATGAATTGAAACATACTAAATTATAGTACATTGGTAGTCAATGTTAAATTCTTTTAAAAAGCATTAACTTTCTCCACAATGTAGTATGTCACCGATTATATTGATCAATAAACTGTTCAAACAAACATTAATTATTGTTCATGCCCTCATGCCCAATGCATTTCGGAAAAGGATCCCTATTCATGGGCACTGTAGGAAAATGCAGAAAAACATGTAGTGAAAATGCTGGGAAATCCAAGTAAACAGTATACAATAGCATTCTTAAGTAAAGCATCGCCAAGTGGGTCCAAGGAAAAAACAACAGGAATTGTACAGGTGCCCCATGTGAATCTACTCATAGCCAATTTCAAATGATAATGATATAGTGCCTTGAAAGTAAAAAGACCAATAACCCATGCAGATTAACACTAAAAATATAGGAAATCAAGTCATGTGACATCCAGAGACTAATAAAGGAGCGTGCTCTAGAAAATGTGTCTTAACCAAGACTGTAACACCGCAAAACTAGTGGAAAAAAACACTTACACATGACCAAATCTCTCAATGGGCTGACATCCTGTATATACGAGGCAACGCTGAAAATATGTGTGCAAGAAAGTGAACCACACATTACTAGAGGAAGAAATCACATGCTGAGGGAAGGTGAGTAAAATTATCAAACTGGGCTAATGAATTTATTGAATCAAAATGTGGAAATGCAGCAAAAACCGTTCTTCAAAAAGACAATAGGTGTGCGCAGACCAACTGTCAATGAAACAAAAAGACAAACAAGAAAAAGAAAGTATTGAAACATGAACCCAGCCGTTTAGAAATTAACTCGTGCTCATGGCTGTGAAGATAAGTACCTTGAAATTAACTGAACTTCTCAGAATAAATCCAATGTTGTGGGCAGCAGACGAATAATGCTGGCTAGTAACCACAAAGCAAACCGTTAAAATGACATCGTACTTCAGAAACACTGAACACGAAACATGCAAGAAATTATGTAACATAAAGGAGTGCCTATCAGCCGCCTCCGCATCGACTAGAAACACCTAGTGCACAAGCTGCACAAACTTACCAACAAATAATCATAGCTGCCAAGGTTTCAGATTGCTCCGTGTGACATTTTCACAATTTGAGTGTAATTATGAGTGACATTTCAACAACGATGAGTGACACTTTCAGTTGATCAAAATCAAGCAATGAAGACTACGGAAACCTATAAATATCAGAAATTACACCCATTTCAGCAAAGAGAAACTCTAAGAAAATCGTAAAACTTAGTGCAAAGTGCCAGAAATGGAAGGGCACTTAGGTGTGAAAGTGGGAGGTGCTCTGCTTCTAAGTGTGTGGCATCTGGGGAACTCTGTCCGCTCTATCATGACTCTCTATAACTGCCATGTATTCAGTTTGATTATGTGTGGTATTTCCATGATAACTAATACACAGCTCCTCCCTATGGAAGGAGACACCCTGTTGCACAGCTTATAGTTCAGACAATTAAGTCTTTCTGATTGGTCAACAAAATTAATCCTTCCTCATGTTGGGATTCCAAAAAGTTTTTAATTTTTCATCAAGATTTCCATGATATCTAAGTTACTGATTGTATGTCCAACATTAACATAATCCAATGTCATTCCTTCCCCAATGCATTTCGGGCTAATGTGAAAGCCCTTCCTCAGGGGACAACTCTACGAAAAAAGGAACAAATCAACGTGTCACTGTATGTGTCAAGAACAATTACTGTACACACATCATGATACATCACTATGTTTGTGACCGTCATTTCAAAACAATCAAAAAGTGCCCAGAGATTTTAATGAAAGCTCAAAACCATGCGTGCGTTATTAATCCTCAGTCAACCCAAGCATTGGTGCACTTGTTAAACTCAATCGGGCGGATAAACAAAAAATGCGTGTGGAAACAACCACATACCCCGGTCACCGAACAGTGTGTTTGGAAAAAATCTACGTGTTCAAACGTGCATTAGCGTGAGCGGCATACTCACGGACTATTTCAAGGAGCTGTGACGCTGTCTCTGCAACAGAACAGCGCGTGTTAACTTTAAAACCTTCAGCTCATTAGTACAACTCATAACGTGGTCTCGTGAAGAGTACTTACTAGGTGGTGTGATTAGAACCGCGCATAGCCGTCAGTCTATCGGGAATCCCAAAGGTGTTCTCCCTCAGTGCAGTTTTTACCGACTCGTGCATGCATGTGAAAAGTAAAAACGGACTACAACGACAGGGTCAAAACAAAAACAAAAAACGCGGCGGCCATATTGAGTGGGGCATTAAAAGAAATATGTGTGAAAGAAAACGTGGTCACTTTCGATAAGGTTCAAAAACACTCATGAAAAACATAATGCATGTAAATAAACATAGCAGGTTACAAATAACACAAAAACTCCATTCGATCATTCAGACCGTGTGGCTGCATCGATGCCATATAGCGAATCCAAAAGTTCTCTCTTTTAAGCAATGTCTGTTTGTTGTTATGAGTGGGGGTAATTTGTTCAAGTATGACGAATTTGAGTTGAGCTACAGAATGTTTTTGTTCAACAAAATGTGCGGCAACAGTGGACTTCAAATTTCCTGTTCTTATGTTGCTTTTATGCTCAAGTAGACGGGTCCTGATCTTCCTCTCCATGTGTCCAATATAGCACTTGCCACATGGGCACTTAAGCATGTAAATTACATTGGATGAATTACATGTGGCATTCACTTTTAATTTCACAGGGTGACCCTTCATAGGGTGACTGATGGTGTTTCCTGGGATACAATTATTGCAGTTGCTGCAATTGTAACAAGGACGTAGGCCTTTGAATGTGGTTGATTCACCCTCTTTGATGGGTTTCTTCAGAATTTCCTTCAGATTGCGACCCCTGGTGTATGCAAACATAGGCTGTTGATCAAAGATACCTCTGAAATCTGGTTCAAACTTCAATAGTGCCCAGTGTTTACGAATGATGTTCTTGTAACAGTTACTCAAAATGCTGTATTTGGAGACCACCACCATCCTTGTGTTCACCGGTCTGACAGTGGATTGTAGCAAATCTTCTCTTTTCATATCTCCTACTCGGCTGACTGCTATATCAACAGTCTGTTGTGGATATCCTCGATTTTTGAATCTTTCCACCATGTTGGTGATTTCCTGTTGACAAGTGTTTTCTGAAGATACTATTCTTTTCACTCGCATCAGTTGGGATAAGGGTAGATTGCATTTTAGCCCGGGTCTGTGGAAACTCTGGTAGTGCAAGAGTGAGTTCCTATCTGTAGGCTTCCGAAAGATCGTGGTCTTCCAGTTTCTGTTATCGCATTGTATCTCCACATCCAAAAAATGTATGCATGCTCTGTCCATGTTCCAAGTGAATTGTATTCGCTGGTTAATGCCATTCCATGTATTTAAAAATTCCGTTAATTCCAACTCCGTTCCTTTCCAAAGAATGAAGATGTCGTCAATAAATCTCAAGAAGATTTTCCCATGTCTTATCCAGGTGTTGTGGTTGAGGATGTGCGTTTCTTCAAACGCTTTCATCACGATATTCGCATAGGACGACGCGGCACAATTTCCCATGGCGGTCCCATTCAATTGGTGAAACCATTTGTTGAACACCGTGAAGTAGCTATGAAAGAGTGTAAAAATCATTAATTCCATGATCAGTATTTTCATGTCTGCATCCAGATCAGAATTTGCCAATTCTTGTTCAATGGCGGTGATGCCCATGTCATGCGGGATTGATGTGTAGAGTGAACAGACGTCCACTGTACACATTAGTAAATCTTCATCTTGGGATGTTTTGATCACTTCTTCCAATTTCACAAGAAAATCTGTGGTGTCCCTTATATGTGACCTGGTGTTCAATACGAACGTTTGAAGGTATTTATCCAAAAATTTACCGATATGTTCATGTATGGATCCCTTGGTGGATACTATCGGTCTAAATGGTGGTCTAGTCGGATGCTTATGCATCTTCGGCAACATATACAGAGTCGGTGGTTTTGGGTTATCCGGTGTGAGGTAACGTCGTGTCCGATCATTGATAGTTCCCTGATCAAACGCTTTGTTAATGATATCCAGTAATACCATCAAAAATTCATTTGTTGGGTCCGCGCTCAAGGCAGCGTAAGTGTTGTTGTCACTCGTGTGAGCCAATACTTCATCTAGATAGAACTTAGCGTCCATGATGACTAACGCGCCACCTTTGTCCGCTGTCTGACACACTATGTTGGGATTGTTGGCAATCTTTCGTAGCGTGTTTCTTTCAGTGATCGTCAAGTTTTCGCGTTTAGCTTTAGTTTGAAAAGGCAGTTTCGACAGATCATTTTTCACCATACTTTCGAATACATCAATAATCTTGTGACTCACTGGAGCCATGAATGTACTACGTGGTCGGAGCCCTCTTAACATGTCATCATCAGTATCTGATATAGTAACTATGTTTTCAAAGTAATGGCGAAGTCTGATGTTCCTGACCAATTTGAACGTGCTCACTTCAAGCTCTAACGTATTAGTTTGTGTTGTTGGTACAAAAGATTGTCCTTTTTGTAATACTCGTAATTCTTCCTGTGATAGTTCTGTGGAAGAAATGTTTATTACCAAGTTGTCATCCGTATTCATCTCCGACGGTAAGGTTTCTTGACTTTTGGCTGTTCTTTTGCCGCCTCTGCGGGTTTTTCCCCTCCTGGGTCTGTAGTTTGATTTTGACCCTCCTCTAAAAAATGAACCGTGGATGTAGAAGTGCCTGGTTGTTGTTCAGTAGGTGTTACCTCGGTTGAAGCTCTCGTTGTTTTAGTTGCTCTGTTGTCCCCCTCAGAGGAGGAGGTCTCATTCTCCGAATAGGGATTATACGCTCGGTTGGGGCGTCGGCGGGCGTACACTTCTGCCCAAGTGTACACCTCGCCGAGCTTATAATCAATGGTGTCCCTCTTGTACTTGCGTATTTTCCGTTCCTGGGTTTCCCGTGTATGTTTCTCTAGTTGAGTGTTCACATCTTGCAACAACGTTGCCAATTCAGTGGGGTCCATGGCCTCGTCCAGTTCCGCCCTAATGGTTTTTATATCTTTGGTCAATTCTTCCAGTGATTTGGATAATTCCTCCACTATCAAAAGTATTAAGTCTAGCGAACATTTGTTGAGGATGGCGAACCACCGCTCAACAAATTTCGCATTATTTTTGCACAAAAGAGGTTTCAGAGGAACCCGTAGGCCCCTAGGGATCCGCTGGGCGCGATGGTACCGCACCAACGTAGATGCATGTAGTTTCTGGTTGCATTCCTTTTTTAGCAAGTAGAGTAATTGTTTCAGGTTACTTTCAGAGCTGCGGGTGCTGGCAGCTGCTGTAACCTCTTCCTGGATCATTTCGTAGATTTTGTCTGCATCTCCCGCCGTGAAGGCGAAGGTGTCTGCTTTTAGATCCGTCATGTTGGTTATGCTTTCGTAATTCATGTTTGAACCCAATGGCGTGCCAAATCCTTGGACAGAAAGGGGTTAGATCAACTGTGGATACAGGACTTGCACAGCGGTGATTCAATGTTTGTAATCAGTGATACACTTTTGTGGCGTGCAATAGGGTTAAACGCTGTCTGTTCCTCCCAGCGAAATTTGAAACTAATACACAGCTCCTCCCTATGGAAGGAGACACCCTGTTGCACAGCTTATAGTTCAGACGATTAAGTCTTTCTGATTGGTCAACAAAATTAATCCTTCCTCATGTTGGGATTCCAAAAAGTTTTTAATTTTTCATCAAGATTTCCATGATATCTAAGTTACTGATTGTATGTCCAACATTAACATAATCCAATGTCATTCCTTCCCCAATGCATTTCGGGCTAATGTGAAAGCCCTTCCTCAGGGGACAACTCTACGAAAAAAGGAACAAATCAACGTGTCACTGTATGTGTCAAGAACAATTACTGTACACACATCATGATACATCACTATGTTTGTGACCGTCATTTCAAAACAATCAAAAAGTGCCCAGAGATTTTAATGAAAGCTCAAAACCATGCGTGCGTTATTAATCCTCAGTCAACCCAAGCATTGGTGCACTTGTTAAACTCAATCGGGCGGATAAACAAAAAATGCGTGTGGAAACAACCACATACCCCGGTCACCGAACAGTGTGTTTGGAAAAAATCTACGTGTTCAAACGTGCATTAGCGTGAGCGGCATACTCACGGACTATTTCAAGGAGCTGTGACGCTGTCTCTGCAACAGAACAGCGCGTGTTAACTTTAAAACCTTCAGCTCATTAGTACAACTCATAACGTGGTCTCGTGAAGAGTACTTACTAGGTGGTGTGATTAGAACCGCGCATAGCCGTCAGTCTATCGGGAATCCCAAAGGTGTTCTCCCTCAGTGCAGTTTTTACCGACTCGTGCATGCATGTGAAAAGTAAAAACGGACTACAACGACAGGGTCAAAACAAAAACAAAAAACGCGGCGGCCATATTGAGTGGGGCATTAAAAGAAATATGTGTGAAAGAAAACGTGGTCACTTTCGATAAGGTTCAAAAACACTCATGAAAAACATAATGCATGTAAATAAACATAGCAGGTTACAAATAACACAAAAACTCCATTCGATCATTCAGACCGTGTGGCTGCATCGATGCCATATAGCGAATCCAAAAGTTCTCTCTTTTAAGCAATGTCTGTTTGTTGTTATGAGTGGGGGTAATTTGTTCAAGTATGACGAATTTGAGTTGAGCTACAGAATGTTTTTGTTCAACAAAATGTGCGGCAAAAGTGGACTTCAAATTTCCTGTTCTTATGTTGCTTTTATGCTCAAGTAGACGGGTCCTGATCTTCCTCTCCGTGTGTCCAATATAGCACTTGCCACATGGGCACTTAAGCATGTAAATTACATTGGCTGAATTACATGTGGCATTCACTTTTAATTTCACAGGGTGACCCTTCATAGGGTGACTGATGGTGTTTCCTGGGATACAATTATTGCAGTTGCTGCAATTGTAACAAGGACGTAGGCCTTTGAATGTGGTTGATTCACCCTCTTTGATGGGTTTCTTCAGAATTTCCTTCAGATTGCGACCCCTGGTGTATGCAAACATAGGCTGTTGATCAAAGATACCTCTGAAATCTGGTTCAAACTTCAATAGTGCCCAGTGTTTACGAATGATGTTCTTGTAACAGTTACTCAAAATGCTGTATTTGGAGACCACCACCATCCTTGTGTTCACCGGTCTGACAGTGGATTGTAGCAAATCTTCTCTTTTCATATCTCCTACTCGGCTGACAGCTATATCAACAGTCTGTTGTGGATATCCTCGATTTTTGAATCTTTCCACCATGTTGGTGATTTCCTGTTGACAAGTGTTTTCTGAAGATACTATTCTTTTCACTCGCATCAGTTGGGATAAGGGTAGATTGCATTTTAGCCCGGGTCTGTGGAAACTCTGGTAGTGCAAGAGTGAGTTCCTATCTGTAGGCTTCCGAAAGATCGTGGTCTTCCAGTTTCTGTTATCGCATTATATCTCCACATCCAAAAAATGTATGCATGCTCTGTCCATGTTCCAAGTGAATTGTATTCGCTGGTTAATGCCATTCCATGTATTTAAAAATTCCGTTAATTCCAACTCCGTTCCTTTCCAAAGAATGAAGATGTCGTCAATAAATCTCAAGAAGATTTTCCCATGTCTTATCCAGGTGTTGTGGTTGAGGATGTGCGTTTCTTCAAACGCTTTCATCACGATATTCGCATAGGACGGCGCGGCACAATTTCCCAGGGCGGTCCCATTCAATTGGTGAAACCATTTGTTGAACACCGTGAAGTAGCTATGAAAGAGTGTAAAAATCATTAATTCCATGATCAGTATTTTCATGTCTGCATCCAGATCAGAATTTGCCAATTCTTGTTCAATGGCGGTGATGCCCATGTCATGCGGGATTGATGTGTAGAGTGAACAGACGTCCACTGTACACATTAGTAAATCTTCATCTTGGGATGTTTTGATCACTTCTTCCAATTTCACAAGAAAATCTGTGGTGTCCCTTATATGTGACCTGGTGTTCAATACGAACGTTTGAAGGTATTTATCCAAAAATTTACCGATATGTTCATGTATGGATCCCTTGGTGGATACTATCGGTCTAAATGGTGGTCTAGTCGGATGCTTATGCATCTTCGGCAACATATACAGAGTCGGTGGTTTTGGGTTAACCGGTGTGAGGTAACGTCGTGTCCGATCATTGATAGTTCCCTGATCAAACGCTTTGTTAATGATATCCAGTAATACCATCAAAAATTCATTTGTTGGGTCCGCGCTCAAGGCAGCGTAAGTGTTGTTGTCACTCGTGTGAGCCAATACTTCATCTAGATAGAACTTAGCGTCCATGATGACTAACGCGCCACCTTTGTCCGCTGTCTGACACACTATGTTGGGATTGTTGGCAATCTTTCGTAGCGTGTTTCTTTCAGTGATCGTCAAGTTTTCGCGTTTAGCTTTAGTTTGAAAAGGCAGTTTCGACAGATCATTTTTCACCATACTTTCGAATACATCAATAATCTTGTGACTCACTGGAGCCATGAATGTACTACGTGGTCGGAGCCCTCTTAACATGTCATCATCAGTATCTGATATAGTAACTATGTTTTCAAAGTAATGGCGAAGTCTGATGTTCCTGACCAATTTGAACGTGCTCACTTCAAGCTCTAACGTATTAGTTTGTGTTGTTGGTACAAAAGATTGTCCTTTTTGTAATACTCGTAATTCTTCCTGTGATAGTTCTGTGGAAGAAATGTTTATTACCAAGTTGTCATCCGTATTCATCTCTGACGGTAAGGTTTCTTGACTTTTGGCTGTTCTTTTGCCGCCTCTGCGGGTTTTTCCCCTCCTGGGTCTGTAGTTTGATTTTGACCCTCCTCTAAAAAATTAACCGTGGATGTAGAAGTGCCTGGTTGTTGTTCAGTAGGTGTTACCTCGGTTGAAGCTCTCGTTGTTTTAGTTGCTCTGTTGTCCCCCTCAGAGGAGGAGGTCTCATTCTCCGAATAGGGATTATACGCTCGGTTGGGGCGTCGGCGGGCGTACATTTCTGCCCAAGTGTACACCTCGCCGAGCTTATAATCAATGGTGTCCCTCTTGTACTTGCGTATTTTCCGTTCCTAGGTTTCCCGTGTATGTTTCTCTAGTTGAGTGTTCACATCTTGCAACAACGTTGCCAATTCAGTGGGGTCCATGGCCTCGTCCAGTTCCGCCCTAATGGTTTTTATATCTTTGGTCAATTCTTCCAGTGATTTGGATAATTCCTCCACTATCAAAAGTATTAAGTCTAGCGAACATTTGTTGAGGATGGCGAACCACCGCTCAACAAATTTCGCATTATTTTTGCACAAAAGAGGTTTCAGAGGAACCCGTAGGCCCCTAGGGATCCGCTGGGCGCGATGGTACCGCACCAACGTAGATGCATGTAGTTTCTGGTTGCATTCCTTTTTTAGCAAGTAGAGTAATTGTTTCAGGTTACTTTCAGAGCTGCGGGTGCTGGCAGCTGCTGTAACCTCTTCCTGGATCATTTCGTAGATTTTGTCTGCATCTCCCTCCGTGAAGGCGAAGGTGTCTGCTTTTAGATCCGTCATGTTGGTTATGCTTTCGTAATTCATGTTTGAACCCAATGGCGTGCCAAATCCTTGGACAGAAAGGGGTTAGATCAACTGTGGATACAGGACTTGCACAGCGGTGATTCAATGTTTGTAATCAGTGATACACTTTTGTGGCGTGCAATAGGGTTAAACGCTGTCTGTTCCTCCCAGCGAAATTTGAAACTAATACACAGCTCCTCCCTATGGAAGGAGACACCCTGTTGCACAGCTTATAGTTCAGACGATTAAGTCTTTCTGATTGGTCAACAAAATTAATCCTTCCTCATGTTGGGATTCCAAAAAGTTTTTAATTTTTCATCAAGATTTCCATGATATCTAAGTTACTGATTGTATGTCCAACATTAACATAATCCAATGTCATTCCTTCCCCAATGCATTTCGGGCTAATGTGAAAGCCCTTCCTCAGGGGACAACTCTACGAAAAAAAGAACAAATCAACGTGTCACTGTATGTGTCAAGAACAATTACTGTACACACATCATGATACATCACTATGTTTGTGACCGTCATTTCAAAACAATCAAAAAGTGCCCAGAGATTTTAATGAAAGCTCAAAACCATGCGTGCGTTATTAATCCTCAGTCAACCCAAGCATTGGTGCACTTGTTAAACTCAATCGGGCGGATAAACAAAAAATGCGTGTGGAAACAACCACATACCCCGGTCACCGAACAGTGTGTTTGGAAAAAATCTACGTGTTCAAACGTGCATTAGCGTGAGCGGCATACTCACGGACTATTTCAAGGAGCTGTGACGCTGTCTCTGCAACAGAACAGCGCGTGTTAACTTTAAAACCTTCAGCTCATTAGTACAACTCATAACGTGGTCTCGTGAAGAGTACTTACTAGGTGGTGTGATTAGAACCGCGCATAGCCGTCAGTCTATCGGGAATCCCAAAGGTGTTCTCCCTCAGTGCAGTTTTTACCGACTCGTGCATGCATGTGAAAAGTAAAAACGGACTACAACGACAGGGTCAAAACAAAAACAAAAAACGCGGCGGCCATATTGAGTGGGGCATTAAAAGAAATATGTGTGAAAGAAAACGTGGTCACTTTCGATAAGGTTCAAAAACACTCATGAAAAACATAATGCATGTAAATAAACATAGCAGGTTACAAATAACACAAAAACTCCATTCGATCATTCAGACCATGTGGCTGCATCGATGCCATATAGCGAATCCAAAAGTTCTCTCTTTTAAGCAATGTCTGTTTGTTGTTATGAGTGGGGGTAATTTGTTCAAGTATGACGAATTTGAGTTGAGCTACAGAATGTTTTTGTTCAACAAAATGTGCGGCAACAGTGGACTTCAAATTTCCTGTTCTTATGTTGCTTTTATGCTCAAGTAGACGGGTCCTGATCTTCCTCTCCGTGTGTCCAATATAGCACTTGCCACATGGGCACTTAAGCATGTAAATTACATTGGCTGAATTACATGTGGCATTCACTTTTAATTTCACAGGGTGACCCTTCATAGGGTGACTGATGGTGTTTCCTGGGATACAATTATTGCAGTTGCTGCAATTGTAACAAGGACGTAGGCCTTTGAATGTGGTTGATTCACCCTCTTTGATGGGTTTCTTCAGAATTTCCTTCAGATTGCGACCCCTGGTGTATGCAAACATAAGCTGTTGATCAAAGATACCTCTGAAATCTGGTTCAAACTTCAATAGTGCCCAGTGTTTACGAATGATGTTCTTGTAACAGTTACTCAAAATGCTGTATTTGGAGACCACCACCATCCTTGTGTTCACCGGTCTGACAGTGGATTGTAGCAAATCTTCTCTTTTCATATCTCCTACTCGGCTGACTGCTATATCAACAGTCTGTTGTGGATATCCTCGATTTTTGAATCTTTCCACCATGTTGGTGATTTCCTGTTGACAAGTGTTTTCTGAAGATACTATTCTTTTCACTCGCATCAGTTGGGATAAGGGTAGATTGCATTTTAGCCCGGGTCTGTGGAAACTCTGGTAGTGCAAGAGTGAGTTCCTATCTGTAGGCTACCGAAAGATCATGGTCTTCCAGTTTCTGTTATCGCATTGTATCTCCACATCCAAAAAATTTATGCATGCTCTGTCCATGTTCCAAGTGAATTGTATTCGCTGGTTAATGCCATTCCATGTATTTAAAAATTCCGTTAATTCCAACTCCGTTCCTTTCCAAAGAATGAAGATGTCGTCAATAAATCTCAATAAATCTCAACATGAGGAAGGATTAATTTTGTTGACCAATCAGAAAGACTTAATCGTCTGAACTATAAGCTGTGCAACAGGGTGTCTCCTTCCATAGGGAGGAGCTGTGTATTAGTTTCAAATTTCGCTGGGAGGAACAGACAGCGTTTAACCCTATTGCACGCCACAAAAGTGTATCACTGATTACAAACATTGAATCACCGCTGTGCAAGTCCTGTATCCACAGTTGATCTAACCCCTTTCTGTCCAAGGATTTGGCACGCCATTGGGTTCAAACATGAATTACGAAAGCATAACCAACATGACGGATCTAAAAGCAGACACCTTCGCCTTCACGGCGGGAGATGCAGACAAAATCTACGAAATGATCCAGGAAGAGGTTACAGCAGCTGCCAGCACCCGCAGCTCTGAAAGTAACCTGAAACAATTACTCTACTTGCTAAAAAAGGAATGCAACCAGAAACTACATGCATCTACGTTGGTGCGGTACCATCGCGCCCAGCGGATCCCTAGGGGCCTACGGGTTCCTCTGAAACCTCTTTTGTGCAAAAATAATGCGAAATTTGTTGAGCGGTGGTTCGCCATCCTCAACAAATGTTCGCTAGACTTAATACTTTTGATAGTGGAGGAATTATCCAAATCACTGGAAGAATTGACCAAAGATATAAAAACCATTAGGGCGGAACTGGACGAGGCCATGGACCCCACTGAATTGGCAACGTTGTTGCAAGATGTGAACACTCAACTAGAGAAACATACACGGGAAACCCAGGAACGGAAAATACGCAAGTACAAGAGGGACACCATTGATTATAAGCTCGGCGAGGTGTACACTTGGGCAGAAGTGTACGCCCGCCGACGCCCCAACCGAGCGTATAATCCCTATTCGGAGAATGAGACCTCCTCCTCTGAGGGGGACAACAGAGCAACTAAAACAACGAGAGCTTCAACCGAGGTAACACCTACTGAACAACAACCAGGCACTTCTACATCCACGGTTCATTTTTTAGAGGAGGGTCAAAATCAAACTACAGACCCAGGAGGGGAAAAACCCGCAGAGGCGGCAAAAGAACAGCCAAAAGTCAAGAAACCTTACCGTCGGAGATGAATACGGATGACAACTTGGTAATAAACATTTCTTCCACAGAACTATCACAGGAAGAATTACGACTATTACAAAAAGGACAATCTTTTGTACCAACAACACAAACTAATACGTTAGAGCTTGAAGTGAGCACGTTCAAATTGGTCAGGAACATCAGACTTCGCCATTACTTTGAAAACATAGTTACTATATCAGATACTGATGATGACATGTTAAGAGGGCTCCGACCACGTAGTACATTCATGGCTCCAGTGAGTCACAAGATTATTGATGTATTCGAAAGTATGGTGAAAAATGATCTGTCGAAACTGCCTTTTCAAACTAAAGCTAAACGCGAAAACTTGACGATCACTGAAAGAAACACGCTACGAAAGATTGCCAACAATCCCAACATAGTGTGTCAGACAGCGGACAAAGGTGGCGCGTTAGTCATCATGGACGCTAAGTTCTATCTAGATGAAGTATTGGCTCACACGAGTGACAACAACACTTACGCTGCCTTGAGCGCGGACCCAACAAATGAATTTTTGATGGTATTACTGGATATCATTAACAAAGCGTTTGATCAGGGAACTATCAATGATCGGACACGACGTTACCTCACACCGGATAACCCAAAACCACCGACTCTGTATATGTTGCCGAAGATGCACAAGCATCCGACTAGACCACCATTTAGACCGATAGTATCCACCAAGGGATCCATACATGAACATATCGGTAAATTTTTGGATAAATACCTTCAAACGTTCGTATTGAACACCAGGTCACATATAAGGGACACCACAGATTTTCTTGTGAAATTGGAAGAAGTGATCAAAACATCCCAAGATGAAGATTTACTAATGTGTACAGTGGACGTCTGTTCACTCTACACATCAATCCCGCATGACATGGGCATCACCGCCATTGAACAAGAATTGGCAAATTCTGATCTGGATGCAGACATGAAAATACTGATCATGGAATTAATGATTTTTACACTCTTTCATAGCTACTTCACGGTGTTCAACAAATGGTTTCACCAATTGAATGGGACCGCCATGGGAAATTGTGCCGCGCCGTCCTATGCGAATATCGTGATGAAAGCGTTTGAAGAAACGCACATCCTCAACCACAACACCTGGATAAGACATGGGAAAATCTTCTTGAGATTTATTGACGACATCTTCATTCTTTGGAAAGGAACGGAGTTGGAATTAACGGAATTTTTAAATACATGGAATGGCATTAACCAGCGAATACAATTCACTTGGAACATGGACAGAGCATGCATACATTTTTTGGATGTGGAGATACAATGCGATAACAGAAACTGGAAGACCACGATCTTTCGGAAGCCTACAGATAGGAACTCACTCTTGCACTACCAGAGTTTCCACAGACCCGGGCTAAAATGCAATCTACCCTTATCCCAACTGATGCGAGTGAAAAGAATAGTATCTTCAGAAAACACTTGTCAACAGGAAATCACCAACATGGTGGAAAGATTCAAAAATCGAGGATATCCACAACAGACTGTTGATATAGCAGTCAGCCGAGTAGGAGATATGAAAAGAGAAGATTTGCTACAATCCACTGTCAGACCGGTGAACACAAGGATGGTGGTGGTCTCCAAATACAGCATTTTGAGTAACTGTTACAAGAACATCATTCGTAAACACTGGGCACTATTGAAGTTTGAACCAGATTTCAGAGGTATCTTTGATCAACAGCCTATGTTTGCATACACCAGGGGTCGCAATCTGAAGGTAATTCTGAAGAAACCCATCAAAGAGGGTGAATCAACCACATTCAAAGGCCTACGTCCTTGTTACAATTGCAGCAACTGCAATAATTGTATCCCAGGAAACACCATCAGTCACCCTATGAAGGGTCACCCTGTGAAATTAAAAGTGAATGCCACATGTAATTCAGCCAATGTAATTTACATGCTTAAGTGCCCATGTGGCAAGTGCTATATTGGACACACGGAGAGGAAGATCAGGACCCGTCTACTTGAGCATAAAAGCAACATAAGAACAGGAAATTTGAAGTCCACTGTTGCCGCACATTTTGTTGAACAAAAACATTCTGTAGCTCAACTCAAATTCGTCATACTTGAACAAATTACCCCCACTCATAACAACAAACAGACATTGCTTAAAAGAGAGAACTTTTGGATTCGCTATATGGCATCGATGCAGCCACACGGTCTGAATGATCGAATGGAGTTTTTGTGTTATTTGTAACCTGCTATGTTTATTTACATGCATTATGTTTTTCATGAGTGTTTTTGAACCTTATCGAAAGTGACCACGTTTTCTTTCACACATATTTCTTTTAATGCCCCACTCAATATGGCCGCCGCGTTTTTTGTTTTTGTTTTGACCCTGTCGTTGTAGTCCGTTTTTACTTTTCACATGCATGCACGAGTCGGTAAAAACTGCACTGAGGGAGAACACCTTTGGGATTCCCGATAGACTGACGGCTATGCGCGGTTCTAATCACACCACCTAGTAAGTACTCTTCACGAGACCACGTTATGAGTTGTACTAATGAGCTGAAGGTTTTAAAGTTAACACGCGCTGTTCTGTTGCAGAGACAGCGTCACAGCTCCTTGAAATAGTCCGTGAGTATGCCGCTCACGCTAATGCACGTTTGAACACGTAGATTTTTTCCAAACACACTGTTCGGTGACCGGGGTATGTGGTTGTTTCCACACGCATTTTTTGTTTATCCGCCCGATTGAGTTTAACAAGTGCACCAATGCTTGGGTTGACTGAGGATTAATAACGCACGCATGGTTTTGAGCTTTCATTAAAATCTCTGGGCACTTTTTGATTGTTTTGAAATGACGGTCACAAACATAGTGATGTATCATGATGTGTGTACAGTAATTGTTCTTGACACATACAGTGACACGTTGATTTGTTCCTTTTTTCGTAGAGTTGTCCCCTGAGGAAGGGCTTTCACATTAGCCCGAAATGCATTGGGGAAGGAATGACATTGGATTATGTTAATGTTGGACATACAATCAGTAACTTAGATATCATGGAAATCTTGATGAAAAATTAAAAACTTTTTGGAATCCCAACATGAGGAAGGATTAATTTTGTTGACCAATCAGAAAGACTTAATCGTCTGAACTATAAGCTGTGCAACAGGGTGTCTCCTTCCATAGGGAGGAGCTGTGTATTAGTTTCAAATTTCGCTGGGAGGAACAGACAGCGTTTAACCCTATTGCACGCCACAAAAGTGTATCACTGATTACAAACATTGAATCACCGCTGTGCAAGTCCTGTATCCACAGTTGATCTAACCCCTTTCTGTCCAAGGATTTGGCACGCCATTGGGTTCAAACATGAATTACGAAAGCATAACCAACATGACGGATCTAAAAGCAGACACCTTCGCCTTCACGGCGGGAAATGCAGACAAAATCTACGAAATGATCCAGGAAGAGGTTACAGCAGCTGCCAGCACCCGCAGCTCTGAAAGTAACCTGAAACAATTACTCTACTTGCTAAAAAAGGAATGCAACCAGAAACTACATGCATCTACGTTGGTGCGGTACCATCGCGCCCAGCGGATCCCTAGGGGCCTACGGGTTCCTCTGAAACCTCTTTTGTGCAAAAATAATGCGAAATTTGTTGAGCGGTGGTTCGCCATCCTCAACAAATGTTCGCTAGACTTAATACTTTTGATAGTGGAGGAATTATCCAAATCACTGGAAGAATTGACCAAAGATATAAAAACCATTAGGGCGGAACTGGACGAGGCCATGGACCCCACTGAATTGGCAACGTTGTTGCAAGATGTGAACACTCAACTAGAGAAACATACACGGGAAACCCAGGAACGGAAAATACGCAAGTACAAGAGGGACACCATTGATTATAAGCTCGGCGAGGTGTACACTTGGGCAGAAGTGTACGCCCGCCGACGCCCCAACCGAGCGTATAATTCCTATTCGGAGAATGAGACCTCCTCCTCTGAGGGGGACAACAGAGCAACTAAAACAACGAGAGCTTCAACCGAGGTAACACCTACTGAACAACAACCAGGCACTTCTACATCCACGGTTCATTTTTTAGAGGAGGGTCAAAATCAAACTACAGACCCAGGAGGGGAAAAACCCGCAGAGGCGGCAAAAGAACAGCCAAAAGTCAAGAAACCTTACCGTCGGAGATGAATACGGATGACAACTTGGTAATAAACATTTCTTCCACAGAACTATCACAGGAAGAATTACGAGTATTACAAAAAGGACAATCTTTTGTACCAACAACACAAACTAATACGTTAGAGCTTGAAGTGAGCACGTTCAAATTGGTCAGGAACATCAGACTTCGCCATTACTTTGAAAACATAGTTACTATATCAGATACTGATGATGACATGTTAAGAGGGCTCCGACCACGTAGTACATTCATGGCTCCAGTGAGTCACAAGATTATTGATGTATTCGAAAGTATGGTGAAAAATGATCTGTCGAAACTGCCTTTTCAAACTAAAGCTAAACGCGAAAACTTGACGATCACTGAAAGAAACACGCTACGAAAGATTGCCAACAATCCCAACATAGTGTGTCAGACAGCGGACAAAGGTGGCGCGTTAGTCATCATGGACGCTAAGTTCTATCTAGATGAAGTATTGGCTCACACGAGTGACAACAACACTTATGCTGCCTTGAGCGCGGACCCAACAAATGAATTTTTGATGGTATTACTGGATATCATTAACAAAGCGTTTGATCAGGGAACTATCAATGATCGGACACGACGTTACCTCACACCGGATAACCCAAAACCACCGACTCTGTATATGTTGCCGAAGATGCACAAGCATCCGACTAGACCACCATTTAGACCGATAGTATCCACCAAGGGATCCATACATGAACATATCGGTAAATTTTTGGATAAATACCTTCAAACGTTCGTATTGAACACCAGGTCACATATAAGGGACACCACAGATTTTCTTGTGAAATTGGAAGAAGTGATCAAAACATCCCAAGATGAAGATTTACTAATGTGTACAGTGGACGTCTGTTCACTCTACACATCAATCCCGCATGACATGGGCATCACCGCCATTGAACAAGAATTGGCAAATTCTGATCTGGAAACAGACATGAAAATACTGATCATGGAATTAATGATTTTTACACTCTTTCATAGCTACTTCACGGTGTTCAACAAATGGTTTCACCAATTGAATGGGACCGCCATGGGAAATTGTGCCGCGCCGTCCTATGCGAATATTGTGATGAAAGCGTTTGAAGAAACGCACATCCTCAACCACAACACCTGGATAAGACATGGGAAAATCTTCTTGAGATTTATTGACGACATCTTCATTCTTTGGAAAGGAACGGAGTTGGAATTAACGGAATTTTTAAATACATGGAATGGCATTAACCAGCGAATACAATTCACTTGGAACATGGACAGAGCATGCATACATTTTTTGGATGTGGAGATACAATGCGATAACAGAAACTGGAAGACCACGATCTTTCGGAAGCCTACAGATAGGAACTCACTCTTGCACTACCAGAGTTTCCACAGACCCGGGCTAAAATGCAATCTACCCTTATCCCAACTGATGCGAGTGAAAAGAATAGTATCTTCAGAAAACACTTGTCAACAGGAAATCACCAACATGGTGGAAAGATTCAAAAATCGAGGATATCCACAACAGACTGTTGATATAGCAGTCAGCCGAGTAGGAGATATGAAAAGAGAAGATTTGCTACAATCCACTGTCAGACCGGTGAACACAAGGATGGTGGTGGTCTCCAAATACAGCATTTTGAGTAACTGTTACAAGAACATCATTCGTAAACACTGGGCACTATTGAAGTTTGAACCAGATTTCAGAGGTATCTTTGATCAACAGCCTATGTTTGCATACACCAGGGGTCGCAATCTGAAGTAAATTCTGAAGAAACCCATCAAAGAGGGTGAATCAACCACATTCAAAGGCCTACGTCCTTGTTACAATTGCAGCAACTGCAATAATTGTATCCCAGGAAACACCATCAGTCACCCTATGAAGGGTCACCCTGTGAAATTAAAAGTGAATGCCACATGTAATTCAGCCAATGTAATTTACATGCTTAAGTGCCCATGTGGCAAGTGCTATATTGGACACACGGAGAGGAAGATCAGGACCCGTCTACTTGAGCATAAAAGCAACATAAGAACAGGAAATTTGAAGTCCACTGTTGCCGCACATTTTGTTGAACAAAAACATTCTGTAGCTCAACTCAAATTCGTCATACTTGAACAAATTACCCCCACTCATAACAACAAACAGACATTGCTTAAAAGAGAGAACTTTTGGATTCGCTATATGGCATCGATGCAGCCACACGGTCTGAATGATCGAATGGAGTTTTTGTGTTATTTGTAACCTGCTATGTTTATTTACATGCATTATGTTTTTCATGAGTGTTTTTGAACCTTATCGAAAGTGACCACGTTTTCTTTCACACATATTTCTTTTAATGCCCCACTCAATATGGCCGCCGCGTTTTTTGTTTTTGTTTTGACCCTGTCGTTGTAGTCCGTTTTTACTTTTCACATGCATGCACGAGTCGGTAAAAACTGCACTGAGGGAGAACACCTTTGGGATTCCCGATAGACTGACGGCTATGCGCGGTTCTAATCACACCACCTAGTAAGTACTCTTCACGAGACCACGTTATGAGTTGTACTAATGAGCTGAAGGTTTTAAAGTTAACACGCGCTGTTCTGTTGCAGAGACAGCGTCACAGCTCCTTGAAATAGTCCGTGAGTATGCCGCTCACGCTAATGCACGTTTGAACACGTAGATTTTTTCCAAACACACTGTTCGGTGACCGGGGTATGTGGTTGTTTCCACACGCATTTTTTGTTTATCCGCCCGATTGAGTTTAACAAGTGCACCAATGCTTGGGTTGACTGAGGATTAATAATGCACGCATGGTTTTGAGCTTTCATTAAAATCTCTGGGCACTTTTTGATTGTTTTGAAATGACGGTCACAAACATAGTGATGTATCATGATGTGTGTACAGTAATTGTTCTTGACACATACAGTGACACGTTGATTTGTTCCTTTTTTCGTAGAGTTGTCCCCTGAGGAAGGGCTTTCACATTAGCCCGAAATGCATTGGGGAAGGAATGACATTGGATTATGTTAATGTTGGACATACAATCAGTAACTTAGATATCATGGAAATCTTGATGAAAAATTAAAAACTTTTTGGAATCCCAACATGAGGAAGGATTAATTTTGTTGACCAATCAGAAAGACTTAATCGTCTGAACTATAAGCTGTGCAACAGGGTGTCTCCTTCCATAGGGAGGAGCTGTGTATTAGTTTCAATTTTCGCTGGGAGGAACAGACAGCGTTTAACCCTATTGCACGCCACAAAAGTGTATCACTGATTACAAACATTGAATCACCGCTGTGCAAGTCCTGTATCCACAGTTGATCTATTTCCATGATAACAGCATACGTAGGAGTGACATTCTAAAGGCCAAATCATTGACACTTTCAGTGACCATTATCTACGAGTGGGCAAATTACAATCAATGACTTGCACAGTTAAAGCGCTTTCTCAGTCGCAGAAGCAGGTGATGTCATAGCATTATAAATAGGCAAGTCACTATGCCCTGCTGCGCCAAACAGGATTCATTTATTTCTCTCTCCTTAAAAACAGACAGACATCTGCAGGAAGACTGAATTAACCAAGTGAGGTTTCACAATGTAAGAATGTATTTCTTATTGATTACTTGAACTTGCATTTAACTTTCAATTAATGTGCGTGCTTTAGATATGTAAAGGTGAAAGACTAACGAAAATACATACAGAATAATGTCCTTTTTAACCACACCTATGGCCTACGCTCTGACACTGCATTGCTGCTTGACTCACCTGTGCATACCAGAAATGACCGACAGGGAAGGCTGAGCCTGAGTCACAGTAGATAAAATCATGTGCTGCAGTGCACCGAGAGGCATAGTTTGTGTGCTGCCCTTGAGTGTCATGCTACACTGCAGGCTGTTTTCTAATGTTGCTGCCAGTGGCCGCTGCTTGAAAGATGATTTTTATTAGTTGAAGGCAGACTGGCTCTCCCACGCGTGCCGCCACTGGCAAGGGATTGGACTAAAGAGAGCCCACACGTGACTGGAGGCAGCAGGGCAGATGAGGTCTAACATATTCCTGTCCTCCTCATACACGATGGTGGTGGTGCTGGGGGCTGTGAGGGCGGGCTGTGGCTTCCGGCGCAAGGCAATCTTGTGCGTGAACATTTGCCGACCAGTTTGTTTGTATCCCCTTGCAATATTGATTCTTCCCTGAACATCAACTGCGTACACACCTGCCATTGCGTGGTACGGTTGGGTTCAGTTGCGGCCGACACCGGCGTGCGAGCAGCCGTGAGCTCTGCCATAATTATAAATTAATTATGTTGCCATAACGGTACCTCTGAAATGCACAAGAAGGTCGATGGGGTCGGGTCTCTCTCGCGTTATCACACACTGCAGGGCAGCCTATCTGCAGCACTCTCACTCGGCCCGGCCAAGCTCCTGGCTCGGAAAAGGTTTTCGCTGACACTGCAGCAATAATTCTGTGGCAGGACAGGAGGGTCAGATTATGCTTTCTCGATTTCTTTACTACAAACAGCAGCCAATAGGAACACAGTAAAGAAAAAGAAAAACTACAAATCTCTTGAGCACTTAGGCAACCATAGAGACTACATCCCTATATAAACAACCATAGAGGGCAAGACTTCCTCTTTCTTTGCTGCTTCGCAGCCAGTTAAGTCATTTAACTATTCTTCATTGTCTTATTGTTGCATGTTTAAAGGCTTTGTGTAATTGCTTACTTTCGCTCTGTTGCGCCGCTTCTTTGCCGTCTTTCGACGCATTGTCTAATTGTTTCCGGCGCTCGTCTGGACTTTGTGGTCCCGGTTGTTGCGGCTGCTTGCTTTGCCGGCTTTGTTAGTGGAGAGCGCGGGTCGCCTCTCCTTATACTCGAGCGCTTTCTTTTTTCTTCCGGGATACCAGACGGGCTTCTGCGCATGCGCGCTAGCCCTTTTTGACGCTCCGTGTCTCCCACAAAGCCCCAACACGCTCGGATCGGGCGTTTCTTCACAGCCTGTGCCCACTGCCTGCCGGAGAGTTCCCAGTTTACGCCCTTTCCTCTATTTAGGGTTTGGGCTGGATAATTACTAGAGGCGTTGCCTAGAGTGGCTGACATTTGCAAGCCTGTCCCTCCACATTTAATTTATTTGTTTGGGTGGAGTGTTGCTCTGCCTGCCTGGCTTGCTTGGGGTCGTCACTCCCCCTGACAGGGTCATTTTCCTTGGTGTCTGACCTTTGGTTTATTCCTCTGTGGGCATTTTTTCCTCAACTTGTTCTGCCATTTATTCAGACATGGCTGGTTACGAGGAATCTGAGGATTACTATTATGATGAGGAACCTGAGGAGTCCTTTGAATATGATTTGGTTGACGCCCTTGACCAGGGGGTGCAACATTCGGTCAATACTGCGCTGGTCCGTGCCATTGGACCATTGAAACTTTATTTGACCGATTATGCTCAGCAACAAGGTTGGATACCTTCTTCATCTGGCAAACAATCCTCTAAATCACCTAAAAACCCTCATAAATCTGATTTTGTTAAGTTGGCTAAGTCCTTATCTGCCTCCAATGTTTCCAAGAAGTCTCGTCTGCCTCCACCAGACACTGATGATGCCTCCTCCTCGTCCTCTTCTTCGGGTCCCACTGGTCCTCCCCCTGCTAAAAAGTCTAGAAAGGAGTGTTTTGTTGACGCCTCTTCCCATCCACCTGTTCTTACCTTCGAGCCGTCAGACATAGTTCACCCTAATTCAAAATCTTGGCTCCCTGCTCCTGAGGTCGCGGAGTACATCCAGGCACACATTCGTGAGCCTTTTGATCAGGAGGTACGTTCTCGTCTCCGTTCCGAGTGTCCTCGCCCGGAGTTGGCGGACAAACTCTCAGACACTCCAGAGGTGGATCCCACTATTCTTACCTACCTGAAAAAATTCACTAAAGACCCCAAAAAGGGCATTGATAGGTCTTGGTGCCTGTGCCAGGATAAATTGCTGGATCTCCTTGGCCCGCCTACCAAGATTTTAGATTTGGGTTACCATGCTCAAGGGTCTGCGTCTGGCATTGATCCCGATGAACTGATTGGTTGGGCCCAGCGGGCTATTTGCCTCCTGGGGAACGCAAATTGTGCTCTATCGACTGAGCGTCGTCGTTCCATTCTGTTAAAGATGGACCCCAGATTGACGGAGTTAGCCTCGTCGGAGTCGGGGCCCCTTGCTCAGGGTCTCCTTTTTGGTCACCCCTTCCTTAAGGAGTTGACCAACTTTGTTTCCACCTTTAGCGGCCTGGACAAGGCGCAATCTTCACTCCGTAAGGCATTCCGCCCGGTTTTTGGCAGGGCCGGACGTTCCAGGGGATGTTCGTCCGGCCATGGTTCTGGCCAGCAACGTGGCCATCAGTCCCAGCAGGGAGGAGGAGGTCAGCATTCGTCCTATTCCGGATCAAAGTCTAATTTCTACCCCTCCCGCAAAGGTCGTGGACAGGCCACCAAAGGAGGCTATGGAGGACGCCAGGGAGGACGTCAGGATTTCTCCAATACAGGTGAGAGTGATCCCCTACGACAGCGTTGTACTGGGGGGCAGGGTGCAATATTTTCTTCACAATTGGCGCACGATCTCCAACGATGCTTGGGTGTTACAGACTATTCAAGGGTATCGAATCGAGTTTTACCATCCTCCCCTTCAAAGTCACGTCTCTTCTCCCCTTTTTTTTCCCCAACTAGATCAGGACGTGATCTCCACGGAAATCGAATCCCTTCTACTCAAAGGGGCCATTGTGCGGACCTCCCTGCATCCTCAGGGGTTTGTCAGCAATGTCTTCCTGGTGGAGAAGAAGGGGAGAGGATCTCGCTTAGTGCTCAACCTCAAGGAGTTCAACGACGAAGTGGTTTATCACCACTTCAAGATGGAGGGCATCCATCTTCTCAGGTATCTCCTTGCGCGAGGGCGACTGGATGGTTCGCCTGGATTTGAAGGATGCTTATTTGTCGGTCCCGATCTTCCAACCTCATCGACGTTTCCTCCAATTCCAATGGTTGGGAACATGGTTCGAGTACACGGTTCTCCCGTTCGGCCTCTCGTCCGCTCCGTGGTGTTTCACGAAGCTACTGCGGCCGGTAGTGGAGTCGCTGAGGGCACGCGGGGTTCGTCTAATTGTGTATCTCGACGACATGCTCTTGCTGGCTCAGTGCCCTGCCCGGTTACAGACCCATTTGTCCTGGACGATAGAGCTCTTACAATCTCTGGGATTTCTAGTGAATCCTCAAAAATCTCTTTTGCATCCCTCTCAGTCGATAGAGTTCTTGGGCTTCCTGGTCGACTCAGTCTCTTGCCAACTGCTCTTGCCTTCCCAGAAGATCAGGTCTATCAAGCGGGAGTTGACATTATTGTTATCCAAACAGAGTGTGTCTTTGAGGTCGATCGCTCAGATTGTCGGCCTCTTGGCTTCGTCCATTCAAGCGATCTTTCCGGGTCGCTTGCACTATCGGGCCCTTCAACGTCTGAAAATCAGACATTTACAGAAAGGTCTTCGCTATTCCGATCTTGTTCCTCTGTCGACGGACGCCAGGTCGGAGATGATGAGGTGGCTCAACCACATGGAGGCTTGGAACGGCAAAGCCCTTTTCGGGGCTACCCCGGATGTGGTTCTGGAATCGGATGCCAGTCTTTGGGGCTGGGGAGCCCGGTGCGGGTCCGTGACGACAGACGGCCGTTGGTCACGGGACGAACTGAATCTTCACATCAATTGTCTGGAGCTCCTGGCGGGCTCGTTTGCGATCCGCAGTCTTGCTCCTTAGGCTACCAAGTGTTGCATACTCCTCCACATGGACAACGTCTCTGCGGTTCGGTATGTGAACAAACTGGGAGGGACGAGGTCGAAGCTCTTGGCCGAAATTGCGAAGGACTTCTGGCACTTTTGTCTCCAGAAGAAGATCACTCTTATTGCAGATTATCTCCTGGGTCGCCAGAATCAGGTGGCCGATTGGAACTCTCGCCATCTGCTGGACTTCAGCGATTGGCGGCTTCACCCCAGGGTATTTCGGAGTCTCTCTCGCATTTGGGGTCCCCCTTGGATGGACCTGTTCGCCTCTCGCCTCAATGCCCAATTACCCAAGTTTTACAGCTGGCGTCCGGATCCGGAGGCTCTGGCCACGGAAGCGTTTCTTCAGCTTTGGCCTCCTCATCTCTGCTATGCGTTTCCCCCGTTCGCGATGATTCCACGGGTTTTGGCTCGGACAAAGCACTTCCAGTCGGAGATCATTCTGATAGCTCCTCTTTGGAGGGCTCAAGCTTGGTTTCCGGATCTTCTGGAGCTGAGTTGCTCGACGCCGTTCCTTCTTCCCCAGAAGTGGAACTTGTTGTTGGACCCTCTGCTCAATCCGCATCCTCTGATTTTGTCCGGTCAGCTCAGGTTGGTTGGGTGGCGAATTTCGGGGAACGGTGGAAAGTCCCAGGCTTATCTGGAGACACTGCATGATTTATCGGTGAAGCTTGGGCCCCCAACACGCACAAGCGTTATGCATCAGCTTGGCGGCGATGGTGTAGTTGGTGTTCTGAACGGGATTTGGATCCTGCTTCAGCAGATGTTACTTTAGTGGTTAATTTTCTGGCTTCCATCGCCTCTTCTGGTTCTGCTTATAGGACGGTCAATTCCTTTCGCTCCGCAGTTTCTGCTGGCCACGATTTTGTTGAAGGAAAACCTGTTGGGGAACATCCCTTGGTTTCTAAATTGCTTCGTGGCATTCGGCTGGTAAAACCGCCTTGTCCAAAGTATGTTGCTCTTTGGGATGTCTCAATTGTCTTACGTTTTCTGGAGGCTTGGCCTCCCAATTCCTCTCTATCTCGAAAACAGCTTTCAGCGAAGTTGACGATGTTACTTTGTCTGGTGTCTTGCAAACGCATTTCGGATGTGCGGGTGTTAGATCTCGCAGGGCGTTCGTTCTCGCCGGACGGGGTAACTTTTACCATTTCCCGGCGCACCAAATGTAATATGTCTTCTGTGACATATCCATCTTTTCCGCAGAATCCGCAATTATGTGTGGTCCAATGCATAAAGGATTATGAGGTAAGTACTACTCCTTTTCGGCAAAATTTGTCTGGACAATTGCTAATTGCTTTGCAAAAGCCTTTTGAGCCTGTGGCGCCGGCTACCCTGGCACGCTGGGTGCGTTGGCTTATGTCTGAGGCTCGAATTGATGTCTCCATTTTTGGAGCCCATTCCGCTCGAGGAGCCTTGGCTTCTAAGGCTTTTACTGTTGGGGTGAGTCTGACAGACATCATGAAGCCCGCAGATTGGTCTTCCGACTCTGTGTTTAAAACGTTTTATTTCAAACACATTGTAGATATTGCTTCTGTTGTGGTGGCTCGGCTTTGAACAAGCATAATCTGAGCCTCCTGTCCTGCCATAGAATTAAAAATTTGCAAACATTCGTGACAAGAATTTTCAATTCTATTAAGGACACCGAGGCGAGGATTATCCCACCCAAATTTATTATACTGCATTGCTCATGTGTTTTACCATTGCTATAACATGGCTCTAGAATGTTTTTCTTGCACTGTTTCCCTACCCTTTGTATTATTTACCTTCCATGGTACTGGGATGGTGTATTACGGCTCTGGTTTTCTTTCGGGCTCTGACCAGGAGTGAGTTTTCATCGCTAATCTCCTGCCTCGGTTCCGGCATTTCGGATTCTGGCTCTGCAGTGTTCTCCTGCTCCGGTCTCCTGGTCCTTGGATCGGTGGGATGTCTCCTGTTGGTCGTTCTCCTGTTGCCTTCGGATGTTTCCTCCAGGCTGTTCTTCGGTACCACTTGAATTGACTTTTGACTGATTAACTTTACTGGACAAAGAAAGAGGAAGTCTTGCCCTCTATGGTTGTTTATATAGGGATGTAGTCTCTATGGTTGTCTAAGTGCTCATGGGATTTGTAGTTTTTCTTTTTCTTTACTGTGTTCCTATTGGCTGCTGTTTGTAGTAAAGAAATCGAGAAAGCATAATCCTCGCCTCCGTGTCCTTAATAGAATTGAAAATTCTTGTCACGAATGTTCGCAAATTTTTAATTATTCTGCCCCACAGTGCGGGCGGCCTGGCCGTGCAGCAGCCAGTGCAATCAGCGGCGTTGCAAGGCAGCTGAGCCCATGATTCAGGTGTTGTGTAATTTCTGGTATCCCCTTGGGATCGGGTATCCCCTTCTCTTCGGCTGTCTTCCAATGAATTATCTCAGCCCAGGCAGGATCAGACAGAAGCAGTTGATCTCTGCTCGGGCTGAGTGCAGGGATACACTATCTCATGGGATACCAGACAGTCTCAAGCTACAAATTATCTCACGTTTCTTTATTAATACTGGAGCCACTGCTCCACAGAAGACAGTAAGCAAGTCGCAAGCAGTTCAAAGAAGGAAAGGTTAAATAAATGAACATTAAATGGCCACACAGAGTCGAAGTGAAAGAATGGAATGCTTATTTTCCTACCAAATCGCAACAAGTACAAAGAAAGAAAGTTGAAATAAAGGAACATTAAATAAATGCAAGCACGGAGACAAAGTGAAATAATGGAATTTTATTTTTAATACAAGTGGCAAGTAGTACAAAGAAGGAAGTCGTGCAATAAATGAAAATTAAATGCATGCACGATATCACAGTGAAAGAATGGATTTTTTTTAAGCAAGTGGCAAGTAGTACAAATAAGGCAGCTGTAAAATGAATGAAAATTAAATAAATACACGGACGGAGTCCGAGTGAATAATGTAATTTCTATTGTTTAAGCAAGTTGCAAGTAATACAAAGAAGGAAGTGTAAAATAAATGAAAATTAAACATATGCACGGAGTCAGAGTGAAAGAATGGCATTTTTATTTTTTAAACAAATCGCAAGTAGTACAAAGAAGGAAACGTGGAATATGTGAAAATTAAACATATGCACAGGGTCAGAGTGAAAGAATGGAATTTTTATTTTTGACGAGCTGGAAACATATTGTAAATTAAAACATGAGGAGAGAGAATGACAGAGCAGGGAACATAGCTACTATTGTTTTAGATTGATATGTGTGACATTCTCATGAATTCAGTGTAATTATGAGTGACATTTCAACGACTATGAGTGACTCTTTCTCGCAAGCAAAGTCAAGTAATAAAGATGAGGGAAGCATATAAATATCAGAAATTACACCCATTTCACCACAGAGAAACTCTAAGAAGTTCTTAAAATTACTGCAAAGCACCATCTTTGGAAGGGCACTAACCTAGTACTTGCGAGCCATCCCAGACAGCAACACAGGCATTGAGAAGGCTCAGGAGAGTGACGAGCACACCGTACAGCCAGCCAGGATGCTGTTTGTTTCAAAGACAGTACGGTTTAATCGATCAGAATAAAAATGATAACTGAGGAGGGCAGGTGAGCGGTGTCAGCCCGGTTAGCACGCCACTCCCAGCCCCACCCCGCAGCACCAGAATACACCAGCAGGCTGCAGCCTTACCAGAGCTTTCCAGAGCTACTGAAAACACCAGGCTCGTAAGTGAAACAACTGCTGGCCATTCTCAAAGTTGGACTGGCACCATTACCGCTGCCCCTCATTACCATAACCAGGTAACAAGTTGTCGCTGCTAGGGGCCGAACTGATGATTGCTCCCCAGGGCTCAGCTTCCAGCTTGTTTATGTGTAGGCCTACTCACCTGCAGCAATCTTGTGTGCAGGGGTTGTGCCTGGGCCAGGGCCGGACTGGGAACAGAAACCGACCCTGGCAAACTGCTCAGCTGCCTCCCTCCCCCCGGGTGAGGGGAGTGCAGCTGAGCAGCAGACGCGGCCCGTGGAGGGAGTTCCATGGGGCAGGCAGGCGGGGCGGGGCGGGGGGTGGTAAACACCGGAAAACGGATGATTGCAGGTAAGTAAACAATTAAATTTAAAAAACGAATTTCGTTGTGCGCCCTACATTGCGAAATGCGATGCAGGGCCCACTACGAAATTTGTTGAATTAATTTAATTGTTTACTTACCTGCAATCATCCATATTCCGGTGTTTACCAACCCCTACACTGCCCCTCCCCCGCCCCGCTTGCCATGCCCCACGGAACTCTCTCCACGGGCCGCGGCAGCCGAGCAGTTTGAGAGGGCCGGCTTGGGCCGATTTTGTTACCGGGGGCCGATATTGCCAACTCCTGGCAACAAAAACGGCCCCCAGGGGACCAAAACTGGTCCCCACCCAAGGGCCTACCGGGGAAACGCTCGGTGCCCGCTATGGCCAGTCCGGCCCTGGCCCGGGCAGTCCTATGTGGAATTGAAGTATGGAAGCTGGGATGCTGGGTGGAGACTGGGCGAGTGTATGGGTTTCTCTGGTGTTTTTACGGGTGTGGGGAAAAGACTCTAGGTGTAGGCAGGTGTCTCATGCAGGGTCCCTTACTTCTTGTGGCGCTGCAGTTAACTGCTGCTTATGTGCTGTGAAGCGCCGGTATGGCAGCATGCCATTTGCGGGGTTAGGTGCTAAGTGCAGACCCTTTCATCCCTGTGGCGCCCATTACCTGCTGAGTCTGTGAGTATAATCCCTAATTTGTTTTTCTGGCCTGCTCTGAGGGAATTCAAGACCAAACTGACTGGCGAAGCTAGTACTGGCCCACGTGGAGCGAGATTAAGTTTCAAGGTGGGGGCGCTGGTTCCCTTACCTGCTGCCGGTGTAGACACACTCTCTCCCTCCTGTGTGCTGCTGTCTTCGGAGTCGGCTGCAGCCGCAATCCTCCAGGAGTCGAGTTGACGACTCCTTGCCGGCTGCGTCACATCATGCATTCTGAGATAAGCTCAGTACTGCCTGTCAGACACCACCAATCCTGCGGCAGTCTAGACTGGGACGGGACTGGCCGCGTGTCTAAAAGACTGTCACATTACTCCTTGACTGTCACGTTTTCCGCTCGCACCATGCCGGCTCACAATAAATATAGAGAGCGAGTCTCTTGATAGAAGCTGTGGGCCATAATTGTAACACTGACTGTGATGTGCCATCACGTGATGATTCTCACAGTGAGTCACACGGTTAATCTGAATGGATTGCCGGTGTCAAGGGGAAGTGAATAAACCATGTTACATTGTAGCCTCAGCTTTCCTAAGCCAGCCCAGTCACGCGCTAAGCCAGCTGCCCCTAGCCTGCGCGAGCAGAGCAAACCATGGGCTGCAACTTGGATTTCAGTTTCTAACAGAGCACTAATGGCACTCTGGATTGATACTGAGGTGCTACAAATACATGGCTTTCCATTTCAGTGCGGTGATGCGGACCACTACACTGAAATGCGTTAGCCTAACACCTGATGCGTGGTATTTGGCAGAGCTGAGGGAAACCATGGCAGAGATTAAAAAACGTAAAAGGGTAAAACCCATCATTATGGGAGAAATATGAAAGTGTGAGGGATAGAGAAAAGGCAACGGGAAAAAGCAGGATAGCAAAATGGAGAAATAAAACATTTCAGATTATCGATTCGATTCGATAAGTCCTTATTTTGGTTAACAAAAATTATGAAAGACATTTAAATTTAAAATATTTAACCAAATCATTTCCATGAATGATATGAAACTGACACATTAGAGAATTGACACCAACAGGTAGTTCCACCGAAATACAAATAAATATATATATATATATACAATAAATAGATACTCTAAAATAGATAAAAGTACTAACAAATAGATCCTAAATTCCTATTTGTAATAGGTGCTGCATGTAGATAAGTGGCTATATAAAAGGAGCAGGTGTCTACAATAAAAACAAGTTAACATAATCTTGTCTTGTTTGCACAAATGTCCCACATCCAATTTAAGAATTTGGCAACAGCAACTACTATAGGTGCAGCTGTATCTGTTTTTAAAATACTAAATGCTTCTTTGCCGGTATTGATGCCCATAGACATACAGATGGGCTTGAGCTTCTTGTGCCTCAGTATTTTATAGACTGGGCAAATAAATAAAATATGCACAAGGGATTCAGTCTGGGTCGGGCAGAATGAACATCTAGTGCAGGTCGTGGTACACCATTTACCAACAAATGAGTTGATTGGGAGTGAACCCACTCTAAATTGGTGGTAACGTTTCCTATCATTAAAAACCGTAATAAAATCCCAGTACCCTTCGTACTCAGTAACGTGTTTGATCTCCGAAAACTCCCACAATAAAGACGGCCTAGATAAAGTAGAGAAGCGCTTCGTGTTAACCATGTTCGAATAAATCTCCTTGAATTCCTTTCTAGAAGGAAAAACATTGTCTACAGGATTTCCCCCCAATCGACTCAGCCCATCTCACTAAAAATAACTTTTGCCTGCCTCAACCATGGGATTTTACACATATAGTCTGCATCCCGGAGAGCTTGTGCCTACAGGGAAAGCTCTGGAGTGACCCAGAGCCTTCTCAAATAGGCCACTGGTCTATAGCGTGCCATGTCCTCTATAAAATGACAACCCAAATCTAGATAGATGGGTAGCAATGGGGTAGATTGTGGAAGACCCGTTATATCCCTCAAAAATTTGTTTTGGGAAGTCATCAGGGGCGCAAGATTACCAAAACCCCATAATTCGGCCCCATACATGGCCGAAGCACTAATTTTTTAGTAGTACATTTTTAACGCTGGGGCTACAGGCTTAGTATGAGAAAGGCGCTGTTCCATTAATAGGGCACCAGACAGTTCTGCATGCTTAAGGACCAACTGATCTATGTGGGGTTTCCAATTAAGTTTGTTATCTAGAGTAATACCCAAGTATGTAAAAACTTGTGTCTGCTCTAGTGTAGCTTCATTCATGGCTACTCTCCCTTTTAAAATCTGTTTGTGTAGCACCATGAATTTGGTCTTATCCACGTTGATTAAAATCCCGTGGTGCCGACAAAACTCCTCAAACCTAACAATGGCCGTCTGAAGACTTTTTTGAGTTTTAGAGATTAACAAAGTGTCATTTGCAAACATAAGCAGAGGGATCTTCATGCCAGCAAGAGTAGGGGCGTCTGTTGGATGATTCATAAAATACTGAATTACCCTATTAATATAAAGGGAAAAAAGAGTTGGTGCCAAAACGCACCCCTGTCAAACCCCTCTATTGATAGGAAACCTATCCGTCACACTCCCCTGCTGACCCCAACAAACCTGTGCAAAGTTAGAGATGTGAAGTTTAATTAAAAAAGCCAGTAAATCCAAGGGCATGCCCTGTTCAGCAAAAACTCTCCACATTTTGGCACGTGGGACTAAGTTGAAAGCCGACTTAAGATCTACGAAAGCAGCATATATTGTACAACCTTTTAAAATCACCACACGCCAATAAAGTTAGACAAATCTAAAAACCTGGTCAATAGTGCTGGTGTGTGAGCGGAACCCAGCCTGCAATGGAGAGAGGATATCAGATGTATCAATCCAACCCTGGATACGACTCAGCACCAAGCTAGCTGTCACCTTTTGTAAACAGTTGATGAGGCATATGGGCCTATAATTGCCAGGGTTTGAATGATCCCCCTTTTTGAAGATTGGAAGGATTTCGGCTCCCAACCACGAATCTGTTGTTGGGGTACCACTGATAATAGTGTTCACTAGGGACTGATTATAAATTACCCACGTGGCTCTGTTATGCAAGAGCAGGTACACAGTCCAACCCAGGAGTTCTACCTCTCGGGACTGCATTTAAGGCTAGATCTACCTCTTGCTTGGTAAAGTGCAAGGGAGGATTATCTAAGGGGATCAGAAATTGGTCATGATCATGTTCTTGATCATGATCTGCTATAGCAAACTGGGCCTTGAAGTGGGATACCCACGGTTCGGGGCTACATGATTAACAGGAGCTTGGCTTGGTTTCACCTTACCCCATTTCACCAAATGCCAGAACGTAGCCTTATTTCTTCCTTTACTGGCTTTAAATAACTTGTCCCAGTGTAGCTCATCCCAGTCCCTTTTCACTTTTTGTTGTGTTAGCTTGTACCCTACCCTTGCGCTTCTAATACTTCCCCTATTCTTAGATCTAATAGCCCTGGCTAACGCTCTATAAGCTTCTCTACATGATTTCCCATACCATGCATCCACCTTTAGGCCATTATTTTTCATGGGTTTTTTAACATTGGTTATAAAAAAGCCCTTAAGCTTGTAAAAAAGTTCATTGTGTATGTGAATGACCTTGGTGCCAATTTCTTCCTGTGTAACACATCTTTGGAGATCTGCTGTTGCACTGTCGACCATCTGCCTCATAAGCTCCAATTGTTCCTCATTATTGATGCAATTAGACCATTTAACTCTCCTAGTATCATTACTAAGCTGCACTTCCACAAATGCTCTTTCAGTTACCGATCCCTCGATGGCATGGCACCCTTCAAGCTGCAAGGACAGTACTAAGGGGTTATGGTCGCTTTCCACCCGTTCCAAAACAACCATATCTATTAGGGATGGCCAAAATTACTTATTGAGGAAGATGAAGTCTATACGAGTACTTCTCAACCCATTGCTAAAGGTTGGCGAGCCCTTTCTATCCGAATTAGCAGCCCTTATCCCCCGTTCCAGACATAGTACTTTTAGCTGAAGCGCAGCTCCATTCCATTTTTTAATTGGAGGAAGCGTCATTTGCGGAATGTTCCATTCAACATCCTCCTCTAGACTAAGATTTACATCATTGATATCTAACGGTTCGAAGGAACAATTGAAATCACCTGTTATTATTAGGTTACACACACCTTTGTACTGATCAAGAAAGGAGTCCAAGAGTGCAACGTTGCCAGAGGCTTTACCACCGGGCATCCCTCTCGCGTAAACATTATTAATTAGCAAATCGGGGGCATCAAGCGTCTGGAGATCAATTAGTAAAATATCTCTACTGTCGATATTCAATTCCTGGACATTATACCTATCGGCCTGTCTCACCCAGGTTGTTAGACACCCCATCGGTCTCCCCCTCAGACCTGCCATAGCAGGGTTTGAGAAATTTAAATTGTCTTGTCGAAACACATGGAAGGCCATAATGTCATGGACTTCAACAAATGATGACCATTCCACCGACGGTTTTTGTTCTTTATCCCTGCAATGTTCCAGAAGACTAGTAAAAAATGTGAGTTTCTATGACTTAGATTTATACTGAGTGGTAGCAAATTATCACAGGACACAAAGTCAGATTCCATTATACCCTCGGATGGAATAGCATTACTCTTAATGAACTCACTATCTCTAACAACTACACCTGTAATGTCTACCCCTTTAGTATCTCCCAGCTGAGCTTTTTTTTTTTTTGACATTATGAGGGGAGATGCCCCATTGACCTTGGTGACAAGTTCAGAATCGTCCTCTCCTAACGCCCTTAAATTGTACATCTTAAGGCTGGTGGGGCAGGGATTAGGTTTGAGTCAATCATTGTCCTCCATGGAGCCAAAGGCTTCAAATCTGTTAAAGGTAGGGACCGCATAGTTATAAGGGCCTGGTTTATTGGCAGGTACCCTTGGTACTCCCCCTCTAATATTAACACATGTTTGGTAAAAAAACAAAACAAAGGGTGTACATTGATATCATCTTTGCATAATAAACCTGACCCTGCCCTATCCAAAATTAGCTGAACCTTACCTGGGGACCTAAAGCCTAAAACCACACACTCACCATCAAAAACCTTATCAGATTGTCCAACCCAGTGAACTCTTCGGACCATCTTAAACTCAGAAAAAAGATGGTTCCCAACACCAGTCCTGTTACTCAACAGATGGAGAGCCTTATTTTTAAGAGGGGACCAGTGTTCCTGATCTGGAGCTTGAAGTCCCGGGACGTTTGCCAATACTATAGTATAAGGTGTGCCTTCAGGTGGAAGGTGGAGAGGGACAATGATGGATTTACCCCCACACATACTTTGCATTCTTGCTTTTGGGCCATTTGGCCCTACCATATATGTCAATGGACCGCTTTGTGTAGGTTTTAACAATGACATGGGTTTAGGGAGAACTGCTGCAGGAGGGGGAGGGCGAGCCACTGGATTTGGGCATAAGCCATATGCTGTTCTAGTCTCCTATCCAACAACAATAGATTCATCCTGCCCAGTCCCAGGACATGCTTGTGGAGCTTTAAGAATATGTTGTTCAATTTTCTCTAGTCTAAATCTATTGCTACAAGTTTTGACAATAGGGGATCAATTAACGCTAACAATTTTTCTTCTACCCGTTTAGAAAAATCAGCCTGGTCCTGAAGAGTACAGGGCTGCTAAATCTCTATAGATGTAGTATTTTTGTTGCCAACGCCCAGATTTATATTAGAGGGCATGGGAGCTTAATTAGAACCTCCCCCACTCCCTATTGTGACAGGCTTGTGTTTCGCTTGTTTGTATACCTGGTTGCTAGAGTTGGGTGCACCACGCGCTTTCCTGTTTTTTTGCGGGGGATCGCCACCCGAAGTCAAAGTTGACTTTTGCCGCCTAGTAAGTACATTAGCTGAGGTAGAAATACATAGAGTGAGGAAGAAATACTAGCCAAACTTGGTGCAGTTAAAAGCCCTAGCTGTGGACTTAGTATAAGAGCTAAATTAGTTTGGGAGCTTGAATTAGCAGTTGCATTAGACTCAAGTACAGAAGTAGAACCTATAGGGGGGCGTGATGGATCTAGAGAGTGTCTGCGTTCAGTCAGCTGAATCTCATGCATTAGCACGGATTCTGCTTGAGAAAGGAACATATTGAAAGTTCCCACCACTCACGGCCCCACTCCCCCTTTCCGCATGTTCTTGCTCATTACCCTGGCTTAGTGTGGATTACACCAGAAGCAACAGTAAGAGTCAGAAAAGCAGAGCTGGTACTATATTACACAACTATCTATACCAAATACTGCAGAGGTTCACAAAACAAACAATATCAGGGGGGTGGCCCAGCCCAGCCTCTTCCGGCCCCTGACAGGCACAGACAGACCCGCCCTTGGCCTGGGCTTTATCCGTGCTCCGTCCGCGCGCGTCCCGCACCGTGGGTGGAGAGACAGCGCTTTAAGCCTTAAGCTTTAAGGAGATTGGCAAGATGGCCGCTGGACTGGAGCTCTGTGAAGTAGCTCCAGGGCTAGGGATCACTTTTTTGTGAATATCCCTGTTTATGCCCGTTCGTCCACCCCTTTGCTCGACACCGCAGCAGTGCAGATTTTGACCACTTGGCGGTGGTTTGCCGTTTTTGCCTAGAAAGCTACCCGCAAGCCCAGAAGCCGACTACGAAGACGAGGCGCCCCGTGAGTTGCTCCTGACCAGGGAATGGACTTTAACAGTGTTCTCAAAAAAGCGCTGGTCGGACGCATATCCGTTCCTCCCTGCTACTGTCCCGAATAATCGTTTAAGAGGCCGTTGTTCCACTGAGTCTATGCCTGCCCAGTGACCGGTTTGGAGTTGGCCGGGTCCTGTCCCATGGAGGCTGGTGAGTCCCGCTGGACGTCCTGGGTGAAATCCTGACCCTGCAGCCACTGGGTGAGTCAGAAAGCCTCACAGCGCCTCCGGGCTCGGATTACTACGGAGACTGCAACCTTAAGGAGCCGTGCACCGTCATCTATATCCTGACCCCGCAGCTGCTGAGAAAACGTATCCACCAAAGTTTACCATCGTGTTGGTTGGTGAGTCCTTCACTTGCTCCCCCCCCCCCTGCCCGGTCGCTCTATGTGCCTGGGACTGGGGAGCGAGTTTTCGTCGCCTGGGCTTGCGCTCGCCTGAACAGACAGAGTTCCCCGCCGCGTGAGCAGTCTGAAGCACGGCCCCATCAGGGCCTCTCCGGTGTGAACCCCCTCAGCCAAAATAAAAAAAAAAGTAAATAAACAAATTAACGAAGAAATACCAAAGTACCTGATAAACCCAGGCCCTGACCGAGAATGCCGCCTCCCATCGCCTTGCCTGCCTAGCTGCTCTCCGCCTACGCCACCGGCTTCTTCCTTACACTGACTCAGCGGCTGGTTTTGCGAATATCCCCATCGGCCGATAGTGGCTGCATCTTCCTCACTGCCGCCGAATTGCCTGGGAGTTTCTCGGCTCACCTCCGTTTCCCCAGAGTACCTGTGATCTGCGAGGCGCCTTGGAACGCTCCCGCTCCTTCCTAAGCTTGCCCGTGGTGCCGCTCAGTTCACCTCCATGACATTGAATGCTGATGTCCTGACGGCCCGACATCTGATAAAGACCCACAATGAAAAAAAAAAAAAAACATTCTGCTGGTGCGTTGGATCCCCGTCGGACACAAGGTACCACTCTTACGCTGCTCGCTCGACGGCCCGACTACTGATTGTGCGTTGACCCCCTCCAGATAAGTGTGTTGATGTGTTGCTTCCCCGTACTACACAAGGTGAGACCGCCCCCCCCTTTGCGGTGCTTGGTCCCTGATCAGCGCTCTGGAACCAACTTTGTACCCGCTCCCCCTAACACGCCTCAGCTCACCTAACTTTGTGAGTTATGACTCACGAGATCGACTGACTGGTCTCCTAGCGGGGATTGCGGACTGAGCCTTATTTGATCACAGCACCGGCACTAGATGAGGCCTTCCTCGCCTAGCCCTGCAATGTCTTAGTTAATTATTTAATTGATTGACTTAATAGAAGTCGCTTTCTGGGAGCGCTGATTGCAAATTGGGGATTAATATGGTTTTAGTGGCAGGGCAGGGTGAAATCAAGGAGCAAAGCAGCGCTAACATTATTGCAGTTGTAACTGTTGCACTGAAATGGCTTGATCAAACCAGCCCTACAAAATGGTGCTAATGCAGAAATCCGACGACTTCGAGGCCATTCAAGATGGACGCGTTGCCATTAGAATAACAGCGCCACTTTTTAAACAGAAACACTCCGGATCTATTTTTCTTCCCCTTTGAACTACATACTGCTCCCTTCCTTTGCCTGGAGCTCCACCCTGTGGCCTAATCTTTGAACTTCGTCCCCCCTATGTTTATTTATCCCACATGTGCTGTTAAATAATTTTTCGAACTTCGCCCCCTAGGTTTAATTATCCTACATGTTCTATTCCCCTCTTGTGCCTTTCATGATCCCCTCATATGCTTTTTGGTCTCTACTTTTGAATGTTTTTTATGACTTACCTCATTGCTGATTCATTACCCCCGAGGCTTTGCCGGGTGGTTGCTTACTCTTACTCTCCTGCAGTTATTTCTGTGATTTCCCTTTGTGTCCGCTCCCCCCCTCACCACATTAGTGCTAGGACTCCAGCCGAGCATTTTGCTCGTAATTTCGTTTTTTATTGGTTCTGGACTCAATTACATTTTTAAATACCTGTCACTGCACTCTGCCTTGTGTGGGCATTTTAAACTTTTATCTCCCTACGGGTGCTGGCCGATTGCTGGGCCAATATCCTCGGGTCCCGGGCTGTGGGAAGCTGAGACGGCCATTTTGGGTAAGGCTAGTCGCCTCTATATAATCATTCAGCTATGGCTCCGCGCAGCGGACGCGCTCAGCGGATACGCCGTCTACGCGCCGGAGTCAAGCCAGAGTCCAGCCCGTCTGCGCCTGTCCGCGACCGGACTAGGCTCGGGGCTGGACCCCTTGCTCTCCCTGATAGTGACTGTATAAATAGGGGTAGTATTCTCTATACCAAACAAAAACTACTATCTCTGTGTCCCACATTCAATGATAGCTGCCGCCACAACCTACGTGCGGACACTCCCTCTCTTCAGTGTGAGATCTGTGCCTTTACTACACACCCCCCGAACATCGAAAAACAAGAAACAGCCAAAATAAAGCTGATATTGCTCAACTGCAGATCTATGAAAAAGCACAAACAGGAGATACATGATCTGCTCACAGAGGAGGGCCCTGACGTCATTTTTCTGACTGAAACTTGGTTAGATGACACATCGGCGCCCAAAACCCTTGAAGCTATTCCCCCAGGCTACAGTCTGCTCAGAATTGACAGAATTCGCCAGAGAGGTGGGGGGTTAGCACTGATATATAAGGGGGACTTACAATGAAAGCCACCCTATCTAACAGTGAATGTGGTTTTTTCACGATAAAAGTTTGCCCTAAAAATACCATCAATGGATTCCTTATATATCGTCCTCCCGGGGGGGCCACACAGTTCTGTGACCATCTGACAGAACTGATAACTCAACCTGCACTCCGTTATAAAAAATTACTCGTTTTGGGTGACTTAAACCTCCATTTTGAAGACAATGACTGTGGGGAGGCACAGGCGGTGGTTGAAGTTCTGAAAGCTCTAATGCTCAACTTACAATCATTGTCCCCATCGCATCAATTAGGGCATCTCTTGGACCCTGTTTTTGCTAATTGGGATGGTATTAAGGTCTCCACTCCGATTAGAATCACTTGGTCTGACCATTACATTATTCCCTTTGTGGTAAATGGTACTCCTCAGGAAATCAGGAATACTAAGCCCAACTCCCACAAACGCAGAAATTGGAAAAACTTTAGCCTAGATTCTTTTAATCTTGCCCTGCTAAAGGAACCCCCTCCCCGTGGTGACACCCTTCTAGAAGCATGGCATGACTATGAGAGTTGGATGTCCAAAGCCCTGGATACAGTAGCGCCTTGGACACTGAAACTCCCCGTAAGAAATACTAAAACCGCTCCTTGGTTCTCCAATGAGCTCAAGGAGAGCAAAGCGAAATGTAAAAAGCTTGAACGCTCGTGGAGAAAAAACTATGATTCAGAAAGCAAGCTTAATTACAGAGCAGAACAAAAAAAATATCATAAACTCTTGAGAGCTACTAAAGGCAATTATCTCAGGGAAAGAATAGAACTGGCAGACAACCCCACCAAAGAACTCTTCTCGGTATATAAAGAACTTACGGTACCCACTAGACTAGAGGCCCAGGACATCTACTCCAATGAGCTATGTGACTCTATTGCAGACTACTTTGTAAGCAAAGTTGAAAAAATACACACCACCTTTACGAGTGGCACTGAGCCACCGTCTGATCACAGTGCGACAGTGGATATTTCAGATAATAAACCTTGCCTGTCGTGTTTTAAAGTCCCTGACAGACAAGACCTGCTTAGCATCGCTAATAGCATTCAGTCCGGCTCACCCATGGATGTCATCCCTCCGAAACGTTGTAAGGGAATTTTAGAGAGCACTATTGATCATATTGGTCATATGATAACTCTATCCTTCCAAGAGTGCCATGTGCTGGATGCATGGAAAATGGCCCAAGTCATCCCATTAAAAAAGAAACCCAATGTGCAAATTTCCCAGTTTCAGAATCTCCGCCCTATCTCCCTCCTCCCCTTCTGTATGAAAGTGGTGGAGAAGATAGCCAACATTCAACTCATGAAACATCTTGAAGATGAGTCTCTCCTTCACTCCACACAGTCAGGGTTCAGAGCCTGTTACTCTACTGAGTCAGCCCTTCTCTTCTCTACAGAATGTCTGAGGCAAATGGCGGATGAGGGGCAGACAGCAGCGTTGATACTTCTAGATCTTAGTGCAGCTTTTGACACCATGCTGCACACAACGCTGCTGTCTCGCCTCTCGGATATGAGAGTGGTAGGATCTGCCTTTGAATGGATTAAATCTTTTCTTGAAAACAGGAGTTTTCAAATGCATTGTCCTCCATTCAAATCCTCCCCCAGGAAGCTGAAACATGGGGTTCCACAGGGCTCCAGTTTGAGCCCTACCTTGTTCAATCTCTATATGGAACCCCTGGCCCACATTGTGCAATCTTTCGGAGTGGATATTGTCACGTATGCTGACGATACCCAACTCATGATTAAACTCACGCACAATCAGGAAGATGCCACCAATTTCTCCAACTGCCTTCTGTCAGTAGCAGGCTGGATGAATAACAACTGCCTACGCCTTAATGGCGACAAGACGGAGCTTTTAGTCATCGGTAAATCCTTTTGTGACTGGTCACCTGAGTGGTGGCCAACTGAACTGGGCGCAATTCCTTCTCCATCGGAATCAGTCAGGAATCTCGGAGTTATGCTTGATGCTGATCTCTCTTTTAAACACCAGGTCAGCAAAGTCACGGGTAGATGCTACAGCATACTCAAAACTCTTCGCAAAATCCTCGACCTTCTTCCCATCAACGCTAGGAGAAGCCTCATCCACGCATTAGTCACACCTCATCTTGACTACGGTAATGCCCTGATTTTAGGTTTAAGTAAGAAAGGCTTACACCAAATGCAGTGTGTACAAAACGCTGCTGCACGCCTGGTTCTCAATCTGCCCCGCAGAGCATCTGGGAAGTTGGCTCTGTCAAGACTTCACTGGCTCCCCATCAGGGAGCGTATTAAGTTCAAAGCGCTTTGCTTTGCCCACCGCATTGCCCAAGGAAAGGGCTCAAGATACCTGCAAAATCTCCTTACCGTCCATCGCCCCATCCGGAACCTGAGATCGGCCGGAGCAATGCTGTTTAAACTCCCTCGCATTCGCAAGGCCAGGATGGGAGGCCGTTCCTTTAGGTTTTTGGCAAGTAAACACTGGAACGAACTGCCCATAGATCTTCGTATGGAGCCCTCAGAAACAAGATTCCGTTCAAAACTTAAAACCCATCTTTTCCCTGCCAATTACAATTATTGTTTCTAGCTTAATTTTCCCCCTCCCTCCGGTCTTCTGCCTTCTAGGGTCTTACAGCAATTTACAGCGCTGGGACACACTGTTTTAGTGTAACCAGGCGCTCTATAAATGGCAATATTATTATTATTATTATTAAGCGCGATGGACCACGCCTCCCCCCTCACTCACAGCAGCTGGGGATAGCCTGGTGCACCCTGGGGACTGGAGTACTCACCCCGGGTGATGTGCTGGGTAGTGGAGACAATCCGGCAAAATGTCCTGATAAGGAGGGCAGTACAATGTTCTTAATAATGCCCCCAACCTTGGTCCTCGTGTGCTGACCACAAAAACAGCAAGAGCAATCTCCCGCACCACGGGGGAGAGGCAGCGCTTTAAGCGCGATGGACCACACCTCCCCCCTCACTCGCGGCAGCTGGGGATAGCCTGGTGCACTCTGGGGACTGGAGTCCTCACCCCAGGTGATGCACTGGGTAGTGGAGACAATCCGGCTAAATGTCCCGGTAAGTAGGGCAGTACAATGTCCTTAATAATGCCCCCGACCTTGGTCTTCGCGTGCTGGCCAAAAAAAACAGCACCAGCAATCTCCCGTGCCGCGGGGGGAGAGGCAGTGCTTTAAGCGTGATGGACCAAGCCTACCCCTCACTTGCGTCAGCTGGGGTTAGCCTGGTGCACTCTGCGGACTGGAGTCCTCACCCTGGGTGATGCGCTGGATAGTGGAGACAATCCGGCAAAACGTCCCGGTAAGTAGGGCAGTACTATGTCCTTAATAATGCCCCCGACCTTGGTCTTCGCGTGCTCGCCATAAAAACCAGCACAAGCAATCTCCCACGCCGCGGGGGGAGAGGCAGTGCTTTAAGCGCGATGGACCAAGCCTTCCCCCTCACTCGCGTGGGCTGGGGATAGCCTGGTGCACCCTGGGGACTGGAGTCCTCACCCCCGGTGATGCGCTGGATAGTGGATGCAATCCGGCAAAATGTCCCGGTAAGTAGGGCAGTACAATGTCCTTAATAATACCCCTGACCTTGGTCCTCGCGTGCTGGCCAGAATAAACAGCAAGAGCAATCTCCCCTATTTACACAATGAACAATTTACAAAACTGTTTTATTATATACATACAGTTATAAGGCGGCCAGCTTACTGGCTTACCACTAGCCTGCATTTTATTTCTATGACAACCAAAACAAAAGTTAATATGTTTTGCCTATAGATAGGTATTTGTCTATGTTTTTAAGTAACATAGAGCAGCAGCATAGCTGGAGTTCTGCATGAATGAAAGTAAGACAAGCATTTACAATGCAAATTGGTCTCAAATTTGTGAGAGTTAGAGGTATTGGTGCTGTAAATGGCAATATCTTTTACCCATGTGTTTTGAATAGGTGTGGAGTGGATATATGTGCTGTGGAGTGAAATTATGTAGGTTGGATTGGAATTATTAGTTGTGGAATTGTGTGGTGTGTTGTGAATTGTGTGGAATTATTTGGGTTGGATTGGAAATTTTAGTTGTGGAATTATGTGGAATGGTGTGGAGCTAAAATATGTGGATAGTAATTATGTGATATTGAGTTGAGTGTACTGGAATTATGTGGGGTGTACTTGTGTGACATAGAGCTTTTAATTATGTGATATGCTGTTGGATTTTGTGGCGTGATATGGAATTATATGGTGGGGTTTAGATCTATTTGGTGTCTTCTGTTCTTGTGTTGTTGAGTTGAAATAGGTGGTTTGTTGCCAAATTGTGTGGTGTGGAAGGAAAATGGTTGAGTTTTAAAATTATGAAGAAAGGCAGCCTTTCATTGCGCACACATTTACAAAACCCTATTATATGCAAAGACAAGTCCAAATATCTTAATGAAAACATGCACAGTGAATCCCCAGTGACATTTGTGTTGAATAATTTTAGGGGGGTCTTGAACAATGTGGGGCACTGTTTTGGTTGGAAATGGTGCTAGGGCTATGCACATCTGTGAGGGGACATGTACCATATTCATCGAAACTTAGCTTGGCACATTTGTTAGGGGAGTTCTGATTCTGGTGCTCCAAACAATGCACCCACAGATGTGTATGTGGTTCACAGGATTTTGAATTCACTGCTCAGTAGGCAACGAGCGGGTTGCTTGTAAAACTGTAAACTTATCAAATGTCAAAACTAATGAGTAAGGTAAAAAAATAAGCATAAACATTTATGCCAGATAAATTAGGGAAGACACCTGCATCATTGCTTCTGACAGTGCAGAGTTGGGTTACTGGTATTCCTGACCTTTTCCTTGCTGAATTTTCGAGCTGTTGTTGCCTTGCTTACCTTATGAGATATGGGGTAGTGGTTGGATCTCACTTGGGGCAGTCTTGTTTCTTTTATAAATGATGCTGACCCATGCCTGGCATGCCTCAACACCAATGTGATTGCTTCATGTGTTTTTAGCTGGTGTGTTTGGGATGGTCGTTTGCAACTGGTGACCAGGGCCGGACTGGCCGTAGTGGGCAACGGGCAATCCCCCGGGGGGCTGCACGGATGGGGGCCGATTTTGTTGCAGGGCCGTTTTTTGCAGCATAGCTGCAAAATCAGCCGTGTAACAAAATCGTCCAAAAACCGGCCCTTGCACCGAGCTCGGCAACACCCCTACCCCTGAGGGAGGGGGGCCGGCCGAGCACTTTGCCAGGGCCGGTTTTGGTTCCCAGTCCGGCCCTGCTGGTGACTTAGATAAACTTCCAACAACAATGAATCCCACTTTCTTCCCAAAGGCTCAGAAGAATAGCAATTGTATTATTATTGTACTTCCTAAGAATTAGTCTTATTTAAGCAGGATTCAAGTTTTTCTGCACAATGATCCCTAGTCAGCTGGTCTGCTCAGTATGTTATCTGTTCCCTGCTGTAATTACTGTGCGACCAGCCAGGTTGAATTTCAGCAGGGCCAGTTCAGCCTTGCATCCCTCCAATATAGATAAAATAAGTAGCATTACATTGGGTAATGTGTTATTACAGTGCCTACAACTGCAACCCTCTGCCATAACATACTATAAAAAACTATTTATCATCATCATTATTGTTATAAACTTCCTTGTCACAGGTTTGCTAGTGGCAGGACCAACTGTCTGTTTCATAGTTCCAAAATCAGCTAAGTGAGTTGGGCAATGATGACCACGTGTTAGTCAAGAGCCACATCAGCACTACTGTGAACAGATCGCAGCCGTAGTGGAGGGCACGCTATGGAATCGGGTCTCAGTGTGAAAAAGGTCTCATCTTCCATAGTCAGTTTAAAAAACAAGGCAAGAGCAGGCCGCTGCCTTAAGTCTAGAGGAGCAGAAGACCATCAGCATTATCATATAATTAGCAAAGACTACAGGGAGTGAAGAGGCTCAAAATGTCACTTTGCTAAGGGTGGCAAAAATCCATGCAACTGCCCTGGTTAGATTTCTCTGCTACCCACTGTTTCCCTTGGAGAATTTTCGAAGGGGAGAGAGGCCTGCAAAGCACTTAAATTGAACTACACAATGCATCTTATATGGTGGGGTTTCACAAATTATCCAAAAACTCTGCACTATAGCTTGGAGAAACAAGGGATCATGTGCGTTATTAGTTACAGCTCTGAAAGGATGTACAGGATCACTTCTCTAGAAGCAGTATATACTCACAAGCAAGCAAGGCACCGAGCACGCTCAGTCTAAATCTCTCGAGTAACATGGAGAGAGGAGTTGGCCTAACGTCTAGGGCGCTAAACTTTGGACCTGGGGATCTGTGTTCGAGTCTCGGTAACAACGCCAACCATCCTGTGATTCTGGGCAAATCACTTAATCTCCCCGTGCCTAACAAAAATGAATGTGTGTCCTCATGTAACGTAACTGGTGCTATGTAAAGTGCTCTGATACCTGATTCGGTTCTGGTCAAGTTCACGCTATATAAAACTCTGCAAAAAAAACAACAAAAAAAACATTTCTATTTGTATTTTGTGCTTCCAGTGACCGGTCTTTCAGTTGTAAACATATGACCACATTGGCAGATCCCCCCACTGCAATAACGCTTGCTTGAGCAGAAACATACCAAATACACAGCGAAACACGCAGTGGTCAAGATGTCCGTCTGTTTGAAGCATGCAGTTTAACGTGCAAATGAGTCCATGCTTAAAGTTGATGCTCGATGTGCCACACAGATGAATGGATAAAGCACTGCAGGCTGTGCCAATCAAGTTGAAAAGAGCAACGGAAGCACGCATAGCGATGGCAGACCAGGAGGAACCATGAATGTGCGATAGCCAATCCGAAGGAACAACTAGTGAAATTCCCTGGGCGTGAACCAAACACCTATAGGAGGGACAATTACAAGCATTGCACCAATAGAAAGGCAGCATTTCTGAAAGGCACAAAAATGAACGAATGGCAATCGATGTGCTTGGTTAAAACCCATATTGTAGATACATCCTGCCTCGCAGAGCAGCGCATGCAGTCTGACTCTAAGCTTGACCTAAAAAGGAGATATGATACAGTCGTAACCCTTTTTTAAATTGCTAGCAGGGTAGGTGGAAGGCAGGGGATACCAGGAGGGAGGGAAGGAATGGGTGTTTGGGGCAACATGGACAATGAATGGTGTGGGAATTAAAGCACTTTTTTGTATTATTTCAGGCTGGAGGTACAGCTCTGCCAAGTATCATGCGTCAGGGGTTAGACGAATGCAGTACAGCATGGAAGTCCTCATCATCACACTAAAATGCTTAGTCATGCATTTATAGCACCTCCTATCACAGCTGCACTACTAGGCATAAGGATCTGCAAATAGGATCAGATCATTGCAAAAGCAATAGCAAAATGTGCTGCCAGTGAACCTGCATTATACAGTGCCACCTTCAAGGTTGAGTTTCTTCACTACCAATAATGAACAAAAATTGTCATCACCCAGCATAGGGAGCCTCAGGTTCTGGCTGCAGTGCAAAATAAAGCTGATCCTCAGGAACCAAGCCATGTGACATGCCATGGCTAATTCTGCGAAACAGACTCTTACAATTACATCCTCTCTGGAGAGTAGTAATCACCCTGAGACTACCCTGCAGTGCACTGCCCTCTGCTCAGACTGAGAGTGATGACGAGTCCAGGGTGAGGCGACTTGCCCAGTTGTATTTCAAAAACTGGTGCCACCTGCACTGCACCGTCAGTGACAGTTAACTCAATTCCACAAACTCAGTGATTGGATGATGATTGGCCAGTGACCCAGCAACAGAAGGGCAAAATTATGTTTTTGTGTTACTGCACATTGTGTGCTCCCCTGCAGACATAGAGTGAGTGGGGCTGTCGGCACCTCTCAGGCCACACAGCGCTATAGACTCCCGGCCTCATTGGCAGTGCTTTGTTTGTACTAACTTTCATTTTATAGCAGATTACAGTATCTTTTCAGATTTTTTACATCAATGCCACAAGATTTTACATCCGGTTCCTTAGGGGATACCATATATAATGGCCTATACCGGCTATACTATCTGGTATTCCCTGTGTTTCTGCTGTTAGAACTTACCAGTATTCAATTTGACATGGTCTTATGTTGGATGGGTGAGAACAGTATTTCTATGCCAAAGAGCAACCTTCCTTTTGCTTTCCAACATCGTTTACTAAGGGGATATCAAATACCATGGCTCAAGCATTGCTGTAATAACTGATATCCCCTAAGTTTCATGGGTTACCCTTTAGCCATAGCCACTTGAAGTTGTCTTTTATTTGATAGCAGACAACAGTATCTTTCACATTTTTTTACATCATTCTGCAAGATTGTACGTATGGTTCCTTTAGGGGATACCATTATAATGGCCCATACCGCCTATAATATTTGATATCCCCTGTGTTTCTTGGGTTAGAACTTACCAGGATTCAATTTGATATAGTCTTATGTTGGATGGGTGAGCACAGTACTTTTGTGCCGAATAGTGTCCTTCCTTTTGCTTTTCAACATTGTGTACTATAGGGATACCACATATTATGGCTCACGCCTTGCTGTAATATCTTGTAACCCCCACGTTTCATGGGCTACCCTTTAGCCATTGGCCACTTGAAGTTGTCTTTTATTTGATAGCAGGCTACAGTACCTTTTCAGATGGTTTACATCATTCCAGAAGATTGTACATCTGGTTCCCTTAGGGGATACTAAATATTATGGCTTACTCATTGCTGGAATATCTTGTATCCCCTACGTTTCATGGATTATCCTCTAACCATTGACCACTTGAAGTCGCCTTTTACTTGATAGCAGACTACAGAAACTTTTTGAATTTTTTACAGTGTTCCACAAGATTGTTTGTCCGGTTCCCTTAGGGGATACCATATATAATGGCCTAAACCGGCTATAACATCTGGTATCCCCGGTGTTCCTTGGTTTAGATTTTACCAGGATTCAATTAGACACGGTCTTATGTTGGATCGGTGAGCGGAGTATTTCTATGCTGATTATACCCCTTCATTTTGCTTTCCAACATCATTTACTAGGGGGATACCAAATATTATGGCTCACACATTGCTGTAATATCTTGTATCCCCTATGTTTCATAGGTTACCCTTTAGCCATTCACCAGTTGAAGTTACATTTTATTATATAGCAGATTACTGTATCCTTTAAGATTTTGTACATCAATCCCACGAGATTTTACAGCCGTTATCCTTAAGGGATACCCCATATAATGACCTATACTGACTATAATATCTGGTATCCCCTGTGTTTCTGGGGTTAGAACTTACCAGCATTCAATTTGACATGGTCTTATGTTGGATTGATTAGCACAGTATTCCCACAGCAAATAGCACCCTTCCTCTATCTAACCAACATCGCTTACAATAGGGATACCATATATTATGGCTCACGCATTGTTGGTATATCTCATACCCCCTACGTTTTATGGGTTACCCTTAAGCCATTGACCACTTGAAGTTGTCTTTTACTTGATAGCAGACTACAGTAACTTTTCACATTCTCTGCACCATTCCTCGAGACTTACCTCTGGTTCCCTTAGGGGATACCATATATAATGGCCTATACTGGCTATAATATCCGGTATCCCCTTTGTTTCTGGGATTAGAATTTACCAGTATTCAATTTGACATGGCCTTATGTTGGATGGATAGGCACAGTATTTCGATGGCAAATATCAACCTTCCATTTGCTTTCCATCATCGTTTACAATGGGGATACCAAATATTATGGCTCATGCATTGCTGTAATATCTTGTATCCCCAATGTTTCATCAGTTACCCTTTAGCCATTGACCACTTGAAGTTGCCTTTTGTTTGATAACAGAGTATAGTAACCTTTCACCGTTTTTTTACATCATTCCACCAGATTTTACATCCGGTTCCCTTAAGGGATACCAAATATAATGGCCTATAGCAGCTATAATATGTGGTATCCCTGGTGTTTCTTGGTTTAGAACTTACCAGGATTAAATTAGACATGGTCTTAAGTTGGATGGGTGAGCACAGTACTTATATGCCAAATAGCAACCTTCCTACAGTTTTCCAACATCGTTCACTATGGGCAAATATTATGGCTCACGCATTACTATAATATCTTGTATCCCCTACGTTTCATCGGTTACCCTTTAGCCATTGACCACTTGAAGTTGCATTTTGTTTGAAAACAGACTACAGTATCTTTTCATATTTTTTTACATCAGTCCACAAGATTGTACATCCAGTTCCCTCAAGGGATACCTCATATAATGGCCCATACTGCCTATAATATTTGGCATCCCCTGTGTTTCTTGGGTTAGAATTTACCAGGATTCAATTTGACATATTCTTATGTTGGATGGGTGAGCACAATATTTCTGTGCAAAATAGCTGCCTTCTTTTGCTTTCCAACATCGTTTACTATGGGGATACCAAATATTATGGCTCAAACATTGCTGCAATACCTCATATCCCCTCCGTTTCTTGGATTACCCTTTAGCCATTGGCCACTTGAAGTTGTATTGTATTGTATTGTATTGCAGTCTTATATAGCGCAAAACACTGTCACCCAAAGGGTATCCTGGCGCTTCGACAAAACAAACTAGCACACGGTCACAGAGATCACGCTACTCTAGGAAAGAGATACGTTTTTAAATTTCTCTTAAAAGATGGAAATTCACTTTGGCTCCTCAATGGAAGCGGAAGAGAATTTCAAAGACTAGCAGCGGCAAAGCTGAAAGATCGACCTCCTATTTTTAACCTCTGAAACCTGGGAACCGTTACCAGGCATGCAGAGGAAGAGCGCAAGGTTCGTGAAGCAATGTACCAGGAAAAAAGATTCTGCAACAGAACAGGTCCCTGTCCATGCAGCGCCTTAAAGACCAAACACGAGGCCTTAAAAAGAATCCGTTGCTGGACAGGTAGCCAATGGAGGTCACGCAGCGCTGCGGTGGACGAGGCAATGCGGGGGCGAGACAAGGCCAGCTTGGCTGCCATGTTTTGTATCCGTTGGAGCTTACCAACCAAGTTCTTAGGTGCACCCAAGAGCAGTGCAATAGTCCAACCTGCTCAGTATGATCCCCGCACAGCTTCAGGTCTAGCCGAAGCTGGGAGCATGGGAAGGACTTTGCGTAGCATACGGAGCAGCACCATGCATGTGGCAAAAAGTTATCTTTTATTTGATAGCAGACTACCGTATCTTTTCACATTTTGTACATCATTCCACAAGATTTTACATCCGGTTCCCTTAGGAGATACTAAATATTAAGGCCCACGCATTGATGTAATATCTTGTGTGCCCTACATTTTATTTAAGGGTTACCCTTTAACCATTGACCACTTGAAGTCGCCTTTTACTTGATAGCAGACTACAGTAAATGTTCACATTTTTTACATTGTTCCACAAGATTGTATGTCCGGTTCCCTTAGGGAATACCATATATAATGGCCTATACCGGCTATAATATCTGGTATCCCCTGTGTTTCTAGTGTTAGAACTTACCAGTATTCAGATTGACATGGTCTTATGAGGGATAGGTGAGCACAGTACTTCAATGTATTCGTTTTGCTTTACAACATTGTTTACTATGTGGATACCAAATATTATGGCTCATGCCTTGCTATAATATCTCGTATCCCCCATGTTTCATAGGTTACCCATTAGGCATTGGCCACTTGAAGCTGTATTTTATTTTATTGCAGGCTACAGTATCTTTTCAGATGTTTTACATCATTCCAGAAGATTTTACGTTTGGTTCCCTTAGGGGATACTAAATATTATGGCTCACTCATTGCTGTAATATCTTGTATCCCCTACTTTTCATGGGTTACCCTTTAACCACTGACCACTTGAAGTCGCCTTTTACTTGATAGCAGACTACAGTATCTTAGTACAATTTTTACATCATTCCACAAGATTTTACATCTGGTTCCCTTAGAGGATACCACATATAATGGCCTATAGCAGCTATAATATCTGGTATCCCCAGTGTTTCTGGGGATAGAACTTACCAGTATTCGATTTGACATGGTCTTATGTTCGATGGGTGAGCACAGTATATCAATGAGAAATAGCACTGTTTCTTTTGCTTTCTAATATCAGATACTATGGGGATACCAAATATTCTGGCTCTAGCTTTGTGGTAATATCGAGTATACCAAATGTTTCATGGGCTACCCTTATACATTCACCAGTTGAAGTTGCATTTTATTTGTTAGCTGACTACATTAGCTTTTCACTTTTTTTACATACTTCCACAAGATTTTACAACTGGATTCCTTAGGGGATACCAAATACAATGGCCTTTACCGTCTATAATATTTGGTATCCCCTGTGTTTCTTGGGTGAGAACTTACCAGGATTCAACTTGACATGTTCTTACGTTGAATGGGTGACCACTGTATTTCTTTGGCAAATAGTACCCTTGCTTTTGATTTACAATGGGGATACCAAATATTATGGCTCCTGCATTGCTGTAATATCTTGTATCCCGTACGTTATATGGGTTACCCTTTAGCCATTGGCCACTTGAAGTTGTCTTTTTATTTGACAGCAGACTACAGTATCTTTTCACATTTTTTACATCATTCCACAAGATTGTACGTCCGGTTCCCTTAGGGGATCCTATATATAATGGCCTGTACGGCCTATAATATTTGGTATCCCTTTGTATCTTGGGTTACAACTTACCAGGATTCAATTTGGTCTTATGCTGGATGGGTGAGCACTGAGGTTCTATGCTGAATATAACCCTTCCTCTTGCTTTCCACCATCGTTTACTACGGGGATACCAAATATTATGGCTCACGTATTGCTGTAATATCTCGTATCCCCTAAGATTCATGGGATACCCTTTAGCCATTGACCACTTGAAGTTGTCTTTTACTTGAGAGCAGACTACAGTAACCTTTCGCATTTTTTCATCACTGCACAAGATTGTTCCTCCGGTTCCCCTGGGGAATACCATATATAATGGCCTGTACCAGCTATAATATTTGGTATCCCCTGTGTTTCTTGGGTTAGAACTTACCAGGATTCAATTTGCCATAGTCTTATGTTGGATGGGTGAGCACAGTACTTGTATGCCAAATAGCTTCCTTCCTATTGCTTTCCAATATCTTTTACTATGGGAATACCAAATATTATGGCTCATGCATTGCTGTAACACCTCGTATCCCCTACGTTGCATGGGTTAACCTTTAGCCATTGGCCACTTGAAGTTGTCTTTTATTTGACAGCAGACTACAGTATCTTTTCACATTTTTTATATAATTGCACAAGATTTATATATCTGGTTCCCTTAGGGGGTACCAAATGTAGTGGACTATAACAGCTATAACGTCTGGTATCCCCAGCATTTCTGGGATTAGAATTTACCAGTATTCAATTTGACATGATCTTATATTGGATGGTGAGCACAGTATTTCTATGGTAAATAGCACCCTCCCTTTTGCTTTCCAACGTCGTTTACAATGGGGATACCAAATATTATATCTTGTATCCCCATTTTTACATCATTCCACAAGATTGTGCGTCCGGTTCCCTTAGGGGATCCTATATATAATGGCCTATACGGCCTATAATATTTGGTATCCCCTTTGTATCTTGAGTTACTACTTACCAGGATTCAATTTGACATGGTCTTATGCTGGATGGGTGAACACAGAGGTTCTATGCTGAATATAAATATTATGGCTCATGCATTGCTGTAATATTTCGTATCCCCTAAGTTTCATGGGATACCCTTTAGCCATTGACCACTTGAAGTTGTCTTTTACTTGATAGCAGATTACACTAACCTTTTACATTTTTTCATCATTTTACAAGACTGTACGGCCGGTTCCTTTAGGGGATACCATATATAACGGCCTATATTAGCTAATATCTGGTATCCCCAGTGTTTCTGGGGATAGAACTTACCAGTATTCGATTTGACATGGTCTTATGTTGGATGTGTGAGCACCGTATTTCTATGGCAAATAGCACCCTCCCTTTTGCTTTCCTACATCGTTTACAATGGGGATACCAGATATTATGGCTCACACATTGCTTTAAAATCTCGTATCCCCTAGGTTTCATTGATTACCGTTTAGCCATTGCCCACTTGAAGTTGTCTTTTATTTGATAACAGACTACAGTATCTTTTCATATTTTTCACTTCTTTCCACAAGATTGTATGTCTGGTTATCTTAGGGGATACCAAATATTGTGGCCTATAACAGCTATAATATCTGGTTTCCCCAGTTTTTTTGGGATTAGAATTTACCAGTATTCGATTTGACATTGTCTTATGTTGGATGGGTGAGCACATTATTTCTATGGCAAATAGCACCCTCCCTTTTGCTTTCCAACATTTTTTACAATGGGGATACCAAATGGCTCACGCATTGCTGTAATATCTTGTATCACTTACGAATCATGGGTTATCCTTTAGCCATTGACCACTTGAAGTTTCCTTTTACTTGATAGCAGACTACAGTAACCTTTCAAATTTTTTCATCCTTCCACAAGATTGTTCATCCGGTTCCTGTAGGGGATACCATATATAATGGTCGATACATGCTGTAATATTTGGTATCCCCTGAGTTTCGTGGGTTAGAACTTACAATGATTCAAATTTACATGGTCTTATGCTGGATGGTTGAGCATAGAGTATCTATGCTGAATATAACCCTTCCTTTTACTTTCCATCATCGTTTACTATGGGAATACCAAATATTATGGCTCACGGTTTGCTGTATTATCTCATATCCCCTACGTTTCATTGATTACCCTTTAGCCATTGGCCACTTGAAGTTGTCTTTTATTTGATAACAGACTCAGTATCTTTTCATATTTTTTACATAATTCCACAAGATTTTACGTCTGGTTCCCTTGAGGATACCATGTATAATGGCCTATACTGCCTATAATATTTGGTATCCCCTGTGTTTCTTGGGTTAGAACTTACCAGGATTCAATTTGAAATGTTGGATGGGTGAGCACAGTACTTCTGTGCTGAATACCGGTCTTCCCTTTGCTTTCCAACATCGTTTACTATGGGGAGAACAAATTTTATGTCTCACATGTTGCTGTAATATCTGGTATCCCTTATGTTTCATAGGTTACTCTTCAGCCATTGGTGAATTGAAGTATCTTTTCATATTTTTTACATCATTCCACATTCCACATTGTCTTATGTTGGATGGGTGATCACAGTACTTCTTTGCCAAATAGTGTCCTTCCTTTTGTTTTCTAACATCGTATAATATCTCGTAGCCCCTATTTTTCATCAGTTACCCTTTAGCCGCTTACCAGTTGAAGTTGCCTTTTATTGTATAGCAGATGGCAGTATCTTTTAGGATTTCTTACATGAATCCCACAAGATTTACGTCCGGTTCCCTTAGGGGATACCAGATAAAATGGCCTTTACGGGCTTTAATATCTGGTATCCCCTGTGTTTCTGGTGTTAGAACTCACCAGTATTCAAATTGATATGGTCCTATGTAGGATGGGTAAGCATTGTATTTCTCTGCGGTTTATAACCCTTCCTTTCTTTTTTTTCCAACACCGTTTACTATAGCGATACCAAATATTACGGCTCACGCATTGCGGTAATATCTCGCATCCCCTATGTTTCATCGATTACCCTTCAGCCATTGGCAACTTGAAGTTTTCTTTTATTTGATAACAGACTAAAGTATCTTTTCATATTTTTTACATCATTCCACAAGATTGTACGTCTGGTTCCGTTAGGGGATACCATATATAATGGCCCATACCGCCTATAATATTTGGTATCCCCTGTGTTTCTTGGTTAGAACTTACCAGGATTTAATTTGACATAGTCTTATTTTGGTTGGGCAAGCACAGTACTTCTGTGCCAAATAGTGGCCTTCCTTTTGCTTTCCAACATTGTATACAATGGGGATACCAAATATTATGGATCATGCATTGCTGTAATATCTTGTATCCCCTATGTTTCATGGATTACCTTTTAGTCATTGACCACTTAAAGTTGCCTTTTGTTTGATAAGAGACTACAGTATATTTTCAATTTTTTTTTACATTATTCCACAAGATTGTATGTCAGGTTCTCTATGGGGATATCATATATAACGTACTATACCGGCTTTAATATTTGGTATGCCCTTTATTTCTGGGGTTAGAACTTACCAGTATTCAATTTGACATGGTCCAATGTGCTATGGGTGAGCACAGTACTTCTATGCCAAATAGCACCATTCTTTTTCCTTTCCAACTTCTTTTACAATGATATACCAAATATGATGGCTCACGCTTTGCTGTAATATCTTGTATATCCTACATTTCATAGGGTAACCCTTTAGCCATGGACCACTTGAAATTTACTTTTATTTGACAGCAGACTACAGTATTTTTTCACATTTTTTTACAACATTTCCACAAGGTTTTACACATAGTTCCTTTAGGGAATACCCAATATAGTATCCTATAATATTTGGTATCCCAGTGTTTCTTGAGGCAGAACTTACTAGGATTCAATTTGGCACCCTTCGTGAGTTTTGCAACAACTTTTACCAAGGGGAAATTACATACTATGGCTCATGAATTGCTGTAAAATTGATTTATTTTATTTTAGAAGTTTTCTATAGCGCTGTCAAGACCCAGATGTAACAGAGCGCTTTACAGTAAGAGAATAGCATATAATCAACAGAAGCATGACATATGAAAGGTTTTGACAATCAACGAGTGTCACATTAAGAGCTGCATAAATGTACTGCAGAGCTTCTTTGGTTTCAGGGTTCAATGCGGGCACAAAGTTCTGGTGTTGCAGTCTGTTCCGTGTTAACTACAACCAAGGGAACGGATGAGGAACAAGGATTTGAGTTGGCGTTTGAATTCCACAAAGGACGGTATGGTTCTGATGTGCATAGGGATGGAGTTCCAAATTTTAGGGGCGTTTCCCGTGAAAGAGCAGTCCGATGTTCTTTTCTTTCTGGTTTTAGGTAGGATGAGCAGGAGGGAGTTAGAGCTTCTCAGATTCTTGGATTGGCCAGCTTTTTTGAGTTTTTTTGCCAAGTATTCGGGTTTGCCGGTATGGAGGGCTTTGTGGGTTAGGCAGGCCATTCTGAAGTTACTTCGCATTTCTACCGGTAGCCATTTGAGTTCTTTGAGTGCCGGGGAGATGTGATCAGATTTTTTGATGCCGGTGATCATTCTGGCTGCCGCATGTAATGTTGTTTTGATCAGTGCCAAGTGCGATTTAGGAATACCTGTTAGGATTGCGTTCCCATAGTCCAGTATTGACAGTACCAGGGATTGAGTGGCCAGTTTGAGATCCTTGTTAAGAATGTATGGTTTTTAATTTAACAAAAAAAAACAAAAAAAAATTACAAAAGAATGTATGGTTTGATTTTGTTTAGAAGTCTGAGGTTAAAGAATGCACTTTTGGCAGAGCTCTTAATGTGTTTCATCATGTTTAGTTTAGGGTCCAGGGTGACGCCAAGAGATGTAGTGTAGCTCCTATTTTCCCAATAGGCTCTGCGCATTGGAATAGTACCTACAGCAGTAAAGGCCTAGACCAGACGTTAACTAGGTCTACTACTGTCGATACTAGACTTAATTTTTGGGTTTGCCAGCGTAGCTCAGAGTTCGCTAGAAACTTTCTCGAATGTTCAAGGAGGAATTAACTTCCCTGATTAGACAAGAAGGGATTTAGTTTCTGACAACCATAGAACATGACAACTTTGCTCTCCCCTAATCAAGAGTCAATCTCGAGAGTCGTGTGAGCACAAGGCAATTATTTTACTCAGTCAGTACGTGCATTCTTAGTCTCATCAGAATGTAGAGAAAAGGAAGAGACGGGCGTGTTCAATAAAAGGTGTTATTTATTGATCAGTCTCTTTTCTCGTACAAGAGAAATGGATCGATATTATTGCAATACTTATAGTTAAGTAAAGTGCATACATTAAAAGCAATAGTATAAAATAATACTGTAAAAACATTGATATGGTTTCTGAGCCATATGATGTTTAAAATGATTAAAATATATTTACATACACATATACATTTGACTAAACGTACTCAACTGGTGTTTCTAAATACGCCTACCCCGAGTACCTGACCTAAGTCTAATGCGTGGGCGGGAATAGAAAGTTACAGTTTAAGTTAAGTTTGTTTTTGCCAAGTGAATAACTAAAGAATTCTCTGTGAGGGGTTATTCAGTTCTGTACCTGGAAGTTAGGATGAATGAGGAATGGTATCTCTTTCTCTGCTCTCGATATTCCAGGCTGCCTGCGAGGGCTGCCCAGAAACGCCGGTGCTGGGTCTCTCGGCTTGAGATAGCAGCGCGTCTCTCAGCGCGTCAGGAAGGCGGGGCTGCTGCCAGCGGGGTCTGCTTCTGCTCTCGGCTTCGGCAAGTGTGGCTGCTCCGTCTTGTCACCACGCGTGTGTTTGCATAGGGCAAGATCGGCAATATTTATACCTTAAAGGTGCCGAGATTGACGTAAAGATGGACATAGATACGTCAATAAAGATGTCATGCGACTTGCTCGTTAGCACATTCTTTACTAAAGTTCTCTGTGAAATCAAAACAATGGCCGCACGGATTTTCCAGGTTGTCATAGGTTTGATTTGTTATGAGAACGTCGTATGCCTTATCAGGGGCTGGAGGAATGTCGCTTGTCTAATTAGATCTCAAGCGTTATGACCTAATCAGATAACACGTTCCTGTGCCGTAGTGTGACTGCGTCAGATAACGGTATCTGCATCATGGGGGCTGTTCTTGCCTCATGGGCTGACTGTTAGTTAACTTGATAGTTAGTTTAACCAGAATAGGGTCAGGAATAGGGGGATCGATTCAGAACCTATAGGAATACACGACACCCACTCCACGCTAACTATGGTCATATTTACTAATCTATGCATAGTATAACATAGTACAACATACTATAGACAATAGTGTATACCTTACCACCCCAAAATACATAAATGCATTTTGAAATTTTCAAATATACTGAAAAATTGCAGTCATATATATTGTATGCACTTAAGCTATGAATTAAATGCAAAAGTAAACACGCATTTGTATGCATTATTGCTAATTTGGTATTTGAAAAATACACATGAAATGGCTCTTAATATAGCTATACAGAAAGGAAGTTCGAGACCATCTCATCACATAATAAAATATTTGTGAACATCCCAGCGGGCAACTAAAGTTTATAGAGTATCTAAAAATAGGAATATTAGTTCTCTAGGAATAGTTTCTTACTTTAAGCAGAAGATAAGTGTCCCGAAAAATTTGTGAAAAATAATTTGGGGCTGCTAAAAAATTGTTGTCCGTGAACTGGTGGGAAGAATTGTTCATGTGACTTTATTTTTAAAGTTGAAGGCCGAATTCCGGGAACGCCGTGTGCGAGCTTGCTCAAAAGTCTCTATTTCTGTTCTGGAGAGAACATCATATCATTAAGGCTTTCGAAAAAACTGTCAACAGCTTCATGGGAAAGTTCCACTAAGTCGGAAATAGGGGTAACCATGCATTCGTGCGCATGATTGTCTGCATTGACATTCTGATTTGCATCAATGACAGAAGGTCGTACCTGTTCGATGCTGCTTTCATCTTGAACTTCACTACTCTTCAATCGCAGTGGTGAAGATTCCAGGAATGCCGTCATCAGGATTGGCAGCCTTTGAGGGCAGCACAAAGCGTGAACCTTGGTAGGAACCAACAGTGTATCTGCATCCACTGGCGCATCCGATTGTAGCGTCAGACAGGTGTCTAACACGCATTCTTCTCCGCATAGCAGACACCTTAGTACAGGTAAAACACACCTTTGCCACATTGGTCGAAATGATAGAAACCAGGTCATGTTTAGGTCTCTAAGCCGGGAGAGTCCCAGGATTTTTGATATCCGGTCCCGGTATCCAATGGCTAGGATCGTATCTTCCATTGTCGCGAGAGTTTGATCTGTGACATGGGTTGCCATAACGAAAAATAAGGACTAAGAATAGGATTCCTGCAATTAGTCCCAGGATCAGGGGAAGTCCGCCAAAAATCGAATGGACGAAATCTGGAAAAATACCCAGTATGGCTTTGAATGGTGTTAATGCCATCGAAAATACTGTCTTAAATACCTTTGAGACCCCAGTGGTATCAGAAATATTTAAGATTTCGCTCAGGATTTCCGCGAAATGTACGGGGGAATTAGTTGATAATAATGTATGTATCTCTGCAGTCGTCCTTGCGACTTGTAGATCATACGTTTCTTTTGATGACGTGAGCCTTGTAGGCGTCTGAAGAAGCACTGTTTTCATTCTGCTTAAAGTATCTATTCGAATAGAAGTAATTTTCAAATTGGGCCATGCCCTTGCCTCCCTGTCTGGAAAGGAGCTGGGGAATAAAGAACGTCCACAGCACTTGACCTTCGCCGTCGTAGTGACTAGATAAGGAGTCCCGGGCATAAGACTACAACATCTGCGGTCTACAATAAGAATGTAACTCCCATTATAGAGTCTTTGAAAGAATGGTTCTATTTCAGTTGCAGGTGCGCCTTGCTGGTGACATGAAAGGTTGTACGAATTCCCTTCACAGGCTCCGTGCAAACTAATACCGTTACACAGAAGCGTGCCGCTTAGTGACATATCACAATTGTTGCCACTAAGAAACACTTTCTGTCCTTTATTACTGACACATGCATGTGAATAGGGCAGGTTCCAAGTTGTTTTAAGGTACCCCTTTCCCAATTTCTCGTACATGCCAGCCTGTATATATTTTTGGCAGTATTGAAACCTGAAGGTTGAGATTGGAATATTTATGATTCCGTGTATTATCCATTCACTGACAGGTCGTTCTGACATTGTCATTGGTAATCTTTCTAGTTTTTCAATGCTCAAGATTGTATAATCAGCACCCTTTTGCGCCATACCGATTTGTCTATCAGTAAGGTTAAAGATTTGGAATAGTGACGTTGTGTTGATTAAACGCCAAGGCACATAGCCTGAACGCAGATTTTGCAACGTCCAGCCAAGCTGTACAATAGAACGCAATTGTGACTGACCATGTTGTAATAACAGTAAGTCTTGCGATAATATATCGATTGCTGACGACACAATGCTGTCCAAAGAAATAATTCTGGAGGACAGAGTCATTAACCCATTGTCCACTACAGATAGTGATTTTTCCAAATTAATACGGTCAATTTCCCGTATTCTTTCTGCTGTCTCAATTTGAGTAACCTTCCAGGCCTCATTGTATGCTGCATATACAGAGGATGCTATGAAACGCTTTTGACGCTGTTTGCGTGGTCCCATTATGAAATCACGCAAGTCAGCACCATCAGTAAGTCAAGTTAAGTGTTGCTTAATTTCAGGCAGTGTGGAAGTTTGTAGCCACTGAAGGCATAATTTGCCCACACTGTATGTTGTTATTATCCCTGGGTGATGTCTTTGGGGATATCTAGGGTCTGGCCTGGTCATTTTGAAACCCTGTGTTTTATTCAGGAATCTATCTTGACAGTTATTTGTATCTGTGGGCCAGATCAACCATTGTTTCCAATCAGGATGTGTTCTGTTTTGGTTTAGTATATGGTTTACGTCTATCTCTTCATCTGTATCAGAGCTATTGCTAAACATTGTTGGCTTTGGAATAGACGGTTTAATTAAATCTTTGATTTTGGCTAAGCCAAGACAGGTGGTTTGTTGAACAGTGTCATTTAAAAATATCATTTGTTCTGGGATCATGCCGGCTCTAAACAAAGCTTCTATACCCTGTACTTGCCAATCTTTTGTACACCAAAAACTTTTTAAATCAACATTTTTGTCCCAATAATCAAATCCAAATGTATTCATTTTTTCAAAGAATGAATCTGAATATATCAATTTTGTGTTGGTTATCATGGTTTTCATCCCTGTCTTGTTTGACAATTTAAAATAAAATGTTTCAGCATTACTTGTGTTAAAACCTGAAAAATATGAATATTTGTCATATACGGTTCTAGAGCTCCCTTTTGGAGGTGTAGCACAATGTTCCCATTGATTATAACTTAAAACATTTCTAGGTTGTTCAGATTTATGTAAAAAATGGTTACCATAATGGTTATAGCAATACATACTATCATAATTTGTAGAACCTTGCAAATAATCATGTTTTGTAAATTTAGCAGACATTACTAAGTCAGACATCATGTTGTTAATACTTTCGAAGTCCCAATCATCAGCAAATGAGTTTGTTTTTGGAAAGTCACTCAAGGAGATCTTGATTTGGTGTGGATATTTCAGGATCTCGACCGGACCATAAATTTCATAGTCAGTATTGTCCCAGGCTACCCCACCAGGTATAGGATTGGCTGTGAAGTTGGCTGAAGAAAGTTCTCTTTTCTCGACGTGTGAAGATGTGTGTGGTTTGAGGACCAAGTTGATGTTCTGACTTGCTGTGTCCATTTTAGCATATTTTCCCTCAATGAAGCGTCCCAAAGTAAATACCATGATGAGCCAAAGTATGAGGATAAATGCACCAAAACCCACCCAAAATTCAATCCATGGAGAAACCAGATATGTTTCTTTCAGATGTTTCAAAAGTTCCTTCGCTTTGTCTTTAAAGGATTTTGATGATGGCTGTGTCTTTGATTCACTGAAGCCGTCAGAGGAATCATCGAAGTTCATGAAGTAACCGGATGCAGTTCTGTCAATTGTTCCAATTGGTTCAGGATTTCTGTTTTTTGCATTTTCACTTGGTACTTCAGTATAGATTGGTGTGTCTCTGCTAAATGTCTTTATTTGGGTTTTCAGAGGTCTGAGTTCTATTGCATTGTTGCATAGTCCTTCTTGTTCTTCTTTAGGCGTTTCGAATGTGATGAGCCTTTTTGTTAGGACCTCTGTGCTGGTAGCAAACCTTGGTGTTCTGCTACTTATTGGGAGTCCACTTGGCCTACTGTTTGTTATCGGCCACATGTTGTGGTTTTACCAGGTCGATGGATACAACTCGGTTCTCCTTTTTACCAGCAAGTGGCGGTAGTACAACTGATCTTGTCCCGTTGACAGACAAGACAGGAACTGCTTTTCTGTAGGAAGGCCCAAATTCCTTCTTTACCGCAATCTTTTCCCTGACTAGATCCCCGACTTTTGGAATCCAGACAGGTCTTGCTGGGACAGGTGGTGATTCTTCAGTGGTCGTTGGCTGTTGTTTCAACTGTATGTTGCTCAGGTCTTTTCTTGTTTTGTTTAAGTCCTGCAAAATAGCCAAACGGTCTTTGACATCAAAGCTTTTTTCTTTAACCACTGAAGTCTGACTATCAAGGTCAGAGATAATCATCCTAGTTCCAAATAATAATTCGTACGGACTGAATCCCTTCAGAGAATTTCTTGGCAAGTTATTTAGACTACGTTGGACACTTATTAGATGTTTGACCCACCCAGCTCCCGAACCTAATATCCTTTCCATTATAGATTGCTTTCTGCCTTGGTTTTTTCTTTACACCATCCAGTACCCTCAGGAAGGAAGTGAGAAGATTCCCGCTGGGCTGTGCTCATTTGGCCATGTTTCCCCCCAGGCTGGTGTGCCAGAGTGAAAACAATGGTCGAACGTAACATGCTCTTAGCGTATATGCCATTTAGACTCGCAAATCTTGTATAATAGTCCGGACGTCAGCCGAGTGCTGGTGATCTACATTATAAGTGGAAACTAGCCTGTATATGTTAATCGCAAGCCATTCTTTTTGCTGGTAATATTATCTGCCTTGATACGACGAGGTATTAAACTGTTTCTCTCCCCACTGCGATCTCTGTTGCAGTTTGGGCAGTTTTTTACAAACATGGTGTAGTGCAGGCTCATGCCTGGCCACCAGTACTGTGATTGTAATTCTTCCAGAGAATCTTTTAATTTAAGGTGTCTGTGACCCTCGCCCATGTGTGCGTCTGCGATTAACAAGTTTCTCCTGTCCATGTTTGGAATCACTCTATCCCCCACTCCAGGGATTCGAGCAAAAGGGACGGAGTTCGCATCGATTATGTATGTATAATTGAGTGGATAGTTGATCGGTAACGCTGAGCAGTCGCCTTTTGATGACGTTTTCACCGCCAGCATTGTTTCACCGTCAATGTATTTTAATGTACGCTTTTTTCGATCTACGGGAGCCGGTTTAGTGGCTGCCGCTGCGGCTGTTTCAGCCAATGAATTCCCTACAACGTGAACGCCATCACGCTGATGACTCAGTGAGTGTGTCACGTGAGCCTTTGGTAGTTCTTTTTGTAAAAGAGCTACTTGTTCCCAGAGCAGTTTCTGCTTTATTGGTGCATCTGTGTCATCTTTGTAACCGTTCTGAATCCATGTCTTCAAATCCTTGTTATATGCTTTGACGCAGTAATATGAATCTGACACTATAAGTGTCGGGAATTCGCGATCCGCATTATCTAGCGCCATTTTCAAAGCTATTATTTCAGTTTGTAGTTCTGAATTAGTTTCTACTGAGTGTGATTTTGTTAATAGAGGTCTTAGTTTACCTCCGCGCCACACTTCTTTTGTAATCTCACATGTGGGGTTGTATGCTTGTTCTCCCCAAACGGAGGGTTGAGCATGTCCGTCTGTATAGATTACACAGGCGTAATGTCGTAGAGGCAGAATGTCGATTGGCAGAGGATACGTCTTTTCATATTTTAGATTTTTTAATTCTTCTAGTTCTGGATCAAAGTAGTAGTATACTTTGTCCGTTGTGATTGAATTCACCCATTGTATCCATTCCGGATTCAATGTTGTTGTTGGTAAATTACAAGGTGTTGTTAGTGCCTCAAAGGCTGATTCTGCTGTTCTGACTGTGATATGTCTACCGTCAGCTATGTCTTTTTCTCTAGCTATTGCGGTTTGAACTGCACGAATGATTTTTTCTGTATTACTGAATTTCTGTTCAGCTTCTGTGTACAAGTGTGATTTGAATGCAATTGGTACCTTTTCTCCTTCATTAGAAGTCAGGTATGTGAATCCGCATCTCCCTGGGATGACTCGAATCACAAGATTGCGTGTGTTATCACGTGTTTCTAATTTTGTTTTAATTAGCATGTCTGTTTGTAAGGATCTCAAAATTTCTGTGTGTGTTTGAGTCCAATTGGATCTTTTAAAGTCTGGTTTAATTAGATCATAAAGGGGTTTGACCCTTTCTGCGTAATTTGCAATGTATGTTCTTCCGAAATTTAGGAAACCTAGAATTGACTGTAGGTTTTTTAGTGTTTTAGGAGCTTGGATTACGGCACATTTCTCTAGGAAATTGTCTGCCAGGCTTTTGCCTTCACTTGATAACTCATATCCTAAGAATAGGACCGTCAGATGGGCAATTCTGGACTTTTTAAAGTTGAATTTGTAACCCTCTGCAGCGAACCCAAGTATTATGGTGTTCACCCTTTCCAAATGATTCTCCAAGTCATCATCTGTTAAGTAAATGTCATCGACATAAGATAATGCTTCATCATCATATAGTTGTAGTAATTCTGTTACTCTCGCTGAGAATACCCCCGGGCTGTTCTTGTACCCCTGGGCTAACCGACAGAATTGTTTTTGAGTGCCATTTACTGAGAATGCAGTTAAATATCTGCTCTCTGGTGCTATGTTTTGACAAAAGAATCCATTGGAGATGTCCAAGGTTGTTTTGTATTTTTTGCGCACTATGTTATTCATTAGTGCAGCACTGTGTGAGTTTTGCACTGCAAAGGTTTTGCAACATGTGTTAAGGTGTCGGTAATCCAAAACTAGATGATATGAATTGTCTGGTTTGGAGACCGGAAACAAAGGATTGTTCATTTGTGAGGTGCAAGTTTCAATCACCCCCTGGTATTCTAGCTGATCTAGTATTTCATTTACCTGTTTTTTAGCTTCTTGCTTAATTGGGTACTGCCTTTGTGCAGTAGGTTGTGATTTTAACTGGATTTTGTGAGGAGGGGAGTCCTCATCCCATCCTACATGATTTTTATATAAAGCAGATGCTAAGGCCACTGCCCACTTTCTAGCAAGTGTGTATTTTTTATGAATCGGGATTTGATTCGAGAAGGCAGGCATAATTACTTCTTCGCCATGAGGGCACTCCCTGACAAACTCTGGTGGCCAGTCTTTTTCAGCTAGAAGGATGTCATAACCCTTTGAGAGGTTATCCCAAAATAGTCCCCTTATTTTCCTAGTCTTATCTCCCTCTATACGTAATGTTATCTCGTATATCTTGTGGGGCTTGCTAACTCTGGTGTCTGCAGTTTCCACTTGAAGGTATTCATTCGTGTCCACTGTCTCCAGATGATTCATAAGGACTTTGCGAGCTATGCTCACCTCTGCTGCGCTGTCTAGCATTGTCTGAGCCCACTCTCCGTTTTTCAGTTGTGTCCTCAGTATTCTCGGCATTTTTAACTACCTTGATACTGGCTACCTTCTTTTTTGGAAATTGTAATTTCTTTTTTAGTTGAGCAGGTTCCTTGTCTTTGGACTTGGCGTGCTCTTCTGATCGTCCTCTTCTTTCCGATTTCTGCGAGGAAGTCTGAAAAGATTGAGAGGGACGTGTATCAATGTCTTGATATCTATCAGGTTTTTTAATATTATCCCTATTTCTAAGGTTATATCTATTCCCAGAGGGGTCACTCTGCTGTGACCTCTGTCTTTGGTTTGGAGATTTCTCTCTTCGCCTGGGAGACCTCCCTCGGGACTGGAATTTCTTTTCTTTAGGATTGGATTGTTTGTTTCCATCCCAGTTCTTTTTTGGTGAATTATTATTAAAAAATATTTTTTCTGGACTTTCAGTCAGTTGCAGTTTTACTGGTATTCCACCTAAACTATCTCTACCTAGTTCTTCATAGGATTTTTCTATGATTCTGGCAATTTCAGCTGGTTGGTCTGCTATATCTGTCTCTTTTAACCTCTGGCGGATCGCCACGTTTGCTGCTTCACCTTTTATATTGGCTAATAATATAGCCGAGACCTGCTTGAAGTCTTTTAGTAATTTCATACCAAGGGTTAAAGCAGGTTCTGGACCGTATTCATCTTGAATTTGTTTTAGCACATCTGGTATTACCGAAATGGATGGAACACCGTGCGTTTTTGTGTAGATGGAAGCAAAGACTGTACCCCAAGTGTCACAGTCCTCAATGTGTGGTGCGATTCCCATTGGGAGACATATAGTCAGAATCCTGTGTTTTTCTAATGGGGTGGTGTCAGGAAACACCGCCTCTATTTGGGTAATTTTCTGTGCTAACCAGAATGGTATCTGTTCCCGTTTAGCTGGAACTTTACCTAGGCAGGATTGGATGTTCTGTGGTGTGATTTTATTTGTGTTCCCCTGGTGAGGGGTGAGCTGTGGATCTTTAATCGCTGGCTGAATTGTTGAAGTCCGCATTACATACTGAACTAATTGTCTATGAATTTTTAGTAATTGTTTTAGCTGTATTAACAGCTCTCCAGTTGACATTCCTTCGATGTCTGGGTGTGGTGTGTATCCGGCTAAGACCGGCCACGTTGCTCCTGGTCTTCCTAAAGGACCGAGTCTTGTAATGTGATTGTTATGTTTTAGGGCGCCATCAAATAAGAGCAAATGCTCTTGGAATTTGAGTGGTACTTCCACCTCCTCGAAAGGAGTGTACGTTTCAGGAGGTTCCTCTACTTTGAAATAGTGGAAGTACTTTGTTACAGCATTTGCTGCTGGAAAATGTATCCATGAATAGTATACCTCTGTCTGCCGATATTCGTGTGCCTCGATTACGAATATGACTGTGCCACCTCTAGGTGTCAGTCCATTTTCTATAAGTTTTAAGGTTATAGATCTCCTTTTAATGACCGGAATGAGTGTTATATTCGGGTCTGCTGCTTGCATGGTAGCATCAGCATCTGCGAGTTCAGTTGCTAATCTAACTGCCTCTCTTTCTTCATCACTGTCTCCCATTTTACCGACAGGATGGTATTATGTTTGTTTGCAGATCAGGTTTCTTTATGGAAACAGAGATTAGATGCACAATATTTTGGGACTGTTTTTATCCTTCAACGTTGACTATACCAAGAACCATACATAGGAGTTCCCGCCTGCGAGGTTTTGGAGGATATTACCTTTCACCCACTCCAGACGTCTTTGGAGAATTTGGGAAAAGGGGTCTGAGTGAGAAAGCACGACTGAGTTACTCTAAATGTCTTACGTTAGTTTTATCGCCCTTTCCAAACGCGTTGGGCGCCATGTAGTGTAGCTCCTATTTTCCCAATAGGCTCTGCGCATTGGAATAGTACCTACAGCAGTAAAGGCCTAGACCAGACGATAACTAGGTCTACTACTGTCGATACTAGACTTAATTTTTGGGTTTGCCAGCGTAGCTCAGAGTTCGCTAGAAACTTTCTCGAATGTTCAAGGAGGAATTAACTTCCCTGATTAGACAAGAAGGGATTTCGTTTCTGACAACCATAGAACATGACAACTTTGCTCTCCCCTAATCAAGAGTCAATCTCGAGAGTCGTGTGAGCACAAGGCAATTATTTTACTCAGTCAGTACGTGCATTCTTAGTCTCATCAGAATGTAGAGAAAAGGAAGAGACGGGCGTGTTCAATAAAAGGTGTTATTTATTGATCAGTCTCTTTTCTCGTACAAGAGAAATGGATCGATATTATTGCAATACTTATAGTTAAGTAAAGTGCATACATTAAAAGCAATAGTATAAAATAATACTGTAAAAACATTGATATGGTTTGTGAGCCATATGATGTTTAAAATGATTAAAATATATTTACATACACATATACATTTGACTAAACGTACTCAACTGGTGTTTCTAAATACGCCTACCCCGTGTACCTGACCTAAGTCTAATGCGTGGGCGGGAATAGAAAGTTACAGTTTAAGTTAAGTTTGTTTTTGCCAAGTGAATAACTAAAGAATTCTCTGTGAGGGGTTATTCAGTTCTGTACCTGGAAGTTAGGATGAATGAGGAATGGTATCTCTTTCTCTGCTCTCGATATTCCAGGCTGCCTGCGAGGGCTGCCCAGAAACGCCGGTGCTGGGTCTCTCGGCTTGAGATAGCAGCGCGTCTCTCAGCGCGTCAGGAAGGCGGGGCTGCTGCCAGCGGGGTCTGCTTCTGCTCTCGGCTTCGGCAAGTGTGGCTGCTCCGTCTTGTCACCACGCGTGTGTTTGCATAGGGCAAGATCGGCAATATTTATACCTTAAAGGTGCCGAGATTGACGTAAAGATGGACATAGATACGTCAATAAAGATGTCATACGACTTGCTCGTTAGCACATTCTTTACTAAAGTTCTCTGTGAAATCAAAACAATGGCCGCACGGATTTTCCAGGTTGTCATAGGTTTGATTTGTTATGAGAACGTCGTATGCCTTATCAGGGGCTGGAGGAATGTCGCTTGTCTAATTAGATCTCAAGCGTTATGACCTAATCAGATAACACGTTCCTGTGCCGTAGTGTGACTGCGTCAGATAACGGTATCTGCATCACGGGGGCTGTTCTTGCCTCATGGGCTGACTGTTAGTTAACTTGATAGTTAGTTTAACCAGAATAGGGTCAGGAATAGGGGGATCGATTCAGAACCTATAGGAATACACGACAGAGATTTAACAGAGTCTGCTAGAGTAAGATTCCCTTTGTGGAGAAGCGTGGCTTAATGGTTAGAGCGGCAGACCCTGATGCAGAGGTCTGGCCCGGGACCAGGGTTCAATTCCCGCCTTGGCGGCTCTTGGATTCAATTTCCCCGGACCTGATAATTCTCGCCTCGGTGCCTAGTCTAATCATGGGTCCCACTCTGTGACTCTGCACAATAGCTTGCTTAATTTCCACAATGGCCCCAGCAGCGCTGTGGATGCCTGGCTTCACCTTGGGGGTGCCCAGGAGTGGACATTTCACAGGAAAGCCAGGATGGGTTCCACAGCGGTATGAATACAGCGCTACGAGGCCTCCGTGTATAAGTGCACTATATAAATACTCTACCTTTACATTTACATTTACATTTGAGCGCATCAATTGCCTTTAGCCATTCGGTGATTTGAGGGTTGTCCTCCTTGTTCGAGATGAGGATTGTCTCGGTCTTGTCTGGATTTAGTTTCAGATGGTTGTTTGTTAGCCATTTCGAACATCTTTCAGGACATCATTTAGTCTTTGGATGTCAGTGAGAGAAGAGGTTTCCAGATATATCTGTGTATCATCCGCGTAGAGGTGGAAGCGGATGTTGGCTTTACTGAGTAACTTGGAGAGCGGTTCCATATAGATGTTAAAAAGCTGTGGAGAGAGCACCGATCCTTGGGGGAAGCCCTTGTTAACTTACTGGGTTTCAGAGGTGAAGTTCTTGATTTTTATTATTTGCGTGCGGTTGTGTATAAAGGAGGAGAACCACTTGAGAACTACCTCGCCGAGGCCAGCTCTTTCTTGGAGAGCCTTGATGAGGAGTTTGTGGTCCACTGTGTCAAATGCTGCCGAGAGGTCAAGGAGAATGAGGAGGCAGCATTTGTCTGAGTCTAGAGATCCATGGATGTCATCTATGATGTTCAGCATCGTGGTTTCTGTGCTGCAGCCTTTTCTAAAGCCAGACTGGTGGGGGTCTAGGAGGTTGATGTTGTCCAGGTGTTGTGTCAATTGATGAAGAACGCAACACTCAAGTGTTTTTGAGAGCAAGGGGAGGTTAGATATAGGTCTTAAATTGTTCAGATCTGTCGAGTCTAGACCGGGTTTTTTCAGCAGGGGTGTGACTTGCCCCATTTTAAGGCAATCAGGGACCACTCCATTTTTTAAGGAGCTATTTATGATTTTTCCCCATATAGGTGCAGAAGCGTGCTTCAGTTTCTTGATTAGTAGGGGAGGAATGGGATCTGAGATATGAGCTGATGGTTTGGAGGTCGAGATCAGCGAGATTATCTCTTTTTCTAGAACGGGGCGAAAGCTAAGCCAGGGGGTGAGAGAAGAGCCAGGAGAGAGGGCAAGGGGTACAGCCGAGCTGCTCTTCTTGGGGTGTGATTCGTTGATGTCTAATGATAGTTCGATTCTTGCGATCTTATCGTTGAAGAAGTGTGCAAAGTTGTTGCATAGTTCTTTGGACGCCTGTACAGATGAGGACACTGGCTTGGAGGTTTGTTGTCTGATGATGCTGTAAAGTTCCTTCGGTCTGTTTTTGGCCTTGTCCCGTGCCTCGCGGAAGAAGTTGGATTTCTTATTTTTGATGTGGTTGTTGTACTTCCTACGGGCTGATTTCAGTTGGTCATGAAGGATGGCAGTCGGGTTATTTCTCCATAGTCTTTCTTTGGCTCTTAAGTTTCTCCTTTCTGTGTTGAGGTCATTGTTGAACCATGTTCTGGATGGAGTGGTTCTGCTTCTTTTGAGCAGTATTGAAGCTAGTTTTTTGAGTATGGACAGTAGTTCGGAATTGTACCGATCAGTGAGATCTTTGGTGGAGAGGTGGGCTTTGTTGTCCGGGAGAAGTGAGCTTAACTGAGCTTCCAGGATATCCAGGGGTACTTGGGAGATGCTTCTCATCCATTTTGGGGGGTCGTGTGGAGGTTGGTAGGAGATAGTGGGGTAATTGATATGAAATAGGATCATGTGGTGGTCTGACCAGTCGACGGGAAGTATGTGGTTGACCGTGATAGAGTTCTTTTGCGAAATGATGGCATCCAATGTGGCTCCTTTGTAATGAGTTTCCTCAGTGCAGTGTTGTTTAAGGTTATTATCATCGAGGAGGCTGGATAGCGATTGAATTAGAGGATTGTGAGTCTCGTTCCATCGTGGATTCAGATCACCAAGAATTAGGTTATTGGAGTCGGCAAGTGCGCCTTGTGCTATCAGGTCGGATAGTTGTTCTCCAAAAGCGTTGTTTCTGCCTGGGGGTGATAGAGCAGGTGACTTTATAAAGAATCATTGTCTTTGGTCTTGATGATGGCAGATTGACAATCAAAAGAATCGTAGTCGAAAGAGGTGGTTTCCGAGATGCCCAAACTATCCTTGTGGATGACAGCAACCCCTCCTCCTCGCTGATCTATCCTGTCTTTGGTGATGAGGGAGAAGCCAGGTGGTACGAGCGTGTCTAGACAGGGAGGAGATAACTTATTCAACCAGGTCTCCGTGAGGAACGCAATGTCAATATCATGAGTGAGGATAGCCTCGGCTAGTTCCGTTGCATGTAGTGAGGCTGATCTGCAGTTGATTAGTAAGCAGTTGGTGAAAGGCACCTGATTGCTGGTAGTTCTATCTTTAGTCGCCCTAGGTATAGCGGTGAGGACAGGATGTCTCAGTGGTTTGGTGCAGGGAAGGTCTTTCCGGTGTCCTGTGATCACTTGAATTTTGGATTTAGGAGAGTCTAAGGCGGGAGTGTCGTATGCAGCGGCTAGTGAGGCTGCTTCACTGTCTTTCATAGGTGCTTCTGTTCTGGAGGGCCTTGAGGTCGGGTGTTTTGTAACTGATAGAGTATGGATCTTGGTCCCAGGGAAGGGGGCTCTGGTTTTAGAAGCCTTAAGTGCACATGATCCCGGGACACAGAAGGGGGGACCATTCAGCTAGGTACTAGTGGTTTCTGTGGGCCCAGGGGGGCAGTTTGTGTTGACGGTGAGGGGAGACCCGGAAGGGGGTTTCAAGGGTGGTTTGCGGGCTATACCTAGGTTAGAAAGGATTTCGGTTAGGCCCAGGGAGATTACGTCTATCTGGCTTTCAGGAGCCGCCAGACGCTGTGACACGGAATCGAGGGAGGAGTTGGGGCATCTAGGGTGTTGTAGTTCAGGTTGAGGAATTGAGGTCTCTTGATGGTGGAGCAAGTGAGGTTATCCTTTTTCGGGATCGAGGGAGAGGTCGGAGGAAGGGGAGGGGAAGGGACAGGGAAAGGCTTTGAGTGTCTGAGAGTTGGGATGAGGCTTGTGGGGAGGGGGGTCCCTGTCGGCGTGTCGCATCTATGAATTTGCTGGGCGGGATCCCATAAGGGGGCGGGTATCGTTATCAGTAAGGAGCTGAGGGATACGGTAGGTGTGAGAAGTGGGGTGGCTGGCAGGGGGAATTGAGGGTGTGGTTAGAGTTTTCTGTTGTGGCCGGTTGGCTGTAAGCGTGCGTTGGAATGCAGCGGGGAGAAGAGGAGCATAGAGGGACATATCGGTTTCACGGAAGGGAAGATCAAAGGCTTCTCTGTTGGTTGTGGATGAGGGCGAGGTGCGGATTGGGGCGGGGTGCGGTAGGGTTGGGAGGGCTGATCCTAATGCGGGAAATAGGGTGTCGAAAGCTTCAAGGTTCTCATTATTAGCCTGAATGAGGACCGTGCCATTCGTGTAGATGGTCACGGATGTGTACCCTCTTCTGGCCGAGCCCATAGGGAGTATAGAGGTTAGTTTGCAACTGTGGGAAGTGGATGTGCTTTTGACGATATACAGTTGCGTTCTGATCATGGAGATCCAGTCTTCCGGTCTCTCAGTGTGGAATATAAGGTCCATCTTAATCGGACCATTGGAGGCCGAGTGGTAGATGTCTGTGATTTGGGTTTCTTTGTGTTGGCGGATAAGTTTCTGTTTGAAAATGCGTCTCGTTTTTGTAGAGAGGTGAGGGGGAAGATGATGGTGAAAGAGTTCTGGCTGTGGGGTTTTAGGTGGGTAGTTAGGACTTGGGTGGGGAGGGAAGGCGAGTCATGAGCCATTGTAACGGTACTGTGAGCGGAAGGGTGCAAGTTCAAGGGGGGGTGACGGGATGAGTCGGAGGAAATGGATGAGGGGATGGTGATTGTGTAAATATTGCCCGTAGGGGCTGGTCGGTTGTTTTGCTATGTGTAGCTACGAGTGTCGGGTTTGCTTACGAGGTGCTGGCAAAAGATGATCAATTTGTACATAGATTCCCGATTGGTGAGAGTGTGACCGGACACTACTGGGCGAGTTGACTTCGGGGGGCCGCTATTTTGGAGTCAGGGGAGGATTCCAAGTCCGGGTGCGGGAGGCTCGGGCGTGTGGCGAGGAATGGGCAGTCACCTGGCTTTAGAGAGAGGGGCGGCTCACCTTGGCTGTTTCAGGATAACCCCTGTGGGGAGATGAAGCCCGGGACTACCTATGTTCGGGTCGATCCTGCTCGATCACCGTTAGCAGGTCAGGCAAGGGATTTGGCGTATAGCTTAGGAGGTGAGAGAGGGCAGGAGTATGGACATCTGGGCTTCATGCCGGCACGACTCACCTAAGCCTATGCCCCGGAGTCCTGTAGGTCATTGTATCTGGGGTCCTCGGGCCGGTGAGTCCTTGTGGTCTGCCATTTTGAGGACAGGCGCGGTGGTTAGAGGCTTTACTTCGCCGAGGGGGGCTGCTAGGTGGGGGGAGAGAGTAGGAGTCAGGTCACCAGGGCTAAACGCCGGCACGGCTCACCTGTATCTGTACTGTTGCAGGGTTTCTGTACTCACACAGAACTGTGCACAGAGGAGTGGAACCTCGGCAAATTAGGATGTCCCAAAACTTACCTTAGCAACCAACTCACCCCTTACCGAGCTAGCTACAGTGTCTCATTGGACATATCAAACACCCAATGTTTAGACAAACCAGAACATGAACTTACAGTACCTCAGGGTACGTGGGACTCATGAACACTCTTTCGTTATATTATCATTACAAACCAGAACATGGAGTAAAGAAGACACATGTGCATTTGAAATGTTTATTTACTAATGCCGTCTTCTCAGGCGCAGTATCTTTGATAATACAAGTATACTTATTATCAGTAGCAAAATTATCAGCATAGTTACTAAGACATAAAAAGCGAATGGTGACAGCATGTTAACATGCTGTAATGAATAAGAGTTAACAACACTTATATCTCACCCTCCCTAACACATATATTATATTATTATCTAAGAAGGTCTCTTTGGGTTGTTTTAGGGCGGGCCCATACCTTAGTGTCCTAGCATGAAGGAATCACATCAGCATACACCAGCTCTCTCTGCATGTGCACTGCATCAAGTGTGTTAACAATTCTCGTGCAAAGCAATATCAATCCCGCCTCAAGCCCAAGTTGGCAAAGGCTGCACTTGTGTTATGACTATGAAGGCGTGGAGATCAGACCTCATAACAATTCCATATCGTGTTGCTCCTGAAACTTCAGCACTCTCCGTGCAGACATGTTTTATTAAACAAAGCAGATATCAGAGCAATAACATATTATTCTCACATTCACCACGCCAAACTACTAGGTTGAAAGCTAAGTCAACAAATGAGGGTCGTGTGCAGAAGTTGCAAGAAAGGAAAAATGGCGTTTAAATCTCAAACGTACCTATGCTAACTTAACACGATATAGGGATATATAGGAGTTATACAACACCCCCCCATGATCCGAGAACGGACTAAATAAGGTAACAGAAGTGCCATCACATGAGAGCAGAATCCATTTATAAACGAGCATGAATAAAGATTCAAATATAAAAATTAATGCTAAAAAAATAGCCCACAAATATACTGAGGCTCAAGCCAATAGGCAAGCAAAAAATAAAATGTCTTGACCAAAAGTCAATAAAATCAAGGAAATGCTATCAATCAGCATGTCAATTTGAGGCAGTGTCTATGATAAGACCGTATATGAAAAGTAAGCTGCAACAGCCTCCAGGAGGAAGTCACTGTCCTCATCAGAAAACAGTTCAGCCATCCAATTTAAAAGATGAAAGGAACATACGTGATCTTCCAGCACCGGATCCTCTATAACCATCAGAGGACAGCTCGGTGGGTTCTCAAGAAAACTTAGTTCCAAGAAATTCTGCGCTGCCGACAACACATCCCAGGGACCCATTAGTCCATGTGCCACCGCCAAGGCCATAACCCTTTCGTCAGAACAAACCAACTCGTGAGCAATGATAGGACTCATCAGTTGATCAAAATCGACGTCAGAAGATGCTGGTCCGCAGAGACACAAATCAATGGCCCAAAGGAAATCGCAGGTCAGACAGCGAAATACAGGCTGGACACAGGTGAAATAGGAGAACCGAAAAGATAATCCAAACGCCGTGCTTAGAGTCGCCAACGGCAGTGTGCCATAGTAATCAAGCATGCGGTTGCGAAACCGCGTCAGCAGTAGCTGTTCGTGGTCTAGCACAGGAAGGGCATCCATATTTAAAAAGGCAGAAAACCACCAATGCGCCAGCCGCTAATGCAAGCAAAAACGGGAACCCTCCAAATAAGGATGAAAAAATAGAATGGAAGAAGGCAGGGATGACTCCAAATATCTTCTCAAAGGAAGTCACGAGACCACCGCTAACAACTTTAAAAAAATGTGCTAGGCCCGTAGTGGAGGATGCGTTAAAGATAGAACGGACCATGGCTCCGAAATGCAAAGGCAAATCAGTGTTTAATAGAGCCTGAACCTCCGTACGGGTGTTAGCAATGTGAAGCACGAAAGTTTCACGGGCCGAGCTCAAGGCCACCTCTTTCTGGGACAATAGAGCTCTTATTCTAGCCATGCCGCTGAATTCTGCTCCCAAGGTCGGTATCTGTGGCCAAATGGAAGACTCCCTATGTTCACGTGTGGGAGGATAAAGAACATTTCTGCAGCAAATAACTCGCTCACTAACCGTTACTATGAAAGCTATACCTTTAATTAAACCACAGCAGTTTTCATTATTGAGCATTAAATAACTACCATTCTCTAACAATTTAAACGTGGGGATGATAGCAGGAACTGGCGTGCCCTGTAAAACGCAAGCCATATTCGGTCGGTCCTTGTTACATGAACCGTGTAACTGTATGTGTCTGCACATTAAAGAATGATCTGGCGTCTCAGTACACTCATCCCCTGTTAGATAAACCTCTTGTTCATCCTTGAAACATCTGTATGTGTATGGGAGTGACCAGACCTCATGAAGAAAACCGCTACCTAAGGGTTCAAAACGACCTATTGGCACATATTTCATACAATTTGAAAACTTATATAAAGCAAACGGCAGCGTTATTAAACCGTGGATAAGCCACGTAGCAGCAGTGGTCTCTGCCACAGAAAAAGGTAAAGATTCCAATCTTTCAATATGGAGCATAGAAAAGGTAGCATCACGCATTGAAAGCAAGCGTTGTTTGTCTGTCAAATTAAACGGTGCAAATAAAGAGGAAACGTTCATGTATCCCCAGGGAACTTTACCCATTTTTAGAGTCTGTAGTGTCCATGCAAACTGCATGATTGAACGTAATTGATTTTGACCATGGTATAATACAGACACTTCATCATGCACAATATCAACAACAGACGACACAATATTATCTAATGTGTAAATTCTAGAGGAAAGCACGTTAATGCTATTGTCAACCACTGCAAGCACTTTCTCAAGATTTGCCTGATCAATAGCCCTAAGGCGTGAAGCAGCCTCAATCTGTGAGAGTTTCCAAATTTCATTGTAAACACCATATAACCACCTTTTCGACCTGCCACTAGCTGGGCCCTTAATGAAATCATTCAAATCCACGTCTGCATTCAGTTTGGAAAGGTGATACTTAACCGCAGGTAAAGTTGAATGTTTCAGCCAAGCTTGACACAACTTGCCCACTGAGTAAGAGGTGACAGTATGACTCAAATCAAAACGGGGATCAGATCTAACAGTCTTAAAACCGTCAGTTATATTTAAAAATCTCTTTTGGCAAGAATCAGCACTACGGTGCCAAAGCAGCCAACCCTTGGGATTCATACTGGAAATGTTAAAGGAGGAATTCAGAAGCAGAGCCTGTATATCTCTAATGGACAATTTAGTAAAATTACTCCAATTCTCATATTCCTCCAACTCCGGGAAAGACGGGGTGTTTAACCTTTTAGATGTAGCCAATCCAAAGCATGTGGTCTGGGAAATGGTTTCATTTAAAAACAACATATGATTCGGGATGAGACATGCACGGTGCAAAGCCTCAGTGCCTCGTACCTGCCAGGCCCTTGAACCCCAAACTGATTTAAGGTCTATGGTATCCTTCCATAACTCATACCCTCCAGTAACTAATTGATCCAGGAAGGCCTTTGAATATAACAATTTTGTATTTGTAAGTCGAACCTTGGACAGTGGCTGTTTGTGAAATTTAAAATAAAAGGACTCGGGATTGGACTGATTAAAGTCAGTGAAATAAGTATACTTTTTAAGAAACGTTTCTGAACTCCCTTGTGTTGGTGCTGGGCAATGTTCCCACTGAGTAAAATTAACCGCATCCCTTCGGGAAGATGTCTTGTGTAAGAAGTGATTGCCATAATGTTGGTAACAGAACAATTCACCATAATTAGCAGATTCTAAATATAAATCCTCAGCATCAAAAGCAGCATAATATTTCAAATCAGAAAACAAACTTTCCACAGCATTAACATCCCAATCATCAGAACGAATGTTTTGTTTCACCACATCCCCCATATTAACTCTTAGTACATTAGGGACATTAACGACTTCCGTTGGACCATGTATCTGAAAACGAACTGCATCCCACGCGATTCCATCCAGAACAGGCCACGCTGTGATGTTAACCAAAGTCAAGTCTCTTTTTAATCTGTGTGTAGAATGTGAAGAGGAAAGTGGGGCCAAAGTTCCATTCAAATGAGTAATGCAAGTTCTCTCCTCGACATAGTGTCCATTCATAATCCGAAAAAAATAAAACACAAAACCAATTGACATAAAAAGGTAAACTGAAAAAAGGACCAGCCAAATGTATATCCAAGGAGGTATCAAAAAATGTTTTTTAAACAGGCTAGCATATAATGCAATTTTAGAGGGTTTTTTCGAGGCAAGGGAAGCAGAGTCAAATGAAAATCTGGATTCCGTGGCTAAACGAGCTTGCAGGTCAGGCATGGACAAATCAGTGGGGTATGTATAGTCTGTCTCATCAAGGTTAGTTCCTGGTAAATTATTCAATAATGGACTGGAAACAGCAGGTAATTCGATGGCCACCTCAGGTTCATTATTAGAAGCAGTGGGCATAATTGAATTTCTCACAATGGAAGGACAGGAAACAGCCGGTGTCATGCTAAGAAGAATCGGCCACTCTGTGTATCTTGACATTGTCAATAGAAATAAACCTGTTTTCCTTACGACCTGGAAGTGGTGGTAAAATGACTGTTCTTGTGCCCTTCACTCCAAGCACTGGGACCGGAGCTCGATAGGAGGGACCAAACTCTTTCTTGTTGTCGATCTTCTCTCGAACCAGTTCTCCAACTTGGGGTAGCCAGCCAACTACCGGGATCTGCAACGCATCATCCGATGTGGAGGGCAAATGTTCCTTTGCAAGAGTGTCTCTCGTCTTTTGTAGATTCTGTAAAACATTGCAATGTTCATCTGCGTCAAAGGAAGTGGCGCGAACCACCGAGTCTAGACCGTCAAGGTCAGGGACGAACATCTTGATGCCAAAGAGCATTTCGTATGGGGTCCGCCCACCCAGAGACCTTCTAGGGAGATTATTAAGAGCACGCTGCACGCCATAGAGGTGAGCTAGCCAATTTCTGCCAGTGCCTATAACTCGGGCTGTCAAAGATTGCTTTAAATCACGGTTCATTCGTTCAACTACACTATTACCCTCGGGTCTGTAGGGTGACGAAAACTTGACTTGGACCCCCATCGAAGTCATGGCATCCTTATACGCCTTAGAGGCGAAAGCCGGACCCTGATCCGAATGGAAGGTACCACAGGCAAAAATCCCTATAAAGATACGCAAATCTCTGATGACAGTCCGGGAATCAGCGCTGCGATGAGGCCATACCCACACAAAGCGTGTGCATGAGTCAACTGCTACTAAGATGTATTTATACGCAGTATCAGATGAAAATGGACCGCAGTGATCTAAATAAACACAGCCTAGTGGTTTATTAGAAATGTACAACTGAGTCTGAGGCGGACGCGTAGCAGTTGAAGGTTTAATCTGCTGGCATATGTCACAAAGAAGGACATAATCACGCGTCTGTTTGTACAGTCCCCGCCACCAGAAACGTTGTTGTAGTTGCGTTACAGTGGCTGAGACGCCCGCATGCGCAGACGCCACACCTTCATGAGCCGCTGTAATCAAGTCTGTTCTGCGATCCGAGTTGGGAATCAGCCGTTCCCCAACATCAGGAATTGTCACAAAAGGAACCTTTTCGGGACTTAAGTGGTATTTATACTTCGAAGGGAATCCCGAAGGATGTTTACTTCCCTTCTCAGAGGCAGCAATCGCTGCCAAGATGTCGCTATCAATCTTGGTTTTAGACCTAGTAACTGCTGCAACTAAGTATGTAGATACTGCTGATTTCGCTGCTTCATCAGCAAGCGAGTTGCCAACAGCGTGAACTCCCACGCGCTGATGACCGAGAGTATGAATCACATAAACGAGTGGCAACATAGCCTTAAGCTCTGCCACTCGAACCCAGATCATTTTATGTTTTATCGTGCTACCCTTGGAATCATGAAAATCATTTTGAATCCAAAAGAACAAGTTCTCATTGTAAGACTGGACACAGTAGTAAGAATCACTTACAATTAGAGTAGTAACACTTGGATCTGCGTACTCCAAAGCTAGTAAGAGAGCACGAAGCTCTGCCAATTGTGCGGTGCAATCGCCCAGGGGCAACGTGTGTACCTCCCTGGAAATGAACTCATCATTCAACATAGCACCGACCACAATGGCGCATGCGGAAACGTAGGCATGTTTAGAGCCATGCGCAACCTGCGCCGACCCATCAGTGTAAATGATGCAATGGAAGTCCTCCAAAGGTCGCATCGCCAGAGGAGCAGGGTGAACGAATTCATACTGCAAGAACTCCTGCGACCGTAAGGAAGCGTCAAAAATAAACATGACATCCGTGGATGACAATGACGCAGCCCACTGAATCCACCGAGGGTGCAAAGCCTTTGAATCTGGTACACTGGCTTTCGTGACTGCCTCCAAATGAGGACAGGGTGTTACCACTAGCATGCGTTTCCCCTGTGACAGAGCTCGTTCCTTTAGAATAGCCATCTGTACAGCAGTTAAAACCTTTTCTATGGTGGGAAACCGCATCTCAGCCGAGGTGTACAAGTGTGACTTGTAAGCAATAGGTACTGTGTCACCTTCATTAAAAGTGAGGTAGGTGAAACCCACCGTCCCAGGAATTATTCTTATTACCAGGTTGGTGTGGTTATCACGAGTCAGTAAATATTTAGAAGCGAGCAGATCAGCCTGCAAGGATTGCAAAATGGCTGAATGCTCAGGCAGCCAGCATGATTTTGAGAAAGTTGGTTGTATCAAAGCATACAAAGGCTTGATACGCTGGGCATATTCCGGAATGTAAGTTCTGCCGAAATTCAAAAAGCCCAGTAAGGATTGTAATTTTTTCAGTGTTGTTGGTGCGCGCAATTGTGCGCACTTCTCCAAGAAGTGAGGAGCCAAACCTCTACCTTCATTGTTGAGCTCATAGCCCAAAAACAACACTGTGTGTTCAGCAATGTGCGATTTTGCAAAGTTGAATTTGTAACCCATGTCTGCGAAGTTGCAAACAAGAGAATTTACACGACACAGATGCTCCCAAATATCGTCGTCTGTGAGATATATGTCATCCACATACGAAAAAGCATCCGGGTCGAGTGCCTCCAGAATAGAGACAATTCGAGCGGTAAATACACCAGGACTATTCTTGTAGCCCATTGGAAGACGCCGGAATTGCTTTTGGACTCCAGCGCTTGTAAAACTGGTCCATTGGGAGCTAAAGCTGTCCAATCTGTGGGCATAAAAACCATTGGATATGTCAAGCGTTGTCTTGAAACGCTTACGCACGAGACTATCCACTAGGGCAGAGCCGTGGGTATTCTGTACAGCACAGTCACGGCAATGCGAGTTTAAATGCCGGTAATCCAAAACCAAACGATATGAACCGTCAGGTTTATTCACAGTAAAAAGGGGATTATTCATCGGTGACACACACGTTTCAATAACTCCCTGATATTCCAATTGTTCAAGGATTTCTGCGACGGAAGATTTTGCTTCACGCCGAATGGGATATTGAGGTTGAGGCTGCGGCTGAGACCGCAACGGAATTTCGTGGCAAGGCGACAATTTATCCCAACCACATTGGTTACGGTACAGAGCCGGCGCGAGAGCCCGAGCCCACTCTTCTGCAAAATGCTGCGCATGCTCTTTCGAGACAGTGTTCGCGAAACTGGGTAGGATTACCTCCTCCCCTCGCGGCGCCGCGAGCACAAAAGGTGGGGGCCAGTCAGCCTCTGAAAGTAAAATATCATATGTAGAAGACAGATTCTCCCAAAATACACCTTTAACGGTACGCTGTATGTCACCTTCAATTAACAGGACAATTTCATATAGTCTTTCAGGGGGAGCAAGTCTCGTATCCGCTGTTTCTATCACAACGTAGACCTCAGTCGCTGTCACCCTCAGTAGTGGACGCAGCGCCTCTCTGACTATGGTTATCTCCGCCGCGCTGTCCAGCAAGGTCAGAGCCCACGTCAGATTCCGAAGCCGCGTTCTCACTATCTGTGGCATATCGATGCGCTGTTAAGGCTGCGACTTTCTTTTTCGCAAACTGCGGACGCCTAGGCGTAGAATCCTCCTGCTTCACTGCGCCGTCCGTCTGGCGGGACTGACCACGTCCTTGTTGGCCACCACGTCCACGTCCACCCCCTCCTCCTCCACCGGTCTTCGGGGCCGATGTGTCCTGAAAGGAACGAGGAGAGCGTTGATCAGAACCCTGAAAACGATCAGGTGATTTAATCATCGCGCGGTCGCGCAAATCATAAACTTTTTCGGATGGCGCAGGAGCTTGTATTGCAGGAAAAGTACCCTGAGTCTGCATTGTCTGCTTCCCCTGTGTCTGTTTTTTAGGCCAATTTTGTTTCTTGGACTTTGGCTGGGCATCTGTCACTGCAGATTGCCCCTGTGGTTGTTTTTTCTCTTTCACTGGAAAATATTTCAGACCTCTACTTGTGCGGCCAATCGTTTTATAAGCGGCCACCACAATCTTTGCTAACTGGCGGGGTTTGTCGGCATCGGGCAGAGCAGCCAAAGCATTCGACACCTGAAAGTTAACTGCATCTCCTTTAACATTGGAGAGAATGAGATCACTTACAATCTCAAAAGAACCACACAGGCGCATACCCAATTCAACCGCTGCCTCTGGACCGTGATCATTCTGAACACGTCTAACGATTTCAGGCAGGGCAGTCATAGACGGGGTGCCGAAGCACCTTGTATAAACTGCCGCAAATGTTTTTCCCCAGCTGTCACAGTCAGCAAGTTCAGGAGTAATATCCTTCGGGAGAGTAATCGTCAACATTCTATGTTTATCAGCAGGAGTAGAATTCGGAAAAACCGCTTCCAGTTGATCAAACTTCTCTGCTAGCCAGAATGGGAAGTCATCGTTGTCAACAGGACGCGCACCAAAAACCGAATTTACCATCACTGGATTGAGACGCATTCCGCCTCGTTCCATGGGAGCGGCCGCACCCCCCTGGGGACCTCCAGGAAGATGTCGACCGATGTATTGCACTAAAGCACGAATCACGGAAATGGAAACTACATGTAGCCTGCGAATTTCTGCCAGGGTACAAGCCCCGTGATTCGGGTGCGGGGTAAAGCCACCCAACGCAGGCCAATTAGTACCTGGAATTGAGAGTGGACCTAACCTCGCACGGGACAAAGAGTGGGGGAGGGCGCCATCAAACCAAACTCGATGCTGCCAATGATCAATAGGTATTTCCAATGCCCTGTATGGCGTATATTCAGCCGGGACATCCGAGGCGGTGTAGGAGTGGAACAAACCAGAATTAGCGTCCACAGCCGGAAACGTAACCCAAGAGTAAAACAACTCGTAAGGAAACGCCGGATCTGCACTTACCACGAAAATCACAGCCATCCCATCTACTGGGACCTGGTACGTCTGAAGATGGTTGCGTACCGCTACGCGACTATGCTGCGCAATAGCCACCGCTGCCGCCATTACAGAATTGGAAACAAGAAAACACAAAGAATACTTTGTAGCACAACTGGGTAGTAATTCAAAGAAACCGTTTAAGTAAGAATCAAGCTTGAATAAAGACCTATTTCAAAAAATAGGTAGGTTTCACCAACACCCCGTTTTCCGGAAACGGATGTGAAGGGGTTAAGGCATGAATGATAAACTACTCGAGTGTCATGATATAAGACCACCGAAACCGTTGGGCGCCATGTTGCAGGGTTTCTGTACTCACACAGAACTGTGCACAGAGGAGTGGAACCTCGGCAAATTAGGATGTCCCAAAACTTACCTTAGCAACCAACTCACCCCTTACCGAGCTAGCTACAGTGTCTCATTGGACATATCAAACACCCAATGTTTAGACAAACCAGAACATGAACTTACAGTACCTCAGGGTACGTGGGACTCATGAACACTCTTTCGTTATATTATCATTACAAACCAGAACATGGAGTAAAGAAGACACATGTGCATTTGAAATGTTTATTTACTAATGCCGTCTTCTCAGGCGCAGTATCTTTGATAATACAAGTATACTTATTATCAGTAGCAAAATTATCAGCATAGTTACTAAGACATAAAAAGCGAATGGTGACAGCATGTTAACATGCTGTAATGAATAAGAGTTAACAACACTTATATCTCACCCTCCCTAACACATATATTATATTATTATCTAAGAAGGTCTCTTTGGGTTGTTTTAGGGCGGGCCCATACCTTAGTGTCCTAGCATGAAGGAATCACATCAGCATACACCAGCTCTCTCTGCATGTGCACTGCATCAAGTGTGTTAACAATTCTCGTGCAAAGCAATATCAATCCCGCCTCAAGCCCAAGTTGGCAAAGGCTGCACTTGTGTTATGACTATGAAGGCGTGGAGATCAGACCTCATAACAATTCCATATCGTGTTGCTCCTGAAACTTCAGCACTCTCCGTGCAGACATGTTTTATTAAACAAAGCAGATATCAGAGCAATAACATATTATTCTCACATTCACCACGCCAAACTACTAGGTTGAAAGCTAAGTCAACAAATGAGGGTCGTGTGCAGAAGTTGCAAGAAAGGAAAAATGGCGTTTAAATCTCAAACGTACCTATGCTAACTTAACACGATATAGGGATATATAGGAGTTATACAACAGTACCACGGAGTCCTGTGGATTATTATAGCTGGAATCCTCGGGCCGGGCGGTCCTTGTGGTCCGCCATTTTAAGGTCCGCGCGGGAGAATGGTGGTTTAGTTCTTAGGAAGGGGCTGCTGGGTGGCAGGAGAAGGCAAGAGTCAGGTCGCCAGGGTTTAGCGCCTGCGCGACTCATCTGGGCCTGTGCCACGGAGTTCCGTAGGTCCAGTGGGTAGTAGCTGGTGTTCTCTGGCGAGAGGGATCTTGGTGTCCGCCAATACAAGGACAGGCGCGGGTGTTTGGGGCTTTATTATGAAGACGGGGCTGCTAGGTGGAGGGAGAAGGGAGGAGTTAGGTCGCCTGGGCTTAGCGCCGGTGTGACTCATTAGTGCCTGTGCAATGGAGTCCAGCAAATCATCGAGACTGGGATCCTCAGGCCGGAGTGTCCTTGCAATCCACCATTTTGGAGCCAGACGTGGAGGTGGCTAACTGCGAGCATCAGTCAGCTCTGCCAAGTGAATCAGTCTGTGTGGTGGTGGTGGCGGATCTCTTTTTCTCTGTGTGGCGGACAACAGCTGAGGTCAATCCAGGGTACTCCAGTGAGGCTCCGATCAAGTAAAGGACGGTCCAGGCGGCTCCAGTGAGGCTCCGATAAGGAGGCGTCCTCATGATCTGCCATTTTGAGGCCAGGCATGGAGGTGCTGAGCTGTGGGAGGCGGGCAGCTTAGGGGAAGTGCGGCATGTGTGGCGGACAACAGCGGAGGTCGATCCAGGGTGCTCCAGTGAGGCTCCGGTCGAGTAAAGGATGCTCCAGGCGGCTCCAGTGAGGCTCCGATCAGGAGGAGTCCTCACATCTGCCATTTTGAGGCCAGGCGTGGAGGTGTCGAGTTGCGAGACTCGGGTAGCTTAGGGGATAAGCGGCGTGTGTGGCAGACAACAGCTGAGGTCGATCCAGGGTGGCTCTGGTGAGGCTCCGGTCAAGTAAAGGGCGGTCCAGCCGGCACCAGTGAGGCTCCGATCAGAAGGAGTCCTCACGATCCGCCATTTTGAGGCCAGGCATGGAGGTGCCGAGCTGTGAGACGGGGGCAGCTTAGGGGAAGTGCGGCGTGTGTGGCGGAGCACAGCGGAGGTCAATCCAGGGTGCTCCAGTGAGGCTCTGGTCGGGAAAAGGACGGTCCAGGCGGCTCCAGTGAAGCTCCGATCTGGAGGAGTCCTCGCAGTCCGCCATTTTGAGGCCAGGCGTGGAGGGGTCGAGCTGCGAGACTCGGGCAGCTTAGGGGAAGTGCGGCGTGTGTGGCGGTGGCGGACAACAGCGGAGGTGGATCCAGGGTGGCTCCAGTGTGGCTCCAGTCGAGTAAAGGACGGTCCAGGCGGCTCCAATATCTTGGATCCCCTACTTTTCAAGGGTTACCTTTTAGCCATTGACCAACTGTATATGCCTTTTGGCTTGATACCAGATTGCAGTCTCTTTTCAAATTTGTATTTAATTCCGCAAACTTTCACATCTGGTTTCTTTGGGGAAATACAGAATTAATTACCCATACCGACTATATTATTTTGTATCATCAAGGTTTATAAATTACCTGGGTTTAACTGGACATGGCCTTATGTTGGATTGGTGAGCACAGTATTTTTCTGCCAACTGGCAACCTTTCTTGAGTTTTCTTACATCTCTTACTATGGGGATACCAAACATTACAGCTTTTGCATTGGCTGTAGTATCTTGAATCCCCTACTTTTCATGGGTTTTCCTTTAGCCATTGACCACCTATAGTTTCCTTTTAATTGATAGCAGATTATATTATTTGTTTGCATTTTTTATAATATTCCACAAGCTTTTATATTCAGTTCCTATGACGGGGTGTGACAGACACCACGTGAAGGAAGTGGCCCAATTAGGGTCACCCAGGTCACTAATGTCCACCTCTCAGCCTTCCATACTAAATGAAGAGTCTGTCAGACAGTAGAGAATACAAACCAATAACTGTTTATTCACATACACCCAGAGTGGAGCCCAGTCTGGCCATTCACTGGGAGTGCTGCAGAGGGACTGAAATCAACAAGCATAAAGATACATTATGTAAGTGTCATGACTGGGCGAAGGCACGCTCACAATTACATTTTCCAGGTGGGTGCAGTTGGACAGTGAAATACAAAAAATAAGTTTTGGTTCTCATATCTCACCCCACCTAATACAACCCAAGGTTGTTTCACCCTGCACCCGCTACCAGACAAGTGGGAGAGCCCTCTATCTAGTAAGCAAGGTATGCACTAATATGAACAGTCTATTCATTAGTGAAGCTAAACCCCAAAACTGCAGAAACAAAACCTAACAGATGCCTTTTCTCAGAAGTAGCAAAGGATTTGTTTTGATCATGATTCAAAATGGTGCCTGATTAGAAAATGGTGCTGCAAATAGTAGCTTACATCGGGCAATGCGCAAACATGAATATTTCTTTTCTAACACACATGCAGCTCCAGAATTGCACTGCACTTACCCACGACTCAAACCTGGTGGAGAGTCAGGGGTGATGGCCCACTGTCTAGAACCTGCTGGAACATCCACTTGGGTTGATACCAATGTGGGTTTGATGGTGAAGCCGAAAGCCGAAATCTGCTAAGAAGTGTACCTCAGGCATTGGGGATGCAGCAGGCCTTCCGCCCCTCCCGATAATGGAGTTGACACTCTGGGCCAATCTCCGTAATCACTCTTTACAGTTTGAAAAGATATTGCAGGCAATTCTGGACACAAAAGCCACGCTGAAGTCCAAGATCAAGGCAGTCTCCCCGGATGTGAACCTGCTTTGTACGGACCACAGGAAACTTGCGGACTGTATGGACAATGTTGAATCCACATTAACCACGATGCGACCCACATTGCAGAAACTCCAAACTCATCTGAGGGACATGAGGGCGGAGATGACCTCTCCATATCAGAGGATGCAGAGGGCTTCTCAAAGCATAATAATATCCATTTTCCGAGCGTTCTGGAATGCTTGGGGGGCCTGAGTACGGAGCTCTTCTTCAATCAATGGCTGATGCCCACAGTACTGACAGGCAATGTACCTGAATTCTTTGCTGTGGAGAAAGCACATTGTCTACCAAGGAGATCACCACCATCAGGGGCCCATACGTGTCCTGTAAGTGTCAAACAACTTAATGATAGAAACAGAGACTTGATTCTGCAGTTGTTTAGGATGAAAGGTACTTAGCACTTTGAGGGCAGATTTTACTGTGGACATGCAGCATCTTCTCAAGTTGCATACTGTGGTCAAGCAAATCAGCCAAGAACTATGCCTGAAGTATGCTCTTCTCTAACCTGCTAAACTTGAGGTGATGGATGATGAGTGAACCCATTCTTTCTTGACTCCTGGAGACGCATAAGTCTGGTTTCATGCCAAGGGAATTGCGAAGCCCACATCAGATGACTGGAATGTTAGTAAATGGCTGACATTGTAGGAAGAGCGGGGGAGACCCATAACTGCCCCTTCATGGCACAGACGGCCAGGGAGCGAGCAGAGATAGGCAAGTGGTGCTGAAATATGACCAGAACTCTTTTGAGGCTTTGCTGTCAAACCATGCCTCTGACAGTCGGATACTAATGGCTTCATGGTGTTATGAAACCCAATGTACCCCAATATAGGCCTAAGTAGTTACATGACCTTTTACCTACATCTGTCCTACCACTGTTCTACATAACGTGTCTGGCGCTAACCATTTCCCTAGTTACGTGCTAAATGACCGTTGTGTGGTTTTCTCTGAAAACTAGCCGCATGTATTATGCATGAATATTCTCAGGGTCAACTCAGGATTACCATCTTCTGTATAATAACTCTGTATAAGGCCCATTTCTATCGTCATCCTAGCCCGACATGCCCATTGTATATTTCTAGGTAGAACCCCTGAGGTTACCTTTCAGGTATATAAGCACTACATCTTCACTGGGCAAACCAGAGGAGAAAGATTCCCATTCTGACATGCTGACGTGAGACGCTGAGGTCCCTGCATGCAGACACTGCAGCACGCAGTGGTCTGACATCCCTTGCGGGGTGCCCATCTCGAGACCAAGATGAGGTCCTTCGCTCTCCCACATCAGGTAATGAGGTTGGCTCTACCCTAAGGGGGTTCTTGGCTATACACCTACATACATGCTAGGTAAATGTAGGTACATCTAGTTATGGTCTACATTGTATGAGTACGCATTTCTACTGTTATGTATCTATATGATTCCAAATAATCATTGTTTTAGCACTATGGTAGAATTCCACATTTTCATTACTCTACTGCCGCTCATCATCGTATATATCGGTTTCTGTCTCATGGTTGTTGCAGCACACGTATTCCATACTAGAATAATATGCTGGTTCAATAAATTCTTATTGAAAACGTCTCCAACGTTTATTCTGTGTATCTCTCCGAGACAAAGTAAGCACGAGTGACTGAGTGAAAAGTATTGTACTGTTTCCATGATCCCTGAGGGGTCAGGGTTGTCATGTCCAATAGTTGCCAGAAACTATTCGATCCTTGGTAAGAGGGGCTCATAGTGGCACTGTGAGCTAGCTGGTCTACTGACCAACATATCCTTTTGGGGTTCCTAGAATCAGTCTGGACACCAGTCCCTTAGTTTATGTTATCTATGTACAGATCCTATATAGGTTTGTAGGAACTACACGACAATGGCCTCTGCTTGGGAGTACTCCTAGGGGCAGGAATTTACACCATGACTGGTGGATAATCTGCTATGAAGCGTTGGGTTTGGTCTTCACTGTGTGAGAAGTGGTGCGGACTGCTCACCAGTAACTTTTGGAGACACCTTGAGACCTCATGAGAGAGGATTAGGCGCCCAGATCGTCGAAGAGGACCTTTTGTATCCTTGAGCCCTGACCTCTCCAAACAGGACATGTATTTTATTACACATTTCTCTTTGGTTGTTGTACATTTGTTGGATTGTTATGGCTAGTCACTCAGGGGAGTCCTGGGCAGGGGGTTACAAATCTTGTGTTTTCTTTTGAGGCACAGATGAAGTTTTCTACATATAATTCTGTGACATGGCTCTGTACTCCACTGATCTCTTTATCATTGTCGGATTTTTTGGGGTTGCCTTCACACTGGAGTTTTGGGGAATGGCAATTATGGAATGTGATGCATCACTACTTACCACCTTACCCCATGGGCACACCTACAGGCCATATGACCCCACACTATAGCTTGCTGACCTGGAATGTGAAGGGCATGGCCACTACCCAGAGATGTACTGGGTTCATACCTATCTAAAGCGGTGTTGAACACACATAGCCTGTTGCCGGAGATGCATTTGACACAGGCAGACTTACAAAAAGTGCATGCAAAATGGAGGGGGCAGGTGTATAGCACTACAGCATCCCATATGTAAAGGGGGTCATTAAGATAGATTGCCCCGGGGGTACCAATTGTGAAAGACATGCACAGAGTTGACTTTGAGGATAGGTAGTAGGTGGTGGAAGGACAAATGGATGGTGCTCCCCTCATGCTGGTGCTTGTTTATGCCCCAACACTATTCACTCCACCTTTTTAGGGCTCTTCACCCCAGCTATTTTCCGGGACCCGCACAATCCAAGCGCATCAGGCAGCAACTTTAATTGTGTTCCAGATGTTGCCCAGGGCTGCTCCACCCCTCCGCTGAACGGTGCTATGTTTGTCAGGGGATCACAATAGTTTCAGGACTCTATGGTTAACAAGAGCGTGTTCAATTTGTGGCGCTTGCACCATCTGGACACCAGTGGCTTGTTTTATTGCCTGGTCCATGACCTCCAAGCTAAACTTGATCGTTTTCTCTGCAATGAACCATTGGGCACATAGATAACTGTGACAGAGTCCTTGGTGTGCACCCTCTCGGATCACTGCCCACTGCTGATGACATTACAGCCCTGGAGGTTCCAGACCAAGGTACTTCAGAAGCCCCCTTCAGGGAGGCCCTTTTAATACAAATTACTCAATCTTTCAAACTTAACACAGGCACCCCCCTCCAGGGTGCTGAAGTGGGATTTCTACAAGGTGGTCATCAGAAGGCAATGCATTGCCACCACATCAGGGGTTACGTAAGGACCTGTACACGAAACTGCTGGACATGGAGTGGGAGTTGACACTACTTGAGACCAAGGTGTCATAGTGGGCCGATGGGACGGAAAGAAACAAGCAGCTGAGAAAGAGTCACAGGGATCTAGATGCGCCATAGGGGAAACATGACTATAGTCACTGCCTTGCCCTTCTCCATTGGGAGGGGAGCGTTCGGACAGGCTATTGGCATGGCTCTTTAAAGAGTGCCAGGCATACCCATCAGTAGGAGCAATCAAGTTGGCAGGTGGCATCGTGGTTAATACACAAGTGGCCATTATTGCCGATTTTGCAAAGTACTATCACTCCCTGTATGCAGCTGTAGACAGCCCCCATTAACTGAATCAAAGGGTTTCTTCACGGGCTACTGTTACCCTGATTGATTCCACCCTAATGAGCTGAACTGGATGAACCTCTTCAAATTGATGTGATACCGGTGGCTACCAGCCAAATTGCATGAAATAAAACTCTATGTAAGCATAAAAGAAGGGTCAGCTCCCAGACTCGCTTTGTGAGGTGCTGATATAGGTGTCAAAACCAGGCCGGGATCCCCCCGAAGTCCCCTCATATTGGCCATTCTCCCTATTAAATGTAGACAATAAGATATTAGGGAAGCCCCTGGCTAATTGGCTGTTTCTAACACCCTAGCACAAGTAGATCAATGTGGGTTCATTCCAGAATGCAATTCTTTTCTCAACATACGACAACCACTTCATCTGATGAAACCTGCCTTGAGTGAGACGGGGCAATAGTTGGTGGTGTCACTTAACTTAGATAAGGAGTATGACATACTGGGGTGGGATTACCTTCTGGCAACTCTGGAGGAAATCGGCTTCAGGCCGGGGTACCTTAATTACATATGCACCCTCTATAAGAACTCGAAAGCAAGAGTCAGGATAGTACAGTTGATAACCGACAGCTTTGAAATACATAGCTGCACCAGTAAGGGTAGCCCCCTATCCCTGTTGATTGATTTGTATCCTGACCATGGAGCCCCTGGCCTGCTGCCAGAGCTCGAAAGTACTGCTTTGGGGTCTCCAAGTACATGAAAAGCACCATATCATCTCTTTATAAGCCCATGATGACCCTGTCTATCTGTATGATGCCACTGCCACACTTCAAGCCTTGATGGAGACACTGGAGGAATTTGAAATAGTATCAGGCTTCATATTGCATTGGTCTAAGTCTTGCCTGTTCCCCCTCTCTCCAGTTCATGAGCATAACAGGGGGGGCCCTGCCACGATTTGGACTGGAATAGCACCTTGACATGCTGAAGTAATTGGGTGTACAGATCTACCACTCGGACAAGGAATTGTGGAGGGCAATGTTAACATGGGTAGGGCCCCAAACTACATCTGTAAATCCCTCCCTTATGGTTGTCCATGCAGCTGTCCCCGCTAGGCTGGCGGGTAATCTTCAAAATGCTTATCTTGCCATGACTCCTGTATTCTTTGCAGCGTTACCACTTTCCCTCACCAAGCGCTTCATTTGGGACATCCATTGTCTCCTGCTGGAGCTGATATGGGGCTAAGGTAGGAGACGGGTGGTGCTCTTCATACTCTAGTGCCTGCTTCATGAGGGTGGTCCAAATTTTGAGATGTAGTATGCAGCAGCTCAGCTGCAGTGGCCGATGCACTGGCTGGGCACAGCCCCTTGACCGGAGAGAACAACCATTCACAGGCTCCTTAGGTGGACACATATATATGTGGCAGTTGGACACCAGGGCTCGTCCACCATATGAGACACATCATAGAAAGATAGGATATGTGTGCTGGCATGCATACAAGCAAGGCAACAGGTCCCATCCTCCATACTCCCCACTGATCCCAGTTTGACTATTGCTGGCACTCCAGGAGGTGACCCAACAACACCATAACATTTCGCCTTGGAGAGAGGGAGAGATTGACCAAATGGGTGACTTTTTCATGGTGCCTGCACAAATCCCCTTTTTGAGATTATGGACACTTATGGCATTTTGGCAGGCCATTTCCTGATATATCATGCCGGAAAGCACCACTCCACTCCACGCAATCCTGTCCCAAAGAAAAATATTATGGCCCTTAATGTTGCATTGCACTCGTCCCATTGTGAGTCGTATGACAGGGCTAAAGACCGATGAATGGCAGACCTCGAGATGCAATTCACAGACAGTCTCTAGACCCAGGCGTTACAACATGTAAAGGAGGTTTCACGTAATCCACACTTCTATTACACACAATTTAACTATTTGCATTAAGGACATCTCACACCGAAACGCATCAAGCACCTGTTTCCTACAGCATCCTCTGTATTCCCCAGATGTAGAGCAGATGAGGAAGGTTTTTGACCACATGGTCTGGAAGCACCGGGTGATGGAGCGGCCCTGGGGAGAAGTCACAGAATTACTTCCACTTTGCTAGAGCACTTGGTCCTGCCGATCCTGGAATCATGCCTACTCGGTCTTAGACCCAAGACTAAGAGAGATAAGTACTTTCATGCATTCCTTGACCTAGCCATAATATTCTTCAAACCGCAAATCATCATGTCCTGGAAGGCTCATACAGCCACCGGTGCACCCAGTTGGCTCTCCACATTGCTCAAATGGGCAAAAGCTGACCTGGATGTCTTCGCAATGGCACGTAGACATGGTGGGAGGAAAGCTAGAGACGGGCGCTGGGATACCTATTTCAGAAACTTAGAGGAAAAAAAGTATGCACGTCCACCCTGAACCCTGACAACTACCCTAGGTCCTTCTGTCCCATTCTGCAACTCATACGATGAGCTATGCCAGCACATGAGATAGCCGGACCATGCCCCTATGAGGACTCCACATAGGTAATACAGCCACAACAGCTCTGCCCCTTACAACTGTGGGTGTGGATCTCAGGCACCCCAGAATTGTTGTCCTAGCTTGGAGTGACCACAGGCACTGGCCTGCAGGATCTTCCTATATCTCCATGTGTGGATTAGCCTGTACTGGTGCGTACACATTCCTGGGTGTCCTTCCAAATCATGTTGTACCCCCAGGGACTATTGCCACGATACACCATACTGCCATCCATGTCAATGCAGGGGCCTTCTTCAATATGACATGCTACCACAACTGAGATTGGAGGAGTGACATGTCTAGACTATTATGACAAACACAAGGAGATGACTTACCAAGCACGGAAACTTTTCAGACACTCAATCCCAGTCACAGATCTGGGTTGAATCCATCATCGTTCTTTAGCTCAATTTCCCACCTCAGTTCAGACCCAGCCATGTGCAAATCAGTCTTGACCCTGTTCTTCCTGGGAACAGTCCAGCCCGAACTGCCAAGCCGGGTCCTCCCTGGACCAGAAACAAGCATCCTGGGACTGGTTTTGTGGTATGAACTGGGGCGGCGAAGTTAGCTAAAGAACGATGATTGATTCAACCCAGATCTGTGACTGGAGGTGAGTGTCTGAAAAGGTTCAGCGCTCAGTCTATCATCTCCTTATGTTTGCTGTAGGCTATTGTGACTCCACCTTTCACATTTGTTAATTTTGTTTGATGTGATATCGTTTGTGAATGGCACTTCGGAATTGTCACTATTATGGTTTTTTGCTTATTTTTCTACTTGTGCTAAAACCACTAAAGAAATGTGTAAAAACAAAAAAAGGTTATGTTTTCAGTGAGTCCTTGAAGTCCCACGATATTGCCACTGGGCAGATCAGTCCTTAAAGAAGACCACCAAATCACTTCAATAACTTAAGTCTTCTTTCCATTTTGTAGGTCTAGGTATAGGTGTTGGACCTTTCATCCTTCACACTGCAGTTTCACACTTTGCCAAAAGTAGAGCCACGGCTACATTTCCTCAAGCCTAACAATGCCAATAATAGGAACGACTGTGCAAGGATTTATCTCATCTTGTACAGTGCAGTCATCAATTCCCCCCCAAAACGTAGCTATGTATGGACATGTCCATGCCAAATGAAGAAAACATGACCCTCTGGCTACTTCGGTTTGCACAATTAATTTTCAGTCCAGCAATAACACTGAATCAGTCAGTTTCTTGAACTATTGGATTCATGTATCCAGTTATGTTCTGTATATACAGAAGGACATTGTCCATTTACAGGTATACAACCAATGGCCTGCCACCTATATAAAACCCATATGTGCATGCATCTGTCTGTAAACAAAGGTCAAGGGGTCCACAGAAATGGCAAATATGAGTGGTGATAGAGGGCAACACTGTCTGGTGCCACTGCCCATTGATAAACACTCTGGCCAAGGGGTTCCTACGGAACACGTTAAATTTGATATAATCCCATTTTAGTTAATACCTTAAACATATATGGCTATTCCAGAGAGCCAAATACTTTTTAAAGCCAAGAAGAAGTGACTACGCCAGTAATTGAGGGTCTAAATGATGTACCACTGCTAGGAGAATATTTAATGTAACAATGTTGGGTGGCTGGGTGATAGACCTGGCACCCTTGGTGTGGGTCTCCCTTCCATTTTTTCTGTTGCCTCATGTGTTTTTTCTGGTGTTAGATGCTTTGGGCACTGTGCCACTGCTGTCCAGTGCCACAGTGCGAGTGCTCCCTACTGTAAATTTATGTATACAGAACGCTTCTGCATGACTCATCCTGGACATCCCTTGCCACAGCCACATCTCTGCCCATCTGAAAGACCTGCACTGGCTCCCCGTCACCAAGAGGATCACGTTTAGACTCCTCACCCACGCACACAAGGCTCTCCACGACATGGGCCCGAAATACCTCAACAGCCGCCTCACATTCTACACACCCACCCGCCAGCTCCGATCCGCTAGCCTCGCCCTCGCCTCCGTCTCACGAATCCGCAAATTCACCGCCGGAGGAAGATCCTTCTCCTACCTGGCGGCCAAGACATGGAACTCCCTCCCCACCCACCTTCAGATGACCCAGGACCATCTCTCCTTCAGAAAGCAACTCAGGACCTGACTGTTCGAGCAGTAGCGATTCCCCCCCTCCAAGCGCCTTGAGACACTAGCGGGTGAGTAGCGCGCTCTACAAATTTGCTGATTGATTGATTGATTGATGTATTGATTAGTGGTTCCATGATTGGATGTTTGGTTTACTTGTCAGACCCTAGTACAGTGCACTGAGTGTGCCCAGGGTATGTAATTCTAAATGCTGCTAGCGGGCTTGCAGCACTGGTTGTGCCACCCACCGAAGCGGCCTTGTAAAACGTGTCTAAGGCCTGCCATTGCAGGGCCTGCGTGCAGTCTGGTACTGTCATGCTGACTGGGCAAATGCACCCACTTGCCAGTCCCTAAACATTCCCTTTTCTTCATATTAGTCACCCCTACGGTAGGCCCAAGGGCAGGGTGCATTGTAAGTATAAGGTAGGACAAGCCCTGATGTGTGTGGCATGTCCTAATAGTGAATTACAGCCATTTTCGTTTTTTTACTATTGCAAGGCTACCTGTTCTCCATATGCCAGAATGGGCTGCTAGATTATTACATGTTTATAATCCTAAAGGACTCGAAGAACATGGTAGAAATTCGAGTTTAGTATACCTGGACTCAGAATAATAAAATATATCTTTTAGTGAAGTTTATTTTAATATTCTGTGTTTGCAAATACCACTTTTAGAAAGTAGGTATTTGCTTGCCTAACCATTTCAGCTTGCCTCTGCGAGGTTGTGTATTTCTTCATCTGGTTTTGTGAGTGACAGGGCTGGGGGATTCCAAGAGACAGGCTGGGGCAGCCCAGTGGTGAATAGGGAGAGCTGCATCTAGATGGGAGGGAGGAGTTGCACCAGGGACCTGAATAGGGCTGGGCCTTCCCTCTACAATGATGGCTCCACCCCCTGTGGTTCGTCTGATGTCTCTGCCCTGCACACTGAAAGAAGAGAAGGAAGACTGTCAACAAAGTGCTCCAGGATTGTACTTGCCTTCCACAATGCTGGCTCCACCTCCTGATGTTCCTGCTCTGCACTGCGAAAGGAAAGAGAAGTCTGGTAAACAGAGTGCTTCAGAACTGGTTTGGACTGGGCCCAGGCCCCTCTCCCCTCATAGAACAAAGAATTTTGGGGTATAAATATTGGGACCCTGATCCCAAGAAATTAGATCACTTCTGGACTTACAAGACGAAACCTCTGCTGAGGAGAGGAACCTGAAGAAACTGAGGAGATACTATTCCCAAGCTGAAGTGCTGCTTGGGGGATTGGCCTGCAGTGGTTGCCTGACTGCCAAAGAGAGGAGAAAGAACTTTGTGGACTTTACTTTAAACTTGTGCAAAGATCTCCAAGGGCTTGGAAGAGAGCTTGCCCCCTGACCGAAGTCCCAGGACCAGTGGACTTCCTCAGCCTTTGTGAATTGCTGCTGGAAATGCTGTTTCAGTGGCTACAGAGGCAGGGAGTTGTGACCGACTCTCACGACCGGCCCGGTGTCCTGTAGGCACTGCATCAAGCAACGTCCGCCTCGAACAACGCAATCTCTGAGATCACCGACTCCGTCTTGACGGCGTCACCGAGCTGTTGCCAGCACCGCGACTGGTGGACAACGTGACGTGCAACGACTCGCTACACCGACTCGTACTGGTCTGACCGGCGCGATCACTGCTGCTGACTTCGAGTCCTGTGAACGCACTGGAGGTGGGCACCGCCTCGCATGCTTCGCGACGCACCACCCGACTCACACTGCTGTCCGGACTGATCGACGCCAGCTCCCGAACTCTGGCTCTGTCGCCGCACCGCAAGCTGGAAGCACCGCAACGAAGCACCGTCTCCCCCTGCAACGCAAGCCTTGGATCCACTGACTCGGTCAACGGGCCGCTGCCTGCACTGCATCGAGGGACAACGCGTCCTGAAATGCTTTCTTTTCTGCACCACGACGAACACCGAAACCGGCTCGCACATCCGTGCTGGCCGCCTCAAGTCAAATGTACTGTGACTGAGTCTGTCAACATTTGAGTGGGCCCGGACTGCCGCGGTCCGCTGGATTTGTTAGACTCTGTGTTATTTCAGCAACACAGTAACCGGACAAGGCTACCGACTCGCACAGAACTTTGATTTAAGCCTTTTAACCAGAACTCTTGAAATCTAATAGTATTGTGGATTCTTTTTGTCATTTATTGGTTTTGTGTTAACTCTGTATAAAGCATAGTTATTTTTTATATAAAACCTTGTGTGGTGTCCATTTATAGTGTTGTCACTGGGTCACTGTATGTGGTCACAAATGCTTCACTTACAACGCCTCTGAGATAAAGCCTTGCTGCTCGAGCCACGCTACCAAGGGGGTGAGAAGGGGTTATTTTAGGAGTGTAATCCCCCTTATACTGACTAGAGGAGAGGGTCCCTATTTGGCACAAGTACCTACCTGTGCCAACTAGAGACCCCCAATTCTAACATTGGGTATAAAAGCAGTCTGGTCTGGAAGTACCAGACCTGACATAAGTGGTTTTAACCTACTAACTAGAACTATTGCAAATACCATATTGTTAATGTAAAGCAATTACAGTAGTCTTTATGATGCCCACCGTTCTTCTGATCTGTTAGGGTTTGAGAAGTGCTGTCCACATGTCCTCTAATGTCAATGTGGGAAGTCACCCTTCCAGAATGGCTTCTTCATACTCCTTAAGTAGGAGGGGTCTTTTTAAATCAGCATAAGTTTAATAACATCTAATTAAAGTCCCATCAGGCCCAGATACCTAGCCACTCTGCAGCTACTTTCTTACCTCTAGTAAATCCTCAAGGCAGACATGTGAACCTTTCCAATCATGAAAGAGAGATATCAAGTCAAATTCAAGATAAATTGTATTCGACGAGAGGCCATAAAAGCACACAAAAGGCAGATCAAATAGTTATAAACATATGGTAAATAAAAACATATCATTAAGTCACATAAAATCAAGGATATTCAGTACAATTCATAACATTTCATAAGATTAAAAAGCATTGACTGTAACTGTTTCATACAGAAACTGCATCTTTTAAGGTTCATAAGCCCTCCTAATGTGTAATGCTGATTTGATACAATTGAGTCCCTCACACCAGACTTCGAAAAACCTAGTGCCTGCATAATCAGTAGCCCTTCCTAGTACTGTCTCACATTGGCCTTCCGTAAAAAGGATGCCAAGGATCAAAGTCTTGGCTCCTGGTACAAGTGGAAAAACAAAAATAGGTGTCTGATACTTCGAGTTGCAATATTGTCGCACCTGCAGGTGGGTAGGTTTTGATGCCAGGGGCCCATTGTGGAAGAGTCAGATTTAAAGTGCAAAGTCCCTAATTTAAAAAGGGTAAGCCATTAATGATAAGTAGGGTATATAATTCATCCCAGGTAAGGCTCTAGACCAAAGGTTGTTGTTACTTGAACTTAACTTACAATACTTTGCATGTTTTGTGGTGCATCTAAGAGGTATTTTTGCAGTGCTCAAAGTATGCTTTTTTAACACGTTGCTTAAAAATGGGCCAATTAAAAAGGGGGACCTGTAAAAATCAAACAGACACAAGCATGCAAAAGAACCCTCACGTACTTAAGTGGTGGTATTGGTTCTGCCCCATCTAATAGCAGGCAATTGCAAATACAAGATCTTGTAATTCCAGCCTCTTGTAATGGCCACATTTTTGTCCAGAGTAATAGGGGTGCTAGCCCTATCACATCTTTCAGAGACAGCATGCCAAGCTCTTTGTGACAAATTAGAGAAGGAGTGCTTCCCAGGACTCATAAAAGTCTACGCATAATTTGATTCTCTTTGCTTTGTAAAGTTTCTATGCTATTATGCCCCCAGAGGCAAGTACCTTAAACGCATGCTGGAACACCCCGTTGGGGTAGCTGCACACTTTATAAAATACACTAATAATAATAATAACATGCTGAGATACACTTACTCTTGCAAATATTCAGCCTTGCCTCAATTGGTTTATTTTGAAGCTTGTTGGCAATTCTAAAAATGGCTTCAATATGTCCTCTAAAAATCTGGCCTCTCAATGTTATGAATGATGACCAGCCGAAAGGTGATTAAATAAAATCTCTAGATAACTAAAAATTTTAACCGTTGATAAGGCAGATTTGCCCATCTTAAAAGACTTTCATTTGGTGCCAGGGCTACCATCGGTCATGATGTAGGACTTTGAAAAATTAACTTTGACGTATAGGTCCTCCATTTACATTACAAAACAAGTCTAAGAGGTGCCGGAGACTATTTGTAGTTTGGTCTATTTGAACTGCGTTGTCCACATGTAATAGGATGGGGATAGGAGTATGGCCCATGTGTGATATCACTGTAGACCGATCCCACTGTGGTGTGAACGCATGCAATATTTCAAAGTGTACTGGACAGCACTCAACTGGGTGTGCTACCTTTCTCCAGTCTATTGCCCTGAGTTTTGGGAGTGTGCTGTATCCTAAAACCTTACACTACAAAAACACTCCCACTGGTTGCGTGGATTGGGGATGCTGTTCAAATGCAGCTAATCTCATTTATAAGCCTAACGTCATTACAGTGAAGGCTCTCCTTAATAGAACAATACATAGTAATAGGCAAAATCCATAAAAGAACAAGTTCCAAATATGCAGGAAAATCAGTAAGAACTCAGACAGCTCACCCCCAAAATCGGGCATTTATGTATGAAATCGCCTCATGGAACAGTATAAAAACTGCTGAATCATGGTGCGAGGAAGACAATACATGTTCAACAAACCAGAATACAGACTTTAAAAACATCGTACAGCCTTACTACCTAAGAACTAACCTACTATGTGAATCATGAATACTCCCTAACCCTGCCTAATGTCATCCGGAGGTGTCAGAACAAACTAGTTACAGAAACAACAGTAAACCATTGTGAATAAATGCAATACCTCATGTGAGACCCTTAGAAAAATGTTACATTCTAAGTCCATGCCAAAGAGTCTTCTTCAAGAACAGTGTTATTCAGAAATAAACAAACATGATTTGCTTGATTATGTGCAGCAGAAATAAACAGTGAATGTGACATACATTTTTTACAAGATGGTATTGAAAATCAATTGAAGCCTAGTTAGCCAGGATACCACACTTTAACAGGTCATATCAAATTGTTTCAAATGAAATAGCATCAGGTCAGTATACATGTGTGAATTTGAGTGCAGATTAAGATTATGCAGATTGTTAATAATGCACAATTATTTATTAATACAGAATTCATCAGCTTGCTTTCCTAAGAATCTCCTTTCGTGCGCTGGAACCTCCATGTAATTGCTTAATGGTATATTCATTCAGGACAGTGTGGCATAATTATGATCCCTTCCAGCTACCTAAGATAATTTTTAAGTCATGTTAATCATTATCACAGCATTTTCAATGTATTTGCTTCCTTTGCTATGCCCTTACCTACAACATACACTTTAAAGGCCTGCCAAAATGTAGTTATCCGCAGCACAGAGACTAGGTTGAGATCCGAGTGTTCAGTGTTTGCTTTACACTGCTTATTCCTGAAAGAGACATCTAATTAGAATTCTGGTTTAGATCTCCAAGCTCCAGTATGTCAGGTTTCTTGCTTACAGTCCTGTACCAGAACTATTGGGGAGTTGTCTGATAAGGATCTGCGTAGAATGCAAGGGTGCCTAATCTAGGACATCAGGCCCATAGACACCAGCTGATAGTCTATTCTTCAGTTTGCATTGTGCACTGTAGGTTAATAATTATATCGTACTGTGGTTGAATGCTGTGGTAACTAGAGATCCAAAAAGTCACTGTGTTAAACCTTGTATCTTTTGGCGTGTTTCCCTGGCTTTTTGCTTTCTGACCTCCCAGTTGTGACTCTGCGTTTGCTGGTTTTATGTCTCTGGGCACTTTCTACCTTCTGTTCAGTGTTAAAGTGCAAGTGCTCCTGTTGTAAATTGTGTTATATATTGGTGTTGCCATTATTGGCATATTTTGTTTACTAGTATGGCCTTAGTAAAGTGTACTGAGAGTGCCAGGGCCTGTATATCAAATGCTGCTAGTGGGCCTGCAGCTCTGATTGTGCCACCCACCGAAGCAGCCCTGAAAGGGGGTCTCAGACCTGCCACTCAAGTGTCTGCACGCTGTTTTCAATGGCCATGTCGACATGGCAAGTGCACCCACTTTCCAGGCCCTAATTCTCCCTTTTCATACATGTATGTCACCCCTAAGGTAGGCTCAAGGTACCCCTGTGAGCAGGGTGCTGTCTTTGTTAAAGGTCGGACATGTACTGGTGTGTGTGACATGTCCTGGTGGTGGGTTACGGTGTATTTCATTTTTCCCCACTGCAAGGCTATCTGTCCCATAGGAAAGAATGGGAGTTTTACTTATAACATCTTATAAGCATAACTTCCCATTAGGAAAAGATAGGGAAATGGAGTTTAGTATGCATGGACTCAGAGTGTAAAAACACATCTTTTTTTGTTTAACTTTGTTTTATTAAATTTCTACAACACAATAATCACATGCCCCTTGTTGTACAGATGCTGTTCAAAAACCCCGCCTCCTCAGCAGAGATTGTACAGGCCCCAAAGTCGTATGGAAGTATAGTGTCCTTGAGAGTACGTATGAGGCAAACTTCCCATGAAGTAACAACGTCCCACTCCCCTCCCACACCAAAACCCCTAAACCCCCCTTTCCCCCTTCCCACCCTCTTCCCCTCCTCCCCCGATGTGTCGCTAAACTGCACTGTGTGGGTGCTGGAACATGACGTCTGTCCTTACCCATCAAGAACGGACGCTCTTGGCTGTGGCTATGTCGGTGAGCCTAAGCAGGCGCAGGTACTTCGGGCATGTGATTTCATTGAATTATGTGGATAATAGGGATAGGAAAGGCTGCCAAACAGTAGTAAATGACTGATGATTGTGTGAGGGTTGCCTGGATTCGTTCCATACCCAATATATACCAGAATCTATGAAGCCATCCCGTGTGTGAGGGACGCCTCGAAGAACCCCATAGCGAGAGGATGTGATGAACTGCCACCCCTAGTGCCAACGCCATTTGCTTCCCTCTGATGGATTTTAAGGGGAAGGTGAGTGAATTTGGGAGACCCAAGAGAGTGTAGGCCAGAAAGCGAGGAATGTCTGTGTCAAAGTGTGTGTTTATAGCGTCAAGAACCTCTGTCCAGTAGCCTCTCACTTCTACGCAATCCCACAGTAGGTGTGTTAGAGTTCCCGTTTCGTCACAACCCCTCCAACATGTGGGACTCCGGTGTGGATTGCTTTTGTTTAGTCAGGCAGGCGTCAGGTACCAATAGGAAGCAATTTTAACCACTGTTTCTTTACTCGCAGTGTTTCTAGCTGTGTGGTGTGCTGTGTGGAAGATAACCCCCCACTCCTTATCCAAGAGGTTTCTCCCTAGCTTGGATTTCCACCTTCTTTGGCCCACCGATCGGTGTGGATGTGGCTCAGGACCGATCATTTTATAAAGATCCGTAATTGCCTTACTATCGGTCTTTTTCATGAATAGCCATTTCTTGAAGGCCATGAGTCGCCTACCCAGAAGGAGTCAGCAAGTGTCTGATCTGAAAATATTGAAAGCGCTGTGGGGCATTAAGATTATGCATTCTTTTTAGGTCATCGAGTTGGATGAAGCCATCTAGGTCAAAATGGTGTCCCAGTGACCTGCAATCGGAAGCCCTCCATTGCTCAAAGGCGTGGGGCTCCATCACCGGTGGGAATGCAGGGTTGTCAAACAGTGGTGTGAGAGGTAAGGGGAAGGTGGTAAGTCCCACTTTGATTTATACCGCGTCCCACACCCTGAGAATCGTGCGAGTAATGGGAGATCTCTTGAGGTGTGCTGGTCTATCCGAGTGTTTCAGGAGTGGGATCTTCCAAAGCGACATCTGGGCCATTGCTCAGTCCTGGAAGAGCCATCTCTTTTCTGACTCAGGTCGATTCCATTCTAAGATATATCGTAGCTGCGTCGCCTGGAAATACCTCAAATGGTTTGGAATCCCTAACCCCCCTTTTGCGGCGCCCGTTGAGCAAGATCCCTGTGCATTCACGGAAGTTTCCCCACCAATACAAATTGCAGTATTGCGTCCTGCAGTTTCTTTAGCATTCCTAACAGTGGAGTCATGGGGATCGTCTGGAATATGTATAGGACTTTGGGCTGCAGAGACATTTTGATCGCCGCTATGCGACCCAGCTGTGAGAGCGGTTGTTGTCTCCATTTTCTTAGGTCTCCCTGGATTTGGGAGTAGAGATCTGAGTAGTTCCGGTCAACAGTCTGTGTTGTACTTTGTGTCAGGGTGATTCTCAGGTAAGTGATTGAGGTGCGAGAAGCCAATCCCCCGTACGTCAATGTTCCGCTAGTGGACTTACGAGCATTGCGGCCCAAAGGAAGGATCATGGACTTACCCGTATTCATTTTGAACCCCGATACCTTCCCAAAAGCCTCCATTTCTTTCAGGAAGGCTGGCATGGACTGCTTGGGGTTATCCAGGGCCGCCAAGATGTCATCGGCGTAAAGGCTTATGGTTTGCGGTTCACCCCCGAATGTGATGCCAGTTATATCCGGGTTGCCCCTGATTCTTTGCGCAAGCGGCTCTATGTATAGCGCAAACAGTAAAGGCGAGAGGGGGCACACATGCCTAGTGCCCCGTCTGATGTCAAATGGTTGGTAACCGATGCTGTTGACGAGGACAGATGCCCGGGGAGCATCATAGCAGCTGGCAACCCAGGCTCTGAATCGATACCCTATACCGAATCGTATGAGCGTCTTGTCCAGGAAGCCCCAGTCCACCCTGTGAAACGCTTTCTCAGCGTCGACAGAGAAGAGCACAGCATCAGAGTCTTTGTAGTGGGCTTTGTCTATGACATTAGAAGTCATTTGGTGTTGTCGTTGCATGGCCTATTTGGGATAAATCCCAATTGGTCTGGCTCTGTGATGCGAGGTAAGCACGCTCCTAATCTAGCTGCTAAGATCCCCGTAAAGAGTTTGAGATCGAGATTGAGCAGATATATGGGCCTGTAAGAGGAACATTGCGTAGCATCTTTGCCCGGCTTCGGCAGTACTATGACATCGGCCACTAGCATGTTGGGGGGATGGAGCCCGGAACTTGGAAGGAATTAAATAACTTAGTCAAGAGGGGCACCGGTAGTGGACAAAATGCTTTATAGAAGATGCCTGTGAAGCCGTCTGGCCCTGGCGCTTTCAGAGGCTTTAGGCGTGAAATCGTCGCTATCACTTCCTCTGTCCTAATAGGTGCATCTAATGAAGTAGCACCGGCTTCATTGAGCGCTGTTACCGCCGCCTTGTTCAAATAATCCGCCTCCCCTTTATCTAGAGCGAGATCTGCGCTGTATAAGTCGGCATAGAAGGCCCGAAAGGCTTACGCAATTTTAGCATCCTCTAGGAGCTCCCGCCCTTGGTTGTCCTGGATAGTGGTGACCTTAGACCTCTGAACCCGCGCCCTGAGTTTGCTTGCCAGCAGTCGTCCAGTTGTATCCCCTCCCACATAGTAAGAATGTTGCAACCGAAGGGCCCCATGTTCCACGCGATCGAGATCCAGTCCTGCCATTTGCGCTCTGGCTGCTTTTAATTGTCGCCAAATCCTGGGGGCCCCTGTGCGACTGTGCACTCTCTCCAGTTCCACCACCTGCGCCAAAAGCACCTCCCTTTTATCCCTACGTTCCTTAGCCTCGGCCGCTGATATCGTGATGAGATCACCCCGTACCACTGCCTTTATTTCTGCACCCTTGTCCCCCACCTTGCCCTGAAAGTGACTAGCGAAGAGAAGGGCAACTCCCGCTTTTTTCTCATTAGGGGAAGAGTAAAATTGTCGAGGGAAAGCTCTGGAGCGCATTCTGGGCCAATCCCTGAAGAAAAGATGTGTTTCCTGTAGCAAACAGATTGAGGGGCTTGAGTTCTCCAGGTAGGAAAGCACCGCCCACCGCTTGACAGGATTGTTGAGCCCCTTTATGTTCAGGGTAATTACTTTAAGGGCATTGACAGACATGGTATCCACGTATGTGGGAGATGTTACTCCTCGGGGGTTGCCTGGATCAAGTGAGACATGTAAACCCCCCAGTTGTGCTAAACACCAGGACCCTCCCCACCCCTTGCTCTCCCCAGCCTCCCCAGCCACCCAAGTCTGACCCCCAAACATACCACACACCATCCCCTCCTCCCCAACAAACCAACTTGTGAAATGCACCCCTCCACCCCCCACCCTAACCCCAACACAAAAACCCCTACATTGTGTCATAGTCCCAGGCCAAGAAACTCATATCGTGGACCTGTGGTGAAAATTCTGTGTACACGCAGCCGAGGCGACCCCTTTGGCCCTCTGCCCGCACCCCCCCTCCCCGGACCAGCGCTGATGTATGGCATTTGTGTCCCCATCACTCAGCCAACTCATTCCGTCGGTGATGTGTCCTTGGCCACCTCTTGATTGGCCGTGGCCCATTCTTGGGACATGGTGGCCAGATCCAGTTTCAGGCCCGCATCAGGAGATCTTCTACGGCCAACCGTTTGCCACCCTCCCCGTGAGGGTTGTTGGGACGATCTTGGTGATAATGGGCCTTCCTCATGTGCAATGCCTAGTAGGGCGCAAGTGACGTGGAGGGATTGCAATTGTTACAAAGTTCCGTTCCATTTAAAGATCTCGAAATGGGTGCCCCCACGAGTACAGGATCCCCTTGTCCCGCAGAAACATTGTGATGACTTTGAACGCCTTTTTTTTTTGGAGACTAATGGCCAACAGGTCCTGGAAGAGTGCCACTGGGTGGCCCTGGTATTGGAGAGGTTGCTTTTGTCGTGCTTCCCTAAGGATTCTCTCTTTCAGAGGGAAGTCCGGTAAAAGCCAAGATGTCTGGCGGTGGAGCAGGCGTGCGTCTCGCCAGTCCTACTCTGTGTGTCCTGTCGATGCGGAACTCAAAGGTCACTGGTTCCCCCAAAATCTCTCGGAACAAGCCTTGTGATATCGCCCCCTTCTGCCTTAGATGGGACACTTCGGACCCGTAGGTTATTGCGTCGATATCTGTTCTCCAGATCCTCGGCGTGCGCTTGCAGGTCTACCTTTTGGTCTAGGAGAAGTTCTTGCTGAAGCTGGTCAATTTCCTCAATTCTGGTTTGATCCGAGTCCTCAATGGCCGCCACCCTCTCGCCCAAACCGTTTGAGTATCGTGTCCGTGAGAGAGCACTCCCCTTTTTTCCTTGTGCTAGCCATGCTAGGCCGCAGTCTTTTGGGCGTGTGCCCACCTCGGTCTATTTGGTGCCGAGGGTCTGCCCTGTTCAACACGGCTGTGATGTGTCCAGCAGTGGGAAGCAGGTGCTGCACATCTTCGGGGGGGACTCCCACCCTCAAGGGTCTGCGCTGTTGTGCTGGTTGAGGGGGAGTGTGGCCTCACCACCCCCGGGCCCTATTTGATGGCCCCTGGAATCCCCTCTACTCTGCTGCCTCCCCTGGTGATCGGCCCACTGGGTTTATGTATGCTGGTTCCCCCACGCCAGCCCCCGACTCCCCCGGGCTCACCCCTACAGTCACTCTGTGCCGGCGCTCACCTCAGAATGGCCTAGCGGGACCACTCACTGGTTCTGCCTTTGTATTGTAGGCCCAGTGCATGAGGGCCTATCACTGGCCCTTTGGTGCACCAGGTGTGGGCCCCCGAGGGCCCTCGCCACTGTCGCAGTTTCTCTCGGGCAGGGCTCTCCAGGCGAGAGTTCCCCTGCAGTGTCTGGTCCAGTGCGCCGCCCCTCCTAGATGGCGACGCTCGCTTCCATGAAAGCTAGGGTCTGGGCCTGGTCCTAGGCACCTAGATCTCCGCCCCTCCGGTGCAGGCCCCAATGCCCCAGCCTCAATTTGCACGCCTTCCTCTCGCTCTCCTTCTGCGCGGGGTGCAAACGGACTCCTGCTGCTCCGCGGGGCCTCTGTTGTCCTGGTCAAGCAGCCCCTCTGGTGCAGACAGCCCCACACCAGCAGACCTGCCAAACCCCCAGGCCTTGATCTCCCACTCAGGCCTCGTTCCTGGCTTCTCCGGCACCCCCACTGCTAGGGTGCCATTTTGCGATGCCCGGGGTCAGGCTCTTCAGGGCTGCCGCTGTTGCTCCAGAGCCCCCAGATCACCTGAAGATCGGGCGCCCAAAGTTCTTCCTCACTGCTCACTCTGGCTGCAGGTGGCACTCCCCTCCAGCACTCGGGTTAACTGCAGGGGCAGCGCCCAGACCTCAGCTCCTAAGGTGTAGGCTCCTCTGCCCCTGTCTCAATTCTCACAGCCCTCCTCCCATTCGCTGTCCGCGGGGGGGGCGCGATTGGGTACTCGCTGCTCCGCGAGGTCTCTACAGCTGTGATCAGACGGCTCTCTGGTGCGGTCAACCCTCCGCTGGCAGGCTCCCTGGACTCCACAAGTTCAGAGGCTCCTTCTCTGACCCCACTCTCGAGTGCACCGGCGCTCTCCCGGTCAGGGCGCCATTTTGTGGTGTCCGGATTTGAACCTTTCAATGTCGCCACCGCTGATCCCGACCTTCAAAAGCACCAGCAGACCAGGCGCCAGGTATGTGCTCAACTCCCCGCTAACCCCTGTGTGCTGATGGGCGAGTTTGAAGTAGAATGTGGCCGGCGAGGGGAGCATGGAACGAGGAGCCACTGGAAACAGCGTCCTCTTAGGTCGCCATCTTGACCACGCCCTTAAAAACACATCTTTCAGTAAAGATGTTTATGTTCTGAGTTTGAAAATACCACTTTTAGAAAGTAGGTATATTCTTGCTTAGCCATCCTGTGTGCCTCTGCTGGGTTAGTGGATTGACTGTCTGGCTTTGGAGTCACAGGGGCCGGAGATGTGTATTCTCTTCAGACAGCTACTGGGGAGTCAAGGTGTGTCCTGCCTTTCCTGGATGAGTCTGGTCTGGGCTGAATAAACCTGGGCTGCATTTAAAGAAGTGGGAAGAGATTCCATGCACCTCAGTGGGTCTGGTCTGCTTTAGACAATGCTGTCTCCGCCTCCTGTTGGGAACCTGGGCCATAGAGGACCAAACTGGTTTGGACTAAGCCCGGATACTCTCTGCCTGAGAGAGCAAAGGAATTTTGAGTACAAATACTGGGGCCCAGACTTTAGAACTCACTGGAATCAAGGAGCCTGACAGGAAAAAGAGCTGGAAGAACTGCCAGGAGGAGAACTGCCTCTTTGCAGTGTTGTTGCATTGTTGGGTTGGCCTTCAATTGCTGCCTCCGCCTTGGGCAGTGAAATGACTGACAGAACTTTCTTTACTTGTGCTGAGTATCTCCAAAGGCTTGAAGTAGAGCTTGGCTTCTGTTCCGAAGTCTCAGGGACTACAAAGACTTCACCGACCTTGGGTTACCGCTTCTGTACCAGTTGACACAGAGAAGGGAAAAGCAACCGACTTCATCGCTGGCTCCGTGTCCTTAAGGCACTACAGAAGGCATTGCCGCATCTCGCACTGCAACACTGGTCTTACTGAGGATGACGCCACCAAGCTGCTCCTTGCACCATGCCTTGTGAGCACCGCCCTCCACACCGCCTCAAATCACTTCGTGGCCATGGTCTCACTGACACCGTCGCTGCCTGCTGAATTCTAAACCGTGAATGTATCTTGGCTGGGGGCACTGCTAGTAAAAAATAGACTCATTATTCTTCTTTCAGTGTCACGATGTCAGAACAGAATCATTTGCAATGTTATCTACAACGAAGGTGTAGTTGGTGCTTATTTATCATATGCAAATTAGAACCATTGACAAAGTCAACAGTCCTGGCTTATTGTAGGTGTAATGTTACTTGTTGCATTAGAGAGATCGGAAGTTTCTCTAGTGGAAGTTTGAAGGTAGCGCAGAGGGTTAATATGCCTGCTGCATAGAACATGTACCATGCAGATCACAAAGTGCATAGACTGAAAATTGGTTAGCGGGTTACTACTTTTGTCAGAGAGTTAATTTTGTTACTTGCAGTTTATAAATTAAAACCCTAATATAGAACAGTAAACTATTAACTGTCATCAAAAAACTTCATGCATACTGCAAGGTACAGATTAGAGCATTATGATTTTTTCCCCAGCCATTCATTGTCCTAATGTTGCAAATAGAGTTAATTTGGGTACAAAGCGATTCTTAATAAAGAGAAATTCCATCCATGATGTTACATTTTAAATTCTTTGTTTGTGCTTCTCCAGACAAACCACTCTTAAACTATACTGCCTATGAGTATGAATGACATGTTACTCCTATACATTGCAGTCCTCAGTCATATGTAACATTTATATTACACTGATTTCCATACCTATGATTGTCTCTGTTTAATATGTATGCAATGTAAAGTACACCCTACACTGGTATGAGAGGCGCTATAAAACAAATTAAATACATCTCAGAGAGAATGGTAATGGAGACCTTGAGGGGCACTGTTAAAGGATAATTGTGAGGACGTTGTGTCACAAGGGGAGCCAGCAGCGCTAAGGCTGGTTTACTGGTACACATAGCCTTGGCTGCAGCACACAGAGACCTTACAGTGCCGCACACAGAGGAAAAATGTTAGAGGGAACATTGGTTGCAAGATGTTGTTTCTGTGGCAGTTATGTATCAAAGTGGTCCCTTGAATTACCTGGTACATTTACTGATGGGATGGCTGGCAATCTGAAAGAGCTTTTACTGAAGATTGTCGAGGTCCTTCTTCATTCAGGGCTGACAACATTACTTAGGTAGAACCTGTCAATCAGCTTTTCACTTATATTTTTAGCTTAAGTGTCATACTCCAAGGAACCTAAATTACTCCGATTCCACAGAAATTGGCCCAATGGTAGATTTTTGCAAGTGCCCAAGGATGGAAAGAGAGACAGTAAAGTAAGACATTCCTAATTTTTGAAATGTAAAGTGGTTTGCAAGATGCAATCTTCTGGTTTGATTACTAGGTCAATAAGTGTTGCATATGTGTTACTGTGTGACAGTGTAAAGTTTAAGCCTCTTGAGGACAGCAATTTTTCTGGTCTGGTTTCATGCAAGAACTCAATCTTATTTTTTTATGACACCTTTGGGTGAGTTTAGAAGTTTTTCAAACCGTTTTCTCTGAGCAGGCAGACTGAACAAGTTGAATACTTATGTTCACAAACTGGCTACATTTTTCCCCACCCACAGTCATGGTACCAGTAGCCATTTCCACCCAACTGGATATTTCCAGGGAGGAGGGATTATCCTAGCAAGTAAGGCTAAGAACAGCAGATGCACTTTATATATTGTCTCTATGTGTAGCCCCTGCTTTGTTCTTTGATGGGATGCCACACAAACAAAAAGCATTTTACTTCAGCATAGTGGAATGTTGATTAGTGGGTTAAACCTGAATCAAAGATCCCAGCTCTACGTTTTTCATAATAGCATACACCATTAAACATAGTACGTGCTATGTGCATCAGCAAGCTCTTGCCTGACTTTGTGTGACTTAGCATATTTCAGCCTCATTCTCACCACAGTGGCCCATGTTGTCACATGTGGACCTTGTTTTACATCAATAGCATCACTGATAGACCCACTCTATCACTGTGTCAGGAGGTGCTGGCAAGCACAACTTGACTGTCTCAACATCAGTCCTACATACCACATCCTTGCTTGCTGTTCCACCTCCTGGAATCTGGAATACCTTTTCCACACACAATTTGTTTGAAAGTCAATGGAAAACTTCTCAAAGTTGCACAATTGGATGCTTTCTAGAGGTTTGCATGCAAAATATGTTATAGTATGTGGATTTGTATGGTGCAACTAATCACTCATTAGGGTATCCAGGTGCTTGAGCAGGCGTGTAGGCATTAGACTAATGGTGTTGGGTGTTCAGCCCACAGAATTTGTTGATGAGCCAGGTTTCATGTGGAATTCAAGAAGTGAGGAGGAGCTCCTAATGTTTTAGGTGAGATCCTGAATGCAATATAGTAAAATGCTCTGCCTCCTGTTCTGTTTTTGTTGATGTGGGGTTTGTGTGTGAGTTAGAGTGATGCTAAGCATATGTGTCTGGTGTTTTGGTGGAAATAAATGTGGTTGTTCAGGTATGTTGGTCTAGTGTTGTGCAGTGCCTTGTATGCATGCATGAGGAGTTTGAATTGACTGCATATGTAACTGGAGAGCCAGGGGAGTCCTCCAAGATGTGGTGAAATGTGGGTGTGTTGTGGGAGGTCAATAATGACTCTTGTTGCAGTGTTCTAGATAGTCTAAAGTCAGTGGAGGAGATGGTTTGAGAGCCTGGTGTAGAGGGCATTGCTGTAGTCTAATCTGCTTGTCATGAGGGCTTCCGTGACGGTGTCTTTGGTGTTCAGGGCCATTTGGAGATCTTGTGGAGCATGTGGAGAATATGGAAGAAGAAGGTGCTGACTGCGTTGGCATGTGCTGCCATGTTGGGCTTGTTGTACAGATAAATTCCCACATTTCTGGCTTGGTAGGTTGGTGTAGGTCTGAGTTATGATGGGTACCAGGTGGAGTCTCAAGGAGAGTTTTTGTTTCAGAAGTTCAGCACTTCCGTCTTGTCGCAGTTGAGTTTCAGGCAGTTGGATGCCACCTAGTGTGCTACGTTGATCACGCAGTAGGAGACGTTGGCTCTGATGGACTTTTCTGTCAGAGAAAGGATGAGTTGGGGGTCATCTGTGTAGGATATGAGGGAGATGCCTTGTGATCTGATGATGTTGGAGAGTGGTGTCATGTAGATTTTCAACAGGGTTGGAAGAATCTGATATGCGCCCCCAGGGCTCTTTGCTTAGATGAGCCCTGGGGATGCAGATCAGATTCTTGGATTCCGATGTGTAGGGTGGTAGTCTGACCCAATATATTCTTCTAGTGAGGAAAGAGCTTAACCAGTTGAGGGCCGGTCATGTTTGCCTCCATTGTGCGGTTTTCTGTTGAAGGCACGGTGGCAAACTTTATCAAAGGCAGCAGATGGGTTGAGTAAGATGAGGGCTGTGGTCACTCGATTGTCCAGTGTGATGCAAATGTGGCCTGTAGCCATGATGAGTAGCATTCCTGTGCTGTGGTTGCTACAGAATGCTGATTGGGTGTTGTCAAGTAGGTCGTGCAGTTCAAGATAGTTGGCAAATGGTTTTTTGAGGAGGGGTTGGCGGCTGAATGTCTCCAGTCTTCTGGGAAGGTGGCGATTTGATGGAGGTGTTGATGATATGGGTGAGGGTGTTGATGATTGGGGGTCCTCCCATGCTGTAGCTGTGATGGGAGTATGGGTCTATTGGGGCACCTAAGTGTACTTTTTTTCATGATCGCCGTGATGTCTTCTTCAGTGACTGTTTTCCATTCAGGCAGGTGTTTGTCTCTGTTGGTGGTGTTCCGGTTGACAATGAGATCTTTGGGGTCTGATTGTTGTTCAAAGTTGCTGTAGATATTTTCTATTTTGCTGTGGAAGAAGTTAAAATGGTTGTTGCAGATGTTGTGATGGTGTGGGCTGCGGCCAGGGTGGAGGTGACAATCCAAAAGAACTCCTTTAAGCATGGGCAGATTTTGCGAATTGGCAATCCGCGAACTTGCGTATTTATGGATTCGTAATCCGGAAAATCCGCGAACTCTCGCAAGGTGCGGATTTTTTTTTTTTGTGTGTTCGCAAGGGTTTCTGCCAGTTCGCGAGGTTTGTGTACCAGTTCGCAACTGCGAACTTACTTGTCGGCTCGCAACGGCCGCGACTATGTTGTTTCTACGTCTGGTTCATCATCACAGGTTCACAGCACCCTCTGTTTCACCACTGCCACCCTCTGGTATACCCATGCCACCCTCTGGTACATCACTGCCACCCTCTGGTTGGTTTATCACTGTAGATTATGGGGGTGAAAAAAAGCAAGCACACCTGCCCTGCTTCAACTGACATGAATTAATTTGGGGTTGATTAATGTGTCACTGAATTTAAACTTCCAGTCTGGCTGGCACCTGCTTCCTTATCTGTAATTTGCTTTCTGTTGCAGGGCAATTTTTTTTCACAGGACCTTTGTGGCCTACTTGTAGCTATTCTATGAGCCTGCTGTGAGGGTCAGAGCAGGGTCATAGAATAGTTGCAAATAGGCAAATGAACTCTGGAGGGGCCCCTCAGGAAGCACTAGAGTGAATGGTTACTAATGTTAAGATTGAACTTTTGCACCTGCTGAGTGCTTTCAGTTTTGCAAAAATCGTTTTTCTGCAATTTCGCGTGATTCGCGGGGCGTGAATTCGTGCGAGATCGATTTCGGAAGCCGCGAACTCGTGCGAATACATGATTAGTTTTTTTGCGGCGTGTTTGTTCGCGTGATTTTTTGCGTGTTCGCAAGCCGCTTGTAGCGCAACGTTTGCGAAGTTACCCTAGCGGTCGTACATGGGCGCGGCCATCTTGTTTGCGTGACGTAATTCCGTTTCCAGGCGCTATGTGTAATCTCGCAAAGTGTGCGGCTCGCTAGTACAATTTCGCGTGTGATCGCGAGGAAAATCTCGCTCGAACTTACCCACGCAGTCGTGAACGGGCGCGGCCATCTTGTTTCTCATTCATTGCTATGGTTCTGGGCATGCTTTCTGTATCCTCTCTGAATCTCTGCCATCCTTTTCTTGTTTGAAGTTTTATTTGATCTATTTTACTTATTATCTATCCCTCTATTTTTCTAGCTCTATATGTTTGTGTTTCCTGCTACTTTTGGTTAATTTTAAACTACTTTTTTAAACTCTTTTCTTTTCTTCTTCCCTATTCTATTTCTTCTTTATTATTTAGCTTCCTTTCTGCCCAGACCATGGTAAAGGGAGCCGGGAAGCATCCTGAGAAGGGGAAGGGTCCCGCACCCTGTGCCCGGCTCCCGTGTGAGGGGGGAGAATGTCAAAGCCCGGGAGATCTTCAGCGCGGAGGAGGTGAGCGCACTAGTTTTTTATGTTCAGCGCCGCCTCCCCAGGACCATCATGGCAGGCGGCAAGATCGCTAGCAGGTACGGGATCCAGGAGCGCCGGAAGCGGTGGAAGAAGGTGTGCCGGGCCAGTTGACTGGGGGTGAGTGTTTGATTTGCTCAAACGCTCCGTCCATCATCCCCTTTTTGTATCGCTTTCTTCGCCCTAAGTGTGGCAGGGTATGCTCAGAAGTGAGTCCCTTGCTTACTTGGCCACTGGATTCAAGACAGCCTGGCTGATGAGGATTATGAATCCGAAACCGGTCCCAAGATGCTTGTTTCCGGTCCATGGAAGACATGGCTTGGCAGTTCGGGCTGGACTGTTCCCATAAGGCACAGGGTCAGACTGATTTGCATATAGCCATGTCTGAAATGGGGTGGCTGAGTGGGCTAAAGAATGGTGATGGATTAAACCCAGATCAGTTGACTGGGGGTGAGTGTTTGATTTGCTCAAACGCTCCGTCCATCATCCCCTTTTGTATCGCTCTGTGCCGGGCCATGTACCAACACTCTCGGGTCCGGCGCACCTACAACCAGGTCACCCACCGTTGGACGGATATCCTGGACCGGGAATGCGATCTGCTCGACCTGCTCGGCCTTGAGATCCCCGGGATGGGTGAGTAGTGGTCAATCCGTAGTAGCAAATTGAAAGTACTGTAGCTCTTATAAACCTATCATGGTATAAAATGTGGAATATTTTTTTAACTAATTTTTAATGTTTTTAATCTAAACACATTATTTATGTTTTTATTGGTCAAGATGAACTACCCTGTATGTGGAAATTATAATCTGTAGACTCCAAAGATGTACTTCCCTGTAAATATTAATGTAATGAAATGTAATGAAATGTATTTTTTAAATGTTTGTGTCTTTTGTGACTCAAAAGTCGAAATAAAGACTAATTTGAATTGAGTAGTAGTAGCTATTTCTTTACTACTCTGTTTTCTCCTGCTTTGTGTGTTATTATCTTGCAATTTTTTGTTTTTTACCAAGAGCAAAAATGCTGCTGATTACATTGTAGGTAAATTATATTTCAAAATCTTCTGTGCATTTCAGGTGCACTGCTCTCCTTCTCAGTAGCGCTGCTACTATGCTTATTTGTTTTCGATTTTGTGTTCATTTCAATGGCCTGTGAAATTATGCATGAGTGTAGTTTAAAGAACTGCGTAATGCTAGACACTAAGGGTCAGATTTTTAAATACCGGCGCATCCCTGCAAAGTAGCAGGGATGCGCCAGTAATTGTGCGCCACACCACCACCACCCATGGTGCGCCGTATTTACAATGCGGCGCACCATGTGCCCAAAACGTCACCGAAGTGTTACGCTTCTGTGCCGTAAAGGCGGCGCATTGCTGGAGTTGTGTCGCTACGATGGTGCAGCTCCAGCAATGCTCTGGGGTGCCCTATCTCCCCAATGCTGCGTCAAGCCGTACGTCTGCTTCAAGGAGCAGGGTTTGAGTCACGCATCATTGTCCTCAAAGTGACTGATTGAAATCTTGTAGATGTCCCTCAGCCACTTTTAGGATGTGTTCCTGCGCAGGAACGCCCTCCCTTGCGCCGGAACGCCCCCTGAGGCGCAGGGCTTTACAACGTGATGCATCTCCCATATGCGTCACGTTGTTAATATACGCCGCACTGTGGCGCCTCTTTTGTTCTGCCGCTGCGTCACAAAAGTCACGCAACAATGTAGCAAAAGAGCCGCAAGGGGCTTCTAAATCAGCCCCTACAGACTCAAGTCCAGTCCTTCCTTTGTACACATGGCGATAAGAAGAAATAGTGGTGGTGGATTGATAGTTTGAGTATTTTAATGACTGGTTAATGTAGTAGGAAACTTTTTAGTGTTGTCGCTGATCTGCAATCACGATGGACTTTGTCTGTCACTTCGCGTGCTGCGGACTGCTGCCTGCCAGTCCTAGGCGAACCTTTTTAGTAGTTTGTTTAGTGAGTTACATAAGAACTTTCCAAGTCGACGGTCCGCAAATCAAGCAATACTAATAACGTAGTAGACCACATGAGATCGGTCAACATATCCCGTGGAATAGTTGTCTATTTGCTATTTCGCCAAAATATTTTGTACTGTTCTTTTGAAATGTTTGATTAGGTTGACAAATATCATCCATGTTTTCTGGCCTTTCTTTCTTTCATGTTGTACATCAGCTCCCCCCAGGGGCAAGAGGGCATTGGAGGAGGCTGCTGCTGCTGCTGAACAGGATCGGTCAGGCGAGGGCTCCTTTGCTGGCCCCGGTAAGTTTTAATTTTAATATAGAGTACCTTTTTTTCCCTAGCGTTCCTCATTCGATTTTTTCTAAATCATCTTTAATCTTCTTGTAGACTGTATCTAAATTCTTATCCTGCCTCGACTATGACTCCCTGTGGTATTAGTAGATTATTCTTATTAGTCTGTCTGTGTAGCTAACTAAGATTGCACATTTGGCAATTCCATTGGACTCCATTCTAGTCAGCAATAGCTCTATGCACTGAGTGCAGTCCTCTGGGATTGTCCATAATGTCTTTTCAAGTCTTCTAAATGTTTATGCTTTGACAATTGCCAACAATAAAAAGGTGAATGACCACCAAGAAAGAATAAGATACTACTTTACTTTTGGTTTGGATAGGAGGACAATCCATTCTGCTACTGTTGCAACTGCTGCAGGGACAGATCTGCACAAACAGAACTATGGACACTAAATAATGCAGTGCTCAGCTTATCAATTATAATAGGCGCTGTTAGACTTTCCACATACCTCAGTGATAACAGACTTTGTAGTTGAACCCCAATCTCCTTACTGACTAGATAGTGTGGCAGAGTCATTTAGCTCCCAAAGTCACTGATGATTGATCCCCAATGATGATTATCCAACGCAGGACAAGAGTACGGAGTCAGAGTCAAGAAGTGTCAGAGCTCATGCTTGCAAAAATTGCAAAACCTTTAGCTCAGCCACTCTAGTCTGGAGGACCAAAAACCACACAGTCTATTTAAGTTTAAAAGCTTTATTAAAAGTAAACACATTTATTAAAATCAAGTTTGTCATAAAACTAAACGTTTAACTGAAAATGGAAAAGTGCTTAGTGCTGACGATTAATTGAACACATTTCTTGTGGTCGAGCCGAGCTCTCACCTGGTTTGAACTTGATCTTGCTCGTTTTCTTAGAAGTCAAGCTTCTGTCTGTTAGGAGAAAAAGTGGTGCGTGTTAAAAATAAAAAGCAAGCATTCATCAGTTGTGCCAAAAAGTGCAGCAAGACAACAGCCTTCCCTGGAAAAAGGGACATTTTTACTTTAGAGTAGACAGTCACAAATTATTACATTGTTTTCTGTTTTTTTCACATTTCTTTATTCCTAGACCAAATATTATATAGTAGTGAGTGGTGTATTCTAACATTCTTAAATGTACTTTGTAGGTGGAACATCTGGTGGCGGGGCCAGCGCGGAGGTGGTGGTGCTAGATGAGGAGAACACTTCTGGGGAGGAGGCGGTGCAAGTGCCGGACGACACCAATGTGCCTGTGAGGGTTCACACGGTGGTGGCGGGCAGAGGTAAGCTATATATTCCTTACTTATTGAGATTGAAGACTGCAGAGTGTGCTTTCTGCACGGGTGTATTATAAATCAACCAGGTAGTAGCCTCCTCTAAATGTACTTCGACTTAGCTGTGAAGTTTTTGGCGAGAAGAATCCCAATCAGATCTGAGATGAACTTGATGGATGGGATGAACGAAAAGCGAAAGAAGGGTGTAAGTAAGTGTGGAAGGACGAGAAATTTAATGATGACTGGCAAAGAAGAATGATATCTGTTTGCTTGGTCCCCGAGGTGGCTGGGAAGGAAAGAATATGGTATGGTGCATGGCTGGGTGAATGATGAAGCAAGGATGGGTGGAAGGAGAACAGCCTGGGTGGGTGAAACAGAAACTGTATGTGTGCATATACTTTGAATGGATGGATGCCTGGATCATGGTACTATCTGACTCTTAGATAGCATATGTGTATCTAGAGAGAGTAGACGGTCACTGGATGAACTAAGTGTTACTTTGAAGAGCATGTAACACCGCACCCGCACGTTCGTTCCAGTGTAGGAAAGGCAAGGAAAAGAAGTTGTAATTTTGTCCAAATACTACCATGAATAGTAGCAGTAGTTTGTATTGCAACTGCAAGCACAGCATATATCCGGTTATTACGGTGGACACTCCCTACCTCTCTTAATAAGTTTAGGTTAGTAGTAGTACATCATTCATGTGTGGGTGTATCACTGTTCACTCAATAAAAAGCAAAGCACCTGAAGTCATCCCATATGTAATCAAATACATCCCATGTGAAGTGATAGATAATCAGATTATTTAGCTTCTTCATTTTCCTTTTCTAGTACTCATTTGCACTGTAGGGTGAAAGTTAAATTAATTAAGCAGTAGCCCTTTTAACAGAGTATTCGCAGTGCCACCCATAATGGAAAAGTAAGAGCTTCACCACCTGCATGTACTGGACCGTTACAGTAACGCAAGTCTGTCTCACTCATCATGGTGTGCGTCTGTTTTTCTCGGATGCAAGTTCACTGCGCTGGCATTATGCCGGCTTGCATAAGATAACGTACCAATTTTCCTAAACAAGAGAGAAGAAGAAGAATAAGACTGGTGTACTGTCATAGTCGACTGTAATGGAAGTCCATAGTGCTCGTAGAATTTTGTTCCTTAAACTCCCACTAATGTTAGAGCAAGGATGAAGAAGTGGGAGGTTAGATAGATACTTGCCTCAATAGTTATGTACTGTGCTTTCAAGTTGCTAGTTGTACTGTGACACCACTTTCTGCTCAATCATTTTGTGTTAATCTTAAGGAGAATTGGTTACAGACTATGTCTTTCTTTCTTCATATAGTTGCTCCTTCCAAATCCGAAAAACCAACAAGGAAGGAGCTGGCTCGAATGGCCCGGCAACGGAGGCTGGATGCCACTGTCGCCGAATATCGGCGGCTGCTGGCCCTGGAGGAGGAGGACACGCAGTCTACTGGTACATCCACTGGGACAGCTGCATCCTCCTCCGTGCCCCCACGGGCTGCCAGCCAGCGCAGTGCTCCAGCGGTACGGAGCCGGGCTACCAAAGCCAACCGCCACCGCCGAGCAGCAAAGACAGCAGCTGCCCCCCACAGGAGTTGCAAGGCACGCCAGCGCCGCTTATGCCTCAGAGTGTCCTACCTGGAGCAGGAGGTCCTAACATATAAGACCTTGATGGAGGGCCTCCGCTCCGACCATGCCACCCTCCGCAAGGAGTATGATGCCCTGGCCGCTAAAGTGAACAGCATCCTGCCGTAGTGTCCCTTGCCCCTTTTTTAGAGACTTTTGGGGGGTGGGAATTGGGACTTGGGTTGTTTTTGGGAATTTTGAAGGACAATCGTTGGGGTTAAGGAGGGTCTTGCGGGAGATTATTTTGTTAGGGCTACACAAATATACTTTTTGAAACTTTATCTGAGCATACCTGTTTTTTACTGCTTTTGAGTCTGGTGGATGGGGGTTTAACAGTAAGTTTGTTTTCCTGAAACTTAAGTCTGTGTCATTTTCTTCCTTTAAGTGTAAATGGCTAAATGTTTTCAACACTAAGTGCCTCTCACAGAGTAAGTGAATTCAAGAGTCCCAGGACTTTAGTAGTACTACCGTCAATCTCTCGTCTCTCCTAATACTCCATTATACTACCTCCCACCAAACGCTTATCTTGGCTCCACGGGAAATGGTGATTAAGGTTGGCAATTGCGGTGGCACTAGTGGTGTGACACAGTGGCAGTTGCATGCCTATGGAAAAAAAGAAAATGAAACCTGCTTTGTCCTTACTGGAGCATTACAACGGTACGATAGAGAATATAGCAGGTGACAGTACACTAGAACAGTGCCACAATGTAGCCTAACGAATGGTAAAGCATTGAAAGTAGAACTAGTACTTGCGTTGAATTTCTTTGACATTGCCTACTAATACAAGAAATAGTACTGAAGCTGAGTAAGTCTAGAATATATCCTCGGATTCCTTCACCAGCCTGTTGCTATGACCTTATCCTCCCCAGCAAGTGTGTGGAATTATTGCTGTCATTTAGTCACACATCAATCAAAACCACACAGCCCGGGGGAAGAGGGTTAGGGTTTGGAAAATGGATGGCAATGTTTTTTTTTTGGGGGTAAGTTTTGTTGAGAGAAGAAAAAAAAAGCACAGCATGGACAAACAATAATTGAAGATAAAGAAATCTTTGGGTACAAAGCTAACCATAAATCTTTTAAGTGACATAAAGGAAGTGCATGCACGACTGCATGCATGGTTACTGAAAAGTAAGTACTATTTTCAACAACCGTGAATGACAGAATGCGACAGTACAGGGCTGCAGCGTTTTCACTTGCCTATCTCTGCACTCAGAGAAACACTTCTTACATTAAATTAGGTTTAAAAAAATAGCAGAAGTAAAACCTATAGAATGGCTGTAGGGATGAATTTAGAAGCAGAGAATGGAGATCCAAGAAATGCAGAGTCACACTCATAGAAGTTCACAGCAATAACATTACTTTAAAGATAATTAGAAAAGAACGGATACTGTATCTGTATGTTGTTCTAGTTGTCCTGTTGAATTTGGTAAGTTGCATGCATCAAACCATTCCTCTTATTAGCGGGACTCCTCTATTCCAGCTGACGCTCCGTCCATCAATGTTGGTGACCAGAAGGCACCCTGTCCACTGCCTGCCTGGCGGATGCTGAATTGCGGCTCGCTAATGTGAAGCCTGACTTCATCCTTTTTTTCCCATTGCACAGACTGAAACCCGGCCTGTAATTATTGATGGAAAAACAGGAAGTGATATTAGAACACCACTGACAAATAAATATAAGGTATGTAAGCTGTGTAGTGCAAAAAGTCACACTTTTAGTTTCCTAATAGACAGTACAATATTTTTGAAAGTGCGTACTCTGTCTGAGTCTCCTTTTGAAGGATAAATAATTATGGGCAAATTAATTTAGCGGATCTTTCCCCTCAAGCTAGGTGTACTGTAAACTGTGTTTTAGAACAAAATTAGACCTTCCCAGCAGTGCTCCCACCCAGACCCTTACTAAAGCCAGTCGCAAAAACTGTAGAAGACCACCAATCAGATCTCAAAAAACGTGGCCTAGTAGAAAACTGGTGACAAAACGTATTTTGAAAGTAAAAGTAGGCCCAAATCCCCCCTTACCCACCGTGGATTGTATTCAAAGCACTTGCAAGCAAGCAAAAGTATCCATACCCAGCATCGCTCCAAGACTCGCAAACCCCCCCACAAACAGCCCCCCACCCAAACAGATGCAATACAAATACTGCTAACCCTAACGAGCCCTAAGTTAAGAATAGTGGCAAACGCTTTCTTTAACTATGCCAAATCCCGCCTTTCCCACCATGGATTTTCTTCAAATTCGTTGCAAACAAAATTACACATTCCCACGAGTGCTCTAAGACCCCAGAACTCAGTTGCAAAGATCTAGAAAACCCCAAAACACATGCAATCCTGCTGCTAGGGCTAACCCTAATGAACCCTAAGTTACAAAAAGTGCCAAAAGGCTTTTCCGCATGGATTTTCTCCAAACCTGTTTTATTCGGTATTAGAGCTTCCCAGCAATGCCCCAAGACCCGCCAACCCACCCGCAAAAAAGCACAACACCCCCAAACAGCCAAAAAGCCAAAATGGAAAATCTCATATTACTTACAATATTTTTCGGCCTTCTGTCCAAACGCGCTGTGCAGCTAGGTCATAACTCTCGTTTTCCACCATGGATTTCCTGAAATGCAAATGCAATCAAAACTAAACTGTGCCAGCAGTGCTCCCAGACCCCAAAACCCACCCACAAACACTCGGAACACAACCAAAGAGCACCTCAAAGACAAGCAAGTCAGGAAAAACACAAAAAAATATTTCGTCTCCGGTTTGGTCCAAACCAGTTTTATCCGGTATTAGAGCTTCCCAGCAATGGCCCCAGAGCCGTCAACCCAGGCTAAAACAAGTAGAAGACCCCCAAACAGCCAAAAAGCAAAAGTACAAAAATGGGGACTTTGTCACTTTTGGTGAAATTTCCAAAATTACTCAGCGCGCGCTCTGCAGCTAGGCCCTAACTCCCCTCTGCCTCCATGGATTTCCTTCAAACCTCTTGCTATCAAAACTATCCATACCCAGCAGTGCTCCCAGACCCCGAAACCCACCCACAAACACCAGGAAGCCCCCTAAACAGGCCCCCGAAAACGCTACATTGAGCGAAATGTCAGAAAATGCAAAAACTTTTTCCTCATGGATTTTGTCCAAACCAGTTTTATCCGGTATTAGAGCTTCCCAGCAATGGCCCCAGAGCCGTCAACCCAGGCGGAAACAAGTAGAAGACCCCCAAACAGCCAAAAAGCAAAAGTACAAAAATGTGGACAGTCACTTTTCTGAAAATTTCCAAAATCACTCAGCGCGCGCTCTGCAGCTAGGCCCTAACTCCCCTCTGCCTCCATGGATTTCCTTCAAACCTCTTGCTATCAAAACTATCCATACCCAGCAGTGCTCCCAGACCCCGAAACCCACCCACAAACACCAGGAAGCCCCCCAAACAGGCCCCCGAAAACGCTACATTGAGCGAAATGTCAGAAAATGCAAAAACTTTTTCCTCATGGATTTTGTCTAAACCAGTTTTATCCGGTATTAGAGCTTCCCAGCAATGGCCCCAGAGCCGTCAACCCAGGCGGAAACAAGTAGAAGATCCCCAAACAGCCAAAAAGCAAAAGTACAAAAATGTGGACAGTCACTTTTCTGAAAATTTCCAAAATCACTCAGCGCACGCTCTGCAGCTAGGCCCTAACTCCCCTCTGCCTCCATGGATTTCCTTCAAACCTCTTGCTATCAAAACTATCCATACCCAGCAGTGCTCCCAGACCCCGAAACCCACCCACAAACACCAGGAAGCCCCCCAAACAGGCCCCCGAAAACGCTACATTGAGCGAAATGTCAAAAAATGCAAAAACTTTTTCCTCATGGATTTTGTCTAAACCAGTTTTATCCGGTATTAGAGCTTCCCAGCAATGGCCCCAGAGCCGTCAACCCAGGCGGAAACAAGTAGAAGCCCCCCAAACAGGCAAAAAGCAAATATACAAAAGTGGGGACAAACATTTTCAGGAAAATTTCCAAAATTACTCAGCGCGCGCTCTGCAGCTAGGCCTTAACTCCCCTCTGCCTCCATGGATTTCCTTCAAACCTCTTGCTATCAAAACTATCCATACCCAGCAGTGCCCCCAGACCCCGAAACCCACCCACAAACACCATGAAGCCCCCCAAACAGGCCCCCGAAAACGCTACATTGAGCGAAATGTCAGAAAATGCAAACACTTTTTCCTCATGGATTTTGTCTAAACCAGTTTTATCCGGTATTAGAGCTTCCCAGCAATGGCCCCAGAGCCGTCAACCCAGGCGGAAACAAGTAGAAGACCCCCAAACAGCCAAAAAGCAAAAGTACAAAAATGTGGACAGTCACTTTTCTGAAAATTTCCAAAATCACTCAGCGTGCGCTCTGCAGCTAGGCCCTAACTCCCCTCTGCCTCCATGGATTTCCTTCAAACCTCTTGCTATCAAAACTATCCATACCCAGCAGTGCTCCCAGACCCCGAAACCCACCCACAAACACCAGGAAGCCCCCCAAACAGGCCCCCGAAAACGCTACATTGAGCGAAATGTCAGAAAAAGCAAAAACGTTTTCCTCATGGATTTTGTCCAAACCAGTTTTATCCGGTATTAGAGCTTCCCAGCAATGGCCCCAGAGCAGTCAACCCCAGGCGAAAACAAGTAGAAGACCCCTCAAACAGCCAAAAAGCAAAAGTACAAAAATGGGGACTTTGTCACTTTTGGTGAAATTTCCAAAATCACTCAGTACGCGCTCTGCAGCTAGGCCCTAACTCCCCTCTGCCTCTATGGATTTCCTTCAAACCTCTTGCTATCAAAACTATCAATACCCAGCAGTGCTCCCAGACCCCGAAACCCACCCACAAACACCAGGAAGCCCTCCAAACAGGCCCCCGAAAACGCTACATTGAGCGAAATGTCAGAAAATGCAAAAACTTTTTCCTCATGGATTTTGTCCAAACCAGTTTTATCCAGTATTAGAGCTTCCCAGCAATGCCCCAAGACCCGCCAACCCATCCGCAAAAAAGCACAACACCCCCAAACATCCAAAAAGCCAAAATGGAAAATCTCATATTACTTACAATATTTTTCGGCCTTCTGTCCAAACGCGCTGTGCAGCTAGGTCATAACTCCCGTTTTCCACCATGGATTTCCTGAAAAGCAAATGCAATCAAAACTAGACTGTGCCAGTAGTGCTCCCAGACCCCAAAACCCACCCACAAACACCAGGAAGCCTCCCAAACAGGCCCCTGAAAACATGATAGTATTAGAGAGCAAAAAGTTAAAAACTTTTTCAAGTCTGATTTGGTCAAAACCAGTTTTATCCGGTATTAGACCTTCCCAGCAATGCCCCAAGACACGCCAACTCACCCGCAAAGAAGTAGAACATCCCCACAAGTGCAGAGTCTTTCTTCATTGGGCGTAATCCAGCCCTCTGCTTTGAGGGAAATAGGAGTCTGGAGGAGGAGGATAGAGGATCATGTTCTTGTGAACTTGTGAACCTGAGGAATGCAGACTGCGGCACCTTCAAATCAATAAGCAAATAAGTGAAGACAGTTCTGCTGATGGGCTTGTTTTTGTGATTAGATGATTAAAGTTTTAATTATATTAACTGTGCAAAACAAAGAAAGACAGACACACAGGAATAATAGTGAATAAGAACGAAAAAGAAAGTTATTGATTCATTGGCTCATTTTCAGGGCTCGGTGTCAGGGAATAAGAGTTCGTCCTCATACTCTGCGAATTCAGGCACGAGTAGGTCAGTGTCACCTAACTGAGAAGAAATTCCCTCATCTAAGTTGCTGTCCTCCTCGTCTTCTTCCGGCGTGTATTCTCGTACTTTGTAATCTGGTGGTATGAGGTGCTGATTCATCTTGATCATTGTTAACCTCTCCACATTTTTGGGTGAGAGGCGGGTCCGTTTGCAAGTTACAATGCCACCAGCAGCACTGAAAACACGTTCAGAAGACACGCTTGCGAGTGGGCAAGTCAAGTAATTTATAGCCAGGTTGGTGATCTCTGGCCACAATTCTTTTTTCCCATGCCAATACGCCAATGGGACAGCATTAACATAGACCTCTGTTGAGTCATTTAGATAGTCCTGCACCATCGACTGAAGGATCTCCGCTGTTCCTCCACTTTGCTTACTTTTTGCTGGGACCTTTTGAGAACCAAACCCAAGCTCAGTTAGCCAATCCTCTTCACCATCATCACCCAATGTTTCTGTTGTGTCTGGTGCAGATGATCCGGTTGCCGGTGTCTTTAACGGCTGAGAGGTCACTTCTACCACAGCCACAGGTGCAGAAGTGGATTCTTTTGACTGGGGATGGCCTGCTGATGCTGATGTACTGCCTTTTCCTTCAATTTTCTGCCGTTCTCTTTCAAACCTCATGGCTGACAAGGCTAGACAACGTTTGTACTTTGTAACATCTTCATCACCAAAAGGAAATAATGCTCTGCCTGCCAGCGCCTTTTTGTAGCGTGGTTGCAGAATAGTAGCACAAATGTAATGCTGTTCTGAGTGGATCTTTTGAAGACGTTCATCGCCAAGTAGGCACTCTAATAATTTCTCCGCCAAAACAAAAGCTTCTTGCTTTTCTTCATCTTTTTGAAACTTAGAAGACACCGCCTTCAGTTTGTGCTCCAGCATGCGCAACAATAGGATAGCTTTTCCCAAATTACAGTCCTCCCTGCTGACTGCACGCGTGAAGACCTCAAAAGGACGAAGCATGTCTGTCAGGCTTTTAACTAGCTTCCATTCCGCCGCATCTAGCCTCAGGTCCTTCTGAGCTGTACCCAGTGTTAAGAAATACTAATCGAGTACCGTAAACTGCTCATACAGACGCTCAAGCATGTAGAAGGTTGAGTTCCAACGTGTTGGCACATCCTGGATGAGTGCTTTTACTGGCATTCGACGTTCATGTAGCAGGCTCCTCAGATGCTTCCGGGCCTTAAAAGAATGGCTGAAATGGTTGCACATTCTTCAGCAGGTGGCCACTAACTCACGCGCTGGACTATCTTCACTCAAGAATTTTTTAACAACCAGGTTTATACAGTGTGCCAAACACTGCACTCTGAAATAGTGACCCAGATCCATGGCCTTAACTACATTGGCGCCATTATCCGTGGAAACATAACCAATCTGGCGTTTTTTTGGGGACAGCCAGATAAAGACCTTTGTGTTAAACTCGTTCAAAATGTTTTCTGCTGTATGACGTTCCTCCAAGCCAAACATGGCTAGTGTTGCATGTTTCCGAGCAGCTTTTAAAACTTGGTCTAGGTCAACACCTGCGTTTAGCTTTGCTTTAACCCCTGAAAAAGAGACCCAGTGTGCAGTGATGCACATGTAATCAGTCCCTGCGCCACTGGTCCACATGTCTGTTGTCAGATGTATAGTGTGAACAGCACTCTTCTGCAAAGCTGCCCCAATCACCTCCAGCACATCTTCATGTAGTGCTGGAACCGCAACTCTGGCAAAATAGAACCGGCTAGGAACCTTCCATTTAGGGCAGAGCGCTGCCACTAATTCTAGAAAACCAACCCCTTCTACAAAAGAAAAAGGGAGAAGGTCCAGCGCTAGCATTTTTGCCAGCTTAGTGTTATACAGACGCGCTGTTGGGTGGTTGCGTTCATATGGCGCGTCTGAAAACAACATGGTTCTAATGTTGCCCTGGACCATTTTACGGGATGATGATGATGATGACTTCTTCAACCCAGTTACGTTCGCTGATTAACTTTTTCGCATTGGTGTCTCACTCTCTCCCACACTCTTAGTGTGGCTCACAGGGGGTGTGCTGACAGGGGTACTGGGTGTAAGTGAAGTGTGTGACGCTTCTTCCTCCTTGTCATCATCAAATGAAACATCAACGTTTTCATGACTTGAAATTCGGGCTTCCTTGATCTCCTTTAGGTGCGCAAACGTGCTGTCTCTCAAGATGACCTCTCTGGCCTCCGGTCCCATAGTTGGTACCAAGCTAACTGCAAGCTTACAAATGCTACAAATGGCTATGTTTCCTTTTTTGTGCAAACACTAAAGAAGTCCCAAACTGCGGACTTGAAATGTCTGTGGGGGCCGGAGGAGGCGATACTGGTGGTGGTCATGCAGCTAATGCCAGATGAAGTGGAGGATGTGTATTGCTGAACTTTACTACGTTGTGCACTTTCCCCACCACTAATTGAGGTCGAGGTGGATGGAGGTCCCTTCTGGCGAGGAAGAAATATGGAAGCGGTAGGTGGTGGTGTACTAGTTAACTCCAATGATTGTGGTGTTCCCATTGCCTCCTCGTCGACATCATCACGCTCAGCAGCTTTTCGGGCTAGGGTCAAAATGTCTGTTTGCTGCATGCCCGCTGAGGCTGGAGTGAAGCCTATGATGACTGCGTCGTCGTCGTGAGAGTCTTCAGCAGCAGGAGTATACGCCACTTCTTGTTGAGCGTCATCACACTCCATAACTATGAGAGTTTCGACGACCTTCGTTTTACGCTTAGCTACCTTTGTCAGATCATGATGTGCCTCAGCCTCACTCTCAGACGGCAGTGGTGCTGGTTCCCAAGTAAGATCCATATCATCAGAAGCAGGTGGGCTTGAAGAAGATGTAGATACCACCCTTGATCTTTTCCTTGCTCGGGATGTGGAAGACAATGAATGATCATCAGGAGGAGTGGCTTCCTCAAATGATACCTCGGCTTCATTGTCGATTTCCTGATGTGCCCCTACTTCGGGAGGAACAACTATTGTGGGCACTTGTTGTGCCCCTCCATGCACCTCTGCTTGCGCATCTCCTTCCGCTGCCTCTCCTTCCACATGTACTTGGGCTTGTACATGCACATGTGGTTGTTGTTGCGGCTGTGGTTGTTCAACACTCGTCAGATGAGTTACAACAACCTGTGTTGATTGAGGGACATTGCTGCTACTTTCTTGCGATGAGCCAACATCACTGGTCGATGGTGATTGAACAAGTAGACTGGCTGCCTCTGCAGCACTCAAGGGCTTGGACTTAAGTTGACGTGGTGGTGGTGGCACTGAGCTCAATGGAGCATGGGTGCTGCTCCCAGCTTGGTCCCCAGCAGATCCCGCTGCTGCTGCAGGCGTACTTTTTTTTTTATTCCCAAAAAATGTGGCGGGCGGCACACCAGTCTCCTTGGTAACTTGCTTCTTCTGCTCCTTACTGGCAAATTTCTTGCTAGAGGAGCTACGGGGAACTTTTTTGGGGCCATCTTCTTCAGAGGTCAGAACAGCAGGCCGCAGTTGCACGAGTTGCACAGTTGTCTTTGGCCAGACATGACGCCGCGTGACGTTATGCTGCACACACACCGCTGCAGGACTTCTTCCTAGCACTTGTGATTCTCTTGAGTCTTGTGCACCTAAAAGCAATGGAAGGAACATCAGTTCAGTTATACACCCCAAAAACTCGAAAACCACATAAAAATCAGCACAATCCCATGCCATCCATGCCCTTCATGATGTTTAAATTCAAGACACCCCACAGAAAGACTAGGCCCATGCACCACTCACTACCCCTGGGCATAATGGATGAAAGCTAGGCAAAATGGGTGCAGGCCTCAGACACTGCCTGTCTTCAAAATGGCCCCTTAGTCCCCATCAACAGTACACCCCAAAAAAACGAAAAACACACAAAAATCACCACAATCCAATGCCATCCAGGATGTTTACATTAAAGAGACCCCACAGGCAGACTCAGTCCATGCACCACTCACTACCCCTGGGCAAAAGGCCCCAACAGCTACCCCAAAAAAACGAAAAAAAACACAAAATTCAGCACAATCCCAGGCCATCCATGGCCTCAATGATGTTTAAATTCAAGAAGACACCCCACAGAAAGACTAGGCCCATGCACCACTCACTACCCCTGGGCATAATGGATGAAAGCTAGGCAAAATGGGTGCAGGCCTCAGACACTGCCTGTCTTCAAAAGGGCCCCTTGCACCCCAAGCACATGTGGAGGGCCTGCCTGTACAAGCACTCAAGATGGCCACCATCACCCACATGGCCAGTCCACATCAACAGTACACCCCAAAAAAGACGAAAAACACACAAAAATCACCACAATCCAATGCCATCCAGGATGATTACATTAAAGAGACCCCACAGGCAGACTCAGTCCATGCACCACTCACTACCCCTGGGCAAAAGGCCACAACAGCAGCCCAAACAAATTGAAAAAAAAAAACACAAAATTCAGCACAATCCCAGGGCATCCATGCCCTCAATGATGTTTAAATTCAAGAAGACACCCCACAGAAAGACTAGGCCTATGCACCACTCCCTACCCCTGGGCATAATGCATGATAGCTAGGCAAAATGGTTGCAGGCCTCAGACACTGCCTGTCTTCAAAATGGCCCCTTGCACCCCAAGCACATGTGGAGGGCCTGCCTGTACAAGCACTCAAGATGGCCACCACCACCCACATGGCCAGTCCACATCAACAGTACACCCCAAAAAAACGAAAAACACACAAAAATCACCACAATCCAATGCCATCCAGGATGTTTACATTAAAGAGACCCCACAGGCAGACTCAGTCCATACACCACTCACTACCCCTGGGCAAAAGGCCCCAACAGCAGCCCAAACAAATTGAAAAAAACCACGAAATTCAGCACAATCCCAGGCCATCCATGGGCTCAATGATGTTTAAATTCAAGAAGACACCCCACAGAAAGACTAGGCCCATGCACCACTCACTACCCCTGGGCATAATGGATGAAAGCTAGGCAAAATGGGTGCAGGCCTCTGACACTGCCTGTCTTCAAAATGGCCCCTTGCACCCCAAGCACATGTGGAGGGCCTGCCTGTACAAGCACTCAAGATGGCCACCACCACCCACATGGCCAGTCCACATCAACAGTACACCCCAAAAAAACGAAAAACACACAAAAATCACCACAATCCAATGCCATCCAGGATGTTTACATTAAAGAGACCCCACAGGCAGACTCAGTCCATACACCACTCACTACCCCTGGGCAAAAGTCCCCAACAGCAGCCCCAAAAAATTGAAAAAACCCACAAAATTCAGCACAATCCCAGGCCATCCATGGCCTCAATGATGTTTAAATTCAAGAAGACACCCCACAGAAAGACTAGGCCCGTGCACCACTCACTACTACTGGGCATAATGGATGAAAGCTAGGCAAAATGGATGCAGGCCTCAGACACTGCCTGTCTTCAAAATGGCCCCTTGCACCCCAAGCACATGTGGAGGGCCTGCCTGTACAAGCACTCAAGATGGCCACCATCACCCACATGGCCAGTCCACATCAACAGTACACCCCAAAAAAACGAAAAACACACAAAAATCACCACAATCCAATGCCATCCAGGATGTTTACATTAAAGAGACCCCACAGGCAGACTCAGTCCATGCACCACTCACTACTCCTGGGCAAAAGGCCCCAACAGCAGCCCAAAGAAATCGAAAAAAACCACAAAATTCTGCACAATCCCAGGCCATCCATGGCCTCAATGATGTTTAAATTCAAGAAGACACCCCACAGAAAGACTAGGCCCATGCACCACTCACTACCCCTGGGCATAATGGATGAAAGCTAGGCAAAATGGGTGCAGGCCTCAGACACTGCCTGTCTTCAAAATGGCCCCTTGCACCCCAAGCACATGTGGAGGGCCTGCCTGTACAAGCACTCAAGATAGCCACCACCACCCACATGGCCAGTCCACATCAACAGTACACCCCAAAAAAACGAAAAACACACAAAAATCACCACAATCCAATGCCATCCAGGATGTTTACATTAAAGAGACCCCACAGGCAGACTCAGTCCATGCACCACTCACTACCCCTGGGCAAAAGGCCACAACAGCAGCCCAAAAAAATCGAAAAAACCCACAAAATTCAGCACAATCCCAGGCCATCCATGCCCTCAATGATGTTTAAATTCAAGAAGACACCCCACAGAAAGACTAGGCCCATGCACCACTCACTACCCCTGGGCATAATGGATGAAAGCTAGGCAAAATGGGTGCAGGCCTCAGACACTGCCTGTCTTCAAAATGGCCCCTTGCACCCCAAGCACATGTGGAGGGCCTGCCTGTACAAGCACTCAAGATGGCCACCACCACCCACATGGCCAGTCCACATCAACAGTACACCCCAAAAAAACAAAAAACACACACAAATCACCACAATCCAATGCCATCCAGGATGTTTACATTAAAGAGACCCCACAGGCAGTCTCAGTCCATGCCCCACTCACTACTCCTGGGCAAAAGGCCCCAACAGCAGCCCAAAAAAATCGAAAAAACCCACAAAACTCAGCACAATCCCAGGCCATCTATGGCCTCAATGATGTTTAAATTCAAGAAGACACCCCAGAGAAAGACTAGGCCCATGCACCACTCACTACCCCTGGGCATAATGGATGAAAGCTAGGCAAAATGGGTGCAGGCCTCAGACACTGCCTGTCTTCAAAATGGCCCCTTGCACCCCAAGCACATGTGGAGGGCCTGCCTGTACAAGCACTCAAGAAGGCCACCACCACCCACATGGCCAGTCTACATCAACAGTACACCCCAAAAAAACGAAAAACACACAAAAATCACCACAATCCAATGCCATCCAGGATGTTTACATTAAAGAGACCCCACAGGCAGACTCAGTCCATGCACCACTCACTACGAAAAACACACAAAATCACCACAATCCAATGCCATCCAGGATGTTTACATTAGAGAGAACCCACAGGCAGACTCAGTCCATGCACCACTCACTACGCCTGGGGAAAAGGCCCCAACAGCAGCCCAAAGCAATCGAAAAAAAACACAAAATTCAGCACAATCCCAGGCCATCCATGCCCTCAATGATGTTTAAATTCAACAAAACTGTTGTATCATGCACCCATAACTAACCCTGGTCCTACTGGATACTGTGGCTACCCACAATATATTTTATTTAATGTTCTGAAAAAGTTCCAAAATTGTAGTTGCAGCAACTGTAATGCCCCAAACAAACTTACTTGTGAAGGTTGATTTCTAATCCAAAAGTGATCCAAAGAAAGTCAAAAAGGCCTCAAATCCAAATATCCAGCAGCATCCACAAAAAGTAATCCTTCCAGGTCAAGATCCAAATGAAAGTGACCAGCACATGAAGAAAGCACTGGGAGGAGCTTGCTGGACAGGAACAGGAAGTTGGAGACTGTGGGGCACTTCCTTCCTCCCCCCCCCAAAATGGACTCCTTGCAAAAAAAAGTGCAGGCAAATGTCAACCTGAGGAGATATTCTGATAAAAATCATCATTTCCAGAAGGTTTATGCTGCTTGCTGGTGGATTTCTTGTGCAGAATTGCAAATTTAGCAATTTCGCGAGTGCGAGATTGTTGCTGCCCGCGCATCTACGTGTTCACAATTGCGAACTCTCGCGATGCGTGCTGTGCAAGGTGGCAAGCCACGATGACGTAATCGCGGTCGCCAAACTTCCGCGGGATCCCGCAGCACGATCCAAAATGGCGCAGCACACGCAAAATATGGAGAAAAACAACTCTGCAAACGCTGAATGACGGTAAGTGAACGCCGCTCGCCGCAAAATTGTATCACCAAGAAAAAAAAATCCGCTGCGTGCGAATTTACGGATTTTCGGCAAATTCGCGAGAGTTCGCGGATTGCGAATTTGCCGAAAATCCGCAAATTCCGTGAGCGGAACGGATTTTACGCCTATGTTTCAGCTGTTTGAGCTAGTCTCTATGCAAATCAAATCAAATCAAATCAGTCTTTATTTCGATTTTTTCAATCATTAAAGACACAACAAAACAGTACAGTGCAAACCTACACAAATGCATAATATACATTTACAAAGTGCTAAAAGTACTTTTTTAAGTTCATAAAATGCTAAAATAGTAAAATTAATAACAAAGGATAGATTACAAAATGTTAAATTATGGTTGTGTGTCACTGACTTTTCCACAGTGATATATTGTGAGTGACCTGGGTGACACATATTTCCATATTCTCATTTCCATGATTGAGTGCACTAGAACACATTACTATTACACATCAACAAATAACCATAAAATGGAATAGGTTGTATGCATAAAACATTTCTGTTATGTGTGATTGTCACTCATTGCACCTTGTTTCTTCAAATTGTTTGATCGTATCCCCCACGACCAGCTCAGGATCTTGGCTGTAGCTATTACTATGTGTGCATGCGTGTTGGTCTTGAGAATACGAAGTGCATGTATGCTCGATCTAGTGCCCAGGTTTTGGCAGATCGGCCTAAGCCATTTGTCTCTAGGGCATTTGTACGCTGGACATTTGAACAGGATATGAGGGATTGACTCAACAGTCATTTGATATGATGGACATATAATATCTGTTGTGTTTTGCTATTTTGCAGTAAATAGTTTTATCGGAAGCAAGCCAACCCTAAACTGATTATACAATTTCCTGTCACATGGTTTGGTTATAAAGTTCCAGTAGGCCTCGAACTGAGTGCTATGCATATGCTCCAAGAATTTTTGCGAGAAAGAGTATTCTGGGCGGATGACATACACTTTAATTTAGCCATATTCCTATAGATTTCATTAAAGGCTTTTTTTGATGGAAATGTGCTGCCTACTGGATCCTCCCACAAGTGGCTGAACCCCATGTCCACCATTTTCCCCTTGATTTTGTGTAGCCATGTAATTTTACAAGATGTGTGGGCTTCTCTTACATGGTTTAATGCATTCGCGTAGGGTTACAGCTCCGGAGTAGTCCAGAGCATTCTCCAGTATGCTTTGGGCCGGAACTGAGCTATCTCCTCTATTTCACAGCAACCCAAATCTAAATATAGAGGTTTTAAAGGAGTTGTTTGTAGGAGTCCAGTTAAAACTCTTAGAAACTTATTCTGGGCTGTTGTTAAGGGTGATACATTTTTGAAACCCCAAAACTCGGCGCCTTATAGAGTCGATGCACTAACTTTAGCATTATATATTGTTAGTGCAGGGCCAACCGGGTTTGTTTGCGAGAGCCAGTGCTCTTTTAGTAAGACACCTGCAAGTTGGCCATGACTTAGGGCCAATATATCGATCTGGGGTTTCCAGATTAGCTTCTTTTTCAGGGTTACCCCCAGGTACCTAAAGGTATCGGTTTGTTCCACCTGAGCATTGTCCATGTATACACTTCCTTTCACCACTTTACGTTTATGTAAAACCATACATTTAACTACGAGCTCATGGTTACTGCAGAAACCTTAAATCTGCCTAGAGCTCATTGCAAATCTTTCTGTTTTAGATAAAATAAAGGTATCATCAGCAAACATTAAAATGGGGAACCTTCGTGCCAGCGAGTGTGGGTGCATCTGTGGGATATGTAGAAAAATAATTAACAACCCTATTAATAAACAATGTAAAAAGGGTGGGGACAAGGATGCACCCTTGACTGACCGCTTTTGTTACCGGGAACCTATCCATGATCTTTCCCTGAGAGCCCCAACGGACCTGTGCATAGTTGGACTCGTGCAATTTGACAATTAAAGCAAAGAGTTCTGGTGGCATCCCTGATTCCTTCAAGGCATCCAATGGCTTAATACGAGGGACCAAATCGAATGCAGATTTAAGATCTATGAATGCTGCATACAAGGTGCCCCCAGCAATAATTACAGTATGCCATTAGAGCAGCATAAATCTAAAAACATGGTCGATAGTGCTGACATGCAAACGGAAACCAGCCTGGAGAGTTGATAGAATATTGTGTTCACAGATCCATGTTTGAGTTCGACTCCGGGCCAGGAGCCCTACCCTTTCGAATCGTATCCAGGGTGATTTCAACCTCTCCAATCCCAAAGGTCACAAGGGTATCAGATGTTGATATAGGTTGATTGTTTAAGCTATCAGGTGTAGCGGCAAATTGGGCCTCAAAAAATGAAACCCACTGGTCAGGTGCTACATAATTGTCTAGCTCTTGACTGGGTTCCCCACTGCCCCATTTTACAGTCTTCTAGAATTCCTGCATGCCTTTGTCATTGCTCGCAAGCAGATCATTCTATCGTTTTTCTTCTGACTCCTTTTTAGCTATGTTTTGCTTGGGACAGATTCTAGTAAGCTATTCTACAGTCCTTGTTGTACCAATTTGGTGACTTTAAGTTGTCTATTCTACCAGTTTTTTTAGTCTTAATAAAAAAGCATTCGAGCTTATTGAACAGTTCTTAATGAGCCTGTATATTAGCACCATTTTTATTTTCCTGGGCATTTCTGTTGGTGATAGCTAATAAAGTATTCTCTACCTCTGCCTTCATCTGCTCTAGAATGTTCCCTTTTTCAATAAGCATTGCGCACTTCACCCTGAGCAAGTCATTTGTTGGAATTACATCTCCTGTCACCCTCTCAATTAACTGTGACAGTGAGTTTAACCCCTGCATCTGCAGTGTTAGCAATAGTGGGTTGTGGTCACTCTCACTTCTTTCTTTTACCATCATATCTAAGAGGCAAGACCACAGCTCCAGGTTAATTAAGAAATAATCAATTTTGCTGCTTCTTATGCCATTATTGAAAGTGTGCAGGCCCTTATAATCTGATGTTGTCCTCCCATTTACAGCCCTAACACGCGTTTCCATGCACAGACTCTTTAGTTGAAGTGCTGCCTCTGACCATTTTTTTATCGGGGTCAAAGAGAGGGATGGAATGCCCCATTGAGAATCCTCTTCGCTACTTAGGCTTCCATCTTCGTGGTCAAGAGGTTCGAATGTACAATTAAAATCCCCTGCTATGACCAAGTTGTGTTTGCCCCTATGTTTCTCTGTGAAGGCTTCCAGTAGGGAGACTGTGCTAGAGAGCTTCCCAAACACCATCCCTCTGGTATATATTTTAATCAGCATTGAAGTTGGACTATGTTTAAACCGTAAAATAATGGGCAAAATATCGGGGCTGTCTGTTAACTCTTTAACCCTAAAACCAGTTGGTGCCGTACCCAAAGGGTAAGCCCACCAGAGGGCCTCCCTTTGTGACCAACAATTGCAGGTTTGGTAAAGTTTAGATACCCTGGACGGAAAATGGGACTCTGGGACCATGTCTCCTGAAAAGCCCATATGTCTTGACCCTCTATAAACAATGACCATTCGGTTGACGCTGTCTAAGTTTGGAGACCCGCTATGTTCCAAGAAGCAAAGGCCAGTATGGGGTTGGACAATTCAGAGCTTATAGTATGGGCAACTTCCTGATTGTCAGTTCCCAGGTCATTTGGCATGTTGGTGGATTCCTTCCCCACAGCTGCCGCAATCTCAAGCGGCGGCTGGGGGGGGGGGGGATAATCTGTAAATATCAATCAATGTTATCCCAAGCTGAGCCCTCATTGCTTATTGAGAATGTTTTGGAGCAATTGTTGCTGTTGGTTGTTGCAGGAGGATTATATTTGATCCTAATGTTACTTGGGATCAGATGGGATGTTCTTAGGTCAAATGGCACTAAGTTATCTGCAAGATCCTCTGATTTTAAATGTAAGCATGTATAGTCTGTGTTAATGCCAGGAGTCATACATATTTTGGCTGACAATATGTCTTCTCTTATTAGAGACCTACACTTCCTTGTATGGCATAGCCAATGGATGCTCTTGTTGATCAAAGATTGTTCATCTTCCCCATAGGGTTTGGATGGAATTCTGGGGATGTTGATCAGAATAATTTGTGCTCTTGAGGGGCCTACCATCAGGGAGTTAGTGAAACAGTGGTCCTTGTATGCAGATAGCCCTGAATTTCTAGGTGGATTGGGAGATGAATTTGCTGAGCAACCAGATTCCTTTTGCTGCTGACTGGAGCTATTACGATTGATGTAATTTAAATTAATTTTTGGGTTTGGTCTTTTGTTAGTTGGCTGATACCTTCCATTAGTAATTGAATGGGAGCTTGTTTTAGGGGCAGCACATGCCTCTGTATGTCTTTTACCCATTCGGCCTATGTTGGTCGGATCAAAAACACTATCTGTCGGATTCCTTGATGTTACCAGTCTGTAGGGATCCAGTGCTTTCTCATATGTTGACGCGTTAATGGTGTCTCTCAGTTTAATGACCAGCACCTTAAGGGTAGTGATAAGTTCAAGGAGCAAATTTGACTGGGTCCCTGGGTTCTCAATTTGCTGACCTTGGCAGGAGCATCTACATGCTTTTACTGGAGTAGTTGTTGTAGTAGGCCCTACAGTCTCTGTATGATTGATGCAATTAATTGAGTGTGTGAGCAGATTGTCCTCAGCTATGTCCATAAAGGGTGCAAATCTATTAGTGCACTCCACCTCACAGACTGTGTGGATTTGTGCAATTGTGCACAGTGTTCGGGGGGCAGTTTGCTCAACTGGATGGTGTGATTCCCTTGTTCAAAAGAGGAGGCGCTTGGTGTATTACTCTTTTAAACATTTCTGGAATGAATTTGGCTGGATCGGGGTAGAGTGGCCTGTCTATTTGATTGACAACGTGGGTCCCAATACCCGGAGGAGAGTTAATATCACCTCACAATCACTAATGTTGCGTATATGCCACAATTGTTTGTTGCATGCTTAGAACGTTTGACTGATTTCTTTTGCTTCTTAACCTTCCCAGTAACTCCACCTCCTGGTACTTCCACTGCCTTCCTTTTGCCCATGCTGCTACAACATTTACAATCAGTTGTTCAAGAGTGGAAAATAAATAAAATATTACACAAGACTAATATCAGCATGCGGTTAATCACTACAGGGATGGACCGCCAATGTTCATTAAATAGACTCTTCAGGGATGACAGTACCCACAGCAGTCAAATAGGAGTTAGTTCATACTTGAGTAACTACTGCACTTTGAGCCATGTACACGTTGTTGATCCAGGTGGTGAGCCACCTTTACTGATGCCTGTAACGTCCCAAGCACACAAAAAACAGTACCTTAAGTTCATTCAAGTTGGTCGTGTTCTGTGGCAGATGTTAGAGGGTTGGCCCTGCCCTGCCTCTTCTTGGCAGTGATGGGCAAGGACGGACCCACCATTGGCCCGGGCTCCACCCGCGGTGATGGCAGGCTCCTCCCTGTGGGCAAAACAGCACCCTGGGACTTGGAGTCCCCACTGGCAGCGGTGTGGTATCTGGTAGCAGTGCGTCCTGTGCTGCAGTGTTTCAAGGTGCTATGAAGCTCGGCGGTGATGGCAGGCTCCTCCCTCTGGGCAAAACCAGCACCCTTGGACTTGGAGTCCCCACTGGCAGCGGTGTGGTGTCTGGTAGCAGTGCGTCCCGCACTTCGGTGTTTCAAGGTACTAATATGTACGGCAGTGACGGCAGCCTCCTCCCTCTGGGCAAAAACAGCACTGTGGGACTTGGAGTCCCCACAGGCAGTGGTGTGGTGTCGGTAAGCAGCGTGTCCCGCGCAACGGTGTTACAAGGCACTAGTAAGGGCAGCGGTGATGACAGGCTCCTCCCTCTGGGCAAAACAGCAACCTGGGACTTGGAGTCCCCACTGGCAGCGGTGTGGTGTCTGATAGCAGCGCGTCCCGTGCTGCCGTATTTCAAGGCACCTATATACATTTGAAATAACAAACAAGAACCCAGGAGGTCTATAAGCCAAACATCTTGCTGGCAGAACACTGGCAGGACTATCTCTATGTCAGTGGGTGCTACAGTCACCATATAACAGTGTCTAAGAAGAGGAAAGAGAAAGAGAGGGACACATGTGTGGCGACAAGGGAGTCGTGATAACTAAGACCCAGTTGAGAAACTGGTCAAACCAGATCCAGCACGCATAGTTTGTGGATAACCAAACAAACCAGGTGATCGGTCCTATCATTTGGCGGTCCACACTGTGACCAGGTAGGTCCTTCGATCATCAGGATCTCATGCCACACAATCAAAATAAGTACTGGATGCGGTCTACAGTAAATACAGAACCCCCGATCGTTGGTCTGATTGTGATAGTTAGTGATGAAGAAATGAAGAAAACAGTGCAACACACAATAAAGTGGTGAAACTAAAATAGGGTGATGTGTCTAAACCGACACTTTAATAGAAAAACAGGCACATCCCCTAATTAAAAACTAGGAACAGCCCAAACGACAGTGTGAAACAAATGACTGTCGTAATTCGGGCCAACATGTTTCTGCCTATCGGGCAAATAGTCCCTTGGCTTTCATCAGGGCCACTGCTCTAAATTAGTTGCAACTGTTTGTGATCAAAACATATAGTTAAGTGAAAAAATACTACGTAGGAATGATACAACCTGTACCTACGGTTATTAACACATGCTCCTTGTCAGTGGACGTTCAACGTGATCTGAAGAAACAAGTAATTGACATTAGTATCACACACACATGTACTCTCGAATCTCTCTTCTGCATTTGATAGACAGTTCGACAAATGAAAAAAGTGAAAGAAGTTAAATACACATTAATTGCTCACCCAACATGACAGGGGACTGGACCTCACCTCACCTGGACCGTACTCAGGTATATGAGGCCCCGCACTGTGGAACAGAAAATGCGAACAGGGGAGGCATCAAAAACTCTGTACTCAATGTGTAGTCTACAGATGTCATATTATATCCCTGCCTACCACGTCACTTCTGTTCTCCTTTAAACTCAACGGTGAAAGACCAAAAAAAGAGTCTGGCTAAGATCACATAAACCTATGCGAACACTCAGAACTAGCTTTATATATATGCAAGGCATCAGTACAATTCACCTTCAATATATATATATATATATGTGTAGAATAGGAATGTCTATATGCAAAAAATGAAAGCTGCAACAGGTTTTATTTAGACTGTAAAAACTAAAAAATTCCTGCCAAAGACTTACAAAATATCTGTGATGGTGGACATTAACCATTATTCTAGAAATGTTTTCAAGAAATCAGCCTGAGTCAATCTAGGTAGTGTAAAAGCAGTGTATAGCCTAGGACATAACCTAGAACATGCAGTTCGTTTTATACAGTCATATAACAGAGTGTACCTAAGAAAAGACTAAGAAGGACTCACCTCTCCGTCGGTGCCACCAAACGGACCTGAGGTTTGGGGGAGGCACAGGAGAGATGAAGATGTGAGTTTAAATTGAAAACGACCAAAGGGACTACTTTGCGTTCGTTTTTCTGTTAATGTTCACCACTAGTATTCTACCTCAGTATCGAGTCCCCACTCTCAATACTATTGTATAGGCACAATCTTGGAAAATATCCTGATGATTCGCCTTGTGTCCCTCAAAACAAATGCTAAAGAAACTCGCACTGTTTTCAGAATCAACCGGCGTCCATATCACTCACGACGTCCATTACTGTAGTTCCGGTGGAGCGAGGGCTCGGAGCACGCGTTGTGAGCGCTTGGGGTGCACGATGTTTGGTCTAATCGGCATGGAATATTGAATAACCGCTCTTATGACCTAATCCACAACCATTATCTGTTAAATACTGAAAGGATTGTGTAAGAGCAGCTCATCCATTGACATAGAAGAAATACTCATTGGCAAGTATTACTCATTGGCAAGGCAAAAATTCAAAGTAAAAGTCAAAGAACTACGTGATGACAATAAATCGTCCATTTTGGTAGTTCCAAGCATAAGTCGTGCAGTTCTATAGAGCACTATGTCTCTTAACCAGTGAATACACAAACCATTGGTGCACAGTTTACATAGTATACATTATAAGGTGTACTGGTCAGGAGAGACTATATTTACATGAGTGGAAAAAGAGCAGCTCATCCATTGACATAGAAGAAAAATTCATTATCAAGTATTACTCATTGGCAAGGCAAAAATTCAAAGTAGAAGTCAAAGAACTATGTGATGACAATAAATCGGCCATTTTGGTAGTTCCAAGCATGTGTGGTGCAGATCTATAGAGCACTATGTCTCTTAACCAGTGTATACACAAACCATTGGTGCACTAGTTTACATAGTATAAATTGAAAGGTGTGCTGGTCAGAAGAGACTAGGTTTACATGAGTGGAAAAAGAGGAGCTGTAGGTTTTCCCCATGGAATGGTCCCGTAATGGGCACATCTCCTTGATGTCTCCCTATGTGTTGGAAATTACAAAGTATGCCATGGTATCTGGTCATTGAGTCCCCTTGTGTCTACCAAAAGTTTAAAAACCCATCTTTGCTCTCTTTTTAACAGGTATTTGGTACATGTGTGTGTGATACTAATGTCAATAACTTGTTTCTTCAGATCACGTTGAACGTCCACTGACAAGGAGGATGTGTTAATAACCGTAGGTACAGGTTGCATCGTTCCTACGTAGTATTTTTTCACTTAACTATATGTTTTGATCACAAACAGTAGCAACTAATTTAGAGCAGTGGCCCTGATGAAAGCCAAGGGACTATTTGCCCGATAGGCAGAAACATTTTGGCCCGAATTACGACAGTCATTTGTTTCACACTGTCGTTTGCGCTGTTCCTAGTTTTTAATTGGGGGATGTGCCTGTTTTTCTATTAAAGTGTCGGTTAAGACACATCACCCTATTTTAGTTTCACCACTTTATTGTGTGTTGCACTGTTTTCTTCATTTCTTCATCACTAACTATCACAATCAGACCAACGATTGGGGGTTCTGTATTTACTGTAGACCGCATCCAGTACTTATTTTGACTGTGTGGCATGAGATCCTGATGATCGAAGGACCTGCCTGGTCACAGTGTGGATCCACTGTATCAAAAGCAGATTGAAAATCAATTAAACCAAGGTGGACAGGGTTTGTATTGATTTTTGTAGAATCAATCAACAACGAAAGCACCATAATGTTTGTTGTGGTCCTTGTTAGTTTAGTAAAGTCGGTTTGATTTACAGGAACAATTAGGTATGCCTCAGCCCAATGTTGAAATTCCGCCAATAGCACACCTGAACAGTATTTTACATTATTGTCAATTAAGGCATTTAAACAGTAATTTCTGGGGTTGCCCTATTCTCCCCTTGTATTTTGGGGCAAGATTTCAACCTCTCCACGAGGAAGGAATACTAGGGAGCTGAATGGGGCAATTTGAGCTGTCCAGAAAACAGGGTCATCCCTGTAAATGGCTGGTGAAATGGCATTTGGGCCCAGTGCCCCTTTTCTACGTCCCCTTGCAATTTGCCTCTGCACAGTTCAAGGGCTGAATGTGCACCTGGCTAATTCTGGGGCCCTCTTCCTTTGTGAGGTTAGAGATGTACTCGCTGGGTCATGGTCATCAAATGTGCACATCTGTTGTTCCTCCAGTGCCTCTTGATTATAATGACAGCTCAAGAAGTGATACCAGATTGTCTCAGAGTTGTTGGATGCTGCCACTCTTGGGAGTAGCCTGTTGATTTGTTTACTGTTTGCCAAAAGAAGGTGGGGTTGTTTTCTTTTCTATCATGCAGGAGCTTAGCCCAGAATGAATCCTGAGACACCCTTTGAAGCTGCCATTTTGCCCTTTTAATTGTTTCCTTAAAGCCCTGAGATCTTTCAGAATGACAGGGTCCATAGGGGACCTTTTGAGGGCTCAGCAAAGGCGGTTGGCTTCCTTTTTGGTCATCCAGATCATGGGGTTTTACTCCCTCCTCTCCAGGGAGTTGACCTTATTCTCTTGATGTTGCCTGTTTATTGAGACTACATTGACTGGTTATGCAGTCGGATCTGCAAGTTTTATAATGAATCTTTCCCAGCTGATCAGTGGCTTTTCATCAGTTGTCTTATAATTAGAATGAATCACCAATAGTTTGGCAATTTGTGCCAGTGCCTTTAGGGAGGAAACTGTGCATTTTATGCGTTTGAGGTTGATCGTGTAACCTGAAGTTCCATTATCCTTTGCAGGTACGAGTGCTTCTAAGCCTAAGTCTAGAATTATTTCTTGGGACCGGAGGTCACTTTCCAATTTCCTGCCAAACTCATAAGCACTAACAACTTGCAGTAGTGATAAACTTACAAATGTGTAGTCAATGAGTGACGCACCAGATCTGGACAGAAAAGAAGGCTCAGGTGGTTTGCCGGGTTGTATCGACCATTCAATGCTCTAAGGCCTAAATGATCTAGGTTTCCTTGTAGGCTTTGACTTCTCCTATCTTCTTATGCCACCTGAGTTGGTATCATCCAAAGTGCTTCTTGGGCCTCTGTGACCTCATTTTTCGGTAGCTTGCTCATTAGCCACATGGAGAAGTGGCCTGTAACTATCATTTCAGTTTTGTTCATTTAGCCTTAAAACCAGGAATGTCGCAGTCCGCTTCTCTGTTAGCCTAGCCTTGTTTGCGGCATTTGGGTGAATGTAGACGTTTACCATTATAATTTTCTTTGGCGGGCTATTTGTAGTATTGACCGTCATTACTACGATTTGCAGACCAGCATCATCAGTTTCTTGCTCTAGGCTTTCAATATTGCTTGAAGCTTAGACTTATATTGCCAAACCACCCTTACTGCAGCCAGGTTTGTGTGCTTTGACTGCAGGTATAAAAGCTTGTAAAACCCTCTAGATGAGATGTGACCTGAGCCCAGGTTTCTTGGAGGAGAATTACATGGAAGGCGCGCAAGTATTGGTGGGTGTCTAGTCCTTAAAGCTTATTAGCCAGGCCATTAAAATTCCAAGAGCAGATCCTAGGGGCTTTGTCAATACCGGTAGTAAGAGCAGTGTCTTGTCATTGTAAAATTCTGGTTGTATTCAAAGCACCAGACAGTCAACCCCACTCTGTGCCATGTCTGGTTCTCTGGCAGACCCACCACAGGACTGTTCAGCCCATTCAATTTGCTTCTTGCGCTTCTCAGGACCGAGTAGACAGTTCCCTTGAATGGTGTAATGCTACCCCACCAGCCTTGGAATATATCGGCTTCACTCAGGATCTTCTCAATAGAGCCACACACTACTTTAGTTGGTTGATTTCACTGACCAGCACCTGGTCAATACATTCAGTTGATACTAAATTATGTGAGGCGGCCTCCCCATCTCATCTCTTGTCCGAATGAGCTTGAGGATGTTACCTCTATCTGTTCGCAGGGCTGGTCTGTTTAAAAGTGGTCATTAATGTTGCAACCTCTTCCCTGTCCTGAGCCGTCAATTTCTCATAGAGATCTGCATCCCTGGGTGCAGAGTGTGGCCTGAGTCTTGTATTGAAGACTGGGTATGCTGCAAGCCTGCTAGGCCGTAGGAGCTTTTTGTTGCAACACTTTCTCTTCCTTGCTTTCTGCTGTTTGGTGGTTCATCCTTGTTTTATTGGGTCCTGTCTAAATCTGGTGAGCCTGCCATTGGTGAAGGTGCCACCCCAGTGTTGGATCCAGCAGTCCCCAGGCCTTTATTGTTTCAGCCAGAAAGGTAGCCACACTTCAGCCCTTCTGACTATACTGGAAGTGCTACCTCTGAGGGGCCTGCCTTAGTGTTCAGGGGTCCTATGCTCATTTGGGGCCTGTTTATATTCATGTCTTTGAGGTCAACCAGTAGATTCGACATCGTCACATGAAGTGTTGACAGCTTGTCTAAGACAGGGGAGCACCTGCACCTCTGCCCTAGTCCCTGTGTGTCAGCTTGTGCTCTCTTTTGGTTTGCAATTTTCTCATCAATGCCTCACAGATAAATTGCTTGAGTGTTCAGGAGGCTAATTTGTATGTCCATTTTGTTTGCTTGAAAACTGAGTACTTCTTGTGAGCCCAGCAGAATCCTTAACATAGTTGACCATAAGGCCCCTTGTGAGTTCTTGCTTCCTTTTCGGTTTGGGCTGGAGTTTGTTTGTCCTCATTGTCAGAACTAGGTTAATTGTCAGTTGTTTCCTGAGGGATCAGCACAGAGGGGGGGGGAAGGGGGGAATAGTCGCAGCCACAGCACGACCAGGTGGAGTTGAACAGTTATTATGGGATCCCATTTTCAGTCCTGAGCGTTTGACATTTCCTTTCTTCCTCTATGGCCTTACCTTACCTTAGCTCATACACCACCCTCCACACCAGAGCTCAGCAATCTCTGCTAGCCTAGTTTCCTTCTTCCTTAGAGCTTCTCTAGACCTTGGCATGCATCGCTCTCCATGTGGGATTCGCCACCTTCTGCACTCGCAGCCATGTTGTCTTGCAGGCTCAGTATCTCCAATGCATGCTCTGCTGACCTTCAAGGCAGACGCAGGCCTGCGAGCTATGCGGGAGGTCCTGGTAGTTCTGGCACTAACCCCCCCTTCCTGGGAACTGGCTGCAACACAGTATGTGTCTCTGTCTGACATCGCACCTCCATGCTGCAAGGAGCGACAAGCACCCCACCAGCTGGGACGGTGGCTAATGTTCAGTGGTAAGGCAGGGGTACGGCAGCCCAAGAATGCTAAGTGCTGTTGGGGTGAAGCAGTGTTATTTGGCAGGTATACTGATCACTGGAATAAGCAACCATCGAAAACTGTGGAAACTCATGTGCTCCCCCAGTGATGTGGAAGTCAAGAGCTGCGAGGGACTTGTGTCAGTGGGCCGCAATCTGGGGACCACAGCTCCAGACGCCTTTGTGGACTGGGAGTCTTGGGTTGAATACCTCTGAGCTGCAGAGGTCTCTAATGCTGCCACTTGCTTCTCATGGCACCGTTCTCCTCAGCCTCACCTCAGCGGCTGTAAACAACATGAGCTTCACACTCAAACTGTGCCCTCCAAGGTCCTGCCTCTGCTTCTGCTTCCTGCATTCTGTGTGAGACTCTGCACTGCTAACCATGCACTCCTGATTCTGTTGTGTAATGTCAGTGGTGCAATATATACAATCAGTGACTGATTCTGGGGGCGACGGAGAGATAGGCCTCCTTTCGCTCGTGGCTGCTGTCCGGCGCTGGTGCTCAAATCTAAGACAACGCTGTGAGAACCTCAGAAGGAAAGCAAACGGCCAACTCACCGGGTCCCAGGTCTAGCGGCGGCAAAAGTGCTGACCTCGGGAATGGCTAGTCGCGGGGTGCAGGAATACCCGGCTGCCTGTCCTTAAGATGGTGGCCCAGGGACAGCAACGAAGGGCCAGAGACGACAGAATTCATTTTTTCTACACGGCGGAAATGGATTCGAGACTGCTGGGCCTGAATATATAGTGCCGCACAGCACAACGAATTGAGAGGTGATGAGAAGCATCCCTACCTATTGCGAGGACCAAGCAAGGTATTTTATGTCAATGCTGCGTGGGAGAATGATAGCCATGACCATGCTCCACTGTTAGATTGCTACTATATGGTTCTGGAGACACTGCTTTACTGCAACGTACAGTTAGAGTTGGTCCATTGAACACCAAAGGACTTCAGCACAAAGGTAGACAGTACCAAGATGGCCGACAAACTAAAGCTGGACAAGTAGCTCCCACGGCCGGGATCATTAGCATTTTATATCCCGCTGTTACCCTGCCGTCCACCTACTTTTAACCAACAGCAACTCAAGACTTGTCCTCATAGAGTAAGAGGGATATAGGAGGTGCCCCAGGACATAAACCGAACTTTGACCTGACCGTAAACCTATCCCCCAATATGATTACCTGTCAGGACTTTGACCTTGTTGATCTTTCCTCTGACAGTGGAGACCTAGCCTTCTGGCTGAGGCCCGGTGGAGCTACTGGATAGCTAAAGAGGTGATGGGTTGTGGACTTCCCTTTGAGCCGTCACCTACGCAGCTGGTCCTTGGTCAAACCTTCCTTCGTCTCTCTGTCGTACCTCCCGCCTTCCCCTTCACCCTACCACCCATTCATCCTGTCTTCTACGATTTTTAAATATTGTACTGTGGGCTGTTGACTTCCCCCTCAGCCTTCACCTACCCAGTCGTACCTTGGGCAGATGTTTCCCTTTGTCTCTCCATCGTATCTCCCCCCAACCCCGTTACCCTACCCCTTACCCTCTACGCTCCATTGACATCATCCTCAATGATATTTATATGTTTCCTGTAACTGATGTTATTTTGGAACAATGTTGAATTCATGCAAAGCGCTCTGATACCTTCGGGTCTAATCTGTTTTTATACCTGAACGCTGAGACCTGAGCAACATGGCTGATGCCCAGTGGAGCTGCTAGACAGCTGAAAAGGAGATTGGCCCTGGTATCCCCCTCGACCGTCACCTACCCAGCAGTGGCGGCTGGTGAGTTTTGATAGTGGGAAAGCGTAAATGTTGGGAGATGAGTGTTATATCGCGAGCGAGCAAACAAACAAGCCCAACTGAGAACAAGACACCTCCTCTGCCTTCAAGGATATGTGACACTTAAAGGTTCATTACAAACCCACCGGTTATGTTGCAGAGTGAGGAACAAAATCTGGTAACTGAAGTACCGGACATTGCTTGCACTCTGCACCATTACACATTTCCAGAAATTACTTGGCCTTGTTACAACAAAACGGTTCCCCCTTCCCCTAATTATAGGAAATGCCTCCTACCCTTGTGCTGCTTGCCTGCAGGTGCAGAACTAGCAAGACAATAATGATGCTATCCCCATTTATTCACCAGCTATTTGGCCGAGCTCCCACATGCAGCAGTACTGGCAGCCGGTAACACTACCAGCTCAAGCAGTCCTACCGGATGTACAAGCAACTGGTTCATTAGGACCATTATGGCAGAGGCATCACAAGCACTGGATTTGAACTGATGAGCACCCCTAGATGCCTCAGAGAGGGAAAAGGCCAGGATGTTGATAATACCTCATAAAAGTGTGCACTTCGCACCATATGCATTATTTCATTGAACTGCACAAATAAAAATGTCACAAATGTTGTGCAAACTACTAATCTCTTACTCTTGGCAGAGCAAAACACTGCTCAGGTGACTGATCTCTTGCTCAGTGCAGAGAACAGGGCTGTTCCTAGCTTGTCTTAGACAGCAGAGCTACCCCTCACCAGATGCAGACCCCAGTGCTGGTCTGCATTGATTACTGACAGCAGAGCTATCCCTTGCACCGCAAATATATCGCTGTGCAGATGATTATCTGTATGTCTGATTATCTGTCTCCCTGTCTATTTCCATCCATCTATCTCATAGCGCCTGTGGGAGAACCTCAAAAAGGGGGAGGATCATAATACCCAACCCTTTTGTAGCAGGCCATGGGGGATATTTGATTCACTCTCGTCTCACTCCCCAACAAAAAAAAAAACACTTTGGAGAAATCCCTCATCTTACAACTACATCACCCACACTCGAGCCAGTGGAAGGTTGCAGTCATCCCTACCCCCCACAAAGAAACCCCCTTATATATGCCTACAGTCACAGATATGATTATGCCCATTACAACATAATGCACCAAGAAGTAAGGCAATTAACAATTGCTACGTCATTGAAATCGCCAGATTATTCTACGAATTCCATATGCTTTTGAGAAAGGAGACCCATGAAAACGACATAGAGACATGCAGGGAAGGAGGAAAAAAGGTTTTGGGGCACTGTGTAAGGTATGTTGCTGCAAATCACAACTACAGAGAGTTACCTTCATTGACTAACCTGGACACTGAATTAATATCCTTACTCTAGGTCTGCAAGCATCGCGAACAACCAGCCTTAATTTAGAATCAATATAAACACTCTAGGCAATACAATGAACCACCATACGCCCCAAGCACCACTAAGATAAACACTCCACTAAAATCTAGCAAAGTAAAGGTGTGCCTCATACAACACAAAGTTAACAAGACACTAAGAGGAAAGACTAGATAACACAGGTGACAGTTTAGGCAGAGGTTTAAAAGAACCCTGCAGAAGCAACCCTATAAACATCTCAGAAGAGATTAGTTAGCAGGCACAACGATCTTCCCCTCAGAATTCAACCACATGGAAAACCGAACAGCAACTTACAGCACGTCACCACTCTTACAATACTCAGTTGTACATTGTGCGCAATGGGGCCAGTTAAGGGCTCGGATCCTTGTGGGCCCAACTTGAGACATCAGATACTCCTTGGCTGGCATCCTGGAAACCAGTCTCAGAAATGCGAGCTGCACTTTCGAGGTGTGAGTAACTTATGGCAGGCCTTCTTTTTTAGATCCCAGTGTGCTGGTACTTGTAGTCCTTTCCATATGAAACAGTAACACAGAAATTCAGGCACCACAAGACAAACAAACGAAAACAAGGCAGCATTCATTATCCACAGCAGAACGGACAACACGAATCCAACAAATTTCAAGTGGGATATACTAATGAACTTGCAGTTCTGTGCGTAAAGTCTTTCTTTTCGGGTGAGGATGTGGCTTAACAGCTAGAGCTGCCGACCTTCGTTGGCATTAGGGAACCATGCTCAAAGTCTCGGCGTGAGCTCAGCAGCATGTGATTCTGGGCAATCAGTTCATCTCCCCCTACCAAAAATGAATGGGTTCTTGTATAATGTAACTGGTGCTGGTGTAAAGCGCTCCAATGTCTTCGTGCGAAAATTGCGCTATAAAAACTGCATTAAAAAAAGAAAGGCATTGTGTAAGAGTACCATTATTAATAGTGTTCAATCTCCGTGTTCTTAGTCGAAGCCCACTCACTGAATCTTGCAAAAGGCTGCCTTTCGTTTACCTACACTCTAGGGACGGGACAAATGAAACTCTAATGCTGAGCACGTCGCCCGCTGCCATTAAATCACCCTGAACTGGAGTGGAGGCATTCACAATATGTTTTTTCCACACAACAAGTGCAATTAGATGGTTTTAAATATGTTCTAACAAGTGAGTGATGGTGGCAGTGGAAACGCGCCTTTGACAGCAGAGCAATCACGGCCGGCATTACGGGCGGGTGGGAGGGGTGGAAATGGGGTCGTCGCGCCACGGAGGGGATGGGGGGGGGGAGGCGGGATATATAAAATAAAAGTAAAACTTACCGTCCTGCTTTTGCTTAAGTCCCAAGACTCCCAACTCCCGCTCTCCTTTGTTTTGAATTCCTAGGGTGTTCGTCATCAGGAAGGCTGCAGGCAGCCTCCTTCCCCTCCACCGCAGCTTTGTGATTGGTGAGGCCACGCCCCACCCAGGTCATTTTCTCTATGTATGCTGCAGCATACATAGAGAACAGGGAGAGTGGGCGGTGTTGCTCGAGGGCAGGGGGGAGTGGCTTGTCCACTGTTGTTCATACCTACTGTTTAGGCGGCCTCAGGCTTCCCAGTCAGTATGAACAACAGTGGGCAAGCCACTCCCCCCTTCCCTCGAGCAGGACTGCCCACCCCCAACCATGAACTTCTGCTTTCTCGCAGTGCGAGAAGGCAGAAACAAATGGTAGCTATTACCATTTATGTTTCTGCCTTCTCGCACTGTGAGAAAGCAGGGGGGCGGCGCCCAAACGCCCCTATAGAGGAGCTGCCTCTGCTACCCAGCCGGACTTTGAACACAGTTCCTCCTCATCTCCCTGCTTTTGGCTCCTTCCTCCTCGCCCTCCCTCCCACGAACTCTCACAACATTGATTTCATACTGTACTTTGCTATGCTCTTGTAACTGATGTAACTTGTAACGTAACTCTGTCTTTCATTTACTGTACATTGACCTTATGTTAATCGCTATGATTCCTTAACTCTTGAGTCTAACGTATTTCTCTTTTCGCCCATCTGCCTTTACTCCCTCCTCCCTCAGGTTCCCTCTCCCCACCTATCCTTTTACTCATACTCCTGTCCCCCTTTTCCCTTTATGCCTTTTTATGATTTGTCATTCACTTTTAGTTAACGTGTAAAATGTTTAAAATTATTATTCTTGTAACTCGCTGTTGTTCCTTATGTAAAGCGCTCTGATACCTACGGGTCTAGCCAGCGCTATATAAAACTCAAAAAATACAAAAAATGCTAAATAAATTGCTTTGATTTTATTTTTAAACATAGCTGAAAAGTGTCTCAAGGTCATATTTAAAAACGCCGGCCCAATTCTGGCATTTTAGTCAGCAGCACTTTGAATGCTATTATTATGAGCCCTTAATGAAAGTGTAAAAAGGAAATCTACATGGCCCGCAATGCTGTGGTCTGATAAGCCAAGAATGGCTGATAGTATCATATGTCATAGTGCTACTAGGCAGGCTTGTGAAATGCAAAAAGGAAAATTAGATCCTGACTGACTTTTTTCTTGCAGGGCATCAACAGCCAAGTAGGTGAGAAGACAGAGTTAACCTTTCAAAGGCAAATATAAGCTACTCACTGCAAATTGGTTAACATTAACACTCATTGGAAATGAACATGCTAACAAAGGATGCAATTTAACAGAACAGTGCAGCAGTAGAAGAAGCTGGACATGTCTAAAGACACATTTGGAAAGAAAAAACGATATGCTGGACAGTTCTTCCTGAGGTTAATTTCGCGTGATTTAGATGGGTCATCTGCATCTCCACTATGATTAATTTAATCTGCCTTGAACAGGTGCGCCACTTGCTGCAGGTGTGGCATGACTATGTATTGCGCTGATGACACTCCAGTGTTATACCCTCAGCAGGGAGCATAGGTCACCATGGACGAGGGTGAGGCTGGTGGTCATTGGGACGCCTCTGTTCTTCCTGTCCGAGCACTGTCACTGTGCATAAGGCCCAGCCCATGCAGCCTACAAGTTCAGTAGTAATATCAGCACCAATTTAAAATGATGATTTTAGTTTTGTACTGCTCTGCTGTGCTGTCAATCATGAGGGGCCTGTGTGCCAGCTTGCTTCCTATCCATTTAACACCAACAGACCAGTCATCGCATTCACCAGGTGCTGCACAGACATGCACTTGGGCTCAGCCTTGATTTGCTGAGTGAATGTTATGATGGATGGTGGCACTCGTTAGGGATGATGACAAGTGTATTTGACGGTAAGTCACTTGTGCCTTCTGGGAAGGCTGAGACAGCACACATTGGTGTCACATGTTATAGTGCTTGAGGAGGGTCAGCAGGAATACCTGTACTTTCCTTGTTCCTGCACTGGCCCAGCCTATGTAAGAGACACCAGCAGTCATCATATGACCACCATGAAAGGATGACTGTGGGTAACGCAGTTCCAGCTCCATAAACCAGGCTGACAGCAAGGAATTGTGCATGGACAAAGCAGGTTCCACACTTGTTGGCCAATCAAGCAAAGTACTGAATTACTGAGTCTGAGCCCCACTGCAAGTAAGACAAATAGGACATATATAATTTTATTTAGGTATGGAAACGCAACTAAAGGGCAGATGTATTTATGCATTTAATAGTTTTACAAAGCTCTTAGGTGTTGCCCTATGACTACTTTAGAACACTATGGAAGTAAAGAACATGAAAGGAATCGAATTATATGGTGATGAAAAGGAATTGGACCACCTGGATATGGTACACATTAGGAGACACGTAAATGGTCATCCTGGAAAAAGGTCTTTAAGGACATTTTTGTCTGGTTTTTATATTGACTAAGTTTTAAAGGGTGAACATTGAATGCATCTCTGAAAAGGCAGGTTCTAAGGTGGTTTCTGAACTGAAGGCACTTTACCACGTTTCTCATAAAAAGGGTCCAGATTGTTCCACCCACCATCTACGATCGTCCAATCAAGCCCTCGCCACGATCCCACGCATCCGAAGAGCCATGGGAGGAAGATCATTCTCCTACTTAGCAGCCAAAACCTGGAATTCTCTTCCCACCCACCTCCACCTTACACAGAATGACCTCTCATTCAGAAAACAACTCAAAACATGGCTGTTTGATAAATAGCGAACCCCCTCCCTCAAGCGTCTTGAGCCCCTCTGGGTGAGTAGTGCGCTATACAAATTTTGACTTGACTTGACTTGACTTGACATCCTAAAGTGAGCCCTCACGCACATCAAGCACCTTCCTCATTTGTTAGTGTTTTGGGCTTTTGAGCTGTGCAGCACTGTCCGATCATGAGGTTTTCATAGGTTGGTAAGGTGAGGCCAGATGCTTGACGGTATGATAAAGAGTGACTACTTTCATGTGAATGCGGATGAGTGACTGCATGGATGAAAGGGATGAAAGCATAGAGGTACTTTCATTAGTAAGCCAGACTAATTGACTTGGAAAATGCCTTCTCATAGTGCAGACACCACGATACAAGGTTTAGTAGTTCCAACTTGATTCTAATTCATTATTTGTTTATTATACACAAGTTTCTTTTACATGTGCATTAGCCCACCATATCGGATTGCAACAGGTAGCACTACCTTTGAATATCTAGTTTCACATAAAGCACCCAACTCCTTGACTTTGCACATGCCCAAGGAAGTCTAGGTTCACACCTGCTCCCGCCATTCTGAAATATGAGAAAGCTTTGTGCAGCATGAAAGGGTTTTCTCACTAATTCCTCTCGCATATTGTAAATAGCTGGACTTTTCTGCCATGTGGCCCTCTTCTATGGCAAACATTTGGAGGGGCATTTAAGGTGTGACTGGAGCAGGGCTTTCCCAGAAACATTTAAGATAGAGAGTGAAAATCGGAACAAACAAGTTTATCTTTGCAACAGACAAGAAAGGCCCTTATTACAAGTTCATGGCTAAATCCCAATGACTTCACAAGAAACTCTGTGAGCACAACACCTAGAGCCACTAACATACTTGATAAAAACAGTTAACTATCTTTTCCAACTCTTTTCATACTAATCATCTAAATTATTTCCATATGATACATTTAATATGCATCTCATTTGGTTTTGTGCGGACCAGCTCATTTTCAGGAGAGCAGGAACCTGCATGTCTCCATCCGTTTCAAAACTTTAAATAAGACTCATAGGGCCATATGTAGGTTGCCCAATACCGGTCGGTAACAGCCGAAATTACCGAATTTCAGCCCTTACCGACCGGTATTAGCCATTTGAGATGTAGGTGGCCAAATTGAAGGATTCGGTAATTTACCGAATCGGTAATTTAAGGAATCCGTAAATTAACGAATCCTTAACATACCGAATTGGTAAATTACTGAATCCGTACTGAAGGGAGCACTCAAGTGAGTGCATTTCGGAGTCAAGGATTTGTTATTTACCACCAACTACAAGTTGGTGGTAAATTTCGAAAACCTTTGAAAAAGCAAATTTGTGCTTTTCCAAAAGTGCCATGGGGCAGACATACATGCCCTTAGGGCATGTATGTGTGCCACATGTGCACACATGCATGATTCAGGGGTGCAACAGGGTGTCAATGTGACACCTTGCCACCCTTGAATATGCAACCCCTATTACCGATTCAGTATTTACCGAATCGGTAATAGTGAAGGACTTCCCATTCATTCCTAAGGGCCTCCAGGCCCAAAAGAATGAATGGGAATAACTGAATCGGTAAATACCGAATTGGTAATACCGAATATTACCGATTCGGTAAAATTTACAGAATTTTTTGCTACATACCATTTCCCGATTCTAAAATACCGAATCGGTAAAATTCGGTATTTTAGAATTGGTCCATTTGGATTACCTAATACCCATACTGTTTAGACTGTTGTATTTGCTCTTATTTACCAGAACATGACAGTTCAGGATGTAATTTAGTATCTTATATTTTAACTTTGAAAGATACATTGCAGCAATCAACTCTGTACATGAGGCATACATCCAACCACACACGCACTCACATTGCATGCCCACACAAATGAAAACATGAGCACAGCGAACTGCCGTGGAAGATAAGGGCACATACACATACTCTCAAACAAACAAAACAAAAGCATACAGGTGTCCAAACATGCACATCCACATAATGCATTCCCTCACAAATGCACCCACAAACACGCACACATGCAAACACACAGAAACGTGCCATAAAAGACAAAGGCACATGCACTGAAGCTTACAGAAACAAGCAAAGGCAGGTATTTGCAGCCCTGCCAAGTGCCACGCATCACGCGTGATCCTAACGCGTTTGAAGGCAAGTTCTCGCATCACCGCATTCAAAATATTCATAATGCATTATAGCGCTTCCTCAGTGTCAAGCAGGAGCACTGCAATATATTAATTCACAGTGTCTGTCTGAGCATAGCTGGCAGCGCTTGTTTGCGGTGCTCGCGGCTTGGTGGAAGACTCAGCTGCGCTCCGCTCTGGATACATTTTACCTGGTCCCAACATTCTGATTCACGTGACCCAACGTCATGAGAGTGACTGTAAGGATCTGTCCAATGACTGTGCAGCCGAGAGGGGACATGTAAAGCAGGGCTGCAGGGGGCAAGCTGGCAGAACTGGCCTGAGGAGTTAGAAGTGCTCACTGTTATTTGCTCAGCCCTCTTTCCTTCAGGTCGGATGACTGTTCTGACTGCGAGCATTGATGCAGCGCCAGCCGAGCCCGCACAACAAATAACTGTGCAGCAGGTACTGTGGTTCAGTGTAGCCCCTGAGGTAATCAGTGTCAGGGACAGTTCTGTTTACATTTCATGTTTAACTAAATATTGTATTACCTTGAATGCGGACAGCAGCTTTCACCATTGCACACATGGCCTGGGATCCAGTCTGGCACTTAAACCGCCATTACCTTTACACAAAAGGAGTATTACCGCCTATTCCCCAAAGCTCTAATAAATGCCACTAAATTATAGAAAAGAGTAATGACAAAGTCAAGCAAGCATCAGTCGAGGGAAGGTGAGGCGCAAGAGTGTAAATATGGGAACGAGGCTAGTGATCCTTAGTTCCTACAGTGTTTATTATTTTATTTACCCAAACAAACACGACTGAAGGAACTATGAATTATGTTACTATTACACGTAAGGTTGTCATTTAACCAACGGGAAGGTTCTTGTTTAGGTTATTGAGGGCTGTATTGTGATAACATTACACCAGTGCAAAAACAACACAGTGTAGGAGAATAGGATCTGCTTATTATGGTTACCCCAACTTTTTGCTGGTGTTTCACTGTTTTTTTACTTTAGTCCGGCTGGGGCCCTGCTAACCAGTATCCCAGCCTAGCTGCTTCCTCTCTAAAATGATGAATGTACATTAGGTACACTCCAGAATGGTTACTGGGTTACCCTTGTGAGTCCCTAGTATATGGTACCTTAGGTACCAAGGGCATAGCTACCCAAGAGACCACCACGGGCTGAAGCATGTATTATGCCACCCCTCGGAAGCCTTCCAAAATGCCACCACAGGTCCACTACTACAGCCTGGGTAAGGTGGTGCATGCTCCCCTTACTAAGATATAGGTTACCTATATGTACCTTTAATCACTGACACATATAAACGTATAAGTCATTCCTATGGCAGGCCTTATCATTCCTGAAGGCAGAGTGCTTGGTTTTGTGTGAGAGGGTGCCCATGCATGAGCAGGACCCCTCTGCAGCTTTCGTAATCTATTCTCTGAGGCTGTTCTGTGATGCAGCCAGACCATATACTCTTAAGTGCATTATAACCTTGCGGTAAATGCTAACTTTGAAATGGCTGCATGGAAACATGTCGTGTTTGATGTCAAACACTTTGGAATCCTACCCCCCCTATCAGTTCTGGCGCTGGGGGTAGAATTCCACCCTTCTAGAGAGAGAAGACATTTACACCCTTACCTAACCAGTAATAGTTTAAAAGAGCCCCAACATCACAAAATGGATGCTGCAGCCACAGACATGAGTCTGACCTCCTGCTGCTGGACGAAACTCTGGCAGGGGAGGATCTGGACAATAGGTTTTGTGTCACAGGGAGGTGTAACCACCTCCCAGACAGGCTTTAGTGTATTGGGGCTGGGTGGGTGCATTCATAGAATGCTTTTCTGACAGTGCTGTGGGCACACTTGGTGTCCCTGTGTATACCCCAGTTCAAACCAGTTGCAGGGGCACTCAGCCCCTGCTCTGGCGTGAAACTGGACAAAGGGAAAGGGGTGTAACCACCCCCTACCTGGAACCTCCCATAGGTGGGTCCCTCGAGTATGTCCAACCCCCTAACTTAGTATAAATATGGCATCCCAGTCCTTAGGACTTCAGATTACACCTGGACGAAACTCTGCAACATATATCCTGGAACTTTGACACTCTACATCGACTAGAAGACAGAAGAATCTCCCTTGGGGTCAAGGAGCGACTCCCCTGTTCAAACAGGCACCAAAGAAGCATCTTGCCTGTCTGCATTTCCAAGGCTCCCACCGGAACCCAATGGATTTGGGACTCAGGACATGCACTTCCAAACTTCTCAGAGGTGGACACGAGATCCCAGCAAAGCTGAGACCCGCTGCAAGTGCATCGACTTCCCGAGCTTTCCAGAAGCTGTGCATTGGGCTGCTTGCAGTCCACGCCGGAGCACCATTTGCACCAAAGATTGTGGGCCTACACTCCACGAGTGTTCCGCAAGCCTGTTTCTAGCATTTATGCTCGAGGGACCTTCGCGATCCCTGGTCTGTCGACTGGTGGGTTCCCACGAAGGTAACTCTTCTGTTTCTTGGGCTTCCCTGGCTGTGCCAGATGTGCCCTGACTCCCCTACAAAGGGTGAGTCCCTCAGACCTTGCAGGTCTCCACCGAAGCCAATCTTTGCTTTCTGTGTGGGTTGCTGTTGCCAAGGCTTGTTGGGTCTGATCCGGAAACAGACACCGCAGCACTCGACATCCTTAGTGGGACAGCTCAAATCCAGTTCCTGGTCATCCTCAACACCTCCTGGTCCTCGTGGCTGAAGAGTCAAGCTACATCTTCTTCACCTGAAATCACTCGACATCGGTGGGCATCTGTTCATCGCCTTCCTGGTCACTGGCTAGTGACCCAAACGCTGTCCCCTCTGCTTTCAGGTTCTTCAGATCTCCGATCCACCCAGACATTTTCCACTTGGTCGCCTGCAGCATTCTTCACCAGCTCGCCATTGAAATCGACGACGAAACCCGCCACGAAAAGTCACCTATGCACCCGGTTTTCCCGGGTGAGGTAACTCGAGTATTCTGGTGCTCCCATGGGTGTTGACTCTAGAACCTCCTAATTCTAAAGGGGTTTGCTCCAAGTCCTCTTCTAAGTGTCCTTAATCTGTAATTTTCCAACCGCGACTTTCCCCTTAGAATTTAATGGTGATTCACAGCTGTGTTTAGACACTGTGCACGTCCCCCGTGGGTCCCCTGTGTCACTACCTTGGGTGGTTCATGGTGGCCCTAGCGGTTCTAAAAGCTCTAGGCCTTGTATCTATGTCAGTTGTGGTTCTTATACCACTTTCTTAGTATATGGTTTGGTTTGCCCCTAGGACTCCACATATATTGTGCTAATTTACTGTGTGCTAAATAAGTTTACTGAATGTACTTTTGCCTCTAGCCTCATAAAGAGACTAGGGGGATATGTTTAGAATAAATACATATATTTTATATATATATATACCTGGTGTGGTCCTCCTTTCATGTGGTTATTCATGAGATTAGACTGGTAAAACAAGCTGCTTTACATTCTTTCAAGACTTAGCTTGAAGGCTGCTCTCCACAGTTACCATTAGGATAGCTTGCTATATAGGTTGTCTTTAAACCTACCATCAATAAGGGTCGTTTGGGCTGGTGCAAGGTGATCACTAAAATAGTAGACAGCATATGCCAGGCCAACTTCTCACACACAGCATATCCATTTCCACCACTGGCAAAAAGCATGTGCACCAATGCCCTTCTGGAGCTGCCGTACTGCCCAATAAGTCTGTCCGATCCTGGTACCCCAGAGAAAAGCAAAGTATTAATAAGTATATAAAGAACACAATCTTTAATATGTTACAAGTTCCGTTTGCATATCTCGCCTGCCTGTTGCAGCAACAAATGTCTGTTTTGTGTGAGTTCATGTAAATCAGAGCCACTTCTCCCACTTTTGGACGTGCACGCAGCATTTTCTCCTCCAATCACCTTCTCTTTTCATAACCAAGTACAGACAGTATCAGTGGCTTGCTTCTCCAAAATTAGGATGGTAAAAAAATTAATTAACTTCCTCCCCAACAACACCAGGAGAGCTATAGTCCAAGCGTTGATTACCTCTCACTTGGACTATGCCAACCGTCTGTACATCGGTTTGGCCGCAGGGCTATGCCATCGACTACAGACAGTGCAAAACGCAGCGGTTCGTTTAGTATGTGGCATTTCCCTAAGAGAGCATATTTCCTCTCACCGCCGCTCGCTCCATTGGTTGCCAATACAGAAGACAGTTGAATTCAAAGCCCTCACATTGGCTCACAGGGCTATAAAAGGTCAAGGCTCAGCTTACCTGTCATCCTGTCTGCGCCCCTACAAAAATGTGAGATCCCTCCGTTCTGATACCAAAAATCTTCTGATCACTCCTAGATTCAACAAAACTCGCTCTGGAGGGAAAACCTTCCAGGTCTGTGCCGCCTCTCATTGGAATAAACTGCCTCTTTCCATCAGGATTATTCCTGATGAGCTCCCCTTTCGCAAGGCCCTAAAAACACTCCTCTTCTGCTGATTCCCTCAGGAGTAAGATTCATCTACACTCTCAGAAGCGCCGGGACAACCCAATGGGGAAGCCGTGCGCTATATAAAACACACTAAAATAAATAAATTCTCTCTGTAATAGAGCAGCCTCCTACGAGCTGCTAAGCTGTATGAGCTGTGTGTTTGTTCTTGTGTATTTCGCATGCATCACTTGTGTTGCGCAAAATATTACTTTTGTTAAGTGGGCTGAATGTAATAATTGAATTGACACTACTATGTGCAATATTTGTGACAGCTTCGAAAGCGATGGAAACTGAATCTAAGCAAAAAGTGGACTTCTTGAACTAGCATTGAAATAAAAATGCTCACAAATTAGGTAAAAATGATTTAAAGGGCACAAAACGTTCGAGTTTGAGTAAGAATGTATGTGAACAGAGGCACAGTGAATGAGTAGAAGTGTTTAATTGTAATGCATTTAGGTTGACAGGCCGTAGATCATTTGCATAACAGCTTACACTCAACATTCCAAACAAAAGCTGGAATACAAATTGACCTTTTACACAAATGTGCACGACTGTGCTTATCACTCTGGTACTGTTTCTCACACTATACAAATTTATAATTCCCTCTTGTTGTATGTAAGTTCATCTTTGCCACTGTTCCTTGACATGTGCATTTTTGCATGCATCACTATGCTACTATCACTGAAATTGTGATAATCGGGTACCGTCACTGGGCGTCATAATTTAATGTTTGTTAGGGGCGCGTAGAGGTTCTCTGTGGTATCTTGGTATTCTCTATGCTATCCTTCTCTACCTCTAATAGAATGTTCATGTGATGCATCTATCAGAACGTTGGTGAACCGCCTGAGAGATTACAGTTGGCTGGGCTGAGCACCATGATGGATGCTCCTGGTGGGGTCTGTCTATCTTACTTAGAATAAACTATCATAAAACCATATGATTACTTGTGGACTTCTCATCATTACATATTGGCGACGATCTTAAGAAAGAACCTACATCTGTCAAGACTAGAAGTACTTCAAACATATTGAAATTAAGAAAGAAAACTACAAATTATGAAAGGACCTCCTGCAACAAGAAAAGTTACCCCAACTGCCAGCATGACCCCACCAGTGACCTATAATCTGTCGCTCACAGCAGTCTGGCAGTTGTCCTGTGTACCAGTGAGTCTACAAATTTTAAATTGGAGCTGTGCCCTCACTGTGGGTAAGCCTATTTGTTTTGACTTTGGGACTCACGCTGTATCCTCACATGAGGGTAAGCATTTTATTGGCCAACTCTGCAGGTTGTCCTATTTACAAGGAGAGTCTACTTTATGCTGTGTTGGAGCTGTGCTCTCTAAAGGGTTAAACCTGAATCGTTTTTGCTCCTGACTCATCCTGAGTTTTGCCTTCACATGAGTGTAGGCATCGACTTTCTTCAATTCTCCCTACGCTCTTTGTGGAAGAATTGTGTCTGATCTAGTATGGATATTTGTGCACCAATGACTTTTCTCGATTGAATATTATATTGCTTGGGGTTTTTCTTTGCCCAGAGGAAACTTTTCGCTGCAGAACTGGCCTCATATTTTTATTGACGTTCTAACACTTTTACCGGTTTATCACCATGGCTTGTCAAAGTTTAATTTTAGTGTTGGTGTTTTTCTTTAATGTACATTACTTTTGCATTTAATTGACCGAAATTCACCGAAAATCAAGCCACTGAAGCCATCGTCAGTTTAACTGCCTTTCACCGTTTAAATATGCAGCGCGTGTCTTTCATTGTGCACGCTCTCACCTGCTGCCTTCTTCGAAGCTTCTATGACGTGCCGTCCTCTCTGCTGGATCTCCCGATGTGGTTTGGTGTGAAGAAGCGCCGTGAGCCACCCTGCCTTGTGCGTGCCGCCATGTTGCCTTTGGGAGTCCTTGTTAACAGCGTTGTTCAGCATTTGCCTCAGACTTGTTCCGTTCCAAACTCAGTTTTTTTTTTTTCACTCAGTTTAGTCATTGCGATGCATATGACAGCAGGACTAGTAAATACAGCTGACAGCAAGACAAGTACAATTTTTTTTTCTCCATTATTTAAAAATGGAGCTCCGTCATGATTCTAAGGTACTGTGTATTTCTCTTCATGATAACGACGGAGACTTATGAAGCGCTGTCTTGAATCCTTGTGTGTTCATCATTTTAAATAAGGATATTTTTCGAGGGCTAGGATCGAGCTCCGGCGTCTTGTTTTTATTGAATGCATATTTGTGTACTATTTAGTGACCTGTGTGCCATGTTTTTGCGATGGGTCCATGTTTAATGCCATATTGTTTCATTTTGCACACAATACACATGCATGTCATGTTTCTCACTTGTGCACAACAGTGTCTAGTCTGCACTTGCAGTGGGTTTCAATCCCAGCTGCTCTTTTGATCACATGTTTAAGTTAATTGTTTTGGGGATGCGTCCTTTGCAGTGGGTTTTAGTCCCACCTGTGTAATTTAAATGTTTTTGCTATGAGTAACAGTCCCATTTACTTGCAGTGGGTTTTAGTCCCATCTGTTTTATTTAAATGTTTTTTGCCATGGGTCCCAGTCCCATTTGCTTACTGTGGGTTATAGTCCCATTTGTTTACTGTGGGTTTTAATCCCACTTGTTTATTTTCCAATGTTTTTTGCGATGGGTTCAAGTCCCATTTGCTTGCAGTGGGTTTTATTCCTACTTGTACAATTTCTATGTATTTGCGATGGGTTACTGTCCCATTTGTTTGTAGTGGGTTTTAGTCCCATCTACTTTATTTAAATGTTTTTGCTATGGGGTTCAAGTCCCATTTGCTTGCCGTGGGTTTTAGTCCTACGTGCGAAATTTTCTGTGTATTTGCGATGGGTTACAGTCCCATTTGTTAGTAGTGGGTTTTAGTCCCATCTATTTTATTTAAATGTTTTTGCAATGGGGTTCTAGTCCCATTTTACTGTAGTGGGTTTTAGTCCCACCTGGCTCCACGTCAGTTGTCCACACTGACTTGTTTTTTTTTTGTTTTATGCCTTTTGGGTGTGCGTATTCTTGTCTCCTTCTGAGGAGTTTTGCTAGGGTTATAGTCCTATAGCATTATTTATCTAGTGTTTTGAACATGTTTTATGTTTTTATTCACATGTACTAGTTTACCAATTGCTTTTAAGAGTCTAGGTTTTACATCCACATATTTAGCTTATGTTTTCTCTATTAATGTGCTTTTATGCTTTTTATGCTAAATATGTTCAGATTTGATGTATTTTTTATTGTAACTTTTTTTGCACTGTTATCTCTTGCATTACGTTATTGTATTTTGCTTAGAGGTAATAGTGTTTTGATGAGGTTTCACCTCTACTTTTCATCATCTTCCTTTTTCTTGAAATGAAAGTTTCTTTTGTTCTTTCTCTTTTCTATTGCATTCCGTTGTTTTCTTCTTTTTAAAGTTCTGTAAGAAGAGAGGATAGTTAATATGATGTAAGAAGGGAGGATGGTTTATTAGGTTTTTCCATTCTTCTTTCTTTGTTCTCTTTTTATGAGTTTTTTCTCTTTGCTATTCCTCTTTCCGCTTTTGCTCATTTCACTTACGTTCATTTCCTCCTGTTCTCCGTTGCTGTTTTTAGCTTTTTGTTTTCCGTTTAAGAAGAGAGGATAATGTGGTATCGTGGTATTCTCTATGCTATCCTTCTCTACCTCTAATAGAATGTTCATGTGATGCATCTATCAGAATGCTGGTGAACTGCCTGAGAGATTACAGTTGGCTGGGCTGAGCACCATGATGGATGCTCCTGGTGGGGTCTGTCTATCTCACTTAGAATAAACTATCATAAAACCATATGATTACTTGTGGACTTCTCATCATTACATTCTCGGTGATCAAATGGGAGTAATTTGTGATATTTACATGTTTTTCATGTCTTCATTGCGTAACTTTGCGTGGCAAGAATGTGTCCCTCATTGACATTGAAGTGTCGCTCAATAATTACACGAAAATTAAGAAAATGCCACACATAGCAATCTGAAACCTTGCCAGCTATGTGCTTGAACTAAAGTAAGTAGATATGCAAATGTGTGCCCTCCACAGCTCACGATGAAAGTGGCACCAAGGCTTACATGATTTTTCTCAGATACACAAACATATGCTGACATACCACAGACATATTAGCGCACATAAACTTGAAAAACATTTCAATAAAGATTTTGCTGTAAATCACTTTGTAAGCGTGCTTCCTAAAAGAACTCTGCATCCGGGACAGTAATACCATAGCCAGTAGTTGGACTTGGCCCAGTAAAGAATTGTAATATGAGCTAATTTCAGCACCGTGAAATATTTCCTCTTCTGTCTCCAAGACGTAAGGGATTCAATGGCTGTATAAGAATCACCCATCTGCAATGCCTGCATTTCTATCAGCAGCTCTGCTCGGCAGCACCGTGAATTATTTCCTTTTCAGTCTCCAAGACGTAAGGGATTCAATGGCTGTATAAGAATCACCCGTCTGCAATGCCTGCATTTCTATCAGCAGCTCTGTTCGGCAGCATCGTGAATTATTTCCTCTTCTGTCTCCAAGACGTAAGGGATTCAATGGCTGTATAAGAATCACCATTCTGCATGAGGCTGAAGTTAGCTTCTTATTCGGCCAGCTTCTTATTCGCAGGCTGAAGTTAGCTTCTTATTAGGCTAGCATCTTATTCGCTGATTGAAGCTAGCATCTCATTCAGTCAGCATCTTATTCAGCCAGCATTTTATTTGCAGGCAACATTTTATATAAAATGCAATCGTAAATAATTCAATTAACTCCATTTTATGGGACTCTGCATTGCCATACAGGGAATATGTTGTTTTTGAAATACAAACCATACACTATTACATCTATTAGTATTAAGTCTGACACTAGCAACCTTTCCACCAAAACATGGGACAACTTTGCCACCATCACAATTTAAGCAATGGAGCACTCCTTTACAGAACCTGTTTGTAAGTTGTCTGAGCTGATCATAATTTGTGGCACCATATGGGTTGCCTTGACCTCAAGCCATCCCGGGCAGTTATATTATAATAAGTAATTCTATTTTCCCTATAAGAAATACACATTCGATCACAATCATTTAAAAAACAATCCATACTCCTACAAGCTCCATAAGGACTTACATTGAGCCAAGCAATGTTAACACATGGGTTAGATGCTTTTTGGATAATCGCTCACAACAGGCGTGGATGCCCCCTTTCTCCTCATCGGATTCCATGGTAGCAACAGGGGTTCTTCAAGGGTCTACCTTGAGCCCCCTTTTGTTCAATGTTTACCTCACCCCCTGATCGGTCTTGCGGAGAGGCTGGGTGCCAAAATTATGGCCTATGCCGACGACACCCAGCTTCTTTTTACCTGGAAGGGGGATGATCTGCAAACGGAGGTGGCCCATCGCTGCTTATCAGCAGTTTTTTCATGGATGGCCCAGGCTAGCCTGAAATGTAACGAAGAGAAGTCCGAGCTGCTCCTCTATGGTCATTTTCCACCTGCCTTTAGAGAGTCTCTCTGGCCTCCTGGATTTCCTTGCCCCTCAGGAGACTGCGGTGTTGCAAAAAATCTGGGAATCTGGTTTGGGGGTGACTTAGGCTTTCACGAACAAATAATGCGGCTGTCTGGGGTGTGCTTTGGCACACTAAAAGCCCTGAGAAGATTCTTTCCCTTGCTTCCCCGCGCTGCTAGGGAGACGGTGGTCAGGGCCCTAATACTGGCACGCCTGGATTATGCCAACGCCCTTTATCTTGGCATTCCAGGATATCGTCTGGGAAAATTACAGGTTATCCAGAATGCGGCTGTTAGGCTTGTATTTAATATCCCTAGATGCCTAAGCGTGTGCAAGCAGCTGAGTAATCTGCACTGGTTACCTGTTGCCCAGCGAGTGCATTACAAAGCACTGACTATGACCCATAAGGCACTTCATGGTCAGGGACCTGCCTATATTGGTGCCAGGCTCTCCCTTTACATTCCCAATCGTCCTTTGCGGTCTGCTATGCAAAGACGGCTGGTGATCCCTAGATTTCGGAGAGCGCGTCTGGGGGGGGATGTCCTTTTCAGTTAAGGCCTCTACGCTCTGGAATGCGCTCCCTGAGGATCTCCGGCATATCGAGGAATTGTCCTCATTCAAAAAGAGGCTAAAAACGTATCTGTTTAAACAGTCCATTTAGTCCCTCCGGTCTCCCATGTTTACTTTTCTCCCACGCGCCATGACACTCTTGAGTAGCAGTGCGCGATGTATAAATTCCTTTATAACATAACATAACACCTGTGCCCACTGTGCCAACCTCAAGCCAATGCAGTCATATGGAGTTATTGATGAATAATTAACCTACATTTCTCCCATCAAGATCAACTTGGCTCACTAATTTTCATATTGATCCTAACAAAGGACGGCCCCCTCTATACTTCTGATATGTAATTTGCCTGAGCCAAGCTAAATTTGTCACCACAGGTGGCGCCAAACTGGTTGCCCTCACCTTTATGCATTCCTATACAGTTGCATGCAAATAAGTAATTGTGGTTGTATTATAGGAAAAACACATTGGCTCACAAATATGTATTTTGTTATTCAAACATACCACATCCCCCTACAAACTCCAGATGTATTTAGCCTGAGTCATGCCACGGATTCCACTTGTGCCCACTGTGCCACTATCCAGGCAATGCTTTCCTATGGAGTTATAAACGAATAAGTAACCATCCATGCTCCCATGAAGATCAACGTGGCTCACTAATTTTCATATTGATCCTAATAAAGGAAGACCCCCTCTATACTTCTGATATGTAAATTGCCTGGGCCAAGCTAAATTTGTCACCACAGGTTGCACCAAACTGGTTGCCCTCACCTCAATGCATTCCTATATAGTTGCATGCAAATAAGTAATTATGGTTGTCTTAAAGGAAATACACATTAGCTCACAAATATGTATTTTGTTTTTCAAACATACCACATCCTCCTACATGCTTCATATATATTTAGCCTGAGCCACGCCATGGTTCCACTTGCGCCCACTATGCCACTTTCAAGCCAAGGCGTTCTCATGGAGGAATTAACGAATAAGTAACCATCCTTTCTTCCATAAAGATCAACTTGGCTCACTAATTTTCATATTGATTCTAATAAAGGAAGGTCCCCTCTATACTTCTGATATTTAAATTTCCTGAGCCGAGCTAAATTTATTACAATAGGTGGCACCCAACTGGTTGCCCTAACCCCAATGCATTCCTATATAGTTGCATGCAAATAAGTAATTGTGGATCTCATAGAAAAAACACATTGGCTCACAAATATGTATTTTGTTTTTCAAACATACCACATCCCCCTACAAGCTCCATATGTATTTAGCCTGAGCCATGCCACTGTTTCACTTGTGCCCACTGTGCCAATTCCCAGCCAATGCTTTCCTATGGAGTTATAAACGAATAAGTAACCATTTTTTCTCCCATGAAGATCAACTTGGCTCACTAATGTTCATATTGATCTTAACAAAGTAAGGCCCCCTCTATACTTCTGATAAGTAAATTGCCTGAGCCAAGCTAAATTTGTCACCACAGGTGGCACCAAACTGGTTGCCCTCACCTCAATGCATTCCTATATAGTTGAATGCAAATAGGTAATAATGGTTGTATTAAAGGAAATACACATTAGCTCACAAATATTTATTTTGTTTTTCAAACATACCACATCCTCCTACAAGCTCCATATATATTTAGCCTGAGCCACGCCATGGTTCCACTTGCGCCCACTATGCCACTTTCAACCCAAGGCGTTCTCATGGAGTTATTAACGAATAAGTAACCATCCTTTCTCCCATGAAGATCAACTTGGCTCACTAATTTTCATATTGATCATAATAAAGGAAGGCGCCCTCTATACTTCTGATATGTAAATTGCCTGAGCCAAGCTAAATTTATCAACACAGGTGGCACCAAACTGGTAGCCCTCACCTCAATGCATTCCTATATAGTTGCATGCAAATAAGTAATTGTGGATCTCTTATAGGAAAAACATATTGGCTCACAAATATGTATTTTGTTTTTCAAACATACCACATCCCCCTACAAACTCCAGATGTATTTAGCCTGAGCCATGCCACGGTTCCACTTGTGCCCACTGTGCCACTACCCAGCCAATACTTTCCTATGGAGTTATAAATGAATAAGTAACCATCCTTTCTCCCATGAAGATCAACTGGGCTCACTAATTTTCATATTGATCCTAATAAAGGAAAGCCCCCTCTATACTTCTGATATGTAAATTGCCTGAGCTAATCTAAATTTGTCACCACAGGTAGCACCAAACTGGTTGCCCTAACCCCAATGCATTCCAATATAGTTGCATGCAAATAAGTAATTGTGGATCTCTTATAGGAAAAGCACATTGGCTCACAAATATGTATTTTGTTTTTCAAACATACCATATCCCCCTACAAACTCCATATGTATTTAACCTGAGCCATGTCACGGTTTCACTTGTGCCCACTGTGCCACTTTCCAGCCAATGCTTTTTATGGAGTTATAAACGAATAAGTAACCATCCTTTATCCCATGAAGATCAACTTGGCTCACTAATTTTCATATTGATCCTAACAAAGGAAGGTCCGCTCTATACTTCTGATATGTAAATTGCCTGAGCCAAGCTAAATTTGTCACCACAGGTGACACCAAACTGGTTGCCCTCACCTCAATGCATTCCTATACAGTTGCATGCAAATAAGTAATTGTGGTTGTCTTATAGGAAAAACACATTAGCTCACAAATATGTATTTTGTTTTTCAAAACTACCACATCCCCCTACAAGCTCCATAAGGATTTAGCCTGAGCCATGCCACGGTTCTACTTGTGCCCACTGTGCCACTTTCAAGCCAATGCTTTCTCATGGAGTTATAAACGAACAAGTAATCATCCTTTCTTCCATGAAGATCAACTTGGCTCACTAATTTTCATATTGATCCTAACAAAGGAAGGCCTCCTCTATACTTCTGATATGTAAATTGCCTGAGCCGAGCTAAAGTTGTCACCACAGGTGGCACCAAACTGGCTGCCCTCACCTGAATTCGTTCCTGTATAGTTGCATGCAAATATATAATTGTGGTTGTCTTATAGGAAATACATATTGGATAACAAATATGTATTTTGTTTTTCAGAAATACCACATCCCCCTACGAGCTCCATATGTATTTAGCCTGAGCCATGCCACGGTTCCACTTGTGCCCACCGTGCCACTTTCCAGCCAATGCTTTCCTATGGAGTTATAAATGAATAAGTAACCATCCTTTCTCTCATGAAGATCAACTTGGCTCACTAATTTTCATATTGATCCTAATAAAGGAAGGCCCCCTCTATACCTCTGATATGTAATTTGCGTGAGCCGAGCTAAATTTGTCACCACAGATGGCACCAAACTGGTCTCCCTCACCTCAATGCATTCCTATATAGTTGCTTGCAAATAAGTAATTGGTGATCTCTTATAGGAAAAACACATTGGCTCACAAATATGTATTTTGTTTTTCAAACATACCACATCCCCCTACAAGCCCCATGTGTATTTAGCATGAGCCATGTCACGGTTTCCCTTGTGCCCACTGTGTCACTTTCCAGCCAATGCTTTCCTATGGAGTTATAACCAAATAAGTAACCACCCTTTCTCCCATTAAGATCAACTTGGCTCGCTAATTTTCATATTGATCCGCACAAAGGAAGGCCCCCTCTATACCACTGATATGTAAATTGCGTGAGCCGAGCTAAATTTGTCACCACAGATGGCGCCCAACTGGTTGCCCTAACCTTAATGCATTCCTATATAGTTGCATGCAAATAAGTAATTGTGGATCTCATAGAAAAAACACATTGGCTCACAAATATGTATTTTGTTTTTCAAACATACCACATCCCCCTACAAGCCCCATATGTATTTAGCATGAGCCATGTCACGGTTTCCCTTGTGCCCACTGTGTCACTTTCCAGCCAATGCTTTCCTATGGAGTTAAAACCAAATAAGTAACCACCCTTTCTCCCATTAAGATCAACTTGGCTCGCTAATTTTCATATTGATCCTCACAAAGGAAGGCTCCCTCTATACCTCTGATATGTAAATTGTGTGAGCCGAGCTAAATTTGTCACCACAGGTGGCCCCAAACTGGTTGCCCTCACCTCAATGCATTCCTATATAATTGCATGCAAATAAGTAATTATGGTTGTCTTAAAGGAAATACACATTGGCTCACAAATATGTATTTTGTTTTTCAAACATACGACATCCCCCTACAAGCCCCATATTCATTTAGCCTGAGCCATGCCACGGTTTCACTTGTGCCCATTGTGCCACTATCGGGCCAATGCTTTCCTATGGAGTTATAAATGAATAAGTAACCATCCTTTCTCCCATGAAGATCAACTTGTCTCACTAATTTTCATATTGATCATAACAAAGAAAGGGCAGACCACGCAAAACTGGCAGACCGAGTAAAACAAACCGAAACCACTTTAGGAGTCCTAGATCTTGCAGACAAGGCTCTTGATACACAGATGGGAGAAGTGCTTCGGCGTTTGCAAACTTTGGAGAAGAGAGCGGAGGATGCTGACGGGCTGAACAGAAGGAACAATGTGCTGGTGGCAGGGTTGCCTGAAGGAGTGGAAGGAGCCAGTATGGTGGACTATTTGGAGGCCTGGTTGAGGATGGAGGTTGCCCCAGAGGGATTGTCCTCTTTCTTTACCCTGGAGAGGGCACATAGGGTGCTGGTATGCCCGTTGACTCCCGGGAGGCCACCCAGGTGTTAAGGTCCAGGTGGTAGGCACTAACTGATCAGAGCTGTTATGTATGAACAGACTTCATTAGTTCATGGTGAGGACACTTTTAAGACGGTCCCTTACTTCTTTAAAAGGCCGTCCCCCCTGTAAGCCGATGCTTGGCTTACTGTTACTGACCGTGACCACGCCCCCTTCCTTGTTCTTGTGTTTCTGTGTTCATTGATTGCTGAACTCTTCCTTGTGGGAAGCCTAGTTGTTGATACCCTGGTGTCCCTCCCACCTTTGCCTCAGCAAGGAAGCCGCTGCTCCGCTCCCGCTCCCCATTTCCTGGGGCCGGCCAGGGCGTCTCGCTACTCCACCCCCCTTGTGCCTGCACTATCAAGGGCGCCACATTGAATTCCCATCACTGCTTATTACAGTGTTATCAAGAAGCTAGTGATTGGAACAGTTCACTTTGTTGTGCTATATATATAATATCGGCAACTTCTTGTCTGCCATCTATCTATGACGAGTACCAGTCTGTCTTTGATGAAGTAAAAGCCACCGCCTTACCCCCACATCGAAGTTATGTTTGTCGCATTGATTTAATTCAGGGAGCGGCACTGCCGGTTAGTCGCGTTTACGCGCTATCCGCCCCAGAAACAGAATACTTACAGAAATATCTTGCAGAGATGTTGGAAAAGGGTTTTATCCGGCATTCTACTTCTCCCGTGTCACCCCCCCATCTTTTTTATTCCGAAACGAGAAGGAGGCCTTCGCGTGTGCCTGGATTACCGCGCCATTAACAAGGTCACCATAGAGAACAAATATCCCCTCCCTCCTATTTCTGTTCTTTTAGACCAGATAAGAGGAGCTAAAATCTTTACCAAAATCGATCTTAGAGGAGCCTATCATCTCATCCGAATAAAGAAGGGGGATGAATGGAAAACGGCGTTCCATACCAATTTGGGCTATTTGAATATTGCGTGATGCCATTTCGTCTTTGTAATGCCCCTGCCGCCTTTCAGTTCTTTGTCAATGACCTTTTAAGAGAATACCTCGACATCTTCGTGATCGTCTACATTGACGATATTTTGATTTATTCTCAAACGGAACAGGAGCACATTATTCATGTAAAGAAAATTCTAGGCAAATTGAAGGAGAACCAATTGTTTGCTAAACTGGATAAGAGCTCTTTTCATACCAATAAGGTGGAATTCTTTGGATTTGTAAGATCACCGGATGGAGTACACATGGATCCTAAAAAGATTGAGGCTTTGGAGAACTAGCCTAGTCCCCGTTCAGTTAAAGAAGTACAATCCTTTATAGGGTTCGCTAATTTTTATCGTAGATTTATTGATCATTTCTCTGACCTCTTCATCCCCATTACTCGACTGTTACGAAAAGGAGTTACTTTTCAATGGACCAAAGAAGCAGAACAAGCCTTCTGTATTCTGAAGAAAAGATTTACCACAGCTCCAGTATTATTATGTAGAGGCGGACGCCTCTCAATATGCAGTAGGGGGTGTGCTTTCCCAGCGAGTTAAAGACACAGGGTGTCTACATCCAGTAGCATACTTCTCTAAAACATTGTTGCAGCAGAACAGAATTATACCATCGGAGAGAGGGAGTTATTAGCATCGAACTTGCCTTCCAAGAGTGGTGGCACTATCTGCTGGGATGCCCTCATGTTGTGACCATTTATTCCGACCATAGGAATTTACAATTTTTTAGATCTGCCAGAGCACTCACCCCTAGGCAGATGAGATGGGTTTCTTTTTTTAGTGAATATGATTTTATCAGTACTTATCGTTCTGGATCACAACATGGCAAGGCTGATGCCCTATCTAGGATAGGCCTAGAGAAATCTCTGACCCACGAGGTTCATTCCCCTATCATTCCTATCAACAAGATTATAGGGGTAGAAAGTCATGAAGGTAACTCTTCTCTGGAATTTATAGCACAATTGCAAGGAAGTTATGAGTCCATCCATAGAGACGAATGGACCCGCAACCCGGTGAACCAAATCAAAGATCACCTGTATTACCCTGATGACAAATTATACATACCCACGGTAAAGTTGCAGCATCAACTGGTCCAATGGTGTCATAACAGTTCATTTGCGGCACATCCGGGTAGTGAAAAAACACTTCAAACTTGCAAAAGATGGTTCTGGTGGGAGGACATGGCTAAAGATGTCATAGCTTTTGTTAAGTTTTGTTCTACTTGTGCTAGACAAAAATCGTCTCATTGTGCTCCCACTGGACTTTTGAGGCCCATGGCTATTCCTCCGGCCCCCTGGCATTCCATAAGCATGGATTTTATAACAGACCTTCCACGCAGTCCAGGCTATCACATCATCTTTGTAGTGGTAGATATGTTGACCAAGATGGCCCACTTTGTACCCTTGAAAAGATTACCTTCTTCCAAGGAATTAGTACACATCTTTATCAATAACATAATTTGGCTACATGGTTTACCCTCTATAATTATTTCAGATAGAGGGTCCCAATTTGTGTCTAAATTCTGGCAAGGGATGTGTAATGATCTCAGAATAGACCACAGATTGTCTACAACTTATCATCCGCATTCGGATGGGCAAACCGAAAGATCTAACCAAACTCTAGAACAATACTTATGCTGTTTACTATCCACACTTACTAGCGATTGGACACAAGCCCTTCCTTTGGCAGAATTTGCCTACTACAATAACAATAATGGACTAAAGAGTCCATGAAACAGCAGGCTGACAAACACAGGCATCCTGAACCTACTTACCTGGTGGGAGAGAAGGTGTGGTTATCAACCCGAAATTTGAGATTGGGAGGACCAACGACATCACTCACTCCCAAGACCTCTGCGACTCACTATCCTCTTTCTTCCACAACAAAATCGCCGACATTCCTAACAGCTTTGAAAACCTGTCAGAGGAACAACTCACTCCACCCACCTCCGAACCAAAACAGCACTCTCACAACCTTTGCGCCAGGAATACACCATCCGTCTGATGAACTCCATCCACTCAGGTTCACCAACTGACCCATGCCCCCACCACATCTTCAACAAAGCAGACGCCATCATCGCACCCCATCTCCGCGATGTCATCAACTGCTCCTTCAACTCCGCTACCTTCCCAGAAAGCTGGAAACATGCCAAACTCAGCGCCCTCCTGAAGAAACCCACAGCGAACCCCTCTGAACTTAAGAACTACCACCCCATCTCACTCCTCCCCTTCCCGGCCAAAGTCATCGAGAAAGCCGTCAATAGTCAGCTCGCCGCCTCCCTTGAATCCAACAATTCTCTTGACCCTTCACAGTCCGGCTTTCGAGCCAAACACGGCACCGAAACCGCCCTCATCGCTGCTACAGACAACATCCGATCGCTATTGGATAACGGAGAAACAGTTGCCCTCATCCTACTTGACCTCTCCGCCGCCTTCGACACAGTCTGTCATAACACCCTCATACAACGCCTCAGCAACGCCGGAATACAAGGAAAAGCGTTGGAATGGATCATCTCGTTCCTCGCCGGAAGAACCCAGAGAGTCCGCCTCCCCCCATTCAAATCAGAGGCCACCAAAGTCATCTGCGGCGTACCACAAGGATCATCACTCAGTCCCACCCTCTTCAACGTGTACATGAGCCCCCTCGCAACCATCGCGAGTCAACACAACCTCAACATCATCTCCTACGCTGACGACACCCAGCTAATACTCTCCCTCACCAAAGACCCCAACACCGCCAAAAGCAATCTACACGAAGGATTGAAAGAAGTAGCCGAATGGATGAAGAACAGCCATTTAAAACTAAACTCGGACAAAACGGAAGTCCTCATCCTATTATCGTCCCCCTCTGCATGGGACGATTCATGGTGGCCTCCGGCTCTGGGCACAGCACCCATACATACAGATCACGCACGGAACCTGGGCTTCATCCAAGACTCCTCCCTCTCAATGACCAGACAAGTCAACGCCGTTTCATCATCATGCTTCAACATCCTACGCATGCTTAAAAAAATCTTCCGCTGGATCCCCACCGAAACAAGAAAGACAGTCACCCACGCACTAATCACTAGCCGACTAGACTATGGAAACTCCCTTTACGCCGGAACCACAACCAAACTACAGAAAAAACTCCAACGCATCCAAACGCCTCAGCGAGACTCAAACTGGACATCCCCCGTCAAGCTCACATTTCCGGTCACCTGAAAGATCTCCACTGGCTTCCCGTCAACAAGAGAATAACGTTCCGTCTCCTCACCCACACACACACACACAAAGCCCTCTACGACCTAGGACCCGAATGCCTCAACAAACGACTGTCCTTCTACACACCCACCCGCCAACTACGTTCATCCAACCAAGCCCTCGCCGCAATTCCGCGCATCAATGGATCCACCATGGGAGGAAGATCTTTCTCCTACTTAGCGGCCAAAACCTGGAATTCTCTCCCTACTCACCTCCGCCTTACTCAGAACCACCTCTCCTTCAGAAAGCAGCTAAAAACCTGGCTATTCGATAAGTAATGCACCCCCCCCAAGCGCCTTGAGACCCTCTGGGTGAGTAGTGCGCTATACACATTTTTGAACTTGAACTTGAGGACCCAAAAAACTGCAACCGCAGTATATTGGTCCTTATACCATAGACCAAATAATCACTCCCGTTTCCATTTCCTGGGGCAGCTGTAATCTGATGGAAACGGGAGTGATTATTTGGTCCCTACTCAAAAAATAAATTCCCCCACAAGTTCCTGAAACCCCTCCTCCTCCTATAATGATAGAAGGTGAAGAAGAATATGAGGTGAATCAGATCCTAGATTCACGTAGATACAGAGGACAACTCCAATATCTCATTGACTGGGTTGGTTATGTCCCTGAAGACCAGTCGTGGGAACCTGCTGAAAATATTCATGCCCCTTTGCTAATACGCAGGTTTCATGCCCTTCATCCCACCAAACCACGCCCCAGGAAGAGACGTTTGAGTGGGAGAACTGTTAAGGTCCAGGTGGTAGGCACTAACTGATCAGAGCTGTTATGTATGTACAGACTTCATTAGTTCACGGTGAGGACACTTTTGAGATGGTCCCTTACTTCTTTAAAAGGCTGTCCCCCCTGTAAGCCGATGCTTGGCTTACTGTTACTGACCATGACCACACCCCCTTCCTTGTTCTTGTGTTCCTGTGTTCATTGATTGTGAACTCTTCTTTGTGGGAAGACTAGTTGTTGATACCCTGGTGTCCCTCCCACCTTTGCCTCAGTGAGGACGCCGCTGCTCCGCTCCCGCTCCCTGTTTCCTGGACCTGGCCAGGGCATCTCGCTACTCCTCCCACCTTAGCCTCAGCGAGGACGCCTCTGCTCCGCTCCCTGGTTCCTGGAGCCAGCCAGCGCGTCTCACTACTCCTCCCACCTTTGCCTCAGCGAGGACGCCGCTGCTCCGCTCCCGCTCCCTGGTTCCTGGATCCGCCCAGCGTGTCTCACTACTCCTCCCACCTTTGCCTCAGCGAGGACGCCGCTGCTCCGCTCCCGCTCCCTATTTCCTGGAGCCAGCCAGCGTGTCTCGCTATTCCACCCCCCTTGTGCCTGCACTATCAAGGGCATCGCTGCTCCACTCCTAGTGTCCTGGAGCCGGCCAGCGCGCCTCTTAGACCTCTCCACTTTGCTCGCAGTGTGTGGTGCAGCTCCGCTCTGGGTCCGTGCATAGAGCCGGCCTGTCCACCTCGTGAAGCATTCTTCCTTTCCCTACCTGTGATTACCTACAGCTCAGAACCCCCATTATTCCTAAGTCCCATTCTAATTTCTTCCTTTCTAATCTGAGTTCCTGGTACTATATTAATCCTTATCAACCTTTTGTTCCCATTACCTTACGATCACCATCTCATGCTCTTATTCTCTGGAGCATTCTGTATTGTGCCAAGGAGAGCTACATCCTTGTGACTTCCTAACTCCCCCTACTACTCTTGGGGAGCCGTTCTACATTTCCTGGGCTCCTTCCTGAGTCTGGAATATTCCCGGCGGCATGGGACTAGCTGGTTGGTAAGTGATCTACGAAATTAAGTCTGTCATACAGGGCAGCTCTGAGATTGTCTGTATTTCTGATGTCAAGTATACCTAGCTTGTCTTTTCTCTTTTGGCTCATCTTCCCTCCAGTAACCCTCCGGTGTTCACTGCTGTACCATCAGGGGAAAGAGTGGTGGTCACTCTATGGTTTATTTCCCCTAACTTTTTGGTCACTATTTCTTAGGAGTGAGTTCTCGCCCTCCTCCGAGAGTAGTGGTTGAACAGTGTTGGGACCAACATCTTCCCTCCAGTGGAATCAGAAATGAATTGTGGGATTCAAACGCGATACCAGGCTTGTGGTGATAGGCTTGCTCCACTACAAGACATAGACATTCTTCTGAATAGGGCATGCACTGTGGGCCCCTTTAGGGTGAATAATGGTAGTGTGACGCTGTTTCCTGACTACACCTTCGAAGTGCAACGACAACGGGCCTCCTTCTTGAAAGTATAGAAAGAGCTCCGTACAGAAGAATTACAATACTCACTGATGTTTCCGGCGCGGCTGAGAGTGGCCATGGACGGCAAAACCTTCTTTTTTAACACTCCTGATGAAGCATGAGACTGGCTGGAATCCTACTGGGTGGGACAGGGAGAAGCTGGTCATGGCCAGGAGGCTGCCGAGGGGGCACCACGTCCTCCCCGGCCATGGCACTCCGGAAGACGGAGGCTCAGATCTCAGAGGCTAACAATATCTCAGACGGAAAAAAAAACGATCAGCGGCGCTTATGGCAGTGACGGAGATATCGCAAGAGCAGGGACCGGAATCGAGGGGAGCGACTGACTCTGAGAAGGGGTCAGCTGGGACGGCGTCTGAAGAATCGGACTCGGCGAGCATCACTATGCCTCATGTCACACCAGGGACTGCTGATGAGATTGTCGATGCATAGTACAGTAAGACTTTCTCCAGGACTGGAGGGTGCTTTGGTTTCTTGACACTCCCCCTTCTTTTTCTTATCACACTGTGGGGTATGGTGAGATGGTGACGGGGGTAAAGGCGGGGGTTTGGGGGGGAGTTTTTGGGGTAGGGCTCCCTTAACTTGGGGAACTACAGCGGGAGCTGTGACCTGTGTGGGGTAAGGCGTGTGATGGTTGGATTACTCTGATTTGGTGTCACCTGGCTCTTGGACCCCCCCTCCTTCTATTGTATTTGGCGCTCCCTGGTAGCTACCGGGGAAGCAGTTTAGTTGAGAGTTTGGATGGGTGCTGATTTGTTAGGATCTGTTCTGGGGTGGGGTTGTTGGGGACTGTTGAGTAGATTGTTTGGAGATGCAGGGGATGCCGGTGTGTCCTTGGAGAAGGTACGGAGGTTCCAGGGGGTAAAGTATGAACATGGGGACAATACTAGGTTTTAAATGTCTAACGTGGAATGTAAGAGGAATGCATACAATGAGAAAGCGCCACAGGGTACATGCTTATTTGGTGCGGAGGATGGTGCATATTGCATTCCTGCAAGAAAACCCACATTAATCGAGCAGAGGCCACTGCACTGTAGCGAAGATGGCGGGGGCAGGTCTATTGCACAACGTATTCAGCTTTTGGTAGGGGAACACTAATATGGGTTAGGGTGGGTGTACCCTTCCAGATGACCCGCCAATTTGCTGACCCAGAAGGGAGGTTTGTGGTGGTGGGGGGGGGGGGGGCGGCTGAACAGTGTGGACGTAACGTTTTGCAGCATCTATGCCCCTAATTTTGACCAGATGGTCTTTTTTGACCATCTGTCAGGAAAACTGGCACCTTTCCCGACAGGCCCAGTGATATTGGGAGGGGCCTTTATCTCAATAACTGACGTTACTATGGATAGGTCACATCCGCCTTTGTCCCGTGGGCCGCTGCAGCCAAGAGAGAGCTGTAGCCGCTGAGTGCCCGCACCCTTTGCTACTTGGCATCATCGTGATTTGTTCTGTGGGCCGCTGAAGCCAAGAAGAGAGCTGTAGCCGCTGAGTGCCCACACACATTGCTACTTTGCATCATCGTGGTTTGTTCCCTGGGCCCCTGCAGCCAAGAGAGATCTGTAGCCGCTGAGTGCCCGCACCCTTTGCTACTTTGCATCATCGTGATTTGTCCCGTGGGCCGCCGCAGTTAAGAGAGAATTGTGGCCGCTGAACGACCGCACCTTTGGCAACTTTGCATCCTTGGGCTTTGTCCTGTGGGCCGCGGCAGCTGAGAGAGAGCTGTGGCCGCTGAGCGACCGCACCTTTGGCAACTTTGCATCCTTGGACTTTGTCCTGTGGGCCGCCGCAGCTGAGAGAGAGCCGCTGCCGCTGTGCGCCCGCACCTTGTCCTCCCTTGTTGAGGATTGTCGCTATCGTCCTGTGGGCTACCGCAGCTACGAGAGAGCTGCTGCCGCTGTGAGCCCACCACGGAGCTGCACAATGAGAATCAGCGCCACCACCAGCTCAGCCGCGTGCTGCTGCCGCTGACCGCCCGCCTATTCCAGAGTGCCCAAATCATTGTGGGTGCAGGCTGCGGGCCTCGGCCTCCAAGACTTGGGGTCACTGGAAGTACGCCTGTCACCATCTCTGCTTCTTCTAGAAGTGGCGTGCTGTGTCCCCATTCAAAGACAGGTATCTGGCGCGCAACGGGTCGAGTAGGCCCCGGCCCTGAATTCAGCCAGTATCACGCTTTGGTGAATAAGTTATTGTATTTTTGAGTCCCTACAGGTTGACGTTAATTGTAGTTGTTGAAACGCTTTGAGAGTTTTGAGTTAAACTGTTAGATAAAGATATTATTTTTCTATACCTACCTGAGTTGTGTCCTTTTGTGGTGTCATTGATGCCTTATTGTACGTGGTCATAAATGCTTTACACACTGCCTCGGAGATAGGCCTGACTGCTCGTGCTACATTACCACAGTGTTGTGCAGGGGTTGTCAAAGGGGGTATCCCACTTGCCCAGACTTAGGAAGAAGGGTCCCTATTTGGACATGGCACCTGCTATTGCCAACTAGAGACCACCATCTCTAACAATAGTGGAGATAAGGTCTGTTTACATTTGGTCTTAAATTTGATGATTGGATTTACTAGGCAGGGACTGGCATTAAATAGTTCCTAAAAATACATCAGCAATGAAAAGACACTGAAGTAAAATATTAAACGTGGTCACCTGAATTTAAACTTTGACATATAATTCTTCATTTTACAGGGGATGAGAATGTTTCATGATACTAAATCAGCAAATGAGTCGCTTGAAGTGAACATGCACAAAATGAATGGAGGTATATGTACACCAAAGATACTCTGCATGAAAAAAATAGAAGTGGAGAAAACACTTGCAAAGTATGAAGACGATATAAACTCTGATGACAATTATGTTGGTAGTAGCAATCATTTAGAGCTATTTGTTTTTACTTCTTATGATTTTTCGGATATGGATTTTTTTAATTGTTTAAATGTTTAAAATATCATCACTTTGTATATAGAAAAAACACTTCTGGAGTAGCAAACTGATTGTAAAGTAACTATTTTTCATATCTTCATTCGGTACCCTAAAACCCCACATAAAGCACTTGAATACAAAAGTGATTTGTTTTCTGTCATTTATGTTTGTAAATTGTAAAATTATTCATTCTACATGTATATTAACTAGTCATATCAGTTCCACAGACAGCAGACACATCAAATTACAAATTACAAGTATTATTTTGTCCATTGGTCATTTGGATAGTATCTACAAATTTCTAATAATTCCTCCGAATGCAACATCAATAAGCATAACTAACATCAACAAGAACATACTTATAATCAATATCTATACAACCTGGGAAAGTGAATCCTTGGATTTGAAATACATTTTAATGAAGTTGCTGTGTTCCATCTTTTACTTTGAGGGAATGTAGAAGGCGAGTGTGATAAAGGGGATTAGACTATTTGTATACAAATACCTGGCAGTATCTGTCTGAATACGTATTGGACTGTGGGGCATATTAGCAAAAACCTCGTTAAAATTAGCGCCGTATTAGCAGCAGGAAACTGCCGCTAAAACGGTGATAATGGGCTTGCTAATATGCGTTATAGAATTCCAATAGAAGCCCAGGTTAGATGTACTGCACATCTAACCTGGGCTTCAATTGGAATTGTATAACGCATATTAGCAAGCCCATTATTGCCGTTTTAGCTGCAGTTTCCTGCAGCCAAAACTGCGATAATTTTAACGAGGTTCTTGCTAATATGCCCCTGTATTTTATTGGTGTTGTCTCTGGGACAGGGAAGGTGTTAGTCGAGAAGCAGTTGCTGCATCTTAATTGCGTGTGAGTCTGCAATAGAAGTATACTTTTCATACGCACTCTACACAAATTCTCATGGAGGGTATTCATTTCAGGGATCTAGCAAACCAGAGAGAAACATTTTCCAATCAACATCCCATTGCCTAGTACGAATCCAAGGCTTTTTTTTTTAGATATCTCTTTTATTAAACAAAAACATTGACATTCGGCAAAGCAGCTTGCACTGAAATGGTATCGATACATATGGCGAGTACATTCAGACATCATAGATAGCTGGGACACATATCGAGCGCCTAAATGGGCTTCAAGGAGACAGAGGTTCATCCTCCAAGGGGACCATAGGGGCCACACATATATCTCGCCGGTAGGCATTCCGCTTACACCATACAGAGGATCACTTCTTAGGACATCCCCTGCCACGTAGACCGTTTTCTCCCTGAACATACACAAATCTAAGTTCTTTTTCCAGGTGTCCAGAGTCGGTGATGTTCCCGCCCCCGCATTTGTGCTATACCACGTTTGGCTACCATTGCACCCAGAGTAGCACAGAGCCTCTCCATACCAGTTAAATCAGTGGGTTCCCAAACATTAAGGAGACACCTTTTAACCTCCGGGACTATGTCTTTGTGCAGTACTTCCGGCATGAGCTCGTGTAACCCCCGCCAGTACTCCTGGATCTGTTCACACTCCCAAAGTATGGCTAGGTAAGTGCCCACCTGACCACAGTGTCTCCTACAATCTCCCCCTGCCCCCTCCTCATATGAACCAGCTACATTCTATGCAATATTTTAAGTTGGACCAGTTGTAGCCGAGCGGAAATCAGCACCTCTCGGAGAGAGGCCACCGCCTCTCGCCATTCCTCTTCGTCAAGCTCAAGGCCATCTCTTTCCCAACACTCACGTAGTCGTTCAAGGGTGTTCGGGGTACTATTAATCAATTTTTTATATGTTAACGAAATTCCCATCCCCGAGCAACTCCCTCTGCAAGCCTTCAATTTCCCTAAAGTATCTTACAGGGACGAGATCGGGGTAATTTTGCAGGGCATATAGAAAACGGGGCAGGGACATCATTTTGAATAGAGCTACTCTGCCCAGCAATGAGAGTGGGAGTGCCTTCCAACCGGCGATATCTCGCCTCAGCAAGGGCGGGAGCAGGTTTGTCTCAAAACGGAGCTTAGAGTCTACGAGGACAAAGATCCCAAGGTACCGAAAGCCATACCTCACTGTTTGCATTGGGCAGTCCCTGGGTAGAGCAGGAGAATCGCCTCCTAGGATATATATGAGAGACTTGCTCCAATCAATCAAATCGCCAGAGTATTTTCCAAAGGTCGTGAAAACGTCTAGTACACAACTTAGAGACATTTTGGGGGAGGCTAGGTAGAGGAGTATATCATCTGCATAGAGCGAGATGCGGTCCTCCCAATCTGCCAACCACTGTAGACCCATAGCACTGGTTCCCTACGGATCCAGGCTGCCAGTGGCTCCAGGGAGAGGGCAAATAGCAGTGGCGACAGCAGACACCCCTGACGAGTACCACAACTCAGTTTGAATGAGTCCAATCATTTATTGTTGACCACTACCTGCGCCAATAGCTCCGAGTCGAGGAGTCTAACCGATGCTGTGAAGACGGGCCCAAACCCCATTTTGGTGAGAATAGCCATAGAGGCATCTAAGGACACAATCACGGCTGCCTCTTTAATGGTGTCAACCCTCCCCCAACACTCCATGCACCCTCTGCAGATTTAGGTCCATGTTTCGGTGGGGCATAAAGCCAGATTTATCAGGGTGCACCAGAGTACTTATCACCCAAGTCAAACGAGTGGCCAAGAGTTTAGCAAGGATTTTAGGTTCTGCATTAAACACGCGAGCAGGGTCTGTTGGAGGCACATTTATTTCTAGGTTTACCCTCTTTGTGTATCACGACCAGTGACGCAAGACGCTGGTCCTGCCGGAGTGACCTCACCCTCCTACTCTCTTCAAACATGGCTTGTAGATGCAGGCCTATTTTATCTAGACGTAGATTATAAAGTTCGATCGGCAGTCTATTGGGGCTTAGCTCCTTCCCCGACCTGAGGTTCCTGATTGCCCAGGCTATTTCATCATTGGGGATGTCGCTTTCTAAAAAAGCTTTCTAGAAAACTCTTATCCTCTTCAGAGAGGGCAGATATGCAGATATCTCGAAGGAGATCCATAGAGTCCTCCTCGAGGAAAGACAAGTTTGATTAATATATTGCGCTGTAATGCGCTGCAAACTCACTAACAATTTTTAGGGGGTCTGTGATTCTTCCGCCTGCATCGTCCGTCAACTCTGGGACAAGCCTGTTGGCCCTTTCTTTCCTGTCCAGCCAGGCCAGCAGCTACCCGGCTTTGCCTCCCCATTCATACACTCTACCGTCTCTCTCCCTCCCCCAAGTTCTAGCCCTGTCAGTGGCTATACCTTAATATTCATCTCTCTTTAATTTTCAAAGGTGTCGTTTTTCCAGACTCACTTCCTCAATGAGACTCCCCTCCAGCCAGAGGATCTCATCCTCCAAAGTTTCAAGATCTTTTTGGTTTTCTTTCTTGACTCCTACAATAAGTGAGAGAGCCTCCCATTGATTACAAATTTGAACGCTTCCCACAATATTTGGGGGGATTCGACCGGCCCCTGATTTTCCTTAAAGTAGTGGTCAATGGCTAGCAAGAGCTCTTTGCAAACCACAGGGTTGCGCAGGAACCAAGGGCTTATGGGCGCGTCCGTTCCCACCCACATGTCTCCCAGGACCAACCGGGCCCATACCGGGGAGTGATCAGAGATACCCCCATGCCAAGTGTCCTATCTCCTGCATGTGGGTGTGTTGAGAAGCTCGAGTAAGGAGGTAGTAAATTAGGGAAAAGCTATGATGCGCCCCTGAGAAAAAGGTATGCTGAATGCTTTTAGGATAAAACGCCCTCCATACATCCGAGAGGCAGAGGGCCTCCAGGAAGCCAGCGACACGAGGGGCCTATGTCGCGGGGGGGGGGTTGGTGACGATCCAGGGAGCCAGAGGCCACCGCATGGTAATCTCCTCCCACCCGTAAAAGAACTTCAGAAAGCGAGAGCAGTTGTGTACCCAGATCAGTGAACGTTTGGCTCTGTAACCCGGGTGGGACATACACCGACATTAAGGTTAGTGTGTTGCCCTCCCACTGCCCAGTGATAGTGATGTACTCATCGGAGCACGTAGACTGCATGTAAAAGGGGAAGGAGTTTCTGATCATAATGCCTACTCCCCTGGACCCAGAAGTAAAACTGGAATGGGCTACTATCCTATACGCCCATCTGTTTAGTGCTTTACAAGTGTCATCGACCAGGTGTAACTCCTGGAGGAAAACCACATCAGGGGAGTGGGGTTTGGGGTATTGTAGGACTAAAGTGTGTTTCACCTTGTCTCCAAACCCATTTACGTTCCAGCTCAGTAGAGTAAAACTCTTATCCCAGTGTGTGCCCATGACGATTTTTCAGTTGTAAGCCTACCTTCAATCGCCATTATAACCGTAGCTGCCGATTGAACTATAACAAGTGAACACCCGCCGAACCCATCCACCCCCCTCCTTGCTCCCCTGCACTCTGGGCCTAAAATTACCCATGAAATCAACTTTGCAGAGAGACTGTCGCCCAACTCAAGAACTACGAGTAGCAAAATGTGGGGAAAGGCGCTCCATCCCTCCGCCCAACCACCATTCTCCCAAACAAACAAGGTTTATTCCCCAAGTGGGGCAGTCACCAGTGTCTTTCAAAACAGGAAACGTGATACGACCAGTCAGAGGTCTCCAGGACGTCCACCGCCACCAACTTTTCCTCATCTCAGCACTGGGCAAAGGGCAAAACGGGTGTCAGAGCTCACCAAGCCAGGGTATGTCTCGTAGTCAGAGTTCCATATTGATCAAGTGTCAGCGGGCATTGTATTCCGTTGCGTCTCTCCATCCCTCCAGCCAATCCGTCACCACCTTCGGGAGATCGAAAAACCAGGCTTTTCCATACGCCTCAATCCATAGCCGAGCTGGGAAGAGCATTGCGTACTTCAGTCCTTTATCTCTAACATCAAGAAAGGATCGCCTTTGTTTTTGTACGGCTTGAGTAAAGTCCCGGAAGAAAGAGATGACTGCATTTTCATATTTTAGTGGTGGCGCCACCCTAGCATTCTGGAAGATCATGTCCCAGTCATGAACGTTAAGCAGTCTAGCCAATATAGGACAGGGAGGGGCGACGGGTTTTGGATGTCCCCCGGGGACTCTGTGGGTCCGCTCAACCACAAAGAATTGCAACAGGTCCTTAGGGCGTAGATGGTTGAGTATGAGATCCTCAATGAACAGATCTGGTGCCTGTCCCTCCACCTTCTCCGGCACCCCAATTATTCGTACATTATTTCATCTCTAGTGCCCCTCATAGTCGTCCAACTTGTCCGTGGCAAATTTTCTAAAGGCTGTCAGGTCTTGGATTTCGGTTTGGAGTTGTGAGACGTCGTCGACAAGACTAGTTGAGGTCACCTCCAGTTGCTTGAGCTTATCGCTCATTTTGGTGAGGTCAGCTCGAATGAGCGTCATCTCCACCATGATTGTGTCTGTCCCTTGCTCCATAGATGTTTTCACCCTGGCAATTACCGCCATGACGTCTTTTAGGGTAGGTTGGGGGATGTCCCCCTCTGACCCCCCCCGGCAGGCCTATCCCGGGAGAGGTGCTCGGGAATGGCTGCTTTTGGGCAAGTATATAGGTCCAGCTTGTTCTGCTGCATAGTCTTTGTGCCTCTCCCGCCTGACATCGTGCCCCACCGGAGTTAGTTTTCCTCTCCGTCTGCTGCTTTCTGGATCTTGCTGGCGTAGACTGTGACCCCCTTTGCTATTGAGTGTAGGCAGGGGCAAGGGCGGACTCCTGGACGGTAGGTGCTGGAGGGCAGAGTAGGGATCTCCCCGCCGCAGCACTTCATGCGAAATCACAGCAGGTACCACGCACCTCTATTTATTGTCCGATGGGTATGTGTCCAGCGCAGGTGTCCCGGAGGTGGGCCCCCACTTCCACCCCAGAGTACATGTTTGTGGGTTCTCACGCCTGCACTCCGGTCAATAGGATACACCTATATCCTTGGGGCTCTCTGAGCTCTGGGCCCTACCCTCACCAGGCAGGCCGCACCAATCTCAGGAGAAGTAGGGATATTGTGCCGCTCCGGGATGGCTGGAGCACCTCTGTACTGGAGTTCACAATCCCTGGGGCACTCAAGATCCTCTGGCATCCGCCCGCCACCATGGTTCTGTGGGGAGGTGTCAAACGTCCCCGGCACCCCCTTCTAGGGCTGGCGGACTCACCGCGATGTGGGCTCTGGGGCCCCAACACTCCTCTTCGAATATCATGGCCGGAGGGGAGACCCCACGCCGACATCTTCCCTTCCCCTCGGGACCAGGCCCCAGGCTGAGATGTTTCATGGTGCGCCGACCTCACGCTCATGCACCCTCGTCGGCTCCATCCATCATTTCAGGTCCTGGCTTTCTGCTCCGGGGAGCCGCAAATTGTGGAGCGCACCACTCCTCCAGCAGTGGCTCGGCAGAGTCCGGGACACTTCTGGCAGCTTTACCCCTGATTGGGGTACGGATTAAATTAACTGATCGGTGGTTTCAGGGAGAGGGCTCTGGAGCTACTGTATTTTGCGCCATCATCCATCAGCGCATAGCCACGACCCAGTCCAAGAACTTGAGCCTCACGGTATACAAACATCTTCAGCATGGAGCTTGAGCATTAGCACTGATTGTGAAGTTTCTTCTCGGGTTTCAAACACACAAGCTATCTTTCAACATTTTTTTCTGTTTTGAGCCTATGTCCTGCTACTGCTGGATAAAGGCTTCCCATTATTTCAGCTTTGTAGGTACCTTATTGACAGATGACAGGACATCTTAAATGCCACGGCGCAACTGTTACTTAGTATTTTGAACATAACTGTATAAAATCATGTGTGATGCTCCATTTATTATGATCAATAAAAATATGTGTAAGTGGAGTTCATCTTGATGGAAGAAAGGATAGTTAATTATTAGTCTGCATCTCCATAGGTATTGGCTCAAGGGAGGTACAGTAGGTAGAGGTGAAAACTTTGCTTGGCTAAGGCTTAATCCTTATGGATCGTATATATGTATTTTTAAGCAACGTGATTTTCCTATCAGGCAAATGCAATTACCTATTCAGACATAATACATTGAGGTGAGGGGACCCATTTGATGCCGCCTGTTGTGGAAATGTTGCTCGGCTCAGGGAACTGAGATATAGGTAGTGTAGAGAAGTGATCTCTTTATTAGGATTAGTATGAAAATGGGTGAGCCAAGTTGATGATCATGGGAGAAAGGATGGTTACTTATTCGTTTATAACTCCATTGGAACGCATTGGCTGGAAAGTGGCACAGTTGGCACAAGTGGAACCATTGCTTGGCTGAGGCTAAATACATATGGAGCTTGTAGGGGAATGTGGCATGGTTAAAAAACAAAATACGTTTATGAGCCAATGTGTTTTTTGTATAAGAGAAAAACAATGACTTATTCGCATGCAACAATATAGGAATGCATTGAGGTGAGGGTAACGAGTTTAATGCCACTTGTGGTGACAAATTTAGCTCGGCTCGGGCAATTTACATATCAGAAGTATAGAGGGAGCCTTCCTTTGTTAGGATCAATATGAAAATTAGTGAGCCAAGTTGATCTTCATGGGAGAAAGGATGGTTATTTTTTCGTTTATAACTCCATTGAAAAGCATTGGCTTGAATGTGGCACAGTGGGCACAAGTAGAACCGTGGCGTGGCTCAGGCTAAATACATATGGAGCTTGTAGGGGGATGTGGTATGTTTGAAAAAGAAAATACATATTCGTGAGCCAATGTGTTTTTCCTTTAAGACAACCAAATTACTTATTTGCATGCAACTATATAGGGATGCATTGAGGTGAGGGCAACAGATTTGGTGCCATCTGTGGTGACAAATTGAGCTTGGCTCAGGCAATTTACATATCAGAAGTATAGAGGGGGGCTTCCTTTGTTAAGATCAATATGAAAATTAGTGAGCCAAGTTGATCTTCATGGGAGAAACAATGGTTATTTATTTGTTTAAAACTCCATAGGAAAGCATTGGCTGGAAATTGGCACAGTGGGCACAAGTGAAACCGTGGCATGGCTCAGGCTAAATACATATGGGGCTTGTAGGGGGATGTGGTATGTTTGAAAAACAAAATACATATTTGTGAGCCAAAGTGTTTTTTCTATGAGATCCACAATTACTTATTTGCATGCAACTATATAGGAATGCATTGAGGTTAGGGCAACCAGTTTGGTGCCACCTGTGGTGACAAATTTAGCTCGGCTCAGGCAATTTACATATTAGAAGTATAGAGGGCGCCTTCCTTTATTATGATCAATATGAAAATTAGTGAGCCAAGTTGATCTTCATGGGAGAAACAATGGTTACTTATTCGTTTATAACTCCATAGGAAAGCATTGGCTGGAAAGTGACACAGTGGGCACAAGGGAAACCATGGCATGGCTCATGCTAAATACATATGGGACTTGTAGGGGGATGTGGTATGTTTGAAAAACAAAATACATATTTGTGAGCCAATGTGTTTCTCCTATAAGAGATTCCCAATTACTTATTTGCAAGCAACTATATAGACATGCATTGAGGTGAGGGAGACCAGTTTGGTGCCACCTGTTGTGACAAATTTAGCTCGGCTCAGGCAATTTACATATCAGAAGAATAGAGGGCGCCTTCCTTTATTAGGATTAATATGAAAATTAGTGAGCCAAGTTGATCTTCATGGGAGAAAGGATGGTTACATATTCGTTTATAACTCCGTAGGAAAGCATTGGATGGAAAGTGGCACAGTGGGCAAAAGTGGAACCGTGGCATGGCTCAGGCTAAATACATATGGACCTCGTAGAGGGATGTGGTATGTTTGAAAAACAAAATACATATTTGTGAGCCAATGTGTATTTCCTATAAGAGATCCACAATTACTTGTTTGCATGCAACTATATTGGAATGCATTGAGGTTAGGGCAACCAGTTTGTAATAAAGCAGTGTTGTAATAAATTTAGCTCAGCTCAGTCAATGTACATATCAGAAGTATAGAGGGGACCTTCCTTTATTAGAATCATATGAAAATTAGTGAGCCAAATTGATCTTCATGGAAGAAAGGATGGTTACTTATTTGTTTATAACTCCGTTAGAACGCATTGGCTTGAAAGTGGCACAGTGGGTACAAGTGGAACCGTGGCATGGCTCAGGCCTAATCCTTATGGAACTTGTAGGAGGATGCGGTAGGTTTGAAAAAAAAATACATATTTGTGAGCCAATGTGTTTTTCGTATAAGACCACCACAATTACTTATTTGCATGCAACTGCAAAGGAATGCATTGAGGTGAGGGCAACCAGTTTGGTGACACCTGTGGTGACCAATTTTGCTCGGCTCAGGCAATTTACATATCAGAAGTATAGAGTGGGCCTTCTTTTATTAGGAACAAAATGAAAATTAGTGAGCCAAGATGATCTTCATGGGAGAAAGGATGGTACTTATTCGTTTATAACTCCATAGGAAAGCATTGGATGGAAAGTGGCACAGTGGGCACAAGTGGAACCGTGGCATGGCTCAGTCTAAATACATATGGAGCTTGTAGGGGGATGTGGTATGTTTGAATAACAAAATACATATTTGTGAGCCAATGTATTTTTCCTATAAGACAACCACAATGAGTTATTTGCATGCAACTGTATAGGTATGCATCGAGGTGAGGGCAACCAGTTTGGTGCCATCTGTGGTGACAAATTTAGCTTTGCGCAGGCAATTTACATATCAGAAGTATAGAGGGGGCCTTCCTTTGTTAGGATCAAATCTAAATTAGTGAGCCAAGTTGATCTTCATGGGAGAAAGGATGGTTACTTATTAGTTTATAACTCCTTAGGAAAGCATTGGCTGGGAAGTGGCACAGTGGGCACAAGTGAAACCGTGGCATGGCCCAGGCTAAATACATATGGAGTTTGTAGGGGGATATGTTATGTTTGAAAAACAAAATACATATTTGTGAGCCAATGTGCTTTTCCTATAAGAGATCCACAATTAGTTATTTGCATGCAACTATATAGGAATGCATTGAGTTTAGGGCAACCAGTTTGGTGCTACCTGTGGTGACAAATTTAGCTCGGCTCAGGCAATTTACATATCAGAAGTATAGAGGGGGCCTTACTTTGTTAGGATCAATATGAAAATTAGTGAGCCAAGTTGATCGTCATGGGAGAAAGGATGGTTACTTATCCGTTTATAACTCCTTAGGAAAGCATTGGCTGGGAAGTGGCACAGTGGGCACAAGTGAAACCGTGGCATGGCTCAGGCTAAATACATATGGAGTTTGTAGGGGGATATGGTATGTTTGAAAAACAAAATACATATTTGTGAGCCAATGTGCTTTTCCTATAAGAGATCCACAATTAGTTATTTGCATGCAACTATATTGGAATGCATTGAGGTTAGGGCAACCAGTTTGGTGCCACCTGTGGTGACAAATTTAGTTTGGCTCAGGCAATTTACATATCAGAAGTATAGACGGGTCCTTCCTTTATTAGGATCAATATGAAAATTAGTGAGCCAAGTTGATCTTCATGGGAGAAAGGATGGTTACTTATTCGTTTATAACTCCATAGGAAAGCATTGGCTGGATAATGGCACAGTGGGCAAAAGTGGAACCGTGGTGTGGCTCAGGCTAAATACATATGGAGCTTGTAGGGGGATGTGGTATGTTTGAAAAACAAAATACATATTTGTGAGCCAATGTGTATTTCCTATAAGAGATCCACAATTACTTATTTGCATGCAACTATATAGGAATGCCTTGAGGTGCGGGCAACCAGTTTGGTGCCACCTGTTGTAATAAATTTAGCTCGGCTCAGGAATTTTACATATCAGAAGTATAGAGGGGACCCTCCTTTATTAGAATCAATATGAAAATTAGTGAGCCAAGTTGATCTTCATGGAAGAAAGGATGGTTACTTATTCGTAAATAACTCCATGAGAACGTGTAGTAATCAGGTCCCACACAAAGATGATGTAAAGATGTTTATTTTAAGATATGCAGATAAGATGGTAAAACCCCATCAGGAGCATCCAGCATGATGCTCAGCCCAATGTCAACTGAAGACCTCAGCCCACAGAATCCCAACATTCTCTTGCGCATCATAGCTGCAGCATTCTACAAACTGAACTAGTAGTGGAGGAAGCATGTATAAATTATAAACAAGATGCAAGAATACTACATTATACCCTTTCTTCCACAATGAAAATAAAATGGTAACAACACTGGTCAGATAGAACCAAAGAAATGAAAAACATACAGAAAAACATACCCATCCTCCTTTCGATTAATAACAAGAGAAAGACAAGAATCCAGCAAAAGGAAACAACAAAGAGGAAAACTAAGCTTTAAAATACCGATGACTAAACGACAGACACACCTACTGGCCAGACAGGCATGCAAGAAGGAAAGACATAGTAAAAGAACAAATGTACGAAATAGTTAAACTCTCTGAGATATATAATAAAATACCACATCACGAGAGTGTGAACAATTTAAAAACATGAGAATATGGATAAAATTACAACAACAAAAGATGTCAACATTACCCATCTTCCCATCAGAAAGATAAAAATAACCATAAAGATAGAAACATTTCCATGTAAGAACAAGGAAAGAAGGACTTTAACCCAAATTCCTGCCCCAAAAACGAGGGACTCTTACTCAAACCTGCCTCTAAAACAAGAGACGGTGAATGTAAAAATAAGGATAATGGGACTTAAATCCAAATCATGCCTCTCAAACAAGAGACGCTGAATGTGAAACTGAGAATAATGGGACTTTAACCCAAATCCTAAAAATAAGGATATTGGGACTCTAACCCAAATCCTGCCTCTCAAACAAGAGACGGTGAATGTAGGAATAAGGATAATGGGACTTTAACCCAAATCCTGCCTCTCAAACAAGAGACGCTGAATGTGAAACTGAGGATAATGGGACTTTAACCCAAATCCTAAAAATAAGGATATTGGGACTCTAACCCAAATCCTGCCTCTCAAACAAGAGACGGTGAATGTGAGGCTAAGGATAATGGGACTGTAACCCAAATCCTGTCCCTAAAATGAGGGACGGTAAGTGTAAAACAAAGGATAATGGGACTTTAACCCAAATCCTGCCCCAAAAGAGAGACGGTAAGTGTAAAACAAAGGATAATGGGACTTTAACCCAAATCCTGGCCCAAACGAGGGACGGTGAAGATGCTTCCCATGAAGAGAAACTCCATGTAAAACTGAGTATATGGGACTAAAACCCATTACTAGAAACGTAGGTGGGACTAAAACCCTCTAAACACTGAGTATATGGGACTTACACCCAATACAAATTACAAAGGTGGGACGGAAACCCCCTAAATACATACAAATGAGTAAAACGTGACAAATCATTAAACAACCCACTCCTATCCCTAGTAAGGGATAAAATAATTATAGCGTGGGGTCATGGGACATCAATAGTGAACACATTTATCCAAGTTGGCATGCTGAAAAAACAAACGAGATAATAAAATGTAACATATTCTTTTACATATGAGAAAACATTTCAAATATGCAATATGATGCACCATTACCAATTTAAAACACTAGATGGCAATGTAACCTTTTTCTTTGCATTGTAAACTGATCGTGTTTCACAATCTTCGTCTCACCACATAAGCCTAAATATAATCTTTTTACTCATTACTTATCACGACATGTTAAACTGCCAAAAGGAAGAACTCTTCAAGGAATGAAGAACCATTTCAAAATCACTCAATATCCGCTTTTGTTTGAAAACGAAGAACTTGGCAGATTCATAAAGTACCTTGCAGTATATCAAAACGTTGGTCAGATCACATCATTCCCAGAGGATGTAGATAAAAAGTCGACAAAACAGGTTGTTTTTTTAAAATGAGCGATGAATAAAAAGAATGTTATTGAAAGACCGGTGACTTTTGTATATTACCGTAACATTAAAATGAAAACACGGACACTTGAGGGAGAGATCCCACCTTTCGACGCTGGAGAAATTACTTTACTCAGTGTACAGGAGATAAAATGGCAGGACGTACAGAACGCGCATCCCGAGAGGCTCTCGGGAGCGCTCATGCATCAAAACGTCCTTAGGCAGCATGGTAGTTCGTGAAAACACGAAGACGTCATGAGAGACTCAGGGCTGGCGCAACTGACAAGGTGAGGTGCGCGAGCCAATTTCATATTTGAATTCAAAGAGTAACTGATATTTCCAATTGGGCTTAAGGAAAAATATCGAATAATGAATTCTGGACTCAAATTTGATAAATATTTTTCACAAAGTTAAGCTGAAACTCTGGCATCCGGCGTATGTAACAGTTTGTGTGTCGTTAGACAAATAACTCATCGCCTTGGTTCAGTAACGGCAAAAACGATGCAGAATCATCAATTCATTACTTATAGCATGAGGATTGTTTATTTTAAATAGTGAAAACATGAAATGACAATCTCCTTTCCACATAGCCATTACTTTCACGCTTGATAGCTCGAGTTCCCTTTCCGGTTAGCCTCTCATTAATTTCACGCTTGTTTGCTCGAGATATGTATTCAATGACAGTTTCCTTTCCACTGTTTCAGATAAGATAAATCACTCGCCTTCAGTTATGCTCAGATTCTTTAGTTACATCTTTTTCCTTACTTCACACGCTTCCATTTATTCTTTGATCTTGGGTTGACAGTCTATTTAAATGTACAGTCACAATTTGTAAAGTGGATGCCTTCCGCCCAACAACTACTATTTTTTTAACCCCTAACAGGTGGCAATATCACACACACAGCCCCTGTTTACCTTCTTCTCTTTAAGTCTGCAAACGTTTCTTTTTGTAGCATTGGGTTTCTTGAGACTTTGAAGGCTTCCGCTTGCTGACTAATTGCCAGATGATGTAGCACGCCTGTTCTTGAGCTGTCCGGTGTAGTGGACTCTGGTGGGGCATACAGGCGTGACCTCTCTCTTGCTTGTCAGGTTACTCTTTCTTTATTTACGCAGGTACCTTTTGCTTACTTGCTTGAGTCTAGTTGCACTTAATCAGTAAAAGTGGTAGTTTCGTTGATCCATCGTTGCCATAAATAATGTAGTAATCAGGTCCCACGCAAAGATGTTGTAAAGATGTTTGTTTGAAGATATGCAGATAAGATGGTAAAAACCCCACCAGGAGCATCCAGCATGATGCTCAGCCCAATGTCAACTGAAGACCTCAGCCCACAGAATCCCAACATTCTCTTGCGCATCATAGCTGCAGCATTCTACAAAATGGACTAGCAGTGGAGAAAGCCTGTATAACATATAAACAAGATGCAAGAATACTACAGAACGCCTTGGCTTGAAAGTGGCATAGTGGGCACAAGTGTAACCATGGCGTGGCTCAGGCTAAATACATATGGAGCTTGTAGGAGGATGTTGTATGTTTGAAAAACAAAATACATATTTGTGAGCTAATGTGTATTTCCTTTAAAACAACCATAATTACTTATTTGCATGCAACTATATAGGAATGTATTGAGGTGAGGGCAACCAGTTTGGTGCAACCTGTGGTGACAAATTTAGCTTGGCTCAGGCAATTTACATATCAGAAGTATAAAGGGGGCCTTCCTTTGTTAGGATCAATATGAAAATTAGTGAGCCAAGTTGATCTTCATGGGAGAAAGGATGGTTACTTATTCGTTTATAACTCCATAGGAAAGCATTGGCTGGATAGTGGCACAGTGGGCACAATTGGAACCGTGGCATGGCTCAGGCTAAATACATATGGAGCTTGTAGGGGGATGTAGTATGTTTAAAAAACAAAATACATATTTGTGAGCCAATTTGTTTTTCCTATAAGACAGCCACAATTACTTATTTACATGCAACTGTATAGGAATGCATTGAGGTGAGGGCAATCAGATTGGTTCCACCTGTTTTGACAAATGTAGATTGGCTCAGGCAGTTTACATATCCGAAGTATAGAGGGGACCTTCCTTTATTAGGATCAATATGAAAATTAGTGATCCAAGTTGATCTTCATGGGAGAAAGGAAGGTTACTTATTTGTTTTATAACTCCATAGGAAAGCATTGGCTTGAAAGTGGCATAGTGGGCACAAGTGGAACCGTGGCATGTCTGAGGATAAATACTTATGGAGCTTGTAGGGGGATGTGGTATGTTTGAAAAACAAAATACATATTTGTGAGCATATGTGCTTTTCCTATAAGAGATCCACAATTACTTATTTGCATGAAACTATATAGGACTGCATTGAGTTAAAGGCAACCAGTTTGGTGCCACCTGTTGTAATAAATTTAGCTCGGCTCAGTCAATTTACATATCAGAAGTATAGAGGGGACCTTCCTTTATTATAATCATATGAAAATTAGTGAGCCAAGTTGATCTTCATAGAAGAAAGGATGGTTACTTATTTGTTTATAACTCCATTAGAACACATTGGCTTGAAAGTGGCACAGTGGGCACAAGTGGAACCGTGGCATGGCTCAGGCTTAATCCTTATGGAGCTTGTAGGAGGATGCGGTAGGTTTGAAAAACAAAATACATATTTGTGAGCCAATGTGTTTTTCCTATAAGACAACCACAATTACTTATTTGCATGCAACTGTATAGGAATGCATTGAGGTGAGGGCAACCAGTTTGGTGCCACCTGTGGTGACCAATTTTGCTAGGCTCAGGCAATTTACATATCAGAAGTATAGAGGGGGCCTTCCTTTATTAGGAACAATATGAAAATTAGTGAGCCAAGATCATCTTCATGGGAGAAAGGATGGTTACTGTTTCGTTTATAACTTCATAGGAAAGCAGTGGATGGAAAGTGGCACAGTGGGCACAAGTGGAACCGTGGCATGGCTCAGGCTAAATACATATGGAGCTTGTAGACGGATGTGCTATGTTTGAATAACAAAATACATATATGTGAGCCAATGTGTTTTTCCTATAAGACAACCACAATGACTTATTTGCATGCAACTGTATAGGAATGCATTGAGGTTAGGGCCACCAGTTTGGTGCCACCTGTGGTGACAAATTTAGCTCGGCTCAGGCAATTTACATATCAGAAGTATAGAGGGGGCCTTCCTTTGTTAGGATCAATATGAAAATTAGCGAGCCAAGATGATCTTAATGGGAGAAAGGATGGTTACTTATTCGTTTATAACTCCATAGTAAAGCATTGGCTGGAAAGTGGCACAGTGGGCACAAGTGGAACCGTGGCATGGCTCAGTCTAAATACATATGGAGCTTGTAGGGGGATGTGGTATGTTTGAATAACAAAATACATATTTGAGAGCCAATGTGTTTTTCCTATAAGACAACCACAATGACTTATTTGCATGCAACTGTATAGGAATGCATTGAGGTTAGGGCCACCAGTTTGGTGCCGCCTGTGGTGACAAATTTAGCTTGGCGCAGGCAATTTACATATCAGAAGTATAGAGGGGGCCTTCCTTTGTTAGGATCAATATCTAAATTAGTGAGCCAAGTTGATCTTCATGGGAGAAAAGATGGTTACTTATTCGTTTATAACTCCTTAGGAAAGCATCGGCTGGGAAGTGGCACAGTGGGCACAAGTGAAACCCTGTCATGGCTCAGGATGAATACATATGGGCCTTGCAGGGGGATGTGGTATGTTTGAAAAACAAAATACATATTTGTAAGCCAATGTGTTTTTCCTATAAGAGATCTACAATTACTTATTTACATTCAACTATATAGAAATGCATTGAGGTTAGGGCAACCAGTTTGGTGCTACCTGTGGTGACAAATTTAGCTTGGCTCAGGCAATGTACATATCAGAAGTATAGAGGGGGCCTTCCTTTGTTAGGATCAATATGAAAATTAGTGAGCCAAGTTGATCTTCATGGGAGAAAGAATGGTTACTTATTCGTTTATAACTCCATAGGAAAGCATTGTCTGGAAAGTTGCACAGTGGGCACAAGTGGAACCGTGGCATGGCTCAGTCTAAATACATATGGAGCTTGTAGGGGGATGTGGTATGTTTGAGTAACAAAATATGTATTTGTGAGACAATGTGTTTTTTCTATAAGATAACCACAATTACTTATTTGCATGCAACTGTATAGGATTGCATTGAGGTGAGGGCAACCAGTTTGGTGCCACCTGTGGTGACAAATTTAGCTTGGCTCAGGCCATTTACATATCAGACGTATAGGGGGGGGGCCTTCCTTTATTAGGATCAATATGAAAATGAATGAGCCAAGTTGATCTTCATGGGAGAAATTATGGTTACTTATTCGTTCATAACTCCATAGGAAAGCATTGGATGGAAAGTGACACAGTTGGCTCAAGTGGAACCGTGGCATGGCTCAGGCTAAATACATATGGAGCTTGTAGGGGGCTGTAGTATGTTTGAGAAACAAAATACATATTTGTGAGCCATTTTGTTTTTCCTATAAGACAGCCACAATTACTTATTTGCATGCAACTATATAGGAATGCATTGAGGTGAGGGCAATCAGATTGGTTCCACCTGTTTTGACAAATTTAGCTTGGCTCAGGCAGTTTACATATCCGAAGTATGGAGGGGACCTTCCTTTATTAGTATCAATATGAAAATTAGTGATCCAAGTTGATCTTCATGGGAGAAAGGAAGGTTACTTATTCGTTTATAACTTCATAGGAAAGCAGTGGATGGAAAGTGGCACAGTGGGCACAAGTGGAACCGTGGCATGGCTCAGGCTAAATACATATGGAGCTTGTAGACGGATGTGCTATGTTTGAATAACAAAATACATATATGTGAGCCAATGTGTTTTTCCTATAAGACAACCACAATGACTTATTTGCATGCAACTGTATAGGAATGCATTGAGGTTAGGGCCACCAGTTTGGTGCCACCTGTGGTGACAAATTTAGCTCGGCTCAGGCAATTTACATATCAGAAGTATAGAGGGGGCCTTCCTTTGTTAGGATCAATATGAAAATTAGCGAGCCAAGATGATCTTAATGGGAGAAAGGATGGTTACTTATTCGTTTATAACTCCATAGTAAAGCATTGGCTGGAAAGTGGCACAGTGGGCACAAGTGGAACCGTGGCATGGCTCAGTCTAAATACATATGGAGCTTGTAGGGGGATGTGGTATGTTTGAATAACAAAATACATATTTGAGAGCCAATGTGTTTTTCCTATAAGACAACCACAATGACTTATTTGCATGCAACTGTATAGGAATGCATTGAGGTTAGGGCCACCAGTTTGGTGCCGCCTGTGGTGACAAATTTAGCTTGGCGCAGGCAATTTACATATCAGAAGTATAGAGGGGGCCTTCCTTTGTTAGGATCAATATCTAAATTAGTGAGCCAAGTTGATCTTCATGGGAGAAAAGATGGTTACTTATTCGTTTATAACTCCTTAGGAAAGCATCGGCTGGGAAGTGGCACAGTGGGCACAAGTGAAACCCTGTCATGGCTCAGGATGAATACATATGGGCCTTGCAGGGGGATGTGGTATGTTTGAAAAACAAAATACATATTTGTAAGCCAATGTGTTTTTCCTATAAGAGATCTACAATTACTTATTTACATTCAACTATATAGGAATGCATTGAGGTTAGGGCAACCAGTTTGGTGCTACCTGTGGTGACAAATTTAGCTTGGCTCAGGCAATGTACATATCAGAAGTATAGAGGGGGCCTTCCTTTGTTAGGATCAATATGAAAATTAGTGAGCCAAGTTGATCTTCATGGGAGAAAGAATGGTTACTTATTCGTTTATAACTCCATAGGAAAGCATTGTCTGGAAAGTTGCACAGTGGGCACAAGTGGAACCGTGGCATGGCTCAGTCTAAATACATATGGAGCTTGTAGGGGGATGTGGTATGTTTGAGTAACAAAATATGTATTTGTGAGACAATGTGTTTTTTCTATAAGATAACCACAATTACTTATTTGCATGCAACTGTATAGGATTGCATTGAGGTGAGGGCAACCAGTTTGGTGCCACCTGTGGTGACAAATTTAGCTTGGCTCAGGCCATTTACATATCAGACGTATAGGGGGGGGGCCTTCCTTTATTAGGATCAATATGAAAATGAATGAGCCAAGTTGATCTTCATGGGAGAAATTATGGTTACTTATTCGTTCATAACTCCATAGGAAAGCATTGGATGGAAAGTGACACAGTTGGCTCAAGTGGAACCGTGGCATGGCTCAGGCTAAATACATATGGAGCTTGTAGGGGGCTGTAGTATGTTTGAGAAACAAAATACATATTTGTGAGCCATTTTGTTTTTCCTATAAGACAGCCACAATTACTTATTTGCATGCAACTATATAGGAATGCATTGAGGTGAGGGCAATCAGATTGGTTCCACCTGTTTTGACAAATTTAGCTTGGCTCAGGCAGTTTACATATCCGAAGTATGGAGGGGACCTTCCTTTATTAGTATCAATATGAAAATTAGTGATCCAAGTTGATCTTCATGGGAGAAAGGAAGGTTACTTATTCGATTTATAACTCCATAGGAAAGCATTAGCTTGAAAGTGGCATAGTGGGCACAAGTGGAACCGTGGCATGTCTGAGGTTAAATACTTATGGAGCTTGTTGGGGGATGTGGTATGTTTGAAAAACAAAATACATATTTGGAGCATATGTGTTTTTCCTATAAGAGATCCACATTTACTTATTTGCATGAAACTATATAGGAATGCATTGAGGTGAGGGCAACCAGTATGGTGCCACCTGTTGTATTAAATGTAGCTTGGCTCAGGCAGTTTACATATCCGAAGTATGGAGGGGACCTTCCTTTATTAGGATCAATATGAAAATTAGTGATGCAAGTTGATCTTCATAGAAGAAAGGATGGTTACTTATTTGTTTATAACTCCATTAGAACACATTGGCTTGAAAGTGGCACAGTGGGCACAAGTGGAACCGTGGCATGGCTCAGGCTTAATCCTTATGGAGCTTGTAGGAGGATGCGGTACGTTTGAAAAACAAAATACATATTTGTGAGCCATTGTGTTTTTCCTATAAGACAACCACAATTACTTATTTGCATGCAACTGTATAGAAATGCATTGAGGTGAGGGTAACCAGTTTGGTGCCACCTGTGGTGACCAATTTTGCTCGGCTCAGGCAATTTACATATCAGAAGTATAGAGGGGGCCTTCCTTTATTAGGAACAATATGAAAATTAGTGAGCCAAGATCATCTTCATGGGAGAAAGGATGGTTACTGTTTCGTTTATAACTCCATAGGAAAGCATTGGATGGAAAGTGGCACAGTGGGCACAAGTGGAACCGTGGCATGGCTCAGGCTAAATACATATGGAGCTTGTAGGCGGATATGGTATGTTTGAATAACAAAATACATATTTGTGAGCCAATGTGTTTTTCCTATAAGACAAGCACAATGACTTATTTGCATGCTACTGTATAGTAATGCATTGAGGTTAGGGCCACCAGTTTGGTGCCACCTGTGGTGACAAATTTAGCCCGGCTCAGGCAATTTACATATCCAAAGTATAGAGGGGGCCTTCCTTTTTTAGGATCAATATGAAAATTAGTGAGCCAAGTTGATCTTCATGGGAGAAAGAATGGTTACTTATTCGTTTATAACTCCATAGGAAAGCATTGGCTGGAAAGTGGCACAGTGGGCACAAGTGGAACCGTGGCATGGCTCAGTCTAAATACATATGGAGCTTGTAGGGGGATGTGGTATGTTTGAGTAACAAAATAGGTATTTGTGAGCCAATGTGTTTTTTCTATAAGACAACCACAATTACTTTTTTGCATGCAACTGTATAGGTTTGCATTGAGGAGAGGGCAACCAGTTTGGTGCCATCTGTGGTGACAAATTGAGCTTGGCTCAGGCCATTTACATATCAGAAGTATAGAGGGGCCTTCCTTTATTAGGATCAATTTGAAAATGAATGAGCCAAGTTGATCTTCATGGGAGAAAGGATGGTTACTTATTCGTTTATAACTCCATAGGAAAGCATTGGATGGAAAGGGACACAGTGGGCACAAGTGGAAACGTGGCATGGCTCATGCTAAATACATATGGAGCTTGTAGGGGGGTGTGGTATGTTTGAAAAACAAAATACATATTTGTGAGCATATGTGTTTTTCCAATAAGAGACCACAATTACTTATTTGCATGCAACTATATAGGAATGCATTGAGGTGAGGGCAACCTGTTTGGTGCCACCTGTTGTAATAAATTTAGCTCGGCACAGGCAATTTACATATCAGAAGTTTAGAGGGGACCTTCCTTTATTAGAATCAATATGAAAATTAGTGAGCCAAGTTCATCTTCATGGAAGAAAGGGTGGTTACTTATCCGTTTATAACTCCATAGGAAAGCATTGGCTAGAAAGTGGCACAGTGGGCACAAGTGGAACCGTGCTGTGGCTCGGGCTAAATCCTTATGGACCTTGTAGGGGGATGTGGTAGGTTTGAAAAACTAAATACATATTTGTGAGCCAATGTGTTTTTCGTATAAGACAACCACAATTACTTATTTGCATGCAACTGTATAGGAATGCATTGAGGTGAGGGCAACCAGTTTGGTGCCACCTGTGGTGACACATTTAGCTTGGCTCAGGCAATTTACATATCAGAAGTATAGAGGGGGCCTTCCTTTGTTAGGATCAATATGAAATTTGGTGAGCCAAGTTGAACTTGATGGGAGAAATGTAGGTTAATTATTCATCAATAACTCCATATGAATGCATTGGCTTGAGGGTGGCACAGTGGGCACAGGTGTTAACATTGCTTGGCTCAGTGTAAGTCCTTCTGGAGCTTGTAGGAGGATGGATTGTTTGTAAAATGATTGTGATTGAATGTGAATTTCTTATAGGGAAAGTATGATTACTTATTAGAATATAACTGCCCGGGATGGTTTGAGGTCAAGGCAACACATATGGTGCCACAAATTATGACCAGCTCAGACAACTTACAAACAGGTTCTGTAAAGGAGTGCTCCATTGCTTAAATTGTGATGGTGGCAAAGTTGTCCCATGTTTTGGTGGAAAGGTTGCTAGTGTCAGACTAAATACTAATAGACGTAATAGTGTTATGTTTTGTATTTCAAAAACAACATATTCCCTGTATGGCAATGCAGAGTCCCATAAAATGGAGTTAATTGAATTATTTACAATAGCATTTTATATAAAATGTTGCCTGCAAATAATTTGCTGGCTGAATAAGATGCTGACTTCAGCCTGCGAATAAGAAGCTGGCCGAATAAGTAGCTAACTTCAGCCTCATCCCATCTGCAATGCCTGCATTTCTATCAGCAGCTCTGCTTGGCGCGCTGCTCGTTCTGCCTGCCTGAGCCAAGGTTCTCCTCTCCTGGGGTGGGTGGGGCTGCTGGGGGCTCGGCCGAGCTGCCCAATAGGCAGGACGTCCGGAATCTGCCGAAGCGAAGGGGATACTCGATCCCGAGGGGATACCTGATATTACACAACACTGGCGCCGCCCGCGGCGCCAGCCATTGAGCAGCCGGCCTCCACCTCCATAATTTCATTAAAAGTAACTCCCGGTGCGCACCCTCAACAGGACATGACGTTGCATCCCCACATGGCGCCAGGGCCAAGTTGCCACATTAAAGTTAATTGCCTGCGGGCAGGCCACGCCCGGTGTCTCCGTCTGAACTTTCACTGTTCCATACTGAGCCTGCTGCCAAGTGAAGTCTGTTGTGGCCGGGCCGGGCTGGGCGCAGGGCACACAGGTGTCAGAGGCGCCAGCGCGTGCGGTAGCACCTAGCATAGGCTAAGGCAGCCTTTCAGCGCTGTCGGGTCTATAGCAAAAAATGCGTGACAATGCATTTCAGTGCGGTGATGCGGGAACACCACACTGAAATGTGTTAGCGTCACGCCTAATGCGTGATACTTGACAGGACTGAAGAATTCCTTCCTGCTGCACCAACGAAACTTGCTCTCTATGCGGCCGTGATTCGAAGCCTCTCCTACAAGTATCGCGCCACTGCGCGCCTTCTACGTAATCACGAAAGGAAACAAAAATAGAGATAGGACTCCAAACCGGCAGCCATCTTGAAATGTGCAAATGTGTAAATACGAATGCTGATAAAAAAAACGAGTTGTGACTGAAAGAAATATTTAAATTCGCCTAAAAGGCCAAGAATACTATTTGCAACGTGCAAACCAAGAGGGAAAGAAACGCCAATGTTTATGACAATGCAGGTGCAGTTAAAAAGTAAAAAGAGCTCTGAAAAATTAAAACATAGTGAACACAAACCTGAAGGGAAAACATTAAAGGATAAATGCTCACAAGGAAAGTAAAGGAAAATAAGCTATGTGAAGTAAAACGAAAATGACCTCATGAGGGGAAGAGAAATAAAAAATAGAAATAGATGGGAAAAAGTTATACTCGCCATGTGAAAAACGAAGTTGGCTAAAAGAAGTCACAATTACAGACTACTGCATGGCGACAAAAAGACTGCAGAAAATAAAATAGACAAAGGAAACTATGAAATATGGAGAATGGCAGGAACAGTGAATATTAAAATAGCTGGTCAAGGACATGTGTGATGAATGAATAACAAATGACGATTGTAGGAGAGTAGGGTCTGCTTCCTATGGTCACCCCCACTTTTTGCTGTGATTTTCTGTTTTTTCGACTTTAGTGTGGCTGTGGGCCTGCTAATCAGACCCACTGCCCAGTTGTTCTCTCTCTAAATTGATACCATGTACTTTAGGTACATACCTGATTGGGTACTGGGTCACCTTTAAAAGCCCCTGTATGGTGTACCATAGGTACCCAGGGCATAGGTGCTTCCAAGGCCTACCAGGGGCTGCAGCATGTATTATGCCACCCCTGGCTGGCCATCCAACTGACACCACAGGCTGATCACTCAGCTTGGGCAAGGTGGTGTATATCTACCCTTATATATAGACACATATATACATATAAGACACTCTTATGGCAGGCCTTGACAATACTGAAGGCAGAGTGCTTGGTTGTATGTGAGAAGGTGCTCTAGCATGAGCTGAGCCCCTCTGCAGCTTTCGGAACCATGTCCTTATAGCTATTCTATGATATAGCCATACCATATGCTCTTAAGTGCATTATAATCCTCGCGGTTAATGCTAACTTTGGTTTGGCTTTATCAAAACATGTCATGTAAGGCGTCAAACACTTTGGAATACTACTAAGCATGGGCGGATTTTACGAATTGGCAATCCGCGAACTTGCGTATTTACGGATTCGCAATCCGCAAAATCAGCGAACTCTCGCGAATTTGCGGATTTTTTTTTTTATGTTCGCAAGGATTTCTGCCAGTTCGCGAGGGTTCTGTACCAGTTCGCAATTGCGAACTTACTTGTCGGCTCGCAACGGCCGCGACTATGTTGTTTCTACATCTGGTTCATCATCACAGGTTCACAGCACCCTCTGTTTCACCACTGCCACCCTCTGGTACACCCATGCCACCCTCTGGTACATCACTGCCACCCTCTGGTTGGTTTATCACTGTAGATTATGGGGGTGAAAAAAAGCAAGCACACCTGCCCTGCTTCAACTGACATGAATTAATTTGGGGTTGATTAATGTGTCACTGAATTTAAACTTCCAGTCTGGCTGGCACCTGCTTCCTTATCTGTAATTTGCTGAACTCTGAAGGGGCCCCTCAGGAAGCACTACAGGGAATGGTTACTAATGATAAGATTGAACTTTTGCACCTGCTGAGTGCTTTCAGTTTTGTCTGTAATTGCTTTCTGGTGCCGTGTAATTTTTTTAACAGGACCTTTGTTGTATACTTGTAGCTATTCTCTGAGCCTGCTGTGAGGGTCAGAGCAGGGTCATAGAATAGTTGCAAGTAGGCAAATGAACTCTGAAGCGGCCCCTCAGGAAGCACTACAGGGAATGGTTACTAATGATAAGATTGAGCTTTTGCACCTGCTGAGTGCTTTCAGTATTGCAAAAATCCAAATATCCAGCAGCATCCACAAAAGTAATCCTTCCAGGTCAAGATCCAAATCAAAGTGACCAGCACATGAAGAAAGCACTGGGAGGTGCCTGGTGAACAGGAACAGGAAGTTGGAGACTGTGGGGCACTTCCTTCCTCCCACCCCCACCCCCCAAAATGGACTCCTTGCAAAGAAAAAGTGCAGGCAAATGTCAACCTGAGGAGTTATTCTGATAAAAATCATAATTTTGAAGGTTTATGCTGCCTGCTGGTGGATTTCTTGTGCGAAATTGCAAATTTTGCAATCTCGCAATTGCGAGATTGTCGCTGCCCGCCGCATCTACGTGTTCGCAAGTATTTACTCCCGCGAAATTGTGTAGTATTCTAGTTGGCAAGCAAAAAATCCGCTTCGCACGGATTTTACGAATTTTTGGCAAGTTCGCTAGAGTTCGCGGATTGCGAATTTACCGAAAATACGCAAAATCCGCAAGCGGAACGGATTTTACGCCCATGCTTAAATACTACCCCCCGACAGTTTTAGCGGGGGGGTAGCATCCCACCCTTCTAGAGGGAGAAGACAAGTAGTTACTGCTTTACCCGGTTAAAGTTAAAAAGAGCCTCAGCATCACAAAATGGATGCTGCTGCCACAGACACGAGTCTGACCTCGTGCTGCTAGACGAAACTCCGGCAGGGAAGGCCTGGACAATATGTTTCCTGCCTTGGGAGGTGCTAGCACCTCCCCATATAGGCTTTTAGTGTATTGGGGCAGGGAGGGCTGCAAAATGAGACACTGCCTGGGGCACACAAGGTGCTCCATGCATAGCTTGGTTCAAACCAGTTGCTGGGGCACTCCAGCCCCAGCTCTGGCACGAAATTGGACAAAGAGAAAGGGGTGTAACCACAGGGTCTACTCATAGGAGGGACCTAGCAGGTAATCCAGCCCCTTAGATTAGCATAAAGATAGGAGCTTTGTCACAAAGACATTAGATTATCCTGCACCGAAACTCTGAAATGGAACTCTTGGACCTTCGACGTTCTAAACCAACCAGAAGATTGAAGACATCTCCCTTGTGGTCAAGGAGTGACCACCCTGTGCAAATAGGCACCACCAGTAACTTGTTGGTTCGCTTTGTCGACGCTCCTGCTGGAACCCAAAGACTCAGCGACTCAGGAACTGGACTTCCAGACTTCTCTGACTCCGATCCACATCCACAGCAAAGCTGATACCCGTGGCAGACACGAGAGACGTGGGACCAGACACCCTGGACTTCCTGCTCTTTTCTGAACCGTGCAGCTTCTGAGGTACCCTCAAAGTTGTGCATTGAGGTTTGAGAAGCCCCAGACCCGAGCGCCATTTGCACTGAACCTCAGCCCTCCACACTCCATAAGTGCCGCGTGGGGCCTGCTCTTGCATTTCAGCTGGACACATCTTCCCGGTTGCTAGCCCATTGGCTAGTTAGCCCTCCGAAGACTTCCTTGTAAAACTGCACCACTTGCCTGATTGCACCGGGCTTGCTCCAGCTTCCCTGTGAAGGAGAAGCTCCCCAGACCTTGCTGGTCTGACCTGAAGCCAATATTCCCTTCTGTATGTTTGCCAAGGCTTGTTGGGTCCAATCCAGATACCGACACCGCAGACATCTAGATCCTTTGTGGGACAGCTCAAATCCAGCTCCTGGTCATCGTTGATGCCTCCTGGTCCTCGTGGCTACAGAGACAAGCTTCACCTCTTCACCTGATTGCATCTCAACATCGCCGGGTTCCTTCCTGGTTCCTTCCTGGTCACTGGATAGTGACCCAGACTCTGTCCCCCCTAATTTCAGGTTCTTCTCATCTTCGATCCACCCTTGGATCCACCCGGACACTTTTCTCCTGGTCGCCTGCAGCACTTCTTTGCAGCTCTCCATAGGAAACAGCGACAAAACCCAACACAAAAAGACACCTATGCACCCGGCTTCCCTGGGTGAGGTAACTTGAGTACTCCGGTGCTCCCGTGGGTGTTGACTCTCGAAGTGTCCTAGTTTGAAAGGGTTTTACCATAGTCCATCCGGAAGTGTCCTTAATCTACTACTTTGTAACTTTTATGTTCCTATTATAACTCTATGGTTACTCACAACTGTGTTCCTACACTGCACGCGTCTCCCGTGGGTCTCCTACTTCCTAACCTTTGGTTCTGTAGTGTAGTCCTAGCGATTCCCTAGGCCCTAGGCCTATTCACTATTCCTGAAGTAATCCTTATACCACCTACTAAGTATATGGTTTGTGAGGCCCCTAGGGCAGAATTGTATTTGTGCAACTTATAGTATGCTAAATGAGTAACTTGCAACGTATCTCGAACTCTGACCTCATAAAGAGTGCAGAGGGGTTGTGTTAGTAATAAATACATATATATTTGATACATACCTTGTATGGTGTCCTTTCATTTGGTATTCAAGGGATTATATATGGTAAAACAGCTGGCTTCACATGCTCTCTGAAGTTTTAGCCTAAGACTGCTGGTCCATGCTACCACTAGGATAGCTGATCTATAAGGTTGACTTTACAACCACCATCATAAGGGTCATTTAGACTGGTGCAAGGTGCCCACTAGAATAGTGGACAACATATTCTAGGCTAACTTTTCACATTGGTGTGCAGCGGTTGGGATAAGAGCTTGCTGTTGTTTTACCATATAATCTTAAAATATCATTTGAAAGATCACATTAAGGTACCTAGAGGTACATATAAATCAAGTCTTATAATACTTAAGTTCTACTGAACTTAGGTGTTGTAGAGCAAAGGGTCTATCACACCCTGACTACAACTCCTAGAGAGGTTCTAGTAGGTAACACTTAGTGTAGGTAGGTAGGTGCACACACCACACCTCACTAGAAAATGTCCTTCAGAGGAGAGCCTAGTGTGTCTCTCCCAGTAGAAGTTGACCCTGCCAGGGCACCTTCTCACTATGATACATTTACTTTTAATGAACTTAGAAGTTTATGTTCACTCAGGAAACTGAGACAAGGACAGAGTCCAACCTTGAGACACCTGATAGAACTATTAGTGGAGTATGATACCGAAAAGGCAGCAACCCCAGTTCAGACAGGTAGTGGAGGGGGGGGAATCCCTCAACAGAGGATTCCTATGATAACCATAAAGGGGGTCCTGATGATGAAGAGGATGGTGATCAGGTCCAAGTTGGAGAACTGAACCAGGTCAGCCTAAGACCACATGGGGCTGGAGGGGAGAGAATCCAAACCAGGCCTCCAAGTAGGCTTAACACTGGGCACAGAAGGGGGAGATCACTTTCCAGTGAATCCTAAAACTCTGGTGACTCAATAGGGTCAGACACCTCAGCAATGGGAAGAATGCCTTCCCCTCGGAGAAGAGAGCATAAGGCTAGGATGAGGGAAGTCAAGCTAAGGATCAAGAGGCAAGAAATTGCCCTTGCCAAAGAGAACCTGGCTCTTGCTAGAGAGAAAAAGTTGAGTGGATTAGATTCCACTGGTGGCAGCAATATCCCTAGGAATAGGGAAGGGTCCTATGACCATAGAAACCTAAGTAAGATTGTCCCTCCCTACAAGAGTCGGCATAACATCCACGAGTGGATAACTACTTTGGAAAGGGCCTGTGAAGTGCAACAGGTATCCCAGTGTCAGTGGACAGCCATACTATGGCTCTCCTTTTCAGATAAAGCCAGAGATAAGCTCCTCACAGTTAGTGATGAGGATGCTGACAACTATACTGTCCTGAAGAGTGCTCTGATAGATGGGTTTGGCTTAAACACTGAGCAGTATAGGTTGCTGTTCAGAGACACCCAGAAGACACAGACTCAGGACTGGACTGACTTTGTAGATTGTGCCACTAAGGCTTTGGAAGGCTGGTTACTGGGCAGTAAGGTCAAAGACAACACAGGATTGTATAATTTGATTATGAGAGAACAAATTCTTAACAATTGTCAGAACCAGTTATTGCATTAACACCTGATTGACTCTGATCTGACCTCTCCCCAAGAATTGGGAAAGAAGGCAAACAAATGAGTCAGAATCAAGGTGAAGCAGAAGGTACAGAACCAAGGTGGTGATCAGAAGAAGCAAGACCAAAATGGTGGGGACAAAGCAAAAAACCAGAAGTCTTCGCCAGGTCCCCAAAAAGCTTCTAATGAGGGGGGTTCCAAGAAATCCAAAAAGAAAGAAGGTCTAAAGAAACCATGGTGTAATTTTTTGTAAGGTTAATACTCACTGGACCAGTGAGTGCACCAAGAAGGGGGCAGCTCCAGCCTCCATTGCCCCTAAGGCAACTGTTCCCCCTAGTACAGCTGATAGTGATGGTTCTCAACAGAAGGGTGTAGTAGGGTTAACCCGGGGAACTGAGATGGATTCTGGCCTAGTCAGAGTACAAACTCAAGCTGTTCTTTTCTGTGATGTGGACATGGCTATGTCCTCTACTGTGAGCCCCAGTAACTTGGGCAAGAACAGACAGACTCCTTCAATTAACAATAAAGTGGCTCAGGCCTACAGGGACACATGTGCCAGTGTCACCATGGTGACACCTAACTTTGTGGACCCTGGACAGTTTATACTAGGTGAGAATTGCCTAGTGACCAATGCAAGCAATGTCACTACCACTCATAGTATGACAATTGGGTTCTATACCAACAAGAAGACTGAAGACATCTCCCTTGTGGTCAAGGAGTGACCACCCTGTGCAAATAGGCACCACCAGTAACTTGTTGGTTTGCTTTGTCGACGCTCCTGCTGGAACCCAAAGACTCAGCGACTCAGGAACTAGACTTCCAGACTTCTCCGACTCTGATCCACATCCACAGCAAAGCTGATACCCGTGGCGGACACGAGAGACGTGGGACCAGACACCCTGGACTTCCTGCTCTTTGCTGAACCATGCAGCTTCTGAGGTACCCTCGAAGTTGTGCATTGAGGTTTGAGAAGCCCCAGACCCGAGCGCCATTTGCACTGAACCTCAGCCCTCCACACTCCACGAGTGCCGCGTGGGGCCTGCTCTTGCATTTCAGCTGGACACATCTTCCCGGTTGCTAGCCCATTGGCTAGTTAGCCCTCCGAAGACTTACTTGTAAAACTACACCACTTGCCTGATTGCACCAGGCTTGCTCCAGCTTCCCTGTGAAGGAGAAGCTCCCCAGACCTTGCTGGTCTGACCTGAAGCCAATATTCCCTTCTGTATGGAATGCGTTTGCCAAGGCTTGTTGGGTCCAATCCAGATACCGACACCGCAGACATCTAGATCCTTTGTGGGACAGCTCAAATCCAGCTCCTGGTCATTGTTGATGCCTCCTGGTCCTCGTGGCTACAGAGACAAGCTTCACCTCTTCACCTGATTGCATCTCAACATCGCCGGGTTCCTTCCTGGTTCCTTCCTGGTCACTGGATAGTGACCCAGACTCTGTCCCCCCTAATTTCAGGTTCTTCTCATCTTCAATCCACCCTTGGATCCACCCGGACACTTTTCTCCTGGTCACATGCAGCACTTCTTTGCAGCTCTCCATAGGAAACACCGACAAAACCCAACACAAAAAGACACCTATGCACCCGGCTTCCCTGGGTGCGGTAACTTGAGTACTCCGGTGCTCCCGTGGGTGTTGACTCTCGAAGTGTCTGTAGTAACTTAGTCCATGCTGGTTGTGGTATTTAAAGAGGATTTAATTAGATAAGTTACAACATTGAAGTATTGATGTAATCAGCCCCACCAGGAGCAGCCAGCAAGGCTGTCAGCCCTTCTCCAACTGTCTACTTCATGCACCAACATTCTAAATGACATCAAGATTGTAGTGTTCTACTGATGGAGGAGTGTAAAACATGTAAAACATTTAACTAAGATATTACATATCCTCTTCTCTTCCAAATGAAATCAAAGATATTACATATCCTCTTCTCTTCCAAATGAAAACAAAAGAGATGACAAAAAACGTATTCAGGTGTATTAGCAAGAAGGGAGAAGAGTGCAAGAAAGACACGATAAGAGAAAGAAACATAATAAAAGAAAGAAACAGATAAACATATCCTCTTTTCTGATAATTATGAGAAAGAAACAAAAGGAAGAAAAAGAAATAAGAAAGAAACCATCAATGATTACTCTCTGCACACCAACTGGCCAGGAAAGTGTGCGAGTGAGCAATCCACATCTGGAGAAACGAAGGTGACAGAGAAAGAGAAATACAATATAAAACTCTTTCTCCAACATTTGAGTAATGATTAAAGATAAATAGTACTGGGCTACAGTGAACTGAAAGTTAAAGAAATAGAGAAATGCCCAGTCTTAAATGACTGTAAAAATAAAAAAAACTCGTAATATGATGGGACTAGGACCCATAACACGAGGTAGATGGGACTGACACCCACTACTGAAACATGGGATCTGTACCCATAACAACAAGGTAGATGGGACTGACACCCACTACTGAAACATGGGACTTGTACCCATAACAACAAGGTAGTTGGGACTGACACCCACTACGGAAACATGGGACCTGTACCCATAACAACAAGGTAGATGGGACTGACACCCACTACTGTAACATGGGACCTGTACCCATAACAACAAGGTAGATGGGACTGACACCCACTACTGAAACACAGGATTTGTACCCATAACAACGAGGTAGATGGGATATATATAACCAAACCCCCACACAAAAACTTGTTTCTAAGGAAAAATGGGACTTTAGACCCACCCCTATGCTAAATACGGCTTGAAAGTACAAATAAAGAAAATTAGCATACTATAAAATTACACAGAAAGAATGAAATATTCATGTACCTGTTAAATAAAACATATCATGAAGAACTCAATATGACTTTGAAGCAAAAACAAGCTTTTAACCCTCATTTCTATGTTAAGAACATGTAATTGGTGTGCCTGTCACCGAAACAAAATTGACAGGCATGTTTGATCCACTACAAAACGCTTTTACTATAATGTCATTGGTGTGCCTGTCACCGTAGTGCAGGCAATGACACTGTGTATGTAGGACATGACAGAGCTTCAAAAATGTAAATAACTGAGTTGAAATTCCCCAGTAGTTCACGATGTACTCACATGCAGGATCATGCATCGTAGATGAAGGTACAAGCAAACAAAATGACGAAGAAAACATTTTTCCAAGACGATAGATGGCTTCTGACCAGGACATGGCGTCACGCCTCTTTACAGAGAACCGGATGGCTCTCGGCGCGTTGCTGCTTGCGGGCGTCACCATGCAGTTAAATCATCGAACTTAATAAAGAAGACGTCACTGAAAGGAAAACTTTCCTCAGAGCGAGCAAAGAAACAGTGAGTAGAAGGTGACTGTTTAAAAATTCAAATTATGTGATGGCGTTAGTACTGAACACTTTTGTACTCCACAAACCAGTTACCGCTTGATGTAAATTTTACTTCGTCGAAAATGTGGAAAAATAGAAAGCTAAAATAGGTTAAAAATACAGTTTGACGACACTTTCTTTTTAAATTCACCTTTCGTTGAAAAGAGTACTTTAATCTAACGTTGATAAAAGAACTTTAGTTCCCCACTGGTGTCTGAGGCATTCCGCTGATAAAAGGATATTGGTACCTTTATGGTGTCTGAAGAATAATTTTCTTTCCATTACGCTACTGAGGCATTACGCCATTGAGTATTTCAATACTTAAACAGGGTTTGAAGGGTAGTTGAAGATAATCTCGAGTGTGCCGTCCACAAACTCTTTTCAAACATTCACAGTGAGGTTATACTTTACCATGAGTTATTTCTTTTAAAATTGGTAATAAGCGTTAATGAACACTTGAAACCATCTCTCACTTTGAGTCACATTAACCCTTCTACGGTGGATAATGTCATAAAAAAAAACTGAGTTTTCTTGAGGCTTTGAAATATTCGCTAAGAAAGTCATTTAAGATTGGAATCGGTTTGTGTAGCATAAGAAATAGATGCTGTAGGAACAATCACAGCAGGCAGAGGCTTGAATTGTAAAAGGAAGTGCAACTCCTTGTTTCTTGTAAAAAGGGAATGATGTGAGGACACACAAACTGAATCAAGAGGTGCTGTCTGCGTCACTAAGAAAGTCTTTTATTCTCACTTTAGGAACAGCAGGCAAAGTGTGTAGGTAAGTGACAAACAGATCACGTAGGACGCATAATGGCAGGCTTACCCTCACTGAAGATACAGGAACTCGAACTGGCACTTGAGTGTTGAGGGCGACCGGTGGGCGGTCACTGGTGGGGCTGATGTGCCAGATGAAGAGTTGGAGTAGTTGAAATTTCAAAACTTGCAGAGGTTGTGAGTAGGATCTCAGGATATCCACAGCGGTCCTCAGAGGTAGCAGATGCGGGTTCTTAGGTTGAAATCGTCGCCATAAAATATGTAGTAACTTAGTCCATGCTGGTTGTGGTATTTAAAGAGGATTTAATTAGATAAGTTACAACATTGAAGTATTGATGTAATCAGCCCCACCAGGAGCAGCCAGCAAGGCTGTCAGCCCTTCTCCAACTGTCTACTTCATGCACCAACATTCTAAATGACATCAACATTGTAGTGTTCTACTGATGGAGGAGTGTAAAACATGTAAAGCATTTAACTAAGATATTACAGTGTCCTAGTTTGAAAGGGTTTTACCATAGTCCATCCGGAAGTGTCCTTAATCTACTACTTTGTAACTTTTATGTTCCTATTATAACTCTATGGTTACTCACAACTGTGTTTCTACACTGCACGCGTCTCCCGAGGGTCTCCTACTTCCTAACCTTTGGTTCTGTAGTGTAGTCCTAGCGATTCCCTAGGCCCTAGGTCTATTCACTATTCCTGAAGTAATCCTTATACCACCTACTAAGTATATGGTTTGTGAGGCCCCTAGGGCAGAATTGTATTTGTGCAACTTATAGTATGCTAAATGAGTAACTTGTAACGTATCTCGAACTCTGACCTCATAAAGAGTGCAGAGGGGTTGTGTTAGTAATAAATACATATATATTTGATATATACCTTGTATGGTGTCCTTTCATTTGGTATTCAAGGGATTATATATGGTAAAACAGCTGGCTTCACATGCTCTCTGAAGTTTTAGCCTAAGACTGCTGGCCCATGCTACCACTAGGATAGCTGATCTATAAGGTTGACTTTACAACCACCATCATAAGGGTCGTTTAGACTGGTGCAAGGTGCCCACTAGAATAGTGGACAACATATTCCAGGCTAACTTTTCACATTGGTGTGCAGCGGTTGGGATAAGAGCTTGCTGTTGTTTTACCATATAATCTTAAGATATCATTTGAAAGATCACATTAAGGTACCTAGAGGTACATATAAATCAAGTCTTGTAATACTTAAGTTCTACTGAACTTAGGTGTTGTAGAGCAAATGGTCTATCACACCCTGACTATAACTCCTAGAGAGGTTCTAGTAGGTAACACTTAGTGTAGGTAGGTAGGTGCACACACCACACCTCACTAGAAAATGTCCTTAAGAGGAGAGTCTAGTGTGTCTCTCCCAGTAGAAGTTGACCCTGCCATGGCACCTTCTCACTATGATACATTTACTTTTAATGAACTTAGAAGTTTATGTTCACTCTGGAAACTGAGACAAGGCCAGAGTCCAATCTTGAGACACCTGATAGAACTATTAGTGGAGTATGATACCGAAAAGGCAGCAACCCCAGTTCAGACAGGTAGTGGAGGGGGGGCATCCCTCAACAGAGGATTCCTATGATAACCATAAAGGGGGTACTGATGATGAAGAGGATGGTGGTCAGGTCCAAGTTGGAGAACTGAACCAGGTCAGCCTAAGACCACATGGGGCTGGAGGGGAGAGAATCCAAACCAGGCCTCCAAGTAGGCTTAACACTGAGCACGGAAGGGGGAGATCACTTTCCAGTGAATCCTACCACTCTGGTGACTCAATAGGGTCAGAAACCTCAGCAATGGGGAGAATGCCTTCCCCTCGGAGAAGAGAGCATAAGGCTAGGATGAGGGAAGTCAAGCTAAGGATCAAGAGGCAAGAAATTGCCCTTGCCAAAGAGACCCTGGCTCTTGCTAGTGAGAAAAAGTTGAGTGGATTAGATTCCACTGGTGGCAGCAATATCCCTAGGAATAGGGAAGGGTCCTATGACCATAGAAACCTAAGTAAGATTGTCCCTCCCTACAAGAGTGGGGATAACATCCACGAGTGGATAACTACTTTGGAAAGGGCCTGTGAAGTGCAACAGGTATCCCAGTGTCAGTGGACAGCCATACTATGGCTCTCCTTTTCAGATAAAGCCAGAGATAAGCTCCTCACAGTTAGTGATGAGGATGCTGACAACTACACTGTCCTGAAGAGTGCTCTGATAGACGGGTTTGGCGTAACCACTGAGCAGTATAGGTTGCTGTTCAGAGACACCCAGAAGACACAGACTCAGGACTGGGCTGAATTTGTAGATTGTGCCACTAAGGCTTTGGAAGGCTGGTTACTGGGCAGTAAGGTCAAAGACTACACAGGATTGTATAATTTGATTATGAGAGAACAAATTCTTAACAATTGTCAGAACCAGTTATTGCATTAACACCTGATTGACTCTGATCTGACCTCTCCCCAAGAATTGGGAAAGAAGGCAGACAAATGGGTCAGAATCAGGGTGAAGCAAAAGGTACTGAACCAAGGTGGTGATCAGAAGAAGCAAGACCAAAATGGTGGGGAGAAAGCAAAAAACCAGAAGTCTTCGCCAGGTCCCCAAAAAGCTTCTAATGAGGGGGGTTCCAAGGAATTCAAAAAGAAAGAAGGTCTAAAGAAACCATGGTGTAATTTTTGTAAGGTTAATACTCACTGGACCAGTGAGTGCACCAAGAAGGAGGCCGCTCCAGCCACCATTGCCCCTAAGGCAACTGTTCCCCCTAGTACAGCTGATACTGATGGTTCTCAACAGAAGGGTGTAGTAGGGTTAACCCGGGCAACTGAGATGGATTCTGGCCTAGTCAGAGTACAAAACTCAAGCTGTTCTTGTCTGTGATGTGGACATGGCTATGTCCTCCACTTTGAGCCCCAGTAACTTGGGCAAGTACAGAAAGACTCCTTCAATTAACAATAAAGTGTCTCAGGCCTACAGGGACACATGTGCCAGTGTCACCATGGTGACACCTAACTTTGTGGACCCTGGACAGTTTATACTAGGTGACAATTGCCTAGTGACCAATGCAAGCAATGTCACTACCACTCATAGTATGACAATTGTTAATTTCTCCTGGGGAAGGGTAACTGGCCTCAAAAGAGTTGTTGTTAGTTCAGACCTCTCTTTTAGAATGTTTGTTGGGCAATGATTTGGAATCTTCAGTCTGGTCTGAAGTGGAGTATAGGACACATGCAGAGATGCTAGGTATATCAGCACATGGCCGTGCTGTGACCAGGTCACAGGCCAGAAGTGCAAAACTGAACAGGCCCTGGATCCTGAAACTCTGGACCAGTTGCCTACCAAGAGAAAGAGCAGTAGGGTTAAGGTAGTGCCATCCCCCTTGCCTCAGAATGAGGATCAGTCTTCCAAGGAAGCTGACTGTGAGACCCAAGAAGGAACAGTCCTAGAAGAGCTTGAGCCTGATCAGGTTGAGTTTCTTGGGACAGGGGGACCTTCTAGGGCAGGCCTGAGGCAGGCGCAATTGGACTGCCCCTCTCTTGAACCCCTCAGACAGCAAGCTGCTGCTGAGGCTGCTGTGAATGCTACTGGAACCCATAGAGTGTATTGGGATGAAGGGTTCCTTTATTCAGAGGCTAAAGACCCCAAGCCTGGTGCTTCTAGGAGGTTGGTCATACCTTTGGCATTCAGGGGCTTCCTTCTTACCTTAGCCCATGATATTCCCTTAGCAGGACATCTTGGCCAGAATAAGACTTGGGACAGGCTTGTCCCTCACTTTCACTGGCCCCACATGTCAGAAGATACCAAGGAGTTTTGTCGCTTCTGTGTCACCTGCCAAGCCAGTGGCAAATCAGGTGGCACCACAAAGGCCCCCCTAATAACACTACCTGTGGTGGGAGTTCCCTTTGAAAGAGTTGGGATAGACATTGTTGGACCAATGGATCCCCAAAAAGCATCTGGGAACAGGTTTATTTTGGTGGTAGGGGATCATGCCACCAGATACCCAGAAGCTATTCCCTTAAGGACCACAACAGCACCTGTTGTGGCAAGAGCCCTCTTGGGAGTTTTCTCAAGAGTGGGTTTTCCGAAAGAGGTTGTCTCAGACAGAGGTTTATATCTGGATATTTGACTGCTAAGTGGAAGGAGTGTGGAGTGAACTATAAGTTCACCACACCCTATCACCCACAGTGCAATGGTCTGGTGGATAGATTCAATAAGACCTTTAAGGGCATGATCAAGGGTTTACCTAAAAAGCTTAGGCAAAGATGGGACATCCTTCTGCCCTGCCTTTTATTTGCTTATAGAGAGGTCCCACAGAAGGGGGTTGGCTACAGCCCTTTCGAACTTCTGTTTGGGTATCCTATAAGAGGACCCCTTTGTCTGGTGAAGGAAGGATGGGAGTTACCTCTCAAAAATCTAAACAAGACATTGTGGACCATGTACTTGGTCTCCGCTCCAGGATGGCCGAGTACATGAAAAAGGCATCCAAAAACTTTGAGACTAGCCAGGAACTCCAAAAAGCCTGGCATGACCAAAAGGCTGTGCTGACTGTTTACCAACCCGGACAGAAAGCATGGGTGTTGGAGCCAGTGGCCCCAGCAACACTCCAAGACAAATGGACTGGACTCTACATAGGAAACAGCGACGAAACCCGACACAAAAACACACCTATGCACCCGGCTTCCCTCGATGAGGTAACTCGAGTACTCCAGTGCTCCCGTGGGTGTTGACTCTCAAAGTGTTCTAGTTTAAAAGGGTTTTACCGTAGTCCATCCGGAAGTGTACTTAATCTACTTCTTTGTAACTTTTACGTTCCCATTATAACTCTATAGTAACTCGCGACTGTGTTCCCACACTGCACGCGTCTCCCGTGGGTCTTCTACTTCTGTAGTGTAGTCCCAGCGATTGCCTAGGCCCTAGGCCTATTCACTATTCCTGAAGTGGTCCTTATACCACTTACTTAGTATATGGTTCGTGAGGCCCCTAGGGCAGAATTGTATTTGTGCAACTTATAGTATGGTAAATGAGTAACTTGTAACGTATCTCGAACTCTGACCTCATAAAGAGTGCAGAGGGGTTGTGTTAGGAATACATACATATATATTTGATATATACCTTGTGTGGTGTCCTTTCATTTGGTATTCAAGGGATTATATATGTTAAAACAACTGGCTTCACATGCTCTCTGAAGTTTTAGCGTAAGATTGCTGGTCCATACTACCAATAGGATAGCTGATCTATAAGGTTGACTTTACAACCACCATCATAAGGGTCATTTAGACTGGTGCAAGGTACCCACTAGAATAGTAGACAACATATGCCAGGCTAACTTCTCACAACGATCCCTTTGAAAACAGTGACATTGTTATGTAGCAATCTAGGACCCCAGTGTAATTTTCCTGATTCTTGCCCATTGTAGGTATAATTCTCCCAATCCTTATATAGGCATAGGAATCATTACCCTATTTAGTCTTAGCCTATGCAGCCCAAATATGGCATGGCTACTTCCACTAAACTCCGAGAATCCACGACGATTTCTTGGAAATACCCGCCTTCAGCAGTCAGGGACTTCCCCCTGCTTGAATATTAATTTATCCAAGAACTCCTGGAGTTTTCAAGGAACGGAGGCACTAGTGACGATATTATGTCCAATCTTACGTCAAACTCGACACCTTCAACGTATAAATATGCCTACATTTGCCCAGTCAAACACATGGTGGTTTGGAGCAGATTGACTAACTACTTGCCCGACGCCCTGCTGCTGCAAGTGCCGAAGGAAGCCGACCCTCCAACTGATGCACTGAGAAGACGTTGTCTTTTCTCTTGCCGAGAAATCCAGCTCCGGCGTTTCCAGGCTGCCCTTGTGGGTTGCTGGGAAATCCAGTCCTGAGAGAGAGATACAAGACCTCTTTCATTCTAAAACCAAGGTACTGAGCTGATTAGACCCTTAGAGAATTCTTGGCAGAAAATTACTAGACTTAAGCTACACCACACTTACTCCTTACTCGTACTAGACTTAGGTTAGGCACACCGGGGTAGGTGTATTTTAAGAGCACCAGTTGATTACTTTTAGCCACTTTTTTATCACTGTATGTATTTTATGCATTTTATGTATTCTATGTTTATGGCTTAGAAACCATATCATGCTTTTACAGTACTATTTTATAATACTATTGGTATTATATGCATTGAACTTCTTAACCAGCATTTCAATTGTAGCAGTGCATTTCTTAAGCTTAAGAAATAAGACTGTCCAATAAATACTTTTATTGAAAACGCCCGTCTCTCTATTTCTGAGCAACTCTGGTGAAATGAAGCATGCACATCTGACTGAGTGAAATAGCTGTCTATTGTTTCCGCGACTCTAGAGATACGTTTCATTCTGGGGAAACAAAGTTGTCATGTTATATGGTTGTCAGAGACTAATCCCTTCTTGTTCTTTCGAGAAAGTTTCTAGGGACCTCTGAGCTAACTGGCACTCACAATTAAGTCTAATATATTCGGCAGAGACCTAGTCGTCTTAAGTCCTACGTCTAAGCTGCAGGAAATATTATTCCAATGCGCAGAGCCTATTGGGAACATAAGAACTACACTACAACATGAGCTTGGTTACAAAAAACACAATAACTCAATCGAATCATTGAGCTCCCCTGGCATAAGGGTCTGTAAGTATTTAATCCATCAAGCCTCTCGCTGGGCCAACACTCTATTTATATCCTGACCAGGTTTGTTCAACAGAACTTCTAGAATCATACATTTTAACTGGGCATTAGAATGCTGGTGTTCTAACCAATCTGTAGCGAAGTAGGATTTAGTACTCTTAGTGCGAATAGTACTTTTGTGCTCTGTTATTCTAATTTTGACTTTCCTGAAAGTCTTCCCTACGTATAGAAGTCCACACGGACATTTGATTGTATAAATAACATTAGTAGTGTTGCAGTCACCATTGTATTTCAGTGAGATAGATTTACAAGATTGTGGATGGTTTATTGTGTTGCCTATCATGACGTTGTTGCAATTGATGCAACTATAACATTTTTGCATACCAGCGAATTGCTTACTCTCTGTTTTGTGAGTTGATAACAACTCTTTTATGTTTTTGCTGCGTGTATATGCGAGAAGAGGTTCATGCGTAAATAAGCCTTTAAAATCAGGTTCATGTTTAAGTAGCTCCCACTTAGACTTGATTATCTTTTTGATGGCAAATGACCTAGTTGAAAATGTTGATACCAATACATGTCTGTTAGCATCAGGTTTGATTCTTGTACTCAACAATTCTCTACGATCAAGCAATTGAGTTTTTGCGATTGCTTGCATCACAATAGAGTCAGGATAGCCACGCTGTGCGAATTTTGCACTATGTTCCTTAAGGGTGTCTTGTAGTTTAATTTCATCTGAAGTGATGCATTTAATTCTCAACATTTGAGAATATGGAAGATTTTGAATTAAATTAGGTGGATGAAAACTGGAGTACAACAATAAATTGTTTTGGTCAGTGGGTTTAGTAAACACTGCTGTCTAAAAATTGTGATTGTGCTTGGTAATCTGTACATCCAAGTAGGCAATTCTTTCTTCACTGATACAATGTGTGAACTGAATCCTTTCATGTTTAGTGTTCAAGTCTGAAATTAGCCGTTCCAATGATTCCCTGGAAATCCTCCAAATTAAAAAGATGTCGCCGATGAATCTTACATAAAACACCAATTGCGAGTTCCAGGAATCTTGTGTGAAAATGGAATCATGTTTAAACTGGGCCATGAAGGTATTTGCATACAAGGGGGCCCCCAAAAATCCATTTAGGTGCCACTCACTTGCGGGTAAAAATCTTCTTTCCACTGGAGATAACTGTGTTGTAAACAGAATGTTAGTAGTTCAAGAAGGAAAACTTTATTCACGCTAGTTTCTGGTGTCTGTAGAAGGGCCCATTCACTCGCTTCTATCCCATCTTTAAGTGGTATAGAAGTGTAGAGAGAAGTGACGTCAATAGTACATAGAAGCCAGGAGGAGGAATATTGGGTGTACGACTGTCAAGCCAAGACATTTGTAACACATGTTCCAAGATTTTGTTTACAGTATCCATAATGATCAGTGTGGGATCCTGGTCCAGCTTTATGTACGTCGTAGTATCTGATAGGTGTTGTAATACCTTCTGTTCATAGAAGCTCGTGTCCATGAGAACTAGGGCACCGCCCTTATCTGCCATCTGAAAAGTAATTCTCTCGTCATTGGCGAGTTTGTTGAGAATGCTAGTTTCATGTTTTTTCAGATTAGTATCATTGCGAACAAGCACTTCAAAAGAGTCTAGTATTTTATGTGAAGTGGGTGCCATAAAAGAGCTCTTGGGTTTGAAGGTACGTAAATCAGGGTCTAAATCTTGAGTTGCCGAAATGGGGACCACGTTGGTAAAGAAATGCTTCAGTCTGAGATTCCGGATGAATTTGAACATTGAGACCTCCAATTCCAGATGGTTGAACTGTTACAAAAGATGTTCCTTTATTAAGCACCTGAATTTCTGATGGTGTGAGCTGTATTTTGTAAATATTTATGACAAGGCCTTGCCCTTGCTCCTCAAGCTCCGTGCCTCTGTGTCTATTTCTTTGTCTTTGACCCCTCCTTGGTTTTTTTGTTGTTGTTGTGGTGGTCTTCCGCCGGATATACCTCTCCCTAAAAAAGACAAAGAGGTAGAAGAGGCCGAGTGTGTTTGACTAGAGGAAGCACCTGCACCGTTTCTTGTGCTGGTGTGAGTAATGTCTTGTTGTGTTTCCAATGGCGGTCTAGTTGGGTCAAGTTCACAATCAGATACTAAAGACTCCTGAGACGATGTAGTAGGTTTCTGATATGGTCGTCGACGGGCGTATACCTCTGCCCAGGTGTAGACCTCGTTCAGTTTGTAGTCAATAGTATCTTGACGGAATTTTCTACGTTTTCTCTCCTGTATTTCTTTACCGTAAGTGTCAAGCTTGCTGTTCAGATCATCCAATGTTGTTTGCCAGAATTCTGCTTCACATCTAGTTGAAAGATCTGACTTGATAGCTTCGATCTCATCTTCAAGTTCCTTGATAGTTCTGGACAGCTCTTCAATTAGTAATAAGATTAGATCTAACAAACACTTATTAAGAACTGCCTGCCATTTTTCAATAAATGCCTTGTTGAATTGAAATTTGTATAAAAGCAGGTTGATCGGTAACCACAAACCCCGGGGGATTTGCTGAACTTTGTGGTATTGGATGCGTGTAGATGCATGGAGTCGTTGACTGAATGCTCTTCGTGTAATAAATTCCAATTGTCTGATTTGTTGTGTAATTGAACTGCCTTGGACATTAAATGACGGTGCTTCCTGGCATACTGGTGGTTTTACACTAGCGGTTTTCCTTTCTTTTATTAAACCTCATAAAGGAATTAGCTCTTCTTCTATCGCTAGACGGGTCAAAACCGCTATGAGTTTGGCGGGCATAGATTTAAATAATTTTCAAGCTCACTATCTGAGAGATGCTATGGCCAGTAAATCCCCTTGGTCTGGAGGTAAGTTAGATGACATTTTGAAGGCCGCAGACTGTTCTAACGCCAGTACCTTTTCACGTCACTATTGTAAACCTATTCAACATATGTCTGATGTTGTTTTAAAAAGCTACCAACATGCATAATGTAAACTCCGGTCTTGTAATGAAATTGTGATTCTCATATTAACATGTCTAGAGAATCTGGATTTAATTAAAGTCACGGAGGCTGACATTATCCCTCCCTTCCACCTCTGGAGGCATTTCAATTTACAATGTTATCTTATACATTTTATTGTAATGCATAATTTTGTCTTTTGATATGTTTTTTTACTATTCCTATATTTATGAATATTTGAACTTTCTCTCTGGTTCTTGGACTAATTTCTTTATCTTTACTGAAAATCCTTGATTACGGATTTTACCACCACTTCATAGTTGGTTCTAATTCCTTGTATTCTTCACCTCCATCTTCCTTCTTCCTTTCAAGTTTTAAAGAAATGTTCATGTTTACTACAATGTTTCAAGTTTTACATCTCAAGTTCATCTAGGACTTATCTACTACTCATTTAAAAGAGGCTGTCTCTTGTTGCCTTGTGGACTTTACCTGTTGCCTTTGTTCTATTTGGAATGTTTTTATTGTGATGTTTGCGGCTGCTTGGGTCTGCATTAAACGTAAATGGATAATGTCAGCCTCCGTGTCTTTAATGAAATCCAGATTCTCTAGTCATGTTAATATGAGAATCGCAGTTTGTGGAAAAGGCTACCAGCTGATGTCTCTATATCTACCAGAGGCCTGGTACATACCTGCATAAAGAAAAAATATACATCAGGCTGTTTGATGTTATAAGGGACAGTTGTATGAAACAGGCCACTTTTCTGTTTTGTGTCAGGAGTGATGATCCTTCACTATTGGGAATGATGTAAAGTTACCCATATTATGGGTTAAACATAAAAAATAAAATGCACTTTTGATACAGTGGATGTTTTAAACATCACATTGGTAAGTTGGTTTTGTACACAAACAAGAATAAGCAAGTGAGACAAAATGACTAGTAACATCAGATTAAATAGCTAAATGTTTGACTCACAACACATTGCAAAAGTGTTTTCAATAGAAAATACTGTTTTATTCATCTTAAAAGAGACAGCTTTGCATGCTGTCTTCTCATTCTCAATTAACTCTGTTTTTTGGAAAATTATTGTGACAGGCATAATATTTTGGGAGGAACACAGACAGGAATGTGAACATATTGGTAACAGAATATCACATATCCAAAACTATTTCTCAATATCCTTTGTTATGTCAAGATGGTACCTTAATAATGGCGAATATATGAGATTCTTAAAGGGACTTTTGCAGATGAAATATTCAAAATCATGCCCAACTCATGACTCATTAGAAAAATTTAAAAATGCATCAATGTGTAATCTGTTGCATATTGTGGGTAACATTCGAATCTTTGATATCAAAATTATATATGAATCAGTGTATATAATATTTACTATGATGTTATACCAATTTTTGGCTAAAGTGAAAGCCAGCTTATTGTGCACAAGATTTTCACAATGGTAAAACAAACTTGAAATGCTTTTGCTCTGTACTAAAGTGGATTAGAAATGTATCAAGCCCTACATATTTACTTGTGCTGTAGAAGCCATGTGTCATTCCACAAAAAACATAGGGCCTGAATCACAAAAGTAATCTGAGACAAAATCCAAATTTTACGACTTTCAGTATTCACAAAAGGCATTTGTGCCACTTTTTTGGGCATAATGCTGCCTTGTAAATATTGTTCCCTTAAACGCAGTTTTCTGCATTAAAGGGGCATGCAGCAGGTGTTTCTGGGGATGTTCCCAGCATCATCCATGGCTTTTTGACACTGCCCCAGATTTACAAGAAAACATGAATCTGAGGTAGCGCCAAAAATGTACACCTCGCTGTAATGATGTGAAGTCCACACGTTGAGTAGTATTTAGTGATGCTTTATTCCAAGTTGTATAGAGAGACCCCACCAGGAGCATCCATCATGGTACTCAGCCCAGCCAACTGTAACCTGTCAGGCAGATCACCAACATTCTGATAGATGCATCACATCAACATTCCAATAGAGGTAGAGAGAGATAGCATAGAGAAAACCAAGATACTACATTATCCTCTCTCCTTAAACAGAAAACCAGAAGGCTTAAAACAACAACGGAGAACAGGATAAATTGAAAGCAAGTAAATTGAGCAAAAGCAGAAACAGAAGAACAGTAAAGAGGAAACAACTTTAAAAAAAAAACAACAACAGAGAAGAATGGAGAAAAACGTATAAACCATCCACCCTTCATACACCTTATAAACCATCCTCTCTTCTTACAGAACGAAAAGGAAGAAAATAAAGGAATGCAATAGAAAAGAAGAAGAAAAACCTCATAAAAACACTATTACCACTAAGCAAACTACGATAACGTAATGCAAGAGATAACAGTGCAAAAAGTAGCAATAAAAATACATCAAATCTGCATGAAATATAAATCTGAACATATCTAGCATAGGGAGCAAAAATGCACATAAATAGTAGACATAAGCTAAATATGTGGATGTAAAATTTTAAAACCTAAAAGTGAATGTGAACAAAAAAGTGCTATAGGACTATAACCCTAGCATAACTCCTCTGAAGGAGACTAAAAAAACACACACCCAACGGGGCAGAAAACACTGACGTAGAGCCAGGTGGGACTAAAACCCACAACAGCAAAATGGGACATGTACCCCACAGCAAAAAAATAAATAAATTAAGTAGATGGGACTAAAACCCACTACAGACAAATGGGACTGTAACCCATCGCAAAAACAAGTAAAAGCGCTAGTAGGATTAAAACCCACTGCAAGCAAATGGGACTTTAACCCATCGCAAAAACAAATGGGACTAAAACCCATAGCAAATAAATAAAAATTGCATAAGTAGGACTTAAACCCACTGCATGCAAATGGGACTTGAACCTATCAGAAAAAACATTGTAAATTACACAAATGGGACTAAAACCCATAGTAAACAAATGGGACTGGAACCCATAGAAAATTAAACCGGTAGGACTGAAACCTACAGTGAGCAAATGGGCCTAGGACCCATTGCAAACATGTAAATTAAACAGATGGGACTTGAACCCACTGCAAGTAAATGGGACTGTAATCTATTGGAAACATGTAAATTACACAGATGGGACTCAAACCCACTGCAAAGAAATGGGACTAAGGAACCCATTGCAAGAACAACAAAAATAAAACAGATGGGACTTACACCCACTGCAAGTAAATGTAACCAGGACACCACCCATAAAACATTAGCTTAAATAAATAATCATTAGAACAGCTGGTACTAAAACCCACTGCAAGAGCCAAAGACATAACAAAATCGTGCAGAAATAGGAAACATGACATGAGTGTGTTATATGCAAAACGAAAAAATGTGGCAATGAGGAGGAAAAACACAACACTGCAAAAAAACGAAGTACTTCCAGCCGCCATGCGCCTACAAAATGTTATTAAAAGACAAGTAACCACTGCATCAGCAAATATGTGAGAACTGCACTGCCCTTGCATAAAAGAGTCAATAAATACATAAGGAGGTGCAGCACAGGAGTGCAAGAGAACACACAATAGCACTCAGTTATGTTTAAACGCCGGAGCTCGATCAATGCCCCCGAGAAGAAAATCCTTATTTAAAAAACAAAAAAAGCACACAAGGATTCGAGATAGCGCTAAATGAATCTCCGTCGTTATCAAAAAGAAAAGATCACAGTACCTTAGATTAGTCATAACAAACAGTTTAGAGGGAAGAAGGTCACAACCCCTGCTGTCAGCTGCATCATGAACAAGAAACAGCTAGAAATGTCACTGCTGGTATAAAAAAACCAGAGGTTAAAAATAAAACGGATGCCAAATAGATCAAGGACACCACGTTGATCCTTAACTCTTGCTGACTGAAAAAAAAAAACTTTATAGATAAAGGCACAAACACCGTGGTTGGCCAAACGATGCAGACCCTTTTTACCTACGGCATGTAAGGACACTAATGACTGCGCGCCGTGGTTGGCAGAAGATCGCAAAATGGAGGCACGTTTTCTTACGTCCTGCCGAGTGGCTCACCGCGTGTCAGTACACCAAGCCACAACAGGAGATCCAGCACGTCGAAGAAGGTCCGAGGAAGGCAGCGTCACTGAGACTCCGATGAAGGCAGCAGGTAAGAACGTGACACACGCGCTGCATATTTGAATGAAGTGAAGCAGCTGAACTGTCTGGCTTCAGTGACTCGATTTTCGCTCTATTTTCACTCGATATTCGCACACAAAAAAAAAACATGGAAACAATGTACAAAAGAAATCTCCACAAAAATTATGCTATGGCAAGCATAGTGGAAAAAGGGTGCAGCAAACAGAAATTACTTAACAACATCCATTGCTCAGTTACAAACATAGAAGCAGCTTAGTAGAGAAAAGTCTCCTCTTGTCAAAAACTTTAAATAATCACACGTCTTCCCAGAGAGATTAAAGCTTATCCTCAGCACAGCACAGGATGAGCCAGGAACTAACAAGATTAGGGTTTTTTCTTGAGGGCACAGTTCCAAAACAGCAAATAGTAGGCTCACCTTGTAAATAGGAGAAGAGGAAGAGATGACAAGAGGAATGCTTACCCTCATGTGAGGATAAAGCGTGAGTCCCAAAGTCAGTACAAACAGGCTTACTCAGCGTGAAGGCACAGTTCCAACTTAAAATTTGTAGTCTCACTGTTACCCAGGAAGACTGCCAGACTGATGTGGGCGACCGGTTGTAGGTCACTGGTGGGGTCATGCTGGCAGTTGGGGTAGCTTTTCTTGTTGCAGGAGGTCCTTTCATACTTTGTAGATTTCTTTCTTAATATCTTGTAGTTAGAAGTACTTCTTGACTTGACAAACGTAGGTTCTTTCATAAGATCGTCGCCATGAATGTAATGATGTGAAGTCCACACGTTGAGTTGTATTTAGTGATGCTTTATTCCAAGTTGTATAGAGAGCCCCCCCCAGGAGCATCCATCATGGTACTCAGCCCAGCCAACTGTAACCTGTTAGGCAGATCACCAACATTCTGATAGATGCATCACATCAACATTCCAATAGAGGTAGAGAGAGATAGCATAGAGAAAACCAAGATACTACACTCGCCCTGGGAGGTGCAAGGGAGGCACAATGAGGAGTAATATCTTTATTTCTCCTCAGTTTTCCTTTTTCTATGTGTGCTGCATTCAGCAGCACACTTACAAAGAGGAAAAAGTCTCTTGTTATTGTTTTTACACCACAGGAAGGGAAACCTTCCTGCCCAAAAATATTCATCCCGCATTGCAGGCACCCTTGAACCTTGGTGCAAAGGTGCCTGCTTTGGCGCACTGTAGCCCTTTGTGAGCTGGCACAGGGGAAAAGGACAGGCATTCACAATATCTGATAGATACAGTGCATTACTGCCCTTTTCTTTTGCCATAGGGCACTGCTCCAGGAAGGCATGCGGTGCTTCCTTATAACAAAACATCATAAAATAGGCACTGAGGGACAGATGTACGACCAATTTTAGTATGCACAAACGGGTAAGCAACCAGTTTGTGCATGCTAAAATAGGAATGGCCATGTACTAACATAATTTTGCGAGTCGCAAATGAATTGCGATTCACAAAAAAGTTCTTCGAGACTTGCTCTTTGGAAGGGGCCTTCCCTTTCAAATATGGACTCTGTAATCCATGTACAAATGTCTTGTGACCGCAATTGCATTCGCAAACACTCACAAATTACTCACCCTCTTTAAGAGGGTGGTAATGGAGCCGCAAATGGGAAGGGGAACAGGCTCTGAAATATTTTTTAAGGGCAGGCAGTGGTCCCAGGGACGCAATGTTGTATGTCGCACAACTGGCCCTGACTTTTATTTAACAACTCTGAAAAAGGGGGAATAAATTGTATTCAATGACAAATAACCACTACAATTAAAAAAGGATGGTGAAGATATCGTCACTACCTCAACTTTACCATCCTTTTTTAATTGTATTTAATGTACCTTGATTGTATTATTATTTGTTATCAAAATCATACATATGTTTTTTATATGTTTTAATATATATGTATTTGAAATGTATTAAACATCCTGATTGTTTTTATAAATCTTTATCCTATTTCTGTGTTATTTCTCATGTGTTGGTTACATTACATTGTCGTAGCTTAGTTTGCCTGGGTGGGTATTTGTCATTGTATCTTTTACCCTGACCCAGGAAATTGATTCTAATTCAGGGGGTCCTTGTTGTCCACAATTTGAATAAATTGTATTTCCATCTTTGCATTATAATGTATCTAGCTACTAACACTGAAATCTAAATCAATTTGGCCCCTTACCTTTATTAGCCAGTGATCAGTGATGCATACACTAGTAATACTATTTGAGGATCTCTTGGAATCTGGATGAAGATATTGATTTCCAAGTGCTTAAATATGTTGTTCCAGACCAAGCAGAGGACAAGACCATGCAATTCAAAATGAGTTTCCTGTTTCCCTTGAAGCACGTGTAATGCATTGTGGGTTAAAAATTGTAGTAATCTATTGCACAGAATAAATCAGCCATTTGGCAAAAAAAAATCATTTTACTATAGTGCTTCACCATCTGGGGAAACAGCCAATTATCCATATAGTTATAAACAATAATGAGTCCCAAATACAATTTGTTCTTCAAAATATTCTCAATTCCATCAAACAGGACTAGCCAGATTTTGGGTGTAGATCTTAATGCAAATTTCAATCCTTATGAGCCACACTTTTCATTGAAGGTGGATGAAGATAAACAGTGGGAATTCCCTGAAATTTCAGTTTTCCCCATGAGTAAATGTCAAAAGGTGGCACAATAGCTTTTCTATCTCACTTTGGAGTATGGATTGCGAGTGGTCAATATGCGCTTTAACAAAGAACGCCTGGCCAATCCCATCTTCAAAAGGGGCAGTTCTTTAGGCAATATCAATTATATCTATTTGGATCTCAGAATAGGGTCGTACTTAAGTGTCTGCAAGTTGTATTTTGCATGGACAGTGACCCTAATGCCCTGACCTTGGATTTAGCATTGGAGATATTCTCCCCTTTTCCTGAAGTAGACCTTTTTCCTGCTCCCCTGGCACTTACCAATAATCAAAGAAATGTAAAGTAGACACAAATAAGTACTGATACCATTAAGCAGGGCAGAATTTACCAGGTTTTTGCTGATGTCTTTGGTTGTTATGACACAGTTGGCCCACCAGACATTGATTTTGTATCCACTCCTATAGAGTTTTTGCCACACTAAGACCAATTTTTTTGTCGCAGTCCAAAGGTAAAACTAACTTGAATTCATCCTGCATGTGTTTCAATAGGGAGTGCAGAAAGGCTAAGTTGGGGCTGCTTGAGGCTGCTAGAAAAGGTACGCAAATTAAATACATTGAACTGAATAAGTTCACCTTGAGGACTAGTAAGAAAGAGTGGGAAGAAGTCCAATCGGCAGAGCCTAAAGAGTCCCTCAAAATAGAGATACCCAGAGATTGTGGAAAATTATTGCAATAGGAAGCAGACCCACCATCGTACAACCTGATTCATGTCTCCTGTATGAGCAGTGGGTCCATTATTTTTCTTCCCTTTACAAAGAGTGTGATATACCTAAATCAATTATTGTGAGTGATACTGACCAGATCAGTACCCTCTAAGCTTGCTGATGGTTGAAAATATACCTTCCACATGCACTTTTTCTTTAAAAGTGACTTTGGCCTGATCAATAGCTCTAAGCCTAGAAGCAGCTTTAATTTGCGACATTTTCCAAACCTCATTATAAGCAGCATAAATGCATCTTTTCGATCTGCCTGCTGCAGGACCTTTTACAAAATCATTTAACCCCTTCGCCGTGGGGCTGATTTCCCCATGGCGCTGGGGAGAGGAGAGGCGCGCACAGTGCCACAGTGCTTGTGACGAGCTCGGCTCGTGGACATGAATAAAAGAATTGTAAGAAGCACAAGCCATACCAGGAAGCACAAATCGAAAACTTTGAAGGGGACTTAAATGTGGAAGAGCCAGTGTCAAATGAAAAACGGGATTCATTAGCCACAAGGGTCTCCAACTCAGGCATAGACAAATCAATGGGATAAGTATATTCAGTGTCATTAAGAGGATCACCAGCAGGTTGATTCAATAAATGATTCGTATGTGGACTCTTACAACATCAGGCCCGATGGCAGGATCCGGGGTCAAAACAGTGTCGCACCATTGCCGGACACGAAACCGCAGGCGTCATACAATACAGAATCGGCCACCCTGTGTGGTTTGACATTGTCAATTGAAATATACCTGTTCCTCTTTCGCCCAGGAAGAGGAGGTAAAATGACTGTTCTTGTACCCTGCACCCCAAGCACGGCAACTGGAGCTCGATAGGAAGGACCAAATTCTTTCTTGTTGTCGATCTTCTCTCGGACCAGTTCCCCACCTTGGGGTAGCCAGCCAACTACCGGAATCTGCAACGCAGCTTCAGATGTGGAGGGCAAGTGTTCCTTTGCAAGACTGTCTCTGGTCTTCTGTATGTTCTGCAAAACATTAGAATGTTCATCTACATCAAAGGATGCGGCTCTCGCCGCCATGGCTAGACCATCAAGGTCCGGAACAAACATATTGATGCCAAAGAGCATTTTGTATGGGGTACGCCCACTCAGAGACCTTCTATTGAGATTATTTAGTGCACATTGAACGCTATTGAGATGGGTTAGCCAGTCTCCGGCAGCACCTAAAACTTTCGCTGTCAAGGATAGCTTTAAGTCATGGTTCATCTGCTCCACAACACTATTACCCTGCATGCCGGTATAGAGACAAACATTATTTGACCTGGATCCCCAATGAAGCCATGGCATCCTTGTACGCCTAAGAGGAGAACGCTGGACCCTGGTCCGAATGGAAAGTACCACATGCACGAATTCCCACAAAGACACGCAAATCCCTTATGACAGTTCTAGAATCAGTGCTGCTTTGAGGCCACACCCAGACAAACCGCGTGCAAGAGTCAACTGCTACTAAGATGTACTTATATGCAGTATCTGAAGAGAAAGGACCACAGTGATCTAAATAAACACATCCAAGTGGTTTATTAGATATGTACAACTGAGTTTAGGGTGGGCTTGCAGCAGAGGAAGGTTTAATTTGCAACCAAATGCCACATTGAAGGACAAAATCACGTGTCTGTTTGCACAAACCCCGCCACCAATATCGTTGCTGGAGAAGAGATACAGTAGCTGACACTCCGGCATGCGCGGAAGCCACCCCGGTGCGGGCTGCTGTAATCAAAGCATGTCTGCAGTCCGCGTAGGGAATCAACCTCTCACCAAAATCATTAATTCTCACATAAGGAACTTTATCAGGACTTGAATAATAAGAGTAATTTGAAGGGAAACCCTTAGGATAATTACCTCCCTTCTCAGTTGCGGCAATAGCTGCCAAGATGTCATCATCAATCTTACTTTTGGAACGTGAAACCGCTGCCACTGAAAATGTTGCAACTGCTGTCTTTGCAGCCTCATCCGCAAGACAGTTGCGAACAGCGTGAACCTCAAAACGCTGATGACCAAGAATATGAATTACAAAAACGAGTGGGAGTCATTCTTTAAGCTCAGTCACTCGAACCCAGATCATTTTATGTTTTATAGTGCGAACCTTGGAGTCACAGTAATAATTTTGAGTCCAAAAGGGTAGATTGTCATTGTAAGACTGAACACAGTAGTAAGAGTCACTCACAACAAGAGTAGTCATACTAGGATCGGCGTACTCCAATGCAAGCATCAAAGCACGAAGTTCTGCCAACTGGGCGGTACAGTCCCCTAATGTCTGTGTATGCACGACATCGGACTTGAATTCACCATCCACCATAGTACCAACCACAATTGCGCAGGCCACGGAATACGTGTGCCTTGAACCCGTAGCCGCTTGCACGCTTCTGTCAGTGTAAATGATACAACGGAAATCCTCAAATGGGTGCATAGTCAGAGGAGCAGGATGAACAAATTCATACTGCAAGAACTCCTGAGTCTGCAGGAAACAAAAATTAATGTTGCATCAGGGGATGTCAAGGATGTAGCCCATTGTAACCACCGAGGGTGCAAAGCTTTGGAATTCAGAACACTGACTTTCGTCACTGCCTCTAGGGAAGGATACGGAGCAGCAACCAAAATGCATTTTCCCTGCATCAGTGAATTTTCCTTAAGAATCGCCATTTGCACTGCTGTCAAAACTTTTTCCACAGTGGAAAATCTCAACTCAGCCGAAGTGTACAAGTGTGACTTGTAAGCGATATGGACTGTGTTACCTCATTAAAAGTGAGGTACGTGAAACCCACCGGCCCTGGCACGATTTTTATCGTTGGTATCATGAGTCAACAAGACTTTAGATACAAGAAGGTCAGCCTGTAAAGATTGCAAGATGGCTGAATGTTCTGGCAGCAAGCACGATTTGGAAAAAGTAGGTTGTATCAAACCATGAAGCGGCTTGATATGCTGGGCATATTCCGGAATGTATGTACGACTGAAATTTAAAAAGCCCAGCAATGATTGTAGCATTTTCAGTGTTGAGGAAGTTCGCAAAAGTGCAAATTTTTCCAGGAAGTGAGGAGCCAAACGTCGACCCTCATTGTTGAGCTTGTAGCCCAGGAACAACACTGTGTACTCCGCAATGTGTGATTTCGCAAAGTTAAATTTATAGCCAAAATCCGCAAAACAGCAAATTTGCGGACATATTTTGTCGTCTATGAGATAAATGTCATCCACATACGAACATGCATCTGCGTCGAGTCTCTCCAGGAGAGAGACTATGCGGGCGGTAAAGACACTAGGGCTATTCTTTAGCCCATAGCCAAACGAAGGAATTGGCATTGTTTGCCACCACTTGTAAAAGCCGTCCATTGACTACTAAGAGAGGACAGATTGTAGGCAAAAAAAATTGGATATGTCAATTGTGGTTTTAAACCTTTTACGCATAAGACTATCCACAAGAGCAGAACTGTGAGTATTCTGCACAGCGCTCAAACGACAATGTGAGTTTAAGTGGCGATAATCCAATACCAAACGGTACAAGCCGTCTGGCTTGGTCACAGTAAAAAGTGGGTTATTCATCAGAGACACAGACCTTTCAATTACACCTTGATATTCCAATTATTCAAGGATTTCAGCAACGGAGGCCTTCGCTTCTCGTCGCATGGGGTATTGCGGCTGAGGCTGTGGCATCGACCGCAAGGGAATCTCATGTCGAGGGGTTCATTTGTCCCATCCACAGTGAGTATAGTACAATGCTGGCGCAAGCGCCTTAGCCCAATCTTCTGCAAACTGCAGAGCCTGATCCTTCGGCACTATGTGCGCGAAAGCGGGGAGGATCACCTCCTCCCCTTGCGGAGCAGCTAAGATAAAGAGTGGGGGCCGATCGACCTCCGCCAACAAAATATCATAGGTAGTTGTTAGATTTTCCCAAAAAAAACCTTTTACGGTACGTTCTATGTCACCTTCAATTATTAGGACAATTTCATGAAGCCTTTCAGGGAGGGCAACTCTAGTGTCAGCTGTCTCAACTTTAATGAAAGTGTCAGTCGCTGTCACCTTCAGTAGTGGACGCATCGCCTCTCGAATGATGGTAATCTCCGCCGCGCTGTCCAGCAGTGTCAGCACCCATGTCAGATTCCGAAGCTGTGTTCTCACTATCTATGGCATATCTCGCTGTTACTGCAGCAACTTTCTTCTTCTGAAACTGGGGCCTTTGACGCGGTGTCTCGTCCTGCTTGCCTTTTCCGTCAAATATTGAAAAGAGTTGTAGGAGCACTCAGAGTTTAACTAATTTTTCACTCTTGTACACTGGTGCCGCGATTGTTAAGGGTTGTCAATCCTGGTACCTAAGTAGTTATGGTGAAAATTGAGTTTCCACCCAATCACGCACTGTTCACTTGGCGCTCCGGCGCTTTCTGTGATTTATTCCTTTTTAATCCAGTTTAAACCACTCTTATGTTTATTTTCATGAATTTACCTTTTATTTCTTTAGTATACTCTTTTGTTGATAAATTATCATTTCATTTTTCAACATTCATATGACTGTTTAGTTGCAAGCAAAAATTCACAGTACATTTTTACATTATAGTAATTCATTTTTGTTTGGCACATATGTTACATTGCATTTAATCAACTTTTCTCGAATGAGCCCAATGCATTTCGGCACTTGTGTATGCCTTCGTCAGGGGCAGTCTCTATGAAAAAAGGTAAGAAAACATGGTGTAAGTGTCTTTTGTTTGAGTGGGGGGTTTCCTTAATATGTGACCTGAATATTCGCCTACCTGGTTGTAGTGGCTGTGTCCCTTTTATTATGCTGTGTTTCGTGATAACCTCTACACTTCTGTTGAAAAACACAAATAAAAATACAGACCCATATGTAACTAAACCACTTGGACTCATGTGATTGATTATGATACTCCACTAAATACCCAACGTACCTCCAGTTCTCTCACGTGTTGCTGTTGAAAAAATATAAAAGAACAACCTTTGTCTTAACTGCTATATTCAATACACTGCTTCCATGTTCATAACTTATATGTTGAAAACATACCTCAATTGAAAATGCCTTGGTTCTCTGTAATACACAAATCACAACTCTGCCTTAGTCACCACTAAAATGACACTCAAAAAAGAAAAACGGGTCGCAGTAGCTCTCCGTATTTTTACCTTGTCTTGCTCTGTGTCTTCTTAATCTAAAAGACCGAAAGGCAACGTTATAAATGGCCCGCAGCGCCCGTTTACTATCTTTTACACTCCTGATTAACCACGCTGCCTACATACCTGTGCCAACTGCTTGTATCGTAATCTACAAATTCCGACTGACCGCTACCTTGCTTGTCTGTTCCGGTTTGTTTAAGACGCCGCTTTTGCCCAAAACAACTGCGCGGTGTTAGTAATTGACGACGGACTGGCTCGACAGTCCTCGTCTCCATTAGTCTCCGTGGGCGCCATCTTAACACTATGTTGATCAGCCTTGCTACCCTGCCCAACACCGTCATAAACATTATCTAATGCTATGTGTCACTGCTTTATCTAAACACTACCTGTTATTTGAGTGCTCCGCTGTGAGTGTATGACTTTTGTATATATTGGAACCCTATTTGCTACGGTGAAACTCAAGTGTATTACAAGAGACTGTCTGCCACTCGTGTTGGCGATTGGCTGTTACTTCTTCCTATATTCAACTAGGGAAATGTTATTTAATATTGGAGATTCCTAGAACTAATTTAATTGTGTTTTCGTGGATTATTGATTCTGTAATGAAATACTGTGTTGTGATCCAATGTTAAGTTACATGTATTGTGGACCTAGTATCAGATATTATGTGTACTCGGACACCTCTTCAATAATTATATGATATGTGTGCTGGGCTTTCAACGAATTATTTAGGGTCTCATATTATGTAGTCATTTGGATCATTACTCATAATTCTGGGTACACAACTTTTGGACTACATCTTCAACATCTGTACACATTTCTTGCTTTGCGCTTAATGACATTACAATAAAGAAATGCAACCTGCTGTGTTTTTGTTATTATCATTCCCAATTGTCTCTATAAAAAACACGCTAGATCATATTTGTCGTTAAGCCCAGTTGGCGTCATGGTCTGTAAATATTTAATCCAAAAAATTTCACGTTGCAGTAATTTCTGGTGATTATTTACACCTTGTTTCAATGGAACTTGTTCCAGAATTTGAAATCTTAATTGCGAAATGCTATGTTTCTCTTGAATCCAATGTAGTACCAGTGGCGAGGTTAGAGAGTTATTACGAATTCGACTTTTGTGTTCTGATATTCGCACTTTTATCTTACGCTCGGTCTTGCCGATGTACATTCTACCACAGGGGCACTTGATTCCGTACACCACGTTTTGCGTGTTGCAGTCACTTGTGTGTCTTAAACGTATCTGTTTACCAGTCGTGGGATGAGTGCAGATATCTCCTATAATTGCGTTGTTACAATTGATGCAATTATGACACCGGATCATTCCTTTCTCAGTGTGACCTGTCTCTGGTTGATGTTTAAGTTTCAGTTTTTCCTTCAAATTTAGCCCTCTAGTGTAGGCATGTAATGGTAACTCTTTGAATAATCCGTGAAAATCTGGTTCCTGAGTTAATAACTCCCACCTTTTGTTGATAATACTCTTAATTTTGTTTGATTGAGTAGTGTATTTTGTTACAAATACCATTCTGTCCTTTTGTGATTTGGGTCGTGGTTGTAATAGTTTCGATATGTCCTTAGCGGTTACCTTTTCAATCTGTTCTTGTAGTATGGTGTTAGGATATCCTCTGTCCTCATATTTCTTCAATTGTCTGTTCAAGGTTTCCTCGCATGTTTGAGTGTTGGAACATATTCGTTTTATGCGAATAAATTGAGATAATGGTAAGTTTTTGATTAGACTCCTCGGATGGAAACTTGTGTAACTGAGGGCACTGTTTCGGTCTGTAGGTTTTGTGTATAGTTGTGTTTCAAATCCATCTATGGTCTTGATAACTCTAACATCAAGGAAGTCAATCGTTTCATTGCTTATCTTGTGTGTGAATTGTATTCTTGTCTCCACCTGATTAAGTGCTCTTATTAGGTGTTCTAATTTGTCTTGTGTGTCGTCCCAAATTAAAAAAATGTCATCTATGAAACGACAATAAAACTTTACATGTGACCATTCATGCCAGCTCATCAGATTTTGTGACTCAAATTGAGCCATGAAGGTATTCGCGTATGCTGGGGCCCCAGCAAAGCCCATGGATGTTCCAGTCAATTGGGCAAAAAATGTGTCTTTCCATGTGAAATAACTATTGTGGAGACTGAATTTTAATAACTGTAACAAAAAAAAATTTTTGTCTGTCGGTATGTCATCCAATCTGAGTAGTGCCCATTCCACTGCTTCCAGACCTGCTGTATGTGGTATCGATGTATAGAGTGCCACCACGTAAATGGTGCACAGTATCCAGTGATTTTGGTAGCCTTCCTCTATCCAAGATAATTTGTTCAAAAAATCTGTTGTATCTCTGATGTATGAACCCCATTGTTGAACAAATTTTTGCAAGTGGTGATCAATATATTTTCCTATGGGATCAAAGATGGATCCGCACCCCGACACTATAGGTCTGAACGGTGGATTGGTTGGGTGTTTATGTATCTTTGGGATCATGTATATATGTGGTCTTTTCGGATTTTTGACTGTTAGGAATGCCACTGTTTGATCATCCACTATGTCATTAAGTTTGGCTGTTTGTAGTATTCCTTCCAACATTCTCTGAAGTGTTGTTGTTGGATCCGAAGGCAACTGAAGATATGTATCTTGGTGAGAGACATGTTCATGTACTTTGTGTTCATAATACCAGGTGTCCATAAGTACTAATGCTCCCCCCTTGTCAGCTGTTTGTATTGTTAATCTCTCATCATTGGCCAGATTGTTGATTGTGTGCTGTTCATTTTTCGTCAAGTTGTTGTATCTTTTCCTCTTGTAATCGAGTGTCTTTAGATCATTCATCACCACGATCTCAAAGGTGTCGAGCATTTTATGCGACGTTGGGGCTTGAAATACACTTTTTGGTCTAAATTGTTTGTCTGGTGTTTCTATTTGAACATCTGTTGGTTCAACCACATTGGCAAAATAATGTTTTAATTTGAGTGTTCTCATGAACCTGAAAAATGCGCCTTCTGTTTCCAATTCATTCGCTGGAGTGGTGGGCACAAATGATAGTCCTTTGTTCAACGTTGTTATTTGTTGTTTTGTTAGTGTTGTTGATGAAATATTTATTATTAGACTACTGTCCGTCCGCTTCGTAAAGCTTTGCCGGCCACTTCCTCGCCTTGTTTTGCGTTTGTTATGGATGATGTTGTTTGTGTCGTTGGTGGTTGTCCTTGATCCTGGTCCTGTGACAAAAAAGCTGTGTGTCTACTTGTTGTTGCATGTTGACTGCTGTCAGTAGATAATATCTCTCCTTCCTGTGTGGCTCTGACTGGTCCTCTCTGTATAGATGTCTCCTTGTCAGTGACCAAACTCTCTTCTGATGAATGTTGGGCCGGTGTTGTTCTTTTTGATGGGACAAACTTGCGACGGGCATAGATGTCTGCCCAAGTATAAACCTCGTTGAGTTTGTAATCTATGGTGTCCCGTTTATACTTGCGAAGCTTTCCCTCTTGTAATTCCTTCTCATATGTCTCAAGTTTAAGATTAATGCCATCTAGACTGATTTTCCATGAATCCGCTTCCATCCTGGTCTCCATTTCTGTTTTCAATATGTTTATCTCCTCCTCTAGTTCCCTTATGGTTTTAGCAAGTTCCTCTATAATAAGTAGTATTAGATCTAATGAACATTTGTTGAGGATACAATACCACTTGTCCATAAACTTCGTGTTTAGATTGAATCGGAACAACATTGGTTTTATTGACAGTCGTAAACCCCTTGGTATCCGTTTCGCTTTGTGATATTGGATTAAGGTCGATGCATGCATCCTTTGGTTTAATTGTCTACGTGTGATGTACTCCAGTTGTCTTAATTGCTGACTTACGGACCCCCCGTGTGCATCCATGTTTCTGACTTCCTTTATGAGAGAATAGATTTGGTCTGCTTGATCATTGGAAAAAGCCAATGTGTTGGCTCTATTGTCCGTAATTGCTGTGATTGTTTCAAATTGCATCTTGATAGCTTGGGTGCCTCCTTACTTGTGACTGAATAGTAAAATATTGAAAAGAGTTGTAGGAGCACTCCGAGTTTAACTAATTTTTCACTCTTGTACACTGGTGCCGCGATTGTTAAGGGTTGTCAATCCTGGTACCTAAGTAGTTATGGTGAAAATTGAGTTTCCACCCAATCACGCACTGTTCACTTGGCGCTCCGGCGCTTTCTGTGATTTATTCCTTTTTAATCCAGTTTAAACCACTCTTATGTTTATTTTCATGAATTTACCTTTTATTTCTTTAGTATACTCTTTTGTTGATAAATTATCATTTCATTTTTCAACATTCATATGACTGTTTCCGTCAGCCTGCTCACGGCTCTGTTGGGCACCTTGACCTCTGCTGCCGCCTCCTCCACCGGTGGCTGTTACCGATCTTTCATGCAAAGAGCGAGCAGAATGTTGTTCAAGAACCTGAAACCTATCAGGTGACTTAATAGTGCTGCGGTCGCGCAACTCATATGTACGCTCAACAGGGGCAGGTGTAGGTGAAGCCGGACGGGACCCCTTTTTCTGTTCCTGTTTACCCTTTTTTTTGTTTTAACTCCAATTTTATTTCTGAACTTTCAGGCGGTCATCTTTATCAGATGACGCTTGTTGAGTTTACTGCTGTTTTTCTTTCTTAGCGAAAGGCTTAATACCCAAACTTTTACGGCCAACGGTCTTATAAGCCTCCGTAATCATTTTTGGTAACTGACGGGGTTTGTTGGCGTCGGGGACTTTTCCCAGAGCATTAGAAACCTGGAAACTTACCGCATCCCCCTTGACATTTGCAAGGACGAGATCGCGTACCATATCAAATGCTCCCATGAGTCGCATTCCCAACTCCACAGCCGCCTCTCGTCCATGCTCATCCTGAACACGCTTGATCACACATGGCAGAACAGTCATTGACTGGGTGCCAAAGAACCTAGTATAGACCGCCGCAAATATCACCCTCCAAGTTGTACATTCATTTACGTCAGGCACTAAGTCTTTCAGCAAACTAACTGTGAGAATCCTGGGTTTCTCTACAGGACTAGTATTCGGAAATACTGCTTCCCGTTGGTCGAATTTCTTGGCAAGCCAAAAAGGCATCTCTTCCTTATCCTGGGGATGCTTGCCCATGACCGCATTAACCATGACGGGACTAAGCTTCAGTCTGCCCCCGCCAACTGGATGTGCTGAACCACCCGGGGCCCCACCCTGGAGGTTGCGGGTAATGTAATGTACCACACCCCTAATAACTGCTACTGCAGAGGCATACAGAGGTCTCAGTTGTTGAGCTGTTAACTGCCCGCCTGACGATGTGGGGTGGAAGCAGCTAAAACAGGCCAAGTAGCACCTGGAATTTACAACGGCCCTTGTCTGAGCGCGGTTATAACATGTGGGAGGGCGCCATTAAATCAAGCGGCATGCTGCCAAGCAGAAATCGGAATTTCCACTGTCCGATATGGAGCATACGCAGCAGGAGCATCAGCAGGGGTGTAAGTGTGAAAAACACCAGTACCAGCATCTACTGAGGGAAACGTAACCCATGAGTAATACAACTCAAACGGGTACGCCGCGTCAGCTGAGACAACAAAAACCACTGCCGGCCCCTCCAAAGAAAGGAGGTATTCCTGCAAGTGATTCTGTACAGCCACACAACTGTGTGCTGGGATATCAACCGCAGCCATATCGAAACAGTATTAGAGAAGCACAATGCAATACCAAAAGGCACAACTGGGTAGTAATTCAAACAGTAAACCGTTTTAAATTATCAAGCTTAAATAAACCTATGTAACTATAGGTAGGTTTCATCTGTCACTACCGTCAACCGGAAACAATAGTGAGGGGGTCGTAGACTGATATAAGCACTCTTCAAGTGTCTCACAATAAGACCACACTCGTTGGCGGTGACATGTTGCAAGGATTTCTGCTCATACACAGAACTGTGCACAGAGACCTAGGACATTAGTGAATTGTGGTGTACCAGAAACTCACCTCAGTACCTAGAAACTCCAACCAGCTAGCAATCAGTGTCACATTAGCTCTTCCTCCTAAAACAAAGTAACCAATGATTAGACAACCTAGAACGTGTGACTTAGGACTATCTCAGGAATGGTGGGAAGTGAGAACACTCTTTTGTTACACTCTCATACTAGTCCAAAACATGAATAAAAAAGAGACACGGTAAGGTTAAAATATTTATTTAAACGACGTGATCTCATGCGCACTATTTTAGTCAACATAAGCAGACATATGATTAAGAATAATATGTCAGCATGGTTACAACTCCATAAAATACAAACAGGAGAACTCATATTACAATGATAATATAAACAGGTTTAAACACCCTCCCTATATAGGAACTATGTACTCTAAACTATAAAAGGTCTCTTGAGCTTGTTTTGGGGGACTCCATTACCTTTCCGCTCAGTAAGTGTAAATTAAATCTGGATCGGCAGGTCTCCCTGCATCCCTGGAATCTTCCAAGTCTGCGAAATATGGCAAGTGTGCTATGATAAAGGCGCCAGACTCTTGCTCGGCTTGCAGCTGCCAAGATGTTGTGTCTAGAATGTGTTACACGTACATGCCGATCAACAGGCTCACATAGTATGATAACCTTGATGGTTCAGCACTCACTGTACAGACTGGGGGCACGATGTATGTCTAGAGAAGTCGAAAAACAAATCTTTTCTCATGTATAGACCTTCGTGAAAGCTAACTTGCAAAAAACAGCTAAGCAGTATCGTGTGCAAAAGCAGCAAAAGGTAAAATGGCGTTTAAACTTCTAATAAGCCATGCTAACATAACATGCATGCAAAAAGAGGCCCATAACCCATAATACAACACAAAATAAAAATTCACCTTAAATTTATACAAATAGCTAATATTTGTATGAACTAAAGGCACCAAAATGTCACAAATCCAATGTAGGGAACCTGAAATATGGATTTATAAAGAATAAACATTTTCTTGTGCTTAAAAGCTTATGGACCCATTTTGGGACTTCTGGTCCCACTATATGGAAACATAGTCAAACTTTAAGGGTGACCGCTATGGAACACTTAATAGATACACTCAGTGGGAGACGTCAGTCAAACATTTGCCTTCGCACTTAGTCGTTTGACTCAAGCTTTTTCTCTTGATGTCGAGTGGGGCTCCTGTTCAGGATGGATTCACATCAATGTTGTTAACATTATTTCCTGCCAGAACCCAATCAAACCCTGGAAGTCTGGAGCTCCAGAACTTTCAGTGGGATGAACCTGGAAACCAAGAGGGTGTCGCAGTTGGAGATAGCCTGCTTGACTCTCGATGTGGAGTCAATCACCACATTGAGCTTATTCCAAAAAGTTCATAAACTTTTCCAAACTTCTGGATCTTCTTTCAGAAGGTCTCCATCAGGGTTCAAAGTGTCCATAACACCAATTCAGGGGTATAGAATCTCTTAGATGGCCCTTGCGATGTTGGGACCTTGAGACCCTCAGGGGTATGTAGCCTGCTCTATAAATGCTGTGATTGATTGATTGATTGATTCCCACAATGCATCTGTCCAAATCTTTAAAGGTCCACTGGATGCACTCCAGGATGGGGACTTCTTGGTGGAGATGATGCAGGTGGTCTCTGTTAACTTGCATGCAGGGAGTCCACTCCATTATCCTTAGGGCTGTAGTTCCCACTGTGTAGCATGTGCAGTCCTTTGGAGTACAAACCAGGGTTCTAGCAGGGCAGTCCTTCTTCCTCCTTGGAGGTTCAGGCAGCAGATCTGAGAAGCTATACAGCACTCCCGTATTTATTCACAGTTTCTGGGGTTCAAGCAAGGTGGGCATCCCTGATCAATGGGATTCAGAGTATTACCCAGGAGTGTGACCACTTTCTCCAAAGTGTGACATTTTTGTGGCCAAAAAGCACCATTCTCTCACAATCCAACATTTAGAAAGTATCGCCTTTGAGTTTTGATCTGACTGATCTAACACACTGATGTGGCTAAGTTTCACTAACACACCCCTTCCAACCCCCTTACTAATCTAAATACTATGGCTCCTATGTGACTAGGGATGCTGGATGTGGGGGTCAGCCTGTGCTGGTTCAACACTTTAATAATCCCTTTGAAGACCAGTTGTGCTCCCCTACAAAGTTCCTGCCTTTTGGCTTCTGCAACTAAAGTTCTACATCTCATGGAAATCCATTGTCTACTCCCAGAAGACACTTCACACCTCATCAAGCAGCTCTGGCTCAGCCTAGGAAAGGCTGGCCAATCAGGACTGGGCGGCTGGAAATCTGGTTTCTGACAGGTTGTTGGCTTTATCTTAACTGGAAATTAGATACCTTGAAGGTATTTTTAGGTGGCTCCTGTCAATATTTATACTTAAATAAAATACTTCAATGTTAGCCTATGGAGCCATTCACTACAATGGTGAAAAATGGAATTGGCAGTTTTTCCCTCACCAAGGCTGGTAACGCATCTTTTATAATGTCCCTGTTTAAAGTTACAAGGATAACCTACCCATGGGTCACCTAGGCGAGAGGTTAGTGGTGACATATGTAAACATAGAGTAGTTTTAGACTTGGAAGTAGCCTTAAATCCAAAGTTGAATTTGCTTATATATTTAAGGTAAAGGCAGCATCAAAGGCTGGGCTGCCTTTAAAACGACAGCAGGTACCATAGTAGTGCACACTTGAGTGCATTAAGTCTACTAGGCATCTAAACTTACATGCCCTATTATATACTAGGGACTGTCAGCACCAATTATAATTACACCTCATTTGCATATCCTTATAATCAGAGCGCTGGCCCTGGGCCAGGTAAACAAAGCCCAGGGGGCAGTCAGAGTCAGTTTTGGCAGGATGAGAAGGAACAATCACTGATCCATTCAGCAAGTCTCTCATACCTATAACATGACCACCTCGTTGGATACCTTTCCTCCAATCTCTTTGTTAGGCTCTCTATTAGCTCTAATGAACCTTAGATCAGGCTGACCCTCTGACTCGTGCCCTTCTTATCTCCTATTCAGGGGTGCACAGGCCATCAACCCTCTTGTAAACCATCTTTTCAATACCTTCCTCTATTCGACTACTGTTCACAAAAAATGGAAGCAGGGTAAAATTGTGCCGCTTTTAAAAAAACGTCAGGCCGACCCCACAGACCCTGTAAATTATAGATCCAGCTCTCCATTTCCGGCTATCTCATAGGGCCTCAAAAAACTTGTAAACCAGCAGCATTCCTCATAAGCTCAATCAATCAATCAATCAGGGAATTATAAGTGCACTACTCAAACATGAGGGTCTGGAGGTGCTGGGGGTGGGGACCGCAGATCCGTTTAGTCGAAGAGTTAGGTCTTGAGAGCCTTCCTGAAGGTGTTCAGGGCGGGGCGCATCAGATGTCGATTGGGAGCTCGTTCCAGGTCTTGGCCGCGATATAGGAGAAGGCTCTTCCCCATGCTCTGGCCCTGTGGATGTGTTGTTTTGGCAAGGACAAGGTTAGTGGATCGGAGGTTTCTCTTGGGTACGTGGAAGGTGATTCTCTCATTGAGGTATGGGGGTCTGGTGTTGTGGAGGCATTTGTAGGCATGGGTGAGTATCTTGAAAGTGACTCTCTTCTCAACAGGGAGCCAGTGGAGATTCCAGAGGTGTTGGGTGATATGCTTGTGTCGAGGGATGTGGGGACGAGTCTGGCAGCGGTGTTCTGTATCATCTGGAGCTTGCAGAGTAGACTTGTTGATGGCAACGTTAAGGGCGTTTCCGTAGTCAAGTCTGCTGGTTATGAGTGCGAGGGTGACTGTATTCTTGACTCAGGGGGATCCATGTTAAAGTCTGCCAGAGAACGCGAGGGTGTTAAAACAGCCAAAAGTGATGGCATTGACCTGTCGGTTCATGGGGAGGGAAGAGTCGAGTATGATGCAGAGGTTTCTGGTGTCATTTGTGGGGTCGGAGGGCTGCCGAAAGCGGTGGGCCACCAGGTGTTGTCCCATGCTGATGGGGTGGTTCAGAGGACGAGGACTTCTGTCTTCTCCAAGTTGAGCTTAAGGCAGAAGTTGCTCATCCAGGCTGCAAAGTCCTGCATTCTTTTCTCGACGTTGAGCCTGGTGGTGGTGGGGTCCTTGATGAGGGAGAAGATGAGATGGGTGTCATTGGCGTAGGATACTATAATGAGGCCGTGCTGTCTGACGATGGTGGCAAGGGGGTGTTGGAACTGGCCCTTCTTGCCGGGTCACCCCCAAACTTTTTGCTTCTTCATCCCTTATTTTTCCTGACCTGTGGCTGTTGGCAATATGACTCTGCACACTTTACCACTGCTGATCAGTGCTAAAGTGCATATGCTCTCTGTGTAAATTGTTATTATGATTGGATGTTCATGATTGGCATATTTGTATCACCATGAAGTCCCTAGTAAAGTACACCGGGTGTGCCAGGGCTGGTGATGACAAATTCTACTAGTGTGCCTGCAGCACTAATTGTGCCACCCACATGAGTAGTCCTAAAATGGTGTCTCAGGCCTGCCACCGCAGTGCCTGTGTGCTGTCTGTTAACTGCCATGTCCGCCTGGTCAGTGTCCCCACTGACCAGGCCTAACCCTTCCCTTTTTTACACCTTGGTCACCCCTATGGAAGGCCCAAGGTACCCCCCTGGGCAGGGTGCAGTGTATGTGAAAGGTAGAGCATGAACTTATCCAGGTGACATGCTCTGGTAGTGAATTATAGCCATTTTCGTTTTTCACTATTGTAAGGCGATAGCCTTACAATAGTGAAAAACGAAAATGGCTATAATTGCTCCGTAGGTTAACATGGGGGATGCTGGCTATAGTGGCTACCAGCATTTCTTCCCATAGGAACAAGATAGGACATAAGAGTCTAGTATTCCTGAACTCAGAATTTAATAACACATCTTTTAGGAAAGGTTGTTTTTGAATCCTGTGTTTGAGAACAGCACTTTTAGACAGTTTCTGTACTCTTGTCTGACCTTCCTGTGTGCCTTGGCCTGTTTGTGTATTGACTGTCTGGTTTGAGAGTGACAGGGGCTGGGGATTCCCCAGGATGCTTGCTGAGTCAGCCCTAGGCTGAATGACTGCATTTGCAACTTGAGTGGTGGGGGGAAATAGCACCTGGGCCTGAAAAGAGCTGTGCCTGCCTTCCACAATGCTGGCTGTACCTCCTGCTGGGTGGCTGATGACCCTGCCACTCACTCTGAAAGGAAAGGAGAAGCCAGGAAAACAAAGTGCTCAAGAAACACCCAGAACTGGTTCAGACCGGGCTCAGGGCCCACTTGCACAATGAGAACAAAGACTTTTAGGGGTATAAGTACAGGACCCCTAGCTAGCAGTGTGCTCCCATTGTTGATTCCTGTTAAAGGGCTCCCGTGAACCCCCAAGCTGACGAGCTTTTGGAGATGCACCAGCGCACCTGAGAGGCAACGAAGCCTGTGACGGTTGTTTGGGTGCCTTCTCAGCCACCCCAGAACTTTTCTCTACTGATGAGGGATACTATCCCAAAACACGAGCCGTGTCTCGTGTCTAGAGATACTGGAAATATCAAGCACTTGCTTGCACCAACTTGGGTGAAACACTCACGAACTTTTTGTGATCTTTTCAAGTTATATGCACTGCATATACCGGAATGCAGAGGGGCTATCCGGCGGAGAGCTAGCAGTGTGCTCCCATCGTTGATTCCTGTTAAAGAGCTCCCGTGAGCCCCCACGCTGACGAGCTTTTGGAGATGCACCTGCGCGCCTGAGAGGCAATGAAGCCTGTGACGGTTGTTTGGCGGCCTTCTCAGCCACCCCAGAACTTTTCTCTACTGATGAGGGATACTATCCAGAAACACGAGTCATGTCTCGTGTCTAGAGATACTAGAAATATCAAGCACTTGCTTGCACCAACTTGGGTGAAACACTCACAACCTTTTGCGATGTTTTCAAGTTATACGCACTGCATATACCAGAATGCAGAGGGGCGATCCGGCGGAGAGCTAGCAGTGTGCTCCCATCGTTGATTCTTGTTAAAGGGCTCCCGTGAGCCCCCCAAGCTGACGAGCTTTTGGAGATGCACCTGCGCGCCTGAGAGGCAACGAAGCCTGTGACGGTTGTTTGGCGGCCTTCTCAGCCTCCCCAGAACTTTTCTCTACTGATGAGGGATACTATCCCAAAACCCAAGCCATGTCTTGTGTCTAGAGATGCTGGAAATATCAAGCACTTGCTTGCACCAACTTGGGTGAAACACTCAAGAACTTTTTGCGATCTTTTCAAGTTATCGCACTGCATATACCAGAATGCAGAGGGGCGACCCGGCTGAGCGGCTAGCAGTGTGCTCCCATCGTTGATTCCTGTTAAAGGGCTCCCGTGAGCCCCCAAGCTGACGAGCTTTTGGAGATGCACCTGCGCGCCTGAGAGGCAAAGAAGCCTGTGACGGGTGTTTGGCGGCCTTCTCAGCCACCCCAGAACTTTTCTCTACTGATGAGGGATACTATCCCGAAACACGAGCCATGTCTCGTGTCTAAAGATACTGGAAATATCAAGCACTTGCTTGCACCAACTTGGGTGAAACACTCACAAACTTTTTGCGATCTTTTCAAGTTATATGCACTGCATATACCGGAATGCAGAGGGGCTATCTGGCGGAGAGCTAGCAGTGTGCTCCCATCGTTGATTCCTGTTAAAGGGCTCCCGTGAGCCCCCAAGCTGACGAGCTTTTGGAGATGCACCTGCGCGCTTGAGAGGCAACGAAGCCTGTGACGGTTGTTTTGCGGCCTTCTCAGCCACCCCAGAACTTTTCTCTACTGATGAGGGATACTATCCCGAAACAAGAGCCATGTCTCGTGTCTAGAGATACTGAAAATATCAGGCACTTGCTTGCACCAACTTGGGTGAAACACTCATGAACTTTTTGCGATCTTTTCAAGTTATACGCACTGCATATAGCAGAATGCAGAGGGGCGATCCTGCGGAGAGGCTAGCAGTGTGCTCCCATCGTTGATTGCTGTTAAAGAGCTCCCATGAGCCCCCAAGCTGACGAGTTTTTGGAGATGCACCTGCGCACCTGAGAGGCAACGAAGCCTGTGACGGTTGTTTGGCGGCCTTCTCAGTCACCCCAGAACTTTTCTCTACTGATGAGGGATACTATCCCGAAACACGAGCCATGTCTCGTGTCTAGAGATACTGGAACTATCAAGCACTCGCTTGCACCAACTTGGGTGAAACACTCACAAACCTTTTGCGATCTTTTCAAGTTATATGCACTGCATATACCAGAATGCAGAGGGGCGATCCAGCGGAGAGACTAGCAGTCTGTTCCCATCATTGATTCCTGGTAAAGGGCTCCTTTGAGCCCCCAAGCTGACGAGCTTTTGGAGATGCACCTGCTCGCCTGAGAGGCAATGAAGCCTGTGACGGTTGTTTGGCGGCCTTCTCAGCCACCCCAGAACTTTTCTCTACTGATGAGGGATACTATCCCGAAACACGAGCCATGTCTCGTGTCTAGAGATGCTGGAAATATCAAGCACTTGCTTGCACCAACTTGGGTGAAACACTCACAATCTTTTTGTGATCTTTTCAAGTAATACGCACTGTATATACCAGAATGCAGAGGGGCGATCCGGCGGAGAGGCTAGCAGTGTGCTCTTATTGTTGATTCCAAGTACAGGACCCCTGACAACAGAAAATTAGATCATCCTGGAATCAAGAAGGAACCTCTGCCAAGGAGAAAGCTGAAACTGGAGAAGGAAGATTGTCCAGCTGTTGCTCTGCTGGATTGCCCTGCTGTTGCTTTGCTGCCATGGAGAGGGGAAGGACTTTGCTATGTGCTGTGTCCCCTTGCTTGAAGGAATTTCCAAGGGCCTGAGAAGAGCTGGCTCCCTGCTCTAAAGTCCCAGGAACAAAAGGACTTCACCCCCAGCTTCCCCTGAGCTCTACTGAGAGAGTTCTGTCCTTCCTTGAGTGCTTGGCCCATGTGTGGTGCCTCTGGAAGTTGTACCTGTGTTGGGAAGCTGGAAACTAAGCTTGAGAGACTTTGCTACAGAAAAGTTATCGCATCGCTCGCTGTGGAGCGCATCCCCGACAGTGCGAGAAAATTCCCGCCGCTACGAAGGTCGAGATCGTCACAGCGCCTGTTGCCGCTGTCAGAGCCGTCGCATCCTTCGTTTGCGGGATGCACCCGATCGGTGCGGGAAGTCTAACATCGCTGCGAGTGTCTTCACTGAGCCTGTCATCGCTGGGTGAGATCGCCGCACCGCCTGCTTGCAGACCGCATCACGTCGCTGCGAGAGTCATCGACGAAGCCATCGCATCGAGGATCTGCGAGAGAGAAGATCACCACTGTTCCACGCATCGTCGCCCCGGAGATCGTCACAACTCCAAAGATCATCGTATCGTGCCTTTGCAAGAACAAACTTCCTACGGAACCTACGTACTGGAATCCTTACAAGTGGCCTTTCTCCCCATACAGACCGGATTTGTCGCAACACGCCCGCTGCTGCAGCGGGGCTGTCGCAAACGCCTCCCCAAGGTCTCAGGAGCAACACATCGCTTGTTTTCCACTGCACCAACTTCTGCTTTTTGAACTTTCTCGCAACTAAAGGTACTGTGAGCTAAACGTGTCGCAACTGTGAACTTTTTGCGCAACTGTGGATTATTTTATCGCAACCTAAAGAACTTTATCGCAACCTCAAGAACTCTTTTGAAACCATATTCTGGAACTGTGTATGTTGGATTTTTGTCGTTTTGGTCTTGTGTAGTTTAGATTAAATACGTTTATTTTTCTAAACTCTTGTGGAGTCAGTTTGTGGTGTTTTCACTGTGTTACTGTGAGTGTTGGTACAAATACTTTACACATTGCCCTTTGATTAGCCTTGACTGCTCGTGCCAATCTACCTAGAGGGTAAGCAGGGGTTATCTCATAGGGTTTCCTCCTTACCCTAACTAGAAGCAAGGGTCCCTATTTGGACAGTGATACCTACCTCTGCCAACTAGAGACCCCCATTTCTAACAGGGGGTATATGTAAATGTTGAAGAAGATTGGGCTGAGCGATGATCGCTCTGGTACCCTGCAGTTGATTTCCATGGGTTCAGAGAGGAAGGGTGGCTGTCTGATCCTTAGTCTGCTGCCGGTGAGGAAACAGCAGATCCAATCGAGGGCGGTTCCAGGTATGCCGGTGTCGTGTAGTCTGGCGGCGAGTGTGCGGTGGGAGATGGTATTGAATGCTGCTGATAAGTCGAAGAGGATCAGGGTTGCGCTGTGGCCATGGTTGAGAAGGGTGCGGATGTCATCTGTGGCAGCGAGAAGGGCGGTCTCTGTGCTGTGGAATCTGGATTAGGAGGAGTCATGGATGGAGTTGCCTTTGATGAACCTTGTTAGCTCTGCATTGACAGTCTTCACAGTGACTTTTGCTGCAAAGGGGAGAAGCGAGATGGGCTGGTAGTTCTTGAGGTCAGTGGGGTCTACTGCTGGTTTCTTGAGTGGGGGTCTGAGTTCTCTGTGTTTCCAGTCACTGGGAAAGATGCCAGTCTTGAAAGTGGCGCTGATGGTGCATCGTAATTCTGGTGTGATGGCGGTGGCAGCTGTGTGGTGGGCAGGGGTCTGTGGGTATCCCCACATGGATAGCTTTCATCGTCAAGGTGGTATCTTTGGTCAATACCAGTGTCCAGGAGGAGAGGTTGGGTGGCTGGCATTGCCAGAGGGCGGGTTAGTTGCGCGGTGAGGTGTTTGGCTGATGAAGTTGTTGTAGAGATTTTTCATCTTCAGATGGAAGTAGGACCCAAGCTTGTCACAGAAGTCCTGGGAAGGTGTGATGTCCGTGGCTTCACTGGGGGTCTTGGTGAATTCCTGGATGATGCTGAAGAGTTTCTTTAAATTGCTGGGGTTGGTGAGTGCTTTGTTGTGGATGAAGGTTCTTTTGGTGGTTCTGATGTGTTGGTGGGATTCCATCATGACGCTCTTGTAGGTGGTGTGGGTTTTGGGCGTCTTGCTGTTTCTCCAGTTCTTTACGAGGCGTCTGCAGGTGCATCTGGCTTCTTAGATTCAGTGGTGAACTAGGTGGCTTTTCTGGGGTGCTGTCCATTGGAGTTGAGTAGCTGGGTGAGCTTGTCTGCGTAGTTGGAGATCAATGTGTGAAATTCCTTGGCTGCGAGGTTGGCGTTGGTTGCAGTGGTGGGGGTCTCATGGTTGAGGGTGGATTTGAGATGCAACTTGGCAACTCTGCTCCAATTCCTTCATGGGGGGCATGGTTCAGGTTTGGGAGGTTTTGGTTTGACGACGAGGAAGTGTACGTAGAGGTGGTCAGACCAAGGGGGTTGTGTGGTATGGCTGTAGTGGATTGTGTTCCCTCCTGTGAATATGGGGTTGAGGGTGTGTCCTGCCTTTTGGGTCGGTGCAGTGACAAGTTGTTTCAGTCCAATGTTGGCGAGGTTGTCCAAGAGAGTGATGGTTTTGGAGTCACTGTGATCGTCGGGGTGGAAGTTTGGGTCTCCGATGAGCAAGTGGTCCATGGAGGTGATGGTGTGTGGTGCGATGAGGTCAGTGATAGTGTCGGTCAAGAGGGCCTGGCTGCAAGGGGTCTGTAGGTGAGGGTGCCATCAAGAGTGGACTTGGGACTGGACTGGACTGGATCTGGAAATGCAAGTGTTCGGCGGTAGGGAAGGTGTGGCTCAAGGTGGAGAGGCAGAAGGAGTTTTTATGCACGATGGTGAGTCTTCCTCCCTGGTGGTTGGGTCTGTCCTTCCTCTGGATCTTGTATCTGTCCAGGATGGCGATGTCAGGGGTAGAGGAGGCGTTGGTCCAGGATTCTGTAAAGAAGGCGACATCGGTTGAGACGGTGCCCAGGAGATTTCAGATCTCTACAGCATGTCTGTGCATAGAGCGCACATTGAGGAGGATGCATCTCAGGGTGTTGGCAGTGATGGTGATGGGGATGGTGGCAGTGGTAAAGGTCTAGCGGCAGTTCCGACAGGAGAACTGTTCATGGGTTGTGTTCTGCATGGTCTGCTGGCAGTTGTTGTTTCCTCTGAGGTTGAGTGGGAGGACGGTTGCTGGTCACGGTTGGGTCACAGCTGCCGCCATTAAATAGGGGAGGGGGAGGGAAACCACAGCTCGGAGGTTTTAAAATGGCAAAGGGGAGGGGTCACAGCAATGGGACAAGGGCTATGTGATGGCAGAATTGAATTAACAAAATACTGGGCAGGCAACAATGAGGCCACAAATACCAGTAGCAGGGACCAGGGGAAGGCAGAGAGATGGGCGAGAGTGGTCTGGAACCCTGCACGCATCAGGCAGCAGGCAGCAGCAGCGACAGACCAGCGGAGCAGCAGGAAGAAAGCGCGGGCTCTGGCCAGAAGTTCTTGAAACAACCTGCTACACACTAGCCAATCCAGGTTTTGCCCCAACTGCAGCACTGAGACAGCATTGCTAGAAGTGGTTGATTTCATCAGACTAAGCCTTGATGCTGGAGGCAGGGCACTGCTGGTCATGTTGGATCTATCGGGTGGGTTGGATATGACCGCTCATTACACCCTACTGGCACACCTCAGGTCCACTGGAATTAAAAGACTGGCCTGGAATTGGCTAGCATCTTTACTCAATGAAAGAAGAAAAGAGAAATGGTACTAATCCAAAAGTTGAAGGTGGAAGTGCCACAGGGCTCTGCCTTGATCCCTACGCTGTTTAATGTGTATGTTGCTTACTCACTGGTTGTTTTCTCACTGGGGGCAAAGGTTGTGAGATACGCTGACACCCAGTTAAAATTTTCCTGGAAAAACAATAAACCATTTCCGGGTGAGAAAATGTTAACCTGCCTTACTAAAGTGTTTATTGGCTCTCCTCAAACTAACTGAAATGTAATGCCGGGAAGACTGAACTCCTCTTTTCTGAACTAGAAGTCCTTTTAGCCAATAGTTGCCCCTCCAGCACTTACCCACACCTCTTCGGTCAAAAACTTAGATGTTAAGTTTGATACACTACTCTTGTTTCGCTCACAAGTCAATGCAGTAGTTTTGCCTTACTACGTATGTTGAGAAAGTTCCTGTATCTCTTGTATCTGACTGCAGGACAACAAGTGGTCCAGTCTGATTACATCAAGACTGGATTATGGCAATGCATTACATCTGGGCCTGGCCACTACCTGATCTATAAGCTGCAGTTGGTCTACAATGCAACCGCACAAACAATATTCTGCCTGCCTCGTAATTCTCACATATCTTGACTTCTTATCGATCTTCATTGGCTTCAGATCAGAAAGAGTATCATTTTCAAGATCTTACTCCTGCCCCATAAACCCTTACACAGGACAGGTCCTGTTTACCTACAATTGAGAATTGGGTTCCACACTCTCTCTAGAATTCTGCACTCAGTCAACCTGTGTCTTGCCAAAATTCTGCAGATCAATAAGGTAAGGAACGGGGACAGGTCGTTTTCATTCCTAGGCCCCTCTCTGTGGAATAGTGTTTCCCAGAATCTCAGACGCATGAAAACTATCCTTCCATTCTGGAAAAAGCTGAAAATTGGGCTTCTCCCCAAAAACATGAAATTATGGCCCTATTCTCCCTTGTTTGCCCTTTTTGCCAGGTTACTCCTTGGAGCTATAGTTTGCGTTCCATAAATACTTACACATCCACATTCACACCAGTAACAAGAAATAAATGGGGATGATCATGGCAAAATGATTACTTTCTTACAAGTAATATAAAAATATTTTATTTTTTTCATTAATAATAATGGTGCTTGGCTTAGAAGGAGACCAAATTTGATTTCATTTAATCTCGCTTGACTTTCTCACACAGAATTTGCAGAATAATCATCCTTTCCACACCATTTTTGCAGGTACTTTTTATCATCCAAATATATTTCCTTCTAATAATATTCATAAAAAAACCTTTTTCTATTTCCTCAAACTGCCCTATTTTATGGAATAATATGGGAAACATATGTACATACTATTTACGAATCTCTGACAGAATATCGAGGCTGAAAATATAGACAGACAAAATATCGACGTTGGAATATCGAAGGCAAGTATATCGACACCCTATCTACAACATGGTAAGTACAAAAATATCGAAACAAAAATATCGATGTCAAAAATATCGTGAGTAAAAATATCGTTTTTTTAAAACTAAGGTAAAATTAAGTAAATAGTACTTATATATATTTTAAACTTATGTTAAAATGTGTTATAATGTTTAAAATGAATAAATAATACATATTTACTATTAAACATTTAATTAAAATTAATAATTAAATATATAATATATACTTAAATAATTATAATATATACATTATTCTTAAATAATTATAAAATATTAACAAATACTACAATTTAAAAATACATCAACACATAAAATAATAACAAAAATATTAATAAATAATTATATTTAATAAATAACAACTATTAAATATACTTTCAATATTTTTTATATTAATTAAATACAACATTATGTAACATCTTAAATACATAAATAAATATAAATAATATTGAATAGCATAAGTGTAAAAAGTACTATTCAAACTCCAGAGGGTGCAACAGTAGATAAAGCATTGGATAGCGTAAGTGTAAAAATTACTATTCCAACTCCAGCGAGTGCAACAGTAGGGAAAGCGTTGGATCGCGGGTATTTAAAATGACTATTCCAACTCCAATGAGTACAACATTAGTGAAAGCGTTGGATAGCGTAAGAGTAAAAATTACTATTCCCACTCCAGAGAGTGCAACAGTAGGGAAAGCATTGGATAGCGGGTGGGTAAAAATTACTATTCCAACTCCAGTGAGTGGAACAGTAGAGAAAGCATTGGATAGCGGGTATGTAAAAATGACTAATCCCACTCCAATTAGTGCAACATTAGGGAAAGCGTTGGATAGCGTAAGAGTAAAAATTACTATTCCCACTCCAGAGAGTGCAACAGTAGGGAAAACTTTGGATAGCGGGTGGGTAAAAATTACTATTCCAACTCCAGTGAGTGGAACAGTAGGGAAAGCGTTGGATAGCGGGAATATACAAATGACTATTCCCACTCCAATGAGTGCAACATTAGGGAAAACGTTGGATAGCGTAAGAGTAAAAATTACTATGCCAACTCCAAAGGGTGCAACAGTATGGAAAGCGTTGGATAGTGTAGATTGGCTAATTACTATTCCAACTCCAAAGGGTGCAACATTAGGGAAAACGTTGGATAGCGTATGGGGAAAAATTACTATTCCCACTCCAGAGAGTGCAACAGTAGGGAAAGTGTTGGATAGCATAGGGAGAAAAATTACTATCCCCACTCCAAAGAGTGCAACATTAGAGAAAGTGTAGGATAGCGTAAGGGTATAATTACTATTCCAACTCCAGTGAGTGGAACAGTAGGGAAAGCATTGGATAGCGTATGGGTAAAAAATATTATTCCAACTCCAAAGGGTGCAACAGTATTGAAAGCGTTGGATAGCGTAGTTGGGAAAATTACTATTCCAACTCCAGAGGGTGCAACAGTAGGGAAAACATTGGATAGCGTAGGGGAAAAAATTACTATTCCCACTCCAGAGAGTGCAACATTAGGGAAAGCGTTGGATAGCGTAAAAGTAAAAATTACTATTCCCACTCCAGAGAGTGCAACAGTAGAGAAAACGTTGGATAGCGGGTGGGTAAAAATCACTATTCCAACTCCAGTGAGTGGAACAGTAGGGAAAGCGCTGGATAGCGGGTATGTAAAAATGACTATTCCCAATCCAATGAGTGCAAAATTAGGGAAAACATTGGATAGCGTAAGAGTAACAATTACTATTCCCACTCCAGAGAGTGCAACAGTAGGAAAAACGTTGGATAACGGGTGGGTAAAAATTACTATTCCCACTCCAGTTAGTGGAACAGTAGGGAAAGCGTTGGATAGCGTATGGGTAAAAATTACTATTCCAACTCCAGTGAGTGGAACAGTAGGGAAAGCGTTGGATAGCGTAAAAGTAAAAATTAATATTCCCACTCCAGAGAATGCAACAGTAGAGAAAACGTTGGATAGCGGGTGGGTAAAATTTACTATTCCAACTCCAGTTAGTGGAACAGTAGGGAAAGCGTTGGATAGCGTATGGGTAAAAATTAGTATTCCAACTCCAGTGAGTGGAACAGTAGGGAGAGTGTTGGATAGCATATGGGTAAAAATTACTATTCCAACTCCAGAGCTTGCAACAGTAGGGAAAGCATTGGATAGCGTAGGGAGAAAAATTACTATTCCAACTCCAAAGGGTTCAACAGTAGGGAATGCCAATTAATAAATATTTACAAAATATATTACACATAAAAAATTGTAATTATTTACAATTAAATTACTTCCCACACTATTCCCCGATAAACCCACAACCCACTCTGGTACTAAAACATAACATTTAATAAAAATTAACATTAATTGCCAATAAAATATTTAATGTATCAAATAAAATCATTAATTGCCAATTAATAATTACTATTAAATTACTTCCCACCCTATTCCCCTATAAACCCACAACCCACTCTTGTTCTAAAACATAACAATTAATAATAAACATTATTTACCAATTAAATAATTAATTTATCAATTAAAATAATTAATTGCCAATTAATAATTAAATAAAAAATTTCATTAAATACAATTAAATTACTGCCCACCCTATTCCCCTATAAACCCACAACCCACTCTGGTACTGAAACATAACTTTTAATAAAAATTTACATTAATTACCAATTAAATAATTAATTTATCAAATAAAATAATTAATTGCCAATTAATAATTACTATTAATTTACTTCCCACCCTATTCCCCTATAAACCCACTACCCACTCTTGTTCTAAAACATAACAATTAATAATAATTAACATTAATTACCAATTACATAATTAATTTATCTATTAAAATAATTATTTGCCAATTAATAATTAAATAAATTAATTAATTAATTACAATTAAATTACTTCCCACCCTATTCCCCTATAAACCCACAACCCGCTCTGGTACAGAAACATAACATTTAATAAAAATTAACATTAATTACCAATTAAATAATTAATTTATCAAATAAAACAATTAATTGCCAATTAATAGTTACATTTAAATTACTTCCCACCCTATTCCCCTATAAACCCACAACCCGCTCTGGTACTAAAACATAACATTTAATAAAAATTAACATTAGGTACCAATTAAATAATTAATTTATCAATTAAACTAATTAATTACCAATTAATTAATACAATTAAATTACGTGATTGAGGAAGCAGACACTTCGAAAGTTTTATCAAAAGTCAAATCTGGATCGCCACTTGATCCCTGTCCCCCTTCACTAATTCAGGCTATTAAAGAGGAAGTATGCCCCATGATAAATGACATCATCAACGCCTCACTGCAATCTGGAGAAGTCCCCAATGCGTGGAAAACAGCCATTGTAAAGCCATTACAAAAAAAGACATTACACAATCCATCTGTCTTAACTAACTTACGACCGATCTCCCAACTCCCCGCATTGTGCAAATGCACTGAAACCCTGGTCAATAGACAGTTAACAACGTTCCTGGAAACCTATAACATCCTACATCCAAACCAGGCGGGTTTCAGAGCTAAACACTACACTGAATCAGCTCTATTATTTACAACAGAAACCATAAGAACTGCACTAGACCAGGGGGGCAGGGCCGTCCTTGTCCTCCTCGACCTGTCAGCAGCATTCGACACGGTGTCCCATACCATATTATTACATCGTCTAGCAGAGGCAGGTATAGGGGGCACCGTGTTGAATTGGTTTACAAATTTTTTATTAAATAGAAAACAAATTGTCAGGTTAGGACAATTCTATTCAAAGGAGAAGGAGATTGGCTCAGGGGTGCCTCAGGGCTCCAGTCTGAGCCCCACCTTATTTAATTTGTATATGGCTCCTCTGATCAGCCTTATTGCATCTTTCAATGTGAATACAGTTGCATACGCCGACGACACCCAACTGGTCCTGATTCTGGACAAAGATATAGCTAAAGCAGAACGAGACCTAAAAGAGTGTCTAACGGCAACCTTTAAGTGGATGCATGAAAACCATCTGAAATGCAACTCTGCAAAGACAGAGATTATACCATTTGGAAAAAACAACTTATTTTCCCCACTCACCTGTTGGCCACCCGATGCAGAAGCCCCCCCAGATACCATCAATGCCACTCGTAATTTGGGCATAAAATTTGATAATTTGCTTTCCTTCAAGCAACAATGTAAAGAAATAGCAGCTGCCTGTTTTAACATAATGAAGGGGCTACGCAAATTCTTTGACTATCTACCATTGCCCGCTCGCCGAACAGTAGCAGTTGCCTTAATAACATCCAAAATTGACTACTGTAATAGTCTGTATGCTGGAGCTACAAAATCTACCTTATATAAATTACAGACTATTCAAAACGCGGCAGCGAGACTGGTCCTAAGGCTGCCTAGAAGATCATCAGCATCAGCGGCCCTAAATAAGCTGCATTGGCTTCCTATTTCAGAAGCGGATCCTGTTTAAGGTCATTGTGATTACATTTAGGTGCTTTCACAAACAAGGACCAAAATACCTAAATGATAGATTCCATAGGTATTATCCCTCAAGAGAACTCAGATCAGCCACAGCCAATTTGATTACTGTCCCCAAGTTTAAACTCACCACCAAGGGAGGAAAATCACTGGCAGTTCTGGGGGCCAAAGCCTGGAACACACTCCCTACAGACCTCCGTTTAATAACATCAGAACAGACCTTCAAAAAATCTTTAAAAACTTGGATATACGGACTCCCAGAATCCAAATGGAAAACTTTGGTCTGATTATACTCAAATGTTCCAAACACAGTCGAAACATCTTACCACGGGTCAGCAATGAAAAATAAAGCGCCAGGATGCTCCATGGAGTGACAGAGCGCTATACAAAAAACCACAAACATCAACATCAACATCAAACTTCCCACCCTATTCCCCTATAAACCCACAACCCGCTCCAGTACTAAAACATATAATTTACTTAAAAATACATTTATTAATATAAAAAAATAATACAAATATCGATATTAATAACATCGACATTAGTTACATCGATATATATGCTATCGATATTACTAACTTCGATATTACTTACATCGATATAAATGATTTCGATATTACTTACCTCAGGGTCGATATTCTGTCCTACGATATTCTTGACATCGATATTCTGTACCTTTGAAATTTTAAACACGATATTTTGGTAGGTCGAAATTTTCCACTCGATATTTTGACTGTGTACCACTATTTACAAATCTGTGGTAATCTTTTTTGTAATCTAATATTTTATCCTGACCTGCCTCTTTAGTTTCTCCACTTCTGGCAAAATACTATTTGATGCAACTAATTGTCTTGTCAGGCAGTTTTCATGCTCCAAAAAAATAATCTAAAGATCTACCGTTTAACCAGTCAATGTTTCGATGTAATGCTATGGAAGAATGCCACGAAAAGAGAATTAAAATGTTGTTATTTACGGTCTAGAGAGGTTGGAACCTTACATGTGACTAACTCATTACATCCCTGTTTATCTTTCAGAATCCCAAGTCTGACTTGTGGGAGGCTCCTCCATGGACCTACTACCTCTAGAAGCAAAGTCCTGACCCGTGTGATTCATTTTAATCTCTATCACCCTATATGAGGCACATGCCAGATATGTGCATAACTCGAATTATTCCCACCTGGCCTTTTAAAAATAGTAGAAGTACATTAGAGACCAACATGTTTTATTAGTTACAAACACTCAGATTTGGTAAAGCTGGAAGTTTGTGACATCTAAAACACTTTTTTGTAATTTACTAAATCCAAGTAAAGATTCAGAAAAAGGTTTTCCAGATCCTTAAATGGGCCAAGTAAACATCAAGGAATCACTGATTGGAAGGGGTGTGCGAAGATTGTCCCTCCCAAATACGGATGATTTAAGGGATATATTACGATTATGTGACCGAAATGCATTTGCAAAACATTAGTATTTTTACTACCAAGTCCAAATTGGTAGTGACTCATTTGCAAACAGGAAAGGGTGCCCAGGGGACCTCCTTGGGCCCCCTGGAAACATCTTTCCCATTGAGAATGTAAAATAAATTAGGACTATGAACTACGAGTGTGCACTTGTCCCGGGAAACACTGTCTTCACCTAAAAAAAGGTGTGTAACTTTTTTATTTTTTACATGTATTCTATTTGCATTAAATAAAGGTTTCTTTATCTGAAAGCGATCACATGCATAGGGATCTGCTGACCACTATGTCTGTGACTCTAACTATTCATAGTGAGTTGCAATGTGCAACCTGCCTAATGCATAATAAAGAGGAAGGTTGAATTGCAACCCACTTTGAATTCAAAATGTGTGACCTGCCCTATTAGTACATAGCAAAAAACACAGTTGATGGACAGAATGCAGAACAATGTCATACATTCACCCCAGTACAAGGATCTGGGCCTAAATCCATCGTTTTTTTGCACTCCACACCACCCTGGGTTAGACACTGGCTATATGCAAATCAGCTCTGACCCTGTGCCTCATGGGAACAGTCCAGTCCGAACTACCAAGCCATGTCTTCCCAGATCGGAATCAAGCATCCAAGGACCGGTTTCTGGCTATCAGCCTTCATCAGCCTGGATAGCTTGACTCCAGTGGTGTGGAGAGCCTGGGACTCACGTCTGAGCATACCCAGCCCACTCGGGGTAAAAATTGCAAGAAACACAGTTGATGGACAGAATATAGAACAATGTCATACATTCACCCCAGTACAGGGATCTGGGCCTAAATCCATCGTTTTTTTGCACTCCACACCACCCTGGGTTAGACACTGGCTATATGCAAATCAGCTCTGACCCTGTGCCTCATGGGAACAGTCCAGTCCGAACTACCAAGCCATGTCTTTCCCAGATCGGAATCAAGCATCCAAAACCGGTTTCTGGCTATCAGCCTTCATCAGCCTGGATAGCTTGACTCCAGTGGTGTGGAGAGCCTGGTACTCACGTCTGAGCATACCCAGCCCACTCGGGGTGAAAATTGCAAGAAACACAGTTGATGGACAGAATATAGAACAATGTCATACATTCACCCCAGTACAGGGATCTGGGCCTAAATCCATCGTTTTGTTGCACTCCACACTACCCTGGGTTAGACGGAGAAGTTAGTGGAGAAATGTGGCTCAATGGTTAGAGCGGCAGACCCTGATGCAGAGGTCTAGCCCGGGACCAGGGTTCAATTCCCCGCCTCGGCGGGTCTTGAGCTCAAAAATTCCACGGACCTGATAATTCTTGCCTCGGTGCCTATTCCAATCATGGAGTCCCACTCTGCAACTCTGGGCAATAGCTTGCTTAATCTCCACAACGGCCCCCACAACGCTAAGGATGCCTGGTATCCACCTTGGGGGTGCCCAGGAGTGGACACCTCACAGGGAAAGCCAGGATGGGCACAGTTGATGGACAGAATGTAGAACAATGTCATACATTCACCCCAGTACAAGGATCTGGGCCTAAATCCATCGTTTTTTTGCACTCCACACCACCCTGGGTTAGACACTGGCTATATGCAAATCAGCTCTGACCCTGTGCCTCATGGGAACAGTCCAGTCCGAACTACCAAGCCATGTCTTTTACTGTCTATTAGTACATAGGTCAGTTCACAAAATTCCTTTCCATTCATAAAAGTACAATATTTTTTAGGGAAAATTTGTAATTCAGGCTATTGATTTCAAGCCTGTATGTATGATTCTGCACTATCCCTGGCTCTGCATCTGCATTGCCATAGTGTGAATCGTACATTGTCACAAATTGACATAAGATTGACTCATTAACAGTCTCCAGTAAAGTTTCAGGGGGTTTAATCAGTCAATCAGGGATTTTTGAAGCACACTACTAACCTGTGAGGCACTAGAGATGCTGGGAGGGCAGGGGGTGTTACAAGCAGCTCCTTAGGTCATTCGAAGAGCCAGGTCTTGATGTCCTTTCTAAATTGGTGCAGTGTTGGACTTCATCTGATGAGGTGCGGGAGTTTGTTCCTGGTCTTGACCGCGAGGTAGGAGACTGATCTGCCACCCGCTCTGGCCCTGTGGATGAGGGGTACCATGGCTATGACTAGCTTGGCAGAGCTGAGATTTCTCTCTGAGGTGTGGGAGCACATTTGGTTGTTGAGGTATTGGGTCCGGTGTTATGGAGGGCTTTGTAGGTGTGTGTGAGCAGTTTGAAGGTTATTCAAACAATGCACAGAACAGCAAAGAGCTATTCAACATCGTAAAGGAACTCTCCAACCCCAGCTCCAACACCAACAACATCCCACCATCAAAAGACATGTGCGACTCGCTGGCCACCTTCTTCCATCACAAGATCGCAGACATCCACGACAGCTTTGATGCCGCCACCACCCTGACAACCGCTGAGACCCCCGGTCCCACGACCACCATCCGCACCAACCGCCTGCTCGCCTGGAACAACATCAACGATGATGACACCATCAAGATCAAGAACACCATCCACTCCAGTTCCCCGGAAGACCCCTGCCCACACCACATCTTCAACAAAGCCAGCAGCATCATCGCACCCCATCTCTGGAAAACCATCAACATCTCCTTTGAGACAGCAACCTTCCCAGAGAGCTGGAAGCACGCAGAGATCAACGCCTTACTCAAGAAACCCAAGGCGGACCAAAAGGACCTCAAGAACTTCTGACCCATTTCCTTGCTCCCGTTCCCGGCGAAGGTCATCGAAAAAGGCCGTCAACAAACAACTACCCAGCTTTCTCCAGGAGAACAGCATCCTGGACCCATCCCAGTCCGGGTTTCACAGCAACCACAGCACCGATACTGCACTCATCGCCGCCACCGATGACATCAGGACCCTGCTTGACAACGGAGAAACCACGGCCCTCATCCTCCTGGACCTGTCAGCTGCCTTCGATATGGTCTGCCACGCACACTACGAACATGACTCTATGATGCCGGGAAGGCCCTGGACTGGACCACCTCCTTCCTCTGCAGAAGAACACAAACGCCCACATCCCCCCCTTCTGCTCCGAAGCCACCGAGATCATCTGCACCGTACTCAAAGGCTCATCCCTCAGTCCAACATTATTCAACATCTACATGGCACCGCTCGCCCAAGTCGCATGATGACATGACCTCAACATCATCTCCTACGCAAACGACACCCAGCTGATCCACTCCCTCACCAAAGACACCCTCACCACCAAAAGTAACCTCTGCGAAGGAGTGAAGTCCATCGCTGACTGGATGAGAAACAGCCAACTGAGGTTGAACTTGGACAAGAGGCAGGTCCTCATGCTCGGATCCACCCCCTTGGCTTGGGACGACTCTTGGTGGCCCACTGCACTAGGAGTACCCCCTACACCCACTGACCACGCTTGCAACATAGGGGTCATCCTCAACTCCACCCTCTCCATGACAAAGCGGGTCAACACCGTCTCCTCCTCCTGCTTCAATACCCTCTGCTTGCTTCGCAGGATCTTCAAGTGGATCCCCACTGAAACGAGGAGGACGGTCACCCAGGCCCTCCTCAGCAGGAGACTGGACTACGGAAACGCCCTCTATGCTGGAGCCCAGGCCAGACTCCTGAAACGGCTCCAACGCATCCAGAATGCCTCTGCACGCCTGATCCTCGACATCCCCCGCCACAGCCATATCACACCCCACCTGAGAGATCTGCACTGGCTCCGTATCAACAAGAGGATAACCTTCAAACTCCTCACCCATGCACATAAGGCACTCCACAACACAGGACCAGCATACCTCAACAGCCATCTCAGCCTCTACATCCCCAACTACCAGCTACGCTCCACAGACCTCACCCTCGCCACCATCCCCCGCATCCGAAGAGTGACCGCCGGTGGCAGATCATTCTCCCACCTCGCCACCAAGAAATGGAATGCCCTCCCCATCCACTTGCGGCAGACCGAAGACCCTCCAACCTAAAGGAGACTTCTCAAGACCTGGCTCTCCGAACAATTGCAGCGCACCCCCCCAGCGCCTTGCGAACTTCACGGGTATGTAGTGCGCTTTATAAATGCTATGATTGATTGATTGATTGATTCTTTTTTCAACAGACAGCCAGTGGAGGTTCCACAGCTGTTGGGTGATGTGGTCATGTCACAGGATGAGCCTGGATGCAGCATTCGAGATGGTCTGGAGTTTGCAGGAGAGTTTTGTGTTGATTCTGGCATCAAGGGTGTTTCCATAGTCCAGTCTGCTGGTGATGAGTGTGTGGGTGATGGTCTTCCTGACATTAGGCAGGATCCAATTGAAGGTCTTTGAAGTATGTGGAGGGTGTTGAAGCAAGTGGAGGACACAGAGTTTGTCTGGCGGTTCATGGTGAGTGAAGAGTCAAGTATGATGCCGAAGTTGTGAGCTTGGTCTGGTGGGGTGGGTAGGCTTCTGAGCGTGGGAGGCCACCAGGTATTGTGTCGAGTTGAATTTCAGGCAGCTGCTTCTCATCCAGGTTGCAACGTCGTTCATCCCTTCTTGGACACTTCACCTGGTGACGTTGGGTTCCTTGGTGAGGGAGAGGATGAGCTGGGTATCATCGGCGTATGAGACTACGTTGGGTCTGTGTTTTCTGACAGTGGTTGCGAGGGGGGCCATGTAAACATTGAAGAACATGGGGCTGAGGGAATATCATTTGGGTACTCCACATAGGATCTCCGTAGGTTGGGATGTTATGTATTATTTTAGGACTCTATTGTAAGTTTCCCGATTCATGCCCTTGTATAAATCACCATATCCTTATATAGGCATAGAAATCATAACCATATTCAGGCATAGCTCATGCCTCCAAATAAGGCAGGGCTACTTACACTAGTTGAAAAATCCACAACGATTTCTTGGAAAAACCCGCCTTCAGCAGTCAGGGAATTCCCCTTGCCTGAATATTGATTTATCCAAGAACTCATGGAGTTTTCAAAGAACTGAGACTCTTTGATGACGTTATTATGTCCAACCATTCGTCAAACCATGCACCTTCAAGGTATAAATATGCCCACATTTGCCTAAGCAAACATACGGTGGTTTGGAGCAGTTTGACTATCTACTTGCCCGACGCTCCCTGCTACAGCAAGTGCCGAAGGAAGCCGACCCTCCAGCAGATGCACTGAGAAAGACGTTGTCTTTTCTCCTGCCGAGAAATCCAGCTCTAGTGTTTCAAGCTACCCTTGTGAGTTGCTGGGAAATTGAGTCCCGAGACCAGCCTTCTTCATTCTAAACTAAGGTACGGAGCTGATTAGACCCTAAGAGAAATCTTGGACAGATCCTTGGCTAAAGAATACTACATGTATGCTATACCTCACTTACTTCTTCCCTCATACTAAGCTTAGGTTAGGTACACTGGGGTAGGCGTATTTTAGAAGCACCAGTTGAGTACTTTTAGCCTTTGTTATTTATGTATGTATTTATCTATGGTTTGGGAACCATACAATGCTCTTACAGTATTATTTTATTCTACTATTTATACTGTATGCATTATATTTTACAACCAGTGTTATGATTGTAGCACTTCATTTCTTATGCTTGAGAAAGAAGACTGTTCAATAAAGCCTTTTTATTGAAAACGCCCGTCTATCTATTTCTCTGCACCTCTGGTGAAACGAAGTATGCACGATTGACTGAGTGAAATAATTATCTATTGTTTCCACGACTCAGAAGATACGTTTTAACTTGGGGAAACAAAGTTGTCATGTTTAACCGGTTGTCAGAGACTAATCCCTTCTTGTGAATTCGAGAAAGTTTCTAGTGACCTCTGAGCTAGCTGGCACACACAATTAAGTCTAGTATATTCGATAGAGACCTAGTTGACCTCAGTCCTACGTCTAATCTACAGGATATATTATTCCAATGCGCACAGCCTATTAGGAAAATAGGAACTACACTACATGGCGCCCAACGTTTGGTAAGGCACTAATTTAACTCTAGATACTAGAGTAACTCAGTCGTGCTTTTCACAGAGACTCCTTTTCCCATAAAAACTCCAATAGATGTCTGGAGTGGGTTAAAGGATAAAATATCCGCCTTAAACTGAGTAGGATGAAAGTCCTACGTATTAGTTTTTTAGTTTTGTTCAACGTTGAAGGATACAGTGTTCCAAAATATTGTGCTCCTTATCTTTATTTCCTTGAAACTTGCTCTGCAAACCTTCATAAAAAATGATGGAGACTGACGAAGAGTTAGCTAGAGTTGCAGCAGCAGCACTTACACAACACCTAGATAATACAGGTTTTAAGGAAAATGACCCGGATGTAATGCGCATCCTGGCAAATGTAAGAAAAATGATAACTTACAAACTCGTAAATAATGGAGTATCATCGAGAGGTGGTAAAGTAATATTTGTAACAGAGGCACATGAGTATCGGCAGACAGAGGTATTCTATTCATGGGTTGTCTTTCCACAAGCAAATCCAGTAACACATGAGTTCCACTACTATAAAAAGGAGGAACATCCGGCGGAATACGTTCCTTTCGAGGACATTGAAATTCCACTAACTTACCAAGAGCATCAGATCTGGTTTAATGGCACCCTATTACATCAAAATCACATTACCAGGCTCGGTCTACTAGGTAGACCAGGAGCTACGTAGCCGGTACTAGCCAGCTATACACCACATCCTTACATCAAAAGAATGTCAGATGTAGAATTGTTAGCTCAGCTAAAACAACTCTTAAAAATACATAGACAATTGTTACAATATGTCATGCAGACTTTAACAGTCCAACTTGCTGTAAGAATTCCACAGCACACCCCTCATCAGGGGAACACAAACAAAATCACACCACAGACTATACTGTCAGTAATCGGTAAGTTGCCCGCAAAAAGGGAAAACATTCCATTCTGGTTAGCCCAGAAAATACCTCAAATAGAGGCAGTATTTCCCAATAGTACACCTCATGAGAAACACAGGATTCTAACAATCTGTTTACCGTTGGGGATTGCACCACACGTGGAGGACTGTGACACTTGGGGTACAGTCTTTGCTTCAATCTACACAAAAACACATGGTGTCCCATTCATGGCGGTAATACCAGATGTTCTGAGACATATTCAAAATGAATATGGTCCACAACCAGCCTTAAATCTTGGTATGAAATTACTGAAAGATTTCAAACAGGTCTCAGCTATCTTATTAGCTAACATTAAAGGTGAAGCAGCATCAGTGGCAATCCCCAAAAAATTAAAAGAACTAGATAATACTGAGCAACCGTATGAGCTTGCCAGAATTATTGAAAAATCCTATGAAGAACTAGGAAGAGATAGTTTGGGAGGGAAACCAGTAAAACCTGAACTAACAGATAATCCTGAAAAAGTTTTTATCAAAAACAATCTAACTACTCCTAAAAAGAAATGGGAAAACAGTAGAAAGTCACTTCCTACAGAGAAGCGCTCTCAGTCGAGAGGTAGATCTCCTCAAAAAAAGCACTCTGAAAAGAGGTATAACCTTAGAAATAGGGATAATTTAAGAAAACCTGATAGATATCAAGATACTGATACACGATCCTCTCTTTCAGACTTCCTCGCGGAAATCCGAAACAGGAGTACGATCAGAACAAAAAGAAGAATGCGTGAAGTCCAAAGACGATCAACACGTTCCAAAAAATAAGAAAACTCAACTCACCAAGTCTAAAAATCAGATATGCCGAGGATCTTGTGGACACAACTCAAGAACGGGGAGTGGGCCCAGACAATGCTGGAAAGCGCAGCAGAGGTCACCATAGCCTGCAGGATCCTGAAAGATCATCTGGAGATAGTGGATATGAATGAATACATGTAGGGTCAAACTGGCGACACCAGGGTTGGTGTACCTCATAAGTTATATGAAGTAACACTCCGAATAGAGGGGGAAACTAGGAAAATAAAAGCACTCTTTTGGGAAAACCTATCTAAGGGTTATGACATGCTTGGAGCTGAAAAAGACTGGCCACCTGAACTTGTCAGGGAATGCCCACATGGCGAAGAAATAATTATTCCAGCCTTCTCTAATCATATTCCTATTCATAAAAAATACACCTAAGCCAGAAAATGGGCTGTGGCCCAGGCTCTAGCATTATATAAAAATCATGTGGAATGGGATGAGGACTCTCCTCACCATAAAATTCAGTTAAGAAATCAACCTAGTGCTCAGAGGCAGTATCCTGTGATGCAGGAAGCTAAAAAACAAATCAGGGAGATCTTAGATCAACTTGCATAACAAGGGGTGATTGAAACATGCACATTGTCAATGAACAGTCCTTTGTTTCCTGTCTCCAAACCGGACAACACATATTGTTTAGTTTTGGACTACAGACATATAAACTCTTGTTGCAAAACTTTTGCAGTACAAAATTCACACAGTGCAGCACTGATGAATAACATTGTGTGGAAAAAATATAAAACTACCTTAGATATTTCAAACGGTTTCTTCTGTCAAAACATTGCACCTGAAAGTAGGTATTTGACGGCTTTCTCAATAATGGGGACCAAACTACATTTCTGTCGTCTACCCCAGGGATTCAAGAACAGTCCTGGATTATTTTCAGCCAGAGTAACAGAGTTACTACAAACGTATGATGATGAGGCATTATCTTATGTCGATGACATCTATCTTTTAGATGATGATTTGGACAGGCACTTGAACAGGGTGAACACCATAATACTTGGATTCGCCTCTGAAGGGTATAAATTCAACTTTAAAAAGTCCAGAATTACCCACCTCAACGTCCTATTCCTGGGATACGAACTTTCAAGTAAAGGCAAAAGCCTGGCAGCAAACCTTTTAGAAAAATGTGCACTGCTCCAGACTCCAAAAATGCTGAAAAACCTATAGTCAATTCTAGGATTCCTAAATTTCGGAAGAACCTACGTTCTTAATTACGCTGAAAGGGTTAAACCTCTCTATGAACTAATCAAACCTGATTTCAAACCAACTAATTGGACTCAAAAACACACAGAAATTTTGCGTTCAGTGCAAACAGACATGTTAGCAACAAAACACTTACAAACACGCGACATTGTACGCAACCTTGTAATCCGAATCATCCCAGGGAGATGTGGATTGACATACCTAACCTTTAACGAAAGTGAAAAGGTACCAATAGCTTACAAGTCACACTTATACACACAAGCTGAAATGAAATTCACTTCAACAGAAACAAATTCTGACAGCGGTTCAGACTGCTGTAGCAAAGGAGAGAGCCCTCGCACAGGGTAAACGCATTAAAATCGTTACACCTGTACCAGCCTTAGAGGCAGTCACAAAGGCGAGCATTCCGAATGCAAAAGCTCTACATCCGAGATGGATACAATGGGTTAATTCTCTTGCTGCAACAGACGTTGAATACGTTTTTGACCCTTATTTGAAGACACTTGAATTTCTCCAATACGAACAAGAATGTCCTCTGCCTACTGGAATTCTACCTCTAGAACATTACGGCTGTATAATTTATACAGACGGATCAGCACAGCCCGCAATTGGGGGTAAATAAGCATATAGTGCTGCGTGCGCGATTGTTTAAGGTCGCTGGAACAATGGTAAATTCAGACCTATGGCCACAAAAACTCAATCTCTCGGAGACTGTACAGCTCAGCGAGCTGAACTACAGGCTTTACAGATGGCGCTTGAAAATACCAATCGTGAATTCCCCAAACTCATAGTGTGCGATTCGTATAACTGCATCCAGAATTACAATGAATATCTGCAGACCTGGGTTCAAAATGGTTTAACAACACAAACGGTGGCACAATCAAGCATAAAATGCTTTGGGAACAAGTAGTTCTTTGCAGAAAGAACTACAAAAGATTTTACGTGATACATACACTGAGTCATCAGCGTGATGGTGTTCACGTTGAAGGGAATTCATTGGCTGATGAAGCTGCGAAGGCAGCTGTGCAAACGGCTTCCGTAGCTACAATCACTTGTTCAAAAACAACAATAGACGGTGAAACCATGCTCGCTGTCAATGCCATGAGTAAAGGCAATGGAGCCGTGTTACCTCTAAATTATCCACTCAAATATAAATATATAATTGATGCAAACTCTGTTCCTTTTGCCTATCCCCCAAAACAGGAACCGGAGAGTTGCTCTCATTTTTGAAGCACATATGGGAGAGGGTCTGATACATCATGGGATCTCTAAATCTCTACTAGAATTAGAAGAGATGTACTGGAGGCCAGGGATAAAAGCTCATGTATACGAATTCGGAATTAATTGCGATGACTGTTACAAATACCACAGCTTTGAACACGACCAGATTCCTGACTACAGCGTAGCCAGCCCAGTACAGACACCCCTGTTAAACAGCATAAGGCTATCTACATGCGGATGTCTGAATGGACTGATGCAGTCCCACAAATATTAAGACCAGATTCATTTGGATGTGGTCCCAGCGGTCAGCTGACTCTCGAACTGTTATAAAACATTTGCAAGTCTTTATCGGCACATACACAATCGTCACGCTACATTCTGACCAGGGTCCTGCGTTTAGCTCTAGGGCTTACAAGGAGGCCATGGCTAGCTTGGGCGTTGCATTTCAATTTTCGATTCCATTCCATCCTGAGGGAAATTCGAATGTGGAGAGAAAAAAACGTGACATATAGCAATTTATAACAACTAGGGTATTAGGTTCGGGTGATGGGTGGGTCAAACATCTAATAAATGTCCAATATAGTCTTAATATCCTGCCAAGAAATTCTCTGGGTGGAATCACTCCATATGAAATCCTTTTTGGTACTAGAATGTTGGTTGAAGACCTCGATCGTCACACTTCAGTGGTGGAACAAAAACCATTTGATATCAAAGATCGTTTGGCTGTTTCACAGGACTTAAATAAAACAAGAAAAAGTCTAAGCAATACCAGCGAGAAAAAAAACGACCACTGAAGAAAAACCACCTGTCCCAGCAAGACCTGTCTGGATTCCAAAGATTGGGGATCTGGTCAGGGAGAAAATGGCGGACAAGAAGGAATTTGGGCCTTCTTACAAAAAACCAGTACCTGTACTAACAATCCACGGATCAAGAACAGTACTACTGCTGCCCCTTGCTGGAAAAAAGGAGAACCGGTCTGTGTCAATTGACAGACCACGTGGCCGATATTAAGTAGTAGGCCCAGTGGACTCCCAAGATGTAGCAGACGACCAAATCTCGCTACTATCCAAGAGGTTCAACTGAAAGACTCATCACCTTTGAAGATTCTAAAGTGAGAAAAGAAGGACTATGCAATAAAGCCTTGGAACTTGTGCCTCTGGAAACCCAAATAACAGTTTGTCAAGAAACTCCAGTCTAAAATGATGTAGCATCTGACTATACAAACATGTCAAGGGAACAAGCAACTTCAGTGATTTCAAATAATACGGATGCGATACCTACAATTGACAGAACTGCCTCTGGCTATTTTATCAACTTCGATAACTTTTCTGAGGATCCCAGTGAACCTGAAACTACGCCAGCAAACAAATCTTTCAAGGAAAAAATAAAGGAACTTGGTCAAGAGCTTACAAATACATACCTGGTTTCACCGTGTGTTGAACTTTGGATTGTGTTAGGTGTAATTTATCTCCCGCTATGGGTCATTCTTGTTTTAAGTTTTGGAAAGCTGATAGATGGAAAACACATTAAATTGGACGCAGCAAGTAAGAACATCAACTTGCTCCTGAAGCCACACAAATCATCTCATTGTGAACAACGAGACCTGTCATCAGTGAACATCACAGCGGTCCCACTACCTGGTGGAATAGCTTGGGATACAACTGATTAAGACATTCATGGCCCTGTTGAGCTGCTAAAGATTACACCCCAATTTAAGGTTTCCTTTAGTGATTTTGTCTCACCTAGCACATTTTCTGATGATTGGGACTTTGAGACTGTTAATACCATGATGGCAGACTTAGAAATGTCGGCAAAATTTACAAAACATGAATACTTAGAAGGTTAATCAAATTATGAAGAAATGCATTGTTTTACTCATTTTGGCCATCATTACTTGCATAAAACTGCTAACCCTAGAAATGATTTAACTTATAACCAATGGGAACATTGTCCGACACCTCCAAAGGGTAGTTCTAAAATGTTTCTTAAAACATTTCCATATTTTAAAGGTTTTAATGTCACAAACCCAGAAAGTTTTTACTTTAAACACGTGAATAAGACAGGCATGAAAAGTATGTTGACAAATACTAATCAAATATATTCTGCTGCCTTTTATGCTCAATTGTCCACCTTAGGCTTTGACTTTTGGAAAGACAACACTGAAACAAAAACTGTTTGGGGCACAAAAGACTGGAAGGTGCAAGGTTTGAAGCATTGTTTAGAGCCTGCATTATCCCAGAACAAATGATTAAGCCCACACCTGATCGTAATTTAACTTCAGATGAAGAGGTAGACGTAAATTATATTTTACAACAGAACAGAACAAATCCTGAATGGGAAAAATGGTTAATGGTTGTATCTTTAACATGTCTGATACCAGCGGTATTGCACATGTATTTAAGATGATTTTTTCTGGACTGTTAGCACCCTTTGAAGCAGTCCTGGGCATTTTTTCTAACATCGTCAAATCTGTGTTCGGTGGCCTGCCTCTCATTTTGGGACTCGTAGCACGGATCTTATTTTTATTCCTCCTGCTCCGTTATGGGAAATCCGGCTACCAGCGATACCCAAGTCAGCATGGAAAATGCGCTGCAGGCTATGAGGTACCGTGACAGAATAACACAGATCCTTGGCTTGGCCCTTTTGAGAGATCTGAACACCACATGCTTCCTGTGATTCAGACCAATCTGGCAAGATAGCATCTTACCTGTTCTATGATGCCTGCTTTGTGGAGAGGAATGCGTGTTAGATGTCTGTCTAACACTACCATTGGCTATGCCAACAAATGCTGACGCATTACTCGGTCCGGTAACGGCTCATGTGTTGTGTTGCCCCCAATGGCTACCAATCCTGATAACGGCATTCATTGAGATCTCACCGGCAAATGCAACTGGAGGTACCATCTGCTATGAACATTGCTAACGCGGTTGATGCTGACGGCGATGCTTCACATCTGTGCACAATTGACCTTCTTAATGAAGTAGTCGAATTTTCATCTACTGTGGTAGACAATTTCTTTGCCAGCCTTGATGATTTAATGTTTTCTCCTGACACCGAGAATAACTTTTGAAATTAGCACACAGTGTTCTTTCGAACTCTGAAATTCGACCTTCTCTTTTTTCAAAACAAAAAATCTACCAAGTTTGGAACTATATTTTTACAACAGATTTATTTGACTTTTTCCCCTAAAAAAAACAAAACTGAACTTTGGCACAAAAAGTAAACTGCTTAAAGTAGAACTATTCTTAGAGAAGAAGAATTCCTTGAACACTTCCTAGAAACAATATTAGCCTAATCCACAAACTAAAACAGTTTTTACATTCTGCTATGGGATGGTCTCGAAATTTTTTTTCTTCTGTAACTAAGAGACATTTCAAAAATGTTTCATTCAGTTAGCATTGCTACTATCATTTTATATGCTTACAATGAAATAATTTCCTTTACTTAGGTACTATACAAAATGCTAATTTTTTCGTGTGCAACCATTTCTAAATGCATTTTATATGATTTTTGGGGGAATATAGGAACTATACTACAGGGAGACGAAGGATAGGAGTCTTATTCTTTGTGTTCTACCTCAGAGGAAAGATCAAACCAGTCTTAGGTTGTGTCCTGTATGCCAGCGTCTTGGAGCCTGTCGGCTGGTGTGCGGTGGGACACGGTGTTGAAGGCTACTGCAAGGTCCAGGAGGATGAGAGCTGCTGTATTGCCATGGTTGAGGAGGGCAAGGATGTCATTGGTGGCAGTTATGTGGACGGTCTCAGTGCTGTGGTTGCTGTGGAATCCAGATTGAGAGGTGTCCAGGATGTTGTGGGTTCTATGAAGTTAGCTAGTTTGATGACTTTCTTAATGACGGTGAAAGGGCGTAGTGAGATGGGCCGGAAGTTCTGGAGATCTGTCAGGTCTGTGGAGGGCTGCTTGAGGATTGGTTTGACTGCAGCACATTTCCAGTTGTCAGGGAATGTGGGTGTCTCAAAGAAGCAGTTGATAGTTTGGCGTAGTTCAGGTGCAATGGTAGTAGTGGCCCTCTGGAACATGTGCGGCAGGCAGGGGTCAGTAGGTACTACACAGTAGATGCTTTTCAAGAATCTTGCGGTGTCTTCTGTGGTGTGAGGGGTCAGGTGAGGAGGGTCTGCTGGATGGCATCACTGTGGGGGGGTGTTGGGTGGTACCATGGTCTTGGTCATCAAAGTTGTCGTAGAGCGTCTTGATCTTGCAGTGTAAAAAGGAGCTGAGTTTGGTGCAGAGGTCTTGGAAGGGAGGGACATCTGTAGTTTTGCTGTTCGGTATGATGAATTCTTGTATGATGGTGAAGAGTTCCTCAGAGTTAGAGAGGATTCTGTCTTGGATGAAGTTTCTCTTTGTTGATTTGATGAGTTGGTGGAGTTCTGTGGTGGTAGCCTTGTAGAGTTCTGGGGTTTTGCTATTTCTCCATCTATTCTCCAGTCGTTGGCAAGAACGCTTGGATTCTCGGAGGTCCGTGGAGAACCAGGCGGCTTTCAAGTTGCGTCATCTGGTGGAATTCTGGAGGGGGCAAGGGTGTTGGCATAGTGGAGGATGCCTGCTGCTGTGTTGGTGACGTTCATGGTAGGGGAAGGAGTGCAGATAAGGGCAGAGGTGAGGTATTCTAAGGAGACATTGTTCTAGTTTCTACGTGGGAGGCGTGGCATGTGCTTGTGTGCGGTGGGTTTCAAGTAGGAGACATGGATGCAGTGGTGATCTGTCCAGAGCATTTCGGTGCTGTGGCCGAAGCAAATGTTGTTTCCTCCAGAGAAGATGGAGTCGAGAGTAAGTCCTGCTGTGTGTGTGGGGGTGGAGGTAAGATGATTCAGTCCAATGTTGGTGAGGTTCTCCAGGATGGGGGTTGTGTTGGGATTACTGAGGTTGTCTAGGTTCAAGTCTCTGAGCAGTATGTAGTCCATGGAGGTGAGGTGTCAGGAGTGATGTAGTCTGTGATGCCATCAGAGATGATGATTGAAATGTCTGGGATGGAGTTGGCGTTGGTCCAGGTCTCTGTGAGGAAGTTCACATGCGGTGAGTGAGTATTGAGGAGGTCCCAAATTTGTATGGCGTGTCTTTGCATGGCGCATACATTGAGGAAGAGGCAGCTCGGGGGCTTGTGTGCAGTAGCATTTGGTGGGTTGAGGTGGCTGTAGGGGTCCGGTGGTGGGTGAAAGTGGGGTGAAGGTGCGGCGGCAGTGTCAGCAGGAGATTGGGCTGTGGGTGTTTTCTCGGCCTTGAGAGCTGGCAGTTTTTCTATGATCCTGGGTTACATGAAGGGAGAGTGCTGAGGTTGTAGTGGCACGGGGGTCAGAGGACCAGGATCCCTGGCACGGTCTTGGTCGGGTTGTGGACGGGCTTGCCTTTATAGCACCAACAGCGTGCTTGCTTTTCATGGCCACCATTAAGTAAGGGGCAGAGCAAGGGGGAGCAGCAAGGAGGAAGGAGCAGGAACACTCAGCAGGTGAGGGGCGTGGGGGTAGTAGAAGTGGGAAAAAACAGGAAAAGAGGCAAAAAGAGAGAAAAAGGCAAGAATTAAAAAGACAGAAGTGAAAAAGGAAGAAGAGAAATGCAAAAGAGACAGGCACAACAGAAAAGACAGAAAAGGATGATACCCACAGAGAGGACTAGCAGAAGAGCAGGCTCTTCCACTAGACCACCAGGGATGAGGCACAGGCAGGAGCCTACAGATGGGGGAGGGCCTCGAACACCTACCTGGGACACCAGAAGGCACTGAGGGCAGTGCCTTTAACAATGGATCTGAGCGATGGGAGAGCAGTTACTTAGACCAGGAGGTCAGAGGTCTTGCTCCCCTTGGCATGCAGCAGCCACCATTACGTAGGGGTCAGGTGGAGTATGAGCAGCTGGGAGATGGGAGGCAGGAGTGGGAATACACTGGGGGGTGGGGCCACAGGGGCAGAAGTGGCAGGGAAAGAACAGGAAAAAGGGCAAAAAGAGAAAAAGGCAAAGAATTAAAAATTCAGAGAAGAAAAATCCAGAAGAGAAAGGCAACAGAGAAATTCACCTGACTCTAAAATCATCTTTATGCCCTATCTCAAACACCTGTCCAGCATCTGGCATACTCTTTTTGTGTCAGTCTGGCCTATCAGCAGCATTCTTATACTCTTGCTCCATCAATTCTCCTCTGAAATCCTGGAGAAGGTGATCCAGCGGCCTATAGAAAATATATCATAAACAACGCTACCCAACTTCATAACCTATAAACAAAATTCTATACTAAATATGGACCCATTTATAAATCCTGACATATTTTGGGCCTACTGAATCAGGTGGTCAGATTAAATCTATATACATATTATCTACAAACTATATACATTTTATACATCTGCGAAAGGAATATTGTCATTAGAATAAAACCTAATCATTTAAACGACCACCATTGGCGACGTGATCTAGCTAATAGTAACCTACACTCCTGAATAACCAAGACCAGCTTGTTTGTCAAAAGTAAGATTTTATTTACTAAATTATGGTATATAAGTTGATAGTTTTATAAATGAATTTTATTAGCAATAAAGCAAGCATGATTGTAAAGAAATATGAGAAAATACAATTTAAGCAAGTAAATCAAATTTAAAGTGAATATATAAAGTTTAGCATTTCTAAAACCTAATTCCCTAACTGAGCTAAATAGATAGAAATTAAAGTAAAGTTCTTTGAGGATTCTTACGTGCTCCACGCAAAGTCCGTCAGCACTTCACCCTCATCGGAAAGTCAGAAAGCAGCAGCCAGCCCATCCCTAGGGGCATGACTTTTTATACCTTTCTACGCTAACTAAACTACGCAAAGGAAAGTTTTCAGAAATCTTCGACGTCCCATTGGCTGAGAGTGACAAGTGACATGTCACCCACTTTTCAAAAGTTCTATTAAATCACTTTTCTTAGAGACCATTGTCTCTTCCACGTGAAACCAGAAGCTTCCTGAGTTTGCAACAAATGTTCAAATTTTTTCTCACTACGTCCAAGCAACTTCCGCGGATGCCAAGTTAAGGCTGACAAAATGTTCATTTTCGACCTTGGCCATGTCCGACAGAATGATGACAGCACATCAGTTTTTGCTTTGTGAATGCAGCTTTGATAATCGCTTTAATTCAGAATGGGCGTCTCGTGACTTTTGCAGAATTACAAGTCAGCTCTTTTCTGCGACTCAAATGACTAGGCCCAAAAGCAGACAACTTAAACTTTCTAGTATAAAACAAACACAAGAAAAGTATTAATGTAAGAAATAATGTAGATTCTGTATCCAACCCAAGATTTACTAATTAATTAACCCACCCGATTAATCAAAATGTTATCTAGCCAATGCAAACAAATAAAGCAGCGTTTATATCTACCAGTCTCCGTTATTCCATGAGACTTATATGCACCTAGAATAGTAGAAATGACATCACACAGACAAGGAAAAGCAAAACAAGCACATGCTTCTTTTTAAGTTTGCATCAGTTAGTAATGACAAAAACGAAAACAATAAATTATTTTATTATTTTGCACGAACAAAAAGATGCAACAATTATGCACGTTTATGAGCACACATGTTAGTCCCCCCATGTGTAAAGTTTAATCTAAGTTGTATTAGCACGACATATCACAAATCATTAATATTATTATTCATGTTATGGAAATGTGACTTCACGAGATTAAACAAAATTTTGTTTTCTATCTCGCTCCATCAACTCCCTCATCTGGTGATTAACAAATCACCACACCAGCACTCAAAATTTTGATAATTTAAATTTCTAAGAAATCGATTCAAATTCATTTGTATCAGTAAACCTAAAAGTCTGTTTCTGCATAATCTTTGGAATTAGCATAACGCTCTCTATGTAACTCCTGTAATTCGATCTCCCTTTCTTCTTCTTTTCTAAGTTTATAGATTCTTTTCTTCTCTTTCAACTGTTTCTTTCTTTTATGTAACAAACAACCTATTTTGGTCAAAATAAAAATGAATACTATTATAATCAAAGGTGCCAAAATCTTGCCAAGAATTGAACTTCCGATATTATGAAACCAGTTTTTAATTGCTTGAAACCTTTTTGAAAGTTTCCCTGTAAAATCATCTTCTTCTAAAGGAATTATCTCTGAATGCATTTGTGTAATATTCTTAATATACATTTCAATATTCTTACTTTCATCAGGTATATATGTACAACAATGTTGTACATGTAAAATGCCACAGACTCCTCCCTCTTTTGCTAGGAGTATGTCTAAAGCAAGGCGGTCTTGAATTACCATAGATCTAATTGCAATAACTTCAACATTCACTAATTGAAATCCATCAGCTGTGTCAGTTGATAATCTATCAACTATAGTGGATAATTTTCTGATTCTCCCTGCATTTAGGGTTATACCAACAAAAGGTATTACAGCTTGAAAAATATCTCCCAGAACTTCAGTAAAAGTTTCTCTTTTAACTCTATTTACATAATTATGAATTTTAAACAATCCTTCTGAATCTCTATCAACATGAAACACTTTAGGAAAAACAATTCCCACATAACAAGTTCCATACCAGTGGTCTGGAAGGTTGTAGTAGGCTTTGTCACCACAAACAAAATAAATCCCAGGAAAGATAGGATCTTTTCCACCTTTGAATCCCCAACCTCCCAAAATCTGATAAGTATCTTCACAGTTACTTGCACCTACAAAGTAATTATCAAAAAGTGTGTTATCTCTTCTAATGCAAAGCTTTCCACTAACTGGTTTGTCTATATGAATTGCAACATTTTCAAGCATTTTGCCATTTAACTTTTCATCCTCTCTCTGCCAGAAGCTTGACTTAGTCTGCTTGACTAATTCATTCCTCTTATAAATTGCTCTTCTCTCCTCAACCATATTCAAAAATTTCTTTCCTTCAGCACTTAATTTGCAAGTTAAATTATTCTTGTAAGCATACTCGTAAGTGAGTTCGTTAGTAACAAGGAAAAATTCTCTCATTTGTTTTGCTTTCTTATGCTTATTTAAAGCATTATCAATCTTAATATTTGCAAAAATGTCATCATAATTTGAATAGTAATATTCTAAACGTCCAGTTTGATAAAATAAACTAGTTAATACACTACATGTTACAGCATAAGTGAGAGGAAGCATATTATATGTTACTCCCTCAGAAACAGAAGCAGGTAACTTAACGCAGACGTAGCAGTCCTTTGCATCCATTACCTTAACATATTCACTCAATAGCTTTGTGAATGTATTACTTGAGAAATCACCAATTGATTTATCTTGATGAATGTTAGGCTGATGATCAATAATCTTTGCAGACGCACTATGTTTAGTTTGGCTAACCAGAGCTTTGCTTGTTATGTTAACTTTGTGTGATTCTCTATTCATTTCCAAAGGGACAATCACAGCTAGAACCAACCAGAGCAGAACTAAAATGAGCAGACACACCAGAGTCATCTTACAGCATCTTTTAAAAACAGAACACTTTGAAGTGCTCTCCTTAACATAAGGCATTCTTGGTTAATTTTAGCTTCAAAAAAAATAAAAATAAATTTTAAAATTCTAAATTTATATTTACACCCCCCTTTTAAAATATATATATATATTTTTTTTTTTAAAACCCTAAACAAGATTTCTTCGACCTTATGTCATACATAAGTTTTCTTCAACTAAACAGTTTTTCTTCGACCTTGTGTCAACTAACAAATTTTCTTCAGCCTTTTGCCAATTTAATATTTTTGTACTTCAATCATTGTCACTAATTTCTTGGATTTCGTTTTCTTCTTCACTACTATCATATATGTCAATAACAGGTGGAATTACTAAGTAAGTCCACTCAGGAGACTTGTATTTTTGGTTTGGTCTTATTATTCTCTTCCCTTTTCTCGATATCACTTCAATTTTTCTTCCAACTCCAACTTCTTTTCCGGGACTCTTTTGACTACTTATTTCTTCAACTTGTTCTTTTGGCTTTTTGATCAATCTGACTCTCAATCTTCCACCTGGCCAGTAGTCTGCTTTTCTCACGTACTTCTTCTTTGGTTCAGAATTATTTGATTCTGACTTCCAAGTCCTTTTCTTTCTGTTTTCACTTTCACCTTCCACGTCACTTTCTTCAGTTTCGTAGTCTGAAATTTCAATTGACTGAGGAACTTCTCTATTCGGCAATTTCACTCCTTCAGGAACTTCACTTTGTCTTCCATCACTGGTACTCGGTAATTCGTCTTCCTCCTCTTCCTCAATTACCCCCAACTTCCCAGATTTCGGATTTCTGTTCCTTACTTCAGAGTTTGTTCTCTGCCTTTCGATACTCTCCTGGTCTGAAACTTCTTTTTGTTCTGCTTCTTTGTCTTCAATGTAGACAACCGAATCCTCAGTTATCTTTCCTTTTAACAGATTCTCTTCACCTTCAGAATCTATTTCAATTATTTCCAAGTCTTTTCTTGTCAAATTTCCATTCACTGGCACAGTTTCCAGATGTCGACTTTCTTGTCGATCTTCAGAATCTGGAATTATTTCACCTTCTGTTTCGCCTTCTGCCTCAGAATCAGAATCGTCTGTGGTATCACTTTCAACATCAGAACTCTCAGGAGTTGGTACTGGAATAGTATGACTAGGATGAATCCAACGTTTCAATCCTCTGCACTTTACAGCATTAGTAGTGATCAAAATTATCTGCCTAGGTTTCTGCCATCTAGGAGCTAGACAATTCCTTCTCCGATGTACTTTCGTTCTGATCCAATCGCCAGGTCTCAGATCATGTGTCAAAACCTTTTCATCTGATTGAGCTTCAGTTCCCACCTGATTAGACACAGAAGTTACCATATCAGATAACCTTTTACAGTAATCCAAAATTGCACTGTCATTTATGCTCAACAGTTTACCTACAGGTACAAAAGCTTGCCTCATAACTCTTCCCATTAAAATTTCATGAGGACTCAAACCTGTCTTTTTATCTGGTGTACTTCTTAATGACATCAAAACAAGTGGAAGAGCATCAGTCCATTTTATACCTGTTTCAAGACACATTTTTCCAATTCTGTTTTTAATTGTTCCATTTATTTGTTCAACTACTCCTGATGCCTCTGGTCTGTATGCACAGTGTATTTTCTGCTCAATGCTCAAAGCTTCGCAAATTAACTTCATCAGTTTGTTATCAAAATGGCTTCCTCCATCACTCTCAATAGTGACTGGAAAACCGTACCTTGGGATGATTTCTCTTAGCATTAGTTTTGCCACTGTAATTGAATCACAATGTCGTGTAGGGAAAGCCTCTACCCATCTTGAAAATAAGCAAACAATTACAAGTACATATTTCAAACAATTGTGTAAGGGCATTTCAATGAAATCCATTTGTAATCTGGTAAAGGGACCACCCTCTCGACCAATTATTCCTGTCCCCACCACTGATTTTCTGTTTGGATTCATTTGTTGGCATGACAAACACCTTTGACAAAAAGATTCAGCAATAGTTCTAAACTTGGTATTGAACCATGTTTCTCTGAAAAGTCTAACCATAGAATCTCTTCCCAGATGTGCTGGACCATGATATAATCTGGCCATGTCAGCAATCAAGCAATTTGGTAAGACTACTCTGCCATCTTTGTAAACCCATACTCCATCTTCTTCACGTGGTCTACAATCTGATCTTAACCACAAGTCTTTTTCTTCATCTTCTGCTTCATTTTGTAAATCTCTAATCTCATGCCATGTTTCTACAACAGTTGTTAGCATTAATGAATTTGAATCAGTTTCTTTACTCCTCTCCCGATTGTATGAATAATTTTTCCTTGCGCAGTATTTAGCTGTTTCATCTGCGAAGGCATTTCCCTTGGAAATATAATCAGTTCCTCTAGTGTGCGCTGCACACTTAACAATGGCGATTTCTTTTGGCAATTGTATTGCTTCAATTAATCTCCTAATGAAAACTGCATTTTTAATTGGTGATCCTGCTGATGTCATGTATCCTCTCTGTGACCAGAGTTGTCCATAATCATGCACAACTCCGTACCCATACTGACTATCAGTAATGATGGTAACTCTTATATCCTTTGATATTTCACATGCACGAATTAAAGCAATCAATTCAGCCACTTGTGCTGAACGAACTCCTTCAAGACATGATGCTTCTTCAACATCTACGACTGTACAAACTGAATATGAAGCTTTTAAGACACCTCCTTCGGATCTTAAGCATGACCCATCTACAAAGTAGACAAAATCCGATTCAGACAAAGGTCTGTCTTTGATGTCTTTTCTTGGTTTAGTGCAGAATTCCATGACATCTAAACATTCATGTTCTGTTTCAATGTCATCAACAATTTCAGAATCAGGCAGTAATGTAGAAGGATTCAGATTTAAACATCTTGAAATCGAAACATTATCTGCTCCCAGTATGATTTTCTCATACTTTGTCAATCTGCTACTTGTTAAATGTTGAGTCTTACCTCTTGTCAGTAATATTTCAACTGAATGAGGCACAAAAACTTTCACAGGAAATCCCATAATGATCCCCTCACTTTGTTCGAGGCTGATACTTGTAGCTGCAACTGCTTTCAAACAACCTGGTAATGCTTTTGCAATTGGATCAAGAACTGCAGAGAAGTATGCAATAGGTTTCTTTAGATTTCCATGTCTTTGAATTAACACAGATAATGCACATCCTTCTCTCTCACTGCAATACAGTTCAAAATCTTTTTCATAATTTGGCATACCTAAAGCAGGAGCTTGGCATAAGCTCTTTTTCAGGTTCTCAAAAGAGTCCATCTCAGCATCATTGAGAATAATTGGATCTTTTACATCTGACTTTGTCAGTCTTTGTAGTGGTTTTGCAATTACTGAAAATCCACTTATCCATTGTCGACAGTAACCAACCATTCCCAAGAACATTCTGACCTGTCTTTGTGTTCTTGGTGGTAACATTGCTTGAATCATTTTTATTCTCTCTATTGTTACTTGTCTTTTTCCCTTTGCAATTCTGTGACCAAGATATTTTACTTCTTGTTTGCAAAACTGTAGTTTTGCTGGGGACACTTTATGTCCTTCTTCTGCAAGGCGATTTAACAGAATTATTGTGTCTGTTACACAATTTTCTCTTGTCTTTGCAGCTATTAACAAATCATCAATATACTGCACTAGCGTAGATCTACCAGGTAAGTCTAGATCTTCTAATGATCTTTTTAACAGTTCGTTAAAAATTGAAGGACTTTCTGTATAGCCCTGAGGGATTCTTGACCATCCGAGGGTCTTACCTTGGAATCTGAAAGCAAAGATTTCATAACTGTCTGGATGTAAGGGAACAGTAAAGAATGCATTGCAAAGGTCAATGACTGTATACCATTCAGCATCATGTGGAATCTGAAATAGAATTACTGCTGGATTTGGAACCACAGGACAACATGGAACGACAATTTGATTAACCTTTCTCAAATCTTGTACGATTCTAAATGTTCCGTTAGACTTTTTAACTCCCATAATTGGTGAATTACAAGAGCTACTCTCCATTTCTTTTAATACACCTTGCTTGATTAATTTTTCAATTATAGGTGTAATACCTTCAATTGTTTCTGTTTTCATTTTATATTGTGGAGTGTTTGGAAATTCTATTCCCTGTTTCAATGTAATTTTAACTGGATCTACGTTTTTCATTAGACCCATCTCGTTTCCAGTAAAATCCCATATTTCAGATTTCACTGTTTCTTTGAGTTCTTCAGGTAAATCTTTTTCTTCAAATGCAGGAAACAATTTTGTTTCTTCTGCTTCCATCATCATCATTGTCATTCTGTATAAACCATCTTCCTCCATTGTTTGTAATTCAACTCCATCAGGAGAACAATATATTCTACAATTCATTTTACATAGGATGTCTCTGCCCAATAGATTTACTGGACTACTATTACAAACCACAAATCTGTGTTTATCTCTGTAGTTTCCAATTTCAACTGGTACTGGATCAGTTAAGTCAGTTTTAATTTGTTGATTACTTACTCCGACAACTTGGATGGTATCCCCAGAGAGAGGTAGGTTTTCAATTTCCACTGATCTAACAGTAGAACGGGTAGCACCAGTGTCCACTAGAAAAGTGATGTCTACATCATTAACTTTCCCGTTTACAAAAGGACCAGACTGGTCAACCTCAAGAGTGGCTCCAACAACACACTCTTCCTCCTCTCTCGGGCACCGTCAACAATAATCATCAGAATCGCTATCTTGACTTTCTGCTAATAAAAATTGTTGTGAAGCATTTTGCATTTGAACCCTTTGCTGCTTTTGCTGTTTTTGTGGTTTTATTACCTGTTCACTTCCCTGAAATCCCACGTTTGGATTATATTTTTGAACTCCCCCACAATTCGGAAAAGGTGGTTGTGGCAATTGGTCTTGACGATTATTCACCTGTTGTTGTTGCTGTTGCTGTAACTGTCGCTGAATATTAAATTCGTTTAACCCCTGTTGCATCTGTAGCTGTCGCTGCAGGTCAACACCATTCTGCATCTGTGGATTCAATAAGGGATTCTTTAAGTTTTTAGGAGGATGAGGACACTCGTCTCTCCAATGTCCAATTTCGCCACAATTAAAACAAGGTAATCTTTGTTTCAACTCCTCAATCTTTGGGCTAAATTTCTTTGGGAAATTATTATTTTTAAACTTTCCTTGTATCTGGTTTGTATTTCCAGTTTGAACAAAATTAGTATTCTTATTTCCCATGCTGGCAATCTGTTGCTCAGCCACCTTTACCTGAGCCCACATGGCTTTCTCTTTCAGCTTCTTCTGTTTTACTTCTATTTCATCACTGCAATACTTTGCTTTTCTTAGAATATCATCTACAGATAGTGATTGCCATCCGACAATACTATTTCTGATCATTTCTCCAATTTCAGGTTTTAGTCCATAAACAAATCTATAGACAAAATGGCTCATGTCTTTTTCATCTAATTTTTCATAACCACTGTATTGTTTAAAAATTAACAGTAGTCTTTCATAAAAAGAATGAACTGATTCTTTTGTTTCTTGTTCCGTCCTTTCTATTTTAACCCAATCGACTTCTTTGGGTGGAATTTTGTTTTTCATCCAAACAATTACTTTTTCATAAAAATCCATTACAAGTGGATTTGGAGCACCTGTTTCTTTAATTCGCTCAGGTTCTGTTTTTGGCCAACTAATCGATATCTTGCATTCTGTCCAAAGATCAGATGGAACGACAATATCAAAAAACCCATCTAAATCAATCCACAGAACTTTTGACACTTTGATAAATCTATCAACTTGCCTGTACCATTCAACTGGTTTTTCCCTCAATTTTGGAAAGTCATTTGTAAATAACAGAATGTCCTGTCTCGACCAAGGGACATGAACATATCCTCCACCTGCAATTTCTCTCATTGGAAATTGTTTTGACAATTTTTCCAATCTTTCATCTTCCTTCTTTTTCGTCCATTTTACTCTCCATTTGTTCAGTTCTCCTAGCTTTTTGATATAGACAATCAAATCTTTAATATGAACTATTCTTCCCATTGAGTTTAAACTCTCAATGTCACTTTCTGAAAAGTCTAATCTGTAATGTTTCGCAAAATTCTTTTGTTTACTCACATCGATTTCAAGTTCTGCTGCTAGATCCTCTAGTTGATCATATTTGTTTTTCGTTTTCCACTGAATGCTTTTGCAAATGAACAGTAGTTCATCATCTCGATAGTAATTTAAACTATCTGGACCAATTGTTCCAATTATTAATTCTTCGATATTCGCTTTTAATTTGGCCACATCTAGTTTTGGTGTGGTTACCCTGACTTCAGGACTCCCTATATCTGATATAGCACCCATTGGTGTTTTTGGAGATAAATCCTCATTAAAGGTTAAATCAGGCATTCTCGATTTAGAAGAGTTTATTTCAGATAAATCTGAATAAAATTTTTCAGCAGCCTTTTGAATTTCTGTATTTAAAGGAATAGTTAACCCAGTTTTGTTTGTTTCTCTTTGATCAAATACGGGCTGAACAGGACCAATTGTTACTGGAACTGTCACAGCTTCCATGCCTTTTGTCATTCTTTTTATTAATTCTTCTTTTGATCTTATATATTCATTATAATCAACATCTTCAACATTTCTTGCCTCTCTTGTATAATCTTTTGGAGGTTCTCTTGCTCTTGGAGCCATTGTAAAATGTCTACCTTCATTTCGAGCATTCTCGAATTCTGGTCTTCTAGGAGTTTCAATGATTTCACAATTATTAGGATAAAGTTTAGGAGCTTCATTAATTGGAGGTGCACTCGGTGAAGTTTCAGTAGAAACCACCGGAGTAGACCATGATCTAGGAGGTCTCAAAGGCTGATTCTTTCTAGCAGTTGTATATATTTCTTCCATAACTGCATCCTCAGATTCACTTTCCATAGATTTCCCTGTAGGAGTACCCATTACCATTTCATGAATTAAATACAATCCTTCACTCATGTTTCCCTGTCTCCACATTCGCAATCTATCTTCATGAGTTTCTCTTCTCCAAGGTGGATTTTTAGAAGGTCTTTTAATCCCACTAGCTTCTCTTTGTAACTGATACATCTCGTCTTCCCACTCAACTAAAGCTTCAAATTGAGTTGGTCTCGGTTTCGGAACAAGAGCATTCATTTTCTCTCGTAAATTTCTTAAGACTTTTACATTAAATGAACCATCATCAGGCCAAGTTAAAACACCGTCGTTTTTAGTATAGCGTTTCCAACTATCGAACCATAAGACAGTATGATATCCATATTCACCTTCCATATACGCTGCAGGTGTTTTATACTTATGAAGTAGTTTACCACCTCGCGTTTCGATTTTCTTGTCAGGTGAAAATAAATTCTTAAACTTCTGAAATAATGTTGGCTTTTTCTCAACATGTTTAAAATGATAACTCATTTTTAGGAGTTAAATCTAATTCACAAAATCGTTCGTAAAATATTTCCGGGATGTTCCGTAAAACAACCAATCCGTGCGCGAAACACACTAACAAGCCAATGACAGTTGAGCTACGTCACTTTTCTGCTCAACCAATAAATTTGGAGTTTTTCCGAAGGACCAATCAGCTCACAGGCCGTCAGAGACTCAAGAGCCAATCAGAATATAGCTTGTGACGTAGGTCACTCAATCCCAGCGCGGCTCTGTGACGTACACAGCAGCTGCGGTTTCTCGTTTCTCACTACTGGCGCTTACCCCTCCTTCACAAAATCTTTTCACAGCGCCATTTTAAGAACACTTTTCAGTGTAAATTAATTCTTAACAATGACTATAAAGAAAACATCTGTTCGTTTCACTATTTAGGATAGTTTACATACATTCAAGTATCCACACTTCGGAATAGACGGCGCTATTCACACTAAGGATAATATTCAATTGTCAGTAGAGTAACCCTTACCCCACCCTTCTAACACGTATAATTATGAACTCGCTTTGCTCTGAACCCACCGCGAAGTGAAAGTTCTAAGAGTTCCACTTGAACATAAAATACAATTCAAACTCGCACTTTCACACTGAAATTTCCCTAATTTCAAACACACATGAAATCCGTACAGGACTCTCACCTGTTTATAGAAATCATGCACCGTTAGCAAAATAACGACGTTATCCGTACAGGGCTCTCACCTGTTTATAGATATGAAACATGTACCCGTAGAGGACTCTAACCTGTTTATAGATAATCATGCACCGACGCTAATTTACCCTTCACTCAAGCTCGGATATAACTAATACTCTCATCACAGTGAGTTTTATGGAAGGCGCTTTGTCCCTATTCTCATGCTGCTTTAATTTCTTAGAAAACCCTCACTTTACAAGATTCAGACCTAGCCCTAAAACTGTGCTGCTCGGCGACAACACTATGGTACACGGCGATACCTCTTGTGATACTCGGCGATATCACTACAAACAGAACAGATGGCTTGCGTGACTAATTTCTCGCCACACAATCTATACCGGTATAGCTTACAGATAGCACGAAAAACGAACTCAACATGTGTTAAAACATCGATCCTATTTCCATACCATAATATTTTAGTAACCCTTAGCAACCACCATATTACCTTGGTTACTCTTAGCAACCATCAATTTCTGCTACCAGAGAATTGATCCAGCGGCCTATAGAAAATATATCATAAACAACGCTACCCAACTTCATAACCTATAAACAAAATTCTATACTAAATATGGACCCATTTATAAATCCTGACATATTTTGGGCCTACTGAATCAGGTGGTCAGATTAAATCTATATACATATTATCTACAAACTATATACATTTTATACATCTGCGAAAGGAATATTGTCATTAGAATAAAACCTAATCATTTAAACGACCACCATTGGCGACGTGATCTAGCTAATAGTAACCTACACTCCTGAATAACCAAGACCAGCTTGTTTGTCAAAAGTAAGATTTTATTTACTAAATTATGGTATATAAGTTGATAGTTTTATAAATGAATTTTATTAGCAATAAAGCAAGCATGATTGTAAAGAAATATGAGAAAATACAATTTAAGCAAGTAAATCAAATTTAAAGTGAATATATAAAGTTTAGCATTTCTAAAACCTAATTCCCTAACTGAGCTAAATAGATAGAAATTAAAGTAAAGTTCTTTGAGGATTCTTACGTGCTCCACGCAAAGTCCGTCAGCACTTCACCCTCATCGGAAAGTCAGAAAGCAGCAGCCAGCCCATCCCTAGGGGCATGACTTTTTATACCTTTCTACGCTAACTAAACTACGCAAAGGAAAGTTTTCAGAAATCTTCGACGTCCCATTGGCTGAGAGTGACAAGTGACATGTCACCCACTTTTCAAAAGTTCTATTAAATCACTTTTCTTAGAGACCATTGTCTCTTCCACGTGAAACCAGAAGCTTCCTGAGTTTGCAACAAATGTTCAAATTTTTTCTCACTACGTCCAAGCAACTTCCGCGGATGCCAAGTTAAGGCTGACAAAATGTTCATTTTCGACCTTGGCCATGTCCGACAGAATGATGACAGCACATCAGTTTTTGCTTTGTGAATGCAGCTTTGATAATCGCTTTAATTCAGAATGGGCGTCTCGTGACTTTTGCAGAATTACAAGTCAGCTCTTTTCTGCGACTCAAATGACTAGGCCCAAAAGCAGACAACTTAAACTTTCTAGTATAAAACAAACACAAGAAAAGTATTAATGTAAGAAATAATGTAGATTCTGTATCCAACCCAAGATTTACTAATTAATTAACCCACCCGATTAATCAAAATGTTATCTAGCCAATGCAAACAAATAAAGCAGCGTTTATATCTACCAGTCTCCGTTATTCCATGAGACTTATATGCACCTAGAATAGTAGAAATGACATCACACAGACAAGGAAAAGCAAAACAAGCACATGCTTCTTTTTAAGTTTGCATCAGTTAGTAATGACAAAAACGAAAACAATAAATTATTTTATTATTTTGCACGAACAAAAAGATGCAACAATTATGCACGTTTATGAGCACACATGTTAGTCCCCCCATGTGTAAAGTTTAATCTAAGTTGTATTAGCACGACATATCACAAATCATTAATATTATTATTCATGTTATGGAAATGTGACTTCACGAGATTAAACAAAATTTTGTTTTCTATCTCGCTCCATCAACTGCCATCAACCTCAAATCACCAAACACCTGGAGAAGAACAACCCACCAGACCCCTCACAATCAAGTTTTAGAACCAACCACAGCACCAAGACAGCTCTGATCGCTGCAACAGATGACATCTAGACCCTACTATACAGAGGTGAATCAGCCATCTTGATTCTACTTGACCTCTTCATAGCTTTCAACACATTCTCCCACCACACACTCATCGAACAATTAAAACAGGTTGATATCCCAGGTGACATGCTCAGATGGATGGCATCCTTCCTAGCAGGACGCACCCAGTAAGTCTGACTACTTCCCTTTACATTGTCAGTCAAGCACAACATATGAGGCGTTCCCCAAACACTCATTCCTCAACCCAGCAGCCCAAGACTTTTTCATTGTTTCCATGGCAACACTCCCAGATATTATCAGATCGTACAGCATCAACATCATCTCCTGCAATGACAACATTCAGCTCATCCTATCACTCTCAGGTGACCCCCACCACGACGAAGGCTAACTTCCACACCTGTATAACAAGAGTCTCAGCCTGGATGAGAGAAAACTGCCTCAAGCTCAAAGACAAGACAGAAGTCCTCATCTTGGCAAACACACAGCCTTCTGGGATGACTCCTGGGTTCCTTCAGAACTTTGACCCACTCCAACTCCAAAACACAATGCCCCCAACCTCAGCATCAGCTTCAACAGTGAAGAATCCATGAAATGCCAAGGCAACGCCTTCTCCTCAGCCTACTTCCACATGCTCCACAAGATTTTCAAGTGCCTACCCATCAGCACCAGGAAGATGGTAACAGACTCTCACCATCAGCTGGCCAGACTGTAGTAACACACTCTTTGCAGGCATAGCCTCCAACCTCATGCATAGACTTCACTCGATCCAGAAGAAAGCAGCCAGTCTGATACTCAACCTGCCCAAGAGAACCCACATCAGCCATCTCTTGAAGGACCTCCACTGGCTTCCAGTTCAGAAGAGACACCACTTCAAGCTCCTGACCCATGCATACAAAGCCCTCAATGGCCAAGTACCCACCTACATAACCTACTGTCTGCGCTTCCACTGACCACCAAGGAACCTCTCTTCTACACACCTCACCCTTGCAGAGATCCCGTGCATACGCTGCAGCCACACCGGAGGAAGATTCTTCTCCCACCTCACTGCTAAAACCTGTACAAACCTTACCCTCCACCTCCGCATGGCACCATTGCTCACCAACTTCAGGAAGGGGCTCACGACTTTTTGAATGACCCTGGCAGCAAGTGCTTGGATACCTTCATGAGTGACAATCAGTCCTATACAAATACTACTAGGTTGATTAAACTTTGTGCCACTCTGTCAATCCAGTACAGAGAAAATCACACCTATTTGTAACTTCCCAGCATATACTAGGTGACATACTGTCTCTCACATTCGAAAACAGCCTGCATCCTACAGTGCAGATACATGACATCCTGTCATAATCCAAGCCAGGCTAGTTATTCTCCATAATATAATAATTATTCAAGATGGAGCAGGGATTATCTATAAAGCAAACACTGAGCTTTTACTGTCCAAAACAGAGGAGAGAGGCCCACATAATCAGGTCACCTTCCAAAATAAATAGCGACAGAGTCAGTTAACTTCCAGCTTTCACCATAGAAATCATACAGATAAAGTGTTACCTCTCAAAGAGTGCATAATCTATACCTTTACCAGATACCCCCAACTTTCAAGCTGCAGGTAACCTCCAAACCTACCTCACTAAGACACAGCAAATAACTCCTTTCAACTCAAACTTCAGCAAGTAGCAGACATCTCATACATCATCAATGAACATGCGAAAGCTCCCCAGGAATTATTTTGCTTCCAAAAGTGAAGGTTGTGAGAAGTTGGCCTGGAATGTGATGTCCACTGGTTTAAGTGGGCACCTTGCTCCAAACCAAACAACCCATATGGTGATTTAAGAGGTCAAAGATAACATCAGAAAGCTATGCAAGTGGTAGCTGTCTAGAGCAGCCTTCAGGCTTAGTCTTGAAGGAATGTTAAGCAGCTTGTTTTACCAGAATGCAACCTTAATATATGGGTTAAATTAAAGTAGAACCACACAGTAGTTATAAACATATATATTTATTATTATAACACACCTTAAATAACTCACAGTATCTTCTACATGCAGATAAACACAAAGCACACAATACTATAGCACAGAAATAATCGTAAGTAGCACCAATACACAGCTTCAGGGGGAGACCAAACCATATACTAAAATAGTGGTAGAAGAACCATGACACGACTCAAGACAGTATCTAGTGGATATAGAACCACTGGGACCCCAAGGAACCACCCAAGGTGAGTAAGTAGGGACCCCACGGATGGCGGGCGTAGTGTGAGAACGCAACCATGTGCTGCATACAATTCAATGGGTGAGTGGCGGTTGCAATTTTAAAGTATAAAGACCCTTCTCAGTGGATTACGAAGAAACCCCTTTGGAACATAGAAGTTTGGAGAGCCACCCACCTGTGGCTACCAAAGTACAAGATATACCTATCCCAGGGAAGCCAGGTGCATAGGGCTTAATTAGAATCGGAAACCACTATTATTCTCAATGGGAGTCTTCAAAGAAATGCCACTGCTGGAAATAAGAATAGTATTCGGAGGAGCCCACAGGTGTATTCTTGATGAGAGGAACCTGAAAGCAGAGGGCACAGAGTCTGGGTCACTCATGAGTGGCCAGGGGCTCAGTAGACGAATGCCCACCGATGTCAGGTGTTTCAGGAGTGTAGAAAGAGACCTTGACTCCACGGCTACAGGTACCAGGAGAAGTAAAGGATGACCAGGAGCCAGATACAAGCTGTCCCATGAAGGATATTGAGTGCTGAGGTGTCCGGTGGGAGCACCAACCAGCCTTGGTAGTGGCAACCCACAAAGAAGGTCAAAGAAGGTTTTGGTTTGGCCCAGCAAGGACCAGAGGACTCACCACAACAATTAGAGACAGAACAGGCCTGTAGCAACTAGGGGAGCCCAAGAAAAGAAGTGTTGTCCCTCAAGTGGACCCGAAGGCACAGGAGTCGGTAGGGGCCCTCTAGTAGTTTTTCAAGTCACAGGTTGCAGGTCACAGAGTGAGAGGAGTTCGGAGTCCTTTTTATAAAATGTGCACAGAGGTTGGGGCTATTGATAGCCCAATGCACTTAGATGGAGAACACCAACAAGCTTATAAACTTGCAAAAGTATGTGGTGCAGAGGAGTTCAGGTTATGCGGTCCCCGCGAGGGATATGTGTCTCAAACTCAGTGAGAGGGCAGAGCAACCTCAAGAAATGTGGGAACCCACCTTCTGTGTTGCTGGAGCCTTCAGAGTCCACAGGAGTTAATGATCAGCTGACCAGTCAGTTGCATTATTGTGCCTGCAAATTCAGGGAAGTGACTGATTCACCCCAAGGGAGATACTTCAGTTGTCCTTGATGCTCCACAGGTCCTGCACAGAGCCTGTATGGTGCACGGGCACAGACAGGGCTTTGGACAGAGAGGGAGATGAAGTTGGGCCCAGTCGAAGTCCAGCTTAGCCCAGGGTCTCCAGACATTCGAAGATCCGTGGTTTCTTGATCAGAATCTTGTCCAAGTCAAATCTAGGGTCCTACAGCCAGGAACGCTCTTTTGTACCAACAGGAGAGGGTTGGACTGATTCAGGGGACCCTCCCAAGGGAGAGTCAGGACAGTATGGAGGTTACTCCCATGTCCTTTGTCCTTTGTCCAGTCTCACGCCAGAGCGGGAGCCAATGGCTCCCAGGACTGGTTTGAACTGGACAATGCACAGGGGCACCAACTGTGCCCTTGTGCAGACTTTCAGGCACTTTGGAACTGCACCCACCCAGCTCCAATACAAAAAACCCTGTATCCTGTCTGGGAGGTGGTCACACCTCCCTGTGACAGGATGCCTATTGTGCTGCCTTCCTCTGCTTGAGCTTGGCTCAGCAGCAGGAGGGCATAAATATATCTCTGGTCGGCAGCAACCATTTTGTGCGGTCCAGGTCGAGAAGGATGGTACAAGGAAGACCAGGGCCCCACGAAGCTTGCTTTTGAGGGGTGGAATCATACATCCCACACTGCTTACCAGTGAGGAGGTATGATTCCAAGGTATTTGACATGGTTTGTTGAAGACGTTTTCGAGATAACATTTTAAACGAGCATATAATGCACCTCTACCTATATGTCGGGCTACATCACCGACAACCCGGGAGAATGGTCTGCCTTCAGGATTGTCAAGGCCTGCTATAGGGGTGACTTATAAGTTTTAAGAGTAGTGACCTATAGATATAGTAAACCTATATCTAAAGTTAGTGGTGCATGCACCATTTTACACAGGCTGCAATGGTAGACCTGTAGTTCCATTTTGCATGGCCTCTCAAGGACAGAAAAATACATGCTTAAGCCCATGGTAGGCATATGTGGTACCTATGCCCTGGGAACATATGTCCCATTTACTACGAACTGACAAGGGAACCCCATTACTCAATCTGGAGTATACCTAAGTATATGACATAACATATTAGACAGAAAGCAGATAGACTGGGGTCCTGATTAGCAGGATCCCAGTCAGACTAGTCAAAAAACAGCAAAACACGAGGCAAAAAGTGGGGGTAACTATGCAGTCAGATCCTAACTCCTACAAAGGTCAACAATGTCAAATAGCAATAATCACAAAAATAATTCTGTTAGATTGTTCATCAGTCCTAGCTTGCTTACTAGAGAAAGCAATGAGTTAGACCAATTTTGTGATGCCTAATATAAACACAGCTGGCAGGATATACGCAACTTTTGTAATTGTATTTGCACTGACAGACTCTTTATGTGACATTCATTATAACTGGCTAATCAGCAGCTGACACCTTTGAGAGTCTCAATATAACTAATGGAAACAGAAATGCATAACCACTTATGAGCTGGACAAATGCGGTCTTTACCACTAGTCACAAACTTTACTGTGATCATTGTGACCCCCTCAACTCATGGAACTCATGGTCCTAATCACTCACACTAAAACACGTAGCAGATTATTTCAGATGTTGCTGAATAAAATGCAAACATTTTTTGTCACTTTATTTAACATATAAATAAGAGAAAATCTAACTACCAAATTGTAATGAACTGTTAGTTCTAATCACATCGTCTTAATGAATCACTCTTCTTATTTTTTCCTATTTTTCACTCTTCTAATAATGGGAGCAATTCCTCCCCTCTGCACGCTCTATGTATTGCTGTGATGACAACTCCAGAAGCAACAAATGTAGATTGGGACTTTTAAAGAAGATTTTTTTTTCGCACACAAGGGCTCTGCCAAAAAAACTGATATAGATAGCCTAACCTTTCATGATTAGAAATACAGCAAATAACAAGAAGTTCCACAAATGAACATAGAGTGAATACATTTATTTTATAGTTTGGGATGCATAACCAGAGTAACAATGATTGTGGGACATTCAAACAAGACAATATAAAGAAAAAGAAATCTGTTCCCCTAGTTCAAATATTGTTGATAATCATTTTGTAAAGGAGCTATTTCTTGTTTTAGATGTGGAGAAGTGTAGAGAGCTTTGCCAGGATTAGGAGCAAAAGTGATCCTTGCTTCAAAGCCTTGTTGCCAAAACGTCTTCAAACACCTTTGCTGATTTCCACAATCACAACATCTCCAGCTCTGTGTGACAGAGCCTTAGGGTACTGTTTCTTGTTCTTTGCACTGGTGCAGCCACGGTATGCAACAGGAGGTGACCCTGTGAAGAAAAGATGCTGAGCTCACAATCATGCATTTAAAGTTGCAATTATATAGCACTTACTACCCCAGACGAGGCGTTAAAGCATGTGTGGAGTTCAAGCACTGAGCTGGATATGAGACACCCATAAACAGATAACATGGGTCCTTGTGTCCCAAACTTTACTGCTGGCATTGCAGGAAGGTAGAGTAGCTATTGGAATTCTGATTCCCTGAAATGCCTGTCCAACAATTAGTGGGTGATGAAGTCAAGATCACTACTAGGACTATCTGGGAGAAGGAAACTATAGAACCATAGGCAGTGACATGCCCTACTACACACCCAAAAACAACAGTTGATGGACAGAATGCAGAACAATGTAATACATTCACCCCAGTACAGAGATCTGGGCCTAAATCCATATTTTTTTGCTCACCATGCCATTCCAGTTCGAACTTAGCCATATGTAAAGCAGTCTTGACCCTATACCCCATGGAAACAGTCCAGCCGAAACTGCCAAGCCAGGTCCTCCCTGGACTAGAAAAAGCATCCTAGGACCGGTTTCGGGCTTTCAGCCCTGATCAGCCAGGATAGCTTAATTCCAGTGGCATGGAGAGCACAGGACTCACGGCTGAGCATATCCGTCCCACTCGGGGTGACATATGTAAAAACAACAGTTGATAGACAGAATGCAGAACAATGTCATACATTCACACCAACATAGAGATCTGGGCCTAAATCCATCGTTTTTTTGCTCACCATGCCATTCCAGGTTGAATCTATACATATGCAAATCTGTCTTCACCATGAGCCCCATGAGAACAGTCCAGCCTGAAATGCCAATCCAGGCCCTCCCTGGACTGGAAACAAACATACTAGGACCGGTTTCGGGCTTTCAGCCCTCATCAGCCAGGATAGCTTGATTCCAGGGACATGCAGAGCACGGGATTCACGTCTGAGCATACCCGTCCCTCTCAGGGTGACAAATGCAAAAACAACAGATGATGGACAGAATGCAGAAAAATTTCATACATTCACCACAGTACAGAGATCTGGGCAGAAATCTATCGTTTCTTTGCTCACCATGCCATTCCAGTTTGAACCTAGCAATATGTTATGTTATGTTATGTTATGTTATGTTATGTTAACTAAATTTATAAAGCGCATGGCTACCCCAGCACCGGGGTGTCCCAGTGCTTGTAAAACGAGCATCAAAGATAGAGAGGAAGCTAGGAAGACGGACAACCCGCAAAGACCAGTACAGGCGTAGTGGGGCTAGAAAATGCCCCAGCTAGATGGAAGCAAACAGCCAGGTTTTAATCTGTTTTCTGAAGGCCAGGTGGTCTTGGGTGCATTGGGCCGCATATAGGGATAGAGTGCCAAAGGAGAGGGGCTAGAGACCTGAAAGAGTGCCCACCAGCTCTGCTCCTGCGCACCCTGGGAGTGCAGGCCAGGTGCAAATCAGCGGAGCGCAGAGCCCGTGTGGGTACATAAAATGATCATAGGCCCTGCAGAATCTGGGGGCCTTGGCTAAACAAGATCTTGTGAAGGATGCAGAGAGATTTAAAGTGGATTCTCTGTTCCATCGGGAGCCAGTGTAAGCGTCGCAAGAGATGGGAGGTGTGACAGTATTTCGGGAGGGCAGAGTACGGGCAGCAGCGTTCTGGGCTCGTTGTAATCTCTTCGTGACCATTTTAGTGGTACCCAGTAGAAGTCCGTTACAGTAGTCCAGACGAGACAAGACTACTGATTGAATGATCATCTGACGGATGGGGGCAGCAAAGAATCCTAGGATGGGTTTCAGCCCACGTAAGTGGCCAAAGCAGGTGCCTGCCACTTTTTTGGCATGCAGTTCAAAGGACAGGGAATTATCCATTAGGACACCTAGATTTTTTACTGAGATCTTTGGTTGGGGGGGAGGGCCCAACTCAGCGGGCCACCATTGGTGGTTCCAATTGTGCAAGTCTCTCCCAAAGAGGAGCACCTCCGTTTTAGAGGAGTTAAGTTGGAGGTAGTTGTCCGCCAGCCTATCTGAGATTGCCAGGATATCTTCATGGAATCTAAGTTTGTCTAGGCCGGGGTCTTTGGAGAAAGTAAAAACCAACTGCGTGTCGTCTGCGTAAGATAGCATCTTGATCCCCCCGGGCCTTGGCCAGAAGTGCCAGAAGGTGGATGTACACGTTAAAGTGTAGCCCTGTAGGACACCGCAGTTGAGAGGATGGATGTGGGACTAATGAGGGGGGGGCATGAATCTGGAAGGAACGTTCAGATAAAAAAGATGCAAACCAGGCAAAGGCGGTTCCACAGACCCCGATCTCCCTGAGTCGATGGAGCAGGATCACATGGGAGACCATGTCAAAGGCCGCACTCAGATCAAGCAGCACCAGAGCTGTGGTGCCGCCCTCACCCAGTACCGCCCTCAGCTGCTCAGTGACTGCCAGCAAGGCGGATTCGGTGCTATGTTTAGACCGCAACCCGTTTTGTGACTTATCCAGAATCTCATTCTCCTGTAAATTCTTGGTAAGGATGGTGTTCACATGGGATTCCATGACCTTCGCCAGGTAGGGGAGCAATGAGATGGGCCGAAAGTTCTCAGGGGTAGAAGCATCCAATGTGGACTTTTTTAGGATTGGAACGACCTTAGCGTGCTTACATGATTTGGGGAGCACCTCTGACTGGAGTGATCTATTAATCAGTACCCTCCCCTCAGTCAGGAGGCAGTCTTGGAACGTCCTGAAAATGTCAGGTTTGACAGGGTCGGCAGGAGAGCCAGATTTCACCTTGTTGGAGATGATGTCCATGTCTTTACAGGACAGGGGGGGTAGGGCTGGAAGATGGGGAGAGGAGTCTGCGATAGTGATAGGAGGCAAAGAATCTGTTGCCGCCCTATGCACATCAAGTGTAGTGTAGATGCGGTCAATTGTATTAATAAAGTACTGGGCTAGAGCTTTGCACTGCTGTTTGGAGGAGATGATATTATTGGTGGCTGCTATGGGTTTCGTAATATCATTGATGAGGTAAAATAAGGTTTTAAAGGGATTGGCGCTTGAAATGATTAGATTGGTATAATATGCGGCTTTGGCCTTTTGAATAAGCTTATGATAGGCTTTGTTCGCCCGTCTATAGAGTTGTTTGCTGAGGGGTCATACGAGCTTCTCCAGGAGCGTTCCAAGGATTTGCAATGTTGTTTTTCCTGCCTTAAAGACTCATTATACCACACGTGGGATTTTGTACGCTTAGTACAAGTCAATTTTTTGGGAATGCAGCAGTCTAATGTACTGCTAAGCCAGCTCCTATAGACCTCTTCTGCTCCCTCCAGATCATTAGGCCAAGTTGGGCAGGAGGCTTTTAGGCTGGATGCAAAGCTGGAGGTATCCAGTTTATGCCATGGTCGCTTCATAGTGGAATGCTGGAGAACTTGAAAAGGGGCGTCCGCAAGATCTAAACTTATATGAATAAGAAAATGGTCTGACCAAGCTAGCTAGGGGGGGGGGGCATGGGCAGTGACAGGCTGGATATTAGAAAATACAGGGTCCAGCTGGTGGCCAGCGAGATGGGATGGGCCCACCACTATTTGGATTAGCTGGCAGGCCTCCAAGTCCCCCAGGACATTAGCAATTTCCTGGGAGTCATGGCGGTCCAGGTGCAAATTCAGGTTGCCCAAAATGCTGAAGTTGGCTGCCTCCAAAGCAAGTGTGGATGCAGAGCATGTGAGGCCTCTCTAAAAGCGCTAGAGGTAGAGATAGATAAGAAGCCCGGAGATGGTGAATGTGTGTGATATACTGATTTTAAACTGCGCGCACTCACAATCCGGAATGTCATGGGGTGATAGGGTGCAGGAGAAGGTTGATTTAAATATCACTGCTAGACCACAGCCCTTTCCGCTAGGTCCATTCTGAGCAAGCAGGCAATAACCAGAGGGGATGGCCAGAGCAGGAATTGCCACAGAGTCGTTAGTTAGCCATGTCTCAGTTACAAAAAGTATATCTGGCGCAGAGTCCTGGAGGAGATCATAAACGTCTCTGTGGTGTTTAACTATCGACCTGCAGTTCAAACTAAAGATATTAATCTTTGAAGTTCTGGTCTGCCTAGGTGGAGGCTTGTCGGACACCTCAGCTTTAAAATCGAATACCTTTCAATGTAATGGAGGCCTGGATGGGTGCAAACTGTAATTGTGAAATACAAATGTACTAGAGGGTCTACATACATGCAAAAAAGTTAAAGAACAGGAGAACAAACTAACATCCCTCGCGTACGGTCCACCCACAGTCACCCTTCACCACGACCCTCATGGTGGTCAGGAAAGGATGCCCATCAGTCACCACATGAAACCGCCCTTCATCATTTGGGTTTGTTTTAAGACCACCACGAAGGGTACCACTCGTCTCGCATGACGAGGGCCCAGATGTTGGTACAACAAAGTAGTCAGAGACGATCAAGACATTACAAATTGTCTAGATGTGTACTGAATGCTAGGATGCCTATATTAGCACCTTGTAGACTAATGCTATGATATGAATGCAATAACTATTGACAATAGATTCATTTTAAAATCCCCTTTTTTTCACTTTCCTCAGAAATTCGTCTGAAGTGGGAAGGTGGAAAAGGATAAGGACACCTAATAGACTCAGGTGATCTTTGTATCATGTATGGTTTGTTAGCACATTTTCTTTTTCAGTAGGTTGCAGTAGCTATAAATAGAGATTTGTCCTGAAGAAAGCAAAGGCATACCATGCCAGACTTGCTAAAACATGTCGACCCCAGTACACATCTAGACAATTCGTAATGTCTTGATCGTCTCTGACTACTTTTTAATATTGGCATAGTGGGGAACAACAGAATAAAGTTATTAGTGCCCACTAATCCAATTTTAAATGCACTTTTTTCACTTTTTCTCACACACCTTGTTTTGCACTGCAAGATCAGTCCCGGTTACTTTTACATCCTCACAATGAGTTACAAGACCCCATAAGATCTGTCTGAATGAGTACAGACTTGTTCCAACATCTGGGCCCTCGTCGTGCGAGACGAGTGGTACCCTTCGTGATGGTCTTAAAAGAAACCCAAATGATGAAGGGCGGTTTCGTTTGGTTACTGATGGGCATCCTTTCCTGACCACCATAAGGGTCGTGGTGAAGGGTGACTGTGGGTGGACCATACGCAAGGGATGTTAGTTTGTTTTCCTGTTCTTGAACTTTTTTGCATGTATGTAGACCCTCTAGAACATTTGTATTTCATTGTATAGTTGGGATTTACTAGAGCTTGGCCTTTAAATTCCCGCCTAGACCCTAATCAAAGTGCTTTTGTTATTGCAAACTGTAATTGCCACATGATGAATGATTATGCGCAGCAAGCAACTCCTCCCTGGAGTAGGTATGAGCCTGAATAGGGCCAGGCGGTCTGGCACCAGGCGTCATACCGGAGAGGACGGGCGCAGACGGGCTTGCCTTTGGCGTGCCTTAGGCTGGTCCGCTGCAGGTCTGGGGTGGCATGGGGGAGAAATAGGGCTGAGAGACAAGCGCCCGCCTCCACCGGAAGTGCGTGACTCACAGAGAGGGTTGTTTGATTGGTAGGCTAAGGCCTTCACTAAACAGGCACAAGCCGCGGTGGACCGGGGCGGCGACCAGGAGAATGCGGGGGCCCGACAAGAGGATCACAGTGGGCAGCCTTTAGCAAGCGCAGGTGACAGAATCAGAAGCCCAGTGTGACGAGGATTAAAAGAAACTCAGGCGTCGCAGAGCTCAGCCAGTAAGTGCCAAATCAGATAAAGTACAAACAAAACACAGTTCAAAGTTAAAAAATGTGCAAGAACATTAGTGTAGCTAGCACTAAACCTTTATAGTGCGTCCGCTGCACGTCTGGGCCGCAATCAGTCTTGACCCTGTGCCCCATGGGAACAGTCCAACTGAAACTGCCAATACTGGTCCTCCCTGGGCTGGAAACAAGCATCGTAGGACTGGTTTTGGGCTTTCAGCCCTCATCAGCCAAGATAGCTTAATTCCATTGGCATGGAGAGCACAGGACTCACGTCTGAGCATACCCGTCCAACTCAGGGTGACAAATGCAAAAACAACAGTTGATGGACAGAATGCAGAACAATGTGATACATTCACCCCAGTACTGAGATCTGGGCCTAAATCCATCATTTGTTTGCTCACCATGCCATTCCAGGTTGAACCTAGCCATATGCAAATCTGTCTTCACCATGAGCCCCATGGGAACAGTCCAGCCTGAACTGCCAAGCCAGGTTCTCCCTGGACTGGAAACAAGCATCCTAGTACTGATTTCGTGCTTTCAGCCCTCATCAGCCAGGATAGCTTGATTCCAATGGCATCCAGAGAACGGGACTCATATCTGAGCATACCAGTCCCACTCGGGATGACAAATGCAAAAACAACAGTTGATGGACAGAATGGAGAACAATGTCATACATTCAACTAAGTACAGAGATCTGGACCTTAATCCATCGTTTTTTGCTCACCATGCCATTCTTGTTTGTACCATGCCATATGCAAATCAGTCTTGACCCTGACCCCATGGGAACAGTCCAGCCCGAACTGCCAAGCCAGGTCCTCCCTGGACTAGAAACAAGCGTCCTAGGACCAGTTTTGGGCTTTCAACCCTCATCAGCCAGGATAGCTTGATTCCAGTGGCATGGAGAGCTCGAGACTCACGTCTGAGCATACCCGTCCCATTCGGGGTGACATATGCAAAAACAACAGTTGATGGACAGAATGCAGAACAATGTCATACATTCACCCCAGTACAGAGATCTGGGCTAAAAATTCATCATTTTTTTGCTCACCATGCCAATCCAGGTTGAACCTATCTATATGCAAATGACTCTTGACCCTATGCCCCATGGGAACAGTCCAGCCTAAAATGCCAAGCCAGGTCCTCCCTGGACTGGAAACAAGCATCCTAGGACCGGTTTCAGGCTTTCAGCTCTCATCAGCCAGGATAGCTTGATTCCAGTGGCATGCAGAGCACGGGACTCACATCTGAGCATACACATCTCACTCGTGGTGACAAATGCAAAAACAACAGTTGATGGACAGAATGCAGAACAATGTCATACATTCACCCCAGTACAGAGATCTGGCCTAAAATGTCATAATTTTTTTGCTCACCATGCCAATCCAGGTTGAACCTATCTATATGCAAATGACTCTTGACACTATGCCCCATGGGAACAGTCCAGCCTACAATGCCAAGCCAGGTCCTCCCTGGACTGGAAACAAACATCCTAGGCCGATTTCAGGCTTTCAGCTCTCATCAGCCAGGATAGCTTGATTCCAGTGGCATGCAGAGCACGGGACTCACGTCTGAGCATACACATCCCACTCGGGGTGACAAATGCAAAAACAACAGTTGATGGACAGAATGCAGAACAATGTCATACATTCACCCCAGCACAGAGATCTGGGCCTAAATCCATCGTTTTTTTGCTCACCATGCCATTCCAGTTTGAACCTAGCCATTTGCAAATCAGTCTTGACACGGTGCCCCATGGGAACAGTCCAGCCCGAACTGCCAAGCCAGGTCGTCCCTGGACTGGAAACAAGCATCCTAGGACCGGTTTCAGGTGTTCAGCCCTCATCGGCCAGGATAACTTGATTCCAGTGGCATGGAGAGCACAGAACTCTCGTCTGACCATACCCTTCCCACTCCGTGTGACAAATGCAAATAAAAAAGTTGATGGACAGAATGCAGAACAATGTTATACATTCACCCCAGTACAGAGATCTGGGCCTAAATCCATCATGTTTTTGCTCACCATGCTAATTGAATTTGAACCTAGCCATATGCAAATTAGTCTTGACCCTGTGCCCCATGGGAAGAGTTCAGCCCAAACTGCCAATACAGGTCCTCCCTGGACTGGAAACAAGTATCCTAGCACCAGTTTCAGGCTTTCAGTCCTCATCAGCCAGGATAACTTGATTCCAATGGTATGGAGAGCACGGGACTCTCGTCTGAGCATACCCTACCCACTCGGTGTGACAAATGCAAATAAAACAGTTGATGGACAGAATACAGAACATTGTCATACATTCAACCAAGTACAGAGATCTGGGCCTTAATCCATCGCATTTTTGCTCACCATGCCATTCTAGTTTGAACCTAGCCATATGCCAATCAGTCTTGACCATGTGGCCCATGGGAACAGTCCAGCCCGAACTGCCAAACCAGGTCCTCCCTGGACTAGAAACAAGCATGCTAGGACTGGTTTCGGGCTTTCAGCCCTAAAAAGCCAGGATAGCTTGATTTCAGTGGCATGGAGAGCACTGGATTTACGTCTGAGCATACCAGTCCCACTCGGGGTGACATATGCAAAATACAACAGTTGATGGACAGAATACAGAACAATGTCATACATTCAACCAATTACAGAGATCTGGGCCTTAATCCATTGTATTTTTGCCCACCATGCCTTTCTAGTTTGAACCTAGCCACATGCAAATCAGTCTCGACCATGTGCCCCATGGGAACAGTCCAGCCTGAACTGCCAAGCCAGGTCCTCCCTGGACTGGAAACAAGCATGCTAGGACCGGTTTTGGGCTTTCAGCCCTCATCAGCCAGGATCGCTTCATTCCAGTGGCATGGAGAGCACTGGATTCACGACTGAGCATACCCATCCCACTCGGTGTGACATATGCAAAAACAACAGTGGATGGACAAAATGTAGAACAATGTCATACATTTACCCCAGTACAGAGATCTGGGCTAAAAATGCATCATTTTTTTGCTCAATATGCCAATCCAGGTTGTACCTATACATATGCAAATCAGTCCTAACCCTGTGCCCCATGGGAACAGTCCGGCCTGAAATGCCAAGTCAGGTCCTCCCTGAACTGGAAACAAGCATCCTAGGAACGGTTTCAGGCGTTCAGCCCTCATCAGCCAGGATAGCTTGATTCCAGTGGCATGCAGAGCAAGGGACTCACATCTGAGCATACCCATCCCACTCGGGGTGACAAATGCAAAAACAACAGTTAATGGACAGAATGCAGAACAATGTCATACATTCACCCCAGTACAGAGATCTGGGCCTAAATCCATTGTTTTTTTGCTCACCATGCCATTCCAGTTTGTACCTAGCCATATGCAAATCAGTCTTGACCTTGTGCTCCATGGGAACAGCCCAGCCCGAACTGCCAAGCCAGGTCATCCCTGGACTGGAAACAAGCATTCTAGGACCGGTTTCTGTCTTTCAGCCCTCATCAGCCAGGACAACTTGATTCCAGTGGCATGCAGAGCACGGTACTCACGTCTGAGCATACCTGTCCCACTCGGGGTAACAAATGCAAAAACAACAGTTGATGGACAGAATGCAGAACAATGTCATAAATTCACCCCAGTACAGAGATCTGGGCCTAAATCCATCGTTTTTTGCTCACCATGCCATTCCAGTTTGAACCTAGCAATATGCAAATCAGTCTTGACCCTGTGCCCATTGGGAAGAGTCCAGCCCGAACTGCCAAACCAGGTCCTCCCTGGACTGGAAACAAGCATGCTAGGACTGGTTTCGGGCTTTCAGCCCTAAAAAGCCAGGATAGCTTGATTTCAGTGGCATGGAGAGCACTGGATTTACGTCTGAGCACACCAGTCCCACTCGGGGTCACATATGCAAAAAACAACAGTTGGACAGAATACAGAACAATGTCATACATTCAACAAATTACAGAGATCTGGGCCTTAATCCATTGTATTTTTGCCCACCATGCCTTTCTAGTTTGAACCTAGCCACATGCATCAGTCTCGACCATGTGCCCCATGGGAACAGTCCAGCCCGAACTGCCAAGCCAGGTCCTCCCTGGACTGGAAACAAGCATGCTAGGACCGGTTTTGGGCTTTCAGCCCTCATCAGCCAGGATCGCTTGATTCCAGTGGCATAGAGAGCACTGGATTCACGACTGAGCATACCCATCCCACTCGGTGTGAAATATGCAAAAACAACAGTGGATGGACAAAATGCAGACCAATGTCATACATTTACCCCAGTACAGAGATCTGGGCTAAAAATGCATCGTTTTTTTGCTCAATATGCCAATCCAGGTTGTACCTATACATATGCAAATCAGTCCTAACCCTGTGCCCCATGGGAACAGTCCGGCCTGAAATGCCAAGTCAGGTCCTCCCTGAACTGGAAACAAGCATCCTAGGAACGGTTTCAGGCGTTCAGCCCTCATCAGCCAGGATAGCTTGATTCCAGTGGCATGCAGAGCAAGGGACTCACATCTGAGCATACCCATCCCACTCGGGGTGACAAATGCAAAAACAACAGTTGATGGACGGAATGCAGAACAATGTCATACATTCACCCCAGTACAGAGATCTGGGCCTAAATCCATTGTTTTTTTGCTCACCATGCCATTCCAGTTTGAACCTAGCCATATGAAAATCAGTCTTGACCTTGTGCTCCATGGGAACAGCCCAGCCCGAACTGCCAAGCCAGGTCATCCCTGGACTGGAAACAAGCATCCTAGGACCGGTTTCTGTCTTTCAGCCCTCATCAGCCAGGACAACTTGATTCCAGTGGCATGCAGAGCACGGTACTCACGTCTGAGCATACCTGTCCCACTCGGGGTAACAAATGCAAAAACAACAGTTGATGGACAGAATGCAGAACAATGTCATAAATTCACCCCAGTACAGAGATCTGGGCCTAAATCCATTGTTTTTTTGCTCACCATGCCATTCCAGTTTGTACCTAGCCATATGCAAATCAGTCTTGACCTTGTGCTCCATGGGAACAGCCCAGCCCGAACTGCCAAGCCAGGTCATCCCTGGACTGGAAACAAGCATCCTAGGACCGGTTTCTGTCTTTCAGCCCTCATCAGCCAGGACAACTTGATTCCAGTGGCATGCAGAGCACGGTACTCACGTCTGAGCATACCTGTCCCACTCGGGGTAACAAATGCAAAAACAACAGTTGATGGACAGAATGCAGAACAATGTCATAAATTCACCCCAGTACAGAGATCTGGGCCTAAATCCATCGTTTTTTGCTCACCATGCCATTCCAGTTTGAACCTAGCAATATGCAAATCAGTCTTGACCCTGTGCCCATTGGGAAGAGTCCAGCCCGAACTGCCAAACCAGGTCCTCCCTGGACTGGAAACAAGCATGCTAGGACTGGTTTCGGGCTTTCAGCCCTAAAAAGCCAGGATAGCTTGATTTCAGTGGCATGGAGAGCACTGGATTTACGTCTGAGCATACCAGTCCCACTCGGGGTGACATATGCAAAAAACAACAGTTGATGGACAGAATACAGAACAATGTCATACATTCAACAAATTACAGAGATATGGGCCTTAATCCATTGTATTTTTGCCCACCATGCCTTTCTAGTTTGAACCTAGCCACATGCATCAGTCTCGACCATGTGCCCCATGGGAACAGTCCAGCCTGAACTGCCAAGCCAGGTCCTCCCTGGACTGGAAACAAGCATGCTAGGACCGGTTTTGGGCTTTCAGCCCTCATCAGCCAGGATCGCTTGATTCCAGTGGCATGGAGAGCACTGGATTCACGACTGAGCATACCCATCCCACTCGGTGTGAAATATGCAAAAACAACAGTGGATGGACAAAATGCAGAACAATGTCATACATTTACCCCAGTACAGAGATCTGGGCTAAAAATGCATCGTTTTTTTGCTCAATATGCCAATCCAGGTTGTACCTATACATATGCAAATCAGTCCTAACCCTGTGCCCCATGGGAACAGTCCGGCCTGAAATGCCAAGTCAGGTCCTCCCTGAACTGGAAACAAGCATCCTAGGAACGGTTTCAGGCGTTCAGCCCTCATCAGCCAGGATAGCTTGATTCCAGTGGCATGCAGAGCAAGGGACTCACATCTGAGCATACCCATCCCACTCGGGGTGACAAATGCAAAAACAACAGTTGATGGACAGAATGCAGAACAATGTCATACATTCACCCCAGTACAGAGATCTGGGCCTAAATCCATTGTTTTTTTGCTCACCATGCCATTCCAGTTTGAACCTAGCCATATGAAAATCAGTCTTGACCTTGTGCTCCATGGGAACAGCCCAGCCCGAACTGCCAAGCCAGGTCATCCCTGGACTGGAAACAAGCATCCTAGGACCGGTTTCTGTCTTTCAGCCCTCATCAGCCAGGACAACTTGATTCCAGTGGCATGCAGAGCACGGTACTCACGTCTGAGCATACCTGTCCCACTCGGGGTAACAAATGCAAAAACAACAGTTGATGGACAGAATGCAGAACAATGTCATAAATTCACCCCAGTACAGAGATCTGGGCCTAAATCCATCGTTTTTTGCTCACCATGCCATTCCAGTTTGAACCTAGCAATATGCAAATCAGTCTTGACCCTGTGCCCATTGGGAAGAGTCCAGCCCGAACTGCCAAGACAGGTCGGCCCTGGACTGGAAACAAGCATCCTAGGACCGGTTTCGGTCTTTCAGACATCATCAGACTGCTGCCTCCAGCTTACCTGATTCAGACGACGAGGATCTGAACAGGGGACGCTGAGCAACACCGGTAACTGCCGCCCAAAAAACGCTGCCATCTTGGAGTGAATCGGAGCGGGCAGGGGGCTAGTTGTCAGACACAGGCATGGATAAATGGACACCTTAGTGCCTATGTGCAGCTGACGTGCGCAGCAGGCGCGCCGGCGACGCACCTAAGGCACGTCAAAGGCAAGCCCGTCTGCACCCGTCCGCGCCTGGCCCGGGCCCAGGGCCAGGACCCCTGGCACTGAAATGAGGAAAATATCATCCAATCCGCCTTCGCGAAACAGGCAAATGAGGCAGGGACTTATAAATATGATTCCGATTGTCTGAGAACCATCAACAACTCCCAAACGCCCAAATGTGCCAGAGCCCGCACTATCACTGATCCTTTTATCTGCACCCATTGCGGTTTCCATTTGACTTCTAATGAAAATGTAAATACACCACATACTGGTAAACAAAAATAAACCCATGTAAAACATACAAGATGACAAGCATAAACTGCCACTCGCTCCCTAAACATAAAGCAAACATGTTTGATCTTCTTTTGAATGACCAACCAGATGCAGTTTTTCTCACGGAAACCTGGCTCCACGAGAGCTCAGAACCAGATATAGCAGGAGCCCTACCTTCCAATTATGCCATAGTAAGAGTGGATAGAACACAAAGGACAGGGGGTGGAATTGCAGTCATTTTTAAAAAAAAACCTCTGCTGCACCTTAGATCAGCTCCCCATTGCTGCATGCAAAGCTGCTCTCTTTAAACTTACTCTCTCCCCCAATTGTATCTATTCAGGGGTGCTTATATATCGTCCCCCATGGCAATGCGCAAACTGGATTCCCACTCTGATGGAAGAGATCTCATTTCAGGTAACTAACAAAGTAAATTTCACAGTTTTAGGAGAGATAAATGTCCATCTAGAAGACTCTACCTGCAAAAATAGTACCAGACTTATGTCTGATATGGCTTCCCAAAACCTAAAGCTATTAAACTCCGGCCCCACCCATATTGCCGGACATTTCTTGGATCCCATTTTTTAAAATTTAAGTACAATCATCTGCTCGCCCGCCCTACCAACTAGCTAGTCTGACCACTATCAGATAAACTTCTCTCTGACCCCTCCATGTGATAAGAAGATATCAAATAACGCAGAAAGAGCAGAGAAAAGACTGAAAAACTGGAAAAAGTTAGACATCGAAAAATTAAATGAATGTCTTGATGCTCATAAACCATTCTTGGAGCAAAAGGCTGTCCCCTCGCCGAGGCAGTACAAAACTGCCTCTCAGAAGCCATTGACACCTGCCTTCCCAATACAAAATATAAAAGAACCACCCATCATCCACCGGCGCCATGGTATAATGATTCTTTAAAGAGCTTAAGAACCAGCTGTAAAATCCTTGAACGAAAGTGGAGGAGAAAATACGACCAATCAACTAAACAAGTCTATTAAACAGCTTTGAGTAAATATCACAAAGAATGTAAACAAGCATGCGCCACCTTCGTCAATCTAACCATCTCAAAGGCTTCAAACTGTGCAAAAACACTGTTTAACACAGTCAAAGAGTTGGCGGGCTCAGATACCATAGCCAAACCACCAATACTGTCCCAAACTAAATGCGAAGAGCTAGGTGCCTTTTTTATAAATAAAGTTGAAGGAACTTACCAAATTGTTGTTTCACAAGAACCTGTATATGATAACTCAGTGAGCCTAAATGCATTGATGCCAGAGAAATCTCAGTCCTACGCAGCGCAAGAACACAGTCAAAACTATGCGAACCTCGCTCTAATGGATTTGCCCCTCCTAACAACGGAAAACGTAGAAACACTACTAAAATCAATTAAATCTGGATCACCGAAGGACCCCCTTCCTGTCAACACCCCAAACAATTAAATCACTCAGTGATGTCAATTCTAACCCATCTTTTCAATGCATCAATCAAAGAGGCAATAATTCCTCCCTCTTGGAAACCTGCCATGATTCACCCACTATTAAAAAAGCCAAATGCAGACCCAGCCGACACCAAAAACTATCGTCCCATATCACTGCTTCCGATTCTATCAAAAATCTTAGAAAAACACATTCATATACATATGACGCAATATGTAGCAACACATCAACTACTTCACCCCTCACAATCAGGCTTCAGAGCGGGCTTCTCGACGGAAACCACACTCCTAGGTGTTACCGAAGCAATTAGTCAGAATTTAGATAGAGGGGAAACGGTGGCGCTCATTTTGTTAGATTTGAGCGCTGCTTTTGATACCATATCACACACTGTGCTCATAATTACACTGAGCAAAATAGGAATAGGCAAAACAGCTCTCAAATGGATCCAGGCATTTCTTTCAAGCAGAACTTTTCAAGTTTTTTCCCAAAATGCCTGCTCCAAAACCTACTCTTTCGCACATGGTGTACCACAAGGCTCCATCCTGAGCCCCCTACTTTTCAATCTTTACGTAAAACCTTTAGCGGAGCTGGCAGGACAATCTGGACTCACAATTTATTCCTCTGCAGATGATTTCCAAATTATGTTTTCACTATCGGCGCAAAACCCCAATAATACCTCCACACTTAAGACAAGGCTAACTAACATCGCAAACTGGATGCAATCTAATTTCGTAAAAATGGAACGGAGGAAAACAGAGGTAATAATTCTGGGAAAGCAGAAAAATCTTGGAAGCCTACAACATTGGCCAGATAAAATGGGCTCCCTTCCTACCCTGGTATCACAAGTACGTAACCTAGGCATACGCCTAGACGATACTTTAAGTATGCATGCACAATCTGTAAAAGTCGCAGCCACCTGTTTCTCTATCATTAAATGGATGAGGAAAATATCCTGGATGCTGCCAGACACAACAAAAAAAACTGTTGTCAATGCCTTAATTACTTCCCGACTTGACTATGGAAATGTCCTTTATGTGGGCTCAAACAAACCGATTCTCCACAGACTACAGATGGCCCAAAATGAAGCAGTCAGGTTATTATGTAAGGTACCAAAAAGAGAATCGATCTCCGTATTTCGACATAAATTACATTTGCTAAACATTGAAAATCGAGTGAAGTTCAAAACACTCACCTATGTGCACAAAATTAAAGCCAATATAGCTCCCAACTACCTCTGCACTTTGGTCAAACCATATATTACATCTAGAAATCTAAGATCAGTCTCACAAGGCCGTTTTGTGGTCCCTAAATATAAACTAGCGCAAATTGGAGGGAAATCCTTCACATGCCTAGGACCATCATACTGGAACTCCCTCCGATCTCACTTATAAATGAAACAAACTACTCCAGCTTCCGCAAGTTGCTAAAAACCTGGCTTTTTGACAAATAAGATGCCCATGTTCCACCCTGTTAAGGCTTCTATCTGCGCCGGGACACCCTTTTCGGGTAGATGTCGCGCAATACAAATTCTAATAATAATAATCAGCCAAGATAACTTGATTCCAGTGGCATGTAGAGCACGGGACTCACGTCTGAGCATACCCTTCCCACTCGGTGTGACAAATGCAAATAACACAGGTGATGAACAGAATGCAGAACGATGTTATACATTCACCCCAGTACAGAGATCTGGGCCTAAAACCATCATTTCTTTGCCAACCATGCTATTTGAGTTTGAACATAGCCATATGCAAATTAGTCTTGATAATGTGCCCCATGGGAACAGTTCAGCCCAAACTGCCAATACAGGTCCTCCCTGGACTGGAAACAAGCATCCTAGGACCTGCTTCAGGCTTTCAGCCCTCATCAGCCAGGATAACTTGATTCCAGTGGCATGGAGAGCACGGGACTCTCGTCTGAGCATACCCCTCCCACTCGGTGTGACAAATGCAAATAACATAGGTGATGAACAGAATGCAGAACGGTGTTATACATTCACCCCAGTACAGAGATCTGGGCCTAAAACCATCATTTCTTTGCCAACCATGCTATTTGAGTTTGAACATGGCCATATGCAAATTAGTCTTGATAATGTGCCACATGGGAACAGTTCAGCCCGAACTGCCAATACAGGTCCTCCCTGGACTGGAAACAAGCATCCTAGGACCTGTTTCAGGCTTTCAGCCCTCATCAGCCAGGATAACTTGATTCCAGTGGCATGGAGAGCACGGGACTCTCGTCTTAGCATACCCTTCCCACTCGGTGTGACAAATGTAAATAAAACAGTTGATGGACAGAATACAGAACAATGTCATACATTCAACCAAGTACAGAGATCTGGGCCTTAATCCATCGTATTTTTGCTCAAATTGCCATTCTAGTTTGAACCTAGCCATATGCCAATCAGTCTCGACCATGTGCCCCATGGGAACAGTCCAGCCCAAAATGCCAAGCCAGGTCCTCCCTCGACTGGAAACAAGCATGCTAGGACCGGTTTCGGGCTTTCAGCCCTAAAAAGCCAGGATAGCTTGATTCCAGTGGCATGGAGAGCACTGGATTCACGTCTGAGCATACCAGTCCCACTCGGGGTGACATATGCAAAAACAACAGTTGATGGACAGAATACAGAACAATATCATACTTTCAACCAAGTACAGAGATCTGGGCCTTAATCCATAGTATTTTTGCTCACCATTCCTTTCTAGTTTGAACCTAGCCATATGCAAATCTGTCTCGACCATGTGCCCCATGGGAACAGTCCAGCCTGAACTGCCAAGCCAGGTCCTCCCTCGACTGGAAACAAGCATGCTAGGACCGGTTTTGGGCTTTCAGCCCTCATCAGCCAGGATCGCTTGATTCCAGTGGCAAGGAGAGCACTGGATTCACGTCTGAGCATACCCGTCCCACTCGGGGTGACATATGCAAAAACAACAGTTGATGGACAAAATGCAGAACAATGTCATACATTCACCCCAGTACAGACATCTGGGCTAAACATGCATCGTTTTTTTTGCTCACCATGCCAATCCAGGTTGAACCTATACATATGCAAATCAGTCTTGACCCTGTGCCCCATGGGAACAGTCCAGCCTGAAATGCCAAGCCAGGTCCTCCCTGCACTGGAAACAAGCATCCTAGGACCGGTGTCAGGCTTTCAGCCCTCATCAGCCAGGATAGTTTGATTCTAGTGGCATGCAGAGCAAGGGACTCACGTCTGAGCATACCCATCCCACTCGGGGTGACAAATGCAAAAACAACAGTTGATGGACAGAATGCAGAACAATGTCATACATTCATCCCAGTACAGAGATCTGGGCCTAAATCCATCGTTTTTTTGCTCACCATGCCATTCCAGTTTGAACCTAGCCATATGCAAATCAGTCTTGACCCTGTGCCCCATGGGAACAGCCCAGCCCGAACTGCCAAGCCGGGTCTTTTCTGGACTGGAAACAAGCATCCTAAGACCGGTTTCTGTCTTTCAGACCTCATCAGCCAGGATAACTTGATTCCAGTGGCATGGAGAGCACGGGACTCACGTCTGAGCATACCCTTCCCACTCGGTGTGAGAAATGCAAATAAAACAGTTGATGGACAGAGTGCAGAACAATGTCATACATTAACCCCGGTACAGAGATTTGGGCCTAAATCCATCGTTTTTTTGCTCTCCATGCTATTTGAGTTTGAACCTAGCCATATGCAAATCGGTCTTGACCCTGTACCTCATGGGAACAGTCCAGCCCGAACTGCAAATACAGGTCCTCCCTGGACTGGAAACAAGCATCCTAGGACCGGTTTCGGGCTTTCAGCCCTCATCAGCCAGGATAGCTTGATTCCAGTGGCATGGAGAGCACAGGACCCAAGTCTGAGCAAACCTGTTCCACTCGGGGTGACAAATGCAAAAAAGACAGTTAATGCACAGAATGCAGAACGATGTCATACATTCACCCCAGTACAGAGATCTGGTACTAAATCCATCTTTTATTGCTCCACATGCCATTCCAGTTTGAACCTAGCCATATGCAAATCAGTCTTGACCCTGTGCCCCATCGGAACAGCCCAGCCCGAACTGCCAAGCCAGGTCCTCCCTGGACTGGAAACAAGCATCCTAGGACCAGTTTCAGGCTTTCAGCCCTCATCAGCCAGGATAACTTGATTCCACTAGTATGGAGAGCACAGGACTCATGTTTGAGCAACCCATCCCACTCAGGTTGACAAATGCAAAAACAACAGTTAATGCACAGCATGCAGAACGATGTCATACATTCACCCCAGTACAGAGATCTGGGACTAAATCCATAGATTTTTTTGCTCACCATGCCATTGCAGTTTGAACCTCGCCATATACAAATCAGTCTTGACCCTGTGCCCCATGGGAACAGTCCAGCCCGAACTGCCAAGCCATGTCCTCCCTGGACTGGAACAAGCATCCTTTCAGCCCTCATCAACCATGATAGCTTTATTCCAGTGGCATGGCGAGTACGGACTGCAGGTCCTCCCTGGGCTGATGGCAACTGATTAGCCAGAAACCGGTCCCAGGATGCTTGTTTCTGGTCCAAGGAAGACATGGCTTTGCATTTTTAGCTGGACTGTTCCCATGAGGCACAGGGTCAGACTGATTTGCATATGGCCATGTCTGAACTGGGGTGGCGGAGTGAGCTAAAGAATGATGATGGATTAAACCCGGGCCATTTGACTGGGGGTGAGTGCTTGCATTGTACAACACTCAGTCCATCATCCCCTTTAGTATTGCTTTGTTCGCCCTAAGTGGGCAGGGTATGCCCAGACGTGGGTCCTTTGCTCATTTGGCACTTTATTCAAGCTAGCCTGGCTGATGATGGCTGATTAGCCAGAAACCAGTCCAAGGATGCGTGTTTCTGGTCCAGGGAAGACATGGTTTGGCAGTTCAGGCTGGACTGTTCCCATGAGGCACAGGGTCAGACTGATTTGCATATGGCCATGTCTGAACTCGGGTGGCGGAGTGAGCTAAAGAATGATCATTGGTTAAACCTAGATAAGTTGACTGGGGTGAGTGCTTGCATTGTTCAACACTCCGTCCATCATCCCCTTTGGTATTGCTTTGTTAGCCCTAAGATGGCAGGGTATGCCTAGACGTGGGTCCCTTGCTCACTTTGCCACTGGATTCAAGCTAGCATGGCTAATGACGGTTGATTAGCCTGAAACCGGTGCCAGGATGCTTGTTTCCGGTCCAGGGAAGACATGGCGTGGCAGTTTGGACTGGACTGCTCCCATGAGGCACTGGGTCAGACTGATTTGCATATGGCCATGTCTGAACTGGGGTGGCGGAGTGAGCTAAAGAATGATGATGGATTAAACGCAGATCAGTTCAATGGGGGTGAGTGCTTGCATTGTTCAACACTCCGTCCATCATTCTCTTTGGTATTGCTTTGCTCGCCCTAAGTTGGCAGGGTATTTCCAGATGTGGGTCCCTTGCTCACTTTGCCACTGGATTCAAGCTAGCCTGGCTGATGACGACTGATTAGCCAGAAACCGGTCCTAGGATGCTTGTTTCCCGTCCAGGGCATTCATGGCTTGGCAGTTCGGGCTGGACGGTTCCGAGTAGGCACAGGATCAGACTGATTTGCATATGGCCATGTCTGAACTGGGGTAGCGGAGTGAGCTAAAGAATGATGCTGGATTAAACCCAGATCAGTGGACTGGGGATGAGTGCTTGCAGTGTTCAACACACCTTCCATCATCCACTTTGGTATTGCTTCTCCACACCCAACACACAGTCCCTATAGAGTAATAGCCTTCCCTATAGGAAGTTATATTTTTACCATTTCCAGCTGGGACAGAAGAGTTACCTCTGACCAATTGGGTGGTTTGTATCTTGATGATGCCGAACTTCAGATTCTCTCTCTGGCAATGTAAGTATATGAGGGAGAATCGTATATCAGCAAAGTGTTGTGTTCAGCAAAAAGTCTTGGAAATGACTATCTTCTGCATGTAGAACTCACTGATGTTTGCCTGAACTCTCTTTGTTGACCTTAGAACTCCTGCTACAAGTTGTAAAGTGCTTACGCTCCGCCTCTAAATATGTTGAAATTGGTATACACCTGATTCACATATTAATCTTACTTATATGTCCTTAGCATATGGTTAGTGTACCTCGGCTCTGTGAGTTAAATGCTAATGTTAGGCCTGCAGCACCCCTACTGTGCCATGACCCAGCAACCCTATCTCCAGGCCTACCATTGTAGCCTGGCTGTGCAGTTTTAAACTGCAAATTCTGCTGCCAACAGTACATCCTTTTGACAAGTCAAATTTATATATATTATATGTCTTTCAAGATATTGATACGGACCAGGCTCACCAGTACAAGCAGGAAGAATTGAGCGGTGTCGGAGTCACTGAACTCCGCTTTGGGAGAGACGCAGTTGCGGACTTACCCCCGTGAATATGGATTCCTGCAATTGCTGGTTGTGCAGTTGGGGACGCGAGGTGTTTGTTTGTTTCTTTGGGCATGGAAGAAACATGCGAGAGGGTTTTACACCACACTGCTACTCGCGCAACCACTTGGCCGCCCGATCCCGGCAGATTGCTGCCTGCTGGGAGATGCAGTCTCATTCTACACCCAGTGAACTGCGATAGGTGAATATCGTCATCGGAGGGCGGAGCGAAATCTAACTATTTTAGTTGGTGCAGGTGATCTACTCTGGTGGCAAACAACTCTTCTTCCGATCCACACTGGGCGCTGAGGAGGCTCTATAGCCGAAATGCATACGCCCGTTATCTGCCAAGCCTGAAATAAAGAAGCACCAAGCTGTTCCCCTTGTGTGGCCTCTGCCTTTCTTTTGGAGAGTTTGTTTGATATTGTTTCATCGCCAGCCAGAGGCGTGATACAGAGGCCCCTGCACATCAAGCTGGCCTGGTCAACACTGGCTTCCTTTTGCTTCCGCAAAAAAACTTTGTCTTTCAAGATATTGATACGGACCAGGCTCACCAGTACAAGCAGGAAGAATTGAGCGGTGTCGGAGTCACTGAACTCCGCTTTGGGAGAGACGCAGTTGCGGACTTACCCCCGTGAATATGGATTCCTGCAATTGCTGGTTGTGCAGTTGGGGACGCGAGGTGTTTGTTTGTTTCTTTGGGCATGGAAGAAACATGCGAGAGGGTTTTACACCACACTGCTACTCGCGCAACCACTTGGCCGCCCGATCCCGGCAGATTGCTGCCTGCTGGGAGATGCAGTCTCATTCTACACCCAGTGAACTGCGATAGGTGAATATCGTCATCGGAGGGCGGAGCGAAATCTAACTATTTTAGTTGGTGCAGGTGATCTACTCTGGTGGCAAACAACTCTTCTTCCGATCCACACTGGGCGCTGAGGAGGCTCTATAGCCGAAATGCATACGCCCGTTATCTGCCAAGCCTGAAATAAAGAAGCACCAAGCTGTTCCCCTTGTGTGGCCTCTGCCTTTCTTTTGGAGAGTTTGTTTGATATTGTTTCATCGCCAGCCAGAGGCGTGATACAGAGGCCCCTGCACATCAAGCTGGCCTGGTCAACACTGGCTTCCTTTTGCTTCCGCAAAAAAACGTTGTCTTTCAAGATATTGATACGGACCAGGCTCACCAGTACAAGCAGGAAGAATTGAGCGGTGTCGGAGTCACTGAACTCCGCTTTGGGAGAGACGCAGTTGCGGACTTACCCCCGTGAATATGGATTCCTGCAATTGCTGGTTGTGCAGTTGGGGACGCGAGGTGTTTGTTTGTTTCTTTGGGCATGGAAGAAACATGCGAGAGGGTTTTACACCACACTGCTACTCGCGCAACCACTTGGCCGCCCGATCCCGGCAGATTGCTGCCTGCTGGGAGATGCAGTCTCATTCTACACCCAGTGAACTGCGATAGGTGAATATCGTCATCGGAGGGCGGAGCGAAATCTAACTATTTTAGTTGGTGCAGGTGATCTACTCTGGTGGCAAACAACTCTTCTTCCGATCCACACTGGGCGCTGAGGAGGCTCTATAGCCGAAATGCATACGCCCGTTATCTGCCAAGCCTGAAATAAAGAAGCACCAAGCTGTTCCCCTTGTGTGGCCTCTGCCTTTCTTTTGGAGAGTTTGTTTGATATATATATATATATATATATATATATATATATATATATATATATACACATATATGTATATATATATATATATATATATATATACATTTGAATTGTCAAATATATATATATATATATATTAATCTTAACAGGTATTAACAATGTTAACAGGTATTTGTAGAGTGCACGTACACCCTTGGGTTTCATGGCGCTGAGAGGAAGGCTGTTTATGGCCAGAACGCTTAGCCAGCCGCTTGCATAAATAGCCATGTTTTCAAAGATTTTCTGAAGCTGATAATTTCTTTGCAGCTTCGGAGTGCCAGAGGCACACAATTCCAGAACTTTGGAGACAGGTGGGAAAAGCTTTAGCCACCCAGACGTTTCCGTCTAAAAGACGAGGTGGTAAGCAGGAGGTGGTGGGCTGAGCGTAGGCAATGCCTCAGGATGTATTTGGTAAGTCGGCTGCTGATAAATTTGGGACAGTTGCCGTGCACAGCTTTGAAGGCCAAACAGCCAGTTTTAAAGGACACTCTGTGGGCCAACGGGAGCCAATGGAGTTGAGCAAGGCAAGAGCTGGCCGACGACCACTTAGGAAGTTTGAATATCAGTCTGGCTTGATTTTGGACCATTTTAAGCCTTTTCAGCAAACTCGCAGGGAGGCCAAGGTAGATGGAGTTGGAGAAGTCGAGCGGTGAAAGTATCAACACTATAACCACCTGGATCAAGGCGGAGTGAGTAAGCAGGTGGGAAATCTTCCTAATTTTCCGTAGCTGATAGACGCTGGAAGAGATCACAGTGCCCACCTGCCCGCGGAGCGAGAGGTCGGCCTCAAAAATGACCCCCAAGCTTTTCATGGAGGAGGAGGGGGCCGGGGGGAGCCCGAGTTCAGATGGCCAAAAGTGCAGGCCCCAGCAGGACTTACTATTTCCAGGCAGGACCAGCTCGGTCTTGCCTGGGTTAAGTTTCAAATGATTTATATCCATCCAGCGCTGAATGTGGAGTAAGGTGGCCTGAAACTCACTTAAGGCGTTAGGGGAGCTGAGGGAGAAGATGATCTGAAGATCATCGGCGTAATTGAATAATGTAATGTTTCTGATTTTGAGTGAATGAATGAGGGGTCTGAGGTAGATATTAAAAAGCAGCGGGGAAAGGGAGGAGCCCTGAGGGACCCCGCAGGTGGAAGGAAGTTTAGGAGCAGTAAATTCTCCGAGCCTGACTGCTTGGGTACGGCCTGAGAGGAAAGATTTAACCCATTCTAAGGCAGCTCCTTACAGGCCGGCCTGCTTGACACGGTTGAGGAGGATGGTATGGTCAACCGTGTTGAGCTCAGCCGACAGGTCCAGGAGCACTAATGCTTGATGTTCACCTCTGTCTGTGTTAGCCCTCATGGTGTCCATTACCGCTAAGATCCCAGCCTCCGTGGAGGATGCTGGGCGAAAACCAGCTTGATTTGGTTCCAGGTAATCCGAACGTTCGATGAAGTTGGACACACAACTGGACACGTGGGCTTCCTAAACTTTAGCGAGGAAGGGCAGAAGGGAAATAGGACGGTAATTAATAGGGTTACTGGGATCCGCCTCAGGCTTCTTTAGAAGGGGGACAACCGTGGCGTGCATGTATTGGTGGTATTGTTGTGTCATTAACAAGATTACAAATGGGGGTGGGGTCACACACTACTCACACACCAGCGGGATCGCTTCTAAGGACTGTGGTAAGTGTAGTTCGTGTTCCGCGATGCATCTTCTTTCGATTCTCTGCTATCTTCGCTATCTTCGCCTTCCCTGGACACGCGCTTCGGGGTACTTACCCCTCATCAGCAGGGATTAGGCCGTGTTCTGGGGTTGCCGGTGGCTGCCAAATATTGCCAGGTTTAGTACCACTCAGGCGCGCAGGTGCGGGGCCCCAGGCTCGTCAGCCAACTGCTCGAGGAAGCTTTAACATTACGAATGGGGGTGGGGTTGCACACTACTCACACACCAGCAGGATCGCCCCTAAGGACTGTGGTAAGTGTAGTCTGTGTTCCGCGATGCATTTTCTTTTGATTCTCTGCTATCTTCGCCATCCCTGGACACGTGTTTCGGGGTATTTACCCCTCATCAGCAGGGATTAGGCCATGTTCTGGGGTTGCCGGTGGCTGCCAAATATTGCCAGGTTTAGTACCACTCAGGCACGCAGGTGCGGGGTCCCAGGCTCGTCAGCTAACTGCTCGAGGGAGATTTAACATTACAAATGGGGGTGGGGTCGCACACTACTCACACACCAGCGGGATCGCCCCTAAGGACTGTGGTAAGTGTAGTTCGTGTTCCCCGATGCATCTTCTTTCGATTCTCTGCTATCTTCGCTATCTTCGCTATCTTCGCCATCCCTGGACACGTGTTTCGGGGTTTTTACCCCTCATCAGCAGGGATTAGGCCGTGTTCTGGGGTTGCCGGTGGCTGCCAAATATTGCAAGGCTTAGTACCACTCAGGCGTGCAGGTGCGGGGTCCCAGGATCGTCAGCCAACTGCTCGAGGGAGCTTTAACAATACAAATGGGGGTGGGGTCGCACACTACTCACACACCAGCGGGATCGCCCCTAAGGACTGTGGTAAGTGTAGTTTGTGTTCCGCGATGCATCTTCTTTCGATTCTCTGCTATCTTCGCTATCTTCACTATCCCTTGACACGTGTTTTGGAGTATTTACCCCTCATCAGCAGGGATTAGGCCGTGTTCTGGGGTTGCCGGTGGCTGCCAAATATTGCCAGGTTTAGTACCACTCAGGCGTGCAGGTGCGGGGTCCCAGGCTCGTCAGCCAACTGCTCGAAGGAGCTTTTACATTACAAATGGGGGTGGGGTCGCACACTACTGACACACCAGCGGGATCGCCCCTAAGGACTGTGGTAAGTGCAGTTCGTGTTCCGCGATGCATCTTCTTTCGATTCTCTCCTATCTTCGCTATCTTCGCCATCCCTGGACACGTGTTTCGGGGTATTTACCCCTCATCAGCAGGGATTAGGCCGTGTTCTGGGGTTGCCGGTGGCTGCCAAATATTGCCAGGTTTAGTACCACTTTGGCGCGCAGGTGCGGGGTCATCAGCCAACTGCTCGAGGGAGCTTTAACATTTGGCAGCACGCAGCAACTCCAGAAGATAGCCTAATCCCTGCTGACGAGAGGTAAATACCCCGAAACACGTGTACAGGGATGGCGAAGATTTAAAGATATGCGAGAATTCGAAAGAAGATGCATCGCAGAAAACGGTACTACAATTACAATGGTTCTTAGGGGCGATCTCGCTGGTGTATTAGCAGTGTGCGACCCCATTTTGTGAATGTTTATGCTCCTTGGAGCCGTGAGCTGACGAGCTCGGGATCCCGCACCTGCGTGCCTTTGTGTGGTACTATACCTGGTAATATTTGGCAGCACGCAGCAACCCCAGAAGATATCCCAATCCCTGCTGACGAGGGGTAAATACCCCGAAACACGTGTACAGGGACGGCGAAGATTTGAAGATATGCGAGAATTCGAAAGAAGATGCATCGCAGAAAACGGTACTACAATTACCATGGTTCTTAGGGGCGATCCGCCTGATGTATTAGCAGTGTGCGACCCCATTTTGTGAATGTTTATGCTCCTTGGAGCCGTGAGCTGACGAGCTCGGGATCCAACACCTGCGTGCCTTTGTGTGGTACTATACCTGGAAATATTTGGCAGCACACAGCAACCCCAGAAGATAGCATAATCCCTGCTGACGAGGGGTAAATACCCCGAAACACGTGTACAGGGATGGCGAAGATTTGAAGATATGCGAGAATTCGAAACAAGATGCATTGCAGAAAACGGTACTACGATTACCATGGTTTTTAGGGGTGATCCAGCTGGTGTATTAGCAGTGTGCGACCCCATTTTGTGAATGTTTATGCTCCTTGGAGCCGTGAGCTGACGAGCTCGGGATCCCGCAACCTGCGTGCCTTTGTGTGGTACTATACCTGGTAATATTTGGCAGCACGCAGCAACCCCAGAAGATAGCCTAATCCCTGCAGACGAGGTGTAAATAGCCTGAAACACGTGTACAGGGATGGCGAAGATTTGAAGATATGCGAGAATTCGAAAGAAGATGCACCGCAGAAAATGGTACTACAATTACCATGGTTCTTAGGGGCGACCCCGCTGGTGTATTAGCAGTGTGCGACCCCATTTTGTGAATGTTTATGCTCTTTGGAGCCGTGAGCTGACGAGCTCAGGATCCCGCACCTGCGTGCCTTTGTGTGGTACTATACCTGGTAATATTTGGCAGCACGCAGCAACCCCAGAAGATAGCCTAATCCCTGCTGACGAGGGGTAAATACCCCAAAACACGTGTACAGGGATGGCGAAGATTTGAAGATATGCGAGAATTCGAAAGAAGATGCATCGCAGAAAACGGTACTACAATTACCATGGTTCTTAGGGGCGATCCCGCTGGTGTATTAGCAGTGTGCGACCCCATTTTGTGAATGTTTATGCTCCTTGGAGCCTTGAGCTGACGAGCTCAGGATCCCGCACCTGCGTGCCTTTGTGTGGTACTATACCTGGTAATATTTGGCAGCACGCAGCAACCACAGAAGATAGCCTAATCCCTGCTGACGAGGGGTAAATACCCCGAAACACGTGTACAAGGATGGCGAAGATTTGAAGATATGCGAGAATTCGAAAGAAGATACGTCGCAGAAAATAGTACTACAATTACCATGGTTGTTAGGGGTGATCCCGCTGGTTTATTAGCAGTGTGCGACCCCATTTTGTGAATGTTTATGCTCCTTGGAGCCGTGAGCTGACGAGCTTGGGATCCCGCACCTGGGCGCCTTTGTGTGGTACTATACCTGGTAATATTTGGCAGCACGCAGCAACCCCAGAAGATAGCCTAATCCGTGCTGACGAGGAGTAAATACCCCGAAACACGTATACAGGGATGGCAAAGATTTGAAGATATGCGAGAATTCGAAAGAAGGTGCATCGCAGAAAACGGTACTACAATTACCATGGTTCTTAGGGGAGATCCTGCTGGTGTATTAGCAGTGTGCGACCCCATTTTGTGAATGTTTATGCTCCTTGGAGCCGTGAGCTGACGAGCTCGGGATCCCGCAACCTGCGTGCCTTTGTGTGGTACTATACCTGGTAATATTTGGCAGCACGCAGCAACCCCAGAAGATAGCCTAATCCCTGCGGACGAGGTGTAAATAGCCTGAAACACGTGTACAGGGATGGCGAAGATTTGAAGATATGCGAGAATTCGAAAGAAGATGCATCGCAGAAAATGGTACTACAATTACCATGGTTCTTAGTGGCGATCCCGCTGGTGTATTAGCAGTGTGCGACCCCATTTTGTGAATGTTTATGCTCTTTGGAGCCGTGAGCTGACGAGCTCAGGATCCCGCACCTGTGTGCCTTTGTGTGGTACTATACCTGGTAATATTTGGCAGCACGCAGCAACCCCAGAAGATAGCCTAATCCCTGCTGACGAGGGGTAAATACCCCGAAACACATGTACAGAGATGGCGAAGATTTGAAGATATGCGAGAATTCGAAAGAAGATGCATCACAGAAAACGGTACTACAATTACCATGGTTCTTAGGGGCGATCCCGCTGGTGTATTAGCAGTGTGCGACCCCATTTTGTGAATGTTTATGCTCCTTGGAGCCGTGAGCTGACGAGCTTGGGATCCCGCACCTGGGCGCCTTTGTGTGGTACTATACCTGGTAATATTTGGCAGCACGCAGCAACCCCAGAAGATAGCCTAATCCGTGCTGACGAGGAGTAAATACCCCGAAACACGTATACAGGGATGGCAAAGATGTGAAGATATGCGAGAATTCGAAAGAAGGTGCATCGCACAAAACGGTACTACAATTACCATGGTTCTTAGGGGAGATCCTGCTGGTGTATTAGCAGTGTGCGACCCCATTTTGTGAATGTTTATGCTCCTTGGAGCCGTGAGCTGACGAGCTCGGGATCCCACACCTGCGTGCCTTTGTGTGGTACTATACCTGGAAATATTTGGCAGCACGCAGCAACCCCAGAAGATAGCATAATCCCTGCTGACGAGGGGTAAATACCCCGAAACACGTGTACAGGGATGGCGAAGATTTGAAGATATGCGAGAATTCAAAAGAAGATGCATCGCAGAAAGCGGTACTATGATTACCATGGTTCTTAGGGGTGATCCAGCTGGTGTATTAGCAGTGTGCGACCCCATTTTGTGAATGTTTATGCTCCTTGGAGCCGTGAGCTGACGAGCTCGGGATCCCGCAACCTGCGTGCCTTTGTGTGGTACTATACCTGGTAATATTTGGCAGCACGCAGCAACCCCAGAAGATAGCCTAATCCCTGCAGACGAGGTGTGAATAGCCTGAAACACGTGTACAGGGATGGCGAAGATTTGAAGATATGCGAGAATTCGAAAGAAGATGCATCGCAGAAAATGGTACTACAATTACCATGGTTCTTAGGGGCGATCCCGCTGGTGTATTAGCAGTGTGCGACCCCATTTTGTGAATGTTTATGCTCTTTGGAGCCGTGAGCTGATGAGCTCAGGATCCCGCACCTGCGTGCCTTTGTGTGGTACTATACCTGGTAATATTTGGCAGCACGCAGCAACCCCAGATGATAGCCTAATCCCTGCTGACGAGGGGTAAATACCCCGAAACACGTGTACAGAGATGGCGAAGATTTGAAGATATGCGAGAATTCGAAAGAAGATGCATCGCAGAAAACGGTACTACAATTACCATGGTTCTTAGGGGTGATTCCGCTGGTGTATTAGCAGTGTGCGACCCCATTTTGTGAATATTTATGCTCCTTGGAGCCTTGAGCTGACGAGCTCAGGATCCCGCACCTGCGTGCCTTTGTGTGGTACTATACCTGGTAATATTTGGCAGCACGCAGCAACCACAGAAGATAGCCTAATCCCTGCTGACGAGGGGTAAATACCCCGAAACACGTGTACAAGGATGGCGAAGATTTGAAGATATGCGAGAATTCGAAAGAAGATACATCGCAGAAAATAGTACTACAATTACCATGGTTGTTAGGGGTGATCCCGCTGGTTTATTAGCAGTGTGCGACCCCATTTTGTGAATGTTTATGCTCCTTGGAGCCGTGAGCTGACGAGCTCGGGATCCCGCACCTGCGTGCCTTTGTGTGGTACTATACCTGGTAATATTTGGCAGCACGCAGCAACCCCAGAAGATAGCCTAATCCCTGCTGACGAGGGGTAAATACCCCGAAACACGTGTACAGGGATGGCGAAGATTTGAAGATATGCGAGAATTCGAAAGAAGATGCATCGCATAAAACTGTACTACAATTACCATGGTTCTTAGGGGCGATCCCGCTGGTGTATTAGCAGTGTGCGACCCCATTTTGTGAATGTTTATGCTCCTTGGAGCCGTGAGCTGACGAGCTCGGGATCCCGCACCTGCGTGCCTTTGTGTGGTACTATACCTGGTAATATTTGGCAGCACGCAGCAACCACAGAAGATAGCCTAATCCCTGCTGACGAGGGGTAAATACCCTGAAACACGTGTACAGGGATGGCAAAGATTTGAAGATATGCGAGAATTCGAAAGAAGATACATCGCAGAAAACGGTACTACAATTACCATGGTTCTTAGGGGCGATCCCGCTGGTGTATTAGCAGTGTGCGACCCCATTTTGTGAATGTTTATGCTCCTTGGAGCCGTGAGCTGACGAGCTCGGGATCCCACACCTGCGTGCCTTTGTGTGGTACTATACCTGGTAATATTTGGCAGCACGCAGCAACCCCAGAAGATAGCCTAATCCCTGCTGACGAAGGGTAAATACCCCAAAACACGTGTACAGGGATGGCGAAGATTTGAAGATATGCGTGAATTCGAAAGAAGATGCATCGCAGAAAACGGTACTACAATTACCATGGTTCTTAGGGGCGATCCCGCTGGTGTATTAGCAGTGTGCAACCCCATTTTGTGAATGTTTATGCTCCTTGGAGCCGTGAGCTGACGAGCTCGGGATCCCGCACCTGCGTGCCTTTGTGTGGTACTATACCTGGTAATATTTGGCAGCACGCAGCAAGCCCAGAAGATAGCCTAATCCCTGCTGACGAGGGGTAAATACCCCGAAACACGTGTACAGGGATGGCGAAGATTTGAAGATATGCGAGAATTCGAAAGAAGATGCATTCCAGAAAACGGTACTACAATTACCATGGTTCTTAGGGGCGATACCGCTGGTGTATTAGCAGTGTGCGACCCCATTTTTGAATGTTTATGCTCTTTGGAGCCGTGAGCTGGCGAGCTCGGGATCCCGCACCTGCGTGCCTTTGTGTGGTACTATACCTGGTAATATTTCGCAGCACGCAGCAACCCCAGATGATAGCCTAATCCCTGCTGACGAGAGGTAAATACCCCAAAACACGTGTAAAGGGATGGCGAAGATTTGAAGATATGCGAGAATTCGAAAGAAGATGCATCGCAGAAAACGGTACTACAATTACCATGGTTCTTATGGGCGATCCCGCTGGTGTATTAGCAGTGTGCGACCCCATTTTGCGAATCATTAACAAGATTGTTTGTGGGCTACCCCCAGAAACTTGATTAACTTCAAAGCAGCCTACCCTGCCACAAGCAGATGTAGCTGAAACCAAGGCCTTCACCCTTCCTTTGCCCCCGCAGCCAGGCCGGCTAAAATCACATTGGGTTTCTTGTTGACATCATAGTGTCAAATCATTCTGGAGTGTCAAGACCTGTTTGACAGGTCTGCTGGGGTTTTCTAGATTACACCTGGAGGTGCACTTCAAAGGGAGAGTGCCAGATGAGAAAACACTTCTTTTGCATCCACCGCCTGGCTGATGTTGAACCCTGCTTTGTTGTGTTGTACTAGCCTACTGTCTTTTGTTTTTATGACGGTACATGGACTACCTAAAACTGCTTTTGGTGTTAGATGTGGGGGGACTTTAGAATTACCATGGTACACTCCACACATACTCCAACCCAAATTAACTGAGGCTGGAGACTGCTGCCATCTTGAAAATGTCTAAAGTTGGAAATGATAGTTCTAGGAACCTTTAACCCATCGGTTAGAGAATGCCCCAGGGTCATTTTCGCCCACTAGCTCATGCCAGGCATAAATGTCAGGCATAAATGTGGCATCTCCAAGCCGCCTCTTCAGTACACACCTGGACCTGAGGAAAATCAGAAGATGCCTGAACCTGATGTATGCATACTGAGAAGAATCTGGAGAACCTGTTCTCTCCCTCTTACCCAGGACAAAGAAATGGACTCCAAGGGTCCAAAGGGCATAAGGTGGACCTCCAGCTACATGATTAAAAAAACTAAAAGCATCCTTTTGTTGCAGCTTCCCAACTGATCAGTGGCAAATGGATCTGGATTAGCTTGAAACCCAGTGATTCTCTAAGTGCCACCCCTGAGGTCCTCGGGGGCTTTAGTGTACTTGGCTTGGGACTTAAACAACCAAAGTCAGAGGGAAAAATCTTTGACCATGGCAAACCTGGTTAGTGTATCTAGCCGGTGCTTCATTGCAGTGAACATCACATTTTCCCTAGGATCTTTTCTACCATAGCCATTCACTATCATTAGCACTTTGTGCTTCTTGGCACTATTTCGACTTACAACTTTAAAAATGTATATTTCCGGGCTCCCTTATTGTATTTTGGTTATCAGATTATTACATTGGAATCTCTTTTTCCACTTTGGTTTGGGATTTTTATTGTTTCGCATTTTGACTTTATTACTGTTTTTGAAACTGCATGCATACCTTGGTACCAGGGGGTTGAGCACAGCTTTATTTAGAGGGTTTGGTAGTTTGCCCTGACAGGGGATGTGATTATTACTTGAGGTGGGACTTACCTACCTCAACTAAGCTTTACCACATAGCCACCAGTGTATATGGCTTGATATTGGGTTAAAGTTGGGCTGTATGCCAGATAGTTCATATAGAGTCACATATTCTTGTTTATGTTTAGAGTTAGAGATTGTAACCAACATTGAGCCAACTCCACTTTCTTGCCATACATATGTTCAGCCACTCCATACACATAGAATCTGTGTCCCCACTTATTTACAGGCAGATGTCAACACCTTATATGATACATGTACCACCATTACACACAGTAAAGTAATTAAACCAGTTGTACATTACAATAAACCAGCAAACTTGAAAGATATGTTCCGTGTTTTATGGGATCAATGAAGCACAACATCCTTTATTTAAATGTTTTTTTTACCAAATTGGATGGAATGAACCTGAGCTTATCTGGAAAAAAAATGTTGTGTTATTTTCCATCAAAAAGTCTTTGATTTTAGGAGCACTGAGCATTTTTATGTTTCCTATGGAGTCTTCTGGAGCCCCTGAGATCATTCAATACCAGTACTAAGTAAGCATGTCTTGAGACATATTTGTGAGAAAATATTTTAAGCATGTGCCCTAGCCTGTGTCTTGGCCTCTGTGATCGGCTGTGCTGTAGAGTGCAGCATTACACATAAAAGGAGTTCTAGAATGGAGAATGTCCATGAATTCTACAGTCAAGTTTGCGTAGCAAATACAGCCGGAACAAGGCTCCTACATCAAATGTGCAATCAACAAGTGAATTGATAATAGTGAAAATAGAATTATTTGCTTTCCTGTGCTGCATTTTATGGTGAAGGATTCTCCTAGATTGTTGTGTTTACCAGTGTAGTTGTTTCCAGTATTAGCACTGATCAGTTTCATTGCTTCTTAAGAGCTGCTCTCATGCATATATTATTGTGTCCATAAATAGTTGCTGTAAACTGCTCAGTTCATGATAGATGATCTCTTATGTTTGGCTAGTAAAACCAGGAATGCAGCTGATGAAGCACCTTTTATAACTAGCATAAATAACCTCTGAGGCTGACATCTTCGTATCAGGACTCATTGTTTTAGCATTTGAAAATGGATAACACATTTAGATGCAACATGTCTTTCCTATTGGATCAGTACATAAAGGATACATTATGCACAATGGCATACCACATTGTTCACCCAGTTTGATATGTACATAGCAGTCATAATACCGTAGCATTCTGTGTATTATGGTATTGTTTTTCAATTCCAAGGTTGCCGACCCATTGCTTCTAAATGTGACATCCATTTTTGTTCTTTAAGTAATCATACATTATGCACAATCCCATTGCTGTATGACTGCTCACTGTTATCTTTAAATTGTGACTAAAATGTGTTATTTCAAACGTTTGCATAATGCCAATTGGTTTATTTCCACTTATATTCTCTTAATTTAATGTATTTTATAAATGCTTATGAAGTGTGTGTGTGTGTGCATTTGTGTGTTTTATTTCAGTTGATTGAGGGACGCATTATGAGTTACTGGATGCCTATTCTCACCAATTTAAGGTTGTCACATTGTTAGCAACTGGTTGTATGACGGAATCACATATGCATTTACCACTCAAGCCTTCACAACACAGTCATTACTCTGACTGCGATGTTAACACATATTACCACGCAATTCGTTACGACTTGCTTTAGGAAAGCGCTGGACTTTTGAGTAGTATAAATTACTATTCCAACTCCAGTAGGTGTATGAATTACTTAACATCCAACACCAGTCCAACACTGCATTCCTGCAAGCAAGTCATTGTAATGACTTGTATGGAAAAGGAATGTGTGGTAACATCGCAGTGGTGGTAGTGACTGTGTTGTAAAGGCAGGTCGTGTTCCGCCTTCATGATCCCTTAGCAACCTGATATTGTTGATCCCGAAGTTTGGTCTTTTAGGGAACACAGATGCTGCTTGTCTGCTCCCAGGCAAATTTATCCCATATGTCCTACTTTGTATTTTCTGTTGAGTTCATGGGTTGTTGATTGATGAGCTTCTTAGAAGAAGTATTTTTAGATTACATATTCAGAGCCTTAAGAAGTCAATTCTTTTGGACCTTTAAGCCAAATGTCCTAATCTCAAGGATCTGGTCTGACCTCTAAGACGATTTCAGTTTGGCATCTGTGGATTTTCATTAGATAGCTGAGATGTATATTGTTCTGTCTTTGTGGAGAAAGGTTGCAGACTTTGGCATATATCCTTGTGTCATCAAAGACACACAATACACAGTCAATGGAAAAGTCCCTCTCCTGCCATAATGAAGTAATCTTATGTTGTAGGTTCTTTAAATGATAAGCTTGACAAGAATAACACAATAAGTAAGGGTGAGTACTTAACTAGGTTTTGTAAGGATGTTAGCTCCTACCTAAACACTATTCAATATTGTGTTACCAATGTATCTAACATGTAAGTCAGCCTCAGTTCCATTATGAACGGCAGATGCCTTTGATGACCACATTTCCATCTGCAGAAACATTTACAAGTGTATAGTTGAGGGTTCTGCAGACTTGATGTTGGTCAGCATTCTTGAGGCATTATGACATAAAATATTTCATTTGCACATCAGCACCTTCACAGACAAAGCTCCTGAAGCCTAAATGTCAGACAAAATATGCATAAGGCTGCCCCGTCACAGAGGGCCAGTCACAGTTTGAGTGATAAACAGAAAATACCAATAGCTGGTGCTTCTCACTCTTTTACGTGGCCTTTAATAATACCTTGGAAGGTTACGGTTAAGGGTCTCACCCTGAAGATCAAAGCATTAGATAACACTTCGTACAAAAGGTGATGACATAGGGCCATATGTATCAAGCTAATTAGAATTCGCAGGCATTTGCGAATGCTAATTAGCTAAATGGTATGTATGAAACATTTGCGCAGCAAAATAAGGAATCGCATATTTTGCGATTCCTTATTTTGCGATTGCACTTAAGGAATCGCAAAATTTGCGATTCCTTAAATGCAATGTATCAAAGAAATATTCATGCAAAAATGCCAAAAAGGATTCGCAGATTACCACCAACTTCTAGTTGGTGGTAAGTTGCGAATTCTGTTAAAAATGCAATTTATTTAATTTCCAAAGGTGCCATATGACGCTCATACATGCCCTTAGGGCATGTATGTGCGCCATATGCCCACACATGTCATTTTCAGGAGTGCAGCAGGGTGTTCTTGTGACACCCCTGCACCCTTGAAAATAATCGCAATTTGCGATTAGCAAATTGCTAATCGCAAATATTCCCTTCATTCCTATGGGCCTCCTGGCCCATAGAAATGAATGGGATAATTGCGATTAGTAATTTGCTAATCGCAATTTAGGAATGTGTAGGAATCGCTAAAAATAAGCGATTTCCTACATACATACCGTTTTGCGATTTCTAAATAGTGATTCCTTAATAATCGCTATTTAGTAATCGCTAAACGTTATGATGATACATATGGCCCTATGTGAAAATTGATGGTATGGATTTGTACATATATCACTACTGTGCAGTCAATTATTCTCATCACATTGAGATCAAGAGGAAAGGAATATTAAAATCACCTTTACGATGAAATGTTGCTGCCATGTAGATACATCTGGTCATCTTCCCAACACATTGAACAACTCCATTGGGCTCACAGATAACGGCACCAGTCACATTACAGTTGGGGCACTTCACTCCATTCAGTGTATGGTTTATGGGTGGAACTGTACAAGAAAAGCAGATCTCGGTTGATTCTGAGGTTTTCCATACAAGTGTTGCAATGTGCAATATATATTCCATAGAGGAGCATTTTCCAAAATACTGTGTTTACAAAGTAAATGTAACATGACACCAGCTGATAGGTGTGCTCATTTTGCCAGTGCTGTGTGTGTTCACATCATGGTCCTATTTAAATCATGTTACAGCAGATTGATCACTGACCTAGTTCACGGTGTTCTCATCTTCCCAACTTCAGTGAGGTTTGAAATGGTCTCCCCAACTTCAATGAGGTTAGAAATGGTTAATTATTTTTACCATTAGGACTGGGGGAGTGAGTTGCAAATTCAACAAGAGCTTTCAGGCCCGGACTGCAAATAATTCAATTAAATTGCCTGCATATCTAGGTTCTGATCTAGCCCTGAGAAGAGGTGTGTGTGGTTGACTAGACAACTTATTGCAAGCTGTAGCCCTGAACTCAAGCGAAAGTAAATTGTCTGCCAAAACAACAGAAAAGCAAATCCTGCAAATTTCTCAAGGTTAAGAGTACTGTGCCCAATCGATCAAAAGAGTTTGATTTTTGCTTTTGTACCTGCCGGAGTCAGAAGCAAACTATACCCGCATTTTATTGCCTGTAATGCAAGCTGAAGAAAGTCGATGAGGCTAAAAAAAACTGATTATATTCTACTAGAGTGTGCATCATCGTGTCATAGCTCAACTTCTTGACAATCCTCACAGTGTCCCCACCCAACAGCATAAATCACCCCTGCCTCATGTCTACTAGAGCTAGGTGGGTTGCAAACGTTTGCTAAAATATGGTTGTGATTTTAAAATATTTAGGAAGCACTGCCATAGAGGAATGAAAGTGAGCTCTTAATGAGCTGTGCAAATATTATTATTATTGTTATTATTATTATTATTATTATTATTATTATTATTATTATTATTATTATTATTATTATTATTATTATGCAGGATCTGTAGTTAACACAGCTACCCAGAGGGATAACCCGGAAAGGAAGAGACAACAGAAGAGAGCTTCAGTGAACAGCTAGAAAAGTGTCTTCCGGTGCTCACGAAAGGTAAGTAAGGAGTGACGGTTCTAAGAGAGACCGGAAGAGAGTTTCAGAGTTTCGAGCCCAGATAGGCAAACGAGCGTCCCTTCATCTGAACAAGACAATACATGGGTGTTGCAAACAGTGAGAGGTGATATGATCTCAACTGTTGGGTAGGCACATAAGGTGTCACTAGTACTTGAATATATAAGGGGGCCAAACCATGTTGTGCCCTGAACATGTAGCACAAAGACTTGAGTTTAATATGCTTCCCAAACTTAAGCCAGTGCAGTTCACGAAGCAGAGGAGTGGCTGAGGCATGTCTAGGCAGCCAGAAGAGTCGGCGAGCTGCTGCATTCTGCTTGATTTGTAAACAACGAATCGCAGATTTATCAGTGCCCAAGTACAGTACATTGCCGTAATCCATTCTAGATATCACCAGAGCTTGGCTCATGTTTCTTTGGGTGGCCAGAGGAAAAAGCCAAAGAAATGTTATGAGCCACTTTAGAATGGAGAAGCAGGTGGCAGTGACATTGGGCACCTGTGGTTTCAGGGAGAGCTTGTTGTCAATAATTAAGCAGAGATCCTTGACCTTAGTCCCCGGAGTTGGTGTTGGTCCAAGTGAATCTGGCCAATGATTGACTCTCCAGAACTCAGGGTTGTTTCCCAGAACCAGGACTTCAGTTTTATCACTGTTAAGCTTCTGTGCATTTTAATTAATCCAGAGCAATCTTTCCTCAGATCCAGATGGAATAAGTAGGGATCTTGATGTGGAGCAACAGAGAACAAAAAGATAGTCTGGGGGTCATTAGAGTATGAAAAGAGAGTGAGACCATACTTCTCAATAACATCGGCCAGCGGACGAACATGAACGTTAAAGAGCTATGGGCACAACATTAATCCCTGAGAAACACCAGAGTACAGAGCTGATGTCTTAGATCTCATATTGGCGGGGTAGACCAGGAAGGTGCGATCTTTTAAAAGGGAGGTCACCTACCTCAAGGCTGAGCTTTCAATGCCAAAGGCCGCAAGTCTACCTGCCTGAATGGAATGCAGCACTGTATCAAATGCTGCACTTAAGTCAAGCAGAATGAGAGCAGCCGTTCCACCAGAATCATGCTATTGCATAAGATATTTGTTGTACCCAAGGAGAGTGGATTCGGTCCTGTGGGCGAACGACCAAAATATAGAATCCAAAATATGGACAGGACAGAATATCGAATTACCAAAATATAGTTAGTTAGAATATCGATTTCCATAATGAATTTTTTTTTTTAGTGTTATGTATGGTAGTATATGTGTTAGAATTATGTATTAATTTTGTGATGTATGTTTAATTTGAATTATATAATGAATGTTATGTAATTACATTTTTGTGTAATTTAATTCCGTAGCGGGTTGTGGGTTTATAGAGGAATAGGGTGGAAAGTAATTTAACTATAGTAAATAAATATGAATTAGTATTTATATGTATTGATAATTGATTGATAATTAATTATTGATTGGTAATTAATTTTTATTTATTGGTAATTTATTTTTATTAATTGGTAATTCATTTTTTTAATGGATTAATTGATAATTATGTTAATTGTTTTATTTATTTGGAGCTGGTGTGGGTTTATAGAGGAATATGGTGGGAAGTAATTTAATTGTAATAAAGTTAATATTTATTTTTATTTATATGTTTTGATAACTCATTGCTTTATAAATAATTAATAATTGGTAACTAATTGTTAATAATTGGTAATTACATGTTATTAATTGGTAATTAATGTTTATTAATTGATTAATTGATAATTATGTTAATTATATTATTTGTTATTTGGAGCGGGTTGTGGGTTTATAGGGGAATAGGGTGGGAAGTAATTTAATTGTAAAAAAGTAAATATTTATTTTTATTTATATGTATTGATAATGAATTGATAAATCATTATTAAGTGGTGATACATTTTTATTAATTGGTAAAATAAAAAATCATTGGTAATTAATTGTTATTAATTGGTAAATATTTGTAATTAATTTTTTATTGGTATTGATAATTAATGTAATTTCTTTTAATATTAAATCATTACTTTCCCTACTGTTGCACTCTCAGGAGTGTGAATAGTAATTTTGATCCTCCTGCTATCCAATGCTTTCCCTACTGTTGCACTGGCTGGAGTTGGAATAGTAATTTTTACCCCTACGCTATCCAACGTTTTCCCTACTGTAACACTCTTTGGAGTGGGAATAGTAATTTTTACCCCTACGCTATCCATTGCTTTCCCTACTGTTGCACTCGCTGGAGTGGGAATAGTAATTTTTACCCCTACGCTATGCAACGCTTTCCCTACTGTTGCCCTCGCTGGAGTGGGAATAGTAATTTTTACCCCTACGCTATCCAACGCTTTCCCTACTGTTGCACTCTTTTGAGTGGGAATAGTAATTTTTACCCATACTCTATCCAACGCTTTCCCTACTGTTGCACTCTCTGGAGAGGGAATAGTAATTTTTACCCCTACGCTATCCAAAGCTTTCCCTACTGTTGCACTCTCTGGAGTGGGAATAGTATTTTTTACCCCTACGCTATCCAATGCTTTCACTACTGTTGCACTCGCTGGAGTGGGAATAGTAATTTGTACCCCTACGCTATCTGACGCTTTTCCTACTGTTGCACTCTTTGGAGTTAGAATGGTAATGTTTACCCCTACGCTAACCAATGTTTTCCCTACTGTTGCACTCACTGGAGTGGGAATAGTAATGTTTACCCCTACGCTATCCAACGCTTTCCCTACTGTTGCACTCACTTGAGTGGGAATAGTATTTTTTACCCACCCGCTATACAACGCGTTTCCTACTGTTGCACTCTTTGGAGTTAAAATGGTAATGTTTACCCCTACGCTAACCAATGTTTTCCCTACTGTTGCACTCACTGGAGTGGGAATAGTAATGTTTACCCCTACGCTATCCAACGCTTTCCCTACTGTTGCACTCACTGGAGTGGGAATAGTAATTTTTACCCCTATGCTATCCAACGCTTTGCCTAACTTTGCACTCTTTGGAGTGGGAATAGTAATTTTTACCCCTACGCTATCCGTTTTCCCTACTGTTGCACTCACTGGAGTGGGAATAGTAATTTTCACACTCTCACTATCCAATGAAATCTCTACTTTTTTTTATTACATTCATTATTTTTACATGTTTTATTTAATTGTTTTTAATATTTAATTACTTTTATATTATTTTTATACATTTAAAAAATTTGATATTTTAGTTAACTATATTTTAGCATTCTATATTTTGGATTCGATATTTTAGTACTTACCTGTTTGTAGATAGGGATTCTATATTCTGTACTTTGATAATTTGGAGTCGATATTTTGGGCATTCTATATTATGTCCCTCGATAATTAGTCATAAACCGGTACTGTGTGCAGCCCTAAAATCAGAATGTGACGGGTGGAGTATCTGATGAGACTAAAGAAATGAAGAGAGTTGGGTAGTAACATGCATTTCTAAAATCTTGGAAAAGCCAGAAAGAATGGAAATCAGAAGAAAATATGACCAACAAGAGGGGTCCAGATCAGCTTTTCTTTGCAAGGGGAGAACAAGGGCATTTTTACAGTTCTGAGGGACATATGCTTCACTCAAAGAATTTTTGAGGAGTAATAGTTAGGGCAGAATCATCTAAAAGTCTGGGTTTTGCAGGAAGAAGGGAATCTAACTGGGAGCCGGACTTTATAGACTCTAGTACAGTTTTTAATGTTTCCATGTCCAAAGAGGCCCATGCCCTAACTTTAGAGGACTCCTCAGGCTCATTAGGAGCAAGGTTTACTTCCTGGCGGACCTTTTGACGGGTCAGCAAAATGCATAAGGATCTCTATGTTAGTTGCATCTGCAGTTAGTTTACAGTGAATAGTATATTAACCCAAACATATATTACAATACTGGCAGGACTAGGACATACTTACTGCATCACCTCTACCATTTAGACAGTGGAAGCATTAGTGTTGGAGCTCAGTTGGTGCAGCTATTGATACAAAAATATCTAGGAAGATCTGCAACATATAATCACGAAACAAATACACTATTGAAAGGGGGTCGAAGATAATGCCCTCACTGGTAAATTTCAGTTTGGAAGAATAACTCACGCAGGTTCTCTACCAGTGCCAGTATTAACAAGAAAACTACTGAAGAAGATTAGAACTGCTATTAAATAGGGGTGGGTGGAACTCTCAGAATTTCTCTCTGGGGAATTTCGCAGAGTTACATGAAAACTTTGCAAAATTCAGTGATCGGGTGGAAATCGGCATGTCAAGCTGCTCGTGCTGATTTATAAGGCGGTAAACTTGTTCTAAGCAGAAAAATTAGTGCAAACAGCACCACGTGACATGCCAGAGTGCGCTGCCCCACTAGTTGGTTTTGCTGCCTATCAAAAAGATTTTACACTAAGCGACTGCTTTCTTACCGTGAACGGTGCAAACCGTCCGCGATAGGAAAGTCCCATCAGATGCCATCCTAGCACCCACAAATCATGCTAAGGGATGCCAATTCTTGCTCGCCAATGTACCATTAGTGAGTTAAATGAGAAAAAACTGTAGCAGAATTTAACCTGAACTCTGCACTGCATGCGTAACGGGGAGTGGCCAAAACTCCATCAACTCCTCTCGCATGGAAGAAATTATTTCCCACCCCTACAATTACGCTAATACACGCCATACTACATTGACAGAATATTAGATTCCAACCACAAAGAAAAGAATGAAAAGTGAACTTACTCAAGAAGGAAGCTCACGACACAGCCAGCAACACCAAGATCACAAGTATTGTCATATAGATACGCTTTGCCTATATGCTGTGTTAAGTTAGCATGAGCTTAGTAGAATTTTAAACGCCATTTTACCTTTCTGCTGCTTCTGCACATGACACATAACTGTTGTTTTAGCTTTGAGCCTAGTAGAGCGTTTTGATTCACACGAGAATATTATGTTATTACTCTGATATCAGCTTTGCTTAGTGAGCTGTGTCTGTACAGTGAGTGTTGAAGCCTTCAAGGATAACTTGACACAGTGGTTGTTGTGAGGTCTGATCTTCGCACCTTCCTAGACATAACATACATGCAGCGGCAGCCAAATTCTGGCATTAGGCACGTTTTATATTGCTTCACACAGAGCACACTTACACACCTGATGGTGCTTCGTATGCAGAGAGCTGGTGGAAGAAGATGGGATCCCTTCCCCACTAGGATCTTGAGGTATGGGGCCGCCCTGCTAAAACCCAATGAGACCTTCTTAGATATAATATAATATACTAGATAGGGAGGGTGAGAATTAGGTGCTGTTTAACCCTATTCATTTCAGCATTTTAGCATGTTGTCACCTTTTGCATTCTATGGACTAGTAACTATACTGATTACTTTGCTTCTTATAATATGTTTGCTTGTATTAGCTAAGATAATGCATTTGAGAACACTGCATTAGTAAATAAACATTTCAAATATGCAAGCGTCCTCATTTACTCCATGTTCTGAATTGAAATGATTGTATAACGAAAGAGTGTTCATGTGTTCCACATTACCTGAGGTGTACTAAGTCCATGTTCTGGTTTGTCTAAGCATTGGGAGTTTGTAATGACCAATGAGACACTGTAGCTAGTCTGGTAGGGGATTTTGGGTACTAAGGTGAGTTTTGGCACACCCTAATTCACTGAGGTTCCAAGTCTCTATGCACAGTTCTGTAGGAGAATGGAATCCCTGCGACAGTATAGGGACTAGGGAGATTACCACACAACCACACACATGTGGAGGAGAAGGTAATAAGAGGGGTGCAAGAACACTGGATACATAACAGCTGCAAACTGCACCATCTAAGGACATGCTTATGAGTCTATCATCACAAACAGAAAACAGATGATATCAACTACAACTAAAAACCTAACAGAACACAAACATTTTAGATTTGAAGGTTCCTTTAAGTTGAATGGGTGAAGATATAGGGTTCTGCTTTATTGCGCACTTGTGTGCAGGCACAGGTTGTGTTCCATTCTACTTTCACATAACATAATGTCATGACAGATAATACAGTTCTTACCTGGAATGTGAGGGGTCTCTGCACACCGGCCTGCAGATATGTCATCTACTCGTACCTCAAGAAACACAATGTGCAGATTCTGGTTGATGTCTGGAGATATCGGAATCCTGGAGTGTGGATATGTTTATTTTACTCCATACCTCATGGTCTACACGTGCGATTGGACAGTTTCCTCAAATCAACCTCCCTACTCTCATACATAACAGGCTAAGACTACCGAAGTCATACACATTCTGGCCATAACCCACACTATGTTACACTGGCAAGGGAAAGCGGGACTCCTAACATTCCTCCATGGTGTTTACAACCTATGACGCTTGAGGACCCGCTCTTAAGAGGCACAATAGGGAAGGCTCTCAGAGAATACTTCATACATAACATGGGGACGGCTTTGTGGAGTTGGCTGCCATGAAGGCAACGATACATGGGAAGTGTCTGGGATTGAGGTGTGGTTTGAGGAGGCAAAAAGATTTGGAGTTGTTTAGAGTGACAACAGATTTACTAGCTTTTAGAATCTGAAATAGTAGATGAAGCTTTAAACTGTGCGTCCCTGTTAGAGGCATGTCAAAAACACACAGAACTCCTAGAACGCCAAAGGTGTTTGAATTATGCAGCACATTCAGCAACATCACCTGCTAAAGCTGATCGGTCCAGGGCCTTATTTGCTTGGTTGATCAGACAAGAACAGGTCATGCGATCTATCACTGCACTTCAGTCTCTGGACGGTGGACTTGAATATACACAGCATGAGATTCACAGAGAACTGACCATGTGGTTCACTCATTTATTTAGGTCTGCCTTAAACGTCCCTACAATGGACATACACTCTTTCCTGGATGGTCTCACCTTTTCCACTCTCACACAGAAGCAGTGCAGGGAACTGGACATACCTCTTACGCTGGAGGAAATGAGAGGCCTAATCCAAGCATTGCGATCTGGCAAGATCCCAGTACAAATGGCTTTCCTCATGATTTCATGAGACATATGCCAATCTTTCAGGTCTGCACCTACTGGGGGTATACGTGGAAGCAATGGTGGGTGTCTCCCTTCCCGCCTCTATGACAGAGGCCACTCTGATTTCCCTCCTAAAGCCAGACAGGGACCCAACATACACAAGTGCCTACCAAACTCTGGAACTGCTAAATGGGGACTACAAGATATTGGACGGAGTTATGGCTGGCCAACTGGCCCCTGTCATTTTGCATCTGGTTAATCAGGATCAGAATGGCTTAGTCCTGTCCTGAAATACCTCCCTTAATATCCGTAGGCTTTTTCAGGTAATGTGCAGCGTCACAGCGACTTGGCCTGCAGCTGACTGCTTGGTTATGGATCAAGAGAAAACCTTCAATATGGTGGAATGGCTGTATATGTTTGCGGTGTTGAGACTCCCTGGGTTTGAGCCTAATTTCTTAAGCCTAGTTAAACTACTGTATGAAGCGCCTACGATACGAGTCCATTTAGGAACCTTATTCTCAAAGCCAAAACTGATAGGGAGAGGAACTAGGCAGGGGTGCCCTCTTTCCCTACTAATATTCTCCCTAGCCACTGAGCCAATGGCTATGGTGCTGCACCAGTCAGCTAGGCACTGAGGTGTATAGTTGGGAGAAGAGACTCATGCTATTTCGCTTTATGCAGATGATATCTTGCTGTGCATTAGGGATTTGCAGACAATACCGCAATCAAACTCAACACACTTAAACTATTTGTCACAGTATCAGGACTGTGTGTAAATTGTGGGAAGTAATGTTTATTTCCCTTCACTGCTGACACAGTTGCCCCTCAGCTGATTGTGGACGGTGCTCTAATAGCTTGGTAACCAGTGGTGTTTCGATACCTGGCTGTTAGAATTTAGCACACGGATCAGGATCTCAAAGATGGTAACCTATCCAGGGTGCAAAAACAATTAGAATGATACCTCTGTTCCGATCTATTTCATTTTAGATTGACCAGAAACGTTCTAACTATCCAATACCCCACCCTTTGATTCCCCAAAACGTATTTTATTTATCATGTAATTTTATATGTAGAAAATTTTTTCTTCGAATATTAAAAACTTTTTTGCGGGTTCCCCGACTATCGTAACAGTACCAACGCGAGGCATCTTGGATGCGGATTCAGTCTACATATCGATGGCAAGTTTGTCTCCCGACATTGGAGAACGTAGTGTGAGATTCCACGACTATTGAGAGATCACCTTTGGATCTTCGGATCAACTCTACAATTGAGAGACAAGTACATTGCTCCAATTACTACCGGATGGCTGCCCGATATCATCAATGGATCACTGACATAATATAGAATGACAAAATATAGACTTACCAAAATATAGTCACCAAAATATAGAATGCCAAAATATCGAATTCCTATCTACAAACAGGTAAGTACAAAAATATCGAATCCAAAATATAGTCTGTAAAAAATATAGTCAGTCAAAATATCGAATTTTTTTAAATGTCTTAAAAGTAATTTAAAATTAATGAAATAATAAATATAATTAACTAAAACATACTTAAAAATACTCAAATACCCTTAAAATTAAGATATAATTAATTTAAGTTATTAATAAAAATGTACAATATTTTACCGTAGGATAGCAGGAGGGTAACATTTAATATTACCACCCCAGTGAGTGCAACAGTAGGGAAAGCGTTGGATAGCGTAGGGGTAAAAAATACTATTCCCACTCCAGTGAGTGCAACAGTAGGGAAAGCGTTGGATAGCGTAGGGGTAAAAAATACTATTCCCACTCCAGAGAGTGCAACAGTAGGGAAAGCTTTGGATAGCGTAGGGGTAAAAATTACTATTCCCACTGCAGAGAGTGCAACAGTAGGGAAAGCGTTGGATAGCGTAGGGGTAAAAAATACTATTCCCACTCCAGTGAGTTCAACAGTAGGGAAAGTGTTGGATAGCGGGAGGGTAAAAAATACTATTCCCACTCCAGTGAGTGCAACAGTAGGGAAAGCGTTGGATAGCGTAGGGGTAAAAAATACTATTCCCACTGCAGAGAGTGCAACAGTAGGGAAAGCGTTGGATAGCGTAGGGGTAAAAAATACTATTCCCACTCCAGTGAGTGCAACAGTAGGGAAAGCGTTGGATAGCGGGAGGGTAAAAAATACTATTCCCACTCCAGTGAGTGCAACAGTAGGGAAAGCGTTGGATAGCGTAGGGGTAAAAAATACTATTCCCACTCCAGAGAGTGCAACAGTAGGGAAAGCGTTGGATAGCGTAGGGGTAAAAATTACTATTCCCACTCCAGAGAGTGCAACAGTAGGGAAAGTGTTGGATAGCGTAGGGGTAAAAAATACTATTCCCACTCCTGTGAGTGCAACAGTAGGGAAAACGTTGGATAGCATAAGGGTAAAAATTACTATTCCCACTCCAGAGAGTGCAACAGTAGGGAAAGCGTTGGATAGCGGGAGGGTAAAAATTACTATTCCAACTCCAGAGCGTGCAACAGTAGGGAAAGCGTTGGATAGCGGGAGGGTAAAAATTACTATTCCAACTCCAGAGCGTGCAACAGTAGGGAAAGCGTTGGATAGCGTAGGGGTAAAAATGACTGTTCCCACTCCAGAGAGTGCAACAGTAGGGAAAGCGTTGGATATTGGAAGGGTAAAAATTACTATTTCCACTCCAGAGAGTATAACAGTAGGGAAAGCATTGGAGAGCGTAGGGGTAAAAATTACTATTCCCACTCCAGAGAGTGCAACAGTAGGGAAAGCGTTGGATAGCGTAGGGGTAAAAAATACTATTCCCACTCCAGAGAGTGCAACAGTAGGGAAAGCGTTGGATAGCGGGAGTGTGAAAATTACTATTCCCACTCCAGATAGTGCAACAGTAGGGAAAGCTTTGGATAGCGGAGGGGTAAAAATTACTATTCCCACTCCAGAGAGTGCAACAGTAGGGAAAGCGTTGGATAGCGTAGGGGTAAAAAATACTATTCCCACCCCAGAGAGTGCAACAGTAGGGAAAGCGTTGGATAGCGGGAGGGTGAAAATTACTATTCCCACTCCAGTGAGTTTAACAATAGGGAAAGTAATGATTTAATATATTATTAAAAATAAATTAAATATCAATACCAATAAAACATTAATTGAAATTAATAACCAATTTAATATTATGTAATAATTAATTAGAAAAACAACTACATATTAGTTATTAAAAATTAATAACCTATTCTTAATTATTTAACAACTAATTAATTTTCAATAACAAAAACTAATTAATAATAAAATTAATACCAATAAAAAATTAACAGTAAATTAATTATCAATACACAAAAAGTATTTCTAATATGTAATTAATTGCAATTACATTACTTCCCACCCTATTCCCCTATAAACCCACATCCCACTACAGAAAATACATTAATACAATTATCAAAATTATCAAATATGTAATTAATACAAAATAATTACCAATTAATAAAAATTAATTGCCAATTATTAGAAATTAATTACCAATTAAAAATTAATTAACAATAAATTTAAAATCAATACCAATAAATGAAAAAAATTATTTACTTAATTACAATTAAATTACTTCCCACCCTATTCCCCTATAAACCCACAACCCGCTACAGAAAATAAATTTACAAAATTAACCTATTTAACAATTAATCAATTAATACAAATTAATTGGCAATTAATAAAAATTAATTACCAAGTAAAAAATAACAATAAATTCAAAATGAATACCAATAAATAAATACAAATATTTAATTAATTACAATTAAATTACTTCCCACTCTATTCCCCTGTAAACCCACAACCCGCTACAGAACTAGAAAGCTAAATGTAATTAAAAATTATTAATAATTGCTAAAACTTAATATTTAATTTAATATAATTAAATTACTTCCCACCCTATTCCCCTATAAACCCACAACCCGCTACAGAATTAAATTACGCAAAAATTAAATAACATAAAATTCTTTACTTAAAATACATTAAACATACATTACAAAAATTAATATACACTTTTCACACATATACTAACATACAAAACACTTTAAAAAAATTGATATTATTAAAAAATCGATATATTTAATGCCTATATTGTATACTTCGATATTTGGACTTCTATATTTTGAAAATCGATATTACTTACCTTAAATTCGATATTTTTAACCACTATATTGTGTCCATTCGATATTTTGTCCATTCTATATTTTTACTTCGATATTATGTCCATTCTATATTTTGGAATCGATATTATGACTGTTTACCATCATCAATATATAATCTGAGAACCATCTTCCCCGAGAACGCCCTCTTCGTCATCCATCCAGGAGACAAGCAACCCCTGGTTGCCTGCCCCGCCCCCGTCCTGATGAAGACCCCTTTGCAAGGATATAATTAATGCCTGCCAATTCTAGAGGGTCGAAACGTCGACAGATTGTTGTATTTAGTCAGCTTCACTCCCAAAAAAATGGTCATTTAATGTGAAATGTGGAGCATGATTACTGTAATATGATGTATTGAACCAGTAATCTTTGGTTTTGTCTATGTTCAAAATTTGGATACATAGTACATTGAGGCCTTCGTGGCTGTTTTTTATTATCACTATTCCTACCTACACCACCCTGCACTATCACTTCCCTTCCTATCAGGGGCACTAGGAATTATTGTGTGATTTTGTATTGAAAATGGATGATAATCAGTTTATTCCTTCATTGTGAATAAACAACAATGCAGGTTTAAAAAGTTGTTTCTTATTTGATTGCTAATTATTTTTAAATTTTCCCATGTGATTGCTGGGACCCCTCTTCTTAGTACTTAGAATACCCAGGTCCCAGTGACTTTATTCGGGTGAACCCTTGTCCTTAATGCATGCCTAACCATTTGAGCCTGCATCCGCGAGGTTGTGTATTACTTGACTGGGTTTGTGTGTGGCAGGGCTGGGGAATTCCAAGAGACAGGCTGGGGCAGCCCGGTGGTGAATAAGAAGCTCTCCATCTAGATGGAAGGGAGGAGTTGCCCCTAGGACCTAAATAGGGCTGGGCCTTCCCTCTACAATGCTGGCTCAACCCCCTGTGGTGTGTCTGATGTCTCTGCCCTGCACACTGAAAAAAGAGAAGGAAGACTGTCAGCAAAGTGCTCCTCGACTGTACTTGCCTTCTACAATGCTGGCTCCACCTCCTGTGGGGCGGCTGATGTGCCTGCCCTGCGTGGTGAAGGGAAAGGAGAAGTCTGTACTTCAGAACTGGCTTGAACTGGGCACAGTCCCCTCTCCCCTCAGGGAACAAAGGATTTAGGGGTATAAGTATTGGGACCATGATCCCAAGAACTTGGATCACTTCTGGACTTACAAGACGAAACCTCTGCTGAGTAGAAGGAACCTGAAGAAATTGAGGAGAGACTATTCCCAAGCGGAAGTGCTGCTTGGGAGATTGGCCTTCAAGGTTGCCTTGCTGCCAAAGGGAGGAGAAAGACTTTGTGGACTTTTCTTTCTACTTGTGCAAAGATCTCCAAGGGCTTGAAAGAGAGTTTGCCCCCTGACCGAAGTCCCAGGACCAGTGGACTTCACCAGCCTTTGTGAATTGCTTCTGGAAACAAGTGGCTACAGAGGCAGGCAGCTGTGACCGACTCTCACGACCGGCCCGGTGTCCTGTAGGCACCGCACCAAGCAACGTCCGCCTCGAACAACACAAGCTCTGCGCTCACTGACTCCGTCAACAAGCCGTAGCCTGCACGCCGACTGAAAGGACACTGCGAAGTGCAACGCCTCGCTACCACGAATCGAACTGGTCTGACCGACGCGGTCACTGTTGCTGACTTCGAGTCCTGTGACCACACCGGAGTTGGGCACCGCCTCGCACGCTTTGCGACGCACCGCCCGACTCGCACCGCTGTCGGGACTGACCGACGCCAGCTCCCGAACTCCGGCTCTGTCGTTGCACCGTAAAGCTGGAAGCACCGCCACAAACAACACAAGCTCTGAGCTCACCGACTCCGTCTCGTCGCCTTCAACAAGCCGTAGCCCGCACCGCGACTGGAAGGACACCGTGACCTGCAACGCTTTCTTTTTCTACACCGCAATAAATCCCAGAACAGGCTCGCACATCCGTGCCAGCTGCCTCAAGGAATAGGCACTGAGACTGAGTCTGTCGACATTTGAGTGGGCCCGTACTGCCGCGGTCTGCTTGATTTGTTAGACTCTGTGTTTTTTTCAGCAACGCTGTAGCCGGACAAGGCTACCGACTTGCACAGAACCTTGAATTAAGCCTTTTTAACCTGAACTCTTGAAACTTACTTGTACTGTGGATTCTTTTTATCGTTTATTGGTCTTGTGATAATTCTATATAAAGTAGAATTGTTTTTTATATAAAACCTGTGTGGTGTCCATTTGTGGTGTTGTCACTGGGTTACTGTATGTGGTCACAACTGCTTAACGTACATCGCCTCTGAAATAAGCCTTGACTGCTCGTGCCACGCCGCCTAGAGGGTGAGAAGGCATTATTTTGAGAGCGTAACTGACTAGAGGAGAGGGTCCCTACTTGTCACAGTGTGGACAGCCTAGAAATGCTTCCATAGAGCTCTTTATCTCACCAGACATGCCACACCATATGCCCCCATGATACCGATTCTGGGAATGCCGAAAGGAAGGGGTAGAGTTAGTATGTCAGAACTTATGGTCTGGCAGGGCGTTGATATACACACACTGGGTGACCTATATGTGGAGGGCGCGCTGCAGCCTTTTCTCTGTTTGTCAGAAGAGGAGGGTGTCCCGCCAGGGCAATTCCTAAACCGCGCCTCCTGGATGACCACATTGACACGTCACTCGGGCAACATCTCGTAGGATCCACCGACACATCTCCTGATGCAGTATATATACATGATGGGTATGGGTGACACCTCATAACATGGTTTGCAGAATCTCTCTGCGTACACACTTTAACTGATTTAACATCCCGTCTTAATAGATAGGAGGAAGACTTGCCATGACCCTGCACACCAAAAGAATGGGGTATGTTGCTAGAAAGCCATAGACAGGTTCACCGAAATGCAAGATTTAGGCTGATTCAATTCCACATCCATAGAGCTTATCTATCCCCAGATTAAATCAATAGCTATTTTGACGGAGTGGATGATTGCTGTCCTCGCTGCAAGCTGGTGTCTGCCAACCTCCTCCATATGTTGTAGTCATGTTCTATATTGCACAGCTATTCATTTGGGGTGATATGATTATTAAACACAAGCACAGATAGGACACTTTTGAATATGTGGCCTGCATAACAAGGATAATTCCCAGAAATAAGGAACTCAAGGTCTCCTCTAAATTATTAGATTTGGGTTTAGTGGTGGCCGAAAGACTTGTCACACGCCGGTGGAATTCAATTGATCCTCCATCACTTAAAGCCTGGGCTAATTCATTGCTAAACTGGACCGAGGCTGAGGCGGCCCCACTGCTGAGAGAAGACTTTGTACATATCCCATTTCAGCAGCTAGAACATGATCCTGATGGCGCTGCAAGTAGCACTAGCACCAAATTACCCTCTAGAAGTTCCCAGCACCAGCTAATCTAGCCTACCCATAGGTTGCAGAGCGAATTGTTTCTAAGTTGATTTGAAACACGCATTGAGTGGTACATATAATGGGCCTATATGTTGAAACATGACATTGTGATTAATGGAGACAAGAATGTGTGATTGGCATTATTGTAGTAGATACCAATGGTCTGCCCTACCCCGCCTCTCCTATTCCCTCCCTTGTCCCTTTTGATTTGTTGTTAATATTTTCATTGATATATATCTGGCAGATTGATTATTAGCCATGACGACACAGCATAGCCAGAAGAAGTCCTGAGAAACAACATGATAGAATCCCTTCTGGTGCAAACTAGACAATTGTACAATGCTTATATATGAAAATAGTAACGAGTTCTGATCATCATTACATCGCTGTTGTATTAGATATATTATCGTACTGCACGGATATGGTAGCCAAAATTTGTTCATGCAATGTTGCAACACAACGGATATTGTGAATATTGCGGTTTCCAACTGGTTCTGTAAAATATAGTGTATGTCTGTACCTTCTTCTGCATGGATGAAAATTCAATAAACAGATCAAACTAAAAAATATATAATAATAATATACCAAAACATTATATAAATGTGAATCCATTCCAGGACTTTTTTTGTGAGTGCTACCAGGGTTCACAATCCCTCTCTCATGACCTAAAATTAGGCTGTGGAACGTCCCACACTGGTGGTTTCACCCAGAGTCCACTGTGGTACTGAAAATTTTGGACCTGTGTCATAAACATCGTCGTATCATGACGATTTTGATATCAGCAGACCGAGAATGGCTAGTACACTATGCACAAGCATTTTCGTCATATTCAAATGACAGAATCACCCTGACATCAGAGTTTTCGTCCTGAACCCTCGGGTTCCATTTTGTGTACGGCAGCCATTTTGTGAGTTGCCCTCACATAGGCCAATGATTAAGGCCAAACACGATTCTGAAGGACACGTACACCTTTCCTGACTTCTCTGCGACCTGGGCAAGCTGACTCCACTGCCCAAGGCCAAACCTGTTCGACCAGTTCCTTTCCCAGTAGCTGATCAAGATTAAGCATGAAGGCACAGGAAATCGTAAACCTTTATTGCACACAACTATGTCTTATCTTACTCACACCTGTCTCTGCTCCTTTCTTTATGGCCTGTTTACGATGGGGATGTGCCGGGTTTTTATTATGGGTTTGTGCAGCTTGTGTAAGAAGGAATGTTGGGTTTTGCATGCTTGCAAAACCTAGGACTGCCCCTTGCTTTTGTACTGAGTCATGTAACGCTAAAAACATATAAAAGGCCTCTGTCATCTGTGTTCCGGAGACTACCTCATTCACTTACTACGGCTTCTGGGTGACGTGGCCTCACTATGTTAAATTTAATAAAGATGTCTTTTCATATTACAGCTTCTGTGCCAAGTTTTTGTTATATTAGTAAGTATTCCCTGACCACGAAAATTACAAAGTTCTTCAGTTGGCGCCCAACGTGGGGATCATCAGAGAAGTGACTTTCTGTGAGAGTGATCGTGCCAGGAGACTGAAATAAACTGAGGAGGACAGAACAGGATTCTAGTAAGAAGGTACTCTGTGCCCGGGGATTCTGGAGATTCTTTGATTCTGCAGCCCAGTATATTTCTGATCTTCCTGATTTTTGATCCTCCACATAATGTCACTCCTGACTGATAACCTTTTTGCGTGAGTATTCTAAAAAGACCATTAGGTCATGTAGAACTTGACAGTTGGAATCTGGAAAACATTTTGATTAGTAAAAAGTGAGAGTTAAGTATAAGTGGGTCGCTCCCAGTCCTTTGTTCTTTGGTTTCTTAGTCTGGTTCTTAGTTTGAGGGGATATCTAAATAGGTTTAGATTTAAAAAAACATATTTCTTCCTTGGTGATTTTGTATCCCCAGGGAATTAAAATATGACATAATACAAAAACAAGGATCCTTTGTTCTGCGCAGTTTTATGAATGGAGATATGCAGAACGATTTTTGGTGTTCTGCCAGCCAAAGCTAGTGAATTAAGTGTATTGTGGCTTCGTGCTGTAGGGCTGTGTTTTTGCAGTCTTTTGGAACCCTATTGAGACGTGTTTCTTGTAAATATGACTTACAGCTAATATTTACAAATGGTTTGGTTTGAGTACAGCCCATGGGCTGTCCTTTGTTTTCGTCCTAAGTGTTGATTTGTGGGTTCAATGTGTGTTTCAATGTCTATGTGGTTTTTCTCATTAGTGTAACTTCAGTAATAGCTTACAACGCTGTATTGTGTGTCCTTGAGTGTTTGAATACTTTCTCTTTATGTCTGCAATGAGCTCTCAATGTGTGTTTGTGGGTTTCTTGATGTTTTCAGTCGGTTAAGTAAAATGTCAGATTAATTAATATTAAGTAGAAATTAAATAACACTCCAGCAATTGTCACATGCTAAAAATCGCTGTGTTGCTATTTAATTTACAGACTAAGCAAAAACGCATATGTGCAAACTGTTAAAAGCTTAAAATAGATAAGTTAAAATTCACATTCACTAGGAATATGAAGGCCTCAAAAATAATTGTGTCTTTTGTAGCAAAACAAATTTGTAGCGTTTTTTTTACTTACTTGCATTGTAGTACATGTAAAAGGCAAACACTTCAGCTAAAGTGAATTTTTGCTAGATTTAAATGCATCTTATTGCAAGCGCATTTTTTAAACTTGAAACGTCTGTTTTCAGTAAAACTGAAAGCGTGCTCAGGTTTCAGCACTCTTTCAGGTTCCAGCCTTTCCTGCCTTAAGGCAGCAGATGTTGTTTTTCGAAGGCCATAAATAGCATTGGAATGTTTATTTAGCCCAGGACTTAGATGTTAGTTAATCACAGTTGGCCTTTTTCATTTCAGAATAGTGTTTTAGAGGGTTACAAAAATAAGGTTCATCACTTTGTATCACTGGAAGACATTCCAAATGCGGTTTTCCTCTCTTAAAGCATTTTTTGCAAAGTATATTTTTTGGGTTCTATTGCTAAATACTGATTGTCCTTTAAAAAATGGCGCGAAAAATGTCATGTTTTAAGTTAGGCTTTTGTGCTTAGGCGCATAAATGAATGCATCTAAAAATGATAGGCAAGGGATGCAGCTTACCTTTACATGTGGAATTATCATAAAAACAGATAATTGGTTTCATTGAACGAAAAATTATTAATTATGGAAAAATTATTTGAGAAAAAAATAAGTGCTTTTTAAAATCATTTTTTGATATTTATAAAGCTTAATACTCATACTATGACCTCTTAGTATTAAAATTTGATTTAAGTTATGTGTTACGGTGTAATTAGGTAATTTGCACGTTGGTTTTCACTTGGCCCAGGCGTAAAAACTCATTTTTTCAAAGGAATTAGATGTGATATGCTTAATGTCCAGTCTTTGCAATGTGTAAAGCACATTCTGAGGATGATTAATAAGTAATATAATTGTAGGATTTTTATTTTTAAGTGCCCCAAAGATAAAAGTTGAAATTGAGTTAAATGGGTTTTTAACACAGATTCTTCTCATTTACCATAGCTTGAAAGTGTCTCTGGCTCCAGTAAATGCATACATTTGTGCATAATACAAACTTGTGGGTTGTTATTGAGGTTGTTTTTCATAGCTCAGTGAGCCAATGTGCCCGGTGCAGGGGTTTGTGTTTAATATCAGGGTTGAAGGTTCTAACTTTAGCGGGGGCCCATTCAAACGTTCATCAATGTTAGGTAGCAAACATTTGTTCTAAAAACTGGTATGTGTGAATCCTTCACAGTAAATGTAGTAGGCCTTCTGTCCTTGTCAGCCTCGAAATGAACAGAAACTGTGGGCTAGGAGAACAGGCTGCTCGAGTTGTGTTAAGATGCTAACTTTAGTTTTCCTGTAAACAATGGAGGAGGCTGTCATGTTGACATTGTGACCTTTTAAATTCGAGCCTTGTCTCTGTGAAATGCAGAATAACCTTGCTAAACAGGCCTCTGAAAGGTGGAATTTCTGGTTTAAAGTTAAAGACTTAATTCCAAAGGGAAATTTAAAAAGGTTTCTTGAAAGGTTTCTTTAAAAGTCCCAACATCATGACATTTGTATTGTCTGCTAGTACAGAAAACGAAGTGTTGCATTACGTCTTAGACAAAAAAATAAGATGCAGCCTTTTACTAAAATTTTGAAGCCTACATGAATAAGTAAGAACGATTTGCCAATTAAGAATTTTTTTTATCGTGGAGATTGTGGCACAAGGCTAATTTTAGGTGTCAGGGAAAGGATTTTACCTTTAAAAGTTAAAAGGACTTCATGTTGCAAGGTGACTGACAAGATGGTAATAGTTAAGTAATAGAAATGTATTTTTGTGTTTGTTAATGTGTATCATGTTTTGTCTTCCGCTTAAAAGTTACAATTGATGTCTGTTTATTATCAGAAATGTCTCTCTTTTGTGTGCTGTGTATTTTTTTTTCCTTTTCGCTTCTGCTCACAGATCATTCATGGATTGCTCTGGGGAACTTTAAGCCTAACAAGACACTTGAGTTTGGTTGGTTGAAATGAGATGTTTTTTTTTTGCGCAACTCCTTTAAAAAGAAATGTCCATGCGTTGTTCATGTTTGTGTATTTTGTTCTATCATGAATTGTTCTTGCTGGTTCTGTGTGTCCGAAAGTTGTATTTGACAGCAGATACCCACTATTGGTGATCTACTGTCAAACAGGAGGGTATCCTTACACGGTATTATGTGTCACCGCTCATTTATATATGCTATCGTTTTACAGCAGGTATATCTTATGGCTTGACGTCCGTTCTGTGCGTTTTTGCATGTTTTATGTTTTATGTTGCTGCTTAAGAAATTATTACAAATTCACCCGTGTTGTTGTGAGGAGACATGTATGACGATACGTGTCGCTTCACTGATACTAAAATTCACAGATATGATTTTTATTCATATTGTGAACCAGACAGACAACACTTCACCAGTGTATGTCAAATTTGGCTATAAGTATTGAAGAAAAATAAACAGCAAATTGTGTCATCTGCAGTCACGATACTGCCCTTACCTGTAAGGGACAGGCAGCCCTAAAATGATATATCCTGATTGGACGTAAGGATAAATTATAGATTTGTGACTCTTGTACATGGTGACCTAATTTCTATATCACATTAGTCAGTTTTATTCTGCTTCCTAAGTGGCCTTCCTATGGCTCTGGACCGTAAAAGAAACCAGGTTTCATTTTTTCCTGAAGAAGGAACTGGAACATTAGCTGAGATTACCGTATCTGGTGCAGAGGGCCAGCGGTAGAGTTAAATTTGTAAACTATTGTGATTTTTTTGTGTGTATCACCCATACTCTTGGTATTGTGTCACATGCCTGACTATCACCCAAGCACATCAGGCCTAGTTATTGGGGATTTTAGCTGTGTCCTATTCTCTTTTCCCTATTCCTTTCAACAGTCAGCTTTTATTATTATTAGTGTATTGTTCAGGTTCGCACTTTCAGATTGCAGTAATGTACCATGGACCCCCATTTTATGTATAATTCCCTGTTGCATAACTAGACTGGTTTCTAAGAATTTTCTTTAGGCCTATTCTGATGTTTTTCCAGTCTCACTGTTAGGACTGTTAGGACTGATTAACTGACTCAATACTATAGTAAGATAAGCTTTCCACCTCAATAGGAAACACCTTACGTTTTTTTTTTTAATATGACAAATTCAATGCCTATTCTAATTAGGTTTTTAGTTCCTTTTTTACTGCTTTAATTTTTGATGGACCAGATGTATTATAAATAATGGAAATACCAGGATTCTCTAGTTCTTGTCTTTTGTTTCCACATCTTGATAATTAGCTTTTGTATTGCATAGTCCTCCTGATGCACAATTAGTAAAAGAAAGTATCTACATGTCCCTGATAATATCTATGTGATCTCTCTTTTGAGATGTGCTAGATAAGGAGTTTAGGAACACCTCTATGAAATCATTGAGATAAAATGTGTTTACCCCATTAGACGATACCACTATGTGTGAGGACATCCATTCAGATAGAATTCCCATGTCGCTATCTACCCTTAGATGGTGAAGGATATGCTCTCACACGGAAACCCAATTGAAGAGCCTAGAGGGACTGTTTTGCCTATTGCCTTTGTTTTTGTATTGCCTTTGAGAATGACAGTGTATTTCAACGCAGAATTGTCCCATGGCATGTGGCCACTCCTTTGAAAATCGCAGGCCACCTGTTTGCAGTCCCCTTGTTGTACAATGAACTGTTAAAGCATCGCACTTGCTTCATCAGAAGGCGTTCAATATCAGAAAAGAAGAAGGAGCTGGTTTTGCCACAGTCCCTTGAGATTTCAGTGCAAAAGAGCGCCTGTCATGTGCTGGTTAACCTCTGACAGTGTGCAGTCCCTTGAGATTTCAGTGCAAAAGAGCGCCTGTCATGTGCTGGTTAACCTCTGACAGTGTGCAGCCCCTTGAGCCCCTTGGCCTGAGTTTTGGCCATGCACCCCTTTTTCCCTTGCTACAACGGAAGTGTAGTGCACTGGAGGATCCAAGAGTGGCAAAAGGCACTCCATTCTGGTGCCCATGAAAGAGCGGCCTGAGCGTCCTCTGACACTGAATGATGAGTGTTGGAGTCTGAAATGGCCCCGGGTCTGCACGAGATGATCTGTGCCCATTGACCAATGAAGAGCACAATATCTGTAGTGTCTGCCGCAGAGGAGAGATACGGTGCACTGCCTTGAGACATTGAGACTTTGTGAATGAGCTATGAGTAATTGCAAGGAGGGCACTCCAACAGATACTGAGCATCAGAGCATGGGAGGCCTGAATCCAAACGCCCATGCAACAACGGGAGCAGACTTGATTGGACAATAAAAGCCTGCCAGAGAGGCTTTTTGAACAGACTCTGGGCATAGTTGGTTTCACAAGAGGTTTCCGTGTGATTGTATAGACTAAGTGTTAGGAGAATGATTTTATTGTTCAACTGGCATTATTCTTAAGTAGTATTCTGTTTAGTAAAAGCGGAATAAAGTCAATTTCCTGTGGAAAAGTATCCCCTTTTCACCTCAGAGCATTAATGAGGGTCATCACTGTTTCACTTGAACATATAATAAATTACAGAAAATGCATAGGAAGACCTACAATGTTACTAGATAATTTTAGGATTTACCTTTTGCTTAGGGTTGTGAAAAATTATGATTTCATTTGTAATAGCGGTCACTACTTTGTCTATATGTTCTTAACAACGTGTTTTCCAGTGTTTTTAAACATGACATTGTCTTTTATGGGTGGGATTGTTTTTGCTGCCCAATTCACATCTGTACCTGGCTGATGAGGATTATGAATCCGAAACCGGTCCCAGGATGCTTGTTTCCGGTCCAGGGAAGACATGGCTTGGCAGTTCGGGCTGGACTGTTCCCATGAGGCACAGGGTCAGAAGGATTTGCATATGGCCATGTCTGAACTGGGGTGGCTGAGTGAGCTAAAGAATGGTGATGGATTAAACCCAGATCAGTTGACTGGGGTGAGTGTTTGATTTGCTGAAACGCTCCGTCCATCATCCCCTTTTGTATCGCTTTGTTCGCCCTAAGTTGGCAGGGTATGCTCAGACGTGAGTCCCTTGCTCACTTGGCCACTGGATTCAAGATAGCCTGGCTGATGAGGATTATGAATCCGAAACTGGTCCCAGGATGCTTGTTTCCGGTCCAGGGAAGACATGACTTGGCAGTTCGGGCTGGACTGTTCCCATGAGGCACAGGGTCAGACTGATTTGCATATGGCCATGTATGAACTGGGGTGGCTGAGTGAGCTAAAGAATGGTGATGGATTAAACCCAGATCAGTTGACTGGGAGTGAGTGTTTGATTTGCTGAAACGCTCTGTCCTTCATCCCCTTTTGTATCGCTTTGTTCGCCCTAAGTTGGCAGGGTATGCTCAGACGTGAGTTCCTTGCTCACTTGGCCACTGGATTCAAGACAGCCTGGCTGATGAGGATTATGAATCCAAAACCGGTCCCAGGATGCTTGTTTCCGGTCCAGGGAAGACATGGCTTGGCAGTTCGGGCTGGACTGTTCCCATGAGGCACAGGGTCAGACTGATTTGCATATGGCCATGTCTGAACTGGGGTGGCTGAGTGAGCTAAAGAATGGTGATGGATTAAACCCAGATCAGTTGACTGGGAGTGAGTGTTTGATTTGCTGAAACGCTCCGTCCTTCATCCCCTTTTGTATCGCTTTGTTCGCCCTAAGTTGGCAGGGTATGCTCAGACGTGAGTCCCTTGCTCACTTGGCCACTGGATTCAAGATAGCCTTGCTGATGAGGATTATGAATCCGAAACCGGTCCCAGGATGCTTGTTTCCGGTCCAGGGAAGACAGGGCTTGGCAGTTCGGGCTGGACTGTTCCCATGAGGCACATGGTCAGACTGATTTGCATATGGCCATGTCTGAACTGGGGTGGCTGAGTGAGCTAAAGAATGGTGATGGATTAAACCCAGATCACTTGACTGGGGGTGAGTGTTTGATTTGCTGAAAAGCTCCGTCCATCATCCCCTTTTGTATCGCTTTGTTCGCCCTAAGTTGGCAGGGTATGCTCAGACGTGAGTCCCTTGCTCACCTAGCCACTGGATTCAAGATAGCCTGGCTGATGAGAATTATGAATCCGAAACCGGTCCCAGGATGCTTGTTTCCGGTCCAGGGAAGACATGGGTTGGCAGTTCGTGCTGGACTGTTCCCATGAGGCACAGGGTCAGACTGATTTGCATATGGCCATGTCTGAACTGGGATGGCAGAGTGAGCTAAAGAATGGTGATGGATTAAACCCAGATCAGTTGACTGGGGGTGAGTGTTTGATTTGCTGAAACGCTTCGTCCATCATCCCCTTTTGTATCGCTTTGTTCGCCCTAAGTTGGCAGGGTATGCTCAGACGTGAGTTCCTTGCTCACTTGGCCACTGGATTCAAGATAGCCTGGCTGATGAGGATTATGAATCCGAAACCGGTCCCAGGATGCTTGTTTCCGGTCCAGGGAAGACATGGCTTGGCAGTTCGGGCTGGACTGTTCCCATGAGGCACAGGGTCAGACTGATTTGCATATGGCCATGTCTGAACTGGGGTGATTGAGTGAGCTAAAGAATGGTGATGGACTAAAACCAGATCAGTTGACTGGGGAGTGAGTGTTTGATTTGCTGAAACGCTCCGTCCATCATCCGTCCATCATCCCCTTTTGTATCGCTTTGTTCGGCCTAAGTTGGCAGGGTATGCTCAGACCTGAGTCCCTTGTTCACTTGGCCACTGGATTCAAGATAGCCTGGCTGATGAGGATTATGAATCCGAAACCGGTCCCAGGATGCTAGTTTCCGGTCCAGGGAAGACATGGCTTGGCAGTTCGGGCTGGACTGTTCCCATGAGGCACAGGGTCAGACTGATTTGCATATGGCGATGTCTGAACTGGGGTGGCTGAGTGAGCTAAAGAATGGTGATGGATTAAACGCAGATCAGTTGACTGGGGTGAGTGTTTGATTTGCTGAAACGCTCCGTCCATCATCCCCTTTTGTATCGTTCAGGTAGGCTGGTCCGGTGTTGTGGAGTGTTTTGTGTGCATGTGTGAGGAGCTTGAAGGTGATCCTCTTGTCGACGGGGAGCCAGTGTAGGTTTCTCAGGTGGGGGTCATGTGGCTGTGGCGGGGGATGTTGACGATCAGTCGGGCGGAGACGTTTTGGATGCATTGTAGTCGTTTTAGGTGTTTGGCTGGGATTCCTGCGTAGAGTGTGTTTCCGTAGTCCAGTCTGCTGCTGACGAGGGCCTGTGTCACCGTTATTCTTGTTTTTGTCGGGATCCACTTGTAGATCCTGCGGAACATGCAGAGGGTGGTGTAGCAGGAGGAGGAGATGCCATTGACCGGCTTAGACATGGAGAGGGAGGAATTGAGGATGAATCCTAGATTGCGTGCATGGTCGGTGGGTGTTGGTGCTGTTCCCAGTGTGGTCGGCCACCAGGAGTTGCCCCAGGCTGTGGGGGTGGATCCGAGGATGAAGACCTCTGTCTTGTCCGCGTTCAGCTTCAGACGGCTGCTCCTCATCCGTTCGGCGACGTCCTTCATTCCTCCATGGAGGTTGGTTTGGGCAGTGTGTGGGTCCTTGGTGAGGGAGAGGATGAGCTGGGTGTCGTCAGCGTGGGAGATGATGTTGAGGTCGTGATGGCGGGCCACTAGTGCGAGGGGGGCCATGTAGACGTTGAGCCCTGGGGGACGCCGCAGATGATGTCGTAGGCTTCAGGTCGGAAGGATGGGAGGCGGACGCTCTGGCTTCTGCCGGTGAGAAAGGACGTGGTCCAGTCAAGGGCCTTCTCTTGGATTCCGGCTTCTAGGAGGCGTGTCTTTAGAGTGCGAAGGCAGACCGTGTCGAAGGCGGCTGACAGGTCCAGGAGGATGAGGGCTGTGTTTCGCCGTTGTCTAGTTGGCACCTGATATCGTCTGTGGCGGTGATGAGGGCTGTCTCGGTGCTGTGGTTTTGTCTGAATCCGGACTGGGACGGGTCCAAGATGTTGTTGTCTTCCAGGTGGCGGGTCAGTTGCATGTTGACGATTTTCTCGATTACTTTAGCAGGGAATGGGAGCAGGGAGATGGGCCGGAAGTTCTTGAGGAGGGTGCTGATTTCGGCGTGCTTCCAGAATGTCGCTGTTTCAAACAAGATGTTGATGACCTTCCATAGTTGAGGTGCGATGGCTGCGTCTGCTTTGTTGAATACATGGTGTGGGCACGGGTCAGACGGAGATCCTGAGTGGAAGGAGTTCATGACCTTGCGTGTCTCATTGTCGTTGACGTTGGACCAGGAGGTCATGCGGTTGGCGCTGGTGGTGTTCACAGGGGAGGTGGAGTCTGGCGTAGTTGGGGCAGTCGTCGTGTTGAAGCTGTCGTGGATGTCAGCGATCTTGCGGTGGAAGAAGATGGCCAGTGAGTCGCACAGTTCTTGTGAGGGCGGGATGTCGTTGGCGTTGGGGCTGGGGTAGGAAAATTCCTTTATGAAGCTGAAGAGCTCTTTACTGTCGTGTGCTTTGTTATCCAAGTGGTCTTTGAAGGAGGATCTCTTGGCTAATCTGATGAGGTGGTGATGTCTGCGGGTAGCGTCCTTGTGGGCTGCGCGGTTGTCTGGTGTGCGTTCGTGGAGCGATGTCTTCTCCAATATTCGGCATACGCATTTGGAGGCCTGGAGCTCGTTGGTGAACCATGTGGCTCTCTTGCTGGTGTGGATGTTTCTTGAGTGGGGCGAGGGTTTTGGAGCAGTCGTCGATCCACTGTCTGAGGTTGAGGGCTGTGGCATCAGAGTTGGTGGGGTCGGTGAGTGGGTTCTTGGCAAGGGAGTTGAGTAGCTGGTCTTCGGTGACTTTGCTCCCGCAGCGGGGAGGCAGCTGTTGGGTGAGATGATGCGTGGTTGGTTTCTTGAAGGTGAAGTGGATGCCGCAATGGTCGGTCCAGTGGAGTTCACCCACCCACTACGCCGGACACACACTCGACCCGGTCTTCTCATCCAGCAAGGACATCGCCTTCAGCCACGCCACGGGACTCCACTGGACGGACCACAGCTGCGTCCACTTCAGCTTCAGAAGGACCACGATCCTCCATCACCAGCAACAGGCTGCACGCAGAAGCTGGAACAAGATCACTTCCGACCAGCTCGCTACTTCCCTGAGCAAGAACCCTCCCACCAGTACAACGAACCCCAGCCAAGCGGCCACCAACCTCACGAAATGGATCAGCGACTGCGCAGACGACCTCGCCCCTCTGAAGACCCCGCCGAGCAGACCCGGCAGCAAGAAAGCCCCATGGTTTAACGACGAACTCAAGAGCTCCAAGAAGAACTGCAGAGCACTGGAGAAAACCTGGCGCAGAGACCCAACACCGGAAAACATGACTGCCCTCAAGCTCGCCACCTGAAAACACCACCAACTGATCCACGCCACCAAGAAAACCGCATTCAAGGAACGACTGGACAACAACGCACACAACAGCAAGGAACTCTTCAACATCGCGAAACAGCTCTCCAACGCCGGAAACAACGATATGACCCCTTCGCAAGACCTCTGCAGCTCCCTCGCCTCCTACTTCCACAACAAGATCGCGGACATACACAACAGCTTCAGCACTCAACCGACGCACGCCACGACCAAACCTCTGCCCCCCACCACCACCCTCCACGCCTGGACCCCGATCAGCACCGAAGACACCATCCGCACGATGAACTCCATCCACTCCGGATCTCCGACAGACCCCTGCCCTCACCACGTCTTCAACAAGGCCGACGCTGTCTTCGCACCCCACCTGCGGGACATCATCAACACCTCCTTCGACACCGCCACCTTCCCAGAGAGCTGGAAGCACGCCGAACTCAGCGCTCTACTTAAGAAACCATCAGCCGACCCCACCGACCTCAAGAACTACCGCCCCATCTCGCTGCTCCCGTTTCCGGCAAAAGTCATTGAGAAGACCGTCAACAAGCAACTGGCCGCCTTCCTCGAGACGAACGGTTCCCTCGACCTCTCGCAGTCTGGCTTCCGGGCCAACCACAGCACCGAGACCGCCCTGATCGCAGCTACCGATGACATCCGAGCCCTGCTCGACAACGGAGAAACAGCGGCCCTCATCCTCCTGGACCTCTCCGCGGCATTCGACACCGTGTGCCACCGCACCCTCGTGCAGCGCCTCAGCAACATCGGAATCCAGGAGAAGGCACTGGAGTGGATCATCTCCTTCCTCGCCGGAAGGACACAGAGAGTTCGCCTCCCCCCGTTCAGATCGGAGGCCACCGAAGTCATCTGCGGCGTTCCTCAAGGCTCCTCGCTCAGCCCAACACTCTTCAACGTCTACATGAGCCCCCTCGCAGCCATCGCACGCCAGCACAACCTCAACATCATCTCCTACGCCGACAACACCCAGCTGATCCTCTCCCTCACCAACGACCCCGCCACCGCCAGAGCGAACCTGCACGAAGGGATGACAGACGTAGCCAAGTGGATGTCGAACAGCCGCCTGAAACTGAACTCAGACAAGACGGAAGTCCTCATCCTGGGATCCTCACCCTCCGCCTGGGATGACTCCTCGTGGCCCCCCGCCCTGGGCAGCGCACCCAAACCAACAGACCACGCTCGCAACCTGGGCTTCATCCTGGACTCCTCCCTCTCCATGACCAGACAAGTCAACGCCATCTCCTCGTTGTGCTTCAACGTCCTGCGCATGCTACGTAAGATCTTCCGATGGATCCCCACCGAGACCAGGAAGACGGTCACCCAGGCCCTCGTCACTAGCCATCTGGACTACGGCAACTCCCTCTACGCCGGAACCACCGCCAAACTCCAGAAGAGACTCCAGCGGATCCAGAACACCTCAGCACAACTCATCCTGGACATCCCCCGCCGCAGCCACATCTCCGGACACCTGAGAGACCTGCACTGGCTCCCGGTCAACAAGAGAATCACCTTCCGGCTCCTCACCCACGCACACAAAGCCCTACACAACCAAGGCCCAGGATACCTCAACAGCCGCCTCAACTTCTACGCTCCCAAACGCCAGCTTCGATCGACCAGCCACGCCCTCGCCGCCGTCCCCCGCATCCGAAGAGCCACCACAGGAGGAAGGTCCTTCTCCTACCTGGCCGCCAAGACTTGGAACTCCCTTCCGACCCACCTCCGCCTGACCCAAGACCACCTCGCCTTCAGGAAGCAGCTCAAGACCTGGCTGTTCGAGCAGTAGCGGACCCCCTCCCCCAGCGCCTTGAGACCCTCCGGGTGAGTAGTGCGCTATATAAATGCTTTGATTGATTGATTGATTGATTGAGTTCGGTATTGTGATTGAAGGCGACGTGGAGAAGATGGGATCAAGCGTGTGGCCGACGGTGTGGGTGGGTGTGGTGACGAGTTGTCTGAGGCTGAGGTTGGCGAGGTTGTCTATCAGGGTGGCGGAGTGGTTGTCGTTGTTGTTCTCAAGGTGGAAGTTCAGGTCCCCGAGGAGGATGTAGTCCATGGAGGCGAGAGCGTGGGTGCTGGTGAGGTCGGCGATGGAGTCGCTGAACTGAGCCTGGGGTCTGTGGGGTCTGTAGATGAGTGTTCCTCTGAGGGTGGTTTTGGGGTCAGTGTGTATCCGGGAGTGCAAGTGTTTGGCGATGTTGAGGGTGTCTTCTGCGTGGGTAGCGACTTTGAGGGTTGACTTGGGATTGATGGCCATTACTCCTCCGATTCCGCTGGCGTGATCCCTGCGGGTGATCTTGTAGCCGTCCGGGATGGCTATGGCGATGTCGGACGCGGAGGAGTCGTTTCACCAGGTCTCGGTCAGGAAGGCCATGTCTGGGGTGGAGGTGTCGAGCAGATCCCAGAGCTCAACGGCGTGTATGTGTGCGGAGCAGGTGTTGAGGAGTATGCAGATGAGGTAGTTGGGTCAGGTCCTTGGAAGTTTGGTGGTTCTGTTGCAGGTAAAGCTGCAGGTATGCAGGAGAAGGGTCCGTGGGTCCCGTTTGGGGTGGCCTGGAAGCAGGTGTTGTTTCGGCCAGCGTTGAATGCGTGGAGGCTGCTGGTGTCGTAGTGGAGTCAGGTTTTGTGGCATTCATAGGGTCCAGGCGTTCTGGCGCTGGGCGTGGTCCAGGCGCAGACGGGCTTGCCTTAACCGCGCCCGCTGCGCTCGGCCGCTTCTTGGCCTGCATATGAAGAAGCTTGGGAGGGCAGAACAGCAGGGAGGCGGGAGCGGGGAGGCCAATGGGTGTGCTGAGGGCGTGGGGCTGCAGGGAGGCAGGGAGGCAGCAGCGGGAAGGCCCGGTAGGGAGAGGTGGTGGGCAGGGGAAGATGGCAGCAGAAGGGGCACAAGGTATCGGCATACACAAGCGGGTCAGTAGGTGACGAGTGGCGGTGTGGGGGTGACCTGTCTGCAAGCAGGGTCAAAGGTCGCTCCCGGTCACCATTGCTCTGCCTGCATTAGAGGAGGCCTGGGAGGGCGGAACAGCTGGGAAGCGGTGGGCGGGGAGGCCAATGGGTGTGCTGGGGGCGGGGCCACAGGGAGGCAACGGCGGAAAGGCCAAGTAGGGAGAGATGGGGGTGGGGGAAGATAGCAGCAGACGGGCACAAGGAATCGGCAAACGCAAGCGATTCTGCAGGTGACGAGTGGCAGTGTGGGGGGCGACCTGCCTGCAAGCACACAGCTTCCATTGACAATATATGACCTTCCTTCACAGGCTTGGGAAAGAATTGCAGTTGATTTATTTGTCCCTTCAAAAACAGACATCATTTGAAGGTAGTGGTTGATGAGTATTCATGGTTTCTTTTAATTGAGGAGCTATCATCAACAACCCATGACAAGGTCATTGAGTGGCTTGATGAGCTCTTCACAGCATGAGGTATCCAAACCCCTCTCAAATCTGCCAATGGTACTCCTTTCAATAGCAAAGCATTCAAAAGAGTAGACCTCAGTTGCCTCAAGCCAATTCTGTTGTGGATTTATTTATGGGTATCCTCAAAAGAGTAATTTAATGAGCATCGAAGGAGGGCATTGAGTTAAACCAAGCCCTGTGTTAAGCTGCTTATTGTTCAACTCCTCACTCCACAACTGGCCTGAGTCCTGCCACCTTGCTCTTTAGGAAAGCCATCAGAACCAAATTGCCACAGTGGAGAGTAGACTGAACCCTGAATGCTGATATGATTTGGGTCACAGACACTTCTTGAAAGTGATAGATGAAAACATTCGCTGATCGCTGTCAATGAGCCCAGGAAACAGTTTTCAAAGAAGATTCCTGGGTCCTAGTTAAGCAGAAGGAAACGCTGAAAACAGACACACAATTTGCTGTTGATCCCCAGAGGGTTGTCACATGCAAAAGACACATGGTGATGACACATCATTCTGGAAAGTCTATCATACAGCACTCATTACACTTTAAGCACAAACCTCGACGATTGTCAGCTCCTACAAATGAAGGAGGCAATCCCACCTAACAGTCCGGACAAAGCATCAGAAAATGTTCCATCAGTGCATGATCAGAGTGTATCTCAACCATCTCATACTACTTGACCTTGTCAACTAGTGTGAGCACCTCAGCAACTTATTGAAAAAACATAATGTGACTGTTGTTTAAGTGGGAGATGTAGTGTCATGAGACTATGTGCTATGTGCTATGGGACCCTCGATGCACTGAACAGAGGAATTGCGTAACTTACTGAGATGTGTTAAGGTGTGGTTATTAATGGTTATAATATAATCAGAGAGCAGTGTGTGAAAGTATGCTGAAGAATAAAGACATCTGTTACTGAGCTCTGTATATGTCGCACATGACCCCGCTCTCCTGCGTGACATTCGTGTCTCATTGTAGCCTTATCTGGGACAAGAGACTCCATCTGATCAGCACCCCTGATTCCCTCATTGACCCAGCTACCTGAACAGAGAAACCAGTTGCTTAGCCAACCGGGTGGCCACCATTTAGGCCACCATTTATCTCAGCCTATAACACTAGCGGGTAGCAGGCACCTCTGAACTGGGAACAGCAACCAGCCCGGGAAGATTGCAGTTCGACCAGCCCCAGGAGCAGGTGGGGTGCGACTGAGAAGCACCTCTCCCACTTTTGTTTTAGGGGACAAAAGTGGCCCTCATGGGTACAAAACCGTCCCCCACCCCTCCAACCCACTGGGGGAATACACAGAGCCTGCTACAGCCAGTCCGGCTCTGGTAGCAGGACTCGCCCCTCAGACCCGCCCACTTCCTGTCCACATATTTTGGCTAATCAATGCTGGCTGCTGTGCGGCCACTCCAAAGGCACACCAAAGGCAAGCCCATCTGTGCCAGTCAGTGCCCAACCATGGCCCAGTGCCATAATCTCTAGCCCACTGCTACTCCAGCTTCACTCCCTGTTGAATAAACCCAGGATGCTGCAGCACCCTCAGCTGCACCTGCTCACCCAAAGAAACCAAATGACCTTTCAACAGCCTTGACTGCAACTTTACCTGCAACTCCACAGGCCAATAGGCCCTTACAAAGACCACCGACCAACAGCCCAAACTATAGTGTAGGCTACTCAACATCCACTCCCTGACCAAGCATGCCATTAACTCTGGGACACCATCACGATCACCAGCCCTGAATTAGTGTTCCTCACAGAAACTTGGCTCAACGACTCCCCAGGCCCTGACATTGCTACCACCACTCTAACCTCTACAAAATGACCCACCTGAACAGGCTAGGTGAACCCAGGAGCGGAATTGCCCTCATTCACAAGGATATCCTCGGAGACAACACTTGTTCCAACGACACACTCTCATCTGACATGAAACACCTCCACACCAAAGCCAATTCAACCATCAGAGTTACCCTCGTCTACAGACCACCTGGACCCTGACCCTGCATTTCCAAAATCACTGCCCCATTGTCTTGGAATCAAGACATTACCTCTACCTCTGCAAACTGAACTTCAACCTTAAAGACCACTAAGCCACCAACTCTGCCACCCTGCTGGAGTCCATGGACAACCTGTGTTGTAATTTAGCAGCGATTAGGTTAAGCATTAGCAGAAGATATCTTGTATTTAGAGACAATCTTGTCCGTTTCGTCGAATCCATTTTGCATTTCTGTCAGCCATTTTGTTTGCCATGTGCTCGCCATGTACTCTGTCCTACCTTCCTGTCAACTGCTCTTGAAATCTGCCTAGAGACGAGATATATTTAGCCTCTTCTGCTTCGCACATGCTAAGTTGAGCTTACAGCTGTCCCCAACTTGTAACTTTCAGGATGTGTCCACCAGAATTAGCTAACTATCAGCCCCTCCCACTGGTTGCCAGCGCACTCTCTGTATGACCTTATAGGTATTTAAAACCAGCATTATGTACTAGTACTGCCTTCATTTAAGCCCCAGTGTGGATATGAAAGGACCAAGCTCCTTCCATTCAGTGTGCAACTTCATACATTACCGAAGGGTGCTGTGTGAATGTAGTTCCACCTCATGAGCTTTAATAAACTCTGTCTTTTCTATTCCAGCTTCAGTGCCAACTTCTTTCTATTGGTCTGAGGACTCGGTGCAGAGAAGGGAAAACCACTTTTTTTATCACAACCACTTGCATTCCATGTTGATAAGTTTACTGCTCCATGTCCGTTTTTGCTTTCTCCAAACACACCAGACAATATTATGGGTCTTGATATGCTCAAATATTTCAGGGCTACGATACGATATTCTCTGGAAAGAGTACATGTTATTTTAAATGACAACTACCCAATGATTGAGAAATCCTGTATTGTTAAAGAGGACATTGCATTAGCTTCACTCCCTAGTACCTTGTGGGCTACTTCAGACACCGATGTAGGGCAATTGGTAATTCCACCAGTACATATTAGTGTCAAGGAGGGTGCTTTATTGCCAAGACTGCCTCAGTATAACATTTCTCAAGAAGGAGAAGAAGCACTCACACATATTGTACATGATTTAATTAAGATGGGGTTGTGGAAGAAGTTCCTTACAATGTTTGCAATAGTCCGATTCTACCCATTTTGAAAAGATATACTGACACTAGGTTCTATAGATTTATCATTGATTTGAGAGAAGTCAACAAGATTGTAGTGCTGCAGTACCCTGTAGTATCTGACATAACAACATTGCTTACCATGGTCCCTCCAACAGCAACTACATTTTCTGTAATTGATCTGAAGAATGCTTTATTCTCGATTCCTAGTCATCCTGATAGCCAATATTTGTTCGGTTTCACTTTGAATAATAGATCATACATATTTTGTAGAGTTTCTCAAGGGTACACTGAGAGTCCTAGTATTTCAGTCAAGCATTGAAGAGACAGCTTGATTCCTTTACTTTGCCTCAAGGAGTGTCTCTCATACAATACATCAATGACATCTTGTTGGCAGCCAATACGCCTGAACTATGTGAAGAGTGTACTGTGTCTTTGCTTTCTTTTCTTGCTACACACCATCATAAAGTGTCACGAAAGAAATTGCAATATTGTAGACCGAAGGTAACCTACTTAGGTCACCTTCTGTCTAAGGAGGGTCGTGCACTGACGCCAGATCGCATTCAAGCAATTTTAAGACACCCCAGTACCTTCCACACAGAAAGATGTCCGTGCATTAATTGGTCTGACTTCGTTTTGTAGGCAATGGATATTGGGCTTTTCACACATTGTTAAACCCCTGCTAGCGCTTTTGACTAAAAACATGGACAGATGAATGCCAAGATGCTTTTCGTCACTTAAGACAAGCTCTTTGTTCTGCACCAGTGTTAGGCACACCAGAATACATGAAGGGTTTTACACTCTATGTACACGATAAAGATGGGTGTGCATTGTCAGTTTTAGTACAGACACATGGTGATAAGCAGCGTCCCTGTGCATATTTGTCTGCAGTTCTTGATCCTGTTGCTCGTGCGCTACCTGGATGCTTCTGTTCGGTTACAGCGACAGCTGTGTCCATACGTCAGAGTGAAGGGATAGTTTTGCCACACAAACTGCTGGTGCTAGTACCTCATGCAGTAGATGCCCTTTTGAATCAGACCAAGACACAACACTTAACTAGTGCTCGCCTGACAGGATACGAATTGACACTGTTAGCACCTCATATTACCTTGAAGAGGTGCGCAACACTGAACCCAGCCACTTTGTTGCCATATCCTGTGACTCAGTCCCAGTCAATGGAACCTCACGATTGTATATTCCTTACTGAGGAACAGACAAAGGATCGCATCCATTTGCAAGATATGCCCATTCCAGATGTAGATGGGGAACTGTGGGTTGATGGGTCCTGTTTGAAGTTACCAGATGGCATGACTTCAGCTGCTTATGCAATCACCACATTTGAGACAGTAGTGGAAACAGCTCTCATTCCTCGGCTCAAGCAGCTGAACTAATAGCTTTAACATGAGCGTGTGAACTTTGCACTGACTTGTGTGCGCACATTTGCACGGATGGCAGCTATGCTTTTGGAGTGGTTCATGATTTGCAGATCGTGTAGCTCGTGAGACTGCGATGCAACGAAGCACTATATCCATGTATGTAGTGAAGTCTCATGCTGAGCTTTGGCATGACACTAGAGAGGAAGTATTGGATATACAGAGATCTGCCTCTGTGGAAGAGCTTGAGCAATGGTCTAAAGAAGGAATGGACGATGAGGGCTGTTGACGTAACAAAGAAATGAATAAATGGAAATTGCCTGGAGCCTTTTTACAACCTATGGTTCAAATGGCACATGGGTTGGCACATGTTGGAGCTCTAGCAATAACTAAATTGCTTAAGCAAGTTTGGGAGCATCCTGAATTTGCCAGCACAGCTAAAAGAGTGGTGCAGTCCTGTTTGATCTGTTGGCAGTATAATCCTGGAAAAGTGAAACGGACTCCTACAGGATGGTTTTCTACACCAACCGCACCTTTTGAAGTTTTGCAGATGGATTACGTCCAACTTGAACGCTGCAATAATCTGAAATATGTCTTAGTGGTGGTATGTGCCTTCAGCAAATGGATAGAGGCATACCCTACGAAGGATAATACTGCTCTCACTGCAGCAAAGGTGCTTCTGAACGAGTTTTTCCCTAGATCTGGTGTTTGTAAATTTTTGTGGAGTGACAACGGACCTCATTTTATTGGGCAAGTTGTTGAGCATGTCCTGAAAGAATTAGGGATCAAACAGAAGTTCCATACAGTCTTCCAGCCGCAGTCAGCAGGATTAGTGCTACTTTAAAATTGAAGTTGGCGAAAATACTGGCTTCCACGTCTTTAAAGTGGTCAGATGCATTACCCTTGGCATTGTTGTCCATAATATCGGCGCCACATTCACGATCTAGTCTCACCCCATACGAAGTGGTCTTTGGGAGACTGATGAATACTTGGGGAGTTCCTAAGCCGCGCCCCATACATGATGTTCCTTGTGTTCTGATGAAGGATTATTTAGCACAGTTAATTGACAGTTTGATCTCTATTCACCAACAGGTTCGAGAAGCGCTCCCTGACAGATCTACAGGTGAGGCCCACGAACTCCATCCTGGCCACTATACGATGGTCAAGGTCTTCAACAGATCGAACAGCCTGGAACCGAGGTGGCGAGGTTTGGAGCAAGTTTTCCTTGTGACAAGGACAGCAGATTGAGGGACAAACAAGAAGAACTGGGTCCATAGCACACACTGTAAGCATGTGTCGCCTGCCTTGGTGGAACCTGCTGTGCTGACCGGCCATCGAGAGATTCTGGTGATGGAGAAAGGTCAAGCTATCTCATCTGATGAATCTGCGGAAGGTCTTCCCGTACCACACGATTCCTGGAGCATCACGATACCACTTGAGACCGAGGAAAGAATCTGCAGTGTTCAAAAAGACTGGTTGAGCTACCGCCCTGGGTTAGTGAAACAGAGAGCCGATGTGGCAAGGGGGGATCAACCCTGCATTAGTGTAGTGATACCCGTCTTGGCCCGTGGGGAAGAAATCAGCGGCTGCTCAAGGGATAAGAGCTCCAACGATTGTTTTTAACCTTTTTAGAAAGATCAATTATCGCTGTTGCTGAAATGAATAACAAAAGAAACATTTGTGATGTAGGGTTTGTTGTTGCTCTGGTGGTTATGGCGATAATCAACTGGTTTGTTGAGAAAGTGGCTCCTGCTCGACAGCTTCTTATTGCCACTACTCCAGCTTCAGTGGAACATCATTATTTTACACTTTCCTATCACAAGCAGAAGCAACGACAATCCTACTTAAATAGCACATTCATCCAGATGTTGCACCATACACACAATGCCACCAATGATACCAACTGCTGGGTGTGTGGAATGATACCTGCACACCATAAGAAAGGAGGAACACCTTTTATTCCTCTACCGTTTTCCCATAATGGTTCATGTCAAGCTTGGTATGCTCTTTTGTTTGCTTTCGGAAAACCCTCAGTAAGAGGAATTATCTTTCATCTGAATAAAGTATGCTATTAAGATAAAGATGGTTATCCTCAAGCTAAAGGGACTAAATGGGAATGGGAAGAGTACCAACCGGACAATATTCCGACACCATATGTCTTCACTAATTTGAGGAACATTAAAGACAATGGACCTTTTGTAATTTCTGTGACCAGAGCTTAAGCAGAACTTTGTATAAGTAGTGTTGGGAGAATTCCAGAAGGACGAAGTGAATGTATTTTCACATTGATTATTGAAGGAGCTAACAACAGTAGTTTTACGTCTTCGCATAATACCTATTTTTTTATGTGGTAATAAAGGATACTCTCAATTACCTGTTGGGTGGTCCGGGGTATGTTACATATCATTTTGGTTACCACCTGTGTTCTTGGCCCCTCCATCATGTCACCTGAATTTAAAGTTGTATAATGACATTTCCAATAATAGATATACACGAACAATAAGTGTAGATGAAGTTGACCAGACAGGTACCACTTTGCAGCAATATGTCGATTTCAATTTGGGTTTGTTCTTCTTTGTAGGTGCTGCATTGAATAGCAGAAAGATAAGGCGATTAACCCGTGTTGTGGAACTGTCACCAATCAAACAGCTATGGTACTTGGGAACATTACAGAGGAACTGCAAATTGCAAGGATTGTAGCACTCCAAAATAGGATGGTATTAGACGTGATTTTGGCTGATCGTGGTGGTGCATGTCGCATCATCGGTAGTAGTCGTTGTGTTTTCATTCCGGATCACTCACCTTCAGTATGTGATGCAATCTCAAAACTGCATTCGATTGCTGCAGAAATTCACACAGATACTGGTACATGGACATTTTCGAACTGGATATGGACACTCTTTGCTACTTGGGGATGGAAGCTACTGACTATTCTATGTATACTACTGGTGATACTATTTACATGCTGTACTTGTATACAATGTGGTCCTATGCTTTGCTCCATGTGCATCACTGCTTGTACACCTGCCAAAAGAAATATTGCAAACATAAAAGCACAACAAATGTCAAATAATGAAATTACTGAGATGATGAACATCAATGTACAGGATGCATATCTAGATTACCCCAGATAAACGAATGTCTTCAGCTGATGCTGAAAGGGTCGTCTGTTGTAATTTAGCAGCAATTAGGTTAACCCCTTCCATGCTCATGACGGAACGGTTCCATCATGAGCGTCGGTTGAGCTGTGCTCATGACGGAACCGTTCCGTCATGAGCCCATAGGCTCATTAGAACCTTCAGCACAGCGCGAAAATTCGCGCCGCGCTGAAGGGGTTAAGCATTAGGAGAAAACATCTTGTATTTAGAGACTATCTTGTCCGTTTCGTGGAATCCATTTTGCATTTCTGTCAGCCATTTTGTTTGCCATGTGCTCGCCATGTGCTCTGTCCTACCTTCCTGTCAACTTCTCTTGAAATCTGCCTAGATACGAGATATATATAGCCTCTTTTGCTTCGCACATGCTCAGTTGAGCTTACAGCTGTCCTCTACTTGTAACTGTCAGGATGTGTCCAGCAGAATTAGCTAACTGTCAGTCCCTCCCACTTGTTGCCAGCACACTCTCTTTATGACCTTATATGTATTTAAAACCAGCATTCTATACTTGTACCGCCTTCATTTGAGCCCCTGTGTGGGTATAAAAGGACCAAGCTCCTTCCATTCAGTGTGCTACTTCATACATTACCGAAGGGTGCTGTGTGAATGTAGTTCCACCTCATGAGGTTTAATAAACTCTGTCTTTTCTATTCCAGCTTCTGTGCCAAGTTCTTTCTATTCATCTGAGGACTCTGTGCAGAGAAGGGAGAACCCCTAGCACTGGTAGGTCTTGCTGAGGCTCACCACCACACCCGGGTATCCTACAGATTGTCACCAACCCTACACACATTACCCGCCATACCCTCAACCCTCTCTTCATGTCCAGCGACCAGATGCAGTTCAGCTAAAATTGTAAAAAACAAAATTGTAAATTGATACTTGTATAGCGCACTACTCACCCGCAAGGGTCTCAAGGCGCTTGTAGGAATACCGCTGTGGAACCCATCCTGGCTTTCCCTGTGAGGTGTTCACTCCTGGGCACCCCCAAGGTTGAGGCCAGGCAACCTTAGCGTTGTGGGGGCCGTTGTGGAGATTAAGCAAGCTATTGCCTAGAGTTGCAGAGTGGAACTCCATGATTGGAATAGGCACCGAGGCGAGAATTATCAGGTCCGTAGAATTTTGAGCCCAAGACCCGCCGAGGCGTGGAATTGAACCCTGGTCCCAGGCTAGACCTCTGCATCAGGGTCTGCCGCTCTAACCATTGAGCCACACTTCTCAGCTAAACAACTAAGCTCACATGGACGGATCACAGCATTGTCCAACCCCTACTCCCACACCTTAAACCTCGGACACAAAAAAATTAGACACCTTTTCACCAGCATCATCAACTCTGCATTCAGCTCTTCCAGCTTCCAAGAAACCTGGAAGAACGCCAGAGTTAAAATCCTTTTGAAGAATCCCACAATGGACCATTCCACCCTCAAGAACTACTGCCCCATATTGCTCCTCCCCTTCCCAGCCAAGCTACTGGAGAAATCTGTCAATTCAAAGCTCAATTGCCCGCTCACAGACTACCTGGATTCCAACGACCTGCTCAACCCCCAATCCAGCTTCCACTTGAACCACAGCACAGAAACCACCCTCATAACTACCACTGATGACGTCAGAGTCATCCTTGACCACGGCGAGTCAGCAGCCCTGATCCTCCTTGAACTGTCAGTTGCCTTTGACACCATCTCTGACCACCTCCTCATCCAAAGACTTGTTCACATCAGCATCTAAAGCAATGGCCTCAAGCTGCTATCCTCTTTTTTCATGGACACATTTAGAGAAACTGTCTCCCACTGTACACCTCTGACTCCAAGAGCATCATCTGCCACATACCCCAATGATCCTCACTCAGCACCACACTGCTTACTATCTACATGACTCTGCTGGCACCCACCATTCGTAACCATGGTCTCAACATCATCTCTTACACTGATGACACACAGCTAATACTCCCTGCCACTGAAGACAAACACTACCAGAGTGAACTTCCAGAAAGCCATGACTGATTTCACCACTGGATGAGAGCCAACTGCCTCAAACTCAACACTGACAAAACCAAAGTTCTCCTCTCCGAAAGACAAAACCTTGCCATGAATCCTGGTGACTCTCCACCCTCAGAGCAGCGCCCACCCCACCACACACACTGAGAATCTTAGAACCATCTTTAACAGCAAGCTCTCCATGAGATGCAAAGCCAGCTCAGTTGCCTGCACATGCTTCAACACCCTCAGAATGCTCAATAAAGTCTTCATATGGATCTCAACCAACACCGGAAGGACCATCACTCAAGCCCGCATCATCAGTCAACTTGACTACAGGAATGCCCTCTACGCTGGAACCACCACCCTCCTACTCAAGCGCCTCCAAACAATTACCCCCACCTACATAGCCTGTACTGGCTCCCACGCGAAGAAGAGATGTCACTTCAAACTGCTCAAGCATGCCTGCAAATCCCTCCACAACACAGAACTAGAATACCTGCAGAACTGCCTGACCTTCCAGCAGCTCACCAGAAACCAGAAGTCTTCCTTCCTGGCCCTCACCACTATGCCCATATCCATCCTACCCGAGGACATGCCTTCATCCTCCTCGCAAAAGACACAAATATGATGGATGGAATGCTAGCAAATCAAACATTTACCCGCAGTCAATAGATCTGGGTTAAATCCACAACGTCAAGGCTGATTTGCATATGGCTGGGTTCAAACTGTAATGGCATGGGGAGCAAAAAACGTATGGATTTAAGCCCAAATCAATGAACTGGGGGGAATGTATGACATTATTCTATATTCTGTACATTAACTGTTCTTTTTGCATTTTCCCACCTCGAAGCCAAAGCCTGGAACTTCCCCTTCCATCTCAAAACCTCTACCTCCCTCGCCTAATTCAGGAGTGGACTTAAAACCTGGCTGTTTGAGTAGCTCCCCCTCACACAGCTCATGGATAACCCTTGGGTTGATCAGTGCATGTTACAAGTACTGATTGATTCATTAATTTGCATGCTCTCTGGCTGGGGCGGATGCTCCAGATGCAAAGCAGAGCAAAGTCATATTTGTAAGCAAAGAGATCGAGGCCTAAGGAACTAGGGGGAGATTACACACAAAATCTGCTTCCTTCTCAAATTAAACCTTCTCACAGAAGACAGTTATAAGAGCAGCAGTATACCTGTCTGATGAGACAAGCTAAGATTACCAAAGCCTTATATAAAAGCCATAAAGCAACGCTATGAAATTGCAAAGCTTTGGCAGTAAAGCAAGACAATCATGCATTACTAAATTCAACTGATCTAGTTTACATTTGAAAAATAAGAGAGAGTTAGAGATGGCAAAGATAGTAGGTACTAGAGATTGTTTGAAGATAGCTTGCTGACAGAAACTTTAAGGCCGACTAATAAGCAACATGCAACAGGCAATCATAGCCAGGAGCTAAGAAAAGATGTTGAAAAGTTAGGGAAGGGAAACACACAGAGGGAAAAGGTAAATGTTATTGAAGAAAGTGTCATAAAGATGAAAGACTCACATTTTAGAGGCTTTTTGTTGCAGTCATTTTTTCGGCAGACTTTAACTCTCAACTGATAAAAGCCTCTGCTTACTGCACTCCTGTACAGGGCGTTGCTGGATTTAAAATCTGAGCAATTCTTGTAGACACTATTAATTTGATCCAAACCCTCTGGATATGAAAAGAAGAATATAAATAACATTTGTATGCAATTCAGACTAACCAAAGCAACCTCAGGGCATCGTCTGTCATGGCCATCACAACAGGCTCATCCTGATACTGACACACAAACCTCAAGATGAGACCAGAATTTGACAGCAAATGTGTCTCTGGCAGAGACTTTCCTTTTTATTTTGCCACATACTCTTTTAGGGTGAAAAGCCCTGTTCAGAGTCCTGCTCATTTGAAAATGTAATTGATCATTCAAAACACCCAAATGTATAGTTTGGGTAGCAGTCATTAACTTGTGCGTTATATCATATGTGATGTGTGACACCTTCTTTCTCTTCTCATTGGTTACCCTCTGCTACCCTCTTTTCTTCTTTGAGCTAGGAGGTTGTCCCACATCGGAGCCCCTCTGTGAAAAGTTGAAAGACGGCTCAAATGTAAAACTGTACACTTAGGACTCAAAGTGGCTTTCTTTGTCAACCTGCTCGGTAGTTTTCATCAACATTAGTATGTTTTTACAATGTCCCATTGATGAGATTGTGTGCAGATAGCTATTGGGTTACATACTGTACAGCTCCATCTCACAAGGAAGGTGCATATGATCACCAGCAGATGTCCCTGATAGGATGTCTGCCATAAATAGCAGACAGTTTACACATGTGAACAAAAACAACAAAAACCTCCATTTAGTAAACATTCGAACACATTTCTACCCACTCATAAATATTTAAAAAATCAAACAAAACTAAAAAAAATCATATGTAGTAATCACATGAGTACATTCTTTTCCAATTGTGCAGTATAAACTAGATGTAGTTCTTTGTTCTCTGGATTTTTATCCAGAGCATTAGAGAAAGCAGACAAAATAAGGATCCCAAATTCTTCCCGAGATTCCATTCTTCTTGCTTTCATTGGATATGGAATTAAAAGATGCCAATACATCATCCACATACCATGATGTCCAGATGTCACTGTTGTGTAAAAATACTTTTCATTAAAAAAAGAGTGTTTTTCATTGGTTAGTTCAGGTTTATATCCTGTACAAGGACACATTTTGAAAGGTGCATGTTCAATTTTTGTGCACAACAATTTGTTTTCATTTAGTTTATAGAAAATCAATTAAATTCAGTTGCAGCCATAGTTTTCCTCTGTTCTTGTGGTATATTACATAGGGTACCCCAATTTAGGCTTGAGTAGTCCCCTAACCCTTCACCTACATTTACTGTACTGTTACATAACAGGATTTGGTATTGACCTTTTACATAGTTAAGCGCTGCATAAATGTCATGTGGTTTTCTCCAAAAACTAGCCACATTAATTATTTATGAGGATTCTCAGAATCACAGCAGGATTACCATCTTCTGCATAATAACTATGTCCAAGGGTCATCCTCAGCCAACATGACACAGCAAGGTAGAATCCCCTGAGAGTACCTTCTGGGTAGATATACACCATATCTTTGCCGGGATAGGCAGAGGAGAAAAACTTCCATGCTGACATACCAACGCAAGATGCTGAGGTTCCTGCACGCAGACACTCCAGCATGCAGTGATCTCACATCCCTCGTCGGGTGTCCATCTAGAGACCAAAACAGGGTCACAATGTCTCTCACTTCAGGTAATTGGGTTGGCTTCAGCATAGGGGTAGTCTTGGCTTTACACCTACTTATATGCTAGGTACAGTTAGGTACATCTAGTTAGGGTTGCATTGTAGGATTACGTATTATTACTGTCATATATTTATATGCTTGCATATATTCATTGTTTTACCACTATGGTAGAAATCTACCACCCATTTACTCTATTGGTGCTTAATATCATCTATATCTGTTTCTGTTTCATGGTTGTTTCACCACACCTATTTTACATTAGAATTACTCTGTTTCAATAAGTGCTTATTGAAAACGTCCCCACCATTTTATGTTGTGTATATCTCTGAGACAAAGTGAGCATGAGTGACTGAGCGAAAAGTACGGTACTGTTTCAATGATCTCTGATGGGACAGTTTTGTCATGTTCGATAGTTGCCAAGGACTATTCTCTCCTTGGTAAGGGGAGTTCACAGTGGCACTGTGACCTAGCTGGTATACAGTTGAACATACCCTGTGGGGGTGTCTAGAATCAGTCTGGGCACCAATCCCACAGTCTATGATGTCTGAATTCCCAGATCCTATATAGGTTTATAGGAACTACACGGCATGACGCCACCAATGTTGATTTGGTTCTTATTTAATGGTCAAATCTGAGTAGTTCACTTGTGCATTTTTCAGAGACCCCTTCTCATATTTACCTAGAGATGTCTGGAGTGGGAAGGGAAAATTCTGCCACAGTTGAGTAGGCATATCCTATTTATTGACTGTAGGATTATTCAACCTTGGAGGACAAATAGTTCCTATTGTGATTAAAACCTTATCTCAGTCTCCTTGAAACTTTTTAAAAAATTGCTGGGCCTACCTTAGGGGTGACTGACATGCAGTAAAAGGGGGGTCACAAACATGGCACACATTTTAGGTGTCATGTCACAGCGGCAGTAACACAGCGCGCACATGCATTGCAATGGCAAATGCCTGGAACAGGTTTGAAAGGCTGCTTTGGTGGGTGGCGAATCAGCGCTGCAAGCCCACCAGTAGCATTTAATTTACTGACCATGGGTATCTACGATACCACTTTACAAGGGACTGAGAGAAAAATTAAATATGCCAACCAGGTGTACACCAATCTTAGCATGTTTACCGCAGAGAGCACACTCTCTTTACACTGGACAGCAATGCTAAAGTGCTCAGAGTACTAGAACCACCAACACCATGTCAGAAAAAAAGGCTAGGAGGAAGGCAAAAAGTTCAGGGATGACCGTGCAAAAAGGGCCAAGTCCAACACTGACGAAGAACTCGCTACACCAGTGGAGGAAAGAGAACAAGAAGGAGCAATACATATTTCAGAATATTTTATAATTGCCCTTACCTTTAAACTAGCAGATTTTGGATTCACATTTAGAGGTGGGACAGTAACTGTTGTGATTGAGGCACACGTGTCATATAGAACTGAGGTATTCTATTCATGTGTTAAATTCCCAACTAGCAGATGCACGTACACTCACATTTCACTTCTATTCTGAAGATGAAGTACCAGATGAATACTGTCTGTATGATGATATTAAAGTTCGCTTACCTACCAGGAGCATATAAATAGCTTTAAAGGCATCCTCCCACACACAAAAGACTAAGTAAGACTCGGAAGAGACTAAGTAGTTTGGCCGGTAATAGCGGCTTCCACACCGCATGCAGACATTGACACAATGCCTGCAGCAGATTTATGCCCACTACACAAAGAAATAATAAAACTCTACAAAAGATGAAACAGTTTGTGATGAGAACACACACTTCAGCCTACAAGAGCTACACAAGCAGGAAAAATTCAGAGGTCTACAATGAAAATAATTCCAAAAACACTAAACACATTTATGGGTAAAATGCTCACTAAACTAGAGCAAATGATATTATGGATAGCTCAGAAAATCACACAGTTATAGGCAGTGTTTTACACACAAGCCCTCTAGAAAAACACAGAATGCTAACAATCTGATTGCCAATGGGGTTAGCTCCCCAGCTAGAGTAGTGTACCTCTTGGGGTACAGTTTTATCTGCCATCTATACCAGAACTCAAGGTATCACTTCAATTGCAGTAATACCAGATGTATTAAGACAAATACAGAATGAGTATGGAGCAGAACCTGCTCTGAACTTAGGGATCAATCAATCAATCGGGGGAAGTCTAAGCGTGCTACTCACCATTGAGAGTCTCAAGGTGCTGAGGGGGGCGGAGGTGGTCTCCAGATCTGTTAGCCAAAGAGCCTGGTCTTGAGGGTCTTCCTGAATGTATTTAGGGAGTGGGCGTATCTGATGTCTGCCGGTAGCTCGTTCCAGGTCTTGATTGCAATGTGAGAGAAGGATCTTCCGCCTGCTCTGTTGATACGTGGGGTTTTGGCCAGTGCAATGTAGGAAGATCGGAGGTTTCTATTGGGTACGTGGAAGTTGATTCTGTCATTGAGGTAGTGGAGTCCATTGTTGTGTAGGTATTTGTAGGCATGAATGAGGGATGAAAGTGTTATGAAATTTTGCGCAGGTAACAACTGTTATATTAGCAAATGCAAAAGGGGAGGCAGCAGCAGTGGCAATATGCCAATGCCTGAGGGACTTCACTTCATTACAACAGGAAGAAGAGTCACCTAGAATTATCGAAGATACATATGCTCAATTAGCTAGAGAATATTTTGGAGCTAGAGCAAGAAAACCACAACTCATGGGTGGTCCAGAAAAGGACACCACCAAGCAAGCAGCTGATTATTCCAAGAAGTAATGGGACATTAAAAAGCAAAAGAATAGAGAGAATAGGCAACAATCCAGGGGTGGGTCTCCTCGACAGGAGCCCTCCGAAGCGAGCTGCAACCATAGGAATCGTAATAACATTAAGAAACCTGACAGGTATCAGGATACTGATACATGTTCCTCTTGTTCTTTTCAGGTTTCATAAAAAAACTCAGAGAGGGAAGGACGGTCAAACCACAGACAAGAAGAATGGACAAAGTCCAGAGACACACAGCGTATTTCAGACTATAATATCAAAAAAAGAAGATAAACAAAAATCAAAATCTAGATTTAAATAGAAGAAGGTATAAGGCCTTAAAGTTAGATATGCCTGAAATTCTGATGACTTAACTTCTGAATGGGGAATGGGCTCTGATGATGCTAGACAGTGCAGCAGAAGTAACAATAGCTCACCAGAACTTGATGGAATTTCTGGTGACAGAGGTGTTGAATGAAAGCATCATGGTGGAAACAGGGTAAGTGTCCTCTACCAGTTATAATAAATAACACTCCAAATCAATGGGGGCAAATCTAGAAAAACTAAAGCTCTCTTTTGGGAGAACCTGACTTAGGTCTATGACATCCTTTTGACTGAAAAAGATTGGACGCCTGAGATTGTTATGGCTGCCCGAAGGCAGAAACAGTAATTTTACCAGCCTTTTCCAACATTATTCCAATATACTTAAAATATACATACGCGCAGGAGTTATAGCTCTAGCAAATATATCGCAACAATGTAGGATGGGATGCTAATTCACCTCACCATGTAATTCCAGCAAAAACGAATACGACTCCACAGAAACAGTACCTTATTAAACAAGAAGGAAAGAAACAGGTCCAGGAGATCTTAAATCAACTTGAATACCAAGGGGTAATAGAAACTGGCAGCTCTTCAATGAATGATCCTTTGTTTCCCATATTGAAGCCTGACAATTCATACTGTCTAGTTTTTTACTTTTGACTACAGACATCTGAACGCATGCACAAAGAAATTTGCAGTACTGAATACACACAGTGCCGAATTAATGAATAACATTGTGTGGAAAAAATATAAAACATCACAAGACCTCTCAAATGGATTTTTCAGTCAAAATATAGCGCTTGAGAGCAGATACATAACAGCATTCTCGGCCCTCAGCTCTCAGTACCATTCTGTTGACTTCCTCAAGTATATAGGAATAGCCCTGGATTGTTTTCAGTGAGGGTAACAGTCAAAATTGTGATGAGGAAGCATTGTCCTATGTATATGACATTTATCTGACGGATGATGATTTGAAGGCTCATTTAACCTGGGTGAGCAACATAATATTGGGGTTTGCCTCGGAAGGCCACAAATTGAACTTTAAAAAATCCAAAACCTCCGTAAAACTAACAAAACATATTGGGAGTCCTACATTTTGAAAGAACACACATTTTGAATGATGCAGAAAAAGTACAACCTTTCTATTACTTTATCACACCTGATTTTTCCATAAGACATTGGACACAGGAACACATGGATATCTTATGATCCTCACGAGCTGATATGAAAGCTTCCATGCACTAACACACGCATGTAAATACCAAAAATGTGGGATCTGTGTAATCAGGGTACACTTACCTAACCTTCAATGAAGGTGAAACAGTACCCAGAGCATACAAATCACACTTTTACACAAACAGTGAAATGTGTTTCGATTCAACAGAACAAATTCTGACAGCAGTACAGACTGCTGTAGTGGGAGAAAGAGCACTGGCTCAAGGTACACAAATAATTGTGGTAACTCCAGTACTGGCCTTCGAGGCTGTTACAAAAGCTAGCATCCCGAATTCTAAAGCATTCTTCTACGTTAGATACAATAGGCTAATTCTCTCACTGCCACAGATGTAGATTGCAAATTTGATTCAAACACTGAAAATACAGGGATTCCTGCAGTAAGAACAAGAATATCCTGACCCAAATTAAATATTGCCTCTACATCAGTATGAATACTGATGGTTCTGCTCAGCCTGCCATAGCTAGTAAACAACAGCACAGCGCAGTTGGTGCGAAGGTAAAACGATGTATGCAGGACTGCAAGTTCCATCCCAGTAGTACAAAGACACAGACCCAATGAAATTGCATTGCACATCCGGCAGAATTAGAAGCTCTATGACTGGCACTGAGACAAACGGATCAGGAACTCCTCACACTTATAGTGTGCGACTAGTTTTATTGTGTCAAATTCTATAATGAACATCTTCATTACTGGGGTTAGAATAAAGACTGGGCAGAGTTTGCATAGCAACGCAAGTGGAATTCTGTGAAGTTGTAAAAAAATGAGCGAGCTACACAGAGTTCCGCGAGTGCACAGAGTTGCTTGCTCCTCCCGTTCGAGATGCTTTTTTGATGTTCAGGAATGCATATTGCATGTTCGGGAAAGCTTATTGCATGTTTGGGGAGGAAATATTGTGCACACTTCACCACGCTGTCGCCCATGGGTGCGGCCATCTTGTTTTTCATGTTTGATATGGTTCTCGGCCTATTTTTTTATCCTCCCTATTTCTTTTCAATCCTTTGCTACTAAAAGCCTTTAGATCTTTTTTATTTATTATCTATCCCTCTCTATTTGTGAGTGTATACTTTGCTTTTTTAAAAACTTTTTGGGGTTTTTTAGTGTGTTTTTGACTGTTTACTATAACTTGCTTTTTATTATTTTTACTTTTTTTCTTAACTTCCTACATTTTTTTTCCACCACCCCAACCCTCCATAACCATGGTGAAGACAACTAAGCAGCGGAAGAGGATGAGTGTGAGCCACAAACATATTCCTTGCGGAAGGCGTCGCCCGGAAGGAGGAGGTGGCTGCACTAGTTCTTTTGTGCAGCGCCACCTCCCCTTAACCCTGGCAGCAGGCCTGCGTCCGGACTCCAGGAGCATCATTGGTGGTGTGCAAGGGTGCGCCGGGCAGTGTTTCGCTTCTCTGGGGTCCGGCGTACCCATAATCAACTGATGTGCTGGTGGTCCGACATCCTGGACCGGGAGCAGGACCTGCTATGTGTTGAGGTCTGGGGGATGAGTGAGTAGCTAATTATATTGCTATTGTGTTCTGCTCGGTGTTATTGCAAATATTCTTTTCTTTCCCAAATAGCAAGAATATTGCTGCTGCTTATGCGCAGGTAAGTTATGTTTAAAAATCTTATGTTATATGATTGGTATTCTACTGGACAGGTGCTCAGCGCTACTAATCGTACTTGTCTGCAACTTTGCGCTCACTTGTGCTGGTTATGTAAGAGTGTTTAGAGAACTTAAGTTAGGTAATACAGACTAGAAAGACTCCTTTCCTTTGTCCTATCAGGCTGTCCTGTCACTAAGATAGTGGTAGTTAGTTAGTTAGTTACTTAGTATACTTTTGGTAATTTAGCAGCCTGCGTGACGCGTCCGCTCACATGATTTCAGTCCTAGTAGAACCTTTTATAGCTCGTATAGAGTGTGAATAGCAACCAACCAATTTGGTGAATGTAATATGCATGCGCCCATCTATGCATTTAAGAAGACTGCATGCAGACTTAGTGAATTGGCACATTAAAGGGGTTGATAGATGATTGCGAATGAGATCGGAACTTAGAAGCAAATATAATATTTTTACAATTCAATCCACAGTCTTTGGAATAGGTGGGCTAGGTACGTTTAGGATGTTTATGTTTATGTTTGTGCCATTTTTAGAGCGCGCAAATACCCGTGGGTGTCTCGGCGCTAGGATACCGAACCATTGCTGAGGTGATAAGTTAAGCTGGGAAGAGCCAAGTTTTCAGTTTCTTCCTGAAACTGAGGAGGGTTGGGGCAGTTTTGATGTGGAGGGGCAGTGTGTTCCAAAGTTTGGACGCAGAAGTAATGAAACACCTGTCACCCCATGTAACCTTTTTTGTCCGAGGGACTCTCAGCATATGTGCTGACGAGGAACGAAGTGTTCTCGGATGGTCAAGCAGGCAGAAAGATGTTCTAAGGAACTGTGGGCCAGTGTCTTTGAGTGCCCTGTAAGTAATACACATGGCCTTAAACATTATTCGGTTCTTAACCGGGAGCCAATGTAATTGGCGAATGTGCGAAGAGATGGATTTAGATTTGGGAATGTTTAGAAGGACTCTGGCCGCAGCATTCTGAATTAATTGAAGTTGATTTGTAACTTTTTTCTGGGCATTCAGTAACAGAGCGTTGCAGTAATCGGTTTTTGAGAAAACCAATGTACTAACCAATGTTTTGCCGGCCGATGGTGGGAGATAAGGGAGCAGTTTTTTAATTCTTCTTAGAACATAAAAAGATGAAGAGACCACTGAATTGACGTGGTGCTGAAATGTCAGTTTGTCGTCGAATATGACGCCAAGATTACGAACCTTGGTGACAGGTTGAGGTGGGTCTCCTAGCTCTACTGGCCACCAGTGAGAGGACCAGATAGGGTCCAACCTCCCGAATGTCATCACCTCTGTTTTGTCAGAGTTTAGCTTGAGACAGTTAGATGACATCCAGGAGCTTATGGCCTTCATTCCCATTTGAAAGTTTGCAGCCACTTCTGTTCCATTGTTGTGTACCGAAAGCACAAGTTGGGTATCGTCAGCATAGGTTGTCAAGGCGATACCATAAGATTTTATTACTCTCGCTAAGTCCGAAACATAAATGTTAAAAAGTGTCGGACTCAGCGAAGAGCCCTGAGGGACACCACAAGGGAGAGTGAAGCTTTGGGAGGTAAAGTTGGTCATTTTGAAAGTTTGATGACGGTCAGCTAGGAAAGATGCCAAAAGATCTTTTGCTTTGTTCTTGACTCCTATAGCTGAGACACGGTCGATCAGAGTGGCATGATCGACCGTGTCAAAAGCTGCACAAAGATCCAATAGTATCAATACCGCAGAACCGCCCTTGTCCAAAGTTGTTCTGATTTCATCTGCTGCTTTAAGTAACGCGGTTTCTGTTCCGTGGCCACGTCTAAAACCAAATTGTGTCTCATCTAGTAGGTTATTTTCCTCTATGAAATTAGATAATTGCAGGTTCATCACCTTTTCAAAGATCTTGGCTGGAAAGGGAAGACAAGCAATAGGATGGTAAGTGACAGGAAGAAGTGGGTCGAGAGTGGTTTTTTTTAGAAGCGGCTTGATAATAGCCTCTTTCCATACTGAGGGATAGACACCGGTTGTGAACATGGAATTACAGATAGATGTTAAGATAGGAGAAATGGATTCAGAAATGCAGTTGAAAATGGCAGGGGGGCAAGGATCTAGAGGTGATCCTGATTTTGTACTCAGAACAAGTCGATGAACTTGTTCTTCCGTAACAGCTTGAAAGAACGAGAGGGGAGGTATATCGTTATTGCCAGGGGGATTAATTAAGGTATCAGGGGGCGCACGGGAAAAAGCTGAAAAAATATGAATAACTTTTTCCTTGAAAAAAGTTGCGAGAGAGTCGCAAAGGGATTGGGTTCCATTGAAGCCGGGGGAAGGTGGGTTAGAGAGATGCGTGACTACCTGGAATAGTTCTTTGGCTGAGTTTTTAGCTTGGATGATCTGAGATGTGTAATAGGAAGATTTTTCCCTGGTGATGAGATCTTTATATATCATGAGGGCGCTTTTATATGTAGTTTTTGATGAATCATTATAGTGACGGCGCCAACGTCTCTCAAGATTTCTGCACTGTTGACGCTGCAGTCGAAGTGATTCTGTGAACCAGGGAGCTGAGGGGGAGAGTCTAGTGTGATGGCCGGTTTTAGGGGGGGCTAGGATATGACAGGCCTTGTTAAGGCTGTGCAAAAAGTTATCAGAGGCCAAAGAGGGGTCATGTTCCGTGGTAGTGATGCCATCAAGCAACAAGGCTGAAAGGTGGGCCGGTTCAACATTTTTCCAGTTTCTTGTCGTAATGGGAGAATGGGATGAGCGATGTGATGGCAGAAAAGTCAGTTTTAAAGAAAAACAGACTGCTGAATGGTCCGTCCATGAAAGAGGAGTCACGTTTGCCAAGGTTAAGTAAGGATTACTAGTAAATAGCCCGTCAAGAGTATGACCGGCTATGTGGGTAGGCTGGGTAACAATTTGCTGTAGGCCAACAGCAGCTAGATCGTTTATTAGAGTCAAGGTGTCCAGATTGGAAAATGACTCTAAATGAAAATTGAAATCGCCCAATATGTTGAAATGTGCTGCAGGAGAGCTCAATTAAATAATTGATATTTTGAAGAAATTTCGCTCTGGACCCCGGGGGGCGATAGAGTAAGAAACCTGAGCATGATTGAGTATCAGAAATAGTAATGGAGAAGGAAGCAGCTTTGCAGGTGCTATCCTCTAGGTCTAGGAATTTAATTTTAAGATGGTTTTTGTATAATATTGCTATTCCTCCACCCTTGCATTTCTTCCTGTCAAGTTTACAAACGCCATAGTTTTTGGGCATAGCAGCTTTAAAATCTGGGCCTGAAGAATCATCACCCCAAGTTTCAGTGATGAATAAGAGGTCTATGTGATGAGACTCAATACATTCCAGGATTTCGGTTTTATGTTTAGATACTGAACGGACGTTTATAAGGGCTCCTAGAATTTTAGGGATGGGGATAGAAGGATGCATAGGGGAGATGCAGCAAGGGCATTTGTAAGGCCCTATATTAAGATCGTTAAAGAATAAGTGGGGTAAGGGGTGCATCACTTCTGTTGAATAGTTCAAATTCCGCAGTTGTTCAGAAGTGTAAGTGAGAAATTTTGTAATAGGGTTCCCATATGACTTACCCATATCAGAGTGGCTGGTCTCAGGCGTGGTCTCGGCGCGGACGAGCGCAGACGAGCTTGCCTTAAGCGCGCCTTCGGCGCGCTTTTGTCGCGCCCGCTGCGCTCGTCCGCTGCGCTTCCAGTGTGAACACATGTTATATGGTAGCAGAGAGAAGGGAAAAGGGGTGTGTGGCCGGCACGGGTGGGCGTGTCAGCAAAGCCCGGGATGGCGGCAAGACTTTCTCGACACTCGCCTGCAACAGCTTGTAATCAGCTGGGCGGTGGTGTCAATAAATGCGGAGAAGTGCTCCCTATGCAGCGAGTAAGTTTTACAATTTTAAAATACACAGTATTACACAAACTTAAAATGCGATTTAGTAAAACTCCCGGCTTTTCGCCTCAGGAGCGGTAAGGTAAACGCAGCGCTCTCAGTCTGCGCGCGTTTAAATGCAAAGATAGGGGGGCGTGGCCGGCGCGGGTGGGCGTGTCAGCAAAGCCCGGGATGGCGGCAAGACTTGCTCGACACTCGCCTGCAACAGCTTGTAATCAGCTGGGCGGTGGTGTCAATAAATGCGGAGAAGTGCTCCCTATGCAGCGAGTAAGTTTTACAATTTTAAAATACACAGTATTACACAAACTTAAAATGCGATTTAGTAAAACTCCCGGCTTTTCGCCTCAGGAGCGGTAAGGTAAACGCAGCGCTCTCAGTCTGCGCGCGTTTAAATGCAAAGATAGGGGGGCGTGGCCGGATGGAGGAATCAGAATGAAACTGTGGAATAATATAGAGTGGACGGTCCGCGACCACGATACTAGTCTACTACCAGTCAATCTGATTTAGGATAGGTCAATGGTATTGCAATTGCCATTTCCTGTCTAAACATCTTTTTGGGGAAGTTATTTTAATAATTATTGATTTAACACCAATAATTTTTTGTCTCTTTAATTATATCTTACATGATCAGCATCCAGTGGAAAGAATACGACTGGGTCTGCTGAGGCAGGGGTGGGAGCTGGAGGGGCATCCCAGGTTCAGAAAGCGGCCGCGGATGCAGATGGCTCTGCTGGCCCCAGTAGGTCCTCCTGTTGTTAATATTAATACATAATTCCATATCTTTCACTGCTCTATTATTTCCGTTTGCTAATTTTAATTTTTCTCAAATCTTCTTTGATCTATCTGTTTCTAAATTCTTGTTACTGCTCCATTACCTACTACCATTGTTATTTATACTTCTAGTTTCTTACATCAAATGAAACTGCCTCTGACTCTGTATTAATATGTCTGTAGCTTGCTTTCTTCTTGTTTTTGGCTCAGCCATCCCTCTCCCCTTATATATTTTGTGGATTTCCTATTGGTGGTACTGTAAGACTCAGAGAACCTATTGGTTCAACTACTAGTACTAGTTATAGTAAGTACTAGTAATACTAATCTGCTCTGCAGATTGAATACCCAGGTAAGGTATTCTACATTTGTTTGTTGAGATGAGAAGCCTTTCTTTTACTGTCTCATGCTCAATCAGTGATTATCACTCACGTTGGACACCCCAAAGTGGTGTTTTTTACTTTTTCTCATCTAGGCCTAGTCGTTTTTTTATTAGGGACAGTTGATGGTGAACACTGAACAACTGATTAACCATGCACCATAGCTGGATGGAGGTATGAGGAAGAGGATGGAACCATTATTTTCCAACCGATTGTTCGCCCACTTGTCCATTCTTTTTCTTCTTTTCAAAAAATCACATGTACGAATAGCGCTACTGAGTCCAGTCCTTTGGGTTGTCCTCTTCTTGAAAGGCTTTTAAAAAATTGCCACCAACAACATTCCCTGTCGGATATATTGTTATTCTTGATAGGACATAGTGTCTACTCTACTCTAGTTCCCAAATTATATTCATGTCTGTAGTGTATGTATTGTATTTTCAATCTTGCTAATAAAAAAATAAATAGGGGAGGCGTATATGACATCTAAAAATAGGGAAATGTTTTGTCCAGATGAACAGACCACCGGTGCCGGGGCCAGTGGCGAAGGCATCGCCACTCCGGAGCAAGCATATAATATATGACTGGCATAGAAGGAAGTGTGGGTGAAGGAAGTGGACCCAGGATGCATATAGGTGGCTGACATGATGCATGGGTTGCATGGGTGGTTGAAGAATGTGTTTAAGGTAAAAGAAAGGATGCCTGCCTAGGTGGGTAACACTGTATGGGTGAAGGGAATCCTCCGGGGGGTTTGATGGGTCAAACTGAAAGGCAAGCAAGGCCTCATGGGTGATGGTTAAATGACACATATACGTTGGTGAAAGGTTTGTTGAGATTGAGAATGATGGACATGTGTTGAAGGATGGATGCCTGGATGATGTGATAGGTGAAGAGTCAGACTGGGTGAAGAGAATGTAAAAGAAAATTAAAACGAGCGGAGTAGCAAAGCCAAGGATGAAGCATAAAATAATGCTAGTAGAGCAATGCAATGATAAAAGAAAAAACCCTCGGAAGAATAAACAAGTAATGTTTTTTCAAGGTTTTTGATTCAAAGGATTGAGGTTGTGTTTCAGAATACTCCCTTGACTCAGATTATCTTACAAGCACTGCATATATATTGTGTATGTACCCACCCATCACCAATCGCCTCCTTCCAACTCTGAGGCCCACTCTTGCCTCCTACACATGGCAATTGACCGTGTCAGTCATGGGTGGCCTTTCGGTTGCACGATTAACTTACAAACAAAAAATAGTAGTAAGTCATATCATCATCCCGTGACGTTGTGCCGTGTATCATCATCATTCATATTATTAAGCCTATCATTTGCCATTTTGTGGAAGTGAAATTGAACATTTGCCATTGATTTAACAGAGTATGACCATAATGGAAAAGTAGATAATTGTGTAGTAAAGCTGCCCCACCTGCAGACAGTAGTAAAGTAACGTGAGTCAGCGACACAAGTATGTCTGTTAAGGGCGGAAGCTGGCTGAGCAGGCATGCCTACAAGATTAATTTACCTAAACAAGAGATAGGAGAAGAATATTTCTCTTCTCAATAGTGCCTAATGCCTGAATGTCTAATCATTATCATATCCAAATATTAGGGGCCAAGGAAGTGAAAATAGCACAAATGGTTTTATACTGCTAGTCCTACTGTGCAGCTATAATTTCATGTGTTACTGTTTTGATAAGAGTATTGGTTACAATTTTTTTTTTTCTTTCTTGATGTAGCTCCTGCGTGCCAACCGACCACCAAGCAAGATTTAGCAGTTAGGACACGGCAACCGGAGCTGAAGGCCATCCAGGCCAAATATCGGCGGCTGGCTGTCCTGGAAGAGGAGGAGGTGGCAGAAGCAGCTTCCTCCAATACCGGTGGTATGGTGCCGTGTTCTGGCAGCCGTCCGCCGCAACTCATCCTTATCATCCACTGTTGACTATCCCTGTTGTTCCTGCAGGACCTTTCAGAGCTGCGTGCTCCCACGGATGGCGCACTAAGAGGCTAGGCTGGAGGAGGATGTGGAGCACACAAGCCTGGCACGCCCACCGATGGACCTCAGTCTTCTTGACCCTTGCCTCTTTTTTAATATATTTTGGGTGGGTGGGGTGTGTTCGGGAAAGGATGGGAATATAGGAAGTTGGGGAAAATTTGGGTGGTCTTTTTTTAATGGACATTTGGACATGGATATTTACTGGACATTGGCTGGAGTTAGGAAGAGAGGTAGATCAGGTGTTGTGTTTTGTTTTAAGTGTATTTATTAGGGAAAATTATATTTTAGTTTTATAATACATAGGATGTAAATCTTTTCTGAGGGGTTACTCTTTTACTTAGCCTTTTTCCTCCTTTGCTGCAGAGCCACAGCCAGTTTTTGAAATCCGCTGATAGTATAACATACCAACAGATAGATACGGTATCCTAACTTATCATACTACTGTCAGTCTCTCCTCCTAGTGTATGAAGTCTGCAACTAAATCACCTATCTACTCAGAAGGATGTGTGTTAGACCTATCAGCCCTAGGGTGGTCTTTCCCTATTTTCTTCGCACTTGCCTCATTTTTTCCCTTTTCTTTTTGTTGGCCTTAGGTCTCCGGGCACCTTCCTATTGCTAAACAATGCTAAGGTGCAAGTGCTCTACGCTACCAATATGGCTGCCACGGGCCCCTGCTACTGTGGAATGGACTTGATAGTAGCACCCTAGTTGCCAGAAGCTGGCTGGGACCCTTAAACATTGTTGCCATCCCAGCCTGCCTTCCCTGCCCATAGCTAGAGTGAGGAAGCTCCTGGAACTTTCCGGAATAGGGGAGTGGTCACCAACTGCCATCTCAGAGAGTAGTCATCTTACCTGGATTATAAAAGAAAAAGGAGGAAAACTTTCCAGTCAGTTGGGGCATCACTGACCTGGGGGACCCTACGCAGGAGACTTAGGCGGTAGGGCCTAGTCAGAAACCTATGCCACTGGGGGTGACAGGGTTTAGGCGCTGCCCACCAAGCTGTGTGAGGAACACTGAACTAGCCCACTGATTTGGCCCGGCGGGAGGGGAACCCAGGGACCACCTACAGTGATCTGCTGAGGAAACCTGTTAGCAGCCTTCAACTCAACTCCACCCCCTCTTCAAGCAACCAAGACCTTGCTTCCACAAAAAGGGCACCAGAACCACCAAGCGCCAAGAAGAAACCTAACTGACAAGGACTACTGTGGATCAACCAGGTACTGGGCTGTGCCATCTGTGACCCCTCTGTTTGCACCTGTGGCCCCTGCGCTGTCCTGCCTTCACTGCCTACCCAGCGCTCCCCTACTGTGCCCCCTTGAGAAGCGCTGAGGTCCTGGAAGCTATTGTGCCTTGAAGCGCTGTATCTGAGAAGCGCTATTACTCAGACTGCCTGTCCTGCTAGAACTGCTGTGACTGCCCCCATAGCGCAGGTCACCCAAGCGCTTGGCCCCCAGGAGAAGCGCTGTTGTCTCCAAGTGTGTCCTGCCTTTCCTCGAGTCAATTTGCGCCGAGGAAAAGCGCTGCGAAGCCTTTCTAGCTCTGTGCTTTGAAGCGCTGAGGAGAAGCGCTGGTGGCACCACTCACCGCCGCGGCCCTTGCCGCCCCGCTAGAGCCTCAGGCGCCGTTCGCAGCCTCTGCTGGCCCAGTAGTGCCGACCTCATCACCCCCACGGTGGCCCCCGGGGGCCAGGAGAGGGCCGCTGTAAATCTTAGTCAGGCCGTGATCTGAGGAGAAGGCCGCGCTAGGCCCTGAAGCCTGCCTCCACCATCAGTAGACGGGGGTGTCGTCCTGGATCCCGCCCCCGTCAAACGCCACACAGCCATTGGTCCTGGCTGGCACACTCCCATTATCTGCACCCCTATTGGCCGTGAGAGCCAGGTCCTTCCTTGTCAGACTTCTCATTGGTCCCCCACACCGCTGACATCACGACAGGCCCGGGAACCAGCAGCTTCACCATCGGAGGGCTCCGGAAGAGCCTGAGAGCCCCTCCGAGCTGTTACGCCCTCGGGGCCGGCCCAACCATCAGCGCGTGGCCCGGCCGGCCCTGCTGTGCCTGCCGCCATCCCCTCTCACCCCGAGGCCTGTTGACATCGCCGCAAGGGGCAGAGGAGGCCTGAAGAGACCAGGTAACCCCCAGGGAGGAGGGCGGAAGGCTACAGGAGGCCTGAGTTCGCCCCTACCCTGGGGAATACTGTTGCTGGGCCCCGTTGGCCCTGTGAAATCCTTCCCAAGTACTGGAACTATGCCGGAGCCCCAAGAGACACCTTTGGGGCCTAAGTTGGTCCAAGTTAACCCCTGGTTGGGGAAAGTAGTTGGTTATAGGCGACTGTTAGACCCTACTACCAGGAGTGTGGTGATTGCCTTACATAATGTTACTCCTGAATAAGAAAATGTTTATACCTGCTGTAAGAGGAGGTTCACGCTGATTTAAGGATGTTGCCTAGTTTTTAATAGAAATGTCTGGCCTGATGTAATGTTCGTACTGCTTATTTATTGAGTAGCTGATTGCGACCTAATGCACCAGATCTGCCCCTGCTAAATGCAATATTGATGGAGGGTTCCACTAGTGAATTTCTTGCAGGGGGTGATACGATATAATTTTGACAAAGAAGTTATTACCGTGTATTTTCTTACAGGTGCTGACTAGGAGCAAGGCTGATGCCAAGCCTACAGTTATTTACTATTTATTATTTATTTATTTATCTATTTATGGCTGAGAAATGAATAGTATACTCTTTTAAGGAAATGTGAATTGAGTTAATGCTACCTTGATTACCCGATCGCCCCTAAGGGTCTATCAGCTGTGACCTTAATCCAGATAAAAGTATATTGTTTTAATCAATCTCACTGGTGTGGTCTCTGTCATTGTGTGTGTTACCTGTCTCAGTGGATGTGTGTGCTGTGTGGTCACTTTACACCTAAGCTTCGGGTGCCTACCTGCTCGGGCCAAGCTACCCCCCAGGGAACTGGTGACCCCAGTTCCTACAATGTGGATTTGTGATTTAATTAATTTTCATAGTATATACATTATTGCCTTCCTCACACTTCTTCTCTTACCTGTGATTAATGTTTAGGAGAAGCAATGGCTGCATGGTGATGGTTAGGTTCCCTAAAGTGCCATGGTGGTGGTGGTAGTCGTTGTAGACAGTAGCATTTGCAAAATAAGAAAATGACACAGTCAGTCACCTGAGGGAGACTAGTGAATGAGTAGTAGAAGTAAAGTACACAAGAAGAAGACTGACAAACAAGAAACTATGATGATGCTAAGTAATTCCAAAGTAAAATAAAACATAATGGTGGTGGGGATAGCCTTGTACAAGTTAAAAAACAAAATTGACTCGACCTATGAAGTGGACAAATACAATCTTTAGTGCTGGAAGGATAATGAATTGATGCCAGCAATTAATTATGATGGATTATGTTGCTCTGGAAAACAAATGGAATATCGAATACTGTGCATGGGTGGGGAATATTAGGGTTTGATGAATGGTTGGCAAGGGGGATTTGAGGGAAACGTTTAACAAAGACAAACAATATACATGGACAACACATTCATCTTGGCAGCTGGCCATCATAAATCTGTTCAGGGAGAAAAAGGAAATGCATGCATGATGAGGAGTAGTAATAGACTAGTACAGGGCAGTATGATATTTATGCAATTGCCTGATGTCCCGCGGAGAGTCCCAAGGTACACACATACATTATGTTCTGTTGTACAGAACTTCCTTTGGAAGATAGCAAATAAAGGTAACATATCTGTAGTAAAATATAAGCAAACAAACAACCACACAGCTGTAATGATTGAAGAGAAAAAAATGAATCAAATGAAGAAGATACTGTTACTGTATTATATTTTTGTCAACTTTGGAGTTTTATCTCCGCATTCCTTTTGGTCCTCCCTTGAAGTGTCCGTCCGTCAATTTTTCCCAGTATGGCGCTGGGAAAAGGGCCTGTAGATGGAAAATCAAGAAGGATATTAAAAAATCAAGGAGATGGCATGGCTAAATCATGTCTGTTTCCTGCAGCTAGTTATCTCCAACAACAAGAGCAGGCCCTCCAACCAACCTCCACTTAGCTCCAAATTTGAGCTAGACAGCAGTAGCACTGAGCACATACACACACACACACACATAGCGACATAGCATTTTCCAAATTAAGTAAAAACATCAATGCACTACTGGTAGTCACACCACCACAAACACACAGACATGTAGGTCTGGCATTGTTGTTTACCTTTAGGGCACTTCACGCTCTGAGTTATTGGTTCCATCATACATCTCTGATCCTCCTGACTCTGACTGAGAGTATGGAATGGTGTCCAACAAACCTGGCAATGGGTGGTTGCGTTTGTACTGCCCCTCTGACCTAAACATGCTGAGAATGGTAGCCTGGATTTTTTTCTTTTCTTGTGCCACTGATGCAGGTGACTTCTTGACGCCAGATGTTAGGCTCAATGCATGTTTTTTCATTGCAGTATTCTCTTGCCTTGGACCCCTTGGTGTCTCAACCTGACTCCTGTGCCATTGTGATGATGTGGGCAGTACCAATGCACTGCTGGGGACAAGGCTGCTTTGTGTAACAGAGAAAATGTCTCACTTTGTTCACCTTCCACTGTGATCAGTTCTTCCTCATCATTCCCTCCACCAACAACATGTGCAGTTTTTTGGCCATTAAGGTGTGCCTCCCACTTTATCAAGTGGTGTTTTCTCAGATGCGTTGTTTGGCCTCTGGTACAATAGTTGGCATAAAACGTACCCCGAATAACACCTTAACCACAAGTGGAGCACATAGCAATGGTCACCTCCTTCTTGCTAACCAAAAAAAAGTTCAAACTAGGGAGGTCAATTTTCTGACACTGCTGGTGCCACTTGCAATGTGGGATGAACTGGTAGGTAGGCGTGACGTTTGAATCTCTGCAGTATCTACTTCTATTGCAGTGGTTGTGGTGCATGTAAGTCGCTGCCAGCGAAATATGGAAGCTGGAGGTGGTGTTGGTGGTATCATCTGTGTTGGTGCTATCTGTGCCACATCTCTCACAGAAATTTGGTATGGGGTAATGTTGATCTCCGCTGGTGCAGGACTAATGTCCATGATGAATGGTAACCCGGGGCGTAGGACTACGCTATACTTGCGTAGTTTCCGCAACTACGCGCTACGCGAATTGCACGTGGCACAGTGCAAAAAAGCGTAGCGGACATTTTTAGCTTGCTTGTGGTCCTCAAGGTTAAGTTGGTGACCGCGAGCAAGCAAAATGACATCCCTGCGAGACTTTTTCCTCGCTCGCGATCAGCAACATCAAGTTGCCGATCGCGAGCATGGAAAATAAACCTCCCGGCGAGATTTTCAATGTGGGGAGGTCAGGTTTTTCATTGCGAGTGGCGCATATGCTCGTGACCGCTCGTGATGAGAAACTACCAGTCTGCGTTGAGAAAGCAGCCGCTCGAGTACAAATCTACTCGAGCGGCAGAAAACAACTGCTTGCACTGTGCAAGATGCGGTTTGCACTGATTGCATAGTGCGGGTGCAATCAGTGCGAACAGCATCTTGCACAGTGCACTATGCAGTTCGCATAGCTATGCATAGTTTGCGTATTGCGAAGTGTACTTGGAGGAGGATGATGACGAGCCATTCGTTTACCCTGGGTGTACTTCAACGTGCTGTTACAGGAAGCGGAAGTGTTCTTCAGCTCAATCAACACTTCGGGAGAGGAGCGGAATCAGTAGAATCACACCTGCAGCAAAGTACTTCACTCTCTTTGTATGGTGAGTGGGCGGGAAAGGACACCTTACCTGCTGCTAGGAGGGCGCTCGCTCGCTTGCTCCTGGGGCCCAAACGCTGCTGTCTCGCTGCCGCCCATTCCACTTAGCGGCTAGAGACTACAGCTCCCAAGGAGCCTAGCGGCCACTTCCCGTTTCCAGCCACAGCGTGCCCGGAGGCGCTATTTGAACAGGACGCTCCCTCGGTGGAGCGGGGGCAAACCAGGGAAAGGACACCTTACCTTCTGCTGGGAGGACGCTCGCTCGCATGCTCCTGGGGCCCAAACGCTGCTGTCTCGCTGCCGCCCATTCCACCTAGCTGCTAGAGACTACAGCTCCCAGGGAGCCTAGCGGCCACTTCCCGTTTCCGGCCACAGCACGCCCGGAGGCGCTATTTGAACAGGACGCTCCCTCGGTGGAGCGGGGGCAAACCAGGGAAAGGACACCATACCTGCTGCTGGGAGGACGCTCGCTCGCTTGCTCCTGGGACCCAAACGCTGCTGTCTCGCCGCCGCCCATTCCACCTAGTGGCTAGAGACTACAGCTCCCAGGGAGCCTAGCGGCCACTTCCCGTTTCCGGCCACAGTGCGCCCGGAGGCGCTATTTGAACAGGACGCTCCCTCCGTGTCGCGGGACGCACGCATGCGGCGCCGGGCGAAGCCCGGGCAAAGGGCGGGCCCTCTGTGGCCCTCAGAGGCCTGAAGAGACTGGACTGGGCAACGGACTCTGGTTGGAAAGTAAATACCTCTTTTTCAGATTTAGGCGTGCATAAGTTTATTTTGCGTGATTCTAATAAGGCTTAAATTCCATAGTTTCTTCGCCCTGTAACCCACTAGTGTGTTTGGCTAGTTGTGCTTTTGGAGGTGTTCAATTAGGTAGATAGTAGTTATTTAATTTTGTTAATTGCCTGGTCTACATCTCAATCATGCTGTGTAACTATGTCTAATTGTAAAAACACCACTAAAGGCCCTGGAGTATCCACACTTGACAATTACCTAGTAAAAATGGTCTCCAAGATTAATAGTGATCGGAGAGCTTCACTAGGGAAATCTGGCTCCTCGGGGCTTTTGCTCCCTAGCTCCCTCTCCGATACAACAGTGACCCCCCTCGAGGCTAATGCTGACTCAGGAAGCAGGGGAATGGTAGTGACAGACGTGCAGGTACACCCACCGCCAACAGAACTAATTCCTGATATTGTTGCTAGCCCAGTTGGTTCACCCGGGCCAGATGAGTTCCGCTCCAAATCAGCGAGAGCAGTCAGGGCCTGCAGGAAAGTGCCAACCAAACGGGGTAGTGGGAAGCCAAGAAAAGCTTTAGAGAGTAAGTTATCCCCTCGCAAAAATAAAAGCAAACATGTAGGCTGTAGTACCAACATGGAACAATTTGAACTCTTACTGGGTGCTTTTGAGGCTAAATTAGAGACATATATGGTAGAAATCATAACCCCCCTGCTGCATAAAATAGATGCACTCACCTCAGAAGTTAACAGACTCATGGCTCTTGTTAAAACTCAGCCTTCTCCAGTAGAAGTAGGTAGGTCTGCAGATAAACCCCCTGTTGAGGGGCAGCACCAGGATGGAAATAGCCCTGTACCTTTATTGCAACGAGTAGAAATTCTACCTATAGAGAGGCCCACACAAATTCAGACACCTTTAGTTAATCAAGGGCCCTCTGGCCACAAAAAACCTGATCCCATTGCTACAAAGTTGAATGTGAACCAAAATTCCAGAATCGACCTCCCCCCTGAGGCGGCGTCCTTTGTGTGTATATTTTCGGGGCTTCCTGAACTTAAACAAGGGAAAACAGAAGGCTATCAAGAGTTAAAAAATAAAGTAGCCTTCTGGCTTTCCAAGAATAGACCCCTTCCACCTACCATAGATGGCCGTATCCTAAATGTTCGAAGGGTGGGGTGGCTCGGCCGCAGGACTAAAGATATATCAGGTGATCTGGTTATCGTTAACTTTAGGAGTACCCACGTAATTCCATTTCTCAGAGGCTGGCGTCCACAAGTTGGTGATGGCCCTATTGTAACGTGGGAACTCTCTGACTTTATTCCTAAAGCCCGCCCTAGCATTAATGTGACACCTTTGGTACCCAGGTCTAACAATATCCCTCTCCGGGGTCGGACAATCCTGCTAAGCGTTGAGTCTTTGCTCTCTGCTGGGAGATATGCTCCCTTGTCTTATCTTGATGGAAATGATTGACTCACTGCTGGGCAGGTTCTATGTAATACAGGGGAAAAGAGGGGTTCTGCACCAGCTGATATGGGTCCGGAAGTTTTATCCATTCCTCAGTGTTCTGAACCTAGTATTAGTGTTAGTACAACAACGGCACAAGATAATATCCCATCCATTCCCCCAGGTACTGCGTCAGCCCAGCTCGCGGTAATAAACCCGGATCACTGACATAATATCGACGACACAAATATCGAGATACACAAATATCGAGTCAAAAATATCGATTGACAAAATATCGACTCCCTATCTTCAAACAGGTAAGTACCAAAATATCGACTCCAAAATATCGACTTACAAAAATATAGACTGTCAAAATATCGATTTTTTAAAATGTCTTAAAAGTAAGTTAAAACTAATATAGTAATAAATATATTTAATATAAACTTAGAAATAATTATTAAAAAAATATAATTTTAATAAATAATTTATATAATTAAAAAAATTATATCACCAAAAATTACACACACACATATATATATATATATATATATATATATATATATATATATATATATATATATATATATATATATATATATATATATATATATATATATATATATATTTAAACATATTATTAAATAAACATATATAACATTTTAGAAAATGTTTAAAATTTATTGTTACAACTATAGTGAGTTCAACATTAGCAAAAGTGTTGGATAGCGTAGAGGTAAAATTTACTACTCCCACTCCAGTGGGTGCAACAGTAGGGAAAGCGCTGGATAGCGTAGAGGTTAAAATTACTATTCCCACTCCAGGGATGTATGACGTTACAACGCATACTTTTACAACGCCTACCATTACAACAAAACTTTTACAACGCAAAAACTTTTACAACGCATACATTTACAACGCAAGATTTTACAACGCATATACCTTTACAACGCATACCATTACAACATAAGTATTGGTAAGTATATAATAATTTTTTGAATATAAATTAATAAAAAATATTATAATATAATTTAATATAATTTAATTTTATTAAATAAATGTAATTTAAATGTAATTTTACCTTATTTTTACAAAGTACCCCTGTACCCCAAAAACCCAAAACTGACCCTGAACCCTAAAAATACCCCTTTACCCATAAACTGAAAACTGACCCTGAACCCTAAAAATACCCCTTTACCCGAAAACTGAAAACTGACCCTGAACCCTAAAAATACCCCTTTACCCAAAAACTGAAAACTGACCCTGAACCCTAAAAATACCCCTTTACCTACAAACTGAAAACTGACCCTGAACCCTAAAAATACCCCTTTACCCCAAAAACTGAAAACTGACCCTGAACCCTAAAAATACCCCTTTACCCAAAAACTGAAAACTGACCCTGAACCCTAAAAATACCCCTTTACCTACAAACTGAAAACTGACCCTGAACCCTAAAAATACCCCTTTACCCCAAAAACTGAAAACTGACCCTGAACCCTAAAAATACCCCTTTACCCAAAAACTGAAAACTGACCCTGAACCCTAAAAATACCCCTTTACCTACAAACTGAAAACTGACCCTGAACCCTAAAAATACCCCTTTACCCCAAAAACTGAAAACTGACCCTGAACCCTAAAAATACCCCTTTACCCAAAAACTGAAAACTGACCCTGAACCCTAAAAATACCCCTTTACCCAAAAACTGAAAACTGACCCTGAACCCTAAAAATACCCCTTTACCCAAAAACTGAAAACTGACCCTGAACCCTAAAAATACCCCTTTACCTACAAACTGAAAACTGACCCTGAACCCTAAAAATACCCCTTTACCCCAAAAACTGAAAACTGACCCTGAACCCTAAAAATACCCCTTTACCCAAAAACTGAAAACTGACCCTGAACCCTAAAAATACCCCTTTACCCAAAAACTGACAACTGACCCTGAACCCTAAAATTAAAATATTTATCAATTAATCAATTATAATTAATTACCAATAATATTTTAATTAATTACCAATTAATAATTAATTAACAAATAATTTTTTAAAAATATCAATAAATAAATTAACATATTTAATTAATTATAATTAAATTACTTCCCACCCTATTCCCCTATAAACCCACAACCCGCTACAGAAAATAAATTACTAAAATTAAAATATTTATCAATTAATCAATTATAATTAATTACCAATTATATTTTAATTAATTACCAATTAATAATTAATTAACAATTAATTCTAAATTATTATCAATAAATAAATTAACATATTTAATTAATTATAATTAAATTACTTCCCACCCTATTCCCCTATAAACCCACAACCCGCTACAGAAAATAAATTACTAAAATTTAAATATTTATCAATTAATCAATTATAATTAATTACCAATTATATTTTAATTAATTACCAATTAATAATTAATTAACAATTAATTCTAAATATATATCAATAAATCAATTAACATATTTAATTAATTAGAATTAAATTACTTCCCACCCTATTCCCCTATAAACCCACAACCCGCTACAGACTTATATTACACAAAAAATAAAAATTATTATTAACTTACCTTAAATTCGATATTTTTGTTGTCTATATTATGTCTAGTCGATATTATGTCCATTCTATATTTTTGATTCGATATTATGTCCATTCTATTCGATATTAATTTTCTCTAGTCGATATTTTTGTTGTCTATATTATGTCTAGTCGATATTATGTCCATTCTATATTTTTTACTCGATATTCTGTCCAGTCGAAATAATTGACTCGATATTATGACTGTACACCAATAAACCCCCATTTGTTGGACTCCGCCTACACTATGTGTGTAGGTTGGAACATAGCTGGGCTTGAGTCCCGTTTGTGCATCCCTGATTGGGTGTATTTTATAGATCAGGGTGATGTTTAGTCCTTTCAAGAAACATGGGCACTTTCGCGGGCGTTTCGGGTGGGGGTTCTAAATTTTAGTAAACCCGCTATAAAAGGACTAAAAGGACGCCCCGCTGGAGGGCTGACAACTTGGGTTTGCCAATGTAAGGGTGTATGGGCTGAGGAAGTTGCCATAGACAGTCCAGACATATTAATAAGTAGGATTAGATCCTCCAAAGGCTTAAATATCCTTTTAGGTAATATTTATGTTAGGGGCCTCCAGGGTGGACGGGTTTCACCAACCCTTCTCCTCTTGGATAACTTCCTCTCTAATGTAACTGAAGAGGGGTATAAGGTCGTGTTGGGGGATTTTAACACAGGCTTTGAGCCCCTGGGTATTGATGATGGTTCCCTTACAGAGGAAGAAGACATGTCATGGGGAATACCACAGCTCGAGTTACCACCGATTGGGAAATGGTCTTGCTCCGCCACATTTATCAAGGGGTTGTGCCTAGATCAGGGCCTGAGAGCAACCAATGGTAGGGTAAGATCAGACCGGAAGGGTAGGCACACTTTCAACAACGGCAGACATAACAGTCACATCGACTACATTTTAGTCGATGTGCAGCTGTGGGTTGCAGTTGTTGATATGGAAATCATTGAATGCCCCGAAAGTGATCATGACCCGCTTGTATTGGCTTTAAGGGACTTTAGCTTTCAAAGGAACAAGAGTTGTGAGTCAAACGTAGTCCCAGCTGAGGTTACCATAAGCAACGATATGAGAAGGGTGCGCTGGCCTAAAATTGCTGTGGACGAAGGGGCGAGAAAGGAGATTAGAACTTTAGTGTCCAGCTCTTTGGAGCTTTTGAATAATTGTGGGTCGCAGGACGAAATTAATGCAAATCTCACAAGTATACATACCGATTTGTTTCTGGGCCTTAAAAAGCTGTTTATTAAGACTATCCCCAAACAGGTCAGGAAGATGAAGCCTAGAGTAGCCACATGGTATGATGATGAGTGTCGACGGACACAAGGGGACTTGTTTTTAGCCATCAAATCTTAAAACCATGGTCGAATTAGGTCTTGTAGAATAGTTTACAATGAAGCTAAACATAAGGCTAAAACTAACTGGGATGAGGACCGGTGGCTAACTCTGGCCGAAGCTTGTGGTTATCGAAATATGCAACAGTTTTGGCACCTACTAAAATGGGGGAAATGCCAGGATGATCACCCTAGCCCAGCACATGTTGGTCAACAACAGTGGGTAAGCTTCTTTGAGGAACAATTCAGGAGTAACAATGTTGTTTTGGTCGACCTCCCATGCTCCGTTTCTGAGGAATCACTCACGTTTTCTATTTCTGAGGTTAGAAATATTATGACAACAATCCCGAGAGGTAAAGCACCTGGCCCTGATTGCATTCCGGCTGATGTATTTCTGCAGGATCAGGATCTCTGGGCCCCGTATATCTGCCATTTGGTAAATGCTCTTGCTTCTGGACCAAAGGTCCCAGACTCCCGGTACGGGGCAGAAATTCTACCAATTTATAAGAAAGGCGATCGCTCGGTTCCCTCAAACTACCGACCGATCAGCCTTATCGAAGCGGTGCAAAAAATAACAGCCCGCCTCGTATTAGGTAGGATTCAGGAATGGATTAATGATTTTGATATTCTCACTCCTCTGCAGGCAGGTTTCCGGTCCCATATGAGCACTCTTGACCAAGCATTCCGTTTTGTGCTCTTATATTGGAAGACAGTTGTTTTTGGGAAGGGCAAGCTATACGCAGCCTTTGTGGACCTAAGGTCCGCATTTGACCTCGTTCCTAGGTCCAAGCTGTGGGAATGCCTATTGAAACTGGGAATGCCTGCTGTTCTTGTGCGACTTTTAGTGAATTTACATGCCCACACTTTTGCTCAAGTACGTTGGGGTAAGCCTGGGGAGGTTACGGATAGATTTCCAGTCGCCAAAGGTGTTAGACAAGGGTGTGTTTTGGCCCCTACCTTGTTTTCCCTATTTATTAATGCGGTCACCAATTACTTTGTGAACCACCCCACGGATGCCCCTACACTGGCGGGGATGAAAGTACCTCTGCTCATGTTCGCAGACGACACCCTGTTAATATCTAAGACGAGGCAGGGTCTCCAGCAGGCCCTGTCAAGATTTGAGTTGTTTTGCCGCGAGCATGAGCTGGAGGTTAACATATCCAAAACAAAGTTTATGGTGGTGAGAGGAACATCCCCACCTGCTGCCAGGGTTACAATGGGTGGCACCACCCTTGAGCAGACTACGTTATTTACATGAAAATCTATGGCACAAAAATGTTGCCCTCTGTTCTGTACGGAGCAGAGCTCTGGGGCTTCAGTAATCTGGATCCTCTAAAGGTAGCCCAAAATAAGGGCGGCGATTGGACTACCGAAATCATCTCCGTGCATCCCGCTCTTGTACGACCCAGGGTGCCAACCAGTGGAAGACCTAGCGAGATTCAGACCCCTAGCATTTTGGTGGCGCTTGTGGACCACACCTGAGCTGCTGCTCTACGCCAAAGCATGTCTAGAGGTAAGGGATTTCCTGGGCTCTCACAACATAGGATGGTTCAAAGGGGTAAGATCTACTCTGTGCACCATGGGGCTTGGCGAACTATGGCACAACCCTGACTCGGCCACCTTTCCTCCCAAAATCTATACTGGGAATGGGTTGTTGGTAAAAGACACTCGGAAATGACAGGAAGTTCTTTAACAACGACATTTGTTCTTTTGAAGGATGTCTCTTCCTTTGAAAAGTACTGGGATGTCATCACCAAGCCCCTGGATCACAAACTTTTCCATCAACTGAGAGTTGGCTCGTTACCACTGAGGTGCCTAACTACACCATGGGGTAAGGGAGGGCCAGACCACTGCCCACTGTGTATCAGGCAGGGTGAAAGTGTGTGTCATTTTCTCTTTGTATGCCCCGTGTATGTTGCACCTAGAAAAAAGTGGCTACGTAGAAGTCTGGGCACTCGTTCAGCATCTACAGCCTGTAGAATCCTAAAATCTGATCTATCGCCCTTGATAGTAATAGGGGTTGTAAAATATCTTGGTTGGGCTTGGATTCTACGCTTGAGATTGATTAACTCGCATCAAGGTCCCAGTTAAATAAGCTATAAGATCTTAATTAGACTGTGTCATTTTGTAATAACTGTTTTTTTTTTATTATGTCTAACTTTTAATTCTGCAAATGAAGTAGTGTATAAATGATTTAATTCTGTCTTAGTTCATGTATTTACCTTCATATTAAGTTATTTTTTTAAAACAACTAGCCGTGCACTTTAGAAATTGAGACATAATGTTGGATGTGTAGCATGTCTTTTAAGATGAACAATCGAATAAAGACTTCTTTTGACTTGCATTTGTTTACCCTGGGTGTACTTCGTGTAGTAGCGTAGCTATGCGTACCAGACATCCTAATGCCAACCGGTGGTTCTCTGACAACCTCAAGCAAATGAAACTTGAGGTTCGTCAATGGGAACGTATCTGGAGGAGGGATTACTCCTTGTCTTCCAGACAGAAATTTGTTACTGCTCGGAGGGAATATAAATTGGCTATTTTATCAGCCAAATCGGAGCACATCTCCGATAGAATCCTCACTGCCACCAACAAATCTCGTGAGGTGTTCAGGATTATGAACGAACTGACCACGGACGATAGGACTCTTCCAGCTCAAACTCCATCTAAAGAGACCTGTGATGCTCTTAACCTCTTTTTTGCTGAAAAAATCATTAAAATAAAAAATTCTATCACCCTTACCCCTCAGCCGTCACTATCTTTGGACACCCCCCCGGGCAATCTACCCTCTCTCACTTCATTTCCCACTCTGGATCCCCCCTCCCTGGCGAAGCTAGCCAATCGTGTAAAATCGGGCTCGCCGGAGGATCTTTGCCCTCCCGCGGTACTGCGTGAGGTTTGTCTAAAATTACTGGAGTGTATACTTCCCTTTCTGAATGCCTCCCTCACCTCTGGCACAGTCCCTGGAACCTTCAAGGAGGCCATTCTCTTGCCTCTCCTGAAGAAGCCAGGGGCTGATGCGGCTGAACTTTCCAACTATCGCCCAATATCTTTGTTGCCCTACCTGTCAAAACTCCTTGAAGCCAATGTCACCTGGTGTCTCTCTAATTTCATCGAGAGCTCGGGCCTCCTTGAGCCCAACCAGGCCGGCTTTAGGCCGGCCTACTCTACGGAAGCAGTCATCTTGGCAGTCATGGACACCTTGAGAGAGAACGCAGACGCCAAGAGACCGCAGGCTCTGGTTCTCTTGGACTTGTCTGCCGCGTTCGACACGTGGATCATGACATCCTTCTCCACCGTGTCGAACAAGCCGGCATTCGGGGCATGGCCCTCAAGTGGGTGGAGTCATTCCTGACGGGAAGATCACAAGCCGTGCGCCTTGGTCCCTTCACCGCAACCAAATCCCCCATCACTTGTGGTGTTCCCCAGGGCTTTTCACTCTCCCCGTTATTATTTAATCTTTATTTGCGCCCTTTAATTTTTTCCCTTCATAACTGGGACGTCAGCGTCTTTAATTATGCTGACGATTTGCAGCTCGTCTTTCCACTTGATTCTCTTCAGGCGACTAACAACTTCCACGCCGCTATGATCCATATCCATCAATGGATGAATCAGAATCAATTGAAACTCAATCCTGGAAAGACTGAGCTACTCCTTCCTGGTTCCAGTGCGGCTTTTTGGGGTCCGCAGTTTTGGCCTCCCGACCTGGGCTCCCCCCCCCGACACCTCTCAAGTCCGTCAGGAGTCTGGGGGTGACAATCGACGCCGAACTGTCACTCAAGGCCCAAGTGGGTGCCACGATTTCTTCGTGTATGTTCCAACTCCGAAAAATCCGGAAGATCAGGCACCTACTTCCTCATGCGGCCCTGTGTCAGGTCGTCATGTCCCTTGTCATATCGCGCCTGGATTTTTCCAATTCCCTTTATCATGCACTCCCACGCTTTCTCTTACATCGTCTTCAGGTGGTACAAAACCAGGCAGCCCGCCTCATATTTAAGATCCCTAAGTGGCAATCGGCGAGGCCTCTGTTCCGCAGGCTCCATTGGCTGCCAGTGAAGGAGAGAGCGGCCTTTAAGATGGGCTGCCTGGTATTCAAATCCCTTCACTGTCCTTGTCCTGCTTTCCTGAAATCTCGGATTACCCTGTATCAACCTGCTCGCTCTCTTCGTTCAGCTTCCCATCATTTGGTTGTCACCCCCAAATTTAAACTTCATAAATTTGGAGGCCGTCGTTTTGCTTTCCTTGCCCCCAAGTTTTGGAATTCCCTCCCTTTGATTATTAAATGCAGCAACTCCCTTTTTCAGTTCAGGAAACTCCTTAAGACTTTTCTGTTCACCCTTCCTGAATAAATATCCTTCCGCTCATTCACATGTCCCTCCAGTCAGCGCCAAGAAACCTTCGGGTGTTAGCGCGCTTAACAAGCCTCATTTAACATAACATAACATAACATAACATATGCGTAGCGCTACTACACGAACTACCCCCAGGGTAAACGAATGGCTCGTCATCATCCTCCTCTTCTATATCTACCTCCATAATTGTAAGGCTTTCTGGAAGCTTCTTTTTCCCTAGCCTTGTCTCATGGCATGTCTCACTCTCAGACTGAGGTGGCTTCCAAGTGGCGTCTAGATCTTCTGAAGGGGGGCTTGCAGAAGAAGAAGATGGACTAACCCTCCTTTCTCTTACTGGGGATCTGGAAGACACTGGATCTTCTGAAAGAGTGGACTGCTCTTCTTCTTCCTCTACAGGAAGCTCGATCTCCTAAAGTACCCCTACTTCAGGAGGAACAAATACTATTGGGAGTGGTTGTGGCTGTTGTTCCTGCATTGATTGGGTAATACTTTGTGGTAACGATAAGTCAATTTTATCATGACTGCTCATCTGCATTGGACTTATGATTAGACTGGCTGTCTCTGCAACAGAAATGGGCTTGGGCCTAGGTTGGTGAGGTGTGTCCACTGATGCGGGGGTGCTGCTCCCAGCTTCCTCCCCAGACTTCGCTGCTGCAGGCACAATTTTTGGTTTACCAAAAAAGTTCTTGGGCGACATACTGGTCTTGGTGAGAGGCAGTGACTTCTTCTCACTGTCAACTTTCTTGGTACAGGACCTAGCACCTTTCTTTGGGGCCATCTTCAAGATGTCAGCAGTTCGCAGTGTCATATGTTGAAGAGATGTCTGTGGTTACATGTCACGTGATGTTGTGTGCAGCAGGACTTCTGTCTGACAGTACAATGCGTGATGTTGTCTCCTCTTCTTTTGTGCACCTAAAAGCGAAGTAGCAAGAAGGACATCAGTGAAATGTGGCATTCATTGTTGTGGTTCAATTACTACTAGTACAAACAAACAAAAGAAAGAAGTCATGCAGGCCTATGGCAAAATCACACTAACTACCATTACAAAATGGCCACCAGCCCCATGGTCACTCACAACAACAAGCAGGAGGCCTGGAAAACAATGAACTCAAGCAGGCCTATGTGGACACTGACTTTACAAAATGGCTCCTGGCCACACGCAGAGGCTCAGCAAAGGCAAATGCTGTCCCACTATTACAAACACACTCACACACTGGCCAGACAAAGGTGGCATGCTGAACAACACAGATTTAATGCAACAATGCCAAAAATGAAAATCCACAGGGCTAACAAACGTTTGCAAGTTACACAGCAACCACACACATCCAACAAAGGCATTTATTTAACACACATGAAAAAGTGAAATACCCAAAAAACTCATTTAGCATTTCAGTCCAATCCCATCCTAAATTATGTTTAATTTCAACAGACACCACATAAACAGTTGGTTCATGCACCCATGAGTAGCTCTGTGCCTACTGGCTATAAGGCATATTGGCAGAGTACTTGGCTAGTGAATTAAATAAATATTGAAATTGATTTCAAAAGTTGGAGAAAATGTAGTGAACTGTGCAACATGTTTCCTTTATAAAAGAAGAAAAATTACTTGCAAAAAACAACTAGGCCCCTACTGAAACTACAGGACACCCATCACAATAAAAAAAATTTAAAACAATGAAAAGTACTAAAAAGTAGGTGCAATGCCGCAATCAAACAAACAACAACAAATGTTAAACTTAATTGTGAGATCTCAAATTCAAAAGTCCTCAAATCCAATGATATACGATAAAGAAGACACAAATAAGTGATCCTTCCAGCTCCAAATAAAAAGTGAACAGGAGATGGACAAATCACTAGGAGGAGCCTGCTGGACAGGAACAGGATGTCGGAGACTCTGGGGCACTTCCTTCCTCTTAAGAAAGTAAAAAGGACTCCTTGCACAAAAGTACAGCTAAATGTCAATCTGAGGATTTTTTTTTTTAATCCAAATTGTCCTTTTGAGAAGGTTTTGATGCTACTCGGGAGAGAATCTTCTCCAAATTGCAGATTTTGCATTTTCGGGATTGCGTTTTTCACAAAACTTTTTGCCAGATGTCAGATGGAGATTTAGCAATCGCAAACTTGCTGCACCATGAGGCCAGCTAGCAAATCTCGTGTTGCTCGCGAAAGTATAGGAAATCTCATCATCACTTGCAGGCACCCGGTAAGTCGCTCCTGCCAAAATGCATTTTGGGCGCTCAAACACAAAAAAAAAACTCCGCTCTGTTGTGGTGTGCAGAGTTTTCCGGTAACTCCAAGTTCTACGCTGAGCGTGGAGTTGCTTAGAATCGCAAGCAAAACAGAGTTTTATGCACAGGGTTAGTCAGAATGGGTATAAAGACAAAAAAGCTAAACTAAGTGGCAGAGTTCATGAAAAACTTGCAGAGAGCTCCTGTGATACACAGACTGAGTCATCAACGTGATGGCGTTCACATTGAGGGTAATTCATTGGCTAAGCAATCTGCAAAATGGGCAGTATGAACTGCTGCCACAGCTGCAATCACTCGTTCTAGCATGAGGATAGACAGAAGCACAACGCTAGCCATCATTGCTTCAAGCAAAAACAGCACAGCTTTCCCAAAATGTTTTCTACTCAAGTACTCCTTCAAGTTAGATGCAACAAATATTCTGTATGCTCAAATTTCAGGAGTGGGAGGTAGGTTAATACCAAACATGAAGCACAGATTAGGTTTAATTCAAGCTGCACACGAGGGTCTGGGTTCTGCAGATGCAGGGATATCCGCAACAGTTTATTTGCTGAAACAACACAATTGGTGGCCAGGTTTAACTAAACTGACAATAGCATTTGTTTTAAAGTTCAGGATATGTCAGCAGATGAAGGGTTCAACAGTAGCACAACCACCACAAACACCATTATGATATTAGACAGTCCTCTCGCTTGTGTCTATTTGGACAGCTGCGACCCCTTACAATCCAATGGGACTTACAAGTACATCTTGGTGGCAGCGGAATTCATGTGCTAGATTCCTGTGGGTTTGCCCAGCACTCGGCTGGCGCTTGAATGCTTATAAAAGATTTGCTTGTCATTATAGGGACATATGCAGTTGGCATATTACATTCTGACCATGGCCCTGCATTTAGCTCAATGGCTTACATGGAAGCTAAGGGAAGTTTGGGTGTTACATTGTGGTACTCCTCTACGTACTATCCTGAGGGATATTTGGTTGTGGAGAGGAAAAAAACATGACTTAAAGAAATCTTTAACAGCAAGAGTATTAGGTTTGAGTGGTAGTTTGGTGAGTCACCTGTATGTAGTCCAAAGGGCACTAAATAATCTGCCAAGAAGTTCCTTAGAAGGTGTCACTCCAAACAAAGTCCTATTTGGAATGAGAATGTGGTTACCTGATCTCGAATATGAAATCACAGTGGCGAATGAAAAACCTTTTGATATCGATAAACATTTGCCTGTTTTACAGGATCTTAATGAATTCCTGGCACTACAAAGCAACATGCGAGTAAAACGCATCACCATTGGAGAAGTGAAATCATTAACAGTAAGACCTGCCTGGATCCCAAAAGTCAGGGATCTGATCGGAGAAAAGATTGTGGACAAGAAATAATTTGGGATTTAATACAGAAAGCCTGTACCTGTCCTGGCTGTGGAAGGAACAAGAACAATTCTTCTTCTGCCACTTGCTGGCAAAAAAGAGAATAGATTTGTCTCAATTGATCTGATCAAACCACACTATGTGGCTGATCCTGAAAAGAAGGCCACGTGGGCTCCTATTGAAATTGAACACCAACAAAATTCAAGTGAAACACAAATATCAAATAACCCTACCACAGCCATCTACATCAAAATGCCTCTACATGAGACAACTGCCAATTCAACAAAACCTGCTGATCTACCACCAATTTCAACACCTTTTCTCTGGATCCAAGTAAATCTGAATTACAGCCAGCTCCAGGATCCCGCAAAAAACGACTTCATGATCTTTACATTTTTCTGAAAAAGACATACCTAGTTTCACTATGGCTGCAGCTCTGTATAATAACAGAAATACTGTTCCTACTATTTTGCATAGGTTTAGTGACTGTCACTCTTTTCCCAGATCGTAAACGGATATTATCTCCTAGAACACTCTGCAGTATCAAAAGTGAACTTGGTGCTGAAACCTCACACGTCATCTCATTGTGAACAGAGAGACCGGTCCTGTGTGAACATTACAGCGGTTCCAGTTCCTGACGGAATAGTTTGGGACACCGTTTCATATGATGTATTTCCACTGAACATTTAAAAATACCACATGTATTCAAAATTTCTTTAAATGATATCACCACCTCAATTACATATTCTGACAATTGGGATTTTAAAACTGTTAATAATATGTTATCTGATTTAGAACTGCCCTCAGCATTTTCAAAAAATGAAATGTTTGATGACTCTACTTATTTTAATGCACTGTAATGTTATCAACACTTTGGTCATAATCATTTGCATGAAACAAGTCACCATGTAATGTTTTCGGATACCACCAATGGGAACATTGCCCAACACCACCAAAAGGTAGTTCACAAACGTTTGCACAACAGTTTACTTATTTTTCTGGATTCAATACTTCAGATCCTATTATATGCTAGCACCTTCATCTGTACAGAAAAGTATGTTCACTAATACAAAACAGCTATATTTTGCATCCTTTATTGCCCTACTGTCTGAACAGGGTTTGGGCTTATGGAAAGACATTATAGACTTAAAATAAGTATCGGGACTAAAGAATGGCAGGTTTTGGAAACCGATACACTCCTTAGAGCATGCCTTATACTGCAACAAATGATTTTCTGAACGACATTGTCCAACAAACTTCGTATCTTGTGCAAGCCAAGATCAAGGACTTGAACCCACCTCACATTTCTTTGCGATTACACTTGGAGGGATGGCAAAAATATACAGAAAAGGGTGAGGGTACACTAGATGACATCATGTATGCTGTTTCATGCAACTCAACAGACCCTAGTTGGAAGGGATGGTTAATCTGGCCTTTCGACATTAGTAGGTGTCAGTCAAGAATCCGGGGTACTGCTGAATTGTTTAGTATCCATAGGCCTGACTTATTGCACATACAACGAGAACATCCAGGGGTGGTGACATCATACAGTTTTGGGAAGTTCTGCTTAGATTGGATAAAAACCACAACACTGTCTCAAAAGAAATACCATTTGTCCCTACTGTCAGATGATATAGATCTGAGGGATTTTCTACTAAGTACCCGAAAGCCATTTTAGAAATGCTTCTTATATGCTGTTTACAATGAAATCAGTAAAATATCTTAAAAAGAAGCTGCATAGAGATTGCGTGAGATTGACAGAATTAACTTGGAGAAGGCTTTGGCTGTGGTTGAAAATGGCATGACCACACTAATATCCAGGATGTACTCACTGGGAAACATTGTATTGCTATAAATAAAATGGAACAAGATCCTTCTATATGACAATGTGGACAATCACAGTTACATGCTAGTATGTTATTAAGCTCGACAATACAATCATTACACTCTGGTTTTTTGCCATGGCAATATATCCACAATATGTCTCTGTTCTTTGCATGTAATTTGACAGAAAGGCAGACAACAATGGCCCCAAGCGATGCAAAATATACAATGCTGCGCATAGAAAAATTAGACCGATTACCTTTCTCCATGGCAGCGCCACCGTCCAAAGAATAGTTACATTATGGCCCTATATTATTGCCAATACCAACTTTCCAGTTTCAATATTGCCTAGTACACCAGCAGGTAGGCATTTATGAAGCAATTGGTAGGAAATTAATTCATGAATCTTGGGAATTACCGTATAGAAGGTGATGCAGGAAAGGGGAAATTGAAGTGTTTCTCATCGGTACAGACAGCAAGAATTCAGATCTCTAATTTGCCAAGATACCATGCTTCATGGGGCCGTTGATGGTTCAGTAGCTAATCTATCCTGTCATTTGAAAGGTTCCCCAACTGCTGTGATTAATCCAGTGTTAAGGCTGCTCGCAAATGGTAGTTACTTATTGCTGAGTTATCAAGGCTGTTGTGGGATGTTTCCAGGCATCACATATCTTGTCACTGTAAGTTCCATGGTTACTCATTGTATGCAAGTATTGTTTCCACCAACCCCAACAGTCAGGGAGGCTCCGTTATGGCATTCGTTGACTGTTTCCTTTATACGGTTTGATACTCTTAGCGAATGAAAGCCATACTTTTACAAAAAGATGTGCCCTTGATCTCCAGGTTGCAAGGTCTTCAGCTGAGATACAGGCACTAATACGAACTAACTACCCTTTCCATTTTTTCAGAAATGGTAAAGCATATTTTTACATGTTTGATACAAAGGGTATAGTACATCTTTTCAGGAAGTCTTTGGAGTAATTCCACCCTTCATACACTCCGTATTCAGGAGCAATTTTGGAGGGCTTCCGGTAATTCTGCTACTGCTGGTGGGTATCCTGATTTAATTTTTTTTGCTAGGCAACGGACGTCCCAGCCACCAAGGAAATGGAAAAGGTGCTATCTGAGTGGAGTTAGTGTATTTGCATGGTACTCTATCTTGGCACCCCTCAACTGCGGGAGCTAAACGAGTATTGGTTCCAATCGTTTTGACCAGTCTGGATTGACTGTGTTTTGCCTGTTCTACGCTGCTTGTTCTGCAGCTATGAATGCATGTTGGACCTTTGTCTAACATTTCCATCACTTGCACCTCCGGATATAGATGTATTTCTAGACCAGTTAAAGGGCCACATACTGCACTGTCCCCAGAGTTTTCCAATGTCAATGCTTAGAGCCACCACGGGATGCTTCAGCTCCTGTTGGATTGGATACTGGCTCTACTACAGGCACACAGGCTTTGGATGTTACCAATGATTTGGCTGTGCGAACTCAGGAAGATCATCTTTATTCAATTGACCTGATCTGTGACGTGTTACAGGGGCCGTCGTCTGCAAAGGAATGCAGCAGTGATGTTGCGTCTTCCACACAGAAAACATAAACATTTGGTTCTCTGTGTCCTAGGAAAATTTGGCCTTTTTACAAAACAATCAAAAGTGAAATTTTAAACAAAATCTTTCCTCTCTTATTTACTTTTACTGAGCACCATGGCTTTCAGACATACTCAGCGGATCAGACTGTTTACATGAACATATTCTAATGGAATTTTTGATTATTTATTAAGAGATTTTATACATTTTTAGAAAGTTCTAATAGCCTTTTTGCAATGTTTAAATGCTTGGTTAGAAGGACATTCCCTTTTCAGTATGTCGTCCGGTCGGTTGAGGAGTGGGTGTTATGTTTCATAATTATCCCAATATAGGCTTGAGTAGTCACCTACATTTACTTAACCATTACACCACATAACTGATTTTGGTATTGACCTTTTACCTAGTTAAGTGCTGCATACATGTCATATGGTTTTCCCCGAAAACTAGCCTCATCAATTATGCATGAGGACTCTCAGAATCACAACTGGATTACCATATTCTGCATAATAACTAAGTAAAAGGGTCCTCCCTTCCGTCATCCTCGGCCGACATGACACAGCAAGGTTTTGGGTATATATACACTATGTCTTTGCCGGGATAGACAGAGGAGAAAGACTTTCATGATGACACATTGACGCAAGATGCTGAGGTTCCTGCATGCCGACACTCCAGCAAGCAGTGGTCTGACATCCCTCTGCGGGGTGTCCTTCTTGAGACCAAGATGGGGTCCTTCATTCTCTCACATCAGGTAAAGGGGTTGGCTCTTTCCTAGGTGGATTCTTGGCTTTACACCTACATACATGCAAGGTACACTTAGGTACATCAAGTTAGGGTTGCACTATAGTAGTACGCATTATTACTGTCATGTATTTATAGGCTTGCATATATTCATTGTTTTTGCACCAGGGTAGAAATCTACCACCCTTTCACTCTATTGTGTTTAATTTCATCTATATCTGTTTCTGTCTTATGGTTTTTTCAACACGCCTATTTTACACTACAATGACGCTGGTTCAATAAATGCTTATTGAAAGCATCCCCACCATTTTATTCTGTGTATCTCTCTGAGACAAAGAGAGCACGAGTGACTGAACGAAAAGCACTGTACGGTTTCCACGATCCCTGATTGGACAGAGTTGTCAAGTTCGATAGTTGCCAAGAATTATTCTCTCCTTGGTAAGATGAGTTTACAGTGACACTGACTACGAGTGTGTTCTTTAGAACCTGACAAACTCCTGAGGCGGAAAGCCGGGAGCATCACGATCCGTTTTTTAGAAATTTCTGTGTCACGAATAACTTGTTTTTTAATCAATCACGCTGTTACCTGGCACCTTAGGACTTCACTGCTGCACTCCTAGCTCACCGCACAGCGGATCCAATCGCTGTCAGCGGACCTAAGAGACCAAACTAACAAGATCGCCATTGCCGGCGAGGTGCGAGGCCACACCCACTCCGAGGCCACGCCCCCCGCCCTCACCGGCATAAAAACACTGACTACGAGTGTGTTCTTTAGAACCTGACAAACTCCTGAGGCGGAAAGCCGGGAGCATCACGATCCGTTTTTTAGAAATTTCTGTGTCACAAATAACTTGTTTTTTAATCAATCACGCTGTTACCTGGCACCTAAGGACTTCACTGCTGCACTCCTAGCTCACCGCACAGCGGATCCAATCGCTGTCAGCGGGCCTAAGAGACCAAACTAACAAGATCGCCATTGCCGGTGAGGTGCGAGGCCACGCCCACTCCGAGGCCACGCCCCCCGCCCTCACCGGCATAAAAACACTGACTACGAGTGTGTTCTTTAGAACCTGGCAAACTCCTGAGGCGGAAAGCCGGGAGCATCACGATCCGTTTTTTAGAAATTTCTGTGTCACAAATAACTTGTTTTTTAATTAATCACGCTGTTACCTGGCACCTTAGGACTTCACTGCTGCACTCCTAGCTCACCGCACAGCGGATCCAATCGCTGTCAGCGGACCTAAGAGACCAAACTAACAAGATCGCCATTGCCGGCGAGGTGCGAGGCCACGCCCACTCCGAGGCCACGCCCCCTGCCCTCACCGGCATAAAAACACTTACTACGAGTGTGTTCTTTAGAACCTGACAAACTCCTGAGGCGGAAAGCCGGGAGCATCACGATCCGTTTTTAGAAATTTCTGTGTCACGAATAACTTGTTTTTTAATCAATCACGCTGTTACCTGGCACCTTAGGACTTCACTGCTGCACTCCTAGCTCACCGCACAGCGGATCCAATCGCTGTCAGCAGACCTAAGAGACCAAACTAACAAGATCGCCATTGCCGGCGAGGTGCGAGGCCACGCCCACTCCGAGGCCACGCTCCCCGCCCTCACCGGCATAAAAACACTGACTACGAGTGTGTTCTTTAGAACCTGACAAACTCCTGAGGCGGAAAGCCGGGAGCATCCCGATCCGTTTTTTAGAAATTTCTGTGTCACGAATAACTTGTTTTATAATCAACCACGCTGTTACCTGGCACCTTAGGACTTCACTGCTGCACTCCTAGCTCACCGCACAGCGGATCCAATCGCTGTCAGCGGATCTAAGAGACCAAACTAACAAGATCGCCATTGCCGGCGAGGTGCGAGGCCACGCCCACTCCGAGGCCACGCCCCCCGCCCTCACCGGCATAAAAACACTGACTACGAGTGTGTTCTTTAGAACCTGACAAACTCCTGAGGCGGAAAGCCGGGAGCATCACGATCCGTTTTTTAGAAATTTCTGTGTCACGAATAACTTGTTTTTTAATCAATCACGCTGTTACCTGGCACCTTAGGACTTCACTGCTGCACTCCTAGCTCACCGCACAGCGGATCCAATCGCTGTCAGCGGGCCTAAGAGACCAAACTAACAAGATCGCCATTGCCGGCGAGGTGCGAGGCCACGCCCACTCCGTGGCCACGCCCCCCGCCCTCACCGGCATAAAAACACTGACTACGAGTGTGTTCTTTAGAACCTGACAAACTCCTGAGGCGGAAAGCCGGGAGCATCACGATCCGTTTTTTAGAAATTTCTGTGTCACGAATAACTTGTTTTTTAATTAATCACACTGTTACCTGGCACCTTAGGACTTCACTGCTGCACTCCTAGCTCACCGCACAGCGGATCCAATCGCTGTCAGCGGACCTAAGAGACCAAACTAACAAGATCGCCATTGCCGGCGAGGTGCGAGGCCACGCCCACTCCGAGGCCACGCCCCCTGCACTCACCGGCATAAAAACACTGACTACGAGTGTGTTCTTTAGAACCTGACAAACTCCTGAGGCGTAAAGCCGGGAGCATCACGATCCGTTTTTTAGAAATTTCTGTGTCACAAATAACTTGTTTTTTAATCAATCACGCTGTTACCTGGCACCTTAGGACTTCACTGCTGCACTCCTAGCTCACCGCACAGCGGATCCAATCGCTGTCAGCAGACCCAAGAGACCAAACTAACAAGATCGCCATTGCCGGCGAGGTGCGAGGCCACGCCCACTCCAAGGCCACGCTCCCCGCCCTCACCGGCATAAAAACACTGACTACGAGTGTGTTCTTTAGAACCTGACAAACTCCTGAGGCGTAAAGCCGGGAGCATCACGATCCGTTTTTTAGAAATTTCTGTGTCACGAATAACTTGTTTTTTAATCAATCACGCTGTTACCTGGCACCTTAAGACTTCACTGCTGCACTCCTAGCTCACCGCACAGCGGATCCAATCGCTGTCAGCGGACCTAAGAGACCAAACTAACAAGATCGCCATTGCCGGCGAGGTGCGAGGCCACGCCCACTCCAAGGCTACACCCCCGCCCTCCTTTACCTCTAGAAAATATGTGCATCCACCGTACGCGCAGCGGACAGGCGCAGCGGGCGCGCCGTTTGCGCGCCGAAGGCTCGCCTAAGGCAAGCCCGTCTTCGCCCGTCCTCGCCAAGTCATCGCCTCTCGCCAGTCCCCCTGCTTAGAAAACTCGGACGGCATACCATTATGACAAGGATCTTCTCTTGGCACTTAACCCGGGCCTACGCTGTGACAGGTTAGAGGGCTGCATTGGACAAACTGCTCTTCAATGTAATTCCTGTAATTTAGTTACTCCGGAGCCACGAATACCCCGACACAAAACCATCAGAAGGAACCATACCTCGCCTAAAATCTCCCAGCTCAATGTGAGGTCCCTGGTAAAATACCATGCTGAGGTAAGAACGCTACTGATAGATGAGAACCCAGATGTTATGTTCATATGCGAAACCTGGCTTAGGGATGAACTGACCAGCATCCCTAATCTAACGCTACCGGATGGGTTCGCAATGACCTCCATTAATAGAGGCGCTAGGGGAGGAGGCATTGCCGCCATCTATAGAACAGCTTATACCTGCTCATTTCTAAAAGAAGACATTACGGACTGCGAATGCGCGCATTTTAAAATCACTATCAGCCCGTACTTCTCCCTCTCTGGTCTGTTTATCTATAGACCCCCGGGGCCCACCTCTAAATTCATAGAGGAGTTCCTAGAGATAGCCTATGCACTGGCCACCAGCTCCACTAACTTCACGATCCTAGGGGACTTAAACCTTCATTTTGATGCCATCTCGGATCCAACTATTAGCAATCTTCTAACGGACCTTATAGCCTTGCAGTTGACCCCCCTTATACAATCCCCTACTCACTCTGCTGGTCACATACTTGACCCGGTTTTCACGAACATTCTAGAAGCCAGAGCTGATTCTCCTATACCCATGGGCTGGACTGATCACTCCCTCGTCACATTTGTGATCCCGGTCGCTACTCAACCCAACAGGGCGGCACCCCCCTCTTGTCTTAAACGGCCCTGGCACAAACTCCATAATATGGATTTTTTTGCCAGTTTGGGAGAACCCAACTTTGAATTTACAAACGACATCAATGCGTCGTATGCTGCTTTTCATGACTGGATCTCAAAAGGACTAGATACCATTATACCGGCCAAGTGGACTAGAGGACCTAACACCCCCTCTAACCCATGGTATGACGAGACCTTGAAAGTACTTAGAAAGGAATGCAAAAGAGCGGAACGTCACTGGAGGAAAGACTACAGACAAGAGGATAAAAATTCTTATTTGGCCATACTCAAATCCTATCATAAAGCTATACGCGCTGCCCGCGCATCCTTCTATGCCAAGGAAATTGATTCCAGCCCCAACCCCACGAAAACAATTTTTAAACTAGTCCAAAAACTACCCGGCCTCGTATATCTCCTCCACTCAGCAGTGTGAGGACCTCGCCATTTTCTTTACAGAAAAGTTGAGGAAGATTTACAACACCTTCTCACACAACGCCGCTGAGTGCACTAGCTCTCCCAACGTCCCCTTCAAGGGTTCCAGGCTCACCTATTTGCCAGCTATCTCTCATGAGGACCTAGCTAAATTCTGCAGGAAGGTGAAATCCGGTGCCCCCTCGGACCCCATGAGACCAACCCATTTTCTAGGAGCATTAGACTTTTTTCTCCCCTCTCTGGCCTCGCTCCTCAATCTCTCCTTTTCATCGGCCACAGTACCCACATGTTGGAAACAGGCCTGGGTTACTCCTATAATCAAAAAACCTACCCTAGACCCCACAAAACCTGAGAACTACAGGCCCGTCTCACTGCTCCCCTGGGTGTCTAAACTGGCAGAGGCCCATGCGAACACCGTACTTAATGGCCATATGGCAGAAAATAACATCTTGGACCCTCCCAACACGGGTTTAGGCCTGGTCACAGTACGGAGTCCGCACTCCTCTCCACCACGGAACACCTCCGTAGGATTATGGACACCGGTCAGAGTGCTGCGCTGATATTGCTTGATCTCAGCGCAGCCTTTAACACGGTCTCCCATGATATCCTATTGAATCGCCTGGAAAGCATTGGGATTCAGGACCTGGCACTTGAATGGTTCCGTTCGTTCCTTACGAGCAGGTCCTTCCGTGTGTCAGCCCCCCCATTTATCTCCCAATCACAAGCAATCGGCCAAGGAGTCCCGCAGGGCTCTGCCCTTAGTCCATCCCTTTTTAATTTGTATATGCAGACCCTCGCGGCAGTGGCCAAAGAATGGGATCTCACGCTGGTGTCGTACGCTGACGACACACAGCTGGTAATCACCCTCACGGAGGTGCCCTCCTCTGACGCCACAAGATTTAGGGATGGACTGGCCGCTGTCGCTAACTGGATGACTGCAAATTGCCTACAACTGAATGCAGGGAAGACCGAGGTGTTGCTCCTGGGCAAGAACCCCAATTGCTGGAATGACCTTTGGTGGCCCTCCTTGCTGGGCCCTACTCCCCCTGCCAAATCTCTAGTTAAAAACTTGGGAGTGTGGCTGGACTCCGCGCTTAACTACCAGACCCATACCAAAAAAGTAGCCGCCACCTGTATTGGGCTGCTGAGAAACCTCAATCCCATTCTAGGCTTCTTCGACCCCAAAACGCGACAGCTCATTGTCCAATCTACCATCCTTGCCCGGTTGGACTACGCGAGCGTCCTGCTACTGGGCGCCAACAAAGCTGAGACAGCCAGATTTCAACGAATTCAGAACTCAGCGGCCAGGGCAATAGTAGGCCTCCCCAGAAGGTGCTCCGCGAGAGCCACCATACACAGACTCTACTGGCTGCCTGTGGAAGCCCGCATCCAATTTAAGGCCCTCACCACGGCTTTCAAAATCCTTAAATCTGATGGCCCCGAACTCCTCCGCTCTCTCCTAACTCCCTACACCCCCCAACGTCACCTTCGTTCTACCGGGCAACACCTAGTAGTGGTTCCCCGTACGAAGTTCTGCCGCATTGGAGGCCGATCCTTCAGATTTCTGGGAGCAAGGCTCTGGAACTCCCTCCCTCTCCACATCCGCCGCCTTGACAACCTGGCCGCTTTTCGCAAAGCAATAAAAACTCACCTTTTCCCCCCTCTGTAAACCTCCCCTTCCTTTCCCCTTAGTAGGTTGTGCTATGGTTCTTAGCGCCGGGACTCCCCGTTGCTGGGGCTGCTGCCGCGCTCAACAAACATATAACATAACATAACTGTGATCTAGCTGGTATACAGGTGAAAATACCTGGTGGGATGTCTGGAATCAGTCTGGACCACCAATCCCACAGTCTATGTTGTCTAAACACGCAGATCATATATAGGTTTATGGGAAGTACACAACACTTGAAGCAACAACTGATGATTAAAAGAATATGAGTTAACCATTAATTTCACAGTGAATTGTACTAAGTTACATTTCCCATGTTTCTGTCCTGAATATTGTTTTTTAACAGATGTTTTGTAAATTAGCAGTTATTTTGGTTTAATGTACAAGTACAAATTTTTTTGTTACCTTACTACACAAAACATGCTATGAGATTATGTTCTTCTTTTGTCATCAACTTTATAAAAGATGTGCTATTTGTGGAAATGTTTTAACTTTTTACTGCTGTAAAAGAGAGGTTCAGATGCTGTGTGCTCATTTTGTATTAGGATTTGATTATTTTGATTTTTTGTGCTATGATTAAATTTTTTTAATGCACATTGCATTATTACATTTATTAATTAATTTGGATTCTAATTTGAACTACGTATTTGCTTTCTGTAGTGATAAAGTTGACATTTGAATGAATATATTTAGAGACGATTGAAGGCAGAAATCAGTACCTCAATGATTTTAGGCACAATGCAGAAGCCACTTTGTAATGGGGAGAGTAGAAATGGCTCTCAGTGCTAAAGTTTTGTCAGAAAAGAAGAATCCTTTTTTTTATTCTGTGAATCCCAAACACGTCCTTGGGTTCTGAAAGAACTGTTTATGTGATTTGACTTTCAAAAAGCAGGGAGATTATATTTCTTTGGAGCATCCATGTATTTTGTAGCAGATATCCACATTGTACACTACCACAGGCCACCTCCAGACCATTTAATTATACTTGCTGATGGTTTCAGAAATTCTTAATGCACTACATGTCAGAATGCAAGCTTTAAGTAACTCAATTCAATTCAATCAGTTTTATTCGATTAAAAGAAATAATCCTAAAAGCACAATACAATTTTCGGACACAATATATGCATACATTAGCTTATATAATTCATGTAATATCAGTACAGATCAGATCCAATAAATTAGAAAATGTGATTACTCCATGATTGAATTTCTACATTTTAAAACAAACTTTAAAAATGTTAAAATTGAACTGGTCAACTGTTCTTTGACCTGAACCATTTATGACATCTCTAACCGCCTTTTAGCCTTGAAAAAGTCTGAGTACCAACGTTGTACTGATGAAACATATGTTGGCTGCTTCTCATGCTTGAATTTGAACAACGAATAAAGAAATCTACACGCACAAATACTCTGATTTGGTCATCTTGTTCTGATCAAATACCAAATTTGTTTATGTCATCCTGTAGGTTGACTTCTTGATCAAATATTCTTGATAGTGACAAGATCCTATACAGTTGTAAATGGGTTATGCTTTGCTGAACTTCGTATGTTAATACTTGTTTAGGCAGATCATTTTGATCTGCTCTAGTCATTCTTTGGCAGTGAGTGACATTGGTCTCGAGAGCACCCCTGCTGTATTTACAGCGTTCTTGACTTTAATGTGCCTTTATTACGTGTTCATCTTACGTTTGCTCATGTTTTGATGTGCGCTTATTCCCTAATAGGGAACACTACTACCAGATTGTTCCTATTCATGAGTATCTGTCTGTTAAGCTCCAACGAGTCGGAGGTTCAAATCCTATGCCACTGGAGTATAGGTTGGATCTTACAAGCCCAATTCAGTGTGGCAAAAATAGGTGGAAGTGCTATCTGAGAAAATCAATAAAAATCTTCGACACCTGTTCTCGATACATTGGAGTGAATTAACATTTTCGTAACCCCAAATACCTGCCCCATAAGTGGCTATTGAGATGCATTTTGCCTTATAAATCTGTAATAGGACCTCTGCAGCCTGTCTCCCCAACTTCCTAATAAAATTTAAAAGTTGGCTACCACTTTATTAAACAGGAGCCTCCTGGTCCTAATAGCCTGGGTCCATGTCCCCCTCTTATCAAAAATTATTCCCTGGTAAGAAAAGATATTGCAACAATCAATTAACTTCTTACCTATTGAAATCGGTCTGAAGTTTATATTCCCTGTCCCACATTTCATCACAAAGAGATATTAACTTTTAATCTCAGTTTGGCCATGTGATCAGAAAAAACCTCTGCATCCTTACCGTTGTACGTGACATAAGGACCACATCATCAGCATACATTAATGTGGGTATAGGTCTCTTACCCACTTGTGGGAGGTCCTGACACTCTTTCTCCAGGGTACTTCCCAAATTGTTAATATATAATATAAACAGGAAGGGACGCTGGGACACATCCTTGTCTCACAACCCTCCTAACCCTAAAATGATTGGTGCTTTCCCTCCCACCACTTTGCGAATTGCAGCATTTTCCCCTCATATAGTTGTCCCAAGAATAAAACTATCGAACTTTCCACCACCATATTAGTTAAAATTCTCCAAAGTTCCTCGTGAATAACAGAGTCAAATGCTGCAGTTAAATCTACAAACGTTAGATACAACCTTCCCCTTTTGGCTTTAGTGTATTTGCCCATCATCATATTCAAATGTAACCCCTGATCAATTGTGCCCATACCTTTGCGAAAGCCATACTATAGGTCACTAACAATAAAATGGTCTTCCGCCCAGTCTTGTAGCCTTAGTAACAAGACTCTGCTGATAATCTTAATTGTTGAATTGAGTAAAGATATGGGCCTATAGCAGGCTGGGTCCGACCTGTCCCCTTTTTTAAAAAGTAGGACCAGGGTTGATTCATACCAGGAAGATAAAGGGCCGATTGCACTGCAAGCGTTTAAAACTTGAGTTAAAAGAGGACCTCATAATAAAATATTATGTTTAAAAAGATCAGCTGGGATGCCATACAGTCCATGCGCCTTACCTCCCAAGTTCGATTCGATGGCTAGATGAACCTCACTTAGCTCAAATTTCAGGTTAATATCCTCTGGACATTGTGTAATAACCAGATTATATACAGGCTCTCTCACTACCCTTGATATGGGAACTGAATCACTATATATTTTTTCAAAATGCTCCAACCACTCTGCCTCGCTAATGGCTATCTCAATCGTAGCCCTGTCTTTCTCCAACAGAAAAAGCAGCATTGACTTCCTTCCAAAATGCAGAGGAGTCCTTCAGCTTTGATGCTAACTATAGATCCGCCACGCTTCATTTTTAATAGTTATTTTCCTTAGTTTTAAAGCTCCGTTATACTCTCTACCAGCGAAGCCTAACATCCTCCACAACTCTAGGCTATAAATGTAGTAGTTTCTTTACCTTGGCATGGGCCTTAGAACATGTTGCATCAAACCAACCAGGTTCACGTTTACTAGATTTACTAAGTTTCATGGACAGTTCCTGCTGGAATCCACTAATAATGTCTTTGTGGGTTGTACTTACATCTAAGCACGCTTTGACCGCCTCTTTGCAAGTTGTAATGACCTTCCCTGTGAAAGTATCGGGGCTTAACTTGTCCAATTTTAGGGCATATCCATTTTGACTAGATACATTGAGGTTCCCAATAAATACAGATGTTTGGTCAATTCTATTTCTCTTAGACATAATGGATTTGCTCAAAGGGAAATGGTCACTCACCGATATGTAATGTGTGACAAAATCCTTAGCACTAGTAGCATAGCTACAAGACAGCAAAATAAAATCAATTGTTGAAGATTTTCCCTGCCCATTATAGGTGGAATTAAAAGGCACTGGGTTATAACATAAAAGATTTACAAATCCCAAGTCTGTATGAAACATAATTTCATTTAGAATGTCCCCAGATTTATTATGTGCAAAATGCTGAAAGGGATGGTCCTTATCACATGATAAACTACAGCACCCACTATCTACATGGTCACAAATATTACAATTAAAATCCCCTCCCCATAAGATGCACACTTCTCTTGGCGAATATTATGTGCCATAGTGTTGATAGATCACACTATCCCCTCAAATCTACTGAGTGGAATGCTAATATTAAAGTTAATCACCAGAAAACAAAGTGTCCTGTCTATATGAAGCGACAGGATTTGATAGTTAGCGACATTACCAATTAGAGCAGATTTTTCCAAATTCAGGAGGTTCGACTCATTAAAAAACATAAAGCCCCTTGGCTCTCCTATAAGCTGATGGAATTTCAGGGGTATGAAAGGTTCTAAAGCCATTTAAATGTATGGATCCAGGATCCAGGTCTCTTGTACAGCTCATACATCAAACTCCTTCACAAAATCAATCCAGGTATGATCTATCACTTTTGTTTTTAGCCCAGCCACATTCCAGAAATATAGCGGATGACAATTCCTCCTATCATCTCTCTTTGAAATTATAGGCTACTCCTGTGTTATTTATCAGTGTAGTTGGCTGTAGGGACTGTTCATTTGATGGTCTAGTAATTATCTCCGTATTAATGGGACTACAATTTCCCACTCCCTCCACAATGTCCTCATTATAACCGTAAATCTGTCCAATACTAGCCCTATTTAAATCTTCAGTGGCATTATCGGGCTGAGGTTCAACAGACCTTTCAGGGCTTAAAGTGATAAGAGTAGGCGAAAAGGCATGGTTCCTAGAATTATATGTGGTCAGTCAATCTACCTCCTGTAAATTATGAAGAGCCTCAACACTATGTGAACTTGGACATTATACTGTTGTTTATGATTTACTGGATGGGGGGCTGTATGTACCATTGGATGGAAATCACATTTTGGTTGATAATAATAGCCCAAGTGGAGAAAGTTTATGCTGACTTGTGATATGGCCTGATCACCCCCTTAGACAGAATCATTTGCACAAACCGTGGGTTGGCAAATGATAAAACCCCAAAGTCACCAATTAACCTTCTTAGCTCACGCCCTACCCAGCTTATCCTTCTCACCATCTTCAATCCTGCAGACAATTTCTCGGAGTAACCTATCTTTGTGCCTAACCAACCAAGACTATTGTTTCTCAGTGAATCCCAGGATTCTTCAATCCCCTGGGGCAGTGTCGGTACATTAGCTAAAATGACAGTGTATGGCGTGGCTGCCGGAGGAAGGTCCAGGGTCGTAGCCTTAGGAGTAGTTACCTGATTAGCCCATTTAGAATGCACTCCTGAATTACCCTTGTAAGCAACTACCAAAGGTTGTGGGCCAAGATCTAATCTTTTGGTTAATGGATACTTTTGATGGGGATTTGTCACACCAGAGCTCTGGTAGTTGAACAAAGGTGGGGGTACAAGCATATGGGATTTAGTCAAGGGATCAGACTGTGCGGATTTATCCCTTGTTATACCATTATCTACAAAGACCCTCTTAGACATAATCCCCCCTGGTACAGCAGAGCTATTTAACAGGACCACGTCATCAGGCGACTCTGTTCGCTTGGCCATTGATGACACCAAAACGTCTAACTTAGTGGCAATGGTGGACATACATTATCTAATAAACTTATCTGAAGACGCTAGTGTGAGTTTCACAGAATTTCCACTTTCCACCCAGAAAATTATCCTATCCTTTGTTTAGTTTTAGATCGAATCTCTACTATTTTTGGTAATTTATTAAAGTATATCAGCCTGATTCATGAAAAATGGCATTTGCGAGTCTCAAATAGCGATAAAATGCGAATCGCTATTGAGAACTCGCAAATCAGAATTCATGTACATTACAGGAAAAAAAAAGCGACTCGCACGCGGGCGCTAAATCCGTTAGCGACTAACTATAATCGCAGAATAATCGCTATTTCCGGCTACCTGCGCCGGGAATGCGAGTCGCAATCTCGTGCGATCGGGAATGCGAGTCGCAATCTCGCGCGATCGGGAATGCGAGTCGCAATCTCGTGCGATCGGGAATGCGAGTCGCAATCTCGCGCGATCGGGAAAACGGGAAGTCGCTTTTCGAGCACAGTGATGACATCACAACCAGGATGCAGGCAGTTCCCACCCCCAAACACCACAGTGAGGCAAACCTCGAGGGAACAAGTCGGAAAGCAGCAGCTAATCTTGTGATAGCGAAATTACTACCAAACTGCTGCCATGTCTGAGGAACCTGTTCCTGGCCCCAGCAACAGCGCAGGGCGTAAGAGGAAGCTGAAGTTCTCAGAGCAGGAGCTCGAGAATCTGATAGAAGGGGTGGTGGCCAACCACGACAGACTCTTTGGGATCAACTCCAGGAAGGTCCCAGAGCAAGACAAAAGGAGGATCTGGCTGGGAATAGCCTCCAGTGTGAACTCCGTGGGTGTGGCCGATAGGTCATTGGAGGAGCTCAAGAAGCGATGGTATGACCTCCGAGGTCGTGCCAAGGAGAGGGTGGCGGAGCGCCTTGGAGAGGCATCGGGCACTGGAGGTGGCGGACCTACAGTCCCTCCCAACACACCCTTGGAGGACCAGGTGGAGAACACCCTTGAGAGGGAGGCGTGCGTTGGCGTCACACTTCTGGACTCCTCCCGCCCCAGCCAAGACACCCAAGGTAAGTGGCATGCGACTGCGACCCTGTCCCCTATGACCGTCCCTGACCAAATAGGCTCACATAATGGCCCTTAGTCATGCCTTTGTTGCGCATCAGGAAATGCCCTGAAGCATTGTGGGAGATGTAGTATGTCCACAATGTAGTAGTACCACAATGCAGCCAGACAGGTTCCAAAGTACGCAAATCCACAGCCATCCAGGGAATGTCACCCAGCATGCATGTAACATCAGCACGTCTGACAGTCACATGCAACTAATGAGTATCCACTTACCCTCACAGGTGGCGCAGAAAGCAGTGACAGTGAGAGGCTGCAGATAGATGAGGAGGCCCAGGAGGAGGATTTTCAACCGGAAACCCAGGCACCAGCCCCTGCCGCTGCAACAACACCAGCAGCCAGGCCCCCCACCGTTGTGGCCCCTGCATCTGCCGTTCCACCCGCAGCCAAGGCCAGGCCCCCCACCGTTGTGGCCCCTGCATCTGCCGTTCCACCCGCAGCCAAGGCCAGGCCCCCCACCGCTGTGGCCCCTGCATCTGCCGTTCCAGCCGCAGCCAAAGCCAGGCCCTCCACCGTTGTGGCCCCTGCATCTGCCGTTCCAGCCGCAGCCAAAGCCAGGCCCCCCACCGTTGTGGCCTCTGCATCTGCCGTCCCACCCGCAGCCAAAGCCAGGCCCCCCACCGTTGTGGCCTCTGCATCTGCCGTACCACCCGCAGCCAGAGCCAGGCACCCCACTAATGTGCCTCCAGTCCCTGCCGCACCAGCAACGCCTGCTGTGACACCACCTGCAGCTGGTGCTACGACATCTGGGCCTGCGACAGCGCCAACACAGCGGCCAGCCACTGTGACAGGCCAGCAGAGCAGGCGTGGGAGTTCTCGCCATCACACCACAGCTCCAATCAGCAGGAGGGGCAATGGACAGCGCCATGCCTGTTTGAGCGTAGAAAGACGCATGCTGAGGATCCATCAGCGCCAGTCACAGCAGCAAGGTGCCATTCAGCTCCAGCTGCACAAAATTGGGCGCAATGTGGCCGGAGTGGGAGACCGCATGGACCGCATGACGGCGGCCATGGGCCGCATGACTGCAGCCATGGAGGCAAACACTGCTGCGATGATCAAGCAGCGCAGTGCAGCAAGCCGGCGCCACCACCAGCTCATGAGCCGGCTGGCCTCCTACAGCAGGTCTAATTATGTGGCTGCAAATGCCACCTCACAGTTGTCGCGGCGGTCACTCACACAGCAGCACCAACTAGTACAGTGCTGTGAGGACATCACCAGGGTCCTGGAGCACCTAACCACGGCGGTAACGGCACTACACCCTCCTGCTCTACCTGCCACTGTAGGGGGTGACGATGGCAGTGAGGGGGCTTCCAGCGTCAGCAGCCAATCTGCCACACTAGTCCCGCCACTTAGGCGCAGCACCAGGGCAACGCCAGGTACAGGTGCCCCGGAAGAGGATGAGCCTCAGAGGCGCTTGGGCATAACGCGCAGGAGGAGCAATTGACTCTGTCAGAAAAACACTGGCACAGGCTGACTATAAGCCTGCCATGTACTTTCACACTGCAGTATGAAGGAATACTGTTAGTTGTAAATAGTTGTACTGATTACCTTTTTTTTGTGAATGAAACAAATATATTTATTTTGCAGCACACATTAGCCTTGTGTAATCATTACATTTTGCATGCAATTGTGATATGTGGGGTGGGGGAAGAGGGTGGGCTAGAAATTGTTCTCTGTGATGTGGTTGCGACGTCTGTGGCCTTCAGCTGGGTTCTCCCCGCGTGCATGGTGCGCATGTGCTGGTGGCCGGTCGTCCCCTTCTGATTCACTGCCTGAGATCTCAACAGGTATCCGGCGCTTGGTTGCAATGTTATGAAGCATTGCACAGACAGCCACAATGCGGCAGCACGCAGCAGGACTGTAATACATGGCCCCACCTGTCTTGTGCAGTATACGGAACCTGCTCTTGAGCAGCCCAAATGTCCTTTCTATACAGTTCCTTGTCCGGATGTGCGCAACATTGTAGCGCCGTTGCTGAGGTGTGGCAGGGTTGAGGTAAGGGGTCAGGAGGTATTCCCGTAGGGCATAGCCACTGTCACCTGAATGAGAGGAGCAGATGTTGATTGCCTGTGCAGCGCAGTGACTTCATTGCAATGTGACATTGTCGACAAAGTGTACTTACCAAGTAGGTGTCCTTCCCCAAACTCTCCCCTGAGCAGTCGTGTGTGGAGTCCGCTGTGCCTGAAGATAAAGGAGTCATGGGTACTCCCTGGGTACTGGGCGACAATGTCAGTGATGATGGTCTTGGCATTGCAGACCATCTGTATGTTGAGGGAGTGGTAGGACTTCCTGGTGCGGTACATATACTCCGTGGCAGCTGGTGGGCAGATGGCGACGTGGGTACAGTCTATGCAGCCGAGGACATGGGGAAAATGGGCTACATTGTAAAATTGTAGTTTTGTCAGGTCCAATTCCTGTTGGCTCGTGGGAAATGTGATGTGGCGGTGGAGCTGGGTGAGCATGGCGTCAACGAAAGTGTGGAGGCAGCGTGACATGGTGGGCTGGGATATCCCCCCAGCAGCCGCAAATATGCCCTGGAAACTGCCGGAGGCCAGGAGGTGCAGGCTGCACAATACCTGCACATGTGTAGGCACCGAATTGTTTCGCCTTGTTGGGTGCTGCATGAGGGGGTCAAGTTCATGTATCAGCCAGATGATCATTTCCCCATTCAGCCTGTATTTAGCATATATCTGTTCTCTGGTTTGGCCCAGCAAGGTGACCCGCTGCCGGTAAATCCTTTCCTGCCTCATGCGTCTCCTCCGTGCTGCTCGCTGTAGCCTTCGCCGCCTCACCACCATGTACATTCCTGGCATTGTGGAACGCCTAATGCTGCTGCTGAATGTCCTTATGTGTGATTGGTCAGGCCTGGACCTGTTGGTGATTGGCCAACTGTTTTTCAAATTTTACTTAATCATGGCTTTTATGGTTACCACCTGCTTTGAGTTGTCCTTAATTTGCGCCGCGCAAAAGTGCGATTTTGGAGTTTTTCGCTATTGTATATTTTTCATGAATGCCGATAGAGAATATATTGCGTTTCGCTATTCTTTTCGCAGATTCCGTGGTTGGTCGCTATTTCCGTATCGCTAATGCTCGACTACCGGGAATCTGCGACTATTATAGCGTAATCGCTATTATAATCGCTATTCTGTGTTTGCGAATTCGCTATTTTGTTCTTGAATGCCAATTCAGTATTTTGCACCCGCAATTGCATTTTTGCAGCGATTGCGGGCGCTATTTCGCTTCATGAATCAGGCTGTATGACTAGGAAATGGCGCCTCAGAGACAAGATTCGTAAAGGGGACAGATATAGGTTTTAAAGTTTCTTGGTCGTTTTTCTGGTGGCTGTAACACACTTTCATGTTCACAGCCCGATATATGGTCAGATATATCCAAAATGCAACCATTTACTTTGGCTTCATTTCTTAGTGGGATGACATGAGGGGGCAGAACAGTGGAAAAACATATAGATGGGCCTACTTCTATGGATTCCGCCATGTTCTCTCTCTCTGTATTAATCACTTCCTCCACTGAGCTGATTTGTTTTTCTATAGCCCTCATTGCCCCGGTCAGATAATTTAGTCTGCCTGGGGCCTTCCACCCTACTTGTTTTCGATATACCCTGAGCATTCCTTTTCCCCATTTCGAACAAATTAAGTGAGGCACCACACAAGTGAATTTCAAAGCACAGAAGTCAGTAAACTCTCTTATACAAGTCACGACCCCCTCCCAAACAAGGCTGCTCATCGCTTGCAGCTTCCATACTTTAATAATCCTAGGTTTCGCCGGATTAAAGTCCAAAGAAACAGTCTTAGCCGCTCCATACACGTAGATCATATATGTAAAAGATTTTGACAATTTCTTACTGAACCAAAGGGCCAAAAGATGTGGCCTAGCTTGGCCTCTTCCGGTCTATGACGGGCGAAGAAGGGCTCTTCTTGGCCCGGTCTTTGCCCATGCTGAGCCCGCGCGCGTCTCTCGTTGCTTGACTAGCTCTGTGGTCTTGTAGTGTCCTCCAGGGAGGTTCTGTAAAGTGCTACAGTGCTATCAGGGTCCAGGAAAAAGTGCAGTATGCCAAAGCGTTGCAGAGCGGTCACTTTGTAATGTGGAGAGTAGAATTGGCTCTCAGTACTAAACTTTTGTCAGGAAAATAGAATCCCTTTTTTTATTCTTTGAATCCCAAACACGTCCTAGGGTTCTCAAAGGACCTTTTATGTGATTTGACTTTCAAAAAGCAGGGAGATTATTTTTTTGGAGCATCCACGTATTGTGCAGCTGATATCCACACTGTACACTACCACAGGCCACCTCCAGACCATTTAAGTATACTTGCTGATGGTTGCAGAAATTCTTAATGCACAATATGTCAGAATGCAAGCTTTAAGTAACTCTATTGGTGGCCACTGTACTGGCAGCTATTTACACGACTTTCTGAATAATACTGTTCTTCCTTGATTGTGACTCTCCAACACATTGATGGTCAGCTGAACTATACTTTCCAAGACTACCATCAACTGGTCAACCTTGTTAGAATCTTTCATCACATTGTCATCATCATAGTTTCTTTATTTCGACAATATATTTGTCATAAAAGAGCAGTTACAGGTGTATGCATTTAAAAGTGCAAAAACAGGGATAAAAATTAACCAGTAAACATTTCATTAAAACTGATGGCTTAAACGGTACTAAAGTGCATAGTAAACAATTAAGCAGAACCCAGCACAAAGTAGGGTACATCAACCCCCAGATGGTCCAGTCAGAGTCATCCATCTAGACTTTAGGGGGTTCCAACAGAGACCTCCTCCTAAACCACATTGCTGCTAAAAACGTTGTTACAGCGAAAACAACAGCCGGGAAGAGATCGGACTTAAGAATCCTGAAGGCTTGGGCACAGTATGTTAATCCCAGGTTTTTGCATAACGGGACAAGCCAGCTCCTCCTTGGAGTGGCTTAGGCAGGGCAGAAAAAGATCACATTAACCTCACTTTCAAGACTAGCAGTACATCCTGGACAACTCCCAGAGGATGTGATGGTCCATTTCGAGGTCAGCGCTCTAATTGGCAAGGAACCATAACGCCACTGAAGAAAAAGCTTTCTCGACATGGTGGGGCTGATCTCATCCAGGACTTGCTCAAAGAGATAGTTATCCTTGATTACTAGGAATGCAGTTGTTAGTGGTCCCATATCCATGGTAGATAGTAAGCGTGCCCTTTTGTTTTCCCGGACCAGATTAACCAGCTGCTGTCTCGAAATCCCAGCACATGCCTGCTCCGGGTCAATCCAGAGTGCCTCAAGACCTAGATTCAAAAGTTCCCCTCTGACGTGCTTAAGCCAGGATAGTTTAGCAGCATTAGGTAGTCGTAAGATCTCAGATAACTCTCCCCTATAGACACTCAACTCTGGGGTAACCCAGAGCCGCCTCCAAAAAGTTAATGGTCTTAGGACCAGATCTTCTTCTATGGGCCGGATCCCCAGGTCAAGTCTAAGTGGGCCCAGGGGGGTGCTTTGTGGTAAAGCTACCAGCTGCCTGAGAAACCTATTCTCTGCTACTGCAATCCCTGGCGCAGACTTGAAACCCCAAAGCTCGGCCCAGTAAGTCACTGCCCCTCGTGCTCTTAGATTGTAAATTTCAAGAGTGGGGCCAAGCTGCTTGAAGGCAGGTTTATTCAGTAGTTTCACAATGCCCCCTGCTATCTGGGTCAGCTTGAGTTGTGATCTAACTTGATTGTGTGCCCAGTTAAATGATTCATTGAGTGTCAGGCCGAGATAGTCAAAGGTATGCACTCTGTCAAGGCGTACTTCCTCAATGGCAGGGTTTGGACGTGTTTTGGCAGGTGGATTAAAAATCATAAATTTAGTTTTGGTGGTGTTGATTTCAAGTCCACGCTCCTTACAAAAAGAAACAAAACCGTCCAGGACTCGCTGGATACCCATCGGTGTTTTTGATGAGAGCAGGGTATCGTCCGCGAACATGATCGCCGGAATCCTAGCCCCCGCAAGCTTCGGGGCATCGGTATCCGCAACGGACGCAAGATGCTCAATTACCCTGTTGACATAGATCCAAGAGTTTCCGGTTTCCGGTGGCGCCAGAGAGTCCGAGAGTCCGAGAGTCAGTCAGCAGCAGTACGGGGAGTACGGTCAGCGGCCAGCCGGAGGTTAGCGTTAGCGGACGGCGGCCGCGGACGGCGGACGGCGGTCAGTGCGGTCAGTGCGGCCTGGAACCAGCATCAAGGGTGAAGGGTGTACACCATACCCCATACCCCATACCCCATACCCCGTAGCCGCCTTTGCGCGAAAAAAAAAAAAAAAAACAGCCTCAAAGGCAGCTCCCAGCGCGACGGCCCCGGACGGCCCCAGAGCGAGAGCGAGGTGCACGCGAGGTGCACGCTGTAAAATCCCGGGATACAGCCGAGTCAAACAAAGCTGAGAGCAAGCTGAGAGCCGCGAGAGGACTTCAGAGCCGAGAGACCTGCACGAGTCCCCCGCCCCGTTGCTGCTAAGATACGGTGAGAGCTGCGGGGGTGGGGGGGGACTCGCAGAGAGGCACTGTTGTCTGTCCTTTAGCAGAGTGCTGCTGCAGCTGAGCTGAGCTGAGTGGGTGGGAGAAGAAGAGGATTGTACCCACCACCTACACCAGCCTACCAGCCTACCAGCCAGACATTAGTCATCATACATCGCCCCATGTTCAGCTAACCCTCAGGGGGGTCCCTACTCACTTGCACGAGGGGCCAGGAAAATAGACTGAAGCAAGGGCTGACGCGGCTGGCCACTGAATATCGTCATAAGGAAGTGGAGGAGTGGAGCCCAGCCAAGCCTAACCACGCATGTTGCATTGTCCCCCGCAGCAGAGGTCAACATTACAACATACAACATACAATGAACAATAAACAATACACTAACTCTAACTAATTCAACTAAACAATAAATCCAAAAGTTACTTAGCTGCTTACGCTAGTGGGACAGAGCCCCATCCGAGCTCCATCGTATACCCAATAAAGCATTCCTTCAGTAGCCGTTACAGTACAAACAAGAGCAGTCACACAGACCCACTAATCGCCACGTTACCGCGACACCGACCTCCTCTCCCTCCCCGACGGCAGTTGTCCTTCCTGGGGCAGACAGGCTTGGGAGGGCGAGAGGGGAGCAAAGTCGTTGAGGAATAGACACTTGGAGCCACAGTGTTTAAGGGTTGATAGCGAAGGGGCACCTCAAGGGGATACAGCGCTGAGGAGCAGCTAGTATCAAGCCGTAGCTGTCACAGCCTAAACATGAGGTCTGGCAAAATTAGAAAAGCCCCTGGAGAGAAATCAACAACATTGAAGGGTGCAGCGAAACGGAGAAAACTTGAAAGAACAACTGCAAATAAGGCTAACAAAACCTTAAAAAACCCTTTAATTTCACCAATTGCAACGCTTTTTGAAAAATCAATAGCGAACAAGAATTCTTTACAGGACTTACGTTTCCATTTCTTGAAAGACCCGGGCTCAGCACTGTTTTCCACGACAGCTGATGTTGAGGGATTATTATCCCCACTGGACCCCTCTAAGGAATTTGAAGCTAACAATCAGACGGCAGACATGAATTTACTTGCTCAAGCCAGCGAAGACAACCCTGCCATAAAAGTTCAAGTTCATCAATTAAACGGAGTTCAAAGTAAAAACTCGCCTAACAGAAAAACAAGTTTAATCACAACAGCATTAATACACTCTTCCCGCCCGGATGACTTAGACTTAGATACCTGTAAACAGAAAAATCCTCAAGGCAATCAAATAAGAGAGTTTCCCAGCCTCAGTACTGTTATAACGGATATAACACCACAAAATCATATTTATCCATTCCCCCCTAGCCATGATGAGCTATCACAACTATGGTCTGATACCAACCAATTGCACGAAAAATCTAAAGAGAGTGATCAACTGCCTGAAACAGGCCCAGACCAACGGTTGAATCAGGTAGTGCAGATTGTAGAGCCTGTAGCGCTCAAGGAGGACGCGGTATTACACTTCCCAGCTCTGAGTAATAACATACTCTCGCACGGATTAATGGCCCCTGCCCTAGCAGAAAACACAAGGCGGCAAGATAAACCTTCAACAAATGAATCAGTCATTACATCATGCAAAGACGAAGATTCGCCAATCCTTGTAGCTCCCCTTCTGCATGCTCTACAAACAGCTACGGCAACGCTCATAATGCAATCCGACAAGCTGGATATTCAAATTGACCTAATGAATATAATTGCCTCCTACATAGCTGGGATAAATACTAAATTAGATAATCTCAACACCCTAATTAAAAGAGCACAAGCTGACACCACCGATCTGAAACCATCTTGCCCCTGCGGCCCAATCCTTGACAAAATAAGCACCTTACCAATGGTTCTAGAACAGATCATTAATCTAAACAAACAAGCTATTAACCGTGAAAGAGCCACAGATTGCCCGAATATCGCAATATCCGTTGAACATCAAACAGGCAGTAACAAGTTCTGCTCGGAAAATAAGATCGAAGATCTGACACCCAAGAACGTGAACAACATAAGTAGCGATGACACTCTGGACGACTTAATGACGGAACATACCACTGCGTTGCCAATAAAACAAACACTAACAAAAAGACAAAAGAAAAAAGAACGAAAAGCGAGAAACAAAAAAACTGAAAATGACATCCATCAATGTCCCAGTATGTATCCGATATTCTCAAATCAACACACACAAAAAACTTTGGAGCCTGGCTTAAGGGGAACAAGTCAAGACCCAATAGCAGGAGCCAGTATGCATCCCACTAATAATACGTCATCAACAAAGGACCCCAAGGCTTCAGGTTTACCAAGTAGTCCGACTAACAGCCCCCAATTGCCAACACCCAAACAAAACGCTGCTGTAAAACTGACCAGCCTGTTGGCAAAAGGGATAGAACACAAAATACCCACAACAAGGGATAACAACAATATTATCGATCAAGAGGCCACTGACCAGTCTAAGAAGATTTTAATCGGATTAAAATCCCAAGACCTGGTGCCAGTCCAGGTATCAAAAAACGCTGAATGGCACAGTTATTCGATCAACATATCACCAAAATCAACTCTCGAAAATGCCCAACCGGGGGCACATCACAAGGAAAACAAAGAAGCACATGAATGCGCTAGCAGCCAATTGCAAAAGCCATCACAGAGCGAAGCGGTAAATCCGAGCCTGAAAGATAACAATTTAAAAACATCTCCCCAAAGGGGAATACAAGTTACTCCTCAAAACTCCAGGGCAATCCCTCAAAACCCACCATCAGCCACAGACAAAATTGAGCTTCTGCGTAGTCAATAACGAAAACACGCAACTAAATCATGAGGCGGCAGAAAAGCCAACGTTAGATAGCTCTAAGTTAGAAGACGTCAATTTCCAAATTATTTTCACCCCGGAGTACCAGACTGAAGGCCGACACGACATTCTAAACAGGAATAATATCTTAAAACTGATGGCGGAAATTAAGGACCTGAGTGCCATTAAATCGTCCGACTTAGTTCAGGTTCAATTCCTAAGTAGCACTAATGAAACTGAGAATGAACAAACGATGACAACCTGGAAAACTGCCGCATTAGTGCAATCAATACTTGGGAAATCGGCCGCATTTCAAAAGTGGGGTATTCAACTATCGCAGCCAATCTCCCCAAGATATCCGCTTCCTCTAAAGAAAAACATCCGGCCGCAACTCACAAGGAGTTTGGCGGACCTTGCCCCAAAAAAAACAGTATATTCTATTTTATACAATGCCAAAGGCAGATGTGAGGAGGCCATTACATGCAAAGTACCCGATACAGAGAGAGCGGGGGACCTGCCAACGCCACCCGATGCCTGGAAATGGCTTCCCAGCGTGTTAAATAACCACCGGATGAATTGACCGAACGATCTAGAAAGAAATAAAGCAGTCAATAAGAATATACATATAATTTCATGGAACATAGCTGGTGCAAAAAGATTGCTGGAGGATGGTCTTGCACTGGATGATTGGGACAATGCCGACATAATTGCCCTTCAGGAGACATGGCTGCAGGAAGACATCGCACTGACCGGATTCACTCACTACACTGTACCCACAAAAAAATGTAAAACCTATGGCCGTGCTATAGGAGGTCTCTCAGTCTATGTGTCTACCGCTCTAAAAATTAATACAGAACAACTTAAATCTCCAGATCCAGCAATCCAGCTAATCAAACTATCAGGACAAAACCCACACGATCATAAAACGATAATTTTGATTAATTATTATATTCAACCTAATCTTCAAGCAAAAAAGATAAAAAACGCTCTGTTATGCAAGGAAATATTACATCTACGAAGTACAGAACCAACATGGAACATTATATTAACTGGAGATTTCAACTCCAACTTGATATACACACCAGAGGAAGACGAGATATTAACCACAGAGAATACGCACTGGAACGTCCCTGAGCAGTCACATGGAGTGACAAGGAGTCGAAAGGATATCTTAGCCATACACCTAGTAACGGAGCTAGAGTACCTAGGTATGAGAGTACTGAACGGCAGGACAGAGGAAGACAGACCACCGAAAAAAACTTACTATGGTCCTTACAATCATTCAATATTGGACTTCACCATTGTAAGCCTACCATTGATTCCACTATTACTCACCTTCTACATCGAATATACACCAATGAGTGATCACGCCATGCAACACCTTAAACTTAATTTTCTTGCAGAAACACTGCAACCTGTGCACTCCCTAGAGGGCCAACCAGGTACAACTAACCTAAAACGAATATACTGGAATAGCTCCAATAAAGAGAAGTGGATCTCAATAATAGAGGCCACACTGCAAGAATTGGGCAGGACAACAATGGATAAGACACAAGCCTGGTCCCTTTTTTTAGAGAAACTGAAGACAAAAATGAAACCATTCAAAATAACGGTTAATAGAAAGCACCCAACAAAGAAATTGCCGTTGGAGTTACAAGATCTAAGAAGGGTTCTAGAAGTCAAAAAATCCTGCAACTAAAATCAAATGACCGGCGATACTTGGATACCTTCCTTGTTCAAAGAAAGCTATATAAAAAAAGGATCTGGGAATATAAAAAGAAGACGAATGATGAATTCTGGATCAACCTGTTGGCGAGCTCTAAGCTCCAGGACTCAAGCAAATTTTGGAAAATAATAAACCAACTAATAAGACCACAAAACGTACTAACATCGTTCATCCAAGAAAATTAATGGGCAACTTTTTTGTTGGCAAAGTTTAAAGACAATCCAAAGAAGGCTCTTGGGCAGCAATTTCCTCCTGAGGTTCCCCAAAAAAACAGCAACGATGAACAGCACTGTAGCCACTTAACAACATTAGTCCCAAGGAATACTGCATACCTTCAAACCACAGACGGCTGTTACTCGGCTGAAGAGATAATCACCATCATTAGAAAGGGTAAAAGCAACGGAGCGTCGGGCCCGAACGGTATCCCGCAAATGGCATTCAAACACGCACCAGAATTTTGGGGCCCTCCTCTCGAAAAACTTTTCGCAGATGTTCGAACCTGTAATCACATCCCCGAAAGCTGGAAAGGCTCAATTATTACGCCTATATATAAAGGAGGAGACAGAGCTAACCCTCTAAATTACCGTCTAATAACACTCCAGGACATAGAAGCTAAATATTTTGCTTCTCTCCTCCTAAAAGACCTGGTAAATTGGGCAGAAGACAAAGCACTCATTCCAATTAACCAAACTGGATTCAGACCCGGTATCGGAACAACGTCGAACATATTGTCAATAACCATGATAGCAGAGAAATGCCGGCGCATTAAACAGGACTTGAACCTGTGCTTCATTGATCTGCAAGCGGCATTTGACAGTGTGGATCGCAAGATACTATGGGCAAAGCTGAAAGCATGGTCTATACCGGAGAGCATACTTAGGGGACTACTCTTATTCTACTCAGATACCTGGACACAAATCAAGATAGGGGACGGCTCACATCTATCAAGAAAAGTATACACATCAATTGGACTAAAACAGGGATGCGTTTTAGCACCATATCTATTTAATCTATTCATTTCTGATCTTTCGGGTAAATTAAACGATTGCAATGCTCACGCACCGAAACTTGGCAACCTCTTTCTTACTCATATGGCTTACGCTGATGACATTGTGCTTCTGAGTTTAACTAAAGTGGGCCTATCTAGACTATTAGCAGTAATGACAGAATTTCTGGCGATAAACAATCTTGCTCTAAATCTGTCTAAGACAAAAACAATGCTAATAACCAACCGTCGTTCTGCGCATCTTAAGATCATGTTGGAAGGTAAACAGCTGGAACGAGTATCAAATTATAAATATCTAGGATACTATATCGACGACAAACTCACCTTAAATGCCCAAAAAAACTACTTGAAGCAAAGAGCTGGAGCCTTAACGTTTGCGCTAAGTACACTGGCAAAAAAACTGGAAGGCCCCTCATTTAAACCCCTATTGGCAGTGATGGCCACCAAAGTACTTCCTACTTTATCGTATGCTAGTATTGCAATGCAGGGCAAGGACGCAATCATGTTAAATAACCTCATTACTAAAATCTATAAGAAGGTTTTACAACTCCCGAGCTCATCTTCACCAGCGCAGATGCGACTAGAATTTGGTCTAACGAACGAGTTACTGGGAAGACTCTATACATGCATCAGAGTATGGTACCGAATTAAAATGAACTCCACAAACAATACTATAAACAGATTCTTATGGCAGGAACTAGAAAGCCAACAAAACTCAGTAGCCAAAAAATATCTGACTGGTACTCTGGAGCAAACATGTACTGCCAACCTATGGGAAAAAAACTTGCCATTCACTTCCTTTAAACAGACATTAAATAAGGCGGCCAAATTTCACTCGCTGATTACAGACAAAGCAATTTTTTCAAGCCGTTCCCACTCCTGGTCTGTGATTAACAGTTATAAAAAACTCGCCCCTGCTGCGTATCTTGACACAACATATTCGGTTTTTATAAAAAAAAGGCTGATGGCCCTGAGACTCGGAAAATCGCCAACCTTGGCAGACGAACCGTCCTGGATACGTTCAGTCTCACACGCTTGTCGGTTATGTGGCTCTTCAAAAGAGAACTTAATCCATATTATATGCCACTGTAAGTTTCTGAACCAGGAGCGCACGTACTTTTTAAAGAACTTTTTCAGGATTAAAAGACTACGTACCTGCAGGTCTGCTATTATTGGTGCTCTGGACCCAACAGCCCCTATAATCAACTGCAAGCTGATAAAGTTCCTGATAGCCTTTGAAAAGCGCTTGAAAGCAATATGAACTTTTAAAATAATAAGGTTTTTTTATATCATTAATTGTCTTACTAACATGTAGCTTGATAAAAAGCTATATTCTTTTTAAATCTTGTGCTTAAAATTGTATTTTGATGAATTTTACTGTTCTCTCTTATTGCAAAAGACAATTTTCACTAGCCCGTTTGTTATGGTTTTAACTAACTAAACAATAAAGTTTTTTACTTAGATGCAGAACAGGGTCGGTGCCAAGACACAACCCTGTCTAACCCCCCGGCCCACGGGGAATCGAGCTGTTAGGGACCCGGCACTGCCACTTCTGACCTGGGCATAATTTCCTGCATGGAGGCGAATCAGAATATTTAAAAGTGGGGTTGGGATCCCTAGTTCACCCAACACAGTCCACAGCTTTCGACGTGAAAATAGGTCGAAAGCTGCGCGTAGATCTACAAAGACTGTGTAAAGTGCGCCCCCACCAGCCTTCACAACCTTCCAAAAAATCATATTAAGACGGAAAATTTGGTCTGTTGTAGAAACATTCCTTCGAAAGCCGGCTTGATAAGGGCTCAAGATAGAATGTTCCTCTGTCTAGTCTAAAATAAGAATAACCTAGCAAAATGTTTTTGGGGCACATCGATAAGGCTAATTGGCCTGTAATTGGCCGGGAGCAGAGGCGATCCATTCTTGAAGATAGGGACAATCTCTGCCCCCAGCCAAGTATCAGGCAACAACATGCCTCCCCATATGGCATTAAAAATAAATGCTAGATAAGGTGCCCAGACCCGTGGTTCATGTTTAAGAAGGTCCCCAGTGACTCTGTCCAGACCCGGAGCCTTCCCAGCAGGTAGGTTCACAATCGCCATTTCCACCTCCCCAACAGAGAATTCACTCCCTTCAGAACCATCATGTAGAGTTGACACTGATGCCTGCCACTCAGGGATATCACAGTCCTTGTCTCCCTGATATAACTTCCCAAAGTGATCCTCCCAAACCTCAGCGGCAATGTTGGGTGCCACGACCACCACGGAATCAACTGATCCTGTGTTTACAATTTTCCAGAAGTTGCGGGGGTCTTTCACTGCCAGCGATTGAACCAGTTTCACCCAGTGATCGAACTCCCACACTTTCTTTGCATGGTGGATCAGATACCGGTAGGCTGACCTTTTTAATTTAATTTGGTCCCTGCTTCTGTTCTGCTTCAAGACAAGAATAAGTTCGGTTTTCGCCCTCCTACACGCCTGGTTAAACCAGGAGGGTTTTCAGCCTGGTCTGGTCCCGCTTCCCGCAGGATTAAAAATCCCTGCAAGGCTAGCTGTCAAAGCCTGATATGGCACCCCCAGTTCGTCGAGCAGGGAAGGGGAAGTGCCCCTAGTAAGCAGAGCACTGGCTGCTTCTAAGGCCTCAGCTACGTGACCGTAGATCTCTGACAACAGGTCTGGGCGAGTCACTACTTTGTCCCACCTGATCCTTCTCCTATTGCTCCTATTGCTCGACAATGTTGCTCTTTTGACCAGCCCACTCTCATGCCAAGGTGTAGGGATGAGATTAGCAGGGGAGTGGAGGCATAAGATCAGAGTGTTGTGGTCGCTATCACCTCGGTCCTCCACCCTAAACTCCTTCACCTTAGGCCATGCCTTGGTCTCGACAAAAATGTAGTCCAGGCGCGACTCGTTGCCACTTTTATTGTAGGTGCACCTGGCTGGGATATCCGGAGATACCCGACCATTGCACGCCCTGATAGAGTGGGCTAGGGTTAGGGAGAGCAATTGAACATTCAAAGGGGACCAGGATTTTAGTGATGAGCCCACCACCCGTGGGATTTTCCAATACTGATCCTCTTCCAGTATCTGACCATCTAACTGGTCCACCAGGGGCTCAAAATGTGAATTGAAATCGCCACCTATAACAATCATTGCACCCTGCGGGACCTTGTCTAAGTACCTGGAAAGCTCGTCAATTGTTTTTGACTCTGCCACAATATTCACCGGCCTAGAATAGACATTAATGATAACCAATTTAGACATATTAGGCCATTCCAAAAGAGTACTTTGTATGTCATCTGAGTCGGTGATCAATGCCTTAGCAGTACAGCCTAAGTCAACTTTCAACCCCTGGACGGCCTTCCTCTCCCTCTCCACTTTGCAGGAACAAAAAAGGAGACAACACCAGAACGGAATTCCTCCTCTCTTGCCCAGGTTTCCTGGAAGAGGCAGATGGCATTGTCATCGATGAATGAACCCCAGTCTGGGCATGCCAATTTATTTGCTAGCCCGGTGATATTCCATGACAGAATTTGAAGTGTCGATTTGTCTGTACAATCCCCTGGGGTCGGCCATGGTGGGTCCTCAGTAAAGCATGTGGTTACCCTCGGGAGTGGATTGTTAATTGAGGGCCCATACAAGGAATCCTGAACCCCCATTAGATCTTCAGCTATGAGGGTGGGCTCAGACAAGTCGCTTTGCTGAATAGCGAGAACACCATTGCACGGCAAATTCCCCACACTACTCTGCATTTGAAGTCAATCTACCTGATCCAGGATGGAATACCTATTCTCATGTAAAAAGGTGGTTAGCGGCACAGGGGCAACAAAATGAGATGGCCCTGGTCCGCCATACCCTCTAGGGCATGCCTTCCTGGTCCAGCCATCCTCCCTCTCTCTGCCCGCTACTTCACTCTTTGGCGGGTAGAAGTATGCCAAGGGTCGAGTCTGGACAGAGGTATTCCCTACATGCCCCACCCAGTTATAGATATAAGAGACAATACCCTCATCCCTAAAGTTAACCAAGACACAATCCCCACTTATATTCTTTACAGTGGGTCCCACTATTTCAGCTGGTAATTGTGGTGGAAGGGGCCTGTGTATATTTAACCAGTTTATAACTTTATTCCTTAGGGAAAGAAACGTCTCAGGTGAGGCCCCAGTATACTCCGGGACACCAGTAAGGACCACTACCAGAGGAGCAGCCGCAGGTGGTAAATTAACAATCTGACTCCATTTCAGGTTAGTACCCTCAGTTGTAGGCCCAGCCTTTCTGTGGTTGCTTACATCCTTAGTCCTAGCGGAGATAGGCCTATCTACACCAACTGCTACTGGGGGGGCATTTGGTTTATCCATACTACCGCCAGAGTTGGGCGTGGCATCTATAGCCACTGCTGGAACCACGATAGGGGTAGTTGGTTTGTCACTATTTGGAGCTTGGTTGGCAACCCTAGATGCCATTGTCCCTTGCATAGTGTTTCTTTTAGGCCTATTAGTACAAGTGGCTGAGCTAAAGTTTTTCAGCAACTCCCCGGATGTCTTTTCCAACTTTTTTAGAGTGGATTCGATAAAACTAAGTCTATCCAATAGGATTTTCAGGAGGGTTTTGAGCGTGTTACCCAGGGCCAACAGAGAATCACCTCCTCCCACCCATGGTAGATTGCCAAAACTAAATGTTGTGGGTTGCGTTAGCGAATATGACTCCGGTACTAGGGCAGTATGATTCTGGATTACAGTGTTGGATTCCCTATTATCTTGCAAATCTGGGGGGAGAATTACTTCAGCTCTGATGTCGAATTTAGCCTTTTTCCCCCCCCTTCGCCTATGTGGGCCGCTTCCTTTTTTGAATAGCACCTTCCCTTATGCCCCGTGATTGAGAATTCGTAGTGGCCACCCTATCACTTGGGACCACAGTAGAGACACTGGGGATAGTGGGAGGATGGAGTATCTCTGGGATAGGAGACAGTGAGACTCTAGCCCCCCCCGGGCAACTCTCAAGATCCTGCAGTACGGCACTGATAGCTTGGTCAATACTCTGCAAAATCTCGTCTGCAGAACCCCCCTCCCTATCAGGCGTCCTAGCACTAACTATGAGTCCAAGTGATGATCTTCTAGCGCTATCTATACCCAGAGATAGGCGTTTCTCCACCACATTCAGTTCATTGTCCAATATCGAACTGGCCCTAATTAAAAAGTTGTCCAGAGTACCTGCAACCGCAGTGCTGGAAGCAGTGGCTTTGCTTCTCGTCTCACGAGTCGCCATGTCCTTGTTGGAATCAGCGTCTCGTGTCCACAGGTGAATAGTCCTTAGCAATCCTGGGAACAGTTAACGCCAAGGGAGGTGGCCCAGTCCGGTCTTGCCCAGTCTGGAACGGGCTAGAATGGGCCCGCCCTTGGCCCAGGCTTAGCAGGAAGGATGTTTAAGTACAATCCAGGAGGTCGGGGTGGGAAGAGGACCAGCTGCGGCTGATTAGCACCACACTGCAGGCTGGTCCTCGCAGTCCCGCAGATAGTCCAGGGGTCAAACTCTCCCTCTTGCAGCAGGCTCCTCCTTGCACCACAAAGAGCGAGTGGCTCCCGCGCAGCGGGGGCCGCGAGAAGTTGGCAAAAACTGCAGGGAAGGTCCGCAGTGTCCAGCAAACCCCAGCAATTCCACGATGTCTCCCTCTGGGCAATGAAGACAGGCATCACATTGTACCTTTGTGGAGATTGGCTCACCCATAAAACTGCTTACATCTATGCCTCCCAATCTGCACCAATTCTGATCTTTGATTCCTTTGACCAGTATGCTTTTTTGTAAGCTCTGATCTTTGTGTCTTAATACAAGATCCTTCAAACTGTGACCTGTTTGACTGACTTAAGGGCTATCTGTCATTTATGCATATACTGTGAATGGCTAGATAGGCCTCCATAGAGGACATCATATTGAGAACCAGTTGTAGCTAAACTAAAATGCAAATCTGAATAGACACTCCCCAGAATGAGAAATCAGGAATTTGACATGTACCTGTAACAGTAGACCTGTGACCTACTACAAGCCTTAGAGAAGTAGTTCAGTCTGAAAACACTCTTCACATCCAGTGGCGAGTATACCTTTTTCTAACTTAAGTGTTTGCATTAAGAGCAAGACAAAAAGCAGGTCCCTTCTCACTGCACATTTGAAAAAAGTTAGAAGATTAGTCCACTATTCCACTAATGATGACACAATACTCATCTCACAGAGTATGCTGACATTCAAACATCTTTGCTTCCTTTTTTGAGTTGCCTCTCTAATTCTGACCTGAGGAGGCTCCTGTATCTGAAGAGGCTTTCCTACCCAATCCCTGGATACCAAGTACCTAAGTAATGCTTAAATATTACTGAGCTGAAAAATAGTATATGCTTTCTGGTAAAGCCTCTGCAGATGATGACGTGCATAATTCAATAAAACAACTAAGGTTAGACTCACTCCACTGCTGTACAAGTTTGTTTTAATACATGAACAATTCACTTGAAACTAGTAGATTTCAACAAAGCCTTATTTCTCCTCATCCCAACCCTGGGAAAGATCCCATGCTCTGCACCAATTTCCATTGCACTCCGCTTGCCAAAATGAATGTTAAATCATTCAAACAATCAATAACCTTATTCAGAGGCAATTAGCCATCCATAAAATCAATATAAGATACAGTTCAGATATAAAAATCATAAACAATACAAATCATAATACCAACTCAAAGTGTATGCCTAATTATAGAATAAAAACACAGAAGTAAAAGGGACGTTTAAATATATCAATATTAAAAGGAAAGGTGAGCAGCAGTTAATAGTTAAAAATAGAAAGATAGTACAATCATATCTAGGAGAATTATTTGGCAGCATTCGTGCATACCTTCTGTAACACATTTGGCTGAGATACAGCAAGACTTGAGTAGAGAAGGAGAACAAAAACCTCCCTACCTACCCTAGCAAACACGCTTACGTCTTTTTAATTATAGGAGCATGAGACTACAATAAATTATTTTTACTTAAAACATATCTTACCACCCAGTATAACACCATAAAAAAATTCAGACTATGTCTCATTACTCTAGAAGAGCTACGGTAATTTTCTTTCTGGCACACAAAACAACCCACAAGAAATGTGCCAAACTGCAGCAAATCTCCAAGGAAGACAGAGACTGTTGGTATAAATACACAGGTGGCATTGTATAAAGTACAGGTGTCTTATAGTTGGTACAATGTAGCGCTTCCTCTCATAATTATAAAGTTGACAACAAAGCACCACATGTATGGTGTTTTGTACCATTGCATCATAACAAGGACATGTAGATAACTTTGTAGACCAGTCATTCATATTTGGAAAACCGACCAATCGATGAAATGTGCCCAATCTTAAATGAGTCAAGACACACCTATGCTTTGCATTTAAAACTGCTTTAATATAAGGTTGCATATCAAAAGTGGTTAAAATCATTTGATTTTTTTAAACAAATTTCAGATTTATGACTAAGATTCTCTAGATATGTCATGGCTTCATTTTTTAAAGAATCTAAATTCCTAAGGTCTATTGTTTCAGGTTCTCCGACTACTCAGGGTGGCCCAAATCATTACAGAAGTGTTGACTGTAAACAATCCATGGTATACACTAGTATAAGCTTGAATTAAGACAATCCCTAATTATAACACGATGTAAGTTGGCATGTTAAGTCCATACTTTGTGCCATAGTAGGATGGGCTGGACCATGATCAGATCTGTGATGAATGAGGCTTTAAGCTCAGCCTGGCCTATGTGTACTGGAGTGGTTTTAGCAGTGGCAAAAAGATACCTGACAAACTCATTCTCTACCATTTGTTTGTCACTACATTTCTTGTGTCCACACATACTAGCAATGTAGAGTGCAACACTAAGACATTTACCTTTATAAATTGACACCATTAGCTCTGGTGCTTTAGACCCTAGTCATCTGGCAAACCCTCTAAGTGCCACATAGGCTTTACTAAATTGTAGCTTCCTATTGGAAATGGCTCTATTCCAGAAGCACTCTTTATCAAATAAAATCCCCAAATAGGAAAACCTTTTGGTAAAGCCTCTAGATGTGCCATGTATTTTTAGATCTTCACACTTAGCGGTGTTCCACCCACATTTCATAACAAAGGTTTTTAATTGATTTACTAGAAAACTAAGGTCTTGCATATATTCAGCAAAAGTTTTAAGCAGCATCTGAAGAGGAAGTGGAGTATGTGTCAGAAGGACAGCATTGTCATCATAGAGAGGGGCCGGTACAGGGAGAGTTCCTACTTGCAGGAGATTTTTAGAAGATGCAGTAAGGACCGCATCTACAAGATTATACATAGGGAGAACAGGAAGGGGGCTAGGACACAGCCCTGCCTTACCCCACTCTGCCCCCTAAAGGAATCAGTACATTCCCCTCTAATACCATATCTAACGCTTGCTTTACATCTCAAGTATAGATCCCTCAGAAAACTGATAATTAATGTCACTACCCCCAGGTCTTTCATGATTGTCTACAGTTTAGCATGTATTACGCAGTCAAAAGCTGAAGAGAGGTCAACAAAGACCAGGCAAATGTTCCCCTCCTTAATCTTTACATACTTTCCAAGTAGCATACTTAAGTTGAGACTCTGCTCTATTGTTCCAAACCCAGGACAAAATCCATACTGTAGATATGAGAGGATATTATGTGTGTCCGCCCAGTCTTGCAATCTATTCAAAATATTATGACCTACAATCTTCACCAAGGAATCAAGTAGAGGAATCATAGATCTCCCTTTTTATAAATAGTACAATAATTTATTTGGTCCATGTTGGTAGACACCCAGCTATGCAGGATGCCCTGTTTGCTAAAGTCAATAGGGCGCCCTACATAGCAATGTTAGCTTTATACAGATCTACAGGGGTTTCATCTGGACCTGAGGGATTACTACTTTTGCTAGCCAATATTTCATTGTTGACTTCCTCCATACTAAAGGAGACCACAGTTGTAGTCTGTGAGGAGTCTGCTATTAACATCTGACTATGTGCTTGCCACATTAGGTAGCGAATAAATGCTAGTAAAATGATTTATCCAGTATTCTTCCATAATGGCCACCTTGATCCTGGGAACCTCATCTGCTGTCAATGGTGCAGAATTGATTACTCTCCAGAAAGCTCTATTGTACTTACTAGCACATCGTTCACATAAGGATTCCCAAGCCATCTCCCTTAATTGTAACTTCCTCAGCTTCACCGCCTTCTTATAGTCAATTCTACAAATCTTAAAGTCAAGGTCTCATCCTAGGCATTTATGTAGAGTCTCCTTCGACCATTTATGGGCCCTAGTGCATGTCGTATTGAACCAACCCTTTTTCTCCTGTCTTGCTTTTCTTTTTACAACTGAGAGATTCTCCTTCACCCCGTGCGATTGACAGAAAAGCTTTAATGGTATTGTTAGGCGCTATTGAGTCATCTAAACAGGTGTTAAAGGCCTCTCTGTTACTAGCTATCAGTTGCTTAAGAAACCCCTTCAGAACAATCTGTGTCCATTGCAGGGTATACCCATTGAGACTAACTTGATTTCCTGCTTAAAGAATAGATTTGATAACAATGTAATGCTCAGTGGATAATGATCACTTAATGAAATTGAATGAGAAAGAAATTGAAATGCCTGAGCAGCCCCCATATCAGGTAATAAAATATATGCTAAAAAATGCTAAGTGTGTTTCTCATATTAAAAGTGCACTAAGTGGTGCATAAGGAGAGGAGATCTCATTTGCAAAAGCAAGGTCAAATTTAAATGGTAGTTTATTCATCTTATGCCCAGAAACATTATGGTTAAATTGGGTTTGGTCATCATCGTCTGCATTTGTCATACCACACATCTTTCCTGACTATACATAACACAAGTGTAAATTAAAATCTCCTCCCCATAAAATAATAGTATACTTAGCATTATTCATTTCAATATAGTCCAATTCCTCATTCAATTTCTACAGAGTATCTATGATTGCTTGCAAGGGGGCGTTATTATAAAAATTAATTATAACTAGCTTGGCTGGAACAGATGAGTCACATAGTATTAATTGATAATGAGGATTATGTGTTACCAAGGAGATGTAGGTAAATTGTAAACTATTAGATGAATGTGCACAATCCATCTTTTGATCTACCATGTAAAGATGGAATGGCAAGGGTGAAATATATTCTATACCCATTCACGTGGAAGGGCTCTGTAAGCCAGGTCCTTTGCAGTCATATATCGGCCCGATGACAAAATACCAGATATAACTGAAAAGATTGCCTTCCTCCACTCAAACCTGCTGATAAAGGGCCCAGTGAGGGCAGGTCAGACGTAGCAAAATACCATGCAGGTGAGATTTTACAATCAAGGGAGATGGCCCTGCCCCGTCTCCTCCTGTCGCTGACGGGTGCAGGATGGGCTCGCCCATGTCCCGGATTTTGACCAGGGGAGTCCCGAGCCGCAGACCCGCAAAGTGAATTTAAGCACCTCCGGGTACAAGGATAGTGCGGCACGACAGAGTGAGTCTAGGGAGTATAGTACTCCTCCCCGGTGCAAGCTCATGAATGCAGGCTTCGCGGGACTCGTGAAGTGAATTTAAGTGCCTCGAAGCGCAGGCTTAGTGCAGCGAGACTGATGGAGTCTGGGGAGTATACTCCTCCTTCCCGGTGCAAGCTCACGAATGGGGGCTTCCTGAGCCACAGGACCCGTGAAGTAAATTTAAATGCCTCTGGGTGCAAGGTAGTGTTGGGAGACGGAAGGATTCTGGGGGGTGTAGTCCTCCTCCCCGGTGCAGGCTCACGAATATGGACTACCCACCCTGCAGGACCTGCAGAGTGAATTTGAGTGCCTTTGGGCACAAGGATAGTGCAATAAGACAGATGGAGTCTGGGGAGTGTTATTTTACCCGGTGCTGGCTTACGAATGCTGGCTTCCCATGCCACAGGACCCGCAAAGTGAATATACACACCTCCAGGTGCAAGGATTGTGCGGCGAGACAGAGGGAGTCTGGGTGGGTGCAGTCGTCCTCCCTTGTTCAGTCTCATGAATTCAAGCATCCCGCATCCCGAGACCCGCAAATTGATTTTAAGCGCCTCCGGGCGCAAGGATTGGTCAGCCAGTCAGAGGGAGTCTGGGGAGTGTAATCCTCCTCTCTGGTGCAGGCTCAAAAATGCCTAAATTATTAGGCAAGACTCTGGTCAACAGACTTAACCAGTGCTTTATCCAATGAATATCACATTGCACCTGGTGTGTACTTCATGGATCCCTTAATGCACTCTCTAGTTCTTTGTGAAAGAAGACGTCTAGCCCAGGGAAAGGTGTAACACTCTAACTATATACTGTGAAAGTCTTCTACCAGTCGTAAGAGACTACATATTATAAGTCTGGAAAATGTGTGAATGGGCCAAGAATTTGTCTGAAAAACAAAATGGTTGCATAATTGTAAGTAGAATTCTCAAGTGATGTTTTGAGATTAAAAAAGTTCCATGTTGCGACATAATTGGTAATATTTTAATCTAGAGTATTGGTTACATCACACTAGATATATTATCTAACCAAAGTTTGGAGACAAGTAACAATGAAAAATGGTGAGCCATTGATTTGAAATCAATAAATGTCACAAGTTTAAGGTGGAAGTGAAGAACCTGATTGCAAATACATTGTTAAATAATAATATTAATATTTAACATGCAGCTGAGAACAGCTAGGCATTCTAGATAAAACACAGCTATCCTCGTAGACTGATGCACATTATGCAAAAGGTAGACAAATATATTTTCACAACAGGCATATGCCTCTGAGAGGCTGGGTTTAGTATTTACCTGTAGCAGTTGAATGAACCCCCCCTAGAGCTTAGCAATAAAGGAGGCTGATGTGGTGTAGCAATAGGCTGACATGGGACTGACTCTGCCCCTGCTCTAAAATTCTTTCAGCTGCCCAGGTCTTTTGTATAAACTGAACATTCCTGATCATTGCCTATTTCACCTCTGATTAGCCACCTGGTCATTCGTCCAAAAGCTAACGGTTAGTGCGTAGGCCACATTTCTAAAACTAGACAAGCACCATCTTGTACTAATCACATAAGCGCATTGCTTGAGCACTAGCACATGCATAGGCTTCATCTTGACCAATAACTACAATTGTATTTTTCGGAGCTCAACTACTGACAGCATGGAACGGCAAGGGACTGGGATATGATATTTTTTTGGCAGTGTTCCTCAAGGTTGCTCCTGTACTGGGAAGAATATGCTGTTTTTCTGACGTTATTGATTGTACCAGGAGAGAGCTGTTACATGTTTATTGAATACACAAATGGATTTCTTGCTTGAGGAGCAGGTTGCTGGGTAATTTTCTGCTGCTGGGAAAGGCTGTATATATTAGTTCATAGAGTGTATGTGTGAGACATTGCAATAGCATCAGCACGGTGTGTGTCATTAAGCTGAATACACTCCCAAAGAACAATCCTGCTAATTAATTTTTAGCTAAGTACTGAGCATGGGGGGGGGTGAGTAGCGCCTGAGGGAAATGGCTACCAGTTCCTGACTCTCCTGGGATGGTTGGGACAAGGGCAGACCTGACGATGTTCTTACCGCCTGCAAGGTCTCCAGAATGGGAGCATAGTCAACCCTGATGTCGCTGCCCATGACGGGGTGCTCCTGACTCGCCGCAATCCAATGTAAGCAGCTTCTTTCACCATTTGCGCATCAGAGTGGTTCCATTTTTTGAACGGCCACCATTTTGTATTACGCTCCACCGGATACCTGTCATGGACCTCCCTGGCAATGAAAACGCGACCCACCAGCCTCAATTCACTCTGTTTTTCAGCAGGTGGTTATTGTTCCCCCTAAATATGTCCAGGATTCTTTCACTCTTATTTTTCTGCACTAATATTCCCCTGCGTTTCTCTGCCTGATGTAAACTACAAAGGCTTTACTTTCTCCTCAGCTTCTGGCAGCAAGTCTGAACAGCCTTAAGATATCAATCTCTTTTCATTATTCTTTGTCTCCCCTCTGCACCTGCTCCATTTCACTTGTGCAAGGGATAGTCGCACATTGTGCCATTTACCAGCAGGTTGAAATCTATCTCATAATAACTGCAACATCTACTTGAGTTTATATTGCATAATGTAATGCTGTACCCCTTTCATATTTGACTAGCGAGGTTCGTTACTACTGCAATTCCGTGGAATCCTCAACACTTAACATCTGTTTTGGTTAATAACTGCCTCCTCTTCATTCAGAAGCTGCTGTACTTGCTTTTCCTCATCCAGGTACTTGGTTTATTTAAATCAAGTTTTACTTCATTCTCAGGACTGTATTCAGCATATACTGCTCTGCGATGGATAACTTAGGAAATGCCTCACCTAAGTGTGGCGCGTCATCCCCCGTTACAGGTTCATTGAATACCGACAAAAAGCCAAGCAAGCGTCTAAAGCAAGATCCTCCTTCTCCTCCCAAACAACACTCTTCAGTCTCTTTGGATATAATATTGGAGGAAATCAGAGGTCTTCAACCCTTTGTGGAAGTAACTAGCTCAAAACTACAAATATTAACTAACAATTTGTCAAGTTTGGAGAACAGAGTTACCACAGTGGAACATAGCATTGAATCTCTTTCTTCATCTCACGTCAAAATGGAGGCTCTTCACTCTCAAGTATCGACACTCCAAAAACAAGTTGAAAATCGACGCAACAACCTCTGTATTTATGGATTACCTGAAGGCTCAGAAGGTTCAGACCCAATCAACTTCTTCAAATCTTTTCTTCCAAAGATCCTTAATTTACCGCAGGATACACTTCTCAACATTCAAAGAGCCCACCATTTTGGCCCTGTTTCTTCAGTGAGCGCTCCCACTGGGCAGAAATCAAGGGGCTTTATCCTGTATTTTTTAGAATACACTGACTTGCTTAAGGTCTTGTCTGCAGCCAGAGCAATCAATCACATTACCTGGTCAGGCAATCCTCAGTTTTTCTCTCAGGACTACTCCAAACCCAGTTTCGAAAGAACACAGGGACTTTCTAGCAATGAGACCACATCTTCACTCATATTGGTGCACAATATGGTCTTTTTCATCCTGGTCTATTCAAGGTGACCATCAGCAACAAGACTACTACATATGAAGATCCCATAAAGCTGAAAAGTTTACTTAATTCCTGTCACACTGAGTGCAGAACAAATAGTTGTTCTTGATTTAGTCTTGCTTGAGTTTTTTACTCTTGTTTTTTCTTTGTTTTTTCTTTGTTAAAAATCTTTCCTTAAGTAATATTGATTGCAGATGCTATTTCTTTACTAAATCGTGTGGTATGTTTATTAACCCTCCTTCTCCCTTGCAGGTTTTATTTGCTTGTTGTATTTCCTCCATGTTCTTCTGCTCATTGGGTTTGTCTACCTTCCCGTCTTCCCACTTGGAGTCTGGATTCGTCCCCCCACTTTACATATGTCTTGGATTTTTTGTTAATATGTAATTTGTTTTCTGTACTTTTTCTCACACCAATTATTTCTTCTTACTCATATTATTTGTCTTTTCTCTACTTCTTCATTTCATTTCTTGTTTTCCTAGTGCCTACCCTTCCCTAACCTTTTTTTTTCTCTTTTTACTCCTTATCACTTTATCATATTTCTCTTTCCTGATTTTTTTCCTTCTACTTTTCCTTTTCTTATTGACTGGTTTTCATAATGTTCAACTTCGTACCTATTATATGTTCTATATTTGAAAATAGTGATGCTATCATTGGTTCAAATGAAGTTACATTTTTCTTGCTTTACATATGTTGTTAAAAATTGTTACTTTGACTGTCAGAGGCTTAAATTCTCCCATTAATAGACAGCGAGTTCCCTCACATTAATCTAAGATGGATGTCAACATAGCTTTGCTAAAAGAGTCTCATCTTACAGAAAGCAATAATTGAAGCTCAAAAGGAGTTGGGGTGGTGAAATATTTTTCTCACCAGAGGATGGAAAAAGAAATGGTGTTATAACCTTAGTCGATAAAGCATTGCATACCAAACATATCTCACAGGAATCAGACAGTGAAGGTAGATGGTTGTTTACTAATCTATTGATTGGGAAAGCACCCATATCTTTATTTAACATATATGCTCCAAGAAATGATGATGTCTCTTTTTGGTCCCGCATTTCCCATACTCAATGTATCAATTTAGATTCTGTATGAATTTCCCGATTCATGTCCTTATGTAGGTACAATTCATATTGCCCTTATATAGGCATAGAAATCCAGTCCTTATTTAGGCATAGCCCATGCTACCCAAATACAGACATGGCTACATACATCCGTTCATCTATGTCACAATGATTTCTTGGAAAACCAGACTCTTAAACCGTTAGGGACATCCCCTTGCTTGAATATTGATTTCACCAAGAAACTCATTATTATGCATGAACATCTTTTCCTCAGCGGTTCATTCATGATGTTCATATGCCCAACTCCTACGTCAATACTGGCATTCCTAAACGCCCTCAAGGTATAAATACACCTTAACTTGCTATGGCAAAGCACGGTGTGGTTCGGTGCAGTTCGACTACCTACTTGCACGATGCAGCTTGCCACATCAAGTACTAAAGGAAGCCAACTCCCCAACTGACGCACTGACCAGAAGATGTCATCCTACTGCCGAGAATCCAGCTCCAGTGTTTCTGACTCCCCTTGTGGGGTGTTAGGAAATCGAGTCCCGGGAAAGAGATACCAAACTCTCTCATTCTAAGGTATGGAGATGATTAGAACCTAGAGAAATCTTTGGCAATTCTTGGCAAAACTAAAAGCTCATACTAGACCCAGGTTAGGTTAACTGGGGTAGGCATATTTTAGAAGAACCAGTTGAGTATTTTAGCCTGTGTTATTTAAGTATGCATTGTTATATAGGTCATAGCAACAGACCATGCTATTACAGTATTATTACATATTACTGTTTATGCTGTACGCAATATACTTCGCATTCAGTCTTACAATTGTAGCAGTTCATATCTCTTGCATGAGAAAGAAGACTGTCCAATAAACCCTTTTTATTGAAACGCCCGTCTTTCTATTTCTGTGCAACTCTATGAAACAAAGCATGCACGATTGACTGAGTGAAACAGTTATCTATTGTTTCCATGACTCTGAAGATATTGTTCCAACTCTAAGGGAAAAAAAGTTGTTTGTTTCTGTGGTTGTCAGAGACTAATCCCTTCTTGTTCATTGAAGAAAGTTTCTAGAGACATCTGAGTTAGCTGGCACACACAATTAAGTGTAATGTACTCAATAGAGACAAACTGACCTCAGAACTATGTCAAAACTATAGTGTATATTATTCCATTGCGCAGAGCGTATTAGGGATATAGGAACTACACTACAATAGTTTCCCTTAATCAACTTCGGAATAGGGTGAAAAATGTAGCCAATTGTTTGAAAAAAGTCTTGGCGTGGATGGAGGGCTCTTATTTACAACTAAATGGAGAAAACATTGACCTGATGTTTCTGGGTAAACCTCTCCCATTAGGCCCCACCTCTCTATGGCCTAAATGCCTGGGCAGCATACCCCCTCTCAAAGAACAAATAAATACCTTGGGAGTCTGGCTCGATCAAAAGCTAGACATGAAGGTGCAAGCCCAGAAGGTAGCAGGGAGCTGCTATGGACTACTCAAGATGGTTAGGAAAGTCCTCTCCCTACTGCCCTTCAATGCAAAGAAATTGCTGGTCCAAGCCCTAATCCTCTCTTGCTTGGACTATACAAATGCCCTTTATTTGGGATCCCCGCGATCTACAATAAAGAAACTTCAGATGGTGCAGAATTGTGCAGCACGATTGCTTCTACATACCCCCACAGAGAATCTGCATGAGCCTCTATAGCCTCTCTACATTGTTTGCCAATTGCGGAGAGGATCCTGTTCAAATCACTTTGCATCACCCATAAGATTATGTCTTCTAAAGGCCTGCCCATCTTACAGTCCATTATCTCCCCATACCATCCCAGCAGAGCCCTACGCTCAGAAAATAAACAGATGGCAATAGTACCTAGAATATATAGGGCTAGAAGTGGGGGCAGACTATTCCCCTACATTGCCTCCAATTGGTGGACACTAAGCATGGGCGGATTTTGCGGATCCACGATTCACGGATTTGCGGATTTGCGGATCGTGGATCCGCAAAATCCGCGAATTTTGCGGATTGCCGACCGGCGGATTTGGGCGGGGCTTCCATGCGACCGATCAGACCAGCAGATGAAGATACAGAAGCTCCTGGTCACAGGAACAGCACTGGGATTGTGCTCGTGAAAGTCAAGGATGCATAGGCCTCTATCCAGCATCACAGCTGATTTCGACGGTAGATTTGGGAAGAAGGCACACCTGCCCAGCCTTGACAACGCTCACGATTGTTTTTTGGCTGATGAATGAGTCACTGCATTTGAGCTTCAACTAGTTCCAGCAACCATGTGTGTGTTACTGTGCGATCTCCCCGAGGGGCGCAGGGGTCCCTTGGTTGAGCTGTCCATCATTGTGGGTCAATGGCGGGAAGACGGTGCACACAGCGAGTGTGTGGGCGGGGACAAACGGGCGGGGCTTCCATGCGAGTGCACATGCCTCTTGTCTGTATAAAAGGTCAGAGACCGATCAGACCAGTAGATGAAGATACAGAAGCTCCTGGTCACAGGAACAGCACTGTGATTGTGCTCGTGAAAGTCAAGGATGCATAGGCCTCTATCCAGCATCACAGCTGATTTCGACGGTAGATTTGGGAAGAAGGCACACCTGCCCAGCCTTGACAACGCTCACGATTGTTTTTTGGCTGATGAATGAGTCACTGCATTTGAGCTTCAACTAGTTCCAGCAACCATGTGTGTGTTACTGTGCGATCGCCCCGAGGGGCGCAGGGGTCCCTTGGTTGAGCTGTCCATCATTGTGGGTCAATGGCGGGAGGACGGTGCACAGCGTGAGTGTGTGGGCGGGGGTTCCAAAGGGTCTGGGCCCCATCAGAGCAGCAGATGAAGAGACAGCACACCAGCCTGGCCTGTTCTAATTATTTTACGATGGCGCCGGCAAGCTGCCAGCGCCATCCTAAAATAGTTACTAAATTAGCTTCAACAGGAAGCTCTAATAGATAAAATCGAGCACCTGCTTTGTTTTATCTATTAGAGCTTCCTGTTGTAGCTAACTTAGTAACTATTTTAGGATGGCGCTGGCAGCTTGCCGGCGCCATCGTAAATTAGTTACAACAGGCCAGGCAGGCTTGAACTTTTGCCCCCGAAATCCGCCGCTCGCGGATTTGCGGATTCGCGGTAAATTCGCGGGAGTTCGCGGATCGCGAATTTACCGAAAATCCGCAAAATCCGCGAGCGGAGCGGATTTTGCGCTCATGCTTAGTGGACACTCTTCCAAAGCACATTCATCTAGAAGAAACCATCTGTCTTTCTGCAGACAGCTGAAAAGTTCTTGTTCCTGGCCATCTAAAGCCTCTCACTGGGTAGGTTCGGTTTCCAGTGCTGGGAGACCTTAGGGTAGCCATGTGCTTTATCAATACCATTTTCATTTCATTTCTTTTCTTTCATGCAGAGAAAGCTTTTGAAAGAGTTTCATGGCCATTTATTTTTCAGGCCCTCAAATGGTTTGGATTTGGCCACAAAATGATTTCCCTAATCGCTTTATTCTTACTTCCCTCTTAAAAGAGGAGTATGTCAGGGTTGCCCTCTGTCACCTTTTCTTTTTAATTTAGCGTTTGAACCTTTTGTATCTAAAATTCGGCAAAACCACTCTATTACAGGTTTCACATCGGAATCCAAGCATATTAAATTGGCAGCTTATGCGGACGACATATTAGCCTTCCTCTCTCCACCACATTCTTCACTCCCTTCTTCTTTATGGGAGGATGAAGCTTAATGGTTTAGTATCTGGTTACAAACTTAGGGGCCGATTATGATGGAGGATTTTCCGCATCCTCCGGGCCGGCGGAAGCCACCGCCGGCCCGGAGGATGCGGAAAATCCTCTGCGGACCTACCAAAGACCCACCGCCACATTAGGATGGCTGGTGGGTCCTGGTTTCCGTCCGCAGCTATTCTGCCGCGGTTGGCTTACAACCGCGGCGGAAAAGCACTAATATGGTGACGGTGTCTCTTAGACACCGTCAGCCAAATTAGGATGCCCGAAAAGAAATGCTTTTCCACGGCGGGTTTTCCGCCGTGGAAAAGCATACGGAGCGTCACTGCGGGGGCCCGTTGCGGGCCCCCTGGGTGAAGGGGGGGTGGGGGGTGCACAAGGTGGGTACCTATGGTACCCCCCTGCATTTGTATGCATTAATCGGCAGGCACCGCGCAGTGCCTGCAGCTTGCTGCATACAAATGCAATGTATGCATTTTTAACATTGCGGCGGGTGCAGCTTGAAGCTGCACCCGCCGCAATGTTAAAGATTGAGGATGTGACCGCCACTCTAGCGGTCACATCCTAATCTGCACAGAGGGACCGTCGCAGCCCCTGCGGACGGTCCCTTCTACTCTATGGTGGCGGACGGACTCAGGTCCGTCCGTCATCATAATCGGCCCCTAAATACTGACAAATGTGAGGTATTGCCCTTAACCAAATATATATTTAAGGAAGATTTTCAGATCTCTAGTTTTACATGGAACCCTAAGCATATAAAATACCTTGGATTATGGTTCTCTCCCTCCATAGTAACATCCATTTGTCTAAATTTAGATAACTGCATAGATAAATTAAAAACGCTCATTGAACAATGGCACCCGCTCCATCTCTCTTGGTGGGGACGCTTAGACACCATTAATATGATGCTTAAACCCCAAAAATACTTTACATCATTTCTATACCATTATCTATACCAGTTACATGTTTTCATAAGATTAATTCTATACTAATATAATTTTTCTGGAATAACAAAAAAGTCGAAAATGGCACTGCAGAAACTAACAAGACCAAAGTCAGAAGGAGGTATACATTTTCCCCATTTTTCCAATTATCATAGAGCATTTGGATTTCTGATAATTTTCCTAACAACCCATTATGGGTTGATCTTGAAGCTTCATTTATGACACCCTTTACATTTCAAGAATATCTTTCTTTTACTTGCAAACCACAAAAAAAAAGCTATACACCAATAATCAAAGACTCATGTAAAATATTACAGGCCACTCTTCCTCTGGTTCCATATGATTTTGACACCTTTCTAAATTCCACAATTTGGCACAAAAAATATATAGCTGTTAAAAATACACCTATATACTGGGAAGTATGGAGAAATAAATGTTTAATTTGGTATCACCAGTTATTTGAAGTAGACACTATCAAAGACCTATATCGCCCACCTCCTTTCTTTCAGCATAAATTTTCAATACGGCAAACTACGATACTTGAATCTTGCGCCCAGTTTTCACAAACACTCTCTTCGACTCCCCATACTGACTGCAATTGGGATAGTCTTTTACATGTTCATCCTAAAGCCTCTACCATGTATTTCTGTCTAATACAATCCTTCATAAATCCTCCATAAACAGAGACAAATCCAGGATAGAACTCTCCTGGGAGACTGACTTGGGCATTAATTGGCCTGTATCCCTATGGAATAAAATATGGCTAAAAATAAGGAAATCATCTAGAGCTGCAAGTACCACGCAAGACATTTTCTTCATTTATAACAGGCTGCTTCTTACACCCGCACATTTACATAGGATACATACTGCTACTCCCAGTACATGCTGGACTTGTTCTCATGACAATGCTGAATTAAAACATACGTCATTCACATGTCCATATGTATTAACGTTTTTGGAACCGGTTTGGTCTCAAATTAACACTATACTCATACTACAGCTCCCCATTCCTTCATTAATATTATCCTAGGCAGCTTGCCCACTGATTGGAAGAAAAGACATTCGCATACGCAAATCACAGATCTGCTATTAGCAGTTGCTTTTCAACAGATAACAAAGAATTGGAAGGTCACCTCTAAATTATAATTTCTTGCCTGGTGGTATGCTATTTGTCATAATCATAGATTAGGCATGACTCTAGTACATCCAATATCGTATCACACAATTACTAGATGATAGTGCAAAAAAATTCTTCACACCCCAACCTTCACTACAAGAAGTTACTAAGCCTCCTTGACTTCCTCTTTATTGTATTGCCACTGCTTAATATCTCATTTCAGTAATATCTATGTGTTAACACATTAAAATAGTATCATATCCTCCTTTTGTTTTGTGTCAAATTTAATATGAACCAAGTTTGCTTTACCTTCCAGGTATATATGTCTATGAATGTATTCTTTTTCTCACTCCTAATGTAACCATGTATCAACAATATCCCTTATTTCATTTCCCTCACCTATGAAGTTTTGTTCTGACCATTTGTACGAAGTTTTGTTGTTTATTTGCTACCCTTAATTAAACTTACTCTTGAACCTTAAAAAAAAGAACTGAGCATAGACATGATACCATGAGGATCCCTTTAACTATCCAGCACCTACCAAATTTGAACTCAGTGATTATAGTCTGGCAGCGTTTCACAGTCTTGCTGCACTTCACCAGTTTACCAGAGCAGTCCTCGCTGACTCTGTCCTTGCAGACACGACACTTAATAGCAGTTCCTAAAAAATATAATAATAATGATAATAATAATGCAACATACAATAATAATAACAACAACAACAATAATAATAATAATAATAATAATAATAATAATAATATTAATAATAATAATAATAATAATAATGCTGAGACATAAAATGCACTTTGATAAAAGTTTTCCATCAAATATCCCAGTGTATGAGTCATACTTTTAAATGGATTGATATCTTCCCTTTGTCAGGTGGATCAGGATTTCAATGCATGACCTGTGCACAGTCTCATCTGGTCTGTCACTTCCTTCACTGTCCTCTTTATATTTTGTTTACAGGGGTGGGTGGATTTGAGATTTTCCCTTAGAAGTCCCAGTATGCGCAATTTTCCCATGGATGGCAATGAAGAGGAGAAGGGTAGCCCGGGGATGCCCCAGCTCAGGCAAATGCTTTCAATTTAATTTAAAGTGTTTTTATTTCATTTTAAATCAATTGTTAATGGGGGGTGGGAGGCAGGTGGCGGCTAACTTTGCTCTGCCGCGGAGTGTTTGGAGATTTGCCTACTCCGCGTTCTCTGCATAACTCAGAGTAGGCAAATCTCTGACACACCACAACCGGAGCGGAGTATTCCACACACTCCGCAGGAGGAGTGGAGTTATCTACCCACGGTTAATATAAACGTTTCTGGTATACCATATATCATGAGTAATGTTGGTTGTAGCCTTTGGAGTAATTCATTAATTGTCTAATGGTGGGTCCTGACCCCACGTGGACACAATGTGGCCAGTGGATAAGATGTGCAGATGACCGGCTTTGGGAGTGGGTGATCACTGATGTGCTAGGGCCTGATTGGCTATGTGTTCCAAACTCAGGTGGCATCTGACTTTTTATGGTGTTTTAGGAACATGCATACCCCCTCTGACAATGTGTCATTTCTTAGGGTATTTTCTCTTGACCCTTGTAATGTTGCTGCACCTATCCATGGGATTGATGAAGAGTTTCCTGCTTGAGCATTTGCCTGCCAGCTATGCATCCTCTCCCCTATTACATCCCAATCAGCAATTTTGTGCCTTATTCTCAGGTCCTGCTTGACTACATATTTGTGAGTTGAGGTTGATGTGTAGTTCACAGGCGGTGATTCCCTTGATAAGGATGATATTTCATTGTTATTGATGTATACATCTTTTTCCATATTAACAGTATTTGTAGAGCAATCCAGAACTAGTACTCTTTAATTCCCTAATGGCTGCTACATCGATCTGACATGATAGAGGGTTTACTCAACAATTCTTTATGCAAAACTGGGTCAGCAAAGAAAGCTCCTAGGTAACCCAATCTATGAAGGGGTGGTGTTTCTGGAGCCATGGAATGCCTAGTATAGCCTTGAGTTTTGTTGCATGGTTTAAATTAAACTAGATCTTTGTGGTTTTAGTAATTGGGACTGAAGCAATGCACTGCCATCAATAGTTTTAACCAATTCAGAACTTGGTATAGGAAGAAGCGTTATGCCTGACTTTTGAGCGGCAGCAATGTTCATAATATTCTTGGTGGCACCAATGTGTCATTTATTAGGGTATTTTCTCTTTACCCTTGTGATGTTGCGGCACCTATCCATGGGATTAGTGAAGAGTTTCCTGCTTGAGCATTTGCCTGCCAGCTATGCATCCTCTCACCTCTGACATCCCAATCAGCAATTTTGTGCCTTATTCTCAGGTCCTGCTTGACTACATATTTGTGAGTTGAGGTTGATGTGTAGTTCACAGGCGGTGATTCCGTTGATAAGGATGACACTTCATTTTTATTGATGAATACATCTATTTCCATATTAACAGTATTTGTGGAGCAATCCAGAACTAGTACTCTTTAATTCTCTAATGGCTGCTACATCGATCTGATATGATAGAGGGTTTACTCAACAATTCTTTATGCAAAACTGGGTCAGCAAAGAAAATTCCTAGGTAACACATTCTTTGATGGGGTTGTGTTTCTGGAGCCATGGAATGCCTAGTATAGCCTTGAGTTTTGTTGCATGGTTTAAATTAAACTAGATCTTTGTGGTTTTAGTAATTGGGACTAAATCAATGCACTGCTATCAATAGTTTTAACCAATTCAGAACTTGGTATAGGAAGTGTTATGCCTGACTTTTGAGCGGCAGCAATGTTCATAATATTCTTGGTGGTACCAGGGTGTGCAAAGAGCTCACGCGGAATGAAGATGGCATCTCAATCCCATCCCACCTGTGCTGAGAGATACAGTTGTCTATAATCCTTTTGAGAACTAGTTCCGGCAAAAGAATGGGAGACATCTGGAGGCTTTGTACCCAAACAACTAGTCCCCACCTTCGTCGGGTGCTTGCCATAGTCAAGCTTACTGCTGAAGAGCACCTGGGTGACTGTTCTCCTTGACTCGGTGGAGATCCACTTGAAAATCCTCTGAAGCAGGCAGAGACTGTGGAAGCAGGTGGATGAGACAGCATTGATTTCACTGATAATTGAGAGCGAGGAGTCGAGGATGATGCCCAGGTTGCATTTGTGGGTGGTGGCTATGAGAGGGTTCTCAGCACTGTAAGCCAACAGGAGTCATCCCAATCAGAGGGTGTGGTATCTAGGATATCAGAAACATCAGCTGATAGCACACTCATCCTAGAGCTAACAAAATTGGGTCCAATAATCCTGTGGTGGACGGACACCCTGCCCCAGACCAGGAGCAGGCATAAGGTTCATCTTGTAAGAATCAAAATGTATTAAAAAAACTGATTTTACTCGAACACCAAACCTTTTCAAAGATACCGGGGACAGTTTAAAAATATCTCTCCCCAAAAGCTGGCTTCGTAAAGATTGCCAGTCACATCCGGATCCAGGTATTCAATTTTAAATAAAGTCCTAGAGGCCATAAAGCTGTTAAATAAAGGCCTAGAGTACGTGCCAACACAACCCCTTCAAGTTCAGGATAGAGTTTTTTGAATTAATAAGAAAGATCAAACTCAAAAAAGTCTTTGTGGACAAAAGTGAGGACCCTCCATCTGTTTTTTCGACCAATTTACATTGCTTCTCACAGTTTTACCCCCCAAGTTCCTCTGTGGGACCGGAAGTATTGGTCTTTGAACAATTGGTACTCCAAGATATCGCCTCATTGGAACAGTCGGAGAGTCAATATACTTTTCTTAACATGAGCCAGACTGACTGGCAAGTGATAAAATCATTACAAGACAATGGGACAATAACTATAAAACCGACCATTAAATGCCAAGAATTATGAAGCTGAGGTCCTCATATAACTTAGGGAATGCGCCAATTACCAACATTTGCCGCTTGACCCCACAGGTGAACATCAAGACCTGATCGTGGCAAAAGTGGTAAATGCCAAAGAGAAGAAGTGGATCACTCACAAAGTAGCAGATTTCCTTATTAATCCGAAACCTAGGACTTTTTACATGCTGCTGAAAATTCATGAAGCAAAATGTCCACCGGGTCATCCAATTGTGTCGGGGATCCAGTCATTACTGGAGTCGTTATCAGAGTTTGCCAATTTCTTCTTGAGAGAATCTGTTATAACTCAACCCTCCTTTGTCTGGGATACCACTAATATCCTAAATATCTTGGGCACCATGGAGTTTGCTCCTGAGCATCAATTGTTGGTGGCAATAGACATTGAATCCCTGTATACTACAATACGTCAAGATGCCATGCTGGTGGTCTTTTGCCTCATTCATGAAGTCCTTGAATTTCGGTGTAAATTGTTCTAAGTCCCATATTATGATCATGGGGGCCAAGCCAAATAAAAGTAAGAGCCAATATTGTTAGGGGAACAATCTAACATGGGTAACATCATTCGCATATCTGGGCGTGTTATTTGATGAAAGGGGCACCTGGATCCCACAAATGCAGGCCAAAAGAAATATAATGGCAAGATAAACTATTGCTGTCCTAGATTTTGCCCGTAGATTGAGTTCTAAACCCATACAAGCTATGTTAAATATCAACAGGGCTAAATGCCTTGATATTGCGAGGTAGCAGAAAAGTAATTTTTTAGAAATTTGCAATCCGTACCATCATCGACATCCACCTATATTAAACATCAAGAAATGGGCATAGGTTTCATAACAGATATTATAGGAATGGCCACTTTGCTCAAATGGATAAGTATTTGGACAAATCCAGAGTTCGAGATGAATCACGTTATTATTCATGATTGTTTAACTATTGATTTGGACATTTACTTAGGGAGACCTGAGGTCTTTAGCTCTCCGGAGAAACTGCTTAAAGCTGAAATACTGTGGGCTAAACATATGTAGGTTCAGATATCCCAAAGTGACAGAGAGCTGAAAGAATTAAGAAAAAACCCTTGTTCGGGCTCACCAGTTGATATGCACATCATTAACTATTGAGACATATTAAACCATAGTGTCTGACCAACATCATCGTTTTTTATTGGATTGATTCAGATTAAATCAATTTCACTTGCTTTTTGCCGAACCTAAGGGATGGAAAAAGCTGGAGGACCTCAATGTATGTACCTGCGACAATTTTTCAACTCAGTACTCCATGCATTTTGTTTTATTTTGTGAATATGTTTTGCACATTCATAATCGGTTTTTAATACCGATTCTAAAAGGAAAAGGTTTTACTCTGGCAAGACCGGCTTTTATTTATTTGCACATGTTAAATAATCTGTGTGAAATGTTTAATATAGCTAGCTTTTTAACCGCAGCTGTCAGGGTAAAGAGGAAAGGAAGATCTGCTAATAATGCGAATCACCTTTTCTTTTTTAATGTGTATACTGATGAATTAATTATGGCATTGATATATTGTGATGATTATGATCCTTTAATATTCTTGGAAAATATTTTATTGTGCATTTTGTAGTATGTTTTTATGTTTTTAACTAACCGAATAAAGTTAATTTGACTGACTAACTGACACAAACACTTTCTGTGCATTATTGCACATGTTATGTATGTTTCTTTCTTTTTATTCACCTCTAAAAATTCTAAATATTTATGACAGTAGTTCGCTTTCTTCATGGTTGTGAAAGACACCAATGATGAAAACGTGAGAAGACTGGTGAGTACCAACCAGCAGCTCCCCTGGTGATGCTTACATGAGGTACTTTCTGAACTTCACCACAAGTTTTCATCTTGTTTGCACTCACAAGAGGATTTGCCATTTAGTGGTTTGACAGACAGTTGAAATTGAACACCTAGATCTGGATGTCACTGGCATTCTTTACCAAGCCAGCCTGTGGGCAGAGATAATATTAAACTGCCCCTGGTATCTTTGAAAATGGTTGGTGTTCGAGTATAATCAGGTTTTTTATAAATTTTGATTTATTGAGCGCAACCTGATTGTTATTTCCCTCTCATGTTACTTTTTGTGTATGATTTTCTTGTTAGAATCCTAGTTCCCCCTTGACAGTGCAAAGAGGAAGTGTACCCTACAGCCTTGTCAGACCAAGTATTGGTATGGATAGGCAGAATGGTCAAGATGGTGGGAATCAGAATGAGAAAACTCACTACCTCTAACCGAGTGAGCCGTCAAATGATTTCCAAGATGAACTTTTGTAAACTTCAATATCTGATCCAAAATCAGGACGCTCTAAAGGTTTGCAGATCTTCCCATCTCAATGCTTCTCACAGCTGATCTGTGACAATTTAAGTAATTTATTAAAGGAGAACAAGCAGGGACCCCAATAGAAGCTCTCGTACCTTGGTAGACCAGAATGATAGGAGATGCTGGCAACATATTCACAAGGCCCACCACAAGGAAAAACTCCGGTAGCTGTCTTTCATGGTTGTAAGTATGGTCCGGCCTCAGCCCCAGGACAGGTGTAAACCCTGGCGATAACAAAGCACTGACTATGGACAGTATATAGAGCTCCCTCTTGAACACAGTGCTGCTGTCAGTAGATGAACTCCAATATTAATCAAATAAAATTGATATTCAGCTGTCACTGCTAAACACCCTGGCTATATTTGTAGCCAGCATTGACAAGAAGATATGGGACCTAAATTTGTTCATCAAATGGGCAACTTATGTGATCAAAGCAAGAGCCCAAGATTCTTTGAAGCTCACCGCAAGTGGAATAAAGCAATAATGCTGAGCCACATGGTATGCTAGTCACTTTAGGAAGCTGCTCTTCACAAAATCCTTGCTGATCAACTGTGGGAGTACCGGCCCTACATATACTGATTAACTGGGAACAACAACCGAGGGGGGCATCAACCCAGTGAGCATCCTGGAACCTAAATCCAGCTCAATGCAAAAATGGATCCAAAGGCGAAAAAAGGTGAAAACACAACTAGGTAATCTCAAGGAAACTGGGCATTTACCCCCCCCCCCCTTAAACCAGCAACCAGATAAACAGAGGATGTACGTCTGGATTTGGCCAACCAACCAATGGACGCATCAGCACATGTCAGTCTATATGTCTCCGGGTCAGGCACCTGGATCATCATATAGATCATGCCATGGAGAAGGAAGTTAGGCCCAAACTTCAAAAGCAGTTGAGAGAAGAAAAAAAACAACTCAGTAGTGCAACACCGTAGCAGCTTCACTGACCCTCAGATAAGTGATTCACCTTTGGTTAGAGTTTTAACAGCAAAAACTCAGCAAAAAACATCAGGCAAAAATCTGTTATCAGTATTGAGGGACACCAGGTCAGAATGTGTGTATAGTACAGAGTCGGCTTATGGCTGGACATTGTCTTCCTTCCCCACGATTCCAATGGTTGGCAACATTGACTCTGACGCTGCTCTACTATCAATCTTAAGCAAAAAGTCACCATTCATAATAGGGGCCATCTGGTCAGGAGGTGGGCCCAGCACAGAGTTGGCTGATGCCTGGTTAGCAACTACCTTGCCCATTGCTCCAATGTCTGGCAACATAGAATTGGGCACTGGTCTGCAAACTATCTCAGGGAAAATGCAATTTCCAACCACTCGCACAACAGGTTTAAGCCCATGCCGAGTATAGAGTCGGCTGACGCTGGTACAGTATTTGTCAGTCAGTCAGAATATCTTTATTCGACTTATTCAAAGTCATACAAAGAAGAAAACGATAAAACATTTCATACAAGGCTTTTTCCTTCCTTTTCCTTAAAAACAATAATATAAATATACAATTTAAGAAAGTATTATACACAGTTAAAAAGTATTACATTCATAAAATGAACATACATGATAAAACATTTACTTTAAGGCGAAATTTGGCATACAGCTTTCGCCCTTGAGGCGGCTACCAGAAAATTAGCTATGCAAAAAGTGATGCGCGGATTAGACATTAATTGTAAAAAGAGCAGAGCCGGTCTCACTTGAGTGAAGCCGGCCTCTTTCAGAATAGGGAACAAATATTTTTTTCTCTGCTCTATGTACAACCCACAAAACATAACAAAATGCATTGTGTCCTGCACAGAGAACTGGTCAAAGCAACAGGGAGGGGCTAAGTCCGGCTTCTGCCAGCTTTTAAAAGAACCTAGATAAAAGTGTAACAAGTTAAATCTAAACTTAGTTAATAAAAACCTGTGAAAGGGGATTGTAACAAAACTAAGATAGGATGCAAGTGAGGATGAGCTAACCAGAAGGCAATGTTCCCTTACTGATGGTTTCACCAATTCACGTTCCTCTCGGCATGCTTCCTTCCTTTCCCTAAAAGACTTTTTTATAAAGTCAATATCTTGTGCCTTGATATTCTCTGGAGAGGAAATAAGCTCCGGACGTCCCAGGTCTGTGAATGTTTTAGCTAAGTAAGCCAACCATGGGATATTATTACATTTGTCCAGAGACAGCACATCGTGCATGATTTTATGATTCAGTGGAAGTTCCTCGTTCATCCACATTTTCAGCCAAAGGATCAGAGGGGACATGCTCAATGTATCTGACAGATACGGTAGGCCCACTTCTTTGTGGATAGAGTAAGTTGGGGCTGACTGTGGTACAGAAAGCAGGATTCTGATGAATCTGTTCTCTGCTCTCTGTATTAGATCTAAATTTACATACCCCCAAAGAACGGAACCATATAGCGCAATGGCCACAGGTTTACACTTATAGATTTTTAAGAGGGCTTCCATAGGCCTAGCCCCTAACTTGCCAGCAAAGCCCAAGAGAGCTGATGACGATCTAATTACAGCTAATCTCTTTGCTCTTATCTGTGGCCCCCAGGACCCTTTCTGGTCAAACAGTACACCTAAATAGGGGAATGTGGATACCTTAGAGACGAGGTCCCCCCTGCAGTAGAATGTTTTATGTCTTTTTTTATTGCACTCGCGCCCCATTACCATTGTGTGTGACTTAGATACATTTACCTTAAGGTCCAGACGCTCCATGAATGAACCGAAGGCGTCCAGCAGTTGCTGGAGGCCGACACCCGTGCGAGCAATCAGCACAGCGTCATCCGCATACAGAAGTGCCGGAATTTGGGCACCTCCTGCATACGGGACGTCGGCCTCCTGCCCCCGCAGGTGTGCGCCCAGGCCATTGATGTAGATGATAAAGAGCAAGGGGGCCAGTATACAGCCTTGCCGTACCCCCTTTAGGGATTTAAATAGGGGCGTACATCTGCCATCATTAGTTACACGTACAGCTGTGAAGAGCTCCTGGTGCAGAGTGGCCATAAACGCAACCAGGGCTTCATCAATGCCCATCTCCAACAGGATCAACCACAACTTTGATCTATTGACCAAGTCAAAGGCCGAGGAGAGATCCATGAATGCAAGAAACACGGACCCCTCCTTGGCCACAGTATATTTGGAGATAAGCAAATGCAAATTAACGCACTGTTCAATGGTCCCTTTTTTTTCTCTAAAGCCATATTGTATCTCGCCAAGCCCGCCACAGCTCTCCACATTCTCCCTCAATCTAGATAGAAGGACTCAGCCTAAGATTTTTACAGTTGAGTCCAAGAGGGATATAGGCCTATAACAGGCAGGATCATCCCGCTGGCCTTTATTTTTAAAAATAGGAACGATAGTGGATGTAGCCCATGAGGCGGGGACTGGATTACCATTAGCTGCATTAAACACATTTGTCAAAACCTCTGCCCACAGTTTTGGTGAATACATAAAAAAGTCAGCAGGGACGCCATCAGGGCCAGGTGCCTTGTGCTTTGTAGTGTCCAGAATAGCTTTTTCCACTTCTTGGGGGTTAAAAAGGATGGGGCGGGGGGCTGCAATGCCCAACGGGACGTCTTTAATTTCTTCATCCTCATCCCCGTAAACATTTTTAAAGTGGGACAGCCATTTTTCGTCGGGGATCACGCAGTCCATGGGTTCATTGTTCTCATCTGAAAATAAAGGCTGTTTAATGATCTCCCAAAATCTCCTACTGTCCTTCAACACTGCCGTTGAAAGGAGATTTTCCCATGCTTCGCGTTTGATGGTGTCCTTACGCTTCTTTATAGCTAACTTGTAGATTTTCCTTAATCTGGTAATGTCTTCTTTTACCCTAGGGATATTTTTTAGGGCTGCCAGCAGTGATCTGTGGGCATTTGAGCATGCTGAGTCAAACCAGCGCATGGTTCCAGGGGTTCCCTTTTTTGGCTTGACTAAAAGATCCTTAGACACCTGGTCACATATTACCTCAAATGCCTCTACTATTTCTTTGCCCTGCGCGCAAGGTTTTTTACAGATCTCTACCTTATCTTTGATTTTAGGAATTTTTTTTGCATAAAATTCTTCCGGGATCACTTTGGCCCATTTCACTCGCCTATCTTGATCAGTAGTCCTCAAGGGGTGGGCAGGTTTTACTGTTATTGGGGGTGCTCCCATCTGGGCTCCCCAGGCCACTTCAAGTACTACCAGATTATGGTCGCTAAAGTGTATTTGTACTGTGCGATAATCCATAGTCCGGTTTAGAATACCTTGTGAGACAAAAATATAGTCTATTACTGTGCCTTGTTGGGCACCCATAAAAGTTGGCAGTCTCAAACCCCCGTCAGGTTCATGCAGATCAAAATTAGCAAGTAGTTCTTCTAGCTCCTCCCCCTCTGTAGAATGTTCAAAGTGGGGTCCCTGTGGACCCACATCCCCATCATCATGGCTACTTCCCATACAGGCTAGGTTACACAAATGAATATTAAAATCGCCTAATAAAATGAACTCAAAAACATACTTGATATTCTGGCTTACTGTTTTTAAAATGCTATCTAATTTAGCAACATTGCAACCTCTATAGTCACTATTCCCAGAATTATAGAAGTTTATGTATATGGTCCTGCTGGCGTTGTTAATCACCCTTTCAACCATTAGGATGTTGTGGGAATCGGTGCTAATCTGCCTATAACTTCCCTTTAAGTCTAAAGAGAACAAGATTACAAGGCCTCCCTTAGCTCTTCCCATGCGACTGGGGACAGCTGGCTTAGTAAAACTAGTGAACCCATCCCACCAAAGATTGGTGGATGTATCCCAGGTTTCTTGGAGAGCAATAATATGATGGTTTAAGACAAAACTTGACCAAGCCTTGTCCTGTCGTTTGGCGTTTAGGCCTGCTACGTTCCAGCTTATAATCTTGCAGGAATCAGTGGGTTTCTTAGATTCTTGGTTCCCCACCAGAGCCCCTACAACTGATCGTGGCGATTGTGTCCCCTCATTAATTCCCACTTCCAAAAGACTCTGTGAATTATCGCTGACCAGGCTCTGATTTACGCAATCCTCCGGCCAGTTTAGTGTAAGAAAATGGTCACAATCTGATGTAACTTGACCCTCTATCGCTACCTTGCGGGTGGACTGGCTAGGATCTTGACCATTGATGTGTTGACCTCTCTTGGATGGTGGCATATTCAGAGCATCAGATGCCAAATCAATTCTGTCTGTGAGTCAATCACAGTCATTTAAGTTAGATAAAGGGCCATACCTGTTCCCCATTCCAAATCCCCAATCAAAAGGGGTAGCTACCTGGCCCCATCCACTGGCTGTTGTGTTCCACATGGAACGTGGGGTATTTGGGTGTGTCATAGACTGATCGTTTCCCATCCGGGATATAAACCCATTACCAAGACCTCTATGGTCATATCCCTGTAGGCCGGGACCCCAACCATTTGTAGTGGGACCATGTACCATAACTGTTCTGGCATTTCGCTCGATCGGGTAATTAAATCTTCCTGTCTCATAATTGATCGTAGGTTGAAAACGGTCATTATTGTATCGAGGTCTGGTATCCCCTCCCCAGCTAATGGTATTTATGTGTCTCTTAGGTCTGGGGATGTTGGGGAAGGTAGAAAACTGAATTTCATTATAAAAGAATTTTAGGGTGAGGGGAATTATAGAACCACTTCGTCGTTGGGGTGGGAAGATATTGGACAGGATATTTGGGAGTACCTCTGTGTTAGCGAAGTTTAAAATTACACAGTCCCCCTTAAACTTTTTGGGCTTGTTCCCAATCCATGATACCCTCCTTGTCATACCAACATCCCCCGCTAATTGATCTGACCCTTGATATGCCATATGCATGTTGTTGGTGAGCCAGTGTAACGCTTTATCCTTTAGACCTTGGTTAGATTCTGTTTTATCTTCTGATAGAGCAGGGACGTTTGCCAATACGAGGACTACTGGTGAGGCTTCCAGGATGAATTGGGCTGAGTCATCCTCTTGTTGCAATCCTGCTGGGGCGACAGATGGGACAATAGAGGAGTCTCCTACTATTTCCTGACTAGGCGCAGGTAGTGATGGCAATGATGGTAGCTGCCCTTGTGGGATAGTCTGTGTTAAGCTTTCCATTGGGGAGTCCTCCGTATCCGTGTCCGCCAGTTTTGTGACGAGAGTAGATAGGTTCTCCACCTCTTCAGTCAGCTTACTTTGTGCCCCGCCCAGCTTTTTTACCTCAAAGGTTAGTTTGTCCAGTTTCCCGATCAAAGGCTTAATAATTGTCCTGATTTTCGTATCTATCATATCTTGAATCCTATTAAATAGATCATCATCAATTATGCGTCTTGACTCCACGTCGACATCAAGCTCCACATTTTTCCCTTCGCGTCTTGGTGGTGTGGCCAGCTTTTTCCTGCCTTGCTGTTCCCCCCACGCTTTGCCTGAAATTTTCTACAGGTTCTCACAGCTCGTGCAACAGGCAGCTGGGGTGATAGGACTTCATCTACCGTGTCTATGTGGTGGTTGGGGTCGGAGGCTACATTTGCTGACAGATCTGCTGGTGGGTCTGAGTCTTCGTCCTCGTTGCCATTTTCTTTAGGATTAGGATCTGATATGTTTATAGGAGGGTTTTCTAACGGTATGTCGGGCATTAATACGCTTAATGCACTTGAAGGAGGGCTTTCTGGAAGCAAAATTGGCGATTGGCTCAAACCTAGGGATTGCCTTCTCTCATTGTTAATCTTGCTGACCACTTGTACTAAATAGGAATCTAAAGTATTGAGTGGCTCAGTGGCAGCAGAAACCAATTTTTTCCCCATGTTTACAACTGGCTTTTAAGGGTTCTCAAGGGGTTAGCACCGCTGAATTTGCGCAATGTTAGCAAGGCGATGGGGTGTGACTATCATGCAATAAACAGCACTTTTCAAATCAGCTCATGTCATAACGTAGACACGTACTTAAAAAGGGATCAACGAATACAGTACCTTAGCAGCTCGATACAGCTAATGTCAGAGAGGTGGCCTTGCCTGGCCTTTTCGTGCCTCTGAGGGCCACAGAGGGCCCGCCCTTTGCCCGGGCTTAGCCCCGGGCGTCCCGCTCGCGTCCCGCACCGCTGAGGGCTTGCTGAATATATTGCCCCTCCTGGCGCGTCTAGCGCGTCAGGGAACGCGCCGCCGCAAGGGCTGCCGGGAATTGTGGTCCCGGAGCGGCGGCGGCGAGCCTGGTGGTAGCGGTCACTGCGGGTGAGGTGTTTTGCGGCATGGTGTGGGTCTCCGGGACTCCTCTCGTGCCTCAGTCCTTCTCCTCGTATAACTGGTGTCAAAAAATGATCCCCTCGCTCCTCCGAGGGCTTGCTGAATATATTGCCCCTCCTGGCGCGTCTAGCGCGTCAGGGAACGCGCCGCCGCAAGGGCTGCCGGGAATTGTGGTCCCGGAGCGGCGAGCCTGGTGGTAGCGGTCACTGCGGGTGAGGTGTTTTGCGGCGTGGCGTGGGTCTCCGGGACTCCTCTCGTGCCTCAGTCCTTCTCCTCGTATAACTGGTGTCAAAAAATGATCCCCTCGATCACTGCAAAAGCCGGCACCATTACATTAAGGGAGTCGGGGCATATTACGGAGGTCACCCGGTCTGGGAAAGACATGGCTTGGTAGTTCGGACTGGACTGTTCCCATGAGGCACAGGGTCAGAGCTGATTTGCATATAGCCAATGTCTAACCCAGGGTGGTGTGGAGTGCAAAAAAACCAATGGATTTAGACCCAGATCCTTGTACTGGGGTGAATGTATGACATTGTTCTACATTCTGTCCATCAACTGTGTTTTTTGCAATTTTCACCCCGAGTGGGCTGGGTATGCTCAGACGTGAGTCCCAGGCTCTTCACACCACTGGAGTCAAGCTATCCAGGCTGAATGAAGGCTGATAGCCAGAAACCGGTCCTTGGATGCTTGATTCCGGTCTGGGAAAGACATGGCTTGGTAGTTCGGACTGGACTGTTCCCATGAGGCACAGGGTCAGAGCTGATTTGCATATAGTCAGTGTCTAACCCAGGGTGGTGTGGAGTGCAAAAAAACGATGGATTTAGGCCCAGATCCTTGTACTGGGGTGACTGCATGACATTGTTCTACATTCTGTCCATCAACTGTGTTTTTTGCAATTTTCACCCCGAGTGGGCTGGGGTATGCTCAGACGTGAGTCCCAGGCTCTCCACACCACTGGAGTCAAGCTATCCAGCCTGAATGAAGGCTGATAGCCAGAAACCAGTCCTTGGATGCTTGATTCCGGTCTGGGAAAGACATGGCTTGGTAGTTCGGACTGGACTGTTCCCATGAGGCACAGGGTCAGAGCTGATTTGCATATAGCCAGTGTCTAACCCAGGGTGGTGTGGAGTGCAAAAAAACGATGGATTTAGGCCCAGATCCTTGTACTGGGGTGAATGTATGACATTGTTCTACATTCTGTCCATCAACTGTGTTTTTTGCAATTTTCACTCCGAGTGGGCTGGCTATGCTCAGACGTGAGTCCCAGGCTCTCCACACCACTGGAGTCAAGCTATCCAGGCTGATGAAGGCTGATAGCCAGAAACCGGTCCTTGGATGCTTGATTCCGGTCTGGGAAAGACATGGCTTGGTAGTTCGGACTGGACTGTTCCCATGAGGCACAGGGTCAGAGCTGATTTGCATATAGCCAGTGTATAACCCAGGGTGGTGTGGAGTGCAAAAAAATGATGGATTTAGGCCCAGATCCTTGTACTGGGGTGAATGTATGACATTGTTCTACATTCTGTCCATCAACTGTGTTTTTTGCAATTTTCACCCCGAGTGGGCTGGGTATGCTCAGACGTGAGTCCCAGGCTCTCCACACCACTGGAGTCAAGCTATCCAGGCTGAATGAAGGCTGATAGCCAGAAACCGGTCCTTGGATGCTTGATTCCGGTCTGGGAAAGACATGGCTTGGTAGTTCGGACTGGACTGTTCCCATGAGGCACAGGGTCAGAGCTGATTTGCATATAGCCAGTGTATAACCCAGGGTGGTGTGGAGTGCAAAAAAACGATGGATTTAGGCCCAGATCCTTGTACTGGGGTGAATGTATGACATTGTTTTACATTCTGTCCATCAACTGTGTTTTTTGCAATTTTCACCCCGAGTGGGCTGGGTATGCTCAGACGTGAGTCCCAGGCTCTCCACACCACTAGAGTCAAGCTATCCAGGCTGAATGAAGGCTGATAGCCAGAAACCCGTCCTTGGATGCTTGATTCCGGTCTGGGAAAGACATGGCTTGGTAGTTCGGACTGGACTGTTCCCATGAGGCATAGGGTCAGAGCTGATTTGCATATAGCCAGTGTCTTACCCAGGGTGGTGTGGAGTGCAAAAAAACGATGGATTTAGGCCCAGATCCTTGTACTGGGGTGAATGTATGACATTGTTCTACATTCTGTCCATCAATTGTGTTTTTTGCAATTTTCACCCCGAGTGGGCTAGGTATGCTCAGACGTGAGTCCCAGGCTCTCCACACCACTGGAGTAAAGCTATCCAGGCTGAATGAAGGCTGATAGCCAGAAACCGGTCCTTGGATGCTTGATTCCGGTCTGGGAAAGACTTGGCTTGGTAGTTCGGACTGGACTGTTCCCATGAGGCACAGGGTCAGAGCTGATTTGCATATAGCCAGTGTCTAACCCAGGGTGGTGTGGAGTGCAAAGAAACAATGGATTTAGGCCCAGATCCTTGTACTGGAGTGAATGTATGACATTGTTCTACATTCTGTCCATCAACTGTGTTTTTTGCAATTTTCACCCCGAGTGGGCTGGGTATGCTCAGACGTGAGTCCCAGGCTCTCCACACCACTGGAGTCAAGCTATCCAGGATGAATGAAGGCTGATAGCCAGAAACCGGTCCTTGGATGCTTGATTCCGGTCTGGGAAAGACATGGCTTGGTAGTTCGGACTGGACTGTTCCCATGAGGCACAGGGTCAGAGCTGATTTGCATATAGCCAGTGTCTAACCTAGGGTGGTGTGGAGTGCAAAAAAATGATGAATTTAGGCCCAGATCCTTGTACTGGGGTGAATGTATGACATTGTTCTACATTCTGTCCATCAACTGTGTTTTTTGCACTCTTCCCTTGTGCCAGCACGCACACAATCCGGTTGTATAGTGCCATGTATACACCTTTGCACAGGTGGGCAAACTTTAAAACTAGTCAGTCAGTCAGTCAAATTCACTTTATTCGGTTAATTAAACCATAAAAGCATACTAAAAATAAATAAATATACAGTAAAAAGTATTTCCTTGATATTACAGTGTCATATACATCACAGAATATTGAAGACAGGATCTAATTCATTAAATTACACATGATGAGAAGAGAAAATACAAATGTCATGCAATAACTAACAGGGGTACTAATTTTCCTTTTCTCCTTAGTCTAACAGTTGCGGTTAAAAAACTAGCAAAAATAAACGTTTCCCAGACATTGTTAAGCATTTATAAATACTTAATGGCCAGTCTGGCCTGAGTAAAACCTTTACCTTTTAAGATAGGTAATATAAACCGTTTTGTGATGTGCAAAAAGTGATCTCAAAATAAAAGTGTATCGAATCTAAAATAGAAAAATTATTGCATGCACAGACTGCCATATCCTCCAGCTTATTCCATCCCCTTGATTCAGAGAGAATTAAATGCAACTGGTTTAATCTGAATCGGACCAAGAGGAAACGATGGAGCTGATTAGTTACAATAGTGAGATATGGCTCCATCGTTTGTGACGTACATTGCAATTGATGAGCACGCCCAAAGGGCATATTTAATTCCTTGGCCTCTCTTTCACATTGTGATATATTAAGATAAGTACTTTTAACCTGGACCATATCTGTTTTTAGGAGTTTTTCTGAGGCAGTAAATATTTTGACTCTTCTCAAATCAATTGCAGATTTTTTAACGTAATTTAACCACAGTATGCGTCTTGCTAAGTCAGGTGTCAAGTGTAAGACAATCGCAAATAATGATACGGTTCATTTCTAGATCTGGATTTATCCTGATAATAATCCATTTTATTAAAGGGGCCATACCTATGATGTATGTGATGAAACCTAAGCCCAGCTCTTGATGTATGATGTAGGTGGAAGTTGATGATGGTACAGATAACACATTTCTTAAGAATTTATTTTCAACTATCTGGACCTCACCAACATCCCTATAACCCCAAAGATCAGAACCATATCTTGCAAACTATTCCCAGATTAGTCTTGTTTTGTAGAGTACATAATATTTGCAAAATCAGAATAGCTTTGAAAAATAAAATCCCTTTTAAACACCAGCCTTAAAGAGGCATTATTTTCTACAAATTTGGTATACAAGGCTTTGAGTAATAAACTGTGTGTGGTTGCATGGTATCATCAATTTACCACCCATGTGTATGACTGGCACAAAGCAAAGCAGTGCTGCTTTCCAGAACAAAGAAAGTTTTGTTCCTGAAAGTAAATTAAAATGTTGCACTGGTTTCAGTCCCTTTTGGATACAAACCCATTAACAAATGTAAGTAAATGTTGTCCTCAGAGTGATCTTGGAGTTGGTAGGATGCTAGATGCCCCTTCCCTGAGAGAAACATTCTTACTTGCCACAAAGCAGTGCAGCTGTAGCGCTTTGAAATCCAGCAAGTAGAGGTGCTAGACCATTGTAAGTGCCACCTGATTTACATGTAAACCGAGCACCTGGATAGATTTTCCATGTTATAACCACGCTGCTATGCATTATTGTATACAATAATACTAATATTAAAACACAGCTGATAATATTTATGAATAGTTAATAGCCAGAATCATTCATCATAAACAAAAATGAATGGCATACTACTTGATAAAAATATCATTGAAAGAGTCCTTAATTCTATTTTTTTTTGCAATGCCAGACCTTTTCAAAATTACAAAGCATTGAGATGAGCAGCAAGTGTTCCACTCATGGCACTGACTTATTCTTATTCCCAATCCCTCCCTTCTTCCTGACTCTCTTAAAGTCAGCCTCCTGTGGCACTGGCAGTTGAGGATGAAGGGTGACCTAAGCAGGTGATAGTGCATAGATATCATGATCACATTGTGCATGCTCATTTAAGTGCTTGGCCCCTTGACTCTCTCTGTGTGTGTCTCGTCAGTCCTTTAATATATTAATGTAAATACATAGATATTGGATTTGCCAATGCTTGTTTGTAAAGTGTTGTACATACATGAAAAAAATCATCTTACAGAAGGAAAAGTAAACACATATCATAAGGTAGCGCACAATTGTCCACCAAGTGAAGTACCCCAAATGTACACCTATTGACCAAAGTCATTCACTGTAAATGTAGGGGAAGTGGTATGTAAATGAGGTTGAGCAGTCAACCTCAAAGCTGAGGGGAACCAGGTTCAAGCCTCAGCAGGGATGCTCAACATCCTGTGATTCTGGGAAACTCACTTAATCTCCCTGTGCCTAAAAAATTAGTGTGTCCATATGTAACAGAACTTGTGATCATGCTATTTTGTCTGCCCTGCTGTTACCTGTTTGTGATTTTGTAGATCCCACTTGCCCTGTTGGTGTCATAAGTAGTGTGTGGGGTGAGGGGCCAGAGATGCCTAAATGTCTCTAAACTTATCCTGCAGCGTGGGGTCAATTAAGGAGCAGGTAGTCTACAGCTCATCGGGAATTGTCGAGCAGGTTCACTGATAAAATATTGGCTATGAAAATATCCCCCATTCACTGAAAAAAAACACAGGTTTCAGGGACATTATAGTTAGATGGACATGTCTCTCATACAAAACCAGAGAAATTTGGCTGTTATAGTTAGTTGAGATAACTATAAATCCACCCCCACAATGCCCGGCTGATGAAATCACATATTGCATCCATCATGACATGGTCGGTGAAATCACTGAAGACATAACTGGTAACATCTCAAATGACATCACTGATGACATCATCCAGTGACTGAGTGCTTCTAAAAAGTTTAAACATGTTTTATAGATATATATATACGCCAAGGTGTATTGAAGAATGAGTGGGTGTATGACTGTCTGTATGAATGATTTAGTAGGTGTGTGACGACTGAATAAGTGAGCGAATGAATGTCTCTTACTGAATGCATGGATTAGTGAATAAACTATGAATGTTTGTATCAGTCTGTCAGTTGGTGTGAAAGTGGCTCCATGGGTTGGTGAGTAGCTACATGACTGTACATATGGTTTATTGATTTGTTTTCTGAGTTTCTCTATGAGTTTCTGAGCTCTGTGTGGGTGGGTGGGGGTGTGTGACTCCATGCAAAGATGTGTGAGTGAGTGATTCACTCAGTGTATAGGTTCAAGAGTGCTTCTGTGATGGGTAGTATTGGTGGGTGAGTGTTTGTATAGGCATGCCGGTGAGTGTTTAGATGTCCCAGTGGTACATGGGTGAGTAAATACACATGTGATAGGCAGTATATGTAAGTGCTTGACGATATAAATGATTATGTGAGAGTGAGTGATTGTGAGTGTGGCTGTATGAATGAGTGTGTGTTTGTGCCAGTGATTGTATAAGAGAGTAAGGGCTAGATGTAGGTAAATCATTTTTACAGATTCTAAAATACCGAATTTTACCCATTCGGTATTTTAGAATCGGTAAATCTGATGTAGGTAATTATTCTGTATTATTTACCGAATCTGTAAGATTCGGTATTTACCGAATCGGTATATACCGATTCGGTAATTGCCATTCATTCCAATGGGCCTTGAGGTAAATACCGATTCGGTGAAATTGGCAAATAGTCAAGGGTGGCAGTATGTCACTTTGACACCCTGTTGCACCCATGATAAGTGCTTGTGTGCCATGTGGCACACATACCTGCCCTAAGTAAAAACCCTTTTAAACACCAGCCCTAAAGAAGCATTATTTTATGGCACAAATTTGGTATACAAGGCTTTGAGTATTAAACTGTGTGTGGTTGCATGGTATCACCCATTTACCACCCATGGTATGACTGTTTTCCCTAAGGGCATGGCACAGGTGTACATACACAGATTTGCATATACAGAGGTATTTGTTATTTACCACCAACTAATAGTTGGTGGTAAATAACAAATCCTTAAAGCCCTGTGGCAATGTTTACAGTGCCACCTACATCTCAAAATACAGATTCTGTAATTTTACCGAATCGGTTACCGAATCTGTATTTTGAGATGCCCTACATTTCAGTATCCAAATACCGGTCAGTAACGGCTGAAAATCGGTATACCTACATCTGGCCCTAAGTAAGTGTTAGTATCTGTGTAAATAAGTGACGTGGTGTGGGTATACCGGTATAGGTGAGAAAATGGCAGTGTGATTGATTCTTTGAATGACTGACTATGTGTGTGAGTAACTCTATGGGTGAGTGGTGATATGTGAGTATCTGTATCGGTGTATGAGTGCATATGATATTGGCAGTATTAATGAGTGACTGCATGTATGAGTGTATGGGTTAGTGAGTGGATCTGTAGGTAGACCTAGGAATCAGTGAGTGGGTATGTAGTAATTGGTATTGGTGAGTCTATGGTTTCTAGAATGGCAGTCTATATTTTAGAGGGGTGTGTCAAAGGTTATATTAGGGTGTGAGGAGGTGCGTCGGATAATCACATGGATGATGTTATCAGTGATGTCATCAGTGAAATCATTTGAGATGTCATCAGTGATGTCACTGACCTTGTCATTAGTGATGTAATATGTGATGTCAGCAGCAGTGCAATGCGGGGGACACAGTTATAGTTAGCTCAACTAACTATAACAGCTGAATTTCTCTGGTTTTGTACGAGCGAAATGCCCAACTAACTAAAACGTCCCTGAATCCTGTTTTATTCTGTGAATTTCAAAGCTTTTTTAATTGCTAATTGCTTTCAGTAACATCCCTGCAACCTGTGTTTTTTCAGTGACTTTCAAAGTTTTTTTAAATGCTAATTTCTAACTGTAACTTCCCTGAAACCTAATGTTTTTTCAGTAAATGTCAAATTTTTTAAATGCTAATTCTTTTCTATAAATTCCATGAAACCTATGTTTGTTTCAGTGCATTTCAAAGGTTTTTTAAATACTCATTTTAACTATGACGTCCCTGAAACATATGTTTTTAGTGAATTTCAAAGATTTTTCAAAAGCTGATTTCTAACTATAATGTCCAGAAAATGCGTTTTCCACATTTTTAAACTTAAAAAAAGAATGTTATATTTTTTTCTTCTTAAAATATGCATTTACATTTTTTCTGTAATTTTTTTTTTTAAAAGTGGATTTGCGTACCGATTATTTGCCGGTCACAGTGGGTGTACAAATCCAAAAATGTTGCCAACATATTGGTTAAGTCGTGTACGATACAGGTACAGTATGCGATGAGTGTGCAGTTCTCCATCTCGCACTACATCACTTATGGATTTCTGGGGGTCCCCCAGGTAAGCCAATCTACCGTAAATCATTTTGATTTAAAAGTATATGTATATAACTTTAATGTATATATTATACGAAGAGATGAATAAACATAATTGAAAATATCATATATTTGTAAATGGAATAAAGGTATAACATTGTTAGATATATTTTTCAGGACTCGTGTCTACTGTTTTTAATATGTAGTTCACTGCATATGAAAGTCCAGAAAATCACTTTCACACAGAAGCTGAAATATATATGGAGTACAATGTCAAAATCTTGAATGTTCTGAGTACAATCTTGTCGAATGGTATTCTGAAGCTGCATTCTGTAGTGGTCCTTCATCATAATGTCCACTTTTTCAAGTGGGGAATAGCTGCGGAAAACAACACACTGCTAAACTTTTTTCCCATACATTCATGGGAGTTCCCTTCACTTTCTTCATTTGAAATAATTCAATAGTTTTTCAATCATTTCTTTTGAATGCAGAGGATATGTACTGTAATGTTCTTAAATCTCTTCACTCCTGGACTTGTCCATTTTTTTTAATTGGCCAATTGAAAATTCTGTATCATTTTCTAAACATAATTCCTGTTCTTCCACTATAATAAATATTGGTCTGTACAAGATATATTGTAGCCTTTCGAACTTTAGTGACATCTACTAATTCTTGCCATATTAATAAACTCTTTGTTGGTACACAATTAACTAGAATTAATACAGGCCCAGATTCCTCTCTCTATGACAACAGTTTCAATATTTTTCTTAAAGTCTAAAGGAAAGTTCACAACTCTTCCTTTCAGACCTCTTTGAAAATCTGTTGGAGGCAGCTTACCTGTTTTAAGCTCCATATGAACTATAGCCTGAATCGGGTGCACAGATTGAATAAGAATAAACTCATATGTATTTAAATCTGCCAGTTCCAAAGGAGTAGCTATCAAGTTGTTATGTACTGCTCAATCTGGCATTTTGTTCTCTTCTAATTTGTTGTAACAATATTTACACATACATTGATCAGTACCCATCTCAAAACGACCTTCCACCAACAAATAGGCACCAAATTGCTCCCACTTATCATTGGTTTCCTTTTCACTTTTTAAAAACACATCAACTTGCCTAGTTTGACTTTTATAGTGAGTACGTCAACAACAAATACAAACATAGCTCAGTTTTTCACATAAAAGTATCTTAAACGTTGTAATTTCTTCTGCACACTTCTCAGAACGTATATCTTCCACCTGTTCTTCAACAACTACCCTTATCAAGCTCTCACTTTCTCTACACTCCTATTGTGAACCAAAGAAACAAAACTGTATACCATCACAAACTTTTTTTTACATCAGATACTGAACCATGCAAAAGAGCTGTGTTCATTTCACTTAAACATAATGCAGGACTTTTTACATAGTAGAGTCTCCTTACTAACGTCTGCATTTCTGAGTAGGTTTACTGCTAAATTTCTTAAATGATGGAAAATACTTTGATACACTTTTTTGAAAGAAAAGGCAAAGTATGAGATTGCAAGTTAGTATATTATCTTACTTTACATGAATCTAGTCCTTGTAAAATCTTAATCTTCTGTTTAAGCCTTTTTGCCATAAAACATTTATAATATGTCAATAGATTACTGTTGAATACTACAAATACTAGTACAATCCCATTTATACACTGAAGCTTGTGTACGTCTACCTTGAACTTCTTCAGCGATTACTTCTTCCCTATTTCTAGGAACCTACATTTCTCTTTCAATTCGACAACCATCCTTTATCTCGTAACAGCAACCACTCGTTTCAACTGCATGAACTAATGTATTTTGTTGAAAAGAGTGCTCTTTATTAAAAAAAGGCTCAGTACTAGGAGAGTGCTTCCATTAACCTGAAACAAAATTGCAAAAGTAACTTCGTTTAACCAGTTTTTTCTCTTGCTTTTCTCCTTCATAAAGTGCAGTGTTTCAATCAATTTTTTCATTCTATTCAATACCAATATTAATAATTTTCTTTTCAATTCAAAAGCTTTTTGTACTGCACTCTCTATCTGTTATTTTTTCTTGTAAGCTTCTGATCTCTTTTTATATTGTTTACAATCTTTCAATACATTTTGTAGTACTCTACTTTTATACATTCTCTTCCTAACATCTTTAGATTCTTTCATCCGTTTTTCAACATGGATTATTTTTCCATAACTTGATTTTCCATTAATATGTCTTTTTTCATATCTTTCGGATTGGTTGTACAACTTTTCTTTCTCGTTTCCACATCTTACAAATTCATTAGGTTCCTTAAAAGTCTTTTAACAAATTCTTTAGTTCTCTTACCAGTAGTCTTTTTCTTCAATGTTTTACTTTATCTAATTTCTGCTTTTCTCTTCCCTTTAAATAGTACTTTTTTATTTTATTTTATTTTGATCTTTTCTTGTCATACTCAATCTTTATTACTAATAATGGTGAATTTCTAAATAGTTTCTAAAAATAATGTTATATTATTAAAACAATTATATGCAAATATGCTCATCTTTCAATAAAGAAATATCTGTAAATGCATTTCAAAGCTATGTCAGATACTGCACAATTTCTACAATTAGAAGACATTACAACCTCTACCAAAAAATCACAGAGCACGACTAACGGATGTCTATACTGCTACCCAATTCAAATGTAAAATGCAGTGTGTCAAGTTGTAAGGTCTACATGGTCTTGTGATTGAGGTATTTTTCTACTTGCACATGTATTCTCATATGTGTCATACATTTGAAGATGCTTTACATATAAAACAGAAGTATACATATATCTGTATGCTTCTTTTATATATGGTGCACTTCCAAAAGGTATAGAGTCATGCATGCATGTTTTCAGGAAGATGGTGAGACTTACAGCAAAACATGTGAAGGGTTGCTGCTTTTTTTTTGGCTATACTCAATACATTACTATTGCCTCTTTATTTATATTTCTTCCCTCTTTCTGCACCTCTTGCGCCTCTTTCTGCACCCCTGTTCCCTTGTTCTGCACTTCTCTTGTTTCTTTCAGCACATGTATTGAATGTTTCTGCACATCTTTTGTCTGATTCTACAACTATTTCGCATCGTTCTGTACTTCCCTTGCCTCTTTCTTCAGCTCTGGTGCTTCTTTCTGAACCTCTCTTCCCACTTTCTGTACCCCTCTTGCCTCCTTCTACACCTCTGTTGCTTGTTTGTGCAGTTCTCTTGCTTATTTCTGTACCTCCCTTGCTTCTTTATGTTCCCCTGTTGCCTCTTTCTCCACGCTTCTTCCTTCTTTGTGCACCTCTGTTGCCTCTTTCTGTACCCTTCTTGCCACTTTCTGTACTTCGTTTACTTCTTTCTGCACTACTCGTGCCTCTTTCTTCAGCCTTCTTGCCTCTTTCTGCATCTCTGTTGTTTATTTCAGTAATGCACTTGCTTCTTTCTGCACATCTCGTGTACATTTCTGTACCCCTATTGCCTACTTCTGCACCTCCGTTGGTTCTTTCTGTACTGCTCTTCCTTGCAATTCTTTTGCCTGTGTCTGCAACTTTCTTCTCTCTTTCTGTACCTCCCATGTCATTGTTTGCACCCCCGTTTCCTTTTTATGCACCTCTCTTGCCTGTTTCTGCAACTCTCTTGCCTCTTTTCTAGTTCTCTTCCCTCCTTTTACACCTATATTGCTTTGTTCTGTACATCTCTTGAAAATATCTGCACCCTTCTTGCCTACTTCTGTACATCTACTCGTTCTTTCTGCACCAGTCTTGCTTCTTTAGGCCCCTCTTTTGGCTGTTTTTACAACTTTCTTTCCTCTTTCTGCACCCCTCTTGTCTGTGTTTGCACCTCGGTTGGTTCTTTCTACTCTTGTCTTGCTTCTTATATTACTTTTATATATGATATTGCTAGCAAAAGGTACAGACCTATGTATAAATTGTTTCCGGAATATGTTAAGACTGACAGCTAAGATATATGATGGGTGTGCCTCAGCCATTGCATGACTCAATGGGTGGAGCATGGTTGATTGTATGAGTGCAAAGGTGGTGTCTATATAATTGGAGGAGAGATTGGATACTGATTGACTGGTTGCATAAGTGCAGAGGTCGAGATTGTGTGCCTGGATAAGTGCATGATTAGTCCCTGAATGCATAGATGAGTGTATAAGTCGTGCCTACATGAACGAATGAGTGCAACGTTAATGTCTAGGTGATTGTATGAGTGCAAGGATATTGGCTGGGTAATTGGAGAAGAGGATTAATATAAACTGTCTGATTGCATGATTGCATAGGTACTACCTGGGTGATTTGTTGCGTGCATCGGTAAATTGAATGAGCCTGTCGAATCTTGGCTTACATCAGCTTTGGGACACTCTCACAAGCAATATTAAGCTTAAAAGATTATTCAGGAAAACAGTTAAACATCTCTCATGGGTTGAAGATAAGGCATCACTTGTAAAAAGATCACACGGCTGGATGATCCTAAACACGTATTCCACACAGGTTCCACAGAGCTACCTTGACTTGGGCTACTCAAAAATAGTTAAAATGGAATTTTTAACGTACAGGCAGGGTCTGTTACCCCCTATTTTGCACCTTCCGCACTGGTTAAAAAAAAGCGGGCTCCCTCTGTCACTTATGTGGTACGGTGCCAGAGGACATGCTGCATTTGCTGTGTTCCTGTGATAAATTCTTTGAAGAACGAAAGACTTTGCTAAAAACACATTTCAATCGATGAGGAATTCGCACACGAAGACAAGCAGTTCTTGCCTGCTTCGCACCCCACGATCCTCAGCTGAATTGTAGTCTTGTGAGGTTCATGATGGCAGTGGAAAAGAAAATGCCAAGACTTGACTCTTGACTGCCATTCAGACATTCTTCGCAGCACACGACTCTCAGCAGAACTGTAGTTTTGAGAAGTTCTTGTCGGTAGTGGAAAAGAAAAATGTTAAAGACTGCTTTCAATATTGTCTTTTAAATAATTCTCATACTCCATGATCCTCAGTTGAACTGTAGTCTTGTGAAGTTGATGAAGGTAGAGGAGAAGAAATTGCCAAGACTAGATTCTTAATTGTCTTTTAATCAATTTTACGATAGAACTTATACCTATTCTTCGTCGTTTTAAAAAACTGGGATCCAGTGATTAATTGGAAAGGAAAAACTGTGTGTGGTGATAAATTGTTCATGTGTATATAGATGGAATTTAAAGGTTGTAGTAATATATAGTTTTTTTACATATAGACTTACATTTTAAAAGCTTGTATTGCAATGGTTTTAATTAACTATGCAAATACACTATTACTCACTTACTTAAATAAAGAGTGCAGAAGTAGTTACTGGGGTGCATGGATAACTGCATGGATAGTGCCAGAGTGATTACATGAGTGCAGGGGTAGTGCCCAGGAAATTGGAGGACTGCATGAGTACTGCCTGAGTGATTGAAGAAGTACATAGACAATGACTGGGTGACAGCATGAATGCATAGGTAGTGCCTGGGTGATTGGAGGGGTGCATGGGTACTGTCTGAGTGATTGAAGAAGTGCATAGGTAATGCCTTGGTGATTGCATGAGTGCAGGAGTAATGCCTGCATGATTGAAGGAGGCATGAGTAGTGATTGGGTGATTGCATGAGTGCAGGGGTAGTGGCAGAGTACATGTAGGAGCACATTGGTATTACCTCAGTGATTGCATCAGTACATGGGTAGTACCTGGGTAATAGAATGAGTACAATGGTAGTGCCTGGATGATTAGAGAACTGCATGGGTAGTACTTGAGTGATTGCATGAGTGCAGGGGTAGTGGCTGAGTACATGTATGGATAAATTGGAAGTGCCTCAGTGATTACATCAGTGCATTGGTTCTGCCTGGTTCATTGGAGAAGTGCATAGCTAGTGCCTGGGTGATTTTATAAGTACACAGGTTACACCTGGGTGATGGAGAGTGCATGGGTAGTGCCTGGGTGGTTGCATGAGTACAGGGGTAATACCTGGGTTATTGAAAGATTGCATAGGTAGTACCTGAGTGATTGCATGAGTGCAGGGGTAGTGCCTGGCTGATTGAAGGTCTGCATACATAGTACCTTAGTGCATGGATGAGTGCATGGGTAGTGCCTGGGTCATTGCAGACTTACAGTTGAGACATGTGTTGAGGTTTCTACTTTATATTTGACTATGTCCTGAGTAGTAGGAGAATAGTGAAATTGCACCACAAAAGTGCATGCACGAGAAATGCACATGCGCGGATGCGAGCGCATGCACAGTTTTCCCATGGACGGTGATGAAGTGGAAGAGGACAGTGCGGGGACGCCGCAGCTCAGGTAAGTTCTTTTTATTTACTTTAAAGTGTTTTTATTTCATTTTAAATCAATTGTTATTAGGGGGTGCGAGGCGGGTGGCGTAGCTGATCTGTGAAGAGTTTCACTGAGTTTCTTCTCTACTCCGTGGCCCTCCAGAGTTTTTTCTCTACTCCATGGCACTCCTCATATCCCCACTACACCCTCTACTCCCAGGCTTATTAGATATATAACTGTTTTTAGTACATCTAGTATCTTCAGATGCATAAAACATTTGAAAATACATCTACAAGTACAGATATTTCTCAGTCACAAGACGATGCTCACCTTAAAACTTAAGAAGCTGCACTACTCCTTTCAAGTACAGACCTAAAATCACATGGTGTATTTCAAGCATACCTATCCGCAGACAAATAAAACCAGTAACTCATCACATGTCTATGCTGTAAGTCTTACCATCTTCCTGAAAGCATGCACATCTTTGTATGCCACATAAATGTGTCTATATAGATGTGCCACTATTTACTCATGTATTCTCTTATGAGTATTTTCCATCTCAAGATGGTACATGTGTAAAGCGCATGTATACATCTATTTGTATGCCTCTTTTATATATGGTGCACTAGCAAAAGGTATAGACACATCCATGCATGGTTACAGGAACGTGGTTAACTTAGAGAAGAGACATCTGAAAGGTTGCTTCTTTGTTTTAGGTTATGCTCAATACCTAACTACTAGTAGAATGGTAAAGCAGCAGCAACAGAAAAGGTCATTTTTTAAGATTATAGTGAATATGGTGCTTTGTAAAACTCTCTGGAAAAGTTAACTTGAAGTGTAGTGAATAAATCTAGAAGTGCAGTCTCTCAAGTTTTGTTATGTAATGTTATGTTATTTCAAATTTATAAGGCAGCCAGCTACCCAAGGGTTTCCCGGCGCCATCTGAGGGGAACAAAAAGATAAAAAGAAAAGAAGAAACCTATTGTTTGAATAGCCAAGTTTTAAGGACTTCATGATCTCATTGAGGTATGTATGTACTTGCACATGTATTGTGATATGTCTAATATATCTGAAGATCCTAGACACAAAAAAAACACAAGTATACATCTATTTGTATGTTTGTTTGATATAGCAAGCTACTCACAAAAGATGTAGAGATATGCATATATGTTTTTAGAAAGATGGTAAGACTTACAGCAGAAACATCTGAAGGATTGCTGCTTTATATTTCTCTAGGCCCAACACCCAATGTAGTTTTAGAATGGTGAAGCAGCAGCATAAAACTGAAGTTTAAAGCATGTTAGGAGATCGATTAGTTATTACACTACTTTGTATAATTCTGGGGAAAGCTAGACTTCAAATATACCTAATTATTTTCATTATCTGCTTCAAATGTGAAGTACAGTCTGTCAAGTTTTAACATCTGCATGGTGTTGTGACTAAGGTATGTCTCTGCTTGCACATGTATTCTGATACATATTATATATCTGAAGATGCTAGAAGTATAAAATAGAAGTATTCATCTATTTGGATATTTATTTTATATATGATGCTGCTGCCAAAAGGTACAGACATATGCATGCATGCTTTAGGGATATGGGGAGATTTATAGCTGAGTCATGTGATACATTGCTACTTTATATATTTAGCTAGGCCCCACACCATAATTGTTCAGAGAACGGTGAAGTTCCAGCACAAAAGTCAGGTTTAAGACATGTTAGGAAACAGATTAGTGATTAACCTAGTTTGCATGCGTGTGTGGAAAGCTACACTTAAAGTACACCACATAAATGTAGTTGTCTTTTTCAAATATGAACTATTGTCTCTCAAGTTTTAAGGTCTCCATGGTGTTCTGACTGAAGTATATCTCTATTTACACATATATTCAGATATGTATTATCCATCTGAAGATGATAGATGTGTAAAACACAGGTATACATCCAATTCCATAGTTATTTTATATATGATGTCACTACCAAAATGTACAGATACATACATGCATGCTTTTAGAAATAGGGGAGACTTACAGCAGAAACATGTGAAAGGTTGCTGCTTTACTTTTATATATCCTCAATACCTGAGTAGTAGTAGAATAGTGAAGCAGCAGCAGTAGAAAAGCGATGTTTAAAATTAGGTGGGTTAGAGATTATTTTACTTTAAAAAAATCTCTGGAAGAGTTCACTTAGAGTATGCCACATAAATCTAGATGTGTTTTTGAAATGAGAAGTGCAGTCTGTCAAGTTTTAAACCCTTATAATCTTGTGACTAAGGTATTTGTTAACTTGCATATGCATTTTGACACGTGTTATACATGTGAAGTTGATAGACATATAAAAAACAACTGTACATCTATGTGTATATTACTTTTAGATATGAAGTTGCTAGCAAAAGGTACAGACATATGTATACATCGTTTCAGGAATATGGTGAGACAACAGCTGACACATGTCATTGGTGTGTCTGAGTGATTGCACAACTCCATGGGTAGTGCCTGAGTGATTGTATGAGTGCAAGGGTAATGGCTAGGTATTTAAAGGAGAGGATGGATAGCGACTGGCTACATTGAATGAGTGCAGAGGTAGAACTTCATTGCATGGATGAGTGCATGAATAGTGCCTGAATGCCTAGATGAGTGCATGAGTAGTGTGTAATTGAGAAGATGAGTGCAACAATAGTGTGTGGTTGATTGTATGAGTGCAAGGGTAATGCCTGGGTGATTCCATGAGTGCAGGAGTAGTGGCTGGCTGATTGGAGAAGTACATAGATTGTACCTGGGTGATTTATAAATCCATGGGTACTGCCTGGGTGATTGAAGGAGTGCATGGGTAATGCCAGGGTGCATGGATGAGTGCATGAGTAGTACAAGGGTCATTGGAGCAGTGCATCAGCAGTACCTGGGTGATTGCATAAGTGCACCGGTAGTACTTGGATGATTGGAAGATTGCATGGCTAGTGTTTGGATGTTTGCATGAGTGCGGAGGCAATGTGTGGGTGATTGGAGGAGTACAAATGTAGTACCTGGGTGATTGAAGGTGTGTATGGGTACTGCCTGAGTGATTGAAGGAGTACATGGATAATACCTGGGTGATTGCCTGAGTGCAGGGGAAGTGCTTAGGTGATTTGAAAAGTGCACAGGTAGTGCCTAAGTGATTGCATGAATGCATGAGCAATGGAGATTAGAGGAGTGCATGGGTAGTGCCTGGGTTATTGCATGAGTGCATAGGTAGTGCCTGGGTGATTGCATGAGTACAGAGGTAGCGTCTGGGTGATTCCATGAGTGCATAGGTAGTATCTAGCAGATTTTAAAAGTATATGGGTACAGGCAGGGTAATTGGAGGAGTGCATGAGTAATGCCTGTGTGGTTGCATGAGTGGAGGGGTAGTGCCTGGGTGATTAGAGGAGTGCATAGGTAGTGCCTGGGTGGTATCACCATTATATATAAAGACCGTTTGACCTGTCGATTGCTAGGCAGTCCGCCATTAGACTGCGAGAATGTCCATTTCTCATTTGAATTCACCCCTTCATTTCACTCTCAGGTATTCTGATTTACCGTCCACTGGGGACTATTGGCCAATTTGGTAAATCCCTGTTGGAAACAGTCAATAATCTTGCTAGTACGTCTGCTAATTTTACTCTCCTCAGAAGATTTTAACTTACACTATGATGACCCTACAGCATCATCGGTGACTGAAACAGCACCAGAGCTGATGGCCTGTCAATTGCATCAAAACTAACTTAAACTCACATTAAAGGTCACAGTCTCTATCCAATTTTTTCTAGTTTGGGGGAGCTAAAAGGGAAAACTCCAGGTCCCATCCCATGGTTTGACCATTCTTTAATTCCTTTTGTCTGGTCCCCACTTATCCCTGTCTTGCACACTCAGTCAACACAAATACAAATTCGTCCCTGGCCCAAACCTCCTTGGAGTGGTGGACTCAGGAACTGGAAAACACCAAACCGAACCTGGATTCTAACCCAGTTGCAGCCCACACAAATCTTACCCACTAAATTGAGGGGTCACTGAACAAAGTGCTCCCAAAGAAAGTAATCCAGAAGAAAGCAGGACCCAACAAGGCTGCATGGTTCTCCCCTGAGCTACATTTCCTAAAACAACAATGTAAAAGAGAATATGGAGGAAAGACTTTTCACCCATTAAGAAACAGGTATACAGGGTGGCCATTGAAACATACAAAGCAGAAAAAAACAAGCCCAGGCCACCTATTACAAGGAAAAGATTACATCTGCACCCAAATTCCCTTAGAGAAAAATTTTCATTGCCAAAAATCTAATCAAAGTCCCCAACCCTCCAGCGGCACCAGATTCATCGGGACACAGCTGCAACAAACTTGTCAAATGCTTTTCCACTAAAGTACATAATATTCTCAAGCGTCTTCCTCCAAGAGACAGTGATATACCAGCACAAAAGTGAACATTATTTGGAGACCTATACCCCGCTGTCTCAGGAGTAATTTCTAGCTATTCTAGTTTCAGTTAAATCTGGGTCACCACTGGACCCTGCGCCACCTAACATTTTGAACCTGGTAGCACCCACAGTTTCCCCTACCATTACCAGCCTGATTAATACCTCTCTGCATCAGGTATAATCCCCCCAAGTGGAAAAGGGCAATGGTAAAAGCTTTGCCAGAAAAAGCTAATTCAGACTCTTCTGACCTGGGCAATTATCATTCCATCTCGCTCCTTCCTGGTATTAGCAAAATCGCAGAGAAAAATGTTAACCACATGCTATCCTCGTTTCTTGAGTCCCATAATTTTTTCCACCCCTCACAAATTTGGTGTCTGCCATCGTCAATGCATTGAGACCGCCTTATTAGCGGTGGTGGAAGAAGCGAGAATAAACCTTGATTCAGGAGGATCGTCTGCCATAATCCTCCTCGACCTAAGCACAGCCTTCGACACGGTTAACCATAGACTCCTTGCTCACTGTCTCAGTAGTGTAGGAGTGACCGGAAAGGTCCTTTTAGGGCTCCAATCCTTCCTAGAAGATAGATTATTCAAGGTTTATGAACGCGACATTTTTTAAAATCCTCTCCCCCTTCAGTGTGGAGTGCCTCATCCTTGAGATGGACCCTTTTTAATGTCTATTTGTCCCCATTGGCGGATATTATATCCCCATTTGGGATTCATATAGTAACATATGCCAATGACACACAGTGGGTCGTCGCATTGAGCCAGGTCGACCATACTTTCACTGATCTCCATACCTGTCGTGAGGAAGTTACCAAATGGATGAGCATGTCCCATTTAAAACTCAATGGTGATAAAACCAAGCTCATGCTGCTTGGCAACCATCAACATTTTAAATCAAGTACCATGTGGCAATTCTGTATGGGCCTGGTACCGACCCTGAAATCAGAGATAAAAAGCTTAGTTGTCTGGTTAGATCACAACCTCACATTTAAAGCTAAGCCAGGAAGACTGCTGCATCATGTTACAGCATGCTAATAATGATTCTCAAAGTGCTGCCTAGCCTACCTGCCTAAGCAAAAAAAATGTTGGTCCAGGCCCTAATTCTCTCTAGGATTGATTACAGCAATGCCCTCACTGATCACAAAATTGCAGAGAAAACAAAACTCCGCAGCAAGACTACTCACGGGAACGCATAACCGCTGTTCAGAAAAGCTGGTGCTAGGCGCCTTCCATAGGCTACTGGTATAGGAGAGAATTAACTTTAAAGCTCTTTGCATTGCTCACAAGTCTCTAGGAGGGAATGGACCTCCTATCATCAAAACCATGATCTGCCCTTACAAGGCTAACAGAAACCTCCCCTTAGATGAACTTCACCTAGCTGTGGCACCCAGGATTAAGGCGGCCACAAATGGCGGACAGCATTTTCCATACAATGCAGCGAAACTTTGGAACACCCTTCTGCTGTATCTTCATAGGGAATCCAACCATCTTGCATTCCGGGATCAGCTAAAGACCTGGCTCTTTCCGTGGGGGCCCTGCTCAACTCTAGTAACTGCTAGAGCACTGGGATACTCCTGGGTAGCCATGCACTCTATAAAATCCTTTTCATTCATTTCATAAGTGCCTGGGTACTGCCTGAGTGATTGAAGGAGTGCATGGGTAATGCCTGGGTGATTGCATGAGTGCAGGGATAGTACCTGGGTGATTGGAGGACTACATAGGTAGTGCCTGTGTGATTTTGTAAGTGCATTGGGTCTGACTGGGTGATTGAAGGAGTGCCTGGGTACTGCCTGGGTGATTGGTGGAGTACAAGGGTAGTGCCTGGGTTATTTCATACCTGTATAGGTAGTGCCTGGGTGATTGCATGAGTGCAGGGGTTGTGCCTGGGTGATCGGAGAAGTGCATATGTAGTGCCTGGGTGGTTTTATAAGTGCATGGATAGTGCCTAGGTCATTGCATAAATGCATAGGTAGCACCAGGGTGATTTCTTGAGTGCAGGGGTAGTGCTTGGGTGATTGGAGGAGTGCATAGGTAGTGCCTGGGTGAATCTATAACTGAATAGATAGTGCCTGGGTTATTGAAGAAGTGCATGTGTAGTGCATGAGTGATTGCATAAGTGCAAGTGTAGTGTATGGTTATATTGGTAGTGCCTGTGTGACTGTAGACTTACAGCTGAGACATGTGATGGGTTGCGGCTTTATATTTGACTACAACAATAAGAAACATGCTTTTTAAAGAAAGTAACATGCACCCTATTTTTGAGTATACAATGTTCATAAACAGCCAATGACATGCAGCTCCCCTTTTCCAAAAGTAATACTGCTTTGCTTCATGGAATAGAGAGCAGGTTTTCTGCTCTCGTTGCCATGAAGGAAAGCATAGTTTGCAATGACAGGGTGGGAGACATGCTCCCGCCCTGTCATTGCAAACTGCAATGTTCCGGGCGTGGGCACCCCAGGACACTGCCGGAGCTGGCCCTGAAATCTGTGTGTTTTTCAGTGAATTTCGAAGGTTTTTTAAATGCTAATTTCTAACTTTAACATCTGAAAAAACAATTTTTTTTTCAGTGAATTTCAAAAGTTTTTTAAATGCTAATTTCTAACTATAACTTCTAGGATTTTTTCCTCGATGTTGGTGCTAACTACTGCCTTCGATCTACACTAAGGACAGCAGGGCTCACAATTCAGATGCAGTGGCGATTGCAGATGACGCACTCCAGTTCGTAAGAGATGTTGCTCCCAGTGAGGCCCGTCTGGACCACGCATCATTGCAGAATGCGCACATGCTGTGTGCTTCATGTGCTACTAACTCACTGCACCATAAGTCATCTCCACGTGGCCTTATCAAGGCAAGACATTGCTCCCAGTGTGGCCCGCTGGGAGCACGTATCATCGCAAGGTGCGCTGATGCCGAGTACTCCAGGTGCCAATACCTGTGCAGCTCAAATCAACGCCACATGGCTGTGCGCCCATCCTGACTGGTGCCTGCGCCCTACACTGGGGTTACACGGTTCACAATTCAAGATTAGTAGCGACGCAAATTGTGTACTATAATGGCTTAAGAAGACCAAATGCTCCAATCTGTGCAGCTCAAGTCAACGTTACCTGCCTGTGAGCCTCTGGTGACCGCTGTCTCCGGTCTACACTGTAGAAGACCGACGACATGGAGTACCAACTAACTCTGTTCAACGCAAACCGATCCCACATGTGTAACTGGTTCCTGAGTCCTGAATAGCAGCGACCCCAACTTCTTTGCAGCAACCCTAGCACCAGACTCCCTTGAATCAGTGAGGGATATTTGCATATGGAAGGCCAGCGACACGTGGTGCCACTGAACCTACACTACACAGGCCGGTGGGGCCACCAACGTATGCAAGTGGCTGTGGGCCCTTGCTCACTGCTACCTCTGGCCTACACTGTGGAACACATGGTGCCACTAACCGTCTTCAACACAAGCCGATCCCACATGTATAACTGTGTCCTGAGCCCTGAAACTCAGTGACCCCCAACTCCGTGAGACAAATACAGCAGCAGACTCCCTTCAATCTGTGAGGCATATTGCCGTATGGAAGGCTGGCGACACGTGGTTCCACTAACTCAATTCAACACAAGCCCATCCCATATGTGTAGCTGTATCCTGAGTCCTAAATGGCAGTGAGGCCAAGTCCTTGGCAGCGACCACAGCACCAGACTGCCTTTGATCAGTGAGGCATATTTCCATATGCAATGGCAGTGACACTTGGTGCCACTAACTTTGTTCAACATAAGCCGATCACACATATGTAACTGTTTCCTGAGTCCTGAATCTCACTGACCCCAAGTCCGTGGCAGCGACCACAGTACCTCACTCCCTTCGATCAATGAGGCATATGTCGATATACAAGGCAGGCGACACGTAGCCCCACTAACTCTCTTTAACACAAGCTGATCCCACTTGTGTAACTGAGTCCTGAATTGCAGCGACTCCAACTTCGTGGCAGCGACCACAGCACCTCACTCCCTTCAATTAGTGAGGAGTATTTACAGATTAAAGTTGCCGACAAGCAGTGCCACTGAACCTGCACTACGCAGGCGGGTGGAGCCACCAACATATGCTCATGGCGATGGGCCCTTCCTAATCGCTACCTCTGGTCTACACTACGGTCAGCAGAGCTCACAATTCAGATAGAGTCCTGATTCCACATGATGCAGTCCAGTAGGCAACACATTACTACCAGTGAGGCTGTCAACACCAAGCACCATCACAGGCTCATACAGTCTCAATGCTTCTAGTGCCACTAATCCTACTTAACACAAACCAATCCGACATGTGTAACTGTGCCCTGAGTCCTGAATGGCAGTGACCCCGACTTCGTGGCAGCCACCACAGCACCAGAATCCCTTTAGTCTTATTTGTTGTAATTTTCTTTAAATACATGCTTTTATATGTAAATCTATACATGACTAAGATTGTTCTTTCTCTAACCGCACAAGGACATTTCCGGTCCCAAGAAGGTTGTTGGGGGTATGTTGGTAATGTGGGGAGAGGGAGGGTTAAAGGGTTATCACTCACAGAAATAACTCCGATACTTTTTTCACAAATACCTTGGACAGATGCCAGCTGATGGAATGAATCACAATGGTTTTTCTATACTTTTATAGTATGAGTTAACAACAGTTCGGACCCAAGCTCGCAGAGTGCCAGCTGCAGCCCGTCCGCTCGAACCCCAGACGCAGTACTATGTAGCTACCTGTCGCAAGCACACTTGCTGTTGGTGTGTAGGTCAGTGGTCTAGTTCTCAACATCTTACGGCCACTCCCTGAGGGCAAGTTTGCACACACACCACACCCATCCGGTACATGTGGCATAGGCCATGTGACCAGGCAAATATAATAAATCAACAACGTCAAATCCTTTATTGCCGATGCTGACTAGCTGGCAAACGTTCCACGGGTCTTAACCATAAAGATTCCATGAAAAGTTGCGCAGAAGATTAGTTGCACCCTAAGCTGTATTGAGGTCAGAGGCCTACCATCGCCTTGGCATGGACTTCATATGCATCGGATTAGTGCCACCCCAAACTCACGTGGCCATCCGAAGCCTACCACCACGTGGCACGAACTTGAGATCCACAGGCTTAGCCGCATCAAACCCTGAGGTGGTCTCCAATATTGATGACTCAGGACACAGCGAAATGTCTGAGATGTGCCGGGCCGCGAAGAAGCTGAAGTGGTCTCCACCATTCAGGTCTCAGCAACATCTGTCACATCCGCGGAACAGCTAATGTGGTCTTCACCATTCAGGACTCAGGACTCAGCAACACATCTGAGATCGGCGGAGTATCTGATGTGGTCTCCGTCATTCATGACTCAGGACTCAGCAACACATCTGAGATCAGCAGGGTTTTGACGGGCATGTGCAGTCCACCCACTGCTGCACTCTCGGCCAGAACCAGGTAATTATTTGCTCATGGATGCGCAGAGGTGAAAGTCTCTCTCTCTCTCTCTCACTCTTTTCATTCCTTTCCTTCTATCTCTCGCTCCCTTCTTCCTTTCTCGCTCCCTTTCTTTCCTTTCCTCTCTTTTTCTCTCTGGCTAGTTTTTCCTTCTCTGTTTCTCTCTCTCAGTCCTTTTATATGTGCATTACACATGTCCTTATTTTGTGCTTTATTTTTCAGGCTCTGTCGTTGACATCCATGGTCCCTACAGGAGTCTTCCACCTTGTTTTTTTTGCTATGATGTTTGTTGAATTTGGATTATTGGTTTGTTTTTTATATATACAAAAATGAAATTTAAAAATAGTTTATGGTTTAAAAAAATAAAGTTTTACAAAAAAAAATTATTAAACTTTTCGGTTGTTTTCTTAACTGCTGTGTGACTCTTTCTTGTTCTTATTACTGGTATTTGCAGGTATCCACCATGGTGTTAAATTTTTGACCACTTATCGTGGGAATACTGGTGATCTCTGCAGTTTGCCCGAACTTCTGAATACTGTGTTAGATTTTTCTAACTTTAGTTGCATTTAAGTTCTGATCATACCCATGCAAAAAGACACGAGGTGCACCTTTGCGATTTATTCTAAATACTAAAATACTGTATTGAATTGCACTGAGGTAGTACCTGCACTTAAAGTGAAGACACAAAATCAATGAAGAAATATCATTGTATTTATAGTGATTAGGAATAGTGCGTCAGGTACTGGATCTTGACTGGCTACACTGCCCAGTTTTTATATTGTTCTGCACACGAAAAAATGACATCATAACTTTCACAACTGCAATGCAAAATTAATTCTGGCGATAACACACTTTACCACCAAAAATTTTACACCTGCTTTCTGCTGGTGTGAAGCAGGACGACTACCTGCAGCATGAAAGGAAACACAGCCAAGAGCCACACCAGAACAACCACAGGTGCCATAGAGTCAATCAGCACGATACAGGGATACCCATGAGGGCCACTAAACTCATCGCAACAACACTAGGACCACCAACGCCCCACAAACCTGCATCTGAGCAAGTGTGTCGATGTGGTCATTCAATCAATCAATCAATCAATCATTTGTAAAGCGCACTACATACCCTCGAGGGTCTAAAGGCACGGGGGGGCCGCTACTGATCGAACAGCCAGGTCTTGAGTATCCTCCTGAAGGTCAGCTGGTATTGGGTCTGTCGTAGGATCAGTGGGAGGGTGTTCCATGTCTTGGCGCCGAGGTGGGAGAAGGATCTTCCACCGGTGGTTGTTCTTCAGATGCACGGGACGGTGGCGAGTGAGAGGTCGGCAGCCCGTAGCTGGCGGTTGGGGATGTAGAAGGAGAACCATCTGTTGAGGTAGGCTGGGCCAGTCTTGTGGAGTGTCTTGTGTGCGTGAGTGAGGAGATTGAAGGATATCCTCTTGTTGATGGGGAGCCAGTGCAGGTTTCTCAGGTGAGGGGTGATGTGACTGTGGCGTGGTATGTCTAGGATCAGTCCTGGCGAGGCATTTTTGATGCGTTTTAGTCGTTTGATGAGCTTGGTGGCTCCCGCGTAGAGGGTGTTTCCGTAGTCGAGTCTGCTGCAGACAAGGGCCTGGGTGACTGTCTTTCTTGTATCTGTCAGGATCCATCTGTTGACCTTGTGGAGCATGCGGAGGGTGATGAAGCAGGAGGAGGAGACAGCGTTGTCTTGCTTGGTCATTGAGAGCGTTGAGTCGAGGATGATTCCCAGGTTGCATGGTCGGTGGGTATCGGGGCTGCCCCCAGTACCGTCAGACACCAGGAGTCGTCCCAGGCTGAAGGGTTAGAGCCGAGGATGAGGACCTCCATCTTGTCAGAGTTCAGCTTCAGACGGCTGGTCTTCTTCCAGTCTGCAACGGCCTTCATTCCTTCATGGAGGTTGGCTTTGGCTGTGATGGGGTCCTTGGTGAGGCAGAGTGTCGTCGGCGTAGGAGATTATCTTGAGGTCATGCTGTCGGGCTACGGGTGCGAGCGGGGCCATGTAAATATTGAATAGCATTGTGCTGAGGGAGGATCCCTGAAGTACGCTGCAGATGATTTCTGAGGCTTTGGAATGGAATGGGGGAGGCGGACGCTCTGGGTTCTGCCGGAGAGGAGGTTTGGTGGTCCAATCCAGAGCCTTGTCTCGGATCCCTGCAGCGTGGAGGCATGTGCGTAGTGTGCGGTGGCAGACGGTGTCGAAGGCGGCAGAGAGGTCTAGGAGGATGAGTGCTGTGCTCTCGCCATTGTCCAGCAGGGTCCTGATGTCATCGGTGGTGGCGATGAGGGCAGTCACGGTGCTGTGGTTGCTGCTGGACCCTGACTAGGTAGGGTCCAGGATTCTGTTTTCTTCGAGGTATCGGGTTAGCTGTCTGCTGACGGTTTTCTCGATGACCTTGGCTGGGAAGGGGAGCAGAGAGATGGGCTGGAAGTTCTTGAGGTCTCTTGGGTCTTCCTCTTGTTAACATGATGGGTACGGGCCCTGCAACATCACAGTGTGCTGTGTTCAGCAGATGTTACCATGTCACCTCAGCGTTGCCAGTGACCCTGGACATGTAGCTATGCACGCATCCTCCTGCAAGCACAACACACATGTGCTGGTCCAGCATACACAGGTCAGCGCAGGGGTGTGCCTATCCGGCAATGGAAACGGGGTGTCTCAGACATGTCCATGTGCAGGACGTGAGGTAAATGTGTCATGGTGTTCTGGTGTGGCCTGCCACAAGGGACGCAGCAGACGATTTTGTAAAGTGACATACACCACCACCAAATGGCACTCTCATGGGCTAGTTTGAATGCCGCATGACATGCCAGAATAGGCATTACAATGCGGTGCCGTACGAGTGCACAGGATACAACAGCGCACCGTACAAAAGTGTGGGGGCTCGTGGGAGGGAGGAGCAGTTGTTTGGCAACGTAACACACAGTGAACCCACCCATGTGCCACGTGCTGGGCATCTCATCCATGATGACCACAGTCCCAGACATCCCACAACACCCACAACCAGCCTTTGTACACATCCTGTATGAATTCAGCGTGGTTTTTTACTTCTCAGTTCGTTCAGTGGTGTGATGTTGCCGGACTGTGTGACTTATGCACCTTGTTGGTGTGTTTCATTTTGGCCATTGTTTGTCTATACTTGTGCTGTACTTGATTGTACATCTGTGCCATTGTGCCCATCTCCCCCGTCCCCCCACTCCCTGCTTCTTCCTCTTCCTGCTTCTCCATACATAAATAAATGTAAAGAACAAAGTAGAATACTTCCTTGATTCTTTTACGTTTCTAAACTTCTCTCAATAAGTTTCTTTTTAATTTTCCATATAAACAGTTTTTTTCATATTCAATGACACATCGAAGTCAGCAGTGCAATGTATTCTATCAACAAACTTTCTAGAACATTCTACAACACATGCAGGTTAAAAGTTCAGCAATTTTTTTAAACCTAACAATATTTTTTTGCAACATTTTCTCAAACATTTAACGGCATGTGCAGGTTAAAAGTTCACAATTGTTTTAAGTTCGAACAGTGCCTTCCACATGCAAGTAGCAGGTGTAGTTGAGATGAGCAGATTTTATCCCATAATATATACTCCACGTTCAAACTTCTTTTTCTTAACCAATCATTAAGGAGGCTTTTCCACAAAACGAATGTGCACTCTACTTTTAAAAAACAATGCTTTTCATCTCCCAATCAGGTATTGTTTTGTATCTGAAAAAAAACTAGTTCCCCATATTTAAACATATCTCTTATTATATGAAGGAACTGCATAAGCTACATACATCTTTCCATACCTTACCACTATACCTTCAAAATGCTTGTGTGGATCATAGGACATAGCAATGTTTTCTGGTGCAAGAGGTATGCAGAACAGAGATGTATTGACTTAGACCGAGGTTTACAAAATGTGGGCATTAAATGGTTTCCACAGAGAGGATTGAAGTGGCACCAATTGTTGCCTTTGGTTAAACCCTGTTTGCATCTCCAACACCCTGACCTCATGATTGTGCACTGTGGTGGAAACGACCTAGGCACATTGACTGGGGTAGGTTTGGAAATGCTTATGAAGGACACCTTTGGACAATTAATGTTACTTTTGCCTCAAACTGTCTTTGTATATTCCAATATATGCCAAAGACAGTAGTGGAAATGGTCAAGACAATTTTGTCCTCAGAAAATCTAGGAAGAAAGTCAACAGAGCTGTGTCCGCATACCTTAGAGACCACAAAATGGGGTCCATCTACTACAACAAAATACGTTTTGATATGGCTGAGATCTACAGAAGTGCACTTCACAGATCAGGGAAATTGAGTTTTCCTGAATAACTTAATGCTGTGCATCCGCAATTCTATGTAGCTCCAACTAATGAACACAAGGGCTCTTTTAGAGCCACCCTATAACTTACAACTTAGGACCGCTATTTTAGGGCCAGGTAACAGTAATTTCTAGACCCTCACCAAAATGTATTCTCCACACAGATGTGCAACAGCGGCCACACCATCTCACTTTGCAACACAGAGCTCTTGCTTTGATAACCAACTCTACTTACCCATAGTGGTGAGTAGTGTGGCACTGAGCCCAGAGCACATGACTTCACAACATAGCACACACAGTTGATGCTCACGGTTCCATGAGACTCTAGACAATATGTCACATATTTTCCATACCCCAGGACTTTCAGACCAGTATGGTCAGTAGTTCACCCTAGTAGGTATAAACACATGCTGACACTACTACCACAGGTGTAGTGCAGTGGCCACGGCACATTACTTCACAGCATAAGACACACAATTTAGGCTCACGCTGTAATCCTCTACTCCCGCACCAGCTCACCTTAGCAGCATCAGACTCTAGGCAATACCTCACTTAATTTCTGTAGCCCAGCACTTTCAGACCAGTAGGTATGAGTAGTTAGATTTGCAGCCCCTGCATAGCACACCCTAAACACCCCACAGAGGTTACATTGCTCCTACCCTCCTTTTTCCTTCTTTTTACACCCTTTTTTCCCCTTACTTGCTTCAATGAAATCACAAAATGGCAGTCAATACTTCCTAGTGGCATGAGACTCTAGACAATACCTCACATATTTTCCGTACACCAGGACTTTCAGACCAGTACAGGGCAGTAGCTCATCCTTGTAGGAATAAACACATGCTGACACTACTCCCATAGCTGTAGTGCAGTAGTAAAGGCACATGACTTCACAGCATAAGAATCACAGTTTGGGCTCACGCTTTAATCCCTGAGTCCTTCACCAGCTCACCTTAGCAGCATCACACTATAGGCAATACCTCACTTGATTTCCATAGCCCACCACTTTCACACTGGTAGAGGTGAATACTTCGCTTCACACCCCCTCTATACCACACCGTAAACACCCCCCAGAGGTTACAGTGCTCCTACCCTCCTCTTTCCCACTTTTTTTCCCCTTTTTTCCCCCTACTCGCTTCAACTGAATCACAAAATGGCTGCCAACACTACCTAATTGCAACCGCTCGCAGCGCTAGCTGCCAATCAGCAGCAAGCTCATGCTCGTAATGCCCCAGCAAATCAGATGGCAGAATTCACAAATATCAATATCTGTAAATTTCGATATTTCTCAAAGACTTCTGAACGGATTTACACCAAATAAACAAAAGCAGACTTTCTAGACCAAAACCCTTTTCCTTGCCAAATTTGGGTTAAATTCGTTCGACCTGTAGCATTGTCTAAAGTTTCCTATCGACCCCCCTTTTATCTCAGCCCCCCTTGATGAATCACCCCCAAACGCTCTACATAGGAGCAGATATCAACAAAGAATTAGTTTGGAAAATGTCATGAAAATTCATCAAACAATGCCAAAGTTATAAGCAAAACAAAAATGCGCTTCCTATGGAAACTTGGTCCTAACTGTAACTAACTGCTGGCGACCGCCAGTAGGTAACATATTAAATATATATATAAATATATATATATATATATATTACCTCCTGGTGGTCGCCAGTAGGTAGTTATAGTTAGGACATATTTTTCATAGAACAATATTCTTTTTGGAATAACTTTAGTGCTGGTTGACAAATCTTTGTGAAATTTTCAAAACTGGTGGGGCGCTCCGGTCCACTCCTATCCTGAAAGTCTCGGGTGATTCATCAAGCAGGGGCCGATGGGGTCCCAAAACGTGTTTTCCTATGCAATTTTCCATAGGAACCTTTAATTGCAGCTATAGCCAGAACTGCTGAACGGAATTACACAAAATTTGGCAGAATGGTAGACCTTCAGAGTCGTGTCTTTTTGATAAATGGCGTAAATCTGTTCAGTAGTTTTTTTTATATATTAAAGGAAAAAATACATATATATCTGGGTGGAGCCTAACCACACATCTCATAGTGAGATCTGATTGGCTGTCAGCCCTTCATCCAAGAAGTGTTGCAGCCATCTTGGGACCAATATACATGGTAGCACCTCATTAAAAGGCACTGCAGTTAATAGAAGGTTTTAAGACTTTAATTAAATTATAAATCATTTGTTGATGGTACCAAAGTCATTTTAGAAATTGTGGTATGTTCTAAGGTGATTTTTCTATGTGAAAAAGCCTTCTGCTGGGATATTATGAATCATGTTTGAGAGAAAACTATTTTCTCATGATTTTCCCACAGAGGTTTGGAAGGTGATCTATTAGCTAAACTGATAGCATATTTTCTGTAAATTCACATCATCTTTCTCAGTCATGTGAGCATGAAGTCTGACATTCTCAGTAAAACATGAACATCCAACAAGGGCAGAGACTGTCAGTTGATTCCTTTGTGTTCTACTGCAGCTACCCAGAGTGTTCTAAAGAGCAACAGAACGCTAAGAGTCCTACTCATGCCAAACGTATGCAACACATGAAGCCATCTTGATTGGAATAAAGTGGTAACTCTTACAACATTTAATTTAAAAAGTAACATAATGATGGGGTTTGTTTTGCCATAGAAAGTATGATTAGTGCTGCAGAAAGAAAAATTAGGGCACATTTGGACTTCTCAAATCCTTTTCTAATTCATGAAAAAATTCTGACATACAGACTGAAACATGCACTTTCAATACCAGCAGCAGACTTCCCTGGTGAGCAGTAGTTTTACTACAGTGTTCTAATAAGGAACTAGAGTGCTAACATTCAGAATTTATGGCAAATGTGTGACACATCTGAATGCCTCCTTGATGGAACCAAAGTAAACAAGCATTGTAAATGCAATAGGTCTCAACCTTGTTTGTAATTAGGTGGCTTTTTAGCTTTGCTTTTATTAGTGTTTTTCAAACTTTCATGTACATAATATGCATATGTATTTATATATTTATATATGTATATGTATGCACACATTTATATTTATATTTATATAGATATGCATTATATATATATTTATTTATGTATGTATATATATATATGTACACACATACATATATATATTAATGTATATGCATATATATGCATATATATATGTGCATATGTGTGCATGTAGAGAGAGGTAGAGAGGTAGAGGTGTAAAGGTTGAGAGGTAGAGGTAGAGTGGTAAAGTGTAGTAGAGAGAGAGGAAGAGAGAGGAAGAGAGGCGAGAGTAAAGAGTGAGTAATAGAGAGTAGAGAGTAGTAGTGTAGAGTTGTAGAGTGAAAAATAGAGTGAGTAATAGAGAGAGTGTAGTCGAGACTGAGTAGTAGAGACTGAGTAGTAGAGAGTAGTAGAGTGAGTAGTAGAAAGAGAGTAGTAGAGAACTGTACAGCGTGAGTGGTAGAGAGTAGTAGAGAGTAGAAGAGTGAGTAGTAGAGAGTGAATAGTAGAAATTGAGTAGTAGAGAGGAGTAGTATAGAGTAGTAGAGAGTAGTAGTGAGTGAGTAGTAGAGAGTGAGTAGTAGAGAATAGTAGTGAGTGAGTAGTAGAGAGTGAGTAGTAGAGAGAGAGTAGTATAGAGTTACTTGGTGGTTGTTGCTGCCCCTACCCGCCTGTGCTCACCTACGGGGTCTGACCGGCTTCTCCTCCCGCTGCCGCCACACCAGCAGAGCGGCCGCCGAGCGGCGGGGACGGACCACACTCCCCAGACTCCCTCGCGGCATCATCTGCAGCCGCCAATCTCGCGCCAGGAGGCGAGATAAAACCACTGCAGAGCCTCGGTGGAGAGGAGGCTTTCCAGCGTTACTTGGGGGTTGTTGCTGCCCCTACCCGCCTGTGCTCACCTACGGGGTCTGACCGGCCTCCCCTCCCGCTGCCGCCACACCAGCAGATCGGCCGCCGAGCGGAGGGGACGGACCACACTCCCCAGACTCCCTCGCGGCATCGTCTGCAGCCACCAATCTCGCGCCAGGAGGCAAGATAAAACCACTGCAGAGCCCCCGCGTCGCGGGACGCACGCGGGTGTCGCGGGGCTGTGCCCGGGCAGAGGGCGGGCCGTCTGTGGCCGTCCAAGGCAGGAGTAGGCAGGGCTGGGCCACCCCCCTTGGCTGTTTTCCGAGTAAGTGCCCCGACTTTCATAATCTATATATTTTGGACAACGAGAAGTTAATTACGTGTTGTGTGGTTTATTACATTTTCGAACGCCACCTTTTGCCGTAACCTGTGCCCTATATTCTTAAATTGCTGCAAACAAAACAAACCTCTCTAATGGATAATTATTTGGTTAAAGTTGTTAGTAGGATTAACAGTGCTAGAAGAAAATCCCTAGGTAAAGGCAATTTACCTGACCCACCACCTGGTTTATCATTGGATCAACATTTTTTCCACTGTGACAGTCAAGCCTAAGGACACCAGTTGTAACATCGGAACTACCTCCGTAGAGGTGTTAGATGCCTCTATCCTTGTGGAAGACCAACCTGAGAGCCCCGATAGTACTTTACAACCATGCACGAGGGCTACACGTTCTATGAGAGCATGTAGGAAATTAACTACCAAGCGGGGAGGCCACATGACCAGGAGGAAAAAGGAATCCACACCTAAGAAAAATTGTTTGTGACAAAGGGACTTTAGCTAAAGACAATTGTGTTACTATTAATACTGACCAATTTGATTTGTTAGTGGGTTGCATAGATGGTAAATTGAGGTTGTTTGTTGAACTGTTACTTGCCAAAATTGATGCCATATCAGCTGAAGTATCTAGATTGGGGTCCCAGCTAGATGTGTGCGCAGCAAAGATAGTTAACCCTTGACCAGCTAGTAAGGATGCTCGTAATATTCAATCTGCCCCAAAACCAGTTAAGGGGAGGTCCTGCTCCACGAATAATGTTACATCTGGTTCCAATATGGGTAGCTTGCAGGTCTCATCTGCCTTGCCAAGTACGAGCACGTTATCAGCATGTTATTTAGACAGGGTAGGGCAGGCACCACCTGTGGCGGCTGCGGCTGCGGCTGCGGCTGTGGGGCCTGTAGTGGGACCGATTTGTAAAAACAGAATACCAGCTCCTAAAATAGGCAGGGCAGTGCAGGCACCAGTTATGCCGGCTGCGGCTGCTTGGTCTATAGGGGCATCTGCTGGTAACAATCGCCCGGTAGATCTCCCACCCGAGTGTGTACCCTACGTAGTGGTTTTAACCAACGTTCCCTCCTTAGCACCTAGTCAGGCCATACCCTCTCAAGAGCCGCGGGACTCGTTAAAGAACAAAACGGTCTCCTGGCTACATAGTCATTGTGGGTTTCCAGTTAATATTTCGGATCAAATTCTATCTACCAGAAGGGTTAACTGGATTGGCAACACTGAAAGAACTGCAGGGGAGACTGTGTGATCGTCAATTTTAAATACCCACAGCATGTGGCAACGGTCCTACTAAGAGCTGCTGCCATTACACAGTATGAGACCGATGTAACTGCACGTCCTTTGGGTTATTTTTTTAACCATCTTATTAAGATTCCACCTGCCACTAGCAGAGATAGGGCATTCACCCCAACTCTGTACCCAATGGTGAGATATTTTTTCAACCTATCCCTCCACCTGCCACTAGCAGAGATTGGGCATTCACCTCTAACCCTGTACCCAATGGTGAGAGATTTTTTCAACCTACCCCTAACTTTGTACATAATGGTGATAGATCTTTCCTGCCTACAACAAACTTTACACCTACTGGTGATAGATTTTTCCCACCCAACCCTAATTTTGTACCTATTGGTGACAGATTTTTTCAACCAACTCATGGGATGGTTTATGAAGTCCCGGTCCAGAACAGATATCAACTCCTGAGCTCTATGGACCAGAATGATTGACTTCATAAGGGACCTGGGCTTTGGAGGGACGTCACCGGGGATGCTAATCTGAATAATCCTAGTAAAGAAAAGGTGGTCGCTGAGAGCCATTATACTAATGATAATATAGGTAATACGAGTAGCGGGACAATAGTGCCCTGTGTGACTGAGATTCCCGAGGACCCAGGGAAGGATGTCAGTAGTTATATAGGGAGGTCTGTGATTGAGCGAAGTAGTAAAGGCAAAAATCCCATCAATGCACATGGCACTCCCAATAGTGACTGTACCAAGGGGATTTCTATTGTTAGCTGGAATATTGCCGGTTGGGCCTCTAAGGTACACAAATTGGAGTGGGAGGGCATTATTAGGTCCTACGACATCCTATGCCTACAGGAGACATGGTGTGTTGCCAAACCTAGTTTTGAAGGGTACACATGCTATAGTCTAGAAGCTACTGAATCAAGGCATGGCAGGGCAAAGGGAGGACTACTTTTTCTTATTTCTGTAGACTTAAAGTTGACAATTATCAAACATTTGCTAGTCTAACCCCACTCACAAATTCTTTGGGTACGTGCACAGGATGGTACTGATGTGCTTTTAATACATTTTTTTAACAATATTTTTAACAACTTACGGCACAAAGTGATAGAGGAGTTAGACTGTGCCCTCATGAAGCTGATATCCAAGGCAAAATGCACTTTTTCTTATATTTGGTTAGGGGATTTTAATGTAACAGTCTGTAGTTTGTCCTCCTCCAGGGCATGTGGGATTCAAAATAATAGCGGGGAGAGCATGTTGCATTTCCCACATCATGCCTATGGGGAGGCTATCAATAACGTCATGGCCTCTTATGATTTAGAGCTAGTGAGTACTACTGACCTAGGGGGTAGCGAGAGTTCAATTCCAACCTTTACTGGGCAGAATAGCGGATCCACTATCGACCATATTATGGTTTCATCTAGTTTGGTACCTCACTGCCTGACCAAGGTAAGGGATGCTTCCGCCCTGAGTGACCATAATTATATCACAATGCAAATAACTACGTGGAAGTGCAGAGTAGAACTGCCAACAAGAATCTTGGATGACATTGAGCCACACAGGGCTAATGGGATTAGGCTTAGGTGGAAAGGGGAAAAAACAGCTATAGTGGAACCCATAATTGTAAATAAATGCCTGGCGGACATTGATATTATCCTGACTCCAGGATGTCCGCCTGCTTCTGTTATGACTCATTTTCTTAACATTAACAACGTTATTAATAAAATCTTTACGGGGACTAAATCGGGGAGAAGCAGAAAAGGGAACGGATGGTTTGACCATACCTGTACGACCCTTCTCTCGCAACTTAAACAGGCTTTAGCCCTTACTCCAAGAGATAAGAATAGCGTCAGACTTTTAAGAATTGAATATAAAAAGGCGCTATCCAAAAGGAAGATGGAATTACAGCAGGAAGCCTGGAATCATCTATCCAAGGCAGCAGAAACCGCTGATAGTCGCCTGTTTTGGTCCACCGTTAATTCCCCTTTCCTCCAAGATGATAGAAATCCACAGCTCTACTCCAATGTTGGCAGCGAGGACTGGGTGAAACACTTTTCCGTAATTTTCCAGGATAATACCCAGACATTCGAAGAACAAAGGCTTTGGCCCGTGGTGCCTTTAGATATCGCCCTGAAGGAAGTGGAAAGTAGTATTAAACCCAGTAAGGGTGGTAAGGCCCAGGGGCCAGATGAAGTTCCAATTGATGTGTTCAGGGCTCAACCGAAGCTTTGGGGTCCAATACTCACCTTGGCACTCAATGCTGCGGTAACCACCTTGATCCCACCTTCTTGGGGTGACTCCATCATTGTCCCCATTTATAAAAAGGGGGATAAGGCATCAGCCTGCAATTACCGGCCGATTAGTCTCCTTGACTCATCGGTTAAAATCATGAGTCGAGTATTACTGTATAGATTAGAAGAGTGGGCGGATGAGAACGGGATTCTTGCCAATTCCCAATACGGATTCAGGAAGGGACGAGGGACCTTAGATCAGTGCCTGAATCTAGAATTATTGATTGGCAAGTACACTAGAGCCAAGCCCGGTAATATTTATCTTTGCTTTGCCGACCTTAGCAGTGCTTTTGATTTAGTAAACCATTCACTCCTGTGGTCAGTTTTGCTTGATATGGGTGCCCCTAAAGAAATTATCTTTTTCCTTGCAAGATTGTATAGTAAGATGCAAACATGTGTCCGCTATGGGGTTAGTGGGGAGTGCACCCCAAATTTTAATGTCAAACGGGGAATTAGACAGGGGTGTGTTCTTGCCCCCCTGTGTTTTCTATTTTTATTAATGAGGTTGAATCCGCCCTGAAAACTGTCAAAGCTGATGCCCCACAGGTTGCTGGGAATAGTGTTCCAGTTCTGATCTATGCAGATGACGCGGTGCTCCTGTCCCGAACACCTGTTGGCCTGCAGCGCTTGATGGACAGGTTTACTGATTTTATTGGGAGTAGGAGACTGCTGATTAATAAAAAGAAAACCCACACTATGACCTGCGGGACAAAGACGGGGAAAAATCGTGCCTTTTTTATAGAAGGGGTAAAAGTACAGCATGTCAATAGTTTTTGCTACCTGGGGGTAACCTTTTCCAGCGATGGCAGTTGGGGGCAAGAATTAACCAATGTTAGGAGCAAAATGAGCAAAAGCTCCTATGGCATTTTTAAATTTGCCTCTAAGTTGGGGGATAGGCGAATCAAAGATATGACGGAGATCTACAAGGCGCGTAGTGTATCCATCGCCCTCTATGGGGCGGGGCTTTGGGGCAACTGCAATATTAAGTGCCTGCAGAGGGAAGAAAATAACTTCCTAAAGAAATTACTGTGCCTCCCTAAATCTGCCTCAACAGAGATGATTCATAAAGAGGTAGGGCTTGCTTATTTGGGCGACCTTGCTTTACTTAGGCCTCTACTACTCTATCGAGCCATTTGGCTCAAGGAAGAGACTGAGTTTAATCAACTTGTAATTAGGGACTGCCTTGGTTTAGACAACTGTTTGATGATACCATGGCTTAAATATGTTGTGGATTGTTACCTGAGTATCTATGATATCAACCTGCTGCTAGATCATTGCCCTCCTAGAGGTCTTGCCAAGCAGGACATGAAAAATCTTTTAAGTTATATAGAGCTCAAAAACGCTCAGCTGTGATCAATTCTCTCGTCACTGTTAATCTTTATAATAGGTATATTGTTACTGAGGGATTCCAGAATTATCTGAGCGTGGTAACTAGGCCAGCGCACAGATTTGTATTGACTAGATTAAGAGCTGGAATTGCTCATGCTTTGGTGGCCTTCCCACATCAAAAAAAGTACCCGGTTGGCCCTTGTCCCTGCGATGGGCATTCTAAACAAAGCACCTTGCACTTCATGCTCATTTGTACGTTGTTCCAGAATGTAAGGATCACATATCTAAAACCAATATTTCTTAGATATGGTATTCTTATTGTCGAGGATGCAATGTGTTTATTATATAACATGGACTGCCCCTATATATGTTTTTATGTTGCGAGTGTTATCTGTAAATCTATGGCTTTTAGGAAAAGTATGATCTTTTAAACATTACTGTTAATTTACCTGTATTTTATCTTGTTGCATTTTGTCATTTGCTTTTATGGTCATTAATTGTTATGAACCGGATAAAGCTTCATGAAATGAAAATGAAATGAGTAGTAGAGAGTGAATAGTAGTGAGTAGTAGAGAGAGAGTAGTAGAGAGTGAGTAGTACAGAGTTGTAGAGAGTGAGTGGTAGAGAGTGAGTAGTAGTGAGTAGTAGAGAGGGAGTAGTAGTGTGTTAGTCAGTGTCAGTCAGTCAGTGTCAGTCAGTCATTCAGTGTCAGTCAATCAGTGTTAGTCAATCAATGTCAGTCAGTGTCAGTCAGTGTAAGTTAATCAGTATCAGTCAGTCAGTGTCAGTCATTGTCAGTGTCAGTCAGCGTCAGTCAATCAGTGTCAGTCAGTGGTAGTCAGTCAGTGTCAGCTAGAGCAGCTCTGCTAACCTGATTCTCTGACTCTAAAGCAGCTCTGCTGACCTGGTTCTCTGGCTCTAAAGCAGCGCTGCTGATCTGGTTCTCTCCCTCTAAAGCAGCTCTGCTGACCCGGTTCTATGGCTCTAAAGCAGTTCTGCTGACATGGTTCTCTGGCTCTAGAGTAGCTCTGCTGAACCAGCTCTCTCCCTCTAGAGCAGCTCTGCTGACCTGTTTCTCTCCCTCTAAAGCAGCTCTACTGACCTGGTTTCTTTGGCTCTACAGCAGGTCTGCTGACCTTGTGCTCTGGCTCTGGAGCAGCTCTGCTGAACTAATTGTTAGGCTACAGAGCAGCTCTGCTGATCTGGTTCTCTGGCTCTAAAGCAGCTCTGATGACCCAGTTCTATGGCTCTAAAGCAGTTCTGCTGACATGGTTCTCTGGTTCTAGAGCAGCTATGCTGACCTGGTTCACTCCCTCTAAAGCAGCTCTACTGACCTGGCTTCTCTGGCTCTACATCTGCTCTGCTGACCTAGTTCTTATGCTCTAGAGCAGCTCTGCTGACCTGGTTCCCTGGCTCTAAAGCAGCTCTGCTTACTTGGTTCTCTGGCTCTAGCTCTAGAGCAGGTCTGCTGACCTGGTTCTCTGGATCTAAAGCAGCTCTGCTGACCTGGTTCTCTACCTTTAAAGCAGATCTGCTGACCTGGTTCTCTGACTCTAGAGCAGCTCTGCTGACCTGGTTCTATGGCTCTAAAGCAGCTCTGCTGACCTGGTTATCTGGCTTTAGAGCAGCTCTGCTGACCTGGTTCTCTCCCTCTAAAGCAGCTCTGCTGACCTAATCAGTGATGTAATTTGAGATGTCATCAGTGATGTCACTGACCATGTCATGATTGATGTAACATCACCAGTGCATTGTGGGCGCGCGAGTTATAGTTAGCTCAAATAACTATAACAGGCAAATTTCTCTGATTTTATATGAGTCAAGTAACTATAACGTCCCTGAAATCTATGTTTTTTTAATATATATATATATATATTCACTGAAAAAACCATAGGTTATAGACCATATATAGTTAGGAATTAGCATTTACAAAACCTTGAAAATTCACTGAAAAAACCATAGGTTATAGACCATATATAGTTAGGAATTAGCATTTAAAAAACCTTATTTTACTCACACAAAACCATTGAAATTCCATATATAGTTAGTTGCACTAACTATATATCGCGCACCTGCAATCCACTGCTGATGATGTCACATATTACATCATTCATGACATGGTCAGTGACATCACTGATGACATCACTGATGACATCTCAAATGACATCACTGATGACATCACTGATGACATCTCATTTGACATCAATGACCACATCACTGATGATATCATTCATGTGACAATACAATGCATCTCCTCACATTTTAATATAACCTCTGTTTCACCCAGTGTTAAATACAGAATATAATTTTTGAAACCATTGACACACCAATACTAGTTACTACATACGCACTCACTGATTCCTACGTCTACACACACCTTCACTCATTCACCCATACTATCATTCATACATACAATCACTCATCTTTACAACACTATCATATGCACTCATACACCTATACAGACACTCACAGTCTGCCACTCATCCATGGAGTTACTCACACACCTAGTCAGTCCTGTAAAGAATCAATGACACTTCCATTTTCTTGTCTATACAGTTAAACATAGAGCACCTTACATTTTCAAACATATACTAACACATACTTACCTTGTTATACAATCATTGATACAAGTACACATTGATCTGCACAGAGTCACACACCTCCCAGCCAGCCACACACACACTCAGTCTCCCATACAAATACTTGGATAATCAATCAGTAACCCATATAGTTAATCATATAGCTACTGATCAAAACATGCAGCAGTTTACAGAACAACAGACATAATGATGCACAAATTAAGACACTTTAGTCACTAACCCATGCACTCAGTGAGACACATTTAATCACTCACTCATGCATTCAGTCATGCACCTACTAAATCCTTTGTCCAGACACTTATACTTCCACTCATTCTTCAATATGTAAGACACATTTTAACTTTACAGAAACATACAGTCACTGGATGTTGTCATCAGTGATGTCATCAGTGATGTCATTTGAGATGTCATCAGTGATGTCATCAGTGATGTCACTGACCATGTCATGAATGATGTAATATGTGACATCATCAGCAGTGGATTGCAGGTGCGCGATATATAGTTAGTGCAACTAACTATATATGGAATTTCAATGGTTTTGTGTGAGTAAAATAAGGTTTTTTAAATGCTAATTCCTAACTATATATGGTCTATAACCTATGGTTTTTTCAGTGAATTTTCAAGGTTTTGTAAATGCTAATTCCTAACTATATATGGTCTATAACCTATGGTTTTTTCAGTGAATTTCAATGGTTTTTTAATAGCAAATATCATAAGCTGTCGAATGTCAAGTACGTGGTAAGTGAAAACATTTTCGTGTTTATGCACACTGATCTGCTTTGAATGGTGCCCCCCCCCCCTCATTTCTATTAGGAGTACTCTCTCTTTGCAGATAGTGAAAGGTAGTTAACGCAGGTCTTTGCCCCCATTGTAATCCGTCGTGCCTGCTTCTCTCTCCATTTGATTCATTGTTATCCAAGTATTTACTGTTTTAGAATTAGTTCTCTTTGGTTCATTCTCTATTTACAAACAAACACAGAGTCGCAATACTCTGTTTAGTCTTTGCAGATAACGAAAAATCGTGTAAAAAAAAAGAAAAGGAATCGAGCAAAATCAGTAGGCCACTAATGGGATCTCTTTTTGACCTCGCTAAAATAGAAACATTAGGAACAACCCCTCATGACAAATACAAAACTAGTGAGATGAACTGAACTCCACACAATGATGGCTGCAAAACAGCTCTGCTCCGCCACCCACCCCGCCCAAAATAACGATAAAGAACGGCTGCCATGATTGGTTGCGGAATGACCACGACGGAGCTACGAAATGGTGCTGCTCTCATGCTAACCCCAGCTTCAGTCTGAAACATCCAGAAACACTGTAGACTACCAATTCGATCAGTTCCGGTAGCGCCCCAATGTAACCCGGTAGAGAAGAACTAGCCCTCCCCTCTTTGACTGATGGTTCTTGTTGCCTGTCCCTTCTGTTGTCATTTAACAGAACTATTTAGCCTGCTGAAAGGGGTTGTGTTCCGACCGCTGGTTGGTGGAGACATTTTGACTATATTCTGTACCTGCGTTGTCGCGTAATGCGTCATATGACGCGCCGCGTTAGCGCATCCGGAAGTCATCCGGGGCGCGCAGCGCGTAACGTAAGCATAACAAGTCATGTGACTTGTTAATAAAACTTTTCATTGGTTCATTTTACTTTTCTTATTGTAATGATGAAAGGCTTGGTCATATGACCTAAAAATTACGCTTTTCATTACTTCCGAACATTATTTTTTCTTAAATATATGTTATAATGTTCCAGGCTAATGTACTTTCCCGGAAATTTTACAACTGTCCTGCAAGTAAAATATATTCTTTTTTCGAGAAAAAGAGCGTTTCTTCGTCCCATGACGGAGCCGTTGAGCAAAAGAGGGTCGACCTGCTGTCTTAGTCGCCGATACGCCTGAATATGAGATTCTTATCGATCACTTTATGTTGCAGGAATAGAAAACACAACAGCCCTTGACCATTTATCTTTACTGCGTTCCTTCGTATTATACCTTTTACCCTTCATGTAATTGGTCTGCTTTATTTCACTTGCCTTTTAATGATTCTAAAACAGTGACTATTATTAAAAACTTTACCAATGTATATACTACTACCATGTTTTCTTTTAAAAACCTTTATTGTGAAAATTTCATTATACAAATACGAGCCTATAACCACGTGGGCCGGCCACGGAGCAAACTGTAATCGTATATGATAAATAGACATTTACACTGTAGAGGAACGTAACGGGCGTGCCATTAGGTTGCAAGAACTAAGGTGTCTAACAGTTACGGAATCGGTGGACGTACATTTTATAATTAAAATACGACAGGGCCAGTTACAATAAAATTATCTAGATATACATTAGCGGGCAAGTACCATGGGTGACGTTAATTCGAACTTTCAACAGTACAGTAATCAATAACACATCAGAACTTAATATCAATAGGGATGTCGAAATATTCAATCAATTCTCGTCCCCGCCCGCCATGTGCTTCAAAACTGCATACGTATCTCGTGATTTCAAGGTTCTGCAACCAGTACACAACAAGGAGTTACGAGTCCCATTTATTCTGGCGCCATTTTGGGCGAGGACGGGCAGGTCCAGGATATAGTCAAAATGTCTCTACCAACCATCGACTATGATGATGTTCATATGCTGTATTTATTAGAGTAACACTCAGATGTCCACATGAAATAAATTTGCCACAATCTAAACATGTCATTTTAATCTTTCCAAAGTTCTTCTAAATATTTGGGACCGTTTCCCTTGCCTCTGAAGCTCTCAGTGCCACTTCTTTGATGAATGTACTAGCAGGTCAGGGGTTCTCCTCCAAATCTCTCTTTTATGCAGCACTATAATTAATTGGTGCCACCTCTCCATATGACGATGCATGGTATAGTTACCACAACTATATTTTTTTTCGGTTCCTCTAGAGAGTTCATCGTGGCAGATGAAGCGTGTAACGTACCGGGCATTTACCTTTTTTTGCATGTACAGGAAAGGAAAAAAAAATCGAGCGTCCGAGTTCTAAGGTGTCCCAGGGCCATTTTAGTGGACCAGGCCCAAATCCAAAGAACAGGCCGCCATTTTGAGAGTCCTGTTGCAGCCGCCTGTCGCTGTAGCATCAAGAGCAGCCGAAACTCAGCTGAATGGCAACTGAAACGGTAAAGGGGCGCCCCACTACAGCAGACGAGCCAGGCCCAAATCCAAAGAACTGCTATCTCACAGGCTAATGGGGCGACCCACGCCGAGTTTCAGCATTGTAGGATGACCACACAAGTACAGCAACTTGCTAGACATCACCTCGGTGCCATCCGGATCTCGGCGCCCCACTGCAGATGAAGTGCCTCTCAACTATGAAACCACCACGGTGACATCCGGATCTTGGCGCGTTGTGCTGCCTTCGGCCTATTCGCACATCGGTCCGCTACTGACGCCATCTCACAGGCTAATGGGGCGACCCACGCCGAGTTTCAGCATTGTAGGATGACCACACCAGTACAGCAACTTGCTAGACATCACCTCGGTGCCATCCGGATCTCGGCGCCCCACTGCAGATGAAGTGCCTCTCAACTATGAAACCACCACGGTGACATCCGGATCTTGGCGCGTTGTGCTGCCTTCGGCCTATTCGCACATCGGTCCGCTACTGACGCCATCTCACAGGCTAATGGGGCGACCCACGCCGAGTTTCAGCATTGTAGGATGACCACACCAGTACAGCAACTTGCTAGACATCACCTCGGTGCCATCCGGATCTCGGCGCCCCACTGCAGATGAAGTGCCTCTCAACTATGAAACCACCACGGTGACATCCGGATCTTGGCGCGTTGTGCTGCCTTCGGCCTATTCGCACATCGGTCCGCTACTGACGCCATCTCACAGGCTAATGGGGCGACCCACGCCGAGTTTCAGCATTGTAGGATGACCACACCAGTACAGCAACTTGCTAGACATCACCTCGGTGCCATCCGGATCTCGGCGCCCCACTGCAGATGAAGTGCCTCTCAACTATGAAACCACCACGGTGACATCCGGATCTTGGCGCGTTGTGCTGCCTTCGGCCTATTCGCACATCGGTCCGCTACTGACGCCATCTCACAGGCTAATGGGGTGACCCACGCCGAGTTTCAGCATTGTAGGATGACCACACCAACTTGCTAGACATCACCTCAGTGCCATCCGAATCTTGGCATCTCAACGCCTAGTGGTATCTTCCATACAAAAAATATTGTTACGCTGCCTTTGGCCCCATTCGCACATCAGTCCGCAACTTAGACATCACCTCGGTGCCATCCGGATCTTGGCATCTCAGCGCCTTGTGGTGTCAGTCAGAAAATATTGTTGTGCTGCCTTCGGCCTATTCGCACATCGGTCCGCTACTGACGCCATCTCACAGGCCAACGGGGCGCCCCACGCCGACTTTCAGCATTGTAGGATGGCCACACCAGTACCACAACTTGCAAGACACCACCTCGGTGCCATCCGGATCTTGGCATCTCAGCACCTTGTGGTCTCTTCTACAACGGAAATATAGTAGAAAATATTGTTGCGCTGCCTTTGGCCCCATTCACACATCAGTCCGCTACTGACACCATCTCACAGGCCAACGGGTCGCCCCACGCCGACTTTCAACATTGTAGGATGGCCACAGAAGTGCGACAACTTACTAGACACCACCTCGGTGCCATCCGGATCTTGGCGCGTTGTGCTGCCTTCGGCCTATTCGCACATCGGTCCGCTACTGACGCAAACTCACAGGCCAACGGGGCGCCCCACGCCGACTTTCAGCAATGTAGGATGGCCACACCAGTGCGGCAACTTCCTACACACCACCTCGGTGCCATCCGGATCTTGGCGCGTAGTGAAGCTGCAGCAGCTGCAAATAAGCTTCAGACAGTGTTACAACCGCTGCTCAGAACTCTCAACTATGACACCACCTCGATGCCATCCGGATCTTGGCGCGTTGTATTGCCTTCGGCCTATTCGCACATCGGTCCGCTACTGACGCCGCCTCACGTGCCAACGTATTTTCTCCGCATTTTATACCCTATGCCGCATAACAGGTCATGTGACTTGTTTATAAAACTTTTCATTGGTTCATTTTACTTTTGGTTTCCTAATGATGGAAGGCTTGATCATATGACCTAAAAACAACACTTTTCATTGGATGAAAACTTTTTTTTTCCCCCAAACGATGAAAGCCCCACCTTGTTTCTGGATGTTTCAGACTGAAGCTGGCGTCAGCATGAGAGCACCACCATCTCGTAGCTCCGTCGTGGTCATTCCGCGAGCAATCATGGCAGCCGCTCCCCACCAGAAGCCTGCAGGAGTCGGGGCCCCCAAAACTTTTGATGAATTCTCAAGGCGGAGGGGACGCTTTCGAGAATGGGGTCCAAGACCTAGCAGACAAGCGTCCGATTTCCAAGGTGTCCCAGGGCCATTTCAGTGGACCAGGCCCAAAAAGGAAACAGCCTGCCGCCATTTTGAGAGTCCTGTGACAGCCGCCTATCGCTGCACCGCAAGAGTGGGCGCAACTCAGCTGAATGGCGGATTTTGACACAGTGGACCAAAAGCGGACGGAATGGCAACTGAAACGGTAAAGGGGCGCCCCACTACAACAGACAAGACTCCACCTGGAGAGGCCCGTTCACGCCGCCTCCCCCGGGGCGCCCCACGCCGTTATTCGGAGCAGCATTGTAGGATACCAAAACCAGTGCGGCAACTTACTGGACATCACCTTGGTGCCATCGTTCTGCTGCCTTGGAACTATTCGCACAACAGTTTGCTACTGATGACCCACCCCCCGCGACGCCCCACGCCGTTATTTGCTGGGTGGCAACTTACTAGACATCACTTTTGTGTCATCTAGATTTCGGCGCGTTCTGCTGCCTTGGAACTATTCGCACAACAGTTTGCTACTGATCACCCACCCCCCGCGACGCCCCACGCCGGAAATCTGGACGTTGTGCTGCGTTGGGACTATTCGCACAGCCGACCGCTACTTCGTTGTTTTTCTCTAAAAATGTTTATATGTTATTACTATTTTTGTTTTCTTGTATATATTTATAAATTATTAAAGTTTTATAATCTTACTACTTTGTCGGAGTGCTATATATTTTTAATGTGACACATAATTGTAAAAACTTTGATGTACAAAGAGTCATCCCTGGAATCTTCCGCTTCACGCTCGGTCCCCTCCCCAATCACAATACAGAATGGTTTTCAGATAATAGCAACGCTTCTGCTGTGACGGATCTCATCGAGTGTGGGCCTTGATTTACTATAACTCCTTTGAAGACGGGTGATTCTTTACAGCTGTGGCCATAAACTACATCTGCAGGGCTAGCTGATAGCCTAGGACCGGCCTGGACAATCGGACACAGAGGAAAAGGAGTGTCAGAGGGTGCGGTAGTGAATAGGGCGAAAGGGAGGTGTCGGGCGGGCACAGGGTGTGATTCTCAGGGAAGAACAGCGCAGATGGGGGGAGGTTTATTACCCATGCATAAAACAGAGAGCGGGGGTGACCACTGCCTGGGGGAGATGCTTGCGAGGGTGGGGAGCCATGCTAAGGATCGACAGCGTTCACAGAGTGGATCTGGTCAAGGCATCTAAAATGGCTGCCGTGCACGACAAAAGTGTGGCATTTGAAAAAAGACAAGATGGCGCACACAATGTTTTTCAACAATTCCTGATTTCCTTCGAATCGAACGTTAACAGACGTTGGGGCATATTACCAAGGTTAAGCGATATTTATCCCTAACGATGCTTAGCAACGATTTTTTTACCGTCAGAAATTATCGCAGATAAACCTTGCTATTATCAAGGTTTATCGCAAATACGATAAAAAACGAGCGCAATGCATTAATGTCGCTGAAAACTCCGCGATATTCATGCATTACCGAGCTAATGCTCTTAGCCATGTTATCCACCTCCCATTGGATAACATGGCTAAGAACTGCTCAGGGCAGCTGTTACTTTTTGGAGATATTCGCGCTTATCTCGAATATTTCCAAAAGTTGATAATAGGAGATAGCGATGTTAGCGACTGTTTCCAGTCGCTAACATCTTGGCATGCCCACTTTGCATGTCATTAGTGATAAATATCACTCACATGCAAAGTGGGACCCAAGATGGTCGCTATCTCCTACTAGCCGTCGCTAACTGGTGTTAGCAACAGCTAGGTAATACACATATAATTTTATCTCCGCGAAGCGGAGCGCTGTTACAGATATATATCTTGTTTTTGAACGTTAATTTCTCAAAATGCACTGAAGCACATATATTGAGACATAGCAAAGGCACATCGGGCTACCAGTCCCTAATATTTTACCAAGTTTCGTGCAAATCCATTCAGCCGTTCGATTATTATTATTATTATTTTTTTTTGCCCCGCGGGGCCCTTTTAAAACCTCCACATCAAACCTAGGGGGTCAGCGAGGATCTACTATGCCCCCTTATGGTCATCAGCCGTTCGATTATTATTATTATTTTTTTTTTTGCCCCGCGGGGCCCTTTTAAAACCTCCACATCAAACCTAGGGGGTCAGCGAGGATCTACTATGCCCCCTTATGGTCATTTGCCCCTTCGCTTTGGCCTCCTCTTGTCTCTCGATCCTACCGAGAGACAAGATGGCGGCCGCTACGTACTGTTTGGAATGTTTACAGACACCGGAGAGCCAATCAGCTTCGCTTCGCAAAGCTCCGTAACGCGAAAAGTACGCAAAGCGGTGCGCTGTTACAGATATATATCTTTTTTTGAACGTTAATTTCTCAAAATCCACTGAAGCACATATATTGAGACCTAGCAAAGGCACATCGGGCTACCAGTCCCTACAATTTTGCCAAGTTTCGTGCAAATCCATTCAGCCGTTCGATTATTATTATTATTATTTTTTTTTGCCCCGCGGGGCCCTTTTAAAACCTCCACATCAAACCTAGGGGGTCAGCGAGGATCTACTATGCCCCCTTATAGTTATTTCCCCCTTTGTTTTGACCTCCTCTTGTCTCTCGATCCTACCGAGAGACAAGATGGCGGCCGCTACGGACTGTTTGGAATGTTGACAGACGCCGGAGAACCAATCAGCTTCGCTTCACAAAGCTCCGTTGCGCGAAAAGTCCGCGAACCAGAGCGCTAACCGGTCCGCTGTTACAGATATATATCTTTTTTTTAAACGTTAATTTCTCAAAATCCACTGGAGCACATATATTGAGACCTACAAAAGGCACATCGGGCTACCAGTCCCTACAATTTTGCCAAGTTTCGTGCAAATCCATTCAGCCGTTCGGGCTAAAAGTGAGGCCAACCGCCCTATGGAAAACTCAATGTTAAAAACACGTTTTGGGACCCCCCTTTTTTCTCGGCCCCCACTGGACAAACCCCCCCCAAATTTTCAAGGGCTGCTCAGAAACAAAATGTGCCATTTTCCTGAAAATTTCAGCCGATTCCGTCCACAAACGCCAAAGTTATTAGACATAGAATTTTCAAAAAACCCATAGAGAAAAAATCCTAACTATATATACCTACTGGCGACCGCCAGTAGGTAATATATATATATATATATATATATATTCACTGAAAAAACCATAGGTTATAGACCATATATAGTTAGGAATTAGCATTTAAAAAACCTTATTTTACTCACACAAAACCATTGAAATTCCATATATAGTTAGTTGCACTAACTATATATCGCGCACCTGCAATCCACTGCTGATGATGTCACATATTACATCATTCATGACATGGTCAGTGACATCACTGATGACATCACTGATGACATCTCAAATGACATCACTGATGACATCACTGATGATATCTCATTTGACATCAATGGTCACATCAATGATGATATCATTAATGTGACAATACAATGCATCTCCTCACACTTTGATATAACCTCTGTTACACCCAGTGTTAAATACAGAGTATAATTTTTGAAACCATTGACACACCAATACTAGTTACTACATACACACTCACTGATTCCTACGTCTACACACACATTCACTCATTCACCCATACAATCATTCATACATACAATCACTCATCTTTACAACACTATCATATGCACTCATCCACCTATACAGACACTCACACTCTGCCACTCATCCATGGAGTTACTCACACACCTAGTCAGTCCTGTAAAGAATCAATCACACTTCCATTTTCTACTCTATACAGTTAAACATAGAGCACCTTACGTTTTCAACCATATACTAACACATACTTACTCTCTTATACAATCATTGATACAAGTACACATTGATCTGTACAGAGTCACACACCTCCCATCCAGCCACACACACACTCAGTCTCCCATGCAAATACTTGGGCAATCAATCAATAACCCATATAGTTACTCATATAGCTACTGATCAACACATGCAGCAGTTTACAGAACAACAGACATAATGATGCACAAATTAAGACAGTTTAGTCACTAACCCATGCACTCAGTGAGACACATTTAATCACTCACTCATACATTCAGTCATGCACCTACTAAATCCTTCGTCCAGACACTTATACATCCACTCATTCTTCAATATGTAAGACATATTTTAACTTTACAGAAACATAGTCACTGGATGTTGTCATCAGTGATGTCATCAGTGATGTCACTGACCATGTCATGAATGATGTAATATGTGACATCATCAGCAGTGGATTGCAGGTGCGCGATATATAGTTAGTGCAACTAACTATATATGGAATTTCAATGGTTTTGTGTGAGTAAAATAAGGTTTTTTAAATGCTAATTCCTAACTATATATGGTCTATAACCTATGGTTTTTTCAGTGAATTTTCAAGGTTTTGTAAATGCTAATTCCTAACTATATATGGTCTATAACCTATGGTTTTTTCAGTGAATTTCAATGGTTTTTTAATAGCAAATATCATAAGCTGTCGAATGTCAAGTACGTGGTAAGAATGTTTTTTTTCGTGTTTATGCACACTGATCTGCTTTGATTGCTGCCCCCCACCCCTCATTTCTATTAGGAGTACTCTCTCTTTGCAGATAGTGAAGGGTAGTTAACGCAGCCCTTTCCCCCTTTGTAATCCGTCGTGCCTGCTTCTCTCTCCATTTGATTGATTGTTCTCTTTGGTTCATTCTCTATTTACAAACAAGCACAGAGTCGCAATACTCTGTTTAGTCTTTGCAGATAGCGAAAAATCGTGTAAAAAAACAAAAGGAATCGAGCAAAATCAGTAGGCCACTAATGGGATCTCTTTTGACCTCGCTAAAATAGAAACATTAGGAACAACCTGTTGAAAATAGCAATGCGTATGTATATAAGCGGCGTTCATTTGTGTTCACAGTACCCCTTGTTGATTGTTTCAATCGAGCATTGAATTGTTCGAAGTTAATTCTCTTAATGATCTTCTCTACCTGCAAACGAGGAAGAATAGGAATATTCTATCTCCCTTTGCAGATAGTGAAGGGTAGGTAACGCAAGCCTTTAACACGTCGTACCTATTTCATTCCTCATTGATTGATTGATTGTCCGAACATTGACTGTTTGGGAATTAGTTCTTTTTGGAGGTATTCCCTGTTTGCAAATAAACGTAGGAAAATCTTTGCAAGTAGTGAAAGGGTACGTAATGCGGACCGTTCTCCCCCGTTGTAATCTGTCATGCCTATCTACTCCCCACTGATTGATGCACCTTTTTCACCCGGACCATTTACTAGAGATACGTCATCTGGCCCGACCAGAGAGCACCCCTAGTGAAAAGGACATATGCAATAATAACGAAGTGATCACTGTATCCTGTTAACAGAAACTTTACCATGAAACAACCTGGAAAGAAAAAAATAGGAAAACGAAAATCAGTAGGCCACTGATGAACATGAACTTTTATTAAACAACGAACAAAGAAACGATAACATAACGTAATGATAAAACCTATTAATGTCCTAGAAACAAGAAAACGTTAAAATATGCCAGTGGTGAGAGACCAGAAAAACAGTAAGAGAAACCAAATCACCCCTCGCTGTCCCACCACCTGCCACGCCAAAAAAATCGATAGACTAGGGAAAATGCAAGTCAGTAGAACATCCACCCCCACTCTGGAAACTTCCAAGGTGGGGCAGGGTTCCGGCTATGCCCAGCCGGGAGCAGCCCATATAAGGCAGGTCCTGCTGCCACGCCTCGGCCAGGAGATCCTAACGTAGGGTGTAGCCGGAGGAGAGGCCGAGACCAGCGGGACCCGGCCAGGGGATTGCCTTTACAACGCTGAACAGTTGCAGGGGGGGGAATGTCTCCTCGACCCTCCCCTCTCTCTCCCAGTCCGGCCGCGGTGGCCCTTGAGAGTTGCAGGTAGTCCCGCCACATGCTCTTCCGGTCCGACCACCAACGGTCGGGGGGCCGAGGCCGACGGGATCCGGCTGCAGCCGATAAACCAAGAAACCCGTTCATGGGGCCAGAGCCAGGGGCGTCCGGCCGACATCCACCGGAAGCCCGGCCCGAAGACGGACGGGACACTTCTTTCTTTTATAATGGCTGCGACAACACTGGAGGGGGATGTCTTGCACATGCCTCCGACCCCCCCCTCGTCCTCATCGCCTGGTCCGGCCATAACAAATCTCAAGCGAGATGCCGTGGGGTGCACTGGGAGGGAGAGACGGTGCGAACAGGCCTCTCCCGCCTCCCCAGGTGGAGGCTTCCCAGCTGCACCCTCAGCGCTCCAGGCGGTGGCATCCTAACAACTACAGTGCTGCACAGTTTCGGAACGACCTAGATAACGGTTCTTCCACTGTGGCCATGCTGCAACGTCTCGCCCGGCAGGGTGGAGCCCGTCCGCTCATGTGACCCCGCGATCGCCGGTAGCTGCCGAACTCTCAAAATGGCGGTCGACCTGGCAAGAGCGGGCCCAACATAAAGAAATGGCCTGGTCACTGGTTGACTCCACCACCGTAGTCCTCCACGACCTTGAAGATTCTAGAGGAGCCGCGGGAGTCTCCGACCCCCGATGGGGAATGACTGCCATGATCGCCCGTGGAGTGACGAAACTGTATCCGCGGGACGTCGGCGCTCCCATGCTGGCGCCAGCCTCACTTTGAATTACTACAATCCTGCAGACCTCACTTCCGGTGAAAGCACAGTGTGACCCGGTAGGAAAAATTATTGCACCCCCTCCCCTTTTTGACTGATAGTTCAAACCACCGATCCTTTCCTTTGCCCTTTTAACGGAACTTTGGACTGCCTCCCCCTCTTTTACATTTTCTAGAGAAAACAAAACATTAACCACTACATTAGCATAGCAGTTGACACCAGAACTGTTTTCAAATTGAAAACCAACAACATCTTCAACAGAATCCTTTTTGTTTCTGCTGTGACCCTGCTACAGCACAGGCATTGTCCCCAGCAGTAATTCTGCAATGCCGGTAAGAATAGCTGTGGTGCCTACTGGACTCACTCACCCCCGCGGCGCCCCACGCCGTTTTTTGCTGGGCGGCAACTTACTAGACATCACTTTCGTGCCATCTAGATTTCAGCGCGTTCTGCTGCCTTGGAACTATTCGCACAACAGACCGCTACTGACAAGAATATTTCATTATTGGTGCTGTCAATTTCAATAAATCTATTGGATAATTAAAAAGAAATTGCCACGGTCTCTTCGTTGTTTAAATGTTTTTACTGTTTTTGTTTTGTTGTATATATTTATATGTTATTAAAGTTTTATATTCCTACTACTTTGTTGGAGTGCTATATATTTTTAATGTGACACATAATTGTAAAAACTTTGATGTACAAAGAGTCATTCCTGGAATCTTCCGCTTCAGGCTCGGTCCCCTCCCCAATCACAATACAGGATGGTTTTCAGATAGTAGGAACGCGTGTGCTGTGACGGATCACATCGGGTGTGGGCCTTGATCTACTATAACTCCTTTGAAGAGGGGTGATTCTTTACAGCTGGGGCCATAAACTACATCTGCAGGGCTAGCTGATAGCCTAGGACCGGCCTGGACATTCGGACACAGAGGAAGAGGAGTGTCAGAGGGTGCGGTAGTGAATAGGGCGAAAGGGAGGTGTCGGGCGGGCACAGAGTGTGATTCTCAGGGAAGAGCAGCGCAGATGGGGGAAGGTTTATTGCCCATGCATAAGACAGAGAGCGGTGGTGACCAGTGCCTGGGGGAGATGCTTACGAGGGTGAGGAGCCATGCTACGAATCGACAGCGTGCAGAGAGTGGGTCTGGTCAAGACATCTAAAATGGCTGCCGTGCACGACAAAAGTGTGGCATTTCAAAAAAGGCAAGATGGCGCAGACAATGTTTTTCAACACTTCCTCATTTCCTTCGAATCGAACGTTAACAGACGTTGGGGCATATTACCAAAGTTAAGCGATATTTATCGCTAACGATGCTTACCAACCAATTTTTTACCACTAAGCATCGTCAGAAATTATCGAAGATAAACCTTACTATTATCAAGGTTTATCGCAAATGCGATAATAAACGGCCGCAATGCATGAATATCGCTAAAAACTCAGCGATATTCATGCATTACCGAGCTAATACTCTTAGCCATGTTATCCACCTCCCATTGGATAACATGGCTAAGAACTGCTCAGGGCAGGTGTTACTTTTTGGAGATATTCGCGCTTAGCGCGAATATCTCCAAAAGTTGGTAATAGGAGATAGATATCTTGCATGTTGTAATGCAAGTTATTGTGGTATATGGAACTCATACCATAGTCTCTCAGGAAAGCAGAAACTGATCCTTTTGGGACCGCCTAAAAAGGCCTAGGGGGTGAGGAGTACTCTACTTTGCCCCCTTTTCACGTTCCAAACTATTTTATTTTACTCTCTTCTGTAATTACACAAAATACCAGCGATAAGATGCATCGGAGACACACACTGAGAGAAAGGAGGCCGGAGATGAAGAAGACATGTCAAATACACATTGGAGATAATATAGTGGCAGAAGGGAAGTAAATATGAGTAAACTTACCATGTAACATAAAAATGTTGCACTCTATACTATAAGTCTCATTTTATACTACAATCACTTCGCTACAACCTCATAAATTAAAAATAAAAATAAATAATGTCTCAAACAATTTTTGATTTCTAAATATAAATTTATTCTTCAGAATTTTCTAAATTTGAAACAACTAGTAACATGTCCTCATCAGTAATTTCCTCTTCAATCATCTCATCTGGAATCTCCTCATTAAAAGTCTGCAATGATGATTCTTGTAACTCTATGGTCTCCAAACACTCGATAAATTCGCCATCAAGAGATTGATCAAAAAAATCATTCAAGTCATCTCCTCCTTCTGACAATATTTCATTATTGGTGCTGTCCATTTCAATCAATGTAGTGGAATCATTCAAGTCATCTCCTCGTGACAATATTTCATTATTGGTGCTCTCAATTTCAATCAATGTAGTGGAATCATTCAAGTCATCTCCTCCTTGTGACAATATTTCATTATTGGTGCTGTCCATTTCAATCAATCTAATGGAATCATACAAGCCATCTCCTCCTTGTGACAATATTTCATTATTGGTGCTCTCAATTTCAATCAATGTAGTGGAATCATTCAAGTCATCTCCTTGTAACAATATTTCATTCTTGGTGCTGTCCATTTCAATCAATCTAATGGAATCATACAAGTCATGTCCTCCTTGTGACAATATTTCATTATTGGTGCTCTCAATTTCAATCAATGTAGTGGACAATTCAAAAGAAATTGCCACGGTCTCTTCATTGTGAGCCATTTTATTTTGAAATTGCTTGCTGTAAATTGCAGAAAAAAATAATCACTTTCATTTATCGTTTTTAGTAATACATAATATAAAACTAACTTCATCAAGTATTTAGTATAACAGAAGGACTGCAAATAAATAACAGAAAACATTTTTCAAATTATCTTCAAGTGTACAACATAGTTCCCCTTACAAATTAACAACTCACCTTTTTAAAAGTAGCAGAAGTGTTAGTACTGTGTAAATCAAACACCAGAAATTCACCACCAAAAATTCCTCACAAATGTACCTCAGACAGTAGTATCACAAAATGGCTGTGGTTTCCTCTCATTTGACATATATACATAACCAATTAACTTTCATCACACACAAATACAAAACCAAAGTAACATTTTAATTGGTTCTAAATTTCAACACTTTCAAATGTGTTTTCCCCATGCAATTTTCCATAGGACATTTACATACGTCTACAGCCTGAATGGCTGAACGGAATTACACCAAACTTGGCAAAATGGTACATCAAACCTAAGAGGTCAGGAAGGATCTACTATGCCCCCTTATGGTCATTTCCCCCTTCGCTTTGGCCTCCTCTTGTCTCTCAATCCTACCGAGGGACAAGATGGCGGCCGCTACGGACTGTTTGGAATGTTGACAGACGCCGGAGAACCAATCAGCTTCGCAAAGCTCCGTAACGCGAAAAGTACGCGAAGCGGAGCGCTGTTACAGATATATATCTTTTTTTCAACGTTAATTTCTCAAAATCCACTGGAGCACATATATTGAGACCTAGCAAAGGCACATCGGGCTACCAGTCCCTAATATTTTGCCAAGTTTCGTGCAAATCCATTCAGCCGTTCGATTATTATTATTTTGTTTTTTTTTTGCCCCGCGGGGCCCTTTTAAAACCTCCACATCAAACCTAGGGGGTCAGCGAGGATCTACTATGCCCCCTTATAGTTATTTCCCCCTTTGTTTTGACCTCCTCTTGTCTCTCGATCCTACAGGGAGACAAGATGGCGGCCGCTACGGACTGTTTGGAATGTTGACAGACGCCGGAGAACCAATCAGCTTCGCTTCACAAAGCTCCGTTGCGCGAAAAGTCCGCGAACCAGAGCGCTAACCGGTCCGCTGTTACAGATATATATCTTTTTTTAAACGTTAATTTCTCAAAATCCACTGGAGCACATATATTGAGACCTACAAAAGGCACATCGGGCTACCAGTCCCTACAATTTTGCCAAGTTTCGTGCAAATCCATTCAGCCGTTCGGGCTAAAAGTGAGGCCAACCGCCCTATGGAAAACTCAATGTTAAAAACACGTTTTGGGACCCCCCTTTTTTCTCGGCCCCCACTGGACGAACCCCCCCCAAATTTTCAAGGGCTGCTCAGAAACAAAATGTGCCATTTTCCTGAAAATTTCAGCCGATTCCGTCCACAAACGCCAAAGTTATTAGACATAGAATTTTTAAAAAACCCATAGAGAAAAAATCCTAACTATATATACCTACTGGCGACCGCCAGTAGGTAATACATATATTTGAATTTTGAATTTGAATTTAAAAACATTTATATAGCGCACATTTACCACGCGGTTTCTTGGCGCTTATAGATTGCGAGGGGGCAGCGGGAGCGGAGGGAGTTTTAGACAGAGTGGGCTCGGGAGAAAAGCAGGGTTTTAAGACCTTTACGGAACTCGGCGTAGGAAGGAGGCATGCGAAGTTCCACAGGGAGGGAGTTCCAAAACACGGGGGCGAGGACTGCAAATTTGGTTCCACCCGCCTTTTTCTTTCTAAACCGGTGAGTGGTGAGGAGTGCCAGGTGGGTGGAACGAAGCTCTCTGCTCGGTGTGTAAGGCTTAACAGCGGAGCAAATAAACTCCGGGGCAGTGCCCATTTTAGCCTGAAAGGTGAGGCAACCAAGCTTGAATAGGGCTCGCTCTTTCACTGGCAGCCAGTGCAGTGCCTGCAGTAAAGGGGTGGCACGATGATATTTGGGCAGGCCATGAATCAGGCGGGCAGCCTGGTTCTGCACTAGCTGCAACCGGTGGATGGCGTAGGCCGGAGCGCCGTTATAGATGATGTTGCCATAATCGAGGCGCGAAAGCACCATAGCCATCACAATAATCTTTAGGGCAGGGAGGGAAAAAAAACGAGAGATCTTCCTAATGGTTCTGAGGGAAAAAAACAGGAGGAGACAACTGAGTTAACCTGTGGGTGAACAGAAAGTGAAGAGTTAAGGAAGATACCAAGGGTTTTGACCTTAGGAACAGGAAGCGGGGGAACACCAAGTGAAGACGGCCAATGAGAGGGGGACCAGGGACTGCAACCACCTCCGGTCAAGACGAGCTCCTTCTTGTCCGGATTGAGTTTGAGGTGGTTGCAGTTCATCCAATCTTGGATGAACAACATGACAGATTGGACATTCTGGGAAGATGAAGGGGAATGAGAAAGGTTAAAAATTAGCTGGAGGTCATCGGCGTAATTAAACACCGTGACCTCGAGCTGCTGTAACATAAAAATGAGGGGGTAGATGTACAAATTAAACAAAAGAGGGGAAAGTGAGGAGCCTTGGGGGACCCCGCAAGCAACCTTACGGGGGGCAGCCCTGAAACCAGCTAGGTGGACCGCCTGAGCCCTGTCACTCAGGAAGGATTCGAGCCAAGCGAGGGCTAGGCCCTCTATGCCCGCCGCCCTGACACGGGTAAGAAGAATGGAATGATCCACCGTGTCAAAGGCGGCGGACAGATCTAAAAGAATGAGGGCCTGCGGAAGATTGGTATCAATGCCCTCGCGTAAGCTGTCCATCACTGAGATCACCACCTTCTCCGTTGAATGGAGGGGGCGGAAGCCCACCTGCCGAGAGGAGAGGCAGTGATTGATTTCCACATAGGTGCTCAGGGTGCTGGTTACATGGGTTTCCAAGACCTTGCCCAAGTAAGCCAGAAGGGAAATGGGACGGTAGTTGGAAGGGGATGAGGGGTCGGCGCCAGCCTTTTTTAAGATAGGGATGATAGCCGCGAATTTGTGGGCAGCGGGAACCACTCCGTTCCTGAGTGAATCATTCAGGAGTGTGAGGGGTGGAGTTGGACAGGTTAGGAAGATTTCTCTCAAGATGTAGGCAGGGGCAAAGTCCAGGGGAGAACCTGACTTCACCTTTTGAAGCAGAGGAGGGAGCGTGACTTTAGTCAGGAGGGGAATAGATGTGAGTTTGGAAGTGACAGCTGGTGGGGAGGGGTTGATGAATGTGGGGGATGGAGGGGGGATATTAACCTTAATCTTTGCAACTTTATCGACGAAAAAAGCGTTGAGCGAGTTGCAGAGCGGTTGGGAAGGGGGGATCGAGGCCATGACTCTGCTAGATGAGGCGAGCTCGTGTACCGTAGCGAAGATTTCTTTGGACTGTGACTCCGCTGACAGTATCCTATTGGAGTAAAACACGGTCTTAGCCTCAAGGATACCTTGCTTATAAATATATACATATATATATATATATATATATATATATATATATATATATATATATATATATATAGAGAGAGAGAGAGAGAGAGAGAGAGTTTAATCCACTTTAGGATTTATTTGTACTTTCCAAATGCCTATTTAGCAATTTTCCTTTGCCAGTGTTGCCGACCGCCACACTTGTGCCTCTTTTATTTCTAGTCAGTCAATCTCAATCAGTAGAAGGGAAGTACTAATGCCGCACCATCTTATAACAGTGTTTTTTTGTATTGCTATATACAATTCATCACTTAGCTTGTTAATCAGTTCACTTTCATGGACCCAAATACTACAATTAACATGAGTCGATGCATGATGCTTACTATCTTCAAATTAAATTCAATTTTGTATGATTCCTAATCATATCATCTTGTAATTATAGGTACTCTCATTTCATGCAGTTTATGGCTCTACTCATTAGTAATACCTTTATCTTATACCAGCTTTGAAAGTCATCATAATTCTGCAGATTGCATTGCCAGAGTTATTGTCAATATCCAATGCACCATCATTCATATTGCACCCGAACATTTGCACATGCAATTAATTATTAATTTCTTATCATTTCATAACGGGACATTGAACTTGTTATCCTTTCAATGTACTATTCATACTTGGTTCCATTTTCTCCAACATGGTTCATAATTTATTGGCATGATTCCAAAGATTCAAAAGATAATGTCATGATTCCAACCTGGATGGGCTTATCCATCCCACTATCACTCATGTCCCTTGTTTCTATCCTATTCTGTCAATCCCTAAATAAATAATTTCTCTGGTTCCTCATCCGACTGCACCTATACCCTATCAACAAAAATATATTGTTTGTCTAATTCCCTTCCTGGTTCTATGTCCGTTATAGGTGCAGCTCCAGCTCCTCCCTACTGTTCAACCCTATAAGTGACTTCTTTAACATGTCTACTATGTCCCTAGACTCTAATATTCGTAGTCTCTTTTCCCTATCACCACCTCTTATATCTCGTGGCACATTGTCCACACAGAAATATTTGAGCAAATTCCTATTGCTATGGTGATGAGTCTCGAAGTGTCTCATAACTGGATAACTGGGATCACTTTTACTAATCGCTCTCTGGTGTTCAATAATTCTTACCTTTACTGGGTGGTTTGTACTTCCCACATACCTCAGATCACAAGGGCAAATTAGACAATAGACTGAGCTTGGTGTATTGCAGTTCATGAACTTCGTTATTCAAACTGGGTCCTGTAAACCTCGAATCTCATCAGAGCTGACTTGCTTGCTGTGGGCACAGGCCTTACATTTACCATATGGGTAGAAACCTGATAGTTGTTGTAGACCTGTCTGTAATCGAGCTAGAGGTAAATAACTCCCCACTAGTTGGTCTCTTATGGATCGTGTCTTTCTAAAGTTCAGTGAGGGATGAGGCGGTAAATCCGATCCAGTCCTATCACTAGGTCTGATTTAAGTGTTCTCCATCTTCTATGTATGGTTTCCCTCACATGACTTGCTGCATTAGAGAAGCTTGTGATCAATCTGAAGTTATCTTTCAAGTTTCTCTTCTTCACCTTAGGCTCTTCTTTTAAAAGATCTGCCTGTTCTTACTCTGTACTCTTTCCATAGCTTTTTTCAACACTCCCTTTTGGTACCCCCTCACTTTAAACCTATGTATACTATCCTGTGCTTCGTTATGAAAGTCCTCCTCTCTTGAGCTGTTCCTTTTTATCCGCTATAGTTCTCCATATGGGATACTATTCATCAGGGTAAAAGGATAACTACTCCTAGCATATAGGTCAGAATACCCTGATTTTGGTTTCCTCTACAGTGCTGTATTGATCTTATTATCACTCACAGATGCTTTCAGTTCCAGAAAATTAACCGTGGTGGAGCTAATCTCACAAGTAAATCCTGTTTAAATTGTATGCTTATATATGTATAAATTATAAATATATTCACTGCAAAAAGGTTACAAGGATGTTATAGTTAGGCTTCAGATTTCACATGCACAAAAACATAGACATTTAGCAGCTATAGTTAGCTGAGCTAACGATAACATGCGCCCCGCAATACCCTTTACATTTTACTTCACACATTACATCAATCATAACATGGTCAATGATATCACTGATATGACATGCATGAAATTTATGGAAATGATGTGGTGCACTTTACATATCAAGGTAACAGGGTGTAATTCTGTATCAGGTCTTACGTGTAGTAGCCTTATATTCAGAAGCAACACAAAGGCTCTATTCAAAGCCACTCTAGTGTCCGAAACATAGTTAATTTTCTTCAGAAAGGGTAATTTTTTCAGTTTTGGGGAGCCTCATGATGATGATGAGATCTTCATGAATATGTCACAAAAAAGAACACAAAAGCAGACATTCAATGGCCACCAACACATCCCCAAAAAATGTGTAAAGAAATGTGTTCCGAATATTGTCCTACATATAGTTCTATATACATACTTCTTTCAAAGAATGATTAAACTCACATTTGTCTATTACGTTTCTTTATAAACCATCTTTCATACCTATTTTGTGTTTTTATGGCTATTTGTGATGTTGTAACGTCACGGTTAACCTCAAATCGAGCCTTTTCCATAAAGTCAAAAAAGTAAAAACATATGCACACATATTCCAGTATTTTACAAACTAGAGGTTTATTACAGTACACTTCAAACTCATGTTTTTCTAGTGTATTGCTAGAACATCCCTCTTTAAAACCTATTTTTCGTTTTCACTGTGAGGCAGGAGATCGTGATGATGTTATGATCCCTGCAGATTCTTCACAGACGCAGAAAGCAAAAGCAGGGATTCAAAAGCCACCACCACGTTAAACAAAATATAGCTAAATAATTAATTCTAACCATCACAGTAGATAACTCCCTATAAAAAGAACTCAATAATTTAATATCTCATTAGGTCTATAACAATGGATAGTAATGATTCATTGATATTTTGTTTTATATTTTCACCAATATTTGCGGTGACGTTGCAATATTCGCGTTGTCCCTGCAACAGTACACGGGGGGCTGCATTGGCGGTCGCAGTGTCACTAAGAATATCATTTGCAATTTTAAAAAAAACTATTTTAGACACATAAGTTGTTTCATTAACACCCCCATTTCTGAACCACTGGGTGAGAGTATTTCCGCCCTCGTCCCTTGTTTGGGCTTCACACAGATTTTCAGCCCTGGGAACCATTTCCGAAAGATAAAATGGTGGCCGCAACTTTCTGTTCAGGTTGCTTCCAGCCAATCAGAGCATTTCCATTGTTGCGTGCATTTGTGATTCATCGCAAAACAACAGCAAAATATCAGTGTCCAGAGACATCACTATAATTCTAAACTTACATTTCTCATTTGTTATGTCATTTGAGATGTCTACAGTGATGTCATCAGTGATGTCACTGACCATGTCATGAATGATGTAATATGTGACATCGTCAGCAGTGCATTGCGGGTGCGTGAGTTATAGTTAGCAGAACTAACTATAACGGAGGAATTTCTATGGTTTTGTACGAGTGAAATGTCAAGCTAACTATAACAACCCTGAAACCTATGTTTTGTTCTGTGAATTTCTAAGCTTTTTTAAATGCTAATTTCTAATCCGTAACGTCTCTGAAACCTATGTTTTTTTAAGTGAATTTCAAAGCTTTTTTAAATGCTAATTTTTAACTATAACGTCTCTGAAACCTATGGTTTTTTCAGTGAATTTCAAAGGTTTTTTAAATGCTAATTTGTAAGTGTAATAGTAGTTATACCTGTTTTTGTACTGATTTTCTACAGTTTTTTAACTGTTTATTTAAAAATATTTTATTCAATAAATAGCATATATTTTTCTGAAAATTGCAAAAATAAATGTTGTAAAAAATTCTAACTGAAATATTGTTACATTTTTTTGTTTTATTTTTTATGTTAATATAGTTATATGTGTCTTTATTATACATATTAGGGCAAGACATTATCTAAGATATTCATAAAATAATATATTTGTACTTATAATAAATTCATATTATTTTTAAATATATTTTCATGAAGTCATGTCAGGTGTGTGCTTTGTGAGCGCAGAGTGCGCTTATCCCATTTGACCTAAAATTTGACCTAAAAAAAAATGTCATTGGTTCATAACATTTCCCACTGTAACTATTGAAGGATCCCTTACCATTTTAATCATTCTTGTTGGAGCATCTTTAGAGAGACATCTCTTTTCCTACAAGAACCCTTTTTGCTTGTTTTTTTTGTGTTTTTCAAAAAATATCAAACAAAATGGCATCTGGACAGCAGCAGGAGGAAGTATCTTCTGAAGAAGAATTCTTGCAGGAGGCACCACGTCCACAGAGGCCAGAATCTGTTGTGTGGAAATTCTTCACTTTTCCACATGGCGAGAAAAAGTAAATGTGAGAAAGGCGACATGCAAAATTTGTGACCGAGTCCAGTCAAGAGGCAGTGAAAACAAATACTCTTGTGGCACTGCTTCTATGTACAAGCATCTCCGGAACACACTCCTCTCAATCTTGCTCGGGAGGAAATCAGGCGAGCTGCTTTGAACTCCTCACCTGCTGTGGCAAGTATGTCTGAAGTGTCCCCAGGAACACCTGCAATGGACATTAGGCCAAAATGTGCCTTTCTCGAGCAACACTGTGTGAAGTGTAAGAAACTTATATGCTTGGGTGAGCAGTCGGTGGATGCAGTTTGTGCTGCGCAATGCAACCATTGTTGTTTGTTTTTGGAATGATAAGTAATTCGAAAAGTTTCCTGTTTTATTTGTTCCTTTTTTTGTTTTGTTTTCGAAAAAAACACCCGTCCGGGACCAGAAGAGGCTGGGCTGGGCCACCTTATTTTATTCTTGATTGAAGTCACTTGGACAATTATTTAACTTGAATGCTGACTTTTTCTCTTCCTGGTTTTAGCTGGTGGTTAACATGTTCTAGATTAGTTTCCCTAGGCGGCTGAAGGGGACAATCCAATAGGTTTCCTATTTGTTGTTTTCCACCGTACTGTGGCAAATGTGAGATAGGCCACAAGTTGAGGGGCCAATATTATTTATTTATTTAATTTATTTATTTATTTAAAGTTTTATATAGCGCAAACAAGATCTTTGCAGATATCAGAGCGCTTTACAGGGACAGGGGTAGGGTCGGGGAGAATAGATACAATATTGGGTACGGGGAGAATAGATACAATATTGGGTACACTATGATAGCATAGTAGAACAGGATAACAATCGAGAACATATATGAGAACCAGTAAACGATCAAATAACTAATAAAACAAAAAGCGGTGCAGAGACTTAGATCCAGCAACAATAGAGATCAGATGTACTTAGGCCATAACGGATGGCTATTTCCTCTTTCTTAATGCTTGCAGGAACAAGGGGTAGGGGCAACAGGAAGGTAGTTGGAACTAACTATTAGGAACAAAATAGTAGTCGGTGGTAAGTGAAATAGCATAACAGGATATAAGTCATGTACAAATAAAATACAATAAGCAAACTGGCAACCAGTACTGCAGCAACGATACAGACGTCTCTGTTCCAGCATCAGAAGAGTTCAGGTGAACTTGGCCATAAGGATGGCTTTTACCTCTTTCTTAAAAAGTGCCGTGGAGGGGATATGCCTAGTTTCAGGCGGGAGTGAGTTCCAGATCCTGGGCGCCATTCCTGAGAAGGAGCGTTTGTATGTTTTTTCCTTCCGGAATCTACAAGGTTTCAGGAGTAAGTTTTTTGTACTTCTATTGGATCTCGAGCCTCCTGATATAGTCAGCTTTTGGGTGAGGTAGCTGGGTGACTTGTGGTGTATGGCTGAGTGTGTCATAACGGCTATTTTCAGCTGTATTCTGGCCTCAAAGGGTAGCCAGTTCAGAGATTTTAAATCAGGGGATATATGCAAGTGTTTCCTAGAACCAGTGATGAGTCTCACGGCAGCGTTCAAGGAGGCTCCTAGGGGAGCAGTTGTTGAAAGAGGGAGTCCGCTAAGGGTCGCAATTCCATAGTCTATGCGAGGGATGACTAGGGCCTGTACAGCAGTTTGGAAGTCCTTAGCTGGGAGGAAGGGTTTAAGTTTCCTTAACGTGTTGACTTGGAAGTTAGCTCCTTTAGTGGCTTTGCTAATGTGCTGCTGCATGTTGAGCTTGGCGTCAAGTGTAATGCCTAAGGATTTCGCAGATTCCACAATGGTGGGTTGGACATTGAGCGCAGTTAGCTGATTGAGCCAGGATTGGGTGATGGCAATTTTCGTGGGGGGTGAGATCAGAAGGAACTCAGTTTTCAGAGCATTTAATTTGAGGTGATTATCGGCCAACCATGATTGGGTGTTTCTGAGTGTGGAGTTCAGAAGCTTAATGTCTTCTGGGGATTGTAGCTTGAGGTAAAGTTGAGTGTCATCTGCGTACATATGGAAGAGTACATTGGATGCTTGAAGCAAGGAGGTGAGTGGTTCCATGATGAGGTTGAACAAAGTGGGGGATAGGGAGGAGCCTTGTGGGACGCCTAAAGTTACCGGCACCGGTGAGGACAGCACGTTGTTGGTCTTGAACTTCTGTGATCGGTTATGTAGGAAGGAAGTGAACCATTTGAGAACAGTCCCGGATAGACCCATTCTGGTCTTTAGCAGCTCCAGAAGGTTCTCATGTTTGACAGTATCAAAAGCTGAGGAGAGGTCAAGAAGGATGAGGAGGCATGAGTTGTTGCGGTCAAGGATTTGGAGGGCGTCATCAATTATGTGAGTCATAGCCGTTTCCGTGCTGTGTTTCGCTCGGAAGCCTGATTGATGAGGGTTGAGGAGGTCAAACTGATCAATGTGTTTAGTCAGTTGGAGTTGTACACATTTTTCCAGAAGCTTGGCCAAGGTGGGGATGTTGGTGATAGGGCGATAGTTGTTCAAGTCAGCCGGGTCAGCTGTAGGTTTCTTGAGTATAGGTGTGACTTGCCCCACCTTGAGGGAGTCTGGGATGAGGCCTTGTTGAAGGGAGCTGTTAATGATATTAGTCCAGAGTGGGAGGAGCAGGGGGGTGAAGTCTTTCACAGCATTAGAAGGTAGGGGCTCAGTGAAGTGATTAGAGGGCTTCAGGGTGGTGAGCAGTTTGCAAATTGCTTCTTCAGTGTAGGTGTCGAATGACGTCCATGATGCGTTGTTTTTAGGGTGAGTGGTAGACACGCTGATGGGGCTGGAGTATAGGCTTGCATCATTGAGAAGATCACTTCTTATGTTGTCGGTCTTTAGCTTAAAGAATGCGGAAAAGTCTTCACAGTGTGGAATATTGCTTGTTGCGCTGTTTGATTGTGAGGGTTCCATCTTGGTTTGAGATTTGATTAGATCGAACAGTTTCCTTGGTCGGTTCTTTGCTTGGTCCAGCTGAAGGCTGAAGAAGTCTGATTTCGAACGCTTGATCTTCCTAAAGTAGGCATTTCTCTAGTTCTTTAGCATTTTAAGGTGCAGTGCTGAGGGGTCAGATCTCCAGGTGCGCTCTGCCATTCGCAAGGCAGGTCTGTCTTCATTGAGTCTACCATCATACCAAGGATTCGATTTCTTGGTGGAGACTCTTTTCAATTGCAGGGGGGCATCTTCATTGATTATTGAGTTCATAGAATCGAGGTAGAGGTCAGTCAATGATTGAACATCAGGGGCGCCCACAGGGGGATGGAGGAGACTGCGAGTGTGAGAAGGCAGGCAGTTCGAGTTGAGATTCTTCATGTCCCTTTTCCAGGTCTTGGATTTGGTGGGTTGAGCCATGTTAGGTTTGACTTTTTCGTTGATGAAGAAAGAGATAATGTGATGATCTGACCAGTCACAGGGTTGGATCGACCCCAATTAGGTAGCATCCTCTTTGGCGATGATAAGGTCGAGGATCGAGCCTTTGTCGTGTGTCGGGCTGTTACAGATTTGGGTGAGGTCAAGCGCATTAAGGAAAAGTTTGAGACTATTCACCACTGCATCTTTCTGATCGTTCCAATGGAGATTGAAGTCACCCAGGTAAATTTGAGTGGACTGCCGACCGGCATTGGATGAGATCGTGTCCATGAGTTGTTGGGTGAAGGTGAGGTTGTCCCCGGGCGGGTGGTAGATGACATGTAAAGTGCATACAGATTTGCCCTCGCTGGAGATATCGAGGCAGAAGAGTTCACAAGAAGTGAGGGAGGGGGAGGTGACTTTGGTCACAGAGAGGGTGCTCCTAAAAATGCATGCGATTCCACCGGGTCCCCTTCCGCGACCGGACCTCCACAGCTGGTCTTGCAGGCAACCAGGGCAACTCGCAGGCAACTCACAGGCAACTCCGCAGTGGGGCTTCCGTCGTCCGACCGGCGCCAGCAGTGATCCAGGTCCGGGTCTCCTTCCACGACCGGACCTCCACAGCTGGACTCGCAGGCAACCAGAAGCGCACAGCAGTTGTCCACGGCGTGCTCCAGACAACAGGCAACCGTGCCGTGCTCCGCAAATGGCCAGGGAGAGCCCCGGGTCCAAGAGGAGGGTGGGGGTGCCTCGGTCTTCTCCTGCGAAGCTCAGCCTCCAGGCAGGTCAGGGGATCCTCAGAGGGTTTCGTCCTCCACACCGTCAGGTAAGGAAGATATTGTTCCAATCCAGTTACTTGCTCAATCCAGTTACTTGCTCAATGCAGTTACTTGCGTGTTGCTTTACTCGAGGCGGTGGAGATGCTGCTGGGTGCTAATGTGGATAAAATCCATAGAATGGTATCCCCAGCACTTGGAGCTCCTAGCAGGAGCTCCTACCCGGCGGCCATCTTTGCTGCTTTTCTCGCAAGCTTTGGATAACTATATTGGCCAGTAACTATGGGGAGGCGAAAGACCCAGGTGAACCAAGAGGGACTACAGGTACACCCAGAGCAACAGTAACCACTATGGATGCCATCTTGTCAAGAGCTGCTTCAGTCATTGACAAGGAGATTGAACTGGTGAAAAGGCGCTTATCTAGATCTCCCTCTAGCGGCCTTCATCCCCTCCTGAGCGGATCTAACAACCACTCCTGGGAATTCACTGGCGAAGTACAGAGTATATCTCTCTCCCGGGTTGGGTAGCGTTACCCAGGTTACGGATGTGCTTTCCCCTGTATTAGAATCTCTGGGGGAGGTACCACCTAGGCCCCTGTCTCCCATTGTGATTATGAGAAATAGGAAGGGTGCTGCTTCCTCTGTCACATCATGGGTAGGAATGGTGGGAAGAATACTCATACATCAATAAAGGCACCCTGTGGCCTTGAATCACCACAACAAATGGGGGAGGGTTGCCGGATTAGTGGTAGCTTGAAAAGAAAGTGTAAAGCAATAGGTAGCCAAGACAAAAAGACCAAGCTCAATGTGCCACTGAAGCCTGCATCTGATAACAGGGTATCTTTGGTAGAAGCATCTCCTATGGTTGACTTGCCCATGTTGGATATTTTTAAATCTACCCTGTGTTGCATGCTGGGGAAAAAGTTGTGCCCTATTGTGGCTAAGCTAAACCGTATAGAGCAAAGTATAGCAGACCAGCAGAAAATCTTGCAATCTATCCAACCACCTAATTGTGCTGTCACAGAGTCAACAAAGTCCAAAACTGCATCAGGCATTCTTCCTTTGTCAGGGGTAACTCGGGATTCTCGATCTTCTAGCACTATCCCGTCTTGTGGCGCAACTGTGGCTTCTAGAAGTACAGGGGGAATGCCAGACAGCACAACTGATGGTTTGGCAATGAATGGGGTCCCATTAGCAAAGCAATATGGACAAGCCACCCACGATCCGGGGAAGAATGCGAGAATGCAGCAGGGACTTTCTACGAATGCCCTGCAGAATCTTGCAGTTATTAATTTACCGCCTCAATCTACCCCATTGGTGGTTATCTTTGGGAATATCCCACCACTCTCACAAGGTTCAAAGGAGGACTTCCCCCAACACAAGAACAAGGTCACCTACTGGTTATCTAATAACACTTCTGTGCTCCCAGGGGTGGAACAAAATATTATTATGGTACGCCGTGTGGGCTGGTTCGGAAACACTAAGAAACCTGGAGGGGTGATTGTATAATTGTGAATTTTAATAGCCCATTGCTTGTGGAGAGAATCTTTTGGGAGGTTCTCGCCGGACCGGCTAACAGGGATTCTGGTATTCAGATTTTGCCTCTGGGTTTCTTTTATAAACCTGAAGTTCTAAGGCGTAACAACTTAAATGTATCATGTAACAGGTGGTTTCAAAGGCCAGTTGAAGCTTTCGGGGACAGCCAACTTAACCCCATGGTAGGGAGGCGTAACACATTGGGGCATCACCATTTCTCCCCCATGCTACAGGTGTCAAATAGATTTCCAGCACTCTCAAGGTCGGATGATTGCGATTGACTGAACAAAAGTTCAGAGCCTAAAGAATCACTAGTTCAGCACCAGGTGTGCCCCTATCCCCCCCCCCTGTAGTGCTGTGTCCTCTATTCAGATGTTGCCTTGGTTATTTGGCCCTGAGCAAAGGGGGGTTTTACCTATTGTACCCCTAGGGGATTCCACTGTTAGATGATTAAAACGTTCTGTCATGGAACATTTCAGGGCTAGCGAGGAAGTTTCAGGACCTGATGTGGGTGCAGTTCATCAGGCAATTCACTGTGATCTGTCTCTAGGAGACTTGGCTGGTGACTGTAACCTATTTTTGGAGGGTTACAAAGCCTTTTTTGTACCCACTTCCCCGTCAGTTAGAGGTAGAGCTCGGGGTGGTTTGGGTATATATACAGCAATAGCCATGAATTGTAGGATTAGGGAACTCCCATTCGCTCATAGTGATTTCCAAGTCGTGAGGAAATGAGAGTTTGTCTCTGATTGTTATGTTATGTTATGTTATAGTTATGTTATAGGCTGATTTGTATCACGCACTGTTAGTCGAGACAGTCCTGGCGAGTAGAGGAAACAAAGACAGCATATACCAGAGATCTAAAAGGCTTGTTTAAACAGATGTGTTTTTAATAGTTTTTTAAAACTGGTCAGATCTGTAGTGTGTCGTAGTTGGTCTGGCAGAGCGTTCCACATATTAGCCGCTCTAACCGCCAAGGATTTGCCCCCTAGGCGAGTTTTCCGAAACCTAGGGACAACCAGGCTTCTAAGTGATGCTGAGCATAGTTGACGCACCGGCTGATAGAACATGAACCTAGCCCTCAAATAGGCTGGACAGGGGCCATGGAGGGCTTTATGGGCTAGTACCAGGGCCTTATAACATACTCTTTGGGGCACCGGGAGCCAATGAAGGTTGCATAGTTGTTTGCGGACACTTCGTCTCCTAGGGATGTCAAAAAGGAGCCTAATCGCCACGTTTTGCACCACCTGCAGTTTCCCTAAAAGAAACTCAGGAGAGCCAATATACAGAGCATTGGCAATGTCCAGGCGCGAGAGTATGAGAGCCCTGGCCACAGCTTCTCTGGCAGTTCGAGGAAGGAGGGGAAAGAATTTCCTTAGGGTTGTAAGGGTACCAAAACAGGTTCCCACCAATCTTGTGATCTGTTCTCGGAAGCACATATTCGCCCCAAACCAAATCCCTAAGTTTTTTGCTGTACCACAGTCACCCTTTGGACAGTGATTTTTTGAAGCCGATAGGGAATTGTCCGTAGAGGAGTATTTCGGATTTCTCCTCATTACATTTCAGACTGGCCTGGGCCAGCCAGGCAAATACTGACGACAGACAGTGCTGGGCTTTCTCAGTCTGTAAATCATCATCATTCCAGGTGAAGAGAAGTTGGGTGTCGTCGGCATAGGCCATAATTTTAGCACCCAACCTTTGTGCCAAATGAATTAGGGGGTCATATACACGTTGAAGAGTAAAGGGCTGAGTGTAGAGCCCTGTGGGACCCCAGTTTCCACTTTGTTGTCAGACGAGTGGAATGGAGGAAGCCATACTTGTTGGAAACAATCTTTAAGAAATGATTCCACCCAACTAAGTGCCGCGTCTGCAGTCCCAATGTTCGACAACCTGGAAAGAAGCTTAAGATGGGGAACAGTATCGAACGTGGCAGAGAGGTCCAATAAAATTAGAGCCGCTCTGCCGCCCCCAATCGAGCCATTCTTTAAAATACTCTGAGACCTCTATAAGCGCTGTCTCGGTGCTAAAGGATGATCTGAAGCCAGATTGAGCAGGGTGCAGAGCCCCTGAGGCTTCCACAAATTTCTCCAGTTGCCTAAACACCACCTTCTCGCAGACCTTAGCAAGAGCAGGGAAAAGGGAAATGGGGCGATAGTTTGAAGGGAGCATTGGATCAGCCATAGGCTTTTTAATCAGGGGGAGAAGTTTTGCGTGTTTCCACTGAGACGGCATCGCACCTGATTGCAGAGACTCATTAATCAAAGTCGCTACTATAGGAGCGACTACATCAGCCACCGCACTGAGAACCCTAGCTGGGCAGGGATCTGTCGGGGATCCTGACTTAAGGGATTTAAGAATGGCAGCCACATCCTTCACTTCCACTCTATCAAAGCCAGAAAGAAACTCTGTAGGCTTGATGTTATCCTGAAATATCCAGGTAGTAGATAGATTGGTAGGGCCGGGAATCTTAAGGCTGTCCTGTATTTTTTGAATTTTATCAATAAAAAAAGTGGACCGTTTTTCACACCAACTGTGGGAGGTGGGCGTTAAAGAGGCCTCTGCTACTGGAGAAGTAAAGCTCTGCACAATAGCAAAGATTTCTCTGCTATTGTTCTTAGCTCCAGAAATTCTCTCAGCAAAGAAATCACACTTTGCCAATTTAATGGCAGCATAGTACTCACATTGAGCCTTGCGTAATTTCGCCTTAGCTATGGAGCAGTACTCCCGTCGCCATGCCCGCTCAAGCTCTTTACAACCTAACCTTTACAACCTAACTTCAGGATTTTTAGGCGATCAGTGTACCATGGATAAGATGGAGAGGCTCGTGGGCGACTATTTCTTGGATGGGGAGCGTCCTTATGGCAGTGCTCATCCATTCCGAGAAATTTTCCACTGCCCCCTCCAAGGTACAGGCGCTAGCAGGGCGGGACTGTGCTAGAGCGGTGGATAAGGCAGGAATATTAATTTTAGCTTGGGGCTATAATGCAGTAAAGGCTCAGGGGGTTTGTAAGACCACCCAGTTGAACTGCCCTATTAGGCAGGATTGTGGACATGTTGCTCATAGTCTTATGATATCAGGGGATTTCAATGTTCACCCGAGCGGTGATCCTAAAATTACTAGCTTGGGAGAAATGGGCTGTGCCAGGATGTGGGGACTCCACTTCGAGCATTCTGTTCAGGGGGATGCACCTAACGATTTGCTTAATGAATACGACCTGATCGCATTCATGTCCTCTGTAGCGCCATCAAGTAAACAGCCCATTCCGTCCTTCAAAAGACGCAGCGGTGGGTCTTTTATTGACCATATTTTGATCTCTGCTGCCCTCCAGGCCTTCCTTCGCGGATTTACAATCATAGAGAGTGTATTTAGCGATCACAATCCTGTGTGCGTGCGCTTGGAGGGTGGTATGTTGAAGAGGCAGGTAAGGGTGATAGCGACGGGTGCATTGAGACCTACGGATGGTAGGCACCGCCTTAAGTGGTCCCAGGTGGCTCTGGTTCTATTCTATGACAAGGAACATAAATTATGCGTATCAGAAATAGTTTTATGTGTGTCCCCTGGCTCCCTTGCCGTGGGTATTCTCAAGGCTTTTGAATGGATGTTTCTAAGGTGGGGGCGTTTTTAAGTGTTCCCACACAAAGAACATTGTCCAGAGATCCTAAATGGTTTAATTCTTTATGCTCTAAAGCTGCTAGAGATCAAAAGGAAACCCTGAAAGCAAACCTGAGAGATCAACCCCGGGTCCGTGTCTTCCGTCTTAATAGTAAAAGGATATTGGCAAAGCGTAAGGTGGAATTAAAGGAAGCAACATGGAGAGAACTACTAGAACCAAGTACGTTAGGTAGTAGTATGAGATTTTGAGGAATCATCAACAGACCTTTATTTGAGAGGGATGGGGCCGAAGATATAGGTACCAACATAACTGAAGATGAATGAGTGTCTTACTTTTGTTCTATATTTAAGAGTGCCACAACTCAAGAACAAACTCTAGCTAGAGCGCAAAATGACAAATCCATCCCTCTGGGCTCTGGCTGGTGGGCACGCTTAACGTTACGGCGAAGGCCGGTTGCCCGGAGTTTTGGGGCATCTCGAAAATTGTACGGGTATTCAAGAACGACGATCGCAACAGTACATTGTGCTATAGACCGATATCCCTTATTTACTCTGTGGTCAAGGTTGTGGGAGGAGATATATTGAACAGATTGGCCGCCTGGGTGGAAGATAATAAGATAATTTCTGACATCCAATACGTGTTCCGCCCAGGGCACTCTACCTTAGCACAATGCCTCAACCTATACATGATCCTCGGGAAGTACACGGTTGCCCGCCGGGGTACGATCCGCATGGCGTTCATGGATCTTTCCTCCGCTTTTGATTGTGTCAATCGGGGGAAACTGTCGCAGTCCATGAGGACCATGGGGGTGGAGGCTAGCCTGGTTGACTTCCTGAGGGACCTGCACAGGAAAACCAAAGCTAACATTAGATTTGCCTAGGATCTTAGGGTATCTAGGAATTTTAACATCAAAAGGGGAGTACGGCAGGGGTGTATCTTGGCCCTGTTTCTTTTTAATTTATACATCAATGACCTGGATAAGATCTTTGTAGAAACTGGGGTCGATTTCCCTTACCAAGGGCGAAGGGGTCTCCCGTCCTGCTTTATGCGGACGATGCGGTCCTCCTCGCCAGAACTGCAAGGTATCAGCAGACTCTGCTTGACACCTTTCGAAGCTTCATGGCTGAACGCGACCTAGCCATAAATAATTCAAAATCCTATATTATGCGGGTCGGGTTGCACCCCAAGAAGCAGTATCCCTTTAAAGTGAATGCCGAGAATGTGCCCATAACCTCAACTTTCTCATATCTGGGCGTCTTATTAGATGACCACTTGAATTGGGGTGCCCTAGTCCGGCGAAAAAGAGGGGAGGTAATAAGACCGAATACAGCCATTTACAACTTTGCCGAAAAAATGGGTAAGTGCCCTATAATGGCAATGTTGAAAATATACCAGGCACAAATGTTGCTATTGCCAAATATGGTAGTGAATTATGGGGACATGCAGCATGTGAGGGTATCCAGGTGGCAGAGAACACTTTTTTTTAACACAGCTCCTGAGAGTACCTAGAGGAACATCTAACTTAATAGTACCTGAAGAAACAGGGTTACCATACATCTGTGACATTCTGGCAATATACCCTTTGCTCTTCTGGCTCAAATGTTGGTTAAATAAAGACCTAGCCCTTAACCACCAGATATTGAGAGAAGTTTTGAGCCTGGACCACATGATTCATATCCCGTGGCTAAAATAGATAAATTGGCTGTTTTGATGAGCTGGGGCGCCCAGACCTTTTTTTAAGGCCTGATCTTATTACCACAGTGGACATGGAGTTTACAAAAGAAGTCTTTTATTTCACTCAATAGAGATGGGATAGATCTGTGTAAACCTAGCGTCCGTAAATTTGTGACGCTCAAAACTACCCCTTCCACGGAGCCATATCTTTTGTGGCCTTTTTCGGCCCACAAGTGGTTTTTATTGACCAGATTTTGTATGGATTATTTACATCTTTTTCTTGCTGTTCCGAAGGGGAGCCATAGAGCCCAGGTGCTAGCACCCTGTGGCTGCGATGGAGTGTATCTACTGTATTTGCTGCACATTATGTTTTTCTGTAACCTCTATGGAGCTCCCCGGAAGTTCTTTTTAAAACGACTTTTAAAAAAGGTGAATTTTATCCAGGTCCGCCTAACCCTTTGCTTTTTACAAATGCTGAAGACAGAATGTATCCCATTTGTGGTTGGTTTTCTGAAATCTTCACTGAGGTCCAGAAACTGTATGGAGAACTAATATACATATCGCCATATTTCAGCTGGCATCTTATTAGCTATCCCCCATGAGTTATATGTTTCTTACTGGTGGCTGATTCTTCTCCTATCTTTTTTATTACCTATCATGTTGTATATATATTCCCTTGTACCGAAAGGAATGGATATCTGCGTACTGTGATTAAGAAATGTACATATGTGCTTTTCCAAATTTTTATTGGAGATTCGTAACTTTTATTGTTTTTATTTAAAACCGAATAAAGTATTTTGAAATTGAATTGAAGTGCTTAGGTATTGGCAGACAGATACAATAAGAACATAGTGCTGGATAGGTGATTGAAGAATAGCATGAGACTGACAGAAGGTACCCTACGCTGCATGGGTACTATTTCAGTATTTAATTGGGTGGACCAATAGTATGTATCTGCTTAGAGATTTGTAGGGTCTAGGCACAGAATATTTTATGTGTACATGTGTTGGTGCCTGGGTCATTTTACAGGAATACCACCAGTTACTGGAATGATGACAGTGCTGCAAACAGAGTGTACACTTAATTTATAAGGGCTTACGTATAGGTGGAGTGATAGGATACGTAGATAGTGGAAGATAAGTGATTAAAGAAGTGCATGGGACAGACTGGTCGATTCCTATACTGCATGTGTTATAACTGGGTATTTAGAAGAGTGTATCAATAGTGTGTAGCTAATTAGATATCTGCTTGGATAGTGCACAAAATATTATAGTTGTACTTGTGTTAGTAGCTAGGCCATTCCAAAAGTTTATGACTAGTAACTAGAATAATGATAGTATTACAAACAGAGTGTATAGTCAATTTATAAGTGCTTAGGTATTGGTGGAGTGATAGGATAAGTAGATAGTGCTGGATGGGTGAGTGGAGAAATGCATGGGACAGACAGGAGGATTTCTACACTGCATAGGTACTAACTGGGTATTTAGAAAAGTGTATCAATAGTTTTTAGCTGGTTAGAGGTATGCATGCGTAGTGTACAAAATATTGTACCTGCACTTGTGTTAGTGACTACGCCATGCCTTAAGTATACGACTAATAACTGATGTAATGTCAGTGTTTCAAGAAAGTGCGTGCTGAATTTATAAGTGCTTAGGCTTAGATATTGGTGGAGTTATAGGATACGTAGATAGTGCTGGATGGGTGAATGGAGAAGTGCATGGGACAGACAGAAGGATTCCTAGACTGCATAGGAACTAACTGGGTATTTAGAAGAGCGTATCAATAGTATGTAGCTGGTTAGAGGTCTGCATGCATAGTGCACAGAATATTGCAGCTGTACTAGTATTGGTGTGTCTATGGATTCGAGATTTGTAGTCTGTATTTTAGGGTGTGAGGAGGTGCATCAGATGATCATGTGGATGATGTCATCAGTGATGTCATTTGAGATGTCATCAGTGATGTCACTGACCATGTCATGAGTAATGTAATATGTGACGTCATCAGCAGTGCATTGCGGGGGCGCGAATTATAGTTAGCACAACTAACTATAACGGCCGAATTTCTGTTGTTTTGTAGAAGTGAAATGTCCAACTATGACGTCCATAAAACCTGTGTTTTTTTCAGTGAATTTCTGAGGTTTTTTGAATGATAATTACTAACTATAATGTCCCTAAAACTTGTGTTTTTTTCAGTGATTTTTATAAATATGTATTTAATCTCCTCTCACTCTTACAAGAAACAAATCAGCACTCCGGTTGTAGTTTAGAAGTATTTAATCTGCATAGGACTTGATCCACGCATTATGGCACGTCCGAACCCTGATAACGATACAAGACATCATTGTAGCAGCCTTATTTAAATGTACAAATGCCTAAAGTTGCCAACATTAACACAGGACTAAATATTACTTTAATCCAAAAAGCTGGTGGCCATATTGGCCTGGTCACAATGTGAAAATTCAAGAATTGATTCAATAAAGAAAAGAAAACAAATGTTAATATGCGCACAATGCCATTTCAGCATATCTTGCCCCATGAGCGCCATACCTTTATTTTCGTCATCGTGACTCATTCATTATAAACATACTTAGGATTGCAAACATAGACAATGAACTACACATCACTTTAAAGGGAAAGTCTATCGGCCATATTAATCTGGGCACGTTGCATAGTATAATGATTCTAACGGGAAAGAAAAGAAAAAAAGGGGTGCTAATATACACACACCATCCCTAAATAAAGTTCGAGTGATTATAGTTCCATTCCATTCACAGCTCATTTGAGATGTCATGAGTGATGTAACTGACCATGTCATGAATGATGTTATGTCTGAGGTAATTAGCAGGGCATTGTGGGCGTGTAATTTATAGTTAGCTCAGGTAACTATAACTGCTGAATTTCACTGGTTGTGTATGAGTGAAATCTGAGTCTAACGATACGGTAATTTTTGTTTTTTCAGCACATTTCTCGTTTTGTTAACGATAACTAATACACATATCACAATGGATGGTGGGGGGTCAGAAGCAGGGCCTGGCATTGTGCTGCCCCAACCCAAGCTTGCTGCTCCTGCCTTCCCTCCTCCTAGCCATCTATTGTCCAAGCCCATGTCCCTGCTCCGTTATTACAGCCCTTTGTGGCCGTTGTTCTGCCACTGGCCGCCCCGCCTTTTCTGAACAGTTAGCTTGCTGCCCATCCACCTCCTCCCTATCCTCTGTTGTCTGAATCTATGGACTAGCCTCCTCCATCCTGCCATGCATGGTCTGATGTGCTGCCACTTCCCTCCATTTAGCATGATGTACCAGTCCACTCCTCTTGCCCTCCATTGCCCAATTCTATGCCCCATCATTGACCTCCTGCTTAGACTCTGTGCCTAGTTTGCTGCCCCTACTATCCTCCCCCCTGCCCTCCGATGTCTGTGTGCATGCCCCTGCTCCATCCTTTTTGCCCACCACGTTCCATAGACCTGCCACTCCTATCTACTCCGAGTGGTCAGTTGAGTTGCCACTCCCCTCCCACCTGCCTAGCATTGTCAGATGACTGTAACCTGTCCCTGCCACCTCCACCCTACCTGTCCACATCCCATGCTCCTATCCCCTGCCTCCTGTCCACAATGGTCCATTTTACTGCCACATTCTTCTGCCCTCCCTGGTCGGTTGTGCTGCAACTGCCCCTCCTGCCTGCCCTGCGTGGTCTGTTGTGAGGCCCCTTCCCCTGAACTCTCATCTGTGCACAGGTCCTGACCCTCCCTTCTATCCTCCATGGTCCTTTGTGCACACCCCTGCACCCTCCTTCTTGCCCATCATAGCCAGTGTGCTGCCACTAACCCTCCCGCTTGCCATGCATGGTATTCTGTGCTGCCACAGCCCCTTCTACCTTCCCTGTATGGTCAGCTAGCTGGTCCTGACCCCGTCCCACCTTCCCTCCTTGGTCTGTGTGTATGCCATTATAGTCTCACTGTGACTCTCCATGGTGTGTCTTGCTTCTAGGGCCCATCCTGCCTGACCTCCATGGTCATCTTGCTGCTCCTGCCCTGCCCCCTTGCCCCAAGCCCTCTGTTTCCATGTGTAGACCCCTCCCTCCTGACTTGTCTGTTCCATTCTAAGGATCCTGATCTGTCCCTCCTGCCCTTTATGGTCCATTATGCTACATCTTTCTCTCCTGTCTGTCCATTATGGTCAGCTAGCTACCATTGCCTCTTTCCCCTCTGTTCTATGTTGTCCATGTGTATGGTCCTGTCCCCTCCCTCCTGCTTTCTATGGATTGTTGTACTGCACTACCGTCCTGCATGCCCTGTGTGGTGTATTGTGTTGCTGCAAACCCTGATGCCTACCCTGTAGGGTCAGTTTGGTGCACCTCTCCATGTCCCTCCTGTCCTCTGTTATCCGAGTCCATGTCCCTACCCCAATTCCTCCTGCCAAGCATGATCCAATGTACCATACTTGCTAACATTTTGAACTTGGTAAGAGGGAGATTTTGAAAAAAAACTGCGGTATTGATTTTCCCCTTTGATTTACATCGAAAAAGAGGAGATTGTAGACAGGAGACAGATCAAATAAAGCCCATTTGGGCTTGAAAATATTGGATGTTTCCTGGCTGAATCGGGTCTGTTTGCATGTATGGTTGTACTTCCACTGCCTCTGCCTTCGGCCCACAATGGTCTATTATATTGCCACAGCCTCTCATGCCAGTCCTGTATTGTTAGTTAGTTGCCCCTGCCCCCCTTTCCATCGCCCTCCCTTGTCTGTTGTGCTGCCACTGCCCTGCCTGCCTGCCCAGTGTGGTCAAATTGTTGCCTCTGCACCCTCCTACCTGCCTTCAATTTTCAGAGTCCATGCCTCTGGCCTCTGCCTCTCAACAGTATCCTAATGAACAACTAGTTTGCAAACATTCTATATTTATTGCAAAAGTGTGGAACGCCTGACATCATCTTGATGTAATCAAAATTGTAATACCTAGAGCATTTCCAATCTTAAAGGAGGACGTATTTTCTGAGTTTTCAAATAGCGACAAAGCACTTTTAAATTATTTGTTATCTTTATGTTTTTTTATCCAGTTGACCACTTGATTAAATGTTGCACTTAGATGAGAGGAGGTGGTGTTACTTTCAGAGCTGCAGACTTTGCAACTGGAGAACCAAAACAAATGTGTTCTTGTGTGATGTAACCAATGCTCATGTAAAGCACTCCAATACCTGACAAGTCTGCACTATATAAAACTGCAAAACACACATTTAAAAAAAAGTGTGTTTTGCACACTTCTGTCAATGAGCTGTATGTGGTCTACATCTGGATAAGATTTGTGCTACATTTGGGTTCTTTTTTGTGTGTTGGCCATCTTGGGAGACTTATTTTTTATGAAGTTTACTAATTTCCTCATTTTGTGCAGTCTCCTAAGTGGGAAATACTTTCAGTTTTTTACTTTGGTTCCATCAAGAAGGCATTCAGATGTGTCACGCATTTGCCATAAATTCTGAATGTTAGCACTCTAGTTGCTCATTAGATCACTGTAGTAAAGCTACTGCTCACCAGGGAAGTCCGCTGCTGGTATTGAAAGTGCATGTTTCAGTCTGCATGTTAAAACATTTTAATGAAATAGAAGAGGATTTGAGAAGTCAAAATGTGCCCTAATTTTTCTTTCTACAGTACTAATTATAATTTCTATGGTAAAATGAACCCCCTCATGTTGTTCATTTGCAAATTAAATGTTTTAAGTGTTACCACTTTATTCCAATCAAGATGGCTTCAGGTGTGCCATACTTTTGTCATAAGTAAGACAGATAGCGCTCTAGTTGTTCTTTAGAACACTATGGGAAGCTGCAGTAGAACACAAAGGTATCAACTGACAGTCTCTGCTCTTGTTGGATGTACATGCTTTACTGATAATGTCAGACTTCATTCTCACATGACTGAGAAAGATAATGTGAATTTACAGAAATTATGCTCTCAGTTTAGCTTACAGATCACCTTCCACACCTCTGTGGGAAAAGCATGAGAAAAAGTTTTCTCTCAAACATGATTCATGATATCCCAGCAGAAGGCTTTTTCACATGGTAAAATCACCTTAGAACACACCACAGTTCCTAAAATGAGTATAGTACCATCAACAAATGATTTATAATGTAACTAAAGTTTTAAAACCTTCTATTAACTGCAATGCTTTTTATTGAGGTGCTATCATGTATATTGGTCCCTAGATGGCTGACAACACTTCTTAGACTAAGTGCTGACAGCCAATCAGATCTCACAAAGAGATGTGTGTTAAGGCTCCACCCAGATATATATATTTATTTTTCCATTAATAAAAAACTACTGAATGGATTTACACGATTTAACAAAAAGGGCTCTTTCTGAACAAGGGCTACCTTTTTCCAAATTTGGAGCAATTCCGTTCAGCAGTTTGGGCTGTATCCGTGTCTAAAGTTTCCTCGTTAGAACCGAGTCACAAGATAACTGTGAAATACAGGTTGAGAAACAAGAAAAGGGGGCAGGGTATCTGGCCACCTAGGCCTGCTCAGGGTGTCCCACAAGGACCCCAGAGCTAAAAGAAGCATTTTTTTTAAATCAGCCAAATTCACGTTGGGGTCTTGAATCCGGCTGAGAAAATTAAAAAAACGAAAGCATGGGCTCCCGTGCTTTGTTTTTGAAAGCCCCTGGGTGGGCCAGGTTCCATGGGCACTCACCAATTAATTTGTGGTGGCATGTGGCCCCCCATGCAGTCCTGGGGACTGCCACCTCCTCGGGTCTCTTATAAAATTAAAGTGATGTTTGGGGGAAGAGCCCCCCACACGCCCCGTGGACTACCACCTCCGTGGGGCTTTAAAGACTTGGGAGGCTCCCTCCAGGAGCCCTTGATGGCCTTGGGGACGGGCACCCCCCCAGGGCTGGCTCCTGTAATGTCCCAGGGTGCCCACCCCTGGGACATTGCCATTTGATATGGCAGGCCCGCCCTGTCATAGCAAACTCTGGTTTGCTTCATAGAAGCGAGAGCAGGAAAACCTGCTCTCGCTATAAAGAAGCAGAACAGGTTGCTTTTAAGCAAGGGGAGCTGCATGTTATCCACTGTCCTTGCTCAAAAGCAATGCAGGCTCCGGAAGAGGCTGGGAGCGGGCGGGACCGTGCGGGCATTGGGACTCCCCCCACCGTCTCCTGTGCAAAGGGCCGGTCCGAGGTTTGAGGTCACCATGGCCAGGAATGGCCTGGGAGGGGGACACCCAGCCCCTCTCCATGTTAGTTTAAATAAAATGGCAGGGCCCCAGGAGATGGGGTCCCCAGGGCCAGAGATGGCCCAGGGGAGGTGGGCCATGCAGCCCCCCTCCCAGCAAATATACATTAAAAAAACAAAAACAGGCCAGGCCTGGGAGATGGGGTCCCTGGGGCCAATACTGGCCCAGGGAAGGGGGGGGCCAGTGGTACCCTTCCTGTTTCTTTTCTTGAAAAGAGAAAACGTTCAGGCTCCGGTGGATGGGGTCCCTGTGGCCAAAAGTGGCCCAGGAAAGGGGGGGCGTGCAGCCACGATCTCATAAAATAATTAAAGAAAAAAGAAAAAAGAAACCAGCAACTTGCAGGATGGCCCGCCCCCTCCCTGCAACACTATGCAAACATGCCCCCTAGTGCGATTGAAGTTAGGGGATTAAGTCCCCTTGAATACTGAGGTTCCCTGGGGGCCAAATAGCCCACCAGGTACCTTCAGTAAGCACCACAGAGCTGTGTTGCAGGGAGGTGATCTGTGGTTTCGCCCCTTTTTACATCTCTCTGCAACGCAGCTCTGTGGCGCTTACTGGAGGTACCTAGTAGGCTAGTTGGCCCCAGGGACCCTCAGGATTAAAGAGGACTTAATCCCCCAACTTCGAATGCGCCAGGGGGCCCATTTCCACAGGGGTGCTGAGAGGGGGTGGGGCCTGACAATGTAAATTTTTTATCATAAATAACTACAAATATTTTTAGATTCAAAATAAGCAAAAAACCCATTTAAATAAATAATTGCATTTAAAAATTATGTATTAACAAAAAATATATTACATGTTTTTTTAGATACTTACCACCATATACCCCTAATAAAAAACCCACACCTAAAACATAACTTTAAAAAACAAATAATTTACACTGTTAACATACCTATTTAATAAACAAATCATCAATTACAAATTAATTATGATGTAATTATAATTAATTTTCTTCCCAGCCTAGACCCCTACAAAATCCACAACCCACACCTAAAATTCAAGTAAACAAAAGTTAGTTGCAGAATTAACATATGTAATTATCAATTAAATAATAAGTTTAATAAAAAATGAAATATGTTTTACTTACAATTAATTTACTTCAACATTGTACCCCTATAACCTCCATAAACTGCATCTAAAAGTAAAAAAAATATTACCCAGTTAACATACTTCATTGTAAATTTAATAATTAATATTGAATAACAACTAACTTTGAGTTATTACATTTGAATGATTTCCCACCATGTACCCCACAACCTGTGCCTAAAATTTAAATAAAAAAATCAACATTAATCAACAATTAAATAAAAAATTCTAAGTGAAACTAATTGATAAATTATTATAAATAGATTACTTCCCACCCTGGACCCGTACAAACCCACTAACTACATTGGTATGGAAAATCACAAAGAAGAATTAAATTTCATCTCCTAACTACTAAAAATGGTATTTTAAAAAATATTCACAATAAATAAACAGCATATACATTAAAAATATATACTGAAATACATAACACAAATTTAAAAAAACTAATTATAAACAACCATATGTTTGTGAACAATATTAATGACTGATATTTTAAAAATCAATATTACTTAACTTAAAATTGATATTCATGCAGATGATATTTTCATATCACAATATTTTGGTGACGATATTTGGTATGCTGAAATATTAATTTCAATATTTTGTCTGAATACCAGCGAGCAGCCATTGCCAATGTACTAGAACATTTAGCAAGCGTGCTCTCCTCTGTCGGCCACTGTGGTAAGTCCACTTCAAGGGTTGTGCAATATGTGCAATAAATGGGGAGCCCACTCTTGGAGAGGGGAAAAACGAAATGCTGAGAAAGGAGCTGTATTGGTTTTGGGCTGTTGCTTGCAGGCAGTGCACTCTTTTAGGCCTATACGGGTTATAAGCTTGGTCCATGGTATTAATAACCCCAACCCAACTTGTTGGATACAGCTGTACATTGTAGGGAATGACTCTGCCAGGCCACTTGCCCTGCTATATATTGATGGGGTTCCAAGTAATCCTGGGATACATCTTTACACCTAGTGTTGCCCAATTGCACCTTAATACTACATTCCTTCACAAACATAAACAAAACAAAAAGAAAACAGAAGAGAGGAATGATATAATAGAGGTATGGGATAATAGACTAATATTAATTTATTTCTTGATAACAGTATACCGCTCTGCCTCTCCTTATCAGCATCGGATTATCATTGTATGCAAAGTCCTTGAAACTTATGGTAGGCACTGGGATTTACCTGATCCGGGCCTCTCATCCCACCTGGGGGGTTTGGGGAGTCTGGTGGGGTAAGGAGTTGTCCTCCACTTATTCATGCTCTTCTTTGATTGTGTGCACTGGTGACACAGGCAAAGACAACTGCTGAGGCCTTTTTTAAGATTATTCTGATGACTCTCCTCTTTCTTCCTCTCTCTCCGCCTCCTCTTGTTGATCTTCACCTTCTGCCTCTGTAGGTGACGGCCTTTGAAAATGCTTGAAGTGTAAAATGTTTCGTATAACCCCCTTGGCTTTCCTCTTAGCAGTTATCAACATTTCACACCACTGAATGACTATCCAGGAGCATGTTTAAATGGAAATCTACATTTGTTTCCTGGAACTTATCCTTGCCTAGTGAGTGGTCTCCTACTGTGATGTCAAAGACCTTTGCACTTCGCAGTTCAGTAACCTTAACTTTCAATGGTTCGCAAGTGGTCTATTGCTTGGTCCCCCACTGTGGGAAGTATGGAATGGAGTCAGTGACCCTGTGTCCCATGCCAAGATGGTCAGGAGCTCCCCCTGTGGAGGTGCGGGGAGCCAGCTTATTCTCCCTAAAGAATGGGTATATGGCCCATTCTAACAGCATGGGCTCCTCAAATTACTTTTTGCAAAGTCCTCCTGAATCTTTCTACCTCATCTTGGCTTGATGCAATCTAGGTATGAAGGTATGTTGCAATCTCTTGTCCATAAAAAAGTGGACCATTGCTACTCTGGAGTTCCTTTAAGAATCTGGGGTTTGTCATCATTTGTTTCTAACTTTGAAAATAACTCACAGGCTGTTTGGGTGTTTGCAAGCTTTACCCAATGTTTATTTGAGTCTTATTCTATAAGGAAAAAGCTATATCACCCATTGAGGCGGCATTCAAAATCAAGACTACTGGAGACCGGTTGTCTTAAATTTTATGTGAAGCAGCGGGGTCCGAGGGCCCAGCTAAATTTTATCATGGGAATGACTATCAGCTCAATGAGTTTTTTCATGAGGTGCAACTAGTCTTTGATCAGCAGTCTTGACCATACCCTGATGGTAAGGCTCACCAGGATGATGATTGAGTTGCCATGCAGTTAGCATCCATCTGGGTCCATGGCCAGTTCTGGGCTACCAGGTAAAGAGAGTCGAGGATTCTCCTGGCTTCAGGTGTCCCATGGGCCTAATGTGCTTTTAGTGTTTCCACTGCCCTGACCAGATTGCTGCAAGGTCCAATTGGAGACATTTGACTGAGTTGGTGACTTGGTGTTACCGGAGTGTTCAGTGACATACCCAATGTATTCATTTGTTTCATTAGCATTGTCTGCTTCCTGAGGCATGGCACTCATAGGATGTCATGGCAGGTAGTCAGCCAAGTTGCTGGTCCCTTTATGGTATTCCACTTTGCAGTCATATTTATGTAGTTGCAGCAACCATCATGCAAGGACAGGGCATTAAGAAGATGCCCTGGAACAGGGGGATCAGTGGATTGTGGTTGGTGCTTATCATAGAGGGATGCACATACACATTCACATTCACATTCACATGGAGGTGAAAGGTTTGGCACCACTAGTGAAAAGCAATAACCTATTTTACAATCTGAGAGTACTGTTGCCCAGTGACCAGATGGCATATGCCACTGGTGTCAGCTCTCCACATTCTTGCCTGTACCCCGAAAGGGAAGAAAAATCTACTACAGATACCAACAATACACGAGCACCTTGTAAAAAGCAAAAAGTAACAACAGATGGTGGTATGCCGACGCAACAGAAGATCAGACTAATTGGGGTCTGTCATCACGGATTAAAAGTGAATTCCCAATGGGAGTGTGTCTCTCTCTGTTTAAAGTTTGCAATCATGAAACTCCCTGTGGGAATGGTATTTGGAATGGTGACTCCTCACTGAAGAGTGTCTGCCTCAACAGAATAAATGCATTGTGTTTGTACCCGCTGAGTGCTCCTGGTGTTTTTTTGTGCGTCCTTGGTGGTAATATCATTCTGTAATGCCTCTTGCAAAGATAATTGGACCCGATCTGTAAAGAGTTCAGCAGTATACAAGTGGCATTTGGTGGAGAATTTTATTATTACTGCCAAACCCGTCACAAATCTGTGAAGGAAGAGTTGTCACCTTACACGGAGTCCACATTTCAATAATTACGATGCAACTCTGATTGAAAAGAACCGCAGCTGATCGAGGGAGCTAGAGGATACATTTACAACCTGACTCACAATAGAACATATTAAGCCAGCGTAATACAAAAGTGGAAAATGCATTGTGGGATTTGTACCCTGTGTGGTACCTACTACCGATACCATTGATCCATGGACACTTTGTCAAAACTAAAAAGTAACAACAGATGGTGGTATGCTGGTGCAATGGAAGATTGGAGTCTCTCATCACGAATTGAAAGTGAATTACCAATGGGAGTGTGTCTCTCTTTTTAACACCATGCGTGCGGCGCATTTTCCCGCTGTGCTCTGAAGTTTTTTAAAACCCGCGGTTCATGACGAGACGAGAGGTGTACCTCATGACGAGCTGAGTTCCTCATGAGCGTCGAAGGGGTTAAAAGTTTGCAATCATGAAACTCCCTGTGGGAATGGTATTGAGAAAGGCGAAATTGGATTAAACAGGAGTCATTGTTAAATTGTGGAAAAGTAAATTTTGCCATGTTCTGTGTCCCTACGAGTCATCCATCATATGTTATCTGTGCATGATTAATATGCATATGTATTCCCCATGCTCGATTAATGACGCAATTACAGTTGTGTCCACCTCTAGTATGCCAGCTTCCAGTTCTCGTGAATACTACGAAAATCAGGCCTATGTAAAGTTACGTTGCCACGTTTCTCAGTGTGCACGTTATTCCATTGTAAAGTCCCTGTTTCTAGGCCTCAAAAGGGCCTGGACACCAGATTCAGCTTCTGACTCCTGAAGCCTCGCTGAGGAGCGATACAGCCCCCACCTGTATCCTCGACCCTTCACTTACTTCCTGCCTCGCAGTGCCCGGCTCAGCCTAGCTCTGCCTCTGAGTCTGCCAAGAGTATGTTATGATTCCAGTTATCAGTTCAGTCCTCCTTCTCTGCATTCCTAAGCTACTGAACTGTATCAATAGTTTCCATCATTGTCTAGCCTTTACGTCTCCATATAAGAGAAATACTGTATTAATGGTCATTTAATATTCTTCATCACGCACTACACGTAGAATAAAGCATGCTCCAGTCTTAGAGTCTGTTCGCCTTTACCCCGATAACTTTTGGATTCTATCAACATGTTCTCTAAACATCAGATACTAGATACTGTTTAGGTACATGTCGCCCTGACTCTCCAGACTTCAGTCTCTGCTCCTAGCACAGAGTTCGTAGCCCCCAGCTTCTCCTAGTAACCCGTCATTGCCAGTTTGCGCGCACCATTAGGTCAGAGGTCCCGGCTCCTTAGGTAGCCCCCTTCATGTTTCCGCCCCATTCATGACATATTCTGTTACGTTTGCATCACATGTCTATGTATACGCCTCTGTTACACCTACTTTCACCCTTATCTTTCGCGACTGCTATTGACCACACCCACTGCTCCGCCTAGCGTATGTATTGTAATGTAACTGTTTTAGTATATATGATCGTGCACTGTTATTAAATGTTACGCCGATTCCGATCCTGCCCCCGGCAGCGCTGCCATCCTATTCCTGTGCAGGTTGTCCTGTTCCTGTCCTTATGCTGTAATAAACCTGCAAAACTCCTACTACCTCGAATCTTGACTCTTATTTATTGAGCTATCTGTTATTCATTTATTCATTCAAAAATAGATCCGGTATTATTTATTTATTTACCACATAATGGCGCCCGAATAGGGACTTGCCCTTTCCCCACGCGTCGGTGAAGCCACGCCGACCCCCTGACCCTCTGCAGTCGTGACGGAACTCTTCTGCGCACCGGCAGATATTTCTGCTTCAAGTATCCCTCAGGCCCACGGAGGAGACGGAGGAGGCGGTCCAGCATCCAGACGAGACGGTGGAGGAACGCGGCGAGTCCCGACCAGAGCCCAAGCCGAGAGTCCACGGTCCGAGGTATCCGGAGGCCCACCCGTAACAGAAGTCCGAAGTTCGTCCGTCCGGCGTCGAAGCAGTCCAGTCCAGTCCGAGGCTTTCCGTTCTTGCTGCCCGGTGAGTACCGTTGCTGGGGTAGTATCTAGACAGGGTCAATCTAATTGACTCTGGTCCGTGGGTTGGTGGTACACAGACCCACAAACGAAGTGTCCACTTCGGTGGATACGGGTCCTGACGTGTCTCTGTATGAGACCGGTAAGTTTCGTACTGTTTCAGCAGTGCATCTAGTTTCTGTTCTAGTCAGTTCTGTTCTCGAGAAAATTCATGTATTCTGTTTTCCGTATTCCAGGTAGTATTCTGTTCGAACTGTTATTCTGAATGTTGTTCATGTATTTTAATGTCGTGGTATGAGTGCGAAGTGATTCTCGTGTTTATTGTGTATTGTATTGTGTCCAGATTATAGTTCAGTCATGCCACTCTTTTCAAAACTGCGTCAGTTAAAAACCAGAAAAGGTCTGCTAGAAGCAGCAGTTCCTGTCCCGCCTAGGGACAGTCCAGGTCATTTTATGTATCAGAAGCATGGCATAAGCGCCATATTGTATCTAGATTTATGGGTCGAGTATACCAAACAGTTAGAGGAAAAGTATAGATGGCCTGTATCAGGCACATGGGATGCCGAGTGCATCATGCGAGTAGAAGAAGCATTATGGAAAAAGAAAGCCAGACAGTCACAGAAAGATGCCATCGAGTTATGGCGCAAATAATCTCATAAAAGAACCGAAAAAGAAATCAGAAAGTCAGAATTAAGTAGAGAATCCTTAGAACGAGCCCAAGAAAGGGAATTAATCGAGATAGGTGAACGAGTCAAAACCGAACAGACAGACAGACAGAGGAACGCCCTCATTAAGGGTATGTATCCTCTTCTTGCCGAGGGCTTGCCAAAAGCGACCCCAGAGGCATCCAGTAATTTCCCGCTACCATTAGTTCCGACCAAGCTACGTCACAAACCGACCGCAGCTGATATTTTCATTTCGTCCTATTTGGACGACACAGTCCCAGAATATGCAAATCCCGCTCCGCCAGTCCCTGTAAATCAGGCACTTCCCGCTCCTCCAGACACCGGAGTACCTGTTACGGTACCCCCGGTCCAGCCCGCCATACAAGTCCAGCCTGCATTTCCATTTCCCACTCTGCCAGGACGAAGAGCATCAGTAGACGACTCTAGTTTAGGGGCCGCAGGGGGAGGTCCTCCTCAAACCCCGCCGCCACACAAGCGTCTAACGTTAGCCGAATTACATGCACAAGCGTCACAGCGTACGCCCAGATATCAGTCTGTTGCAGAATAACGAATGTGGCTATGATCCAGTCCCAGGCGAGGATAATATGGTTTTATATTCATTACGCGTGAGAAAGGTGACCGAGTATCTAGTCACCCTACCAGATATGAAAGAAGATCTAGACAGAATATATCGTTTCATCCGTACAGGGAATGATCCAGAAAGTATTAGTGACGTCATGTGCCAAAGAAAAGTTGAAGTCCAGCTCATGCTATTAAAGTTTCTGATTAATTGTCTAATACGAGAACAAGATTATCCGACCAAAGATCGAGCCGAAATGAAAGTCCTGACAAGGTGGAGTGATAATATAGCCGAGGGTAAGCACAAGACCATCAGTAGTATAGAGAGCATGTACAAGAAAATTCATAAAGAAATAATAAGGTTACACGATCAACGGAAAGCAGCACAAGTAAGCGAGAAAGAAAATGACTCTTCTACAGAAGAGGTAGAGGACGAGAATCCCGACAGAATAGCGTATGTAGGAAAATCTAGATTTCCAGATCGCCATTTGCGCCTAGAACACAAGTCAATTTTTCATCATCCAGCACCAGAACAAGGTTCTCTGGAACAAGTATTTCAAGCTACCGATCACATTCTGAAATCACGAATCGGTTACAGTGAATTAAGTACCATGCATGAACAAGAACTAGTCCGATCAGCAGTCCGATGGATTACTGATTCTACCACTTTTCCAGACGAAATAGTGGCACAAATGTTTCTGAAATTGCTCCCAGCCGAGCAGCGACTGGTGGGTATGTATATGACCCAGCACCTCATTACATTGTATGAGGGTCAACATTCTGATCCAGGTCCGTTACACGATGTCCTGAACGAGTTACTCCAGTATAGATGGAAAGGTTTAGGTACTGATTTAATTAGTGTCATTCTAGAACAGCGCCACAAATATAGTATGTTTTTGAACCCGCATTTTGTTCATGTCTCACCCCCAGAAAGTAAACCCTTTTACATAGACAGACAGAATCCGTTACGAGAAGTGCATCCAATTAAGACAGACGGTGGTGAAATGCAACGAGTGTTTGTTTACACCCCTATCACAAAGATGGAACTCTTAGAGATGAAAAAGTTAATTCCCTGTCATGATAAAGATCCAGCAGGGTTCCACCGAGAATTAAAAGACATGCTCCGTATGGGAGAATACACGTATCCAGATATTATTAAAATGTTAAAAGTCCTGTTGCCCGCAGGGGTATATGAGAAACTCAAGGAAAAAGAATGGGAGGTGGGAGAGAAAAAGATCGATTGGACAGTCCTAGAAGCTGAAGACAAGGCACGAGTACCAGGTACCGGTCTTGGAGATAAATGTAAAGAATTACCAGAATTATTAATACAAGTTTTGCCTAGGTTATTGACAACTAGAAAGGAAGACTGGGATGCAATCTCAGCCTGTAAACAGAAACAAGACGAAGATATTAGTGATTATTATTCCAGATTTGAGAAATGTTTTACCATAAACAGTGGCCTCAAGACAAGTAGCGAATCATACCCTCATCTTTTTGTTACTAAATTAGTCGAGAATTCAAGTCCACAAATTAAAAACCGAGTTTTGAAAGTTGAAAGTACCTGGCAAGCTAATACCCCGTCCCAGATGTTACAGATGCTTCAATATCACCAGAATAGAATCAGAGAAGAGCAAGAACATGAAAGGAAACGTATGAAAGACACGAAAATGAAAGTACTAGTTGCACAATCTGTTCCTCAAGACAGTCAGAAAAGGGGTCCGAATCAAGCCAGTCATCCTGCAGCTCCCGTTAAAGGGAACTGCAATTATTGTAAACAGCCAGGTCATTTTATAAACGAGTGTGCAGTTCTGAAACACAACATAGCTACCGGTAAGACTAAAGAAAGACCACGTCCGCCGAGACAAGAACAAGTTACACAGACTCCTCAGTCACAGAATGCACCACAGACAGTTACAGCTCCGCAGCCTATCGCTGCAACACAGCATGTTACACAGCAGATGTACCAGTATGCACAGTCTGAGTATCCAGAGTATCAGCCATACTCATGAAACAGCCTAGAGAGGGAGGTAGGCTTGCCTCTCATCGAGATACCTGTAGATCAAGAAGGTCCCTATGTTCACAGTCAAGTACTAGGGAAAGACAGAAAGTTTCTGATTGATACAGGGGCAAGTAGGACCACTATAAGTCACGCCGAAGTTCCAGGGGCTCCGCTCTCAGGCTCAAGAAATGTTTCCCTTGGATTTTCAGGAAAGCCTATCGTAAATGAAATATCAAAGCCAGTTACTCTAGAAGTAGGTCCACTGTCCCGCACTACTGATCTGTTACTTACTAAGTCATGTCCAGAAAATCTGTCAGGCATTAAAACACTGAAAGAATTAGGTGCAGTTATATGCTGTTCCCCAGAGGGAATACGATTGTTCCTACGTGACTTCAAGCGTCACTATGTATTACGAGATTTTGATCCCAGATTGTCCAATGTTCCACAGCATCTATGGGCGCAAGGTCCAACTGATGTTGGCTTTATGCAAATCACACCCCATCGTGTGACTCTCAAGCCAGGTGTAGTCCTGCCACGAATCAGACAGTACAGATTGCCACCTGAGGCTGTAGCAGCCTTATCCAAAATTATTGACGAGCTCATCGCTCAAGGAGTAGTTGTAGAAACTGACTCCAATGTATGTAATTCTCCGATCATTCCAGTCATGAAACGTACTGATCCAAATGCACCCCCAGTATATCGTTTAGTGATTGATCTCCGAGAACTTAATAAATGTATTATTCCTCAGTACCCAGTTGTCCCAGATATCTCTTCCCTATTGACAGCCATTGATTCAGAAGCTTCATTTTTTACTGTCATAGACCTCAAGAACGCGTTTTTCAGTGTCCCCATTCATCCAGACAGCCAGTTTCTTTTTGGATTTTGTTTAAATGGAAGGAGCTATATGTTCACACGAGCTCCTCAAGGTTTCACGGAAAGTCCTAGTATTTACAGTCAAGCACTCAAGAGACAACTAGACAACATTCACATGCCAACTGACACTGCCCTGCTCCAGTATGTCGATGATCTCCTGATCACAGCCCGTTCTGACCATGCTTGCGAGCGAGCATCACTTACAGTCTTGTATTTCCTAGCCGAGATGGGACACAAGGTGTCCCCTTCTAAGCTTCAATTCTGTGTCCAGCAAGTGGTCTACTTAGGACACTTACTGTCCAAGAGGGGTAGGCAGTTGACACCAGACCGTATCCAGTTAATAGCGAGTCTTCCTCAGCCCAAGACCCAGAAGGAGGTACGTGCTTTTATCGGCCTCACTTCTTATTGTAGACAATGGATTCCTCAGTATGCATTTCTAGCCAAGCCACTGATACAGTTAACGACACAGGAGGCAGCCGTATCGACTGTCCTCCCTTGGACATCTGAACATACACTCAGTTTCAATGAGTTAAAGAAAGCCCTATGTCAAGCTCCAGTTCTAGCAACACCGAACTACAGTAAGCCTTTTACACTTTTCGTCACAGAACGCGAAGGTACAGCATTATCTGTTCTCACACAAGATCAAGCAGGACAATACAAGCCTTGTGCTTATTTTTCGAGCACATTAGATCCTGTAGCCCAGGCTCTGCCTGCGTGCCTCAAGTCAGTTGCAGCCACAGCACTAGCTATCAGACAAAGTGATTCCATAGTATTAGGACACTCCCTGACAGTACAAGTTCCACACTCCGTGGAAGTTCTTTTAAACCGAACGCAAACTCAGCACTTGACAATTGCACGTTTAACAGGTTATGAATTGACACTGTTCCAGCCACACATAGAAATCAGACGCTGCAACGTTTTAAATCCTGCTACATTGTTACCATCAGTTACTTCGAATTCTGCCACACACGATTGTGTGGAAGTAGTTAACATCATGACCAAGCCAAGACAAGATCTGACAGATATTCCATTACCAGATCCCGACCTGACACTTTATGTGGATGGTTCATGCATGAGAACTAGTACAGGAGAACTAGTCGCTGCGTATGCAGTGACTACTGACACTGAAGTTATTGAAACACACCGTATTGACACCCTGTCTGCTCAAGCAGCGGAGCTAGTTGCTCTGACTCAAGCCTGCATACACGCCAAGAACCTGAAAGTTAATGTTTACACCGATTCACGTTACGCATTTGGAGTCGTACACGACTTTGGAGTGCTCTGGCAGGAGAGAGGTTTCATGACTTCTCATGGAACCAAGATTCAGCATGGTCTCCTTATTCAAGCTCTGTTAGATGCCATACATTTACCGACATCCATTGCTATCATGAAGTGCAAAGCACATACGAAAGTTACTGACACTATTTCCCAAGGTAATGATCTAGCAGATCGCACAGCCAAGCTTACAGCTCAGACTCCAGACATTCCAGTTAATAAGACACCGACATACACTCCAGATCTGACTACCTGTATGACAGTTAAGGACCCTACTCAAGATGTCATAGATATCCAGTTACACGCTACTCCCGATGAAATCAAGAAATGGTCCGAACAAGGAGGGGTCCAGACAGATCAGGGATGGATGACAAAGGGTAGAGCCACATGGTTTCTCCCCGACTCTATGGTTCAAGTCATTATTAATACCGCACATAGTCCAGCACATTTAGGAGAAAAAGCTATGTTAGGCAGTATCCAGAATATTTGGTTCAACAAGCATTTACGAGCTGCAGCCAAGCAGAAAGTCCGTACCTGTATGATATGTTGCCAGTTCAATCCAGGTAAGAGTGTCCCGGTGGAACAAGGTGGATTCCAGCCCCCTGACCACCCTTTTGAAGTCCTCCAGATGGATTACATCCAGATGGAGCGATGTCGAGGTTTCAAGTATGTCCTTGTAGTTGTATGCGCTTTGTCCAGGTGGACGGAGGCATATCCAGTCCCCGATTACACAGCCGCGACCACTGCCAAGCAGTTGGTTCATGAGTTCTTCCCCCGTTACGGACTCCCTAGAGTCGTATATTCTGACAACGGTCAGCCATTCTCATCTGAACTCATGAAACACGTGTCCCTTTTGTTAGGGTACCAGTGGAAGTTCCATTGTGTACGCCATCCTGAAGCAGCCGGTCTCGTAGAGAGACATAATCAGACCCTGAAAATCCGCATTGCAAAAGTATGTCAAGAGAAAGGTGTAGACTGGCTAATAGCTCTGCCAGTTGCTTTGTTCTATATGCGCATGTTCGCACATTCCAGATCAGGTCTGTCCCCGTATGAAGTCGTTTTCGGCCGCCCCCCTAACATGTGGGGTACTCCTAGACCCCGAAGTATTACCGATGTTTCAAGTAATATGCTGACAGATTACCTAGCTTCCTTGATGTCTGCCCTCAACTCTTGTCGTTCACAGGTTGCCGCCGCATTTCCAGACAATACCGAGGTGGCACCGCATGAAATCGTTCCCGGATCCATGGTCCTAGTGCGAAATTTCGATCGCTCAAGTCCGCTGGAGCCTCGCTGGAAGGAGCCTCGACAGGTCCTCCTGGCCACCCGTACAGCCGTGAAGTTGGAGGGACGCAAAGGCTGGGTGCATCTTTCGCATATTAAAACATTTTATGGATTGAAGCCAGTTTCAAAGAACATTTCCGAACATTTAAAGGACTGCCAAAGTACCATTCTTAAGGACTGTCCCGCAAAAGACAATGTTACTGCACCCTCCCTGTTAGAGACAACTCCGCAACAGGAGTATAAGCTCAAATTAAGGTCTAGTAAAATAAGTCAGCCAGTTTGATTGTCTAAGTCCTCCCCTAGGTGAAACGGTTAGACCGGTTTCTGACATGTATAAAATAGACCCCCATAGTGAGAGAGTTAGTCAAAACTCAATCCGATGTATCGTTTTTCTATGTTTCATATTATTTCTCAGTATTATGATTTCCTGCACCAGTTATGCATTTTACCTGTATTTTCCAGTTCCTCATGTAAATAAGTCTGCCAATGCTACAGTAGAGCACACGTTTAGTGATCTGCCTCCTCATGAACTCTCTTACCGCCTCGCTATGGGTAATAACTCTTTTATCCGCATGTTACATTATTCACACCAGACCAGCAATGCCACTAATTGTTGGGTGTGTGGTCGACTCCCCCCTTTCCAGACACCGAAGGGAGTTCTGCCACTCTTTCCTTATCCATTTTCACATAATGGTTCGTGTGGAGCATGGTCCACGTTAACGTCATCTTCAACAGATATGTCTTTTCTTAATAGTACATGTTTCCCAGACAAGCAAGGTCTTCCCCACAGAACAGGGTTAGATCTAGAAAACGAAGTTTACAATTTAGGTAATTATTCTTCGAATTTCATGGTCCTGAATGTTCAGTCTGATACTACTCCAGACTTACCTGCTATTTCAGTACTACCAGTCAAAGGTGAATTATGTGTCCGAAATAATGGTTCCGTACATGTAGGACATAGTGATTGTACTACTATTGTCAAATATAGTGACAGTGGGAAATCTATTTTCAAAGCTTCACGTCATTCTTATTTTATTTGTGGTCAGACCGCATATGTTCGTCTGCCCCTCGATTGGGAGGGAACCTGTTACATTGCCTTCCTACTGCCACCAGTTTTCCTAGCCCCACCTGATTATCATAGAAACACACATCTAGTATACATTAGACATAGAAGGGAGATCGAGTCCCCAATTGTCGATTATACTGAAACTGCTCTAGAACAGTATACAGATTTCAATAGAGGTTTCTTCTTCTTTATAGGACCTATCCAGAATAGTAAGCTAATCCGTAGGTTAACCAGAACCCTTGAAGCAGTAGTTAATGAGACTGCCTCTGCTCTAGGTAACTTAACTGAAGAGCAATCTGCTATGAGATTTGTCGTTTTGCAAAATCGTCTCGTCCTTGACGTCATACTGGCCGATAGGGGCGGGGCATGTAGAGTCATCGGATCTAGTTGCTGCATTTTCATTCCAAATAACGCGCCGTCTGTTTATTCAGCTATAACCAGACTCCATAAAATTGCCCATCTGTTACACCAAGATCCAGGCACCTGGACATGGTCCGGTTGGTTCTGGAATATAATTTCCGCTTGGGGATGGAAAGTCTTGTCCTTTCTAGGTATTGCAGTAGCGATCATATTCAGCTGCTGCCTCTGTATACAATGTGGCCCTGCGATTTGCGGCATTTGTGCTACCTCTTGTATTCCTAGTCCCAAGTCCCGTTCTAAAACACGTTCCCAGAAAATTCGAGACGAACAATTGATGCTGTATGAAATGATAGATGGTATCATGAACATTGATGTTTCCTGATGGAAACGTAGTGACAAGGAGGGAATGTGGAAAAGTAAATTTTGCCATGTTCTGTGTCCCTACGAGTCATCCATCATATGTTATCTGTGCATGATTAATATGCATATGTATTCCCCATGTTCGATTAATGACGCAATTACAGTTGTGTCCACCTCTAGTATGCCAGCTTCCAGTTCTCGTGAATACTACGAATATCAGGCCTATGTAAAGTTACGTTGCCACGTTTCTCAGTGTGCACGTTATTCCATTGTAAAGTCCCTGTTTCTAGGCCTCAAAAGGGCCTGGACACCAGATTCAGCTTCTGACTCCTGAAGCCTTGCTGAGGAGCGATACAGCCCCCACCTGTATCCTCGACCCTTCACTTACTTCCTGCCTCGCAGTGACCGGCTCAGCCTAGCTCTGCCTCTGAGTCTGCCAAGAGTATGTTATGATTCCAGTTATCAGTTCAGTCCTCCTTCTCTGCATTCCTAAGCTACTGAACTGTATCAATAGTTTCCATCATTGTCTAGCCTTTACGTCTCCATATAAGAGAAATACTGTATTAATGGTCATTTAATATTCTTCATCACGCACTACACGTAGAATAAAGCATGCTCCAGTCTTAGAGTCTGTTCGCCTTTACCCCGATAACTTTTGGATTCTATCAACATGTTCTCTAAACATCAGATACTAGATACTGTTTAGGTACATGTCGCCCTGACTCTCCAGACTTCAGTCTCTGCTCCTAGCACAGAGTTCGTAGCCCCCAGCTTCTCCTAGTAACCCGTCATTGCCAGTTTGCGCGCACCATTAGGTCAGAGGTCCCGGCTCCTTAGGTAGCCCCCTTCATGTTTCCGCCCCATTCATGACATATTCTGTTACGTTTGCATCACATGTCTATGTATACGCCTCTGTTACACCTACTTTCACCCTTATCTTTCGCGACTGCTATTGACCACACCCACTGCTCCGCCTAGCGTATGTATTGTAATGTAACTGTTTTAGTATATATGATCGTGCACTGTTATTAAATGTTACGCCGATTCCGATCCTGCCCCCGGCAGCGCTGCCATCCTATTCCTGTGCAGGTTGTCCTGTTCCTGTCCTTATGCTGTAATAAACCTGCAAAACTCCTACTACCTCGAATCTTGACTCTTATTTATTGAGCTATCTGTTATTCATTTATTCATTCAAAAATAGATCCGGTATTATTTATTTATTTACCACAAAATGTTAAGGAAATTCCTACAAAACATAAAGATATTCAGATGGTGAGGCTAAGTCAGGGCCTACAAAGCCCGTTGATATTTATAACATCTATGTAAGAGGTACTAGAAGTGGCAAATCAGCAACCTTATCTGCCCTCGAAGAACTTATCGAACAACAATCCAAGGACAATTATGTGGTCCTAGCAGGTGATTTAAATACCACCTTTGAACCCTTAACTAGCTCTGATTGGCGCCTAATGGATGACGAGGATGAACAGTGGGGGATCCCAAAACTGGAATTACCACCTGTAAAAAATTGGACGATGTGGCAGTCCATATTAATTCGATATGCCTAAGTAAAGGACTTAGGGCAGCAAATGGCAGGACAACTAGTGACAGCAATGGTGAGAGCACTTTCAGAAACCCACGTAGTAACAGTAGAATTGATTATATTCTTTTAAGTTTGGGCTTCTGGCAGTTTCTTGAGGATATGAGTGTAGTGTCCCGTATTGAGAGTGATCATGACCCTTTGCATAATATTGTAGTTTATTGTCGGTGGAATAGAGTAGAGTTGGGGCCGGATGATTTGGTCTGTCCAAATGTTGTTACCACTAATGATTTGCACCACGTGACATGGGCACACATAGTTGATAATACAATGATTATATTGCAAATAACTAAAGATCTGGAAAAGGCTAGTAGTGCACTAGAGAGGCTAACATCTAATGAAGATGAACTACATCTGGTTACCCTAGCCCACGATAACTTTTTTGCAGATCTAAAAAAAACATTTGTGAAACCTAACAAACAAAGGAAGGCACTAACAAGCCCCGCTAGGTGGTACAATAAGGATTGTAGACAGGCGCGCCTTGCTTTGGGCCAAATGCATCAGGTACGTTAGTAAGTAGTGCAAGGCAAGCATATAAATCTACCCTGTTAAGGGCCAAACGCATATGGGATGAGTTAAAATGGCAAGAATTGAAGGAAGCTAGTAACATGAAAAATTCTAGACTTTTTTGGGATATAATCAAGTGGGGTCGTGGGGGCCAAGCAGCCCAGCCCCTAAACTGGGTTGCGAAGGATGACTGGGTTGAATATTTCAAACCCCAATATGGAAAGACTGTACTCGAATGTAACAACAAATTCCCAACTCTTATTCCAACAGTGGAGATAGTGTTTACAATTGAGGAAGTACATTTAGCACTAGACTCCTTAACTGCTGGAAGGGCGCCAGGTCCAGATAGTATTCGTGTGGATACTTTTTTGCATAACAAGGATCTATGGGGCAGGTATATACTGCTCCTGGCTAATGCAGTAGGGAGAGAAGGCCCCATCCCAAGGTCTTGGAGTGGTGCGGTAATTATACAGGTATTCAAGAAGGGTGACAGATTGCTTCCGGGTAATTACCGCCCCGTTAGCCTGATTGACTGTATGCAAAAAGTGTTAGGAAGAATGGTCCTCAATAGAATTCAGGAATGGGAAATGCACCACAATATATTATCCCACTTTCAGGTGGGCTTGAGGACAAGTGTCAGCACGATTGACCAAGTCTTGCATTTCGCTATGCTTTATTGGAAAATTGTGCAGCTGGGGAAGGGTAGCTTATACGCAGCCTTTATAGATTTAAGGGCTGCATTTGACCTCGTACCACAATCTATTCTATGGTCTGTCTTAAAGGCTCAGGGAATGTCTCCTGAGATCCTTGGTTCATTAATGCGATTGCACGAAAATAATTATGCTCAGATTAGGTGGGGTGCCCCTGGTAACGTCACTGCCTCATTCCCAGTTGAGAGAGGGGTGAGAGAACCCTATTCTCATTATTTATTAATGGTATTGTGGATTTTCTGATTTCAGCCAATATTGATGCTCCAGTGCTTGCAGGTTCCAAAGTTCCTATTTTAATGTTTGCGGACGACACGCTTATTATTTCAAAGACCCCAAGTGGATTACAGCAAGCTTTGGCCATTTTTGAAAGGTTTTGTGTCTCTCGGGGCCTCATAGTAAACGTGTCCAAAACAAAATTCATGACTTTTAATCCATCACGAGCTTTTAAAGGAACAGTTTTGGTGAAGGACCGCCCTTTGGAACGAGTGAAGGCGTTTAGTTATCTGGGCGTTCAAGTACAAGGTGACTTACAATGGAATCAACAATTAGATTTTGCGGCCATTAAACATCGCCAAATTTCCGGTGCTTTGTGTTCCAAACATGTGAGATCATTAACTAAACCAATTAGACCAGCCCTGGAAATCTACATTATGAAGGTAGTTAGTTCAATCCTTTATGGAGCAGAACTTTGGGGCTTTGGCAATGTTACAAAATTGACTGTTTCAGAGAATAAATTCCTTCGCTGTTTGATTAATCTACCTCAGAGTACCCAGATGGGTCCCCTTTTATATGAACTAGGTAGAAAGCCTCTGAATTATGTCACTAAATTGCGGCCAATTTTAAATTGGAGGAGGCTATGGACTACCCCTGAACTGTCAATTTATGCTACAGCTCTTACGGACATAATAAAGCACGATTCCTTCCACAAAATAAGTTGGTTGCGTGGCATTAGGTGTATTCTCATAGAGCTGGGCATGCAAGATCTCTGGGAAGACCCCTCAGGAGCTCGATTCCCAACGAAGAAAGACATTAAAGATAAATATTGGGAGATGGTTGCATTTAATACAATTAGATCCACTAATTCATCATCTCTGACCGGGATCTTCCTGGATTTTAAAAGCATACCCGCATTCGAACCTTACTGGGATATGATTACAAAGCCGCTTGATAGAAAACTTTATTTTTAATTTCGAGGTGGCTCTCTACCTGTAAGAGCTTTCACTTCAAGGTGGTCTAATGATAATGTGTGTAAATGTCCTAGTTGTCCTGCTACTATGGAAACTATTGCTCACATATTAATTGTGTGCCCAATGTATTCCGCCCCGCGTAAGATATGGCTAAAGCCCACGTGCAAATTATTGGGCACAAGGTGCTGTGCATCTGCATTGAGAATACTTTGTTCCAGCACTGATCCGATTGTGTATGTTGCAATAGCAACATTTCTTGGGTGGTCATGGGCATTGAGGGCGAAAATGATTTTAGGATAAGTTTTTATGGTGATTTTATCCTGCTCATTTTTAATATTATCATGAATTGTGTCATATTATAATGTCAAATCTCCTTTTTTTCAATATAATTTTCTTTTCTCCCAATGTTTTAAGCTTTATTACAAATATCACAAAAAGATGTTAATATTTTACTTCTGTTCTTGCATTTTCATCATAATAAAATACAATGAACATAATCTTCACAAAAGTTATTTACAAAAGTTTAAGCTATATCCATTATAATTTACAATAAACTTTTTTGACGTATTAATTATTAACAAAATTTACAAGCCATTGTTATTTGTAATATCAATACATCTAAGTCATGTAAATACAACACATATTGTGTTACAAATGCTATAGGTGTCCCACTTGCGAAAGCCAAAACCATTGGCACTGCAAACGACAAAGCTATTAATTTCGCTATTTTCAAAACCAACACATAAATAAAAAATTGGTTATTTCCAATACCAATAGCTCAAACCTTCCCAATGCGAGACCCATTGAATTGCAAATGCTTGTTCTATCTGTATTCTTTTTTTTTATATTTCTTTTTATTGAAGAAAAACAAAGCAAGGCATTTACAGGATATAAGAAGGCAGTGACTTACCGAGGGTAGAGCATCATATCATCCAACATTACAATAAACATGACATTGACGGGGGAAGGGGGGGAGGAGAAAGGAGCAGAAAAATCCTACAAAATTATCAAGAATAGTAAGGGGTCAGGAGGAAAGCAAAACATCAGGGACCACAGGCTCAGGTGGAGCATATATATCTCCTCTATATCGGTTCCAAGGGCCCCAAAGCTTATGCCACTTCTGGAGGCGACCCCGAGCCAAGTACACTGTTTTCTCTCTGAACATGCACCAATCCATGTTTTCTATCCATACTTCAAGTGTAGGAGGCCTTTGGGACCCCCACAACTGTGCAATGTTCCTTTTAGCTATCATGGCCCCTAGAGTCACCCACCGAGTCTGTGCCACATTATGATCAGTGGGCTCCCAAACATTTAATAAGCAACGTCTGGGCTCCGGTAAGAGAGCCACGCCTGTGACCTCCTGCATCATTTCATGTACCCTTCTCCAATAATCCAATACCTCCCGACATTCCCAGATGATATGGAGGAACGTCCCCAGCTGACCACAACCCCGACGACACAGACCCTCCTCAGAAAAGCCCATACTGACCAAACGGGGACCCGTGGCGTATATCCTATGTAATATTTTGAGCTGGACTAATCTCAATCGTGCTGGAATCGCCACCTCCTTTGGTGAGGAGACTGCCGATTGCCAGTCCTCATCATCAAGCTCAAGGCCGTCACAGGTCCATTGTTCACGCAGCCGCAATAGAAGGTCCGCCCTTTGACTAATCAGTTTCTTGTACACTAGGGAAATAGTACTGTCGGGCATATGGCTGTCCAAAATATGATCCTCTAAGGGGGTAGACTCCGGTATCACCTCCCCCACCGGGAAGACAGACGTTAGTGCATGCCGAACCTGAACGTAACGAAAGTACTCCGTCTCTCCCAATTCAAACTCACAAACGATTTCACCTGTCCCTTCACCCACAGGTCCCCTACCTTGGAAATGCCAATAAGATCCCATTTGTCAAAACCCCTTAGTGTTACACAGTTTGCCAAACTTGTCAGAGCAAAAAAGCGGGGTAGCCAATGTCAGACGGTCCTTCCATCCTAACGAATTAGTGGCGTCATGCCAGATCCGCTCAGCCGTCTCGGTTGGCCCTGTCAAAGCTTTCATTACCGATCCAGAGTACAAAGCTCTATAATAATTGCCACCAGGAAGTAACCACATATCCATGGCAAAACCAGGGTTTAACTCAGGGCTGTAAATACCATGATTGATGGCACTCAACTGTGAAGTCCAGTAATATCTCTTAATATCAGGAAGAGCAATACCTCCGTCATACCAAGGGAGTGTTAGTTTGGCCAGCGCAATAGGCGGTCTTCCATCCCACAACAGCTTACGCTGTAGCTCCTCCACAGAATGAAAGTAACTAGCTGGGATGATATCAAGTGTGTTTTGAAGGGCATAAAGAAAACGAGGGAGTGACATCATTTTAAAAAGGGCCGCACGCCCAAGCATTGAGAATGGAAGTTTCCGCCAGCTCGCAACATCTTGCTTTAGCCGAGTCAAAGGAGGGAGAAGGTTTCTCTCGTATCGAACCACCAGATCCATGTAAATATAAATTCTGAGATATCGGAACCCATCCCGTGCTATCTGGATAGGACAGTTATGTGGTGGGGTCGGTATCTCGCCACTAAGAACATATAAATAGGATTTCGCCCAGTTAATGACCAAGCCGGAGTTTCTGCCGAAGGAGGTCAGAATATCACAGAGTACTATTAAGGATTTCCTGGGGGAGGTCAAATACAGCAAGATGTCGTCTGTATATAATGAGATACGGTCCTCAAACTGTGGAGACCAGTTAATACCCTTCATCGAGGGATCCCAGCGGATCCAAGCCGCGAGAGGCTCGAGGGCCAATGCAAATAAGAGAGGTGACAGCGGGCAACCCTGGCGAGTATCCCGCTTGAGAGAAAATGGCTCCGAGACGCGACCATTGACTACAATCTGGGCGAGAGGGTCTGCATAGAGAAGACGCACCCAGCCAATGAAATCTGAACCAAAACCGAATTTAGCCAGCACCGCCCACAAATACAGCCATTCAACAGTATCAAAAGCCATCGTGGCATCTAATGACGCCAAAATGGCCGGTTCACACAATGTCGAGGCCTTTGCGAGTACTCGGTGCAAACGCCTAAGGTTCAGCGCCGTATTCCTGTGCGGGATAAAGCCCGATTGATCTGGGTGAACCAAATCACAAATAGCCTTATCAGTCTATTAGCCAACAACTTAGCGAGAATCTTACGTTCAGCATTTAACAATGAGATCGGCCGATACGAGGTACACCTATTCCCAGGTTTTCCTTCCTTGTGAATCACTACTATCGAAGCCAATCTCTGTTCACGAGGGAGGAGACCACGATCTCGGGACTCCAAAAACATATCTCTCAAATACGGAGCAATCCTATCTGGGCGAAGCTGATAGAGCTCAATCGGGAGACCATTGGGACCCATCGCCTTACCAGAATGCAGAGAACGCATTGCCAATCCCACCTCATCTGCAGTGATCTTACCATCCATAAAGTCCCTATCCGTCACAGACAGGCACGGGAGTGCAACATCTCGTAACAACAAACATGAGTCCTCCTCCGGTCTATCTGACACGGAAGAGTACACAGCTCTAAAATGTTCAGCGAAGCATGTCACTATCTCCTGCGGGTCGGTGACCAGGACCCCATCCTCTACCTCGATTTCCGGTACTACACGATTGGCTCTGTCTTTTCTGTCCAACCATGCAATCAATTTGATCTCCTTATCCCCAACATCATAGAGACGCCCCTATCTTCCCTCTACTACCTGACTCTACTAGGAGAACCTTGGTGCAGGCCCTAGTATTGAGTCGTTTGGACTACTGCAATGGGTTGTTGTTGTCAACAAATGAAGCGGTAATCTCTAGACTTCAGGTAGTCCAGAATACTGCTGCCCGTCTGGTCCTGAACAAGCCCCCTCGTACCCCCTCTAAACCCCTTTTGGAGAAGTTGCATTGGTTACCCATCAAACAGAGGGTGAAGTTTAAGATCTGCTGCACAATGCATAAGTGTCTACAGGGAAATGGTCCAGCATATCTGATTAATAAATTCTCCTGGTATACACCAACACGTTCTTTGAGATCCAGTGAGCAGGCATTGTTACAGGTTCCAAAATTTAGCAAAGTGAGACAAGGGGGAAGATCTCTTACGGTTGCTGGTCCAACTTTGCGGAACAGCCTCCCACTGTATTTGAGACAGTGCAAGGATCACCTTCCTTTTAGGAAGCAATTAAAGACATTCCTTTTCCAAAATTGACTTATGTTTATGGTTAGGGTCCGCTAGTTGCTTTTTGGCTGCCAAAGGCGCGGAGATACTCCTTCAGGAAGTGATCCTAGCGCGGTACAAACACGCAAATAAAATAAATAAATAAATTGTTCTCGACTAAGGGCCTTCGCACCGCCCGTCACTAACGTTCTATAATCCAGCTGCTTCAAGCGCAGGACATGTAGTTTAGAGTGGTTAACTTCTTGTTCCAATTCCAGCTATCTCCGTCTCTATCTTCACCACATCCTCTTCCTTCTGTTTTTTAACACCAGCAATTAAAGAGAGAGCTTGACCTCTAATGACAGTCTTAAAAGCCTCCCACAGCGATATAGAGGAAGAAACCGAACCCTCATTTTCGGAGAAATAAAGCTCCAATGTCTTAATCAGAGTACAACGAGTCTTGGGATTACGAAGATACCACGGGTTAATAGGAGCCACCCTCCCCCCAGATCCAGGCGCTAATTCAAATCGAAAACAGAGTGGGGAGTTGTCAGAAATACCCCGAGCCAAATGCCTGACCTCCGCAACATAGGATGCCTGTGCAGCCGGCACCAGTACATAGTCTATCCTGGAGAGACTACCATGGATGCCTGAAAGAAACGTATACTGCCGTTGAGTAGTATGAAGCAATCTCCAACAGTCCACCAGGCCCATCATATCAATGAAGTCAGGTAGCCAGCCCTGAGCTCCCCTTAAATCCCTAGGTGGGTACCTATCCAATACACCAGATACCACTGAATTATAGTCACCCCCCAGAATCAGAAACCTCCCAGGGAGATCGAGTAGAACTAGCCCCAGGTCGGCAAAGGTAGTAGACTGTAGGCCAGGAGGAACATAAACAGACACCAAGGAAAGTATGCGGCCCTCTCACCTTCCCGATATAGTCACATAGCGCCCTCTCTCATCAAGGATCATTGAATCCACTTCGAATGGAAGAGAGTTCTTAAAGAGGATTCCAACCCCACGGGAACCGGATGAAAACCCAGCATGAGCAACCAAACGATACCCCTTTCTATTCATGGCGTGACATTTATTACCAACCAAGTGGGTTTCCTGTAGTAAAACCACGTCCGGGGAGTGTCGTTTCAGGAGTTGCAACACCACCCCACGCTTAACCTTGTCCCCCAACCCATTAACATTCCAGCTCATCAACCTCAGCCCCCTACACCCCACCATGAAACAGAAAGAAGACCCATCCCCCCCGAGTTCAGCACCTCAATAAAAATGTTTTGCAATATAGCGCCTTGCTGAAAAAGGAAACAAAAAACCAAAACCCCCCCACCACCCCTTCCCAAACAACCTGTTACAATAACCACCACCCTGCACCCCTGCTTCCGACTATTGAGCCACCCCAACTCGCAGTGTGCCTGTCGCCCCCACATCTAAACTAAACTACAAAAATTTAAGCTGAGGAGGAGAGAGACCCTCCGGTAGCTCAGTAACCTCCCCATCCAGCTGTATGAAACTGCTCATAATAATTAGAACCACAACAATAGGAAATACACTAGCGACCCCAGAAATCAGATGAGCAAGACTTATTCCTGGTCCATATGTCCACTGTCAACCACACCAGATTGTCCCTCCAGATCTTGCCGGGCCGGCAACGTGTCCAACCAATCGGCCACCACTTCGGCCTTGTCGAAGAAATAGGTCTGTTCATCATGTTCAATCCTCAACTTGGACGGAAAAAGCATGCCATATTTGAGACCCATGTCCCGAAGCCGTCTCTTCACCCCCATGAAGCTGAGTCTCTGTCTTTGAACCGCTTGAGTAAAGTCTGGAAAATAGCTGATAGATGAGTTCTTGAACTGCAAGGGCCCACCCGCACGAGAGGCCTGAAGAACAACATCCCTGTCTCGGAAGTTAAAGATCTGCGCTATAATAGGACTCGGCGGGGCGCCCACTTTCGGTCTTCCACCAGGGACTCTATGAGCTGGCTCCACGTTAAAAAATTTACTGAGTCCCTTGGGCCGTAGGTGGTTAGTGATAAGGTCTTCAACAAAGAAGTCAGCAGCTTGATTCTCCGCATTTTCTGGAACTCCGCTTATACGGACATTGTTCCTTCGGGCCCTCCCTTCAAAATCCTCCAGGCGAAGGATAACTGTGTCATTCACGGCCCTCAGATTTCGGACTTCAGTCTGCAACTCCACGACGTCATCCGTTAGACTCGACGTTTCAATATCTAGCAATTTAACTTTCTCGTTTATTTTTGTTAGGTCCGTTCAAATCAAATTCACACCAATAGCCATTGTGTCCAATTTATGTGCTAGGGCCTCAATCTGCTGCCCGAGGGTTGACCTGACACCCTCGATTGCGCCCATAACAACCTGTAACGTTGGTTCGGTTGTCGAAGCAGAGGAATCCTTCGCCGCATCTTGGGACCCGCCCAGGCCACTGGGCGATCCTTTATCTTGGGTATATCTATCCATGACATTGGACTGGGTACATCCACCCCTTCTGTTGGTTCTCAACTTCTGTTTGTCCCCCTCCGGTTTGCTGGCCATTTCAGGACAGTCTCAAGTCTGGAGGAGGGGGAACCAGTGTCCGGGTTAACAGGTTATAGAGAAGGTCCGGAAAGTACAAGACGGCCCTCGGGCCACGCACAAGAATTAGCCCGAAAGAAGGACGGCGAACCCCCTAAGCTAAATCAAATAAATCGTATATTTTTCCAATACGAGTAAGCGCCAAGAGGGGTATGAGCCGCCGCCACAATGAGGCGTCTTCCGATTCCAAGACCAGTCCAAGTGCCAAAACCGAAAGTGAAAGTGAGACTGTACTGGCCTCCTCTGCGAATTTGTGCCGATGTTGTTCAATTACACCTCGGGGACTCTGCCAACCCAAACACCAGGCATCTAGGAGATGAGTGCCACAAACTTCTCCACCGCACAACTTCGGCTCCCGGGGTCCGATCGGGACGCGGTTTTCAGCTTTCACCTCTCTCGTGGTTCATACACTCAGAAACATCAACAGCAAACAGGATAACTGGCAGGATATATGCGGGAGGGTACGAGGGACTCGGGAGCCCCTAGCTCATGTGGCCATCTTTGTTGCGTGCGAAGCTCCTCCTCTTCAATACAATTTTTAGTCCTTTAAAAAATTTCATTGTATGAATGTTCATGCTTTTATGACAAATGTTGAATAAAGCTGCTTTTACTGACTGACTGAAAATGCGTGGATTCTGTTTGTACCCACTGAATGATACAGATGTTCTTTTGAGTGTCTTTGGTGGTGATATATATATCTTCGTTGCTGGAGGAGGTGCTGAAAAAATCACCCAGATCCTTCGTCCGCTCGCAGTGATAATTATCACTGCTTCAGCTACGAAAGGAATAACGAACCACTGGAACTGCAGGCAGATTCAAATCTTTATTCTTGCTTCCTAGTTAAGCCTTTCGGGCAACTCTTGCCCTTGGTCACACAATCTGAAAGCTAGAAACGCTATTTTTTAATGTGAAAATACTAACACCATATTCACTGAAGAAACACGGGTGTCAGGGACATTATAGCTAGGAATTACATGTAAAAATCCTTAGAAATTCAATAAAAAAAATACAGGTTTCAGGGAAGTTATAGTAAGGCTGACATTTCACTCGTACAACATCAGAGAAATTCAGCCATTATAGTTCAATTATAACTTGCGCCGCGCAATGCACATATTACATCACTCATAATATGGTCAGTGACCTTGTTTCTATTAAAAAAGTGTTTTTTCTTTTGCGAATATCTTTAGTGCCATGTGACAAACCTTCGTAATATTTTCCAAATGAATGGGGCACTCTGGTCAGCTCCTGTCTTAAAAGTTTGGAGGTGATTCGTGAAGCGAGGCCAAGAAAAAGGAGGGTCCCAAAATGTGTTTTCCACCATGTTAAATACCATAGGAACTTTAGACACAGCTCCAGCCTGAACTGCTGAACGGAATTACATCAAATTTGGCAAATAGGTAGGTCTCGGTTCAGAAAGCACTCTTTTTTTTAAATGCTGTAAATCCGTTAAAACAACAAGAAAAGGGGGCAGGGTAGAAACACCCTGATGAGGAGAGCAGAAAGAGGGAAGAGGAATGCAGAAAGAGGCATATGTGTTGCAGAAATAAGGGACAAATGTGCAGGAGAACTGCAGAAAACAGCAACAGAGATGCAAAAAGGGGGAGGTGGGTTGGAGAAAGAGGCACGAGGGGTACAGAAAGAAGCAAAAGAAGTACAGAAAGAAACAAAATAAGTGCAGAAAGAAACAAAAGAAGTGCATAAAGAAGCAACAGAGGTACTGAAAGATTCAAGAGGAGTGCAAAAGGAAGGAAGATGGGTGCAGAAAGAGGCACAAAGGTCGCTGAAAGAAGGGACAGAGGTGCAGAAAGAAGCAAATGAAATGCAGAAAGAAGCAAAAGAGGTGCAGAAAGAGGGAAGAGGGGCGGAGAAAGAGGCAAGAGGAAAGCAGAGAGTAGCAACAGAGGTATATAAAGAAACAAAATAAGTGCAGAAACAAGGAACAGATGTGCTGAAAGAGGCAAGCAGACTGCAGTAAGAGAAAATAGGGGTGCAGAAAGAAGCACAAGGGGTGCAGAAAGAGGCACTAGGGGTGAAGAAAGAAACAAAAGAAGTGAAAGAAGAAGTAACAGAGCTGCACACAGAGGCAAGAGAGGTACAGAAAGACTGGAGAGGGGTATAGAAAAAAGCAATAGAGGTGCAGAAAGAGGCCAGAGAAGTGGAAAAAGTGGGAGAGGGGTACAGAAAGAGGCATGATGGTTACAAAAGAAGCAAGAGAGGTACAGAAAGAAGCAAGAGAAGTGTATAAAAAAGCAACAGAGATGCAGAAAGGGGGAAGTGGTGGAAGAAGGAGGCAAGAGTGATACAGAAAGAAACAGAGAGGTACAGAATGAAGGAACAGAGGTGCAGAAAAAGGCAGCCCGGGTGCAGAAAGAGGGAACATGTGTAGAAAGAGGCAAGAGGGGTGCAACAAGATGGAAGTGTGGTACAGAAAGAGGCACAAGGGGTACCGAAAGAAGCAAGAGAAATGCAGAAAGAAGCAACGAGGTACAAAAGAGGGAAGAGGGGTGGAGAAAGAGGCTAGAGGGGTACAGAAAGAATCAAGAGAGGTATAGAAAGTAACACAAGAAGTGCAGAAAGAAGGAACAGAAGTGCAGAAAGAGCCAAGAGGAGTGCAGAAAGAGAAGAGAGTTGAGAAAGAGGCCTAAGGTGTGCAGAAAGAAGCAAGAAGGCACAGAAAGACACAAGATAAGTGCAGAAAAAAGCAACAGAGATGCAGAAAGAGAAAAGAGGGATGTAGAAAGAGACAAGAGAAGTGCAGAAAGAAGCAACAGACATGCAGGAATTTGGAAGAGAGATGGAGAAAGAGGCAAGAGGGTCACAGAAAGTTGAAGAGATGTGCAGAAAAGAGGCAAGACTAGTCCAGAAAAAGAAAGACATGTGCAGGAACAAGCAACAGAAATGCAGAAAGAAGCAAAAGAGGTGCAGAAAGAAGCAAGAGTGGTTTTCACATCATTAGTACTAATTTAACACCCACATTTAGCAAAAAGTAATAGTTGACCATTCTAGGTTTACAAAGGACCTTCCACCACTCTGTAACACCTGACGCTACTTTTTTAGTAATGTTTGATAGTTTTGATCTAGAAACAAGGCTTTTTGTTCAAATCGACAGATTTGGCAGCAGATGAATTATGTGGCTAATGCAGAAGATGTATAAATGTGCAAATGTTGGTGCAGCCAAACAGTAGCATAATTCCAGTGGCCCTGCTCATACCTCTGAGTAAGTCAAAAAAGTGCTCCTGGGTGATTCCTTCTTTTTGTTGTCTAATTCAGTTCATAGTTTAGCTTCTATGAAAACGAGGAAGACTAAACCTGAGCTTACCACTCCACAACACAGACTACCATCCCACATAATTACTCTCCATAACACATAATCCCACTCTACATAATTTCTATAAAATAAACACCACATACTTTCTATCCAATAATTTCACTGCACAACTTACCACTACACAAAATGTACATCCACTCTACTCCGAAAAACATTATTAAAAATCCTTTACATTTACATCACTAATAGCTCTAGCAAGTGTAAAACCTAATACAATTGATACCCTGAACAGACACAAAACTGTCCACACAGGTCTAACACCTTATAAATGTACAGAATGTGACAAGGCTTTCCTTACAGAGTGGCTGTGTTGTGTACCATTTTAGGAACCTATTGAAATTTTGCCGATTCATGCCCTTATATAGGTATAAATCACTATGTCCTTATATAGGCATAAGACGCATAACCATATTTAGACATATCTCATGCAGTCCAAATATGGCAGGGCTACTTTCACTAGTTCCGGAAATCTACAACGATTTCTTGGAAAACTCAGCTTCAGCAGCTAGGGACTTCCCCTTTCTCGATAACTGACTTGTCCAAGAACTCATGGAGTTTTCAAAGAAGTGAGACTCTTTTATGATGTTATTATGTCCACCTTAACGTCAAAATCGGAAACTTCAAGGTATAAATATGTCCACACTTGCCTTAGCAAACACACGGTGGTTTGGAGAAGTTTGACTATCTACTTGCTCGACGCATCCGGATAATGCAACTGCCGAAGGAAGCCGACCCTCCAGCAGATGCACTGAGAGAGACGCTTACTTTTCTCCTGCCGAGAAATCCAGCTCCAGTGTTTCCAAGCTACCCTTGCGGGTTGTTGGGAAATCGAGTCCTGCGATGCTGTGCGCGCTACGAATTTTGTTTTATTAATTAAATTGTATACTTACCTGCAATTATCCATATGCCAGTTTTTAGGTCCCTCCACCCTGCCCCTCCCCCTCCCCGCCTCCCTGCCCCACCGTAACTCCCTCCACGTCCCGCGGCTGCAACCTTATAATTCGAATCATCCCAGGGAGATGCGGATTCACGTACCTAACCTTTCATGAAGGTGAAAAGGTACCAATAGCTTTCAAATCACACTTGTACACACAACCTGAAATGAAATTCACTTTGACAGAAAAAATTCTGACAGCGGTTCAAACTGCGGTAGCAAAAGAAAGAACCCTTGCGCAGGGTAAACACATAAAAATCGTTACTCCTGTACCTGCCTTAGAGGCAGTGACAAAGGCAAGCATTCCAAATAAAAAAGCTCTACATCCAAGATGGATACAATGAGTTAATAATCTTGCTCCAACAGACTTTGAATACATTTTTTTGAATTCAAATCGTTTTTATTGAAGAAAAGAACACAAGAAGAACAGAAGGATAAAAAGACAAAAAGCATAATACAAAAATGTCATACAATACGTACTGGTGTAGCTGGCACTGAAGTAGCTTGACAACGGATGTATAAATAGTATTGTAAAGATATACATTATGGCAATATACCTGTATTGCACAGCCACGGAGTTGTTCCACAAACTGAACCAAATATACTCAAAGTAAATAAAGTATAGAATACACAAACACTTAAAAAGCAATTTTCAAAAAGCACACAGCACATACATTGGTACTTTACAGTAAGAGATCAAATCTAGCCCATACTGAGTTCTTGTCAGTGTCGTAATACAACAGTGTAGGAGGAAGCAAGTCAACAATAATGTCTCATAGAGCATATTCGGGTCACATACCTGCAAGTAAGAGAGACTAGTAATCATACTATGGAGGATCGAACGAGAAAGAGGAAGCATCAAGAGATTTCCAGAGTTTCTTAGTTGATGCACGCCAAGGGGAGGATTGTAGGGCGCTATTGTCAACTCTTCTAATACAAGAGACCCACTCTCGCCACATCCTGAAGGAGACTTCTCCAGCATTCTTCCATTTACATAATATAACTTTACACGCTAAGGTGAGAAGCAGGTCTAGCAGTTGTCGATCATAATCAGTAGCCACTGTTGGGTCTAAAGCACCTAATATGACATAGATAAATTCTCTCTGCGGCTTGATTTTAAAAATATGTTCTATGCAGTTGAAAATTTTATTCCAGTAGTTATTTAGGGAAGGGCAATGAAAGAACATGTGTGACAGGTCACCTTCAGCCTGATTACAGTTACAACAGTTTGGGGTATCCCTTAGTTTAAGTTTAAACAGTTTTTGGGGTGTCCAGAACACCCTGTTCAGCAACATAAACTTTGTTTGTGATAGGATCGGCGAAACTTTGTTCACAAGAGCAGTTGCGTTAATCCTATCCCAGTCAAGTTCAATTCCCATATTATTGGGTTCTTCCTCCCATTTGAGTTCATTACGTTTATGTGCTTTCCCGGCTTTTGGGATAAGTAGTTTGTAGACTTTTGCCACGAAATGACCTGCAGTTTGGAGACGAATTAGTAGTGGTTTAAGCCCTGGTTCAAGGGGTTTAAGTGAACGTGAAGCCAGGACTGTTTTCAGCTTTAGGAAAGCGTAGAAGTCCATTGGCGTAAGGCAGTGTGTTGCCTGGATCGCCGAGTACGGGAGTGGTGAGCGCCCGTCATATAGATCAGACGCCATGTTTATACCTTTCGCAGACCAGTGCTCCCAGTGAAGGGATTTCCCATCAATTCGAATAGCCGGGTTATGCCATAAGGCAATAGAGGTCGTTTTTTTAATCTTTGGACCGGACGTGTGTATTTGATCTAGTCTTAGAAGAGCTCGCCTAGTGTTCAGCATGATGTATTTAGAGTGAGGGAGATGCGCTAGATCCATTGTGAGCAGTGCTTGAAGGGGTGCATTGCCAATAATAGATTTCTCTATCTTTATCCATAGTGGGGTATACCATGGGTCCTCGACAAACCAGGATGCTCCCTGTTTGCACAAGAATGCTGATTGATAGTGTCTAAAATTGGGAAGCCCCAGGCCGCCTTTATCTTTAGGTAGCTGTAGCTTTTTCATAGATACCCTGGGCTTCTTCCCCTGCCATAAAAATGTACCGAACAGTTTATCCACTTTGTGCAAGAAGTCATCCGTGAACGTCATAGGAAGCATGCTCGCCAGATAATTTACCAAGGGTGTTACCATCATCTTCAGGGTCTCAGGTCTCCCCCACCATGACAGAAACTTAGGGGACCAACCATCTAGTAATTTTGTTATTTTCTTTAAACGGCGCTCTTCGTTGACTCGTAATGTCGTAATTAGGTCTTTATCAAAATCTAATCCTAGATATTTAAAACAGTCCGGTTGCCAAGTTAAACCAGAATTCCCCAAGATCTCCTTATTGCCTATATTATTTAATAGTTTTACCTCAGTTTTATCTTTATTCAAGGAGTAACCAGAGACCTCCGAGAAATCCTCTATGGTGCACATCAGGGCTGGTATTGCTTCATCTGCTTTCTCAGACATGACTGAATTGTCGTCTGCGTATGCCGTGAGCTTGATAACACAGTCATTAAAGGCAATTCCAGGAATGCTATTGTTATTACGGATTTGGTATAGGGTGGGTTCTATGGCCAACAGGAAAAGTGAAGGTGACAGGGGGCATCCCTGCCTTGTTCCCTGTTGTAATTTGAAAGAAGAGGAGAAAGCACCTCCTGCTCGAACCCTGGCCGAGGGACAGAAGTAAAGGGACATGACCATTTTTATAAATGAGGGGCCTAAGTTAAATTTATTTAAAACAGCCTCCAGAAAGTCCAATCAACCTTGTCGAAGGCTTTTTCTGCGTCCAACGTTATCGCTGCAGTGGGAGTAGAGTGAAGTTTAGCTTTTTCAAGAACGTGAGCCAATATTGTAGTATTGTCACTCCAATACGAACAAAAATGTCCTCTGCCTACTGAAATTCTGCCTCTAGAACATTACGGCTATATAATATATACAAACGGATCCGCACAGCCCGAAATTGGGGGAAAACCAGCTTATAGTGTAGCTTGCGTGATTGTTAAAGGTCGCTGGCGCGATGGTAAGTTCACAAAATTCACAAAAACTCAATCACTAGGAGACTGTACAGTTCAGCGAGCTGAACTACAGGCTTTCAAAATGGCACTTGAAAATACCGATCACGAATTCCCCACACTCATAGTGTGCGATTCGTATTACTGCGTCCAGTTTTATAATGATTATCTGCAGAACTGGGTTCAAAATGGATTTGAAGACGCAAAAGGTGGCACAATCAAGCATAAAATGCTTTGTGAACAAGTAGGCCTATTACAGAGAGAACTACAAAAGACTCACGTGATACATACACTGAGTCATCAGCGTGATGGCGTTCACATTGAAGGGAATTCATTGGCTGTTGAAGCTGTGAAGACAGCTGTGCAAATGGCTTCCGTAGCTGCAATCACTCGTTCAAAAACAAAAATAGACAGCGAAATAATGCAAGCTGTCACTGCTTCAATAAAATACAGTGGTAAAACATTATCAAAAGGCTTTCCACTCAAGACTCATAGACTCATATATAATTGATGCAAATAATGTTCAGTTTGCTCGAATCCCTGGAGTGGTGGATCGAATAATCCCAAACGCAGGTGTTTCTGTCACAGTTTCATTATTAAAACAGCGATACTGGTCGCCATGCATGAGTAAACAAACCAGAAACTATGTTTTGGAATGTGAAATCTGCCAGAAAATGAAAGTTTCAACAGTGAAACTTCTGGCGCACACGCCCCTTCTAATTTCAGGTAAACCATTAGCGTGCGTTTACCTGGATCACTGCTGTCCCTTACAGAGGGATAGCAGCTATAAATATATCATGGTTGCAGTGGATTCCTGCTCAAGATTCATTTGGATGTGGCCCCAGCGCTCAGCTGACGCTTGAACTGTTATAAAATATTTGCGAGTCTTTATCGGCACATACGCAATCGGCACGCTACATTCTGACCAGGGTCCTGCATTTAGCTTCAAAGCTTACAAGGAGGCCATGGCCAATTTGGGCGATGCATTGCAATTTTCGAATCCATTCCATCCTGAGGGAAATTTGGTTGTGGAGAGAAAAAAACGTGACATAAAGCAATCTATAAACAGTTAGGGTATTAGGTTCGGGTGTCAAACGTAGTTTTAATAACCTGCCAAGAAATTCTCTGGGTGGAATCACTCCATATGAAATCCTTTTTGGTACTAGGATGTTGGTTGAAGACCTCGATTGTCATACTTTAGTGGTGGAACAAAAACCCTTTCATATCAAAGATCGTTTGGCTGTTTTACAGGACTTAAATGAAACAAGAAGAAGTCTAAGCAACACCAGCGAAAAGACAATGGCCACTGAAGAAAAACCACCTGTCCCAGCTAGACCTGTCTGTATTCCAAAGATTGGGGATCTGGTCAGAGAAAAAATAGTGGTCAAGAAGGAATTTGGGCCTTCTTACAGAAAACCAGTACCTGTACTAGCAGTCCACAGATAAAGAACAGTGTTACTGCTGTCCCTTGCTGGAAGAAAGGAGAACCGGTCTGTATCAATTGACCTGGTAAAATCACATCATGTGGCCGATAATAAGTAGTAGGCCCAGTGGACTCCCAAGATGTAGCAGACGACCAAATCTTGCTACTATCCAAGAGGTTCAAACTGAAAGACTCATCATCATCAGAAGAATCTGCAGTGAGAAAAGAAGGACTATGCAACAAAGCCATGTACCTCTTGAAACCCAAATAACAGTTTGTCAGGAAACTCCCGTCTACAATGATGTAGCATCTGACTATACGAATATGTCAAAGGAACAAGCAGCTCCAGCAATTTCAAATAATCCGGATGCAATACCAACAATTGACAGAACTGCCTCTGGCTATTTCATCAACTTTGATAACTTTTCTGAGGATCCCAGTGAATCTGAAACAACGCAGGCTGATAAAACTTTCAAGGAAGGATAAACGGAACTTTGTCACCAGCTTGCAAATAGATATCTGGTTTCACCATGGGTTGAATTTTGGATTGTGTTAGGTGTACTTTTACTCCTATTATGGCTGATTCTCATTTTAAGTTTGGGAAAGCCGATAGATGGAAAATACAGTAAAATGGACACAGCAAGTAAGAACATCAACTTGCTCCTGAAGCCACACAAATCATCTCATCGTGAACAACTGTCATCAGTGAACATCACAGCGGTTCATCTACGTGGTGGAATAGCATGGGATACAACTGATTATGACATTTATGGCCCTGTCAAGCTGCTAAAGATTCCACATCAATTTAAGGTTTCCTTGAATGATTTTGTTTCACCTACTACATTTTCTGATGATTGGGACTTTGAGACTGTTATTAACATGATGGCAGGCTTAGAAATGTCAGCAAAATTTGCAAAACATGAATACTTAGAAGGTTCAAATTATGAAGAAATGTATTGTTTTAATCATTTTGGTCATCATTATTTGCATAAATCTGCAAACCCTAGAAATGCTTTAACTTATAATCAATGGGAACATTGTCCAACACCTCCGAAAATTAGTTCTGAAACATTCTATAGAAAGTTTCCATATTTTACAGGTTTTAATGTCACAAACCCGGAAAGCTTTTACTTCAAAAATATTAATAAGACAGGCATGAAAAGTATGTTGACAAATACGAAATTCTGCTGCCTTTAATGCTTAATTGTCACATTAGGCTTTGACTTTTGGAAAGACAACATTGAGACGAAAACTGTTTGGGGCACAAAAGACTGGCAGGTACAAGGTTTAGAAGCATTGTTCAGAGCATGCATCATCCCAGAACAAATACTGTTCTTAAATGAAACTATTCAACAGACATCTTGTCTTGGTCTGGCTAAGATAAAGGATTTAAACAAAGCGTCCATACCTAAGCCCACACCTGATAGTAATTTAACTTCAGATGAGGAGGTTTTACTTCAAAACAGAACAAATCCTGAATGGAAAAAATGGTTAATCTGGCCCACAGACACGAATATCTGTCAAGATAGATTCCTGAACAAGACACAAGGGTTTACAGTAACTATGCCAGATCGAAGATATATCCAAAGACAACATTCAGGGATAATAACAACTTATAGTGTAGGAAAACTATGCCTTGAGTGGCTGCAGAAAACCACACTTCTGCAAATAAAACAACACTAATCTTTGCTTAAAGAAGGCGTTGGCTTATTAGACTTCTTACTTGGACCTCGTAATCCAAGTCATAAAAGTTTCATATACGCCGATATTTACGCTGCTTACAATGAAGCATGGAAAATCAAGCACATGGAAACAGCTGAACTAATACAAGAAATTGATCGTATTAATTTAGAGAAAGCTCTCTCTGTAGTTGACAATGGGTTAACAACTCTGTCGTCCAGAATTTATTCTTTGGACAGCATTGTATCCTCTTCCGGAGGCATAATGCAACAGTACTTGCTAATGTTACAACATGGCCAGTCTCAATTACGTTCTATAATGCTGTTTGGCTGGACGTTACAAAACCTTGGCTCTGGCTATGTGCCTTGGCGTCTAATCAACACCAAGTCATTGTTTACTGTATTTAACGTTACAGATAAACAAATCTCTTTGGCACAGAGGGGAGCAGACTATACAGTGCTGAGCATAAAAACACTGGAGAGATTACCATTGACCGTTTCTGAGAAACCATCAGTTGAATGGATAATACATGGCACCCTCAAGATACCAGTGACGATTTCCCAGTTTCAATATTGCTTACAACATATACCAGCGGGCCTGTATGAAAGGTTGGGTAAAGAGTACATAAAGTCGACCTGGGATTTACCACACACACACAAATGTTGCAGTGGGGGAAAGGAGGTATTTCTTACTTAGTGGAAGAAACTGTAAAACCACATTAAGCAGTACACTTCTGTGTCAAGGCATTAATTTACATGGAGCCTGTGAGGGTTCTTCAAACAACTTATCATGCCACCTGCAGGGTTCCCCGGCAGCAGTGATAGATCCAATTTGTAGGCAGCTTTCCAATGGAAGCTACATAATGCTGAATGATCACAGCTGTTGTGGAGTGATGCCAGGAATAGCCTATCTCATTAGTGTGTCAGTAACGGTCATTTGTTGTATGCAAGTATTGTTTCCGAAAACTAAGACAGATGGGGAGTTGCCACTATGGCCTTCACTGAACATCTCTTCTATATGAATTGATACTTTAAGCAGAATGAAAGGCATTCTTTTATAAAAAAAATTGTGCCACTGACCTCGTCCAGAGAGACGTATGATCTGCAAGTTGCAAGGTCCTCGGCAGAGATACATGCATTATTATCAACAAACTGCCCACTACATTTTTTGGGACTGTTAGCAACCTTAGAAGCAGTCCTGGGCATTTTTCCTAACTTCCTGCACTCTGTGTTTGGCGGCGTGATTCTCATCTTGGGACTCGTAGCAGGAATCATATTTTTATTCCTCCTGCTAATTTATGGCAAGTCCGGCCACCAGCGATACCCAAATTACTATGGAGAATGCTCTCCTGGCCCTGCAGTATTGTGAAAGAATAACACAGATCCTTGGCTTGGCTCGTTTGAGAGATCTGAATACCACTAGGTTCCTGTCATTCTGACCAATCTGGTAAGATTGCATCTTACTTGTTCTATGATGCTTGCTTTTTGGAGAGAAATGCGTGTTAGATATCTGTCTAACACTTCCATCAGCAATGCCTACTGATGTTGACACTTTACTGGGTCCAGTAATGACTCATGTATTGTGTTGCCCCCAATGGCTAAGAATCCTTATAACGGCATTCATTGAGATTTCACCGGCAATTCCAATTGGAGGTGAGATACGGGGACCAGCAGGCACACAGGTACCATCCGTTGCAAACATTGCTAATGCGACTGACGCTGATGGCGATGTTTCACATCTGTGTACAATTGACCTTCTTAATGAAGTGGTTCAACTTTCATCTACTGTGATAGACTATTTATTTGCCAGCTTTGACGACTTAAAGTGTTTCTCCTGACAAAGAGAATAACTTTTGAAGTTAGCACACAGCGTTCTTTCAACTTTCGGAAATGTAATTTGACTTTTTTTCCAAAATGAAGTGAACTTTGGCACAAACTAATCTGCTTGAAGTAGAACTATTCTTAGAAAACAATAATTCTTTGAATACTTCCTTGAAACAATTCTACAAACTAACACAGTTTATTTACTTTGCTATGAGATGGTCTCAATTTTTTTTTCTGTAACTAAAAGCCATTTCATAAATATAATCTCATGATTGATTGAGTTAGCATTTCCCATATTACAATGACCTCATTTCCTTTTTAAATGCTTACTATGCAAATGCTCATTTTTTCGTGTGCAACCATTTCAAATGCATTTTATATGAATTTTTGGGGGTTGTTAACCACATGCTCTAGATTATATGTTTTTAGTGACTTGTCCAAGAACGCATGAGACTCTTTTATGATGTTATTATATCCATCTTTACGTCAAACTCAGCAACTTCAAGGTATAAATATGTCCACACTTGCCTTAGCAAACACACAGTGGTTTGGAGCAGTTCGACTATCTACTTGCCCCATGCATCCTGCTACTGCAAGTGCCGAATAAAACCGACCCACCAGTAGACGCAATGAGAGAGACACTGTCTTTTCTCCTGCCGAGAAATCCAGCTCCAGTGTTTCCAAGTTACCCTTGCGGGTTGTTGGGAAATCGAGTCCTGAGCCTGACCTTCATTCCAAATCAAGGTACAGAGCTGATTACACCCTAAGAGAAGTCTTGGACAGATTTGTGGCAAAAGAATATTATATTTATTCTATACCTAACTTACTTTTTCCCTCGTACTAAGCTTAGGTTAGGTACATCGGGGAGGCGAATTTTAGAAGCACCTGTTGAGTACTTTTAGCCTCTATTATTTATGAATGTATTTATTTATGGTTTAGGAACCATACAATGCTCGTACAATATTATTTTATTCTACTCTTTCTACTGTATGCATTATATTTTACAACCAGTTTTACGATTGTAGCAGTTCATTTCGTATGCTTGAGAAAGAAGACTGTTCAATAAATCCTTTTATTAAAAATGCCCGTCTATCTATTTTCCTCTTCACCTCTGGTGAAACGAAGCATGCACGATTGACTGAATGAAATATCTATCTATTGTTTCCACGACTCTGAAGATCAGATTTATCTTTGGGAAACAAAGTTGTCATGTTTATGCGGTTGTCAGAAACTCTTCCCTTTGAGAAAGTTTCTAGTGACCTCTGAGCAAGCTGGCATTCACAATTAAGTCTAATATATTTGATAGAGGCCTAGTTGACATAAGTCCTACGTCAAATCTATAGGATATATTATTCCAATGCGCAGAGCCTATTGGGAATATAGGAACTACACTACATCTGCTGATGACTCATCGGAAAATCACACTGATGAGAAGCCATATAAGTGTTCAGAATGTGACAAAGCCTATAGTACAAAGGGCAGTCTGACGAAGCACCAGGTAAACCACATAGGAATCATACCATATCGATGTGTTGGGTGTCACAAGGCTTTAATAAAAAGAGTCAGCTTAAGATTCATCAGAGAAGCAGTGCCTGTACGACACCATACAAATGTACTGAATGTGTCAAAGGTTTCTACATAATAAAGAGTCTATCTCGACATATGACAGTACACATCAATGTGAAACCCAACAAATGTGCTGAATGCAACAGATGTTTCTCTAGAAGTGACAGTCTAAAGAAACATCAAGCAGTACGGGACTGAGGCCATACATGTGTTCTGATAGCGACATGACTTACATTCAAAAGACAGATCTTTTAAGACATCAAATAGTTCATACTGGAGAAAATCCATTCAAATGCTCTCAATGTAGCATGGCTTTCATACAGAAGGGGCATCTGACAGTGCATCTGCTAATGCATACTGGAGAAAAGCCATATAGATGTGCTGAATGTGACCAGGCTTCCATAAGAAAAGCACAGCTGATGTTTCATCAGAGAAATCACACAGCTGAAAAACCATATAAATGTTCTGAATGTGACAAAGCTTTCAAAAAAATGTATTGTTTATTGATGCATCAGGAATCGCACACAGGGGAGAAAGTACATACATGCACTGAATGTGACATGGCTTTTATTTCAAAGGGACAGATAAGACACACCAGAGAATTCACACCGGTGAGAAACCATATAAATGCTCTGAATGTGACAGATTTTTTAGTACAAGTGGTGCTTGTAGAAGTCATCTGGTATACCATACAGCAATCAGATCATGTAAATGTTCTGAAGGTGACAAGGTATAGTATAAAAAACACTTCTGGCTGCACATCAGAAAATTCACACAGGTGAGAAACCATATAAATGTTCTGAATGTACAAAGCATTCAATACAAGAAGATATCTAAAAGATCATGAGGCGTTCAATGGTGGTCTAAAACCACACAAGTGCCACATTTGCGCGCTCCTCCCGAGGGTCCACGCGGTCTTAGGTGTCCGATTTGGGTAATTTAGGATGTGGGATCAGGCACTCGAGCACTTTGCACAGGCGCCATCTTGGGGGTAGTTACGGTTGGCGGACTAGTGCTTAGGGTGATTTGGCCCTCCCACTACATATAGGGCCGACGAGAGCAAGCACTCATTGATAGAAACTGAGACTGTTGAGGCAGAAGCCGGGAGTCAGGAGCTCAATACTTTTTAATTGTTTAGCATACTCGATCTTTGTTGCCTAGCAGTTTTAAAATTTTTTGATGAATGTGGTGATTTTTGTGCACCTTTTTTAAATTACCTCACTTTCTCCCTACCTTCTTGCGCGCTCCTCCCGAGGGTCCACGCAGTCTTAGGTGGCCTATTTGGGTCATTTAGGACACGGGATCAGGCACTCGAGCACTTTGCCCAGGCGCCATCTTGGGGGTAGTTACGGTTGGCGGACTAGTGCTTAGGGCGATGCCCTATATACATCGTACACACAGCGGATGAGCACAGCGGGTGTGACGATGGCACGCCGGAGGTGCGCCAGAGGTAAGCCCATCTGCGCCCGTCCACGTCAGACCGGGCATAGGGCCCAGCATCCTAGCCTCTACCCCCATATCCCTATTGAATATTCTAGGGAATCCCTTATCCAATGAAGACCGCCCCTCTTGACCCCCTGCGCGCATTCTATCACTATCGATGGCCCTGGTAATCGTTGCCTCCAGTGCCCTTACATGCTACCCACTTATGAGCCCAGTCCTCCCCCTCCCACTGTATTTAACATGGCCTTGTTAAACTGTAGATCCCTGCCTAAACACGTGCAGGAAATCTATATACTCCTAGAAGATTATCACCCGGAGATTTTGTTTCTAACAGAGACATGGCTATCCCCGGACTCAGACCCGGACATCGTTCAGGCTCTGCCTCCGGGCTTCCTTATACAACATCGTGACTGATCGAAGGGAAAGGGAGGGGGGATAGCTATAATTTATACAGACTATCTTTCTTGCCGGCTCCACGGTAGCCCGCTACTTGACTGTGAAAATGTTCACTTCACCATCCAAGTCTCCCCGTCTAAATCCCTCTCTGGAATCCTTATCTACCACCCCCCAGGTGCCATTGGACAATTTTGCAGTTCAATCCTGGAAACTGCACTGGCCCTGGCCAGTACTTATACTAACTTTATGATTCTAGGGGATTCATTTAGACAACAGCAGAGACAATTTAGCTACCGAATTATTATTGGACTTAGCGACATACCATCTCCACCTGGAAAATCATCAACCCACTCAAATTCTGGGGCACCTTTTGGATCCGATCTTTTCTAACATCTCTGATCTCAAAGTAATGGTACCTATCCCGGCCCCGTGGTCGGACCACTCACTCATTTTGTTCAGCTGGTGGATTTCGATCACCCACCGCCCTAGAATAGTCCCCCGCAGGGCTGCACACCCATGGTCAAAACTGGACCCGGATAAATGGAAGCTCACTTCAGAGCTATCTCCCCCTAGCTGTGAGGCAGATCCTATATTAGAAGATACCAAGTTTTCCTTGTGGATCAAAAACTCCTTGGACATTGTCCTCCCCATAAAACATAACCTTAAACCACGGGGAAAAACTACCTCGCCCTAGTTCACCAAGGAGGTTCATCTCCTAAAAAAACTTTCTAAAAAGTCTGAAAGGGCATGAAGGAAGGACTATGATCCTAATAGAAAGCAAGTCTATAAACTCACGATCCTAAACTATAAAAAGGCCCTTAATTTGGCCCAAGCTGCGTACTTTGAGGAAAAAATTAGATCTTCCTCGAGTTCGTCAAGAGAAACCTTTCAAATTGTGAAACAACTCTTAAAAACTCCTGATTTCCCCTGTCTCGTGGACTCTTCGGACAAACACTGCAATGAGCTAGCCGAGTTTTTCGATCAGAAGATCCCAAAAATTCTGAAGCACCTCCATAGGTATAATTTTGCTGACCCACCCGAACTGTCTTCGTCAGCACCCCAGCAAGACGAGCCCAGATTGGATACGTTTGCCCCTATTACAGAAGACATTCTCTTCCCTATTCTTCAGTCAATTAAAAGTGGTTCCCCGTTAGTCCCTGCCCCATTAAAGGTCATAAAGCTAGCTGCACCCACCATCCTTTCCCCTATGGCTAATCTGATTAACATCTCCCTCTCACAGGGCACTGTAACGCCGAGTTGGAAGAAGGCTGTAGTCAAAGCCTTACTTAAAAAACCCAACCTTGACCCTCTGGCCCATTTCCCTCTTGCCGGGTATCAGTAAGGTGACAGAAAAATTCATTAACCGTCAGTTATCTGACTACCTTGAAGCAAGCGACCGGCTCAAACCCTCACAGACGGGCTTTCGCCCGGGCCAGGGTAAATGTAAATTGATACTTGTATAGCGCACTACTCACTTGCAAGGGTCTGAAGGCACTTGTACGAATACCGCTGTGGAACCCATCCTGGCTTTCCCTGTGAGGTGTCCACTCCTGGGCACCCCAAGGTGGAGGCCAGACATCCTTAGCGTGTGGGGGCCGTTGTGGGTATTAAGCAAGCTATTGCCCAGAGTTGCAGAGTGGGACTCCATGATTGGAATAGGCACCGAGGCGAGAATTATCAGGTCAGTGGAATTTTGAGCCCAAGACCCGCCGAGGTGGGGAATTGAACCCTGGTCCCGGGCTAGACCTCTGCATCAGGGTCTGCCGCTCTAACCATTGAGCCACACTTCTCCAGGGTACAGAGACCGCGATGATAGCGGTTGTCGAAGAGGCCAGAAAAATCATAGACTCAGGGGGATCAGTGGCAGTGATCCTCCTGGATCTGAGTGCGGCCTTCGACACCGTGAATCATTCTACGCTGATCCGTCGGCTTAGTGACTTGGGTATCTCTGGATTCGCCCTGTCCTGGCTGAGATCTTTTCTTCACATCCGCTCTTTTCAGGTGGCAGAGGGCAATTTCATCTCCAAAACTACTTTAGTACACTGTGGCGTCCCTCAGGGCTTGTCCCTGAGCCCTACGCTTTTTAATGCATATATGTCCCCCCTTGAAAAACGTGTCAATCCATATGGAATCAAGCTCCTGACCTATGCTGATGACACCCAGCTTGTTGTATCTCTAAGCCATCAGGACCATCCTTCCAGCGATCTTTACTCCTGCTTTGGGGATATAACTAGCTGGATGGACAGGTCTCATCTAAAGCTCAACAGCGATAAGACGGAGATTCTGGTCATAGGCAATCAGTCACATTTTCACCCTGAGACTCTGTGGCTCCCATGTATGGGTCCGCCCCGACCCCAAAGCCCGACATCAAAAGTCTAGGGATCTGGCTGGATCAAGGCCTCACGTCATTACCCAAGCTAGAAAAACCACCGGAGTAAAATTTTGCCTTTGCTTTCCACTCACTCTAGCAAGCTCATGATTCAGGGCCCTATATTGTCCAGATTGGACTACGGCAATGCTCTATACCTAGGTGCTCCAAAGAAAGTGATAGCCAAATTACAGGTTGTACAAAACACTGCTGCCCGGATTCTAACCGCAGTTCTGCCAAACCACCTCAGGTCACTTCACTGGCTTCCCATCCTGGAAAGAGTGCATTTTAAAGCCCTTTGCACCACTCACAACATTTTGCATGCAAAAGCCCCCCCCCATTCTAAAAGACCTGATTGTTCCCCATAAAACCAACAGATTGCTTAGATCTACGCACCTCCATCTGACCTCAATACCTAGGATCAAAAGGGCCAGTTCAGGAGGCCATCTTTTCTCGTATAATACCTCCAAACTGTGGTACTCGCCTCCACTAGACATTCGCGCTCAGCCCAATATCCTCTCCTTTCGCAGACTTTTAAAGACCTGGCTATTCCCTTAAACCCTTCCTCTGTTGTTCTCGTTTATTCTATCATTAGCGCTGGGACGCTCACGGGCAGCCATGCGCTTTAGAAATCTGTAAACATAAACATAAACATAAACAAGTGTACAGAATGTGGCAAACCTTTCTATAAAAAGAACTATCTTCAGCTGCACAATCATTTCCATACTGGAGGGAAACCACATAAATGTGATGATTGTGGCAAAACATTTCATGTAAAAGGGAAGCTAAGGATACACCAGAAAATTCACACCAATGAGAAACCATATAAATGCTCTGAGTGCAACCGATATTTTAGTGCGAGTGGTACATCTGGCACACCATACAGAGTTTAGACCATATAAATGCACTGAAAGCGACAAGGCATTTCCTAAGATGGCACGTCTGAATATACATCTTAGAATCCATACTGGTGAAAACCATTTAAATGCATCAAATGTGGCAAAGCTTTCCGTACAAGCACTTCTTTAAAAGAGCACATGGCTGTCCACGGTGGTCCAAAACCATATAAATGTACTGAATGTGATCACACATTTTATAAAACGAGTTATCTCATGCTTTACCATCGCAGGCATACTGACGAAAAGCCACATAAATGTGATGATTGTGGCAAAGCTTTTCGTGTAAACGGAAACGTAACGATACACAAAAAAATCCTTACCAATGAAAAAATAAATAATCCACTTTAATAAGGAAATACAAGGATTGTAGCATGTGCTGCTGTAGATCACATTGTCTGCATACTACTGATGTGTAGTGGTGGGCATTGATGTGTGTACGTTGTTTTTATTCTGAGAAGTCTAAAGTCTTCATGTGACATTTGCCTTAGCTTTCAATGCACCAGGACAAAGACTGAAACACATTGTTTTTTCCTCTATTGGGTCGGATTCAAAAGCTTGGAAAAATATAAACCAGCACCAGAATATTTGCTTATTTAAATCAGAATATATTTATTTTTCCATTGAATTACAGGTTGTATACAATGTTCAGTAAATTAATTAACAAACAAACTAGACCACCTAGAAGTGGTCTTGACTAATCTCAACTCAGTCATACAAGTTTCAAGTTTATTTATTTATGATTTTGGAACTCAGATGAGATCCACATAAAGAAACGACCGACACAAATACATTTTCAATACAATAACCAATAAAAATTACAAAAGAGAATAAACATTTAAAACCCTCTAATATATTTCTAGAAAGCTTTTAAAAAAGTTAAAAATGTTATAACAGAACATTTCATTAGGAGGATTGTAGATAGAATCTAACAATGCAGGGGCTGAGAGAATACTTAATTGAAGACAAATTGGTCTCAGCCATTTACGTCTATAATAAATTAAAGCAGGACATACAAAGAGCACATGGGTAATATCCTGAGTAGAAACATTACAATGATTACACCTAGCTGAGGAGCCGTACCATCTGGACAATAATTTATTCAATGGAAGTAGATCCTGCCTTAATAGAAATAGAAATCTGCGCACACCATGGGGAAGATTCCAGGTAACATATTGTTGCACTTTCTTTATTAGGCAGGTATCAATGATCATGGAGACATCTTTCTTCATAATACGAGCTTCCCTGTCCATCTTAAAACTTAATTCCCAAGATGCCAGCTTCAAGGTGGATTTCAGTTGATATGCAGATAAAGTAAATAAAACTGATTCATCAAGTTGTTAAAGATCAACTGCAGTTCTGAAATTTTTCACAATTAAAGTGTGCTCTTTGAAAGTTCCTAACAGTTCTTTTTGAATAAGGTGTCTTAATGTGCCAGATTCTCCCCTTGCAAGGTTAAAGACCCAACGCACTATCCCTGCTAGGCCCTGGACCCAGCTACTACGCAGGCCGAATTCCAACCTAAGGGTGGCTGTCGAACATGATGTATTAACTGTGGTAAGATACCGTAGTATTTAAGAAACCCCAATTACTTATATCAAGTAATTCAATACCATATAGTAACGATGCTGGTATTTTAGTGCGGTAAACTTCTAACAAAATAGCAAAGTGTCTTTTACCTGTAGAGTTGTAAAGGGAGAATAAACTTTTACCCTGAACAATTGCTTTCCGGGTGTTATTTGCTATGTGAGCCTTTTCACTTAGATTACCAACAATAGTTTTTCCGAGGAAGACATAAGATTTTACCACTTCTAATCTTTGATGAACCCCCAGGATAGTTGCAATTCCTTCACTTATAGACAAGACATGTGGGAGATCAGATATATAGAGGGAAAATAATAAAGGGGCCAGTAAACAGCCTTGTTTTAACCCATTAGCAGAAGGGATTACATGGGACAGTCCTCTTTCCCCACCTAGCAAAATTCTGCACCAGGTGTTAGAGTGGAGAGCCTGGTCTAGATCCAAAAGAGTAGACGGCATACCATGGTCCGATAGCTTTCTCCACAGCAAATACCAATCTACTTTGTCAAAAGCTGTGGAGAAATCTATGAACGCTCCATAGACTCTCCCTCCTCAAACCTTAATATATTTTTGACTTATGATCTGTAATGCCGTCAAATTGTCCATGGTACCATGCCTTTGCCTAAAACCCGTTTGCTCAAGGGGCAAGATTTCCTCCTTAAGCACCCAATCATTAATCGATTTAAGCAGACATTTCGCAAAAACCTTACCTATGGCATCCAAAGGGCAATTTGACGGTAATTTTTTGGGGCATCCCGTTTTCCCCTCTTGTGAAGGGGAACCAATATACTCCCTCTCCAGGAGGGGAGAACCAATTTACGGGTGAAACATAAGTTAAAAACCGGGAAGAGAATTTTGCTCCACATCTCACTATTTTGTTTTATAACTGAAATGGGAAGCTCATCCGGACCCATTGCTCCAGAGGATCGCAGGCCCTTGATAGCCAATTCAATGTCCTTTTCGGATGGCGGTCCATATTGGGAGCTATCCACATACGTTCTACCATAATTAAGCACCAGTCCATTGCTAGCATATAAATTCGCAATGTACCCAACCCAAATTTGTTCTTCGATTGGGATGGGTAGTGGTCTAGATCTTAATCCGCAGCCTTCCCCAATAAGTGACCAAAATGATCTAGACCCTTACAAACTCCTTCTCGTAATCTAACCCTTAAAGAGTCTTCACTCTCACGTTTCAATTTGGCCTTCGCCCTACTCCTCCTTCTTCTTAATAAAACTATTCTGTGGTATCTTTCAGGAGAATAGATCAGGTACTGTTCCCTTACTAATTTATTTATTTCGATATTGAGATTCCGAAGACAACTGGGAGTTGCTTTAATATTACTTATTGGGTAGGATTTTTTTGCCATAGAAGTTACTCTAGTCATAAAATCAGCAAAGCGTATAAGTTCAGAGCCCTTCCAATAAATCAGATTCTCCACCGTAGCCTCTAAGATACTTGCCAACCCCTTAATAGCCCTAAAATTCCAATGGCATCTTCCAGATTTGTCTCCAAAGGTTACCAGTTCACTGTTTAATGACCATGAGTCCGTTGACGGTAGGTTCAAATTTACTGTAATAGTGAGTACCTTGTGGTCACTAAATACTGTACTAGAGACCGACAGGTCTTTCAGAATGGAATAAGAAGAACTTCCTACTACCACATAATCTAGGATAGATTCACTATTGTTGGACTTGTGAGTAAAATTTGCCGGGTATCAAAGGTCATTCTTCCATTAACTATAATACCATCTACTTCTGACAATTCTTCCAGAAATAATTTCCCTCTCTTATTAGTTTTTATATTTCCGGGAAAGATGGCTTGGGGTATCTGTGAGATTCTTCCTTTAGCGCATTTCTAAAAAGCTCCAAACTACAATTAGAGATTTTGCAATTAAAATCCCCTATTAAAATTATGTGGGGAGAAGGTTCAGAATAAAGTACTTTCTTCATATAGGAGAAAACCTTCTTTAGGCCTACATTATAACATGTTTCTGGTGCAATATAGACATTTATCACTATAGTTAGTTTAAATAAGTTGTCATTAGCAACGTTACGTAGTGTTATTGCTTGAAAGAGATTACTAGGATCTAAGTAATGAGCAAAATTCCATTGTATCTTGTTGGACAACAAACAAGCTACTCCACCCTTAGCATGGCCTCTCCTAGAAGGAGTGGCTCTACCATCTAGCGAATAGTACTCCTTACCTGCAAAAAATTAATTGTTATATTTATTTCTTTGATACTGATTTAATTTTTTTATATATATATTTTTAATATATATATATTTTTAAGTGTAATATATATATATTTTTTATATTTTTCAAAATATTTTTATAATATTGTCTGGGTTTTTTTTAACAATTTTTTTAGCAGTCCTGCACCCAAAGCGCACCTCTCTTGATTGCTGCGCAGAACGTAGCCGCAATTTTACAATTGTTCTGTAGGATGCATGTAGGGTGTGCGATGGGTGCATATTTTCATGAGTGATTGTTATGCGACCCGTACGTGACTTCAAGCGCATACGCAACATGTACGTATCACGCCAAACCGCGCGCACGCATTTCCGCATGACGTCATCTACGTGTTCAACACGGTGGGAGCAAGACTTCTGTGAAATTTTTTGATATAAATATATATATAGATATATATACATCTGGGAGCGCCAGATCATTGGAGGGGAGCGCTATATCATTGGGGGACCTGTTTTGTTTGCCCTGACCCAAAGACACCTCACCAGGCTGTTCCGCTCTCCCCCGCCGCCGCTCCTGACATCGCGGCCGCAGAGAGGGGGGAGCGAGGGGATACTACAACACCCGGCGTCCCCTGCTGCCCACGGAGGGCGTGAATAGCCGCGTCACGATCCCGCGCCCGGAGGCGCTTAAGAGAGGGCTGCTGCTGCGGCCGAGTGGGAGCGCCAGATCATTGGGAGACCTGTTTTGTTTGCCCTGACCCAAAGACACCTCACCAGGCAGTTCTGCTCTCCCCCGCCACCGCTTCTGACATCGCGGCCGCAGAGAGGGGGGAGCGAGGGGAGACTACAACACCCGGCGTCCCCTGCTGCCCACGGAGGATGCGAATAGCCGCGTCACGATCCCGCGCCCGGAGGCGCTTAAGAGAGGGCTGCTGCTCCCGCCTCGCGGGACGCGCGCGGGCGAAGCCCTTGCAAAGGGCGGGCCCTCTTTGGCGGGGCCACCCCCCTTGACTCCATTACACTGTCAAGGTAATAACTTTATGATTCTCCTGACATTCCGGCAAGGGAATACTCACTGGACTTAAGTTGCTAATTTTCTAATACCCTCAGATTGTCTTGCGGCCTTGTTACAGCTTAACTTTGCACACCTTATTATGACTGACAAGGGAATGTCCAATAAATCCATCAGTCAGAGAGGCCTGCACTCAGGGTCACAAGTTCTTTGTAGGCCATCCCCGCCCACCGCCCTAACAAATGAACCTGCAAAGACTAGCATATCCACCAACCAACCGCCCAATCCAACTAATGGTATACCGCAACAACTCTCGCTGTTGGACGAGTTAAATTCCCTCTGCAAAACAAGGTATGCCACTGTGGTACCCAGAAACGAAACTAAAATTCCCTCCCCTTGCCCTGTTATGTCAACCCCAATCGCTAGTCCTCTGGTACATCCTCCCCAATCCAAAAATGTTAATACTTCAAGCTGCTCACACACACCTATAAAGCCCTCCACAACACCGGACTCCAATACCTCAATCTCCTTCTACACCCCCAAAAGAAACCTCCACTCCACTTGGCCGAAATTCTCTGTATCTACAAAACCCAACATGAGGCACACCCTTCCCCTACATCATGGCCAAGACCTGGAATGAAGTCCCACTCAGCAACAGATGAACCCCCACACTGAAAGCATTCAGGAAGAGCCCTGGCTTTTCGAATTACCAAAGCTGCACAAAACCCCCCACATACTACCCCTGCACCTGAAAACCCTCACCGGTGAGTATTGCGCTCTATATATGCCTAATTGATTAATTGATACGTCACCACAGTGTGTTTCTGAGTGTTATCAACAGGCCCTGCCATCGGTTTGGCTGTCTGCAACTCTTAAGGGTAGTGAAATGAGCAGTGCTACCTTCTTTATTATACACAGAATCTCTGAGATAGATTTGGTTTGGCTTCACCTCTGAGAGGTACTTTCAGGGTGCTGGTAAGTTACCAGTAGCTCCAGAGCTACTAGTTGGAGATTCCTGGTATGTATAGTGAGTGGGGAATTGTTGTTCTGAAGCACAAATGTGAAGGTTATTACACCACTACATGCATAATACATAGCACTTTGAATCACTCCATTCCCTAAAGCCTGTCTCAATGCATGAGTACATGCTTACTGACTGAATGATTACATTAAAATAAGTAAAGACACTGGGTGAATTATTAATTAGCTGATTTTTACTTTAGTGAATGAATTACTATATGGTACTGAAAGAGTCATTTTGAAATTGCAACAGCGTCACACTGTGTTTGCTGGAGTATGTAGATAGTGACCGGGGAATTGTAGGCCTGAAGCACAAATGTAAAGGTGGTTAAACCACTACATGCATAATACATAGGAGTTTGATGCATTGCATACCCTAAAGCCTGGCTTACTGCAAGAGTATATGTACTTATGTAACTGCAAACACATGAACCAACCAAATCATTCTCTCTCAATATTACCAAATGGACACTGATTCATAGTGAAATTCCAGACAAATAACAGTAACCCTTGCAGTGTCTAAAGAAAGATTAAAAATATTAGATAAATAAATGTATTAAAACTCGGAATAATGGAATTTAATAAATTAATACTCGGATATAAATTAGAGCACTCAAAGTTTAATACAGTATCTCTGGCATGGGATGCAGGGAAAATAGGGGTTTAGGGTAATGAAGAATAATAAAAAAAGTTTTACAAAAAAGGGAAGTTACTAGAGTAATAATTTGAAAAAAAGAGGCATTTTTACATAAACACCTGACGCACTAAAACAGAGGAAATGAGAACACCTGTCAACTGAAAAACATGACTTAAAAGTGGGAGGAGCAATAAATTGATCCGATAGAGTGTTAAGTTACCAAAAAGTATATAAACCACACCTGTGGGATAAGTAGTTTCATTTCAGAGAATCAATGCGAGCGAAGAAACTACGAGCAAGCTAATGATTCAGGGCTGCAGAAGCATCTTGAGAATATCTTTCATTTCCTCAGAGAGAACATATTGATAATGTATATTTAAAAATACATAAACAATATGTCCCCTCCAGAAGAGTTGGATGAATTTTGACGGAGGAAGTAAAGAATATCGAAGAGGGGTAAATTATCTTATTGGGTATATGTTTGATATTTTTAAAAAAGAAAGCAACAATATTTAAATGATTATAGAATGTGGTATGATTAAGTTTAAATGGAATGTAATAACAAGTTGACGAAAGAACCATTACAAGAAATGTAGGTTGATTAAGGAATTACTACGTGCAAAGTATTTCTTAATTATTGAAAAATGTGGTAAACTATCGACAAAAAAGTGAAATACTTTGGAATAAAGGAGAATTTTCTTTATCTTCTTGAGTGAAAATGGGCTAAAAGTATTTATATTTCGTAGTGCTTTTACCAATTTTCACTCGTGAAGAACAGGAGGATAATCTTCGCAAGCACTTTTTTTGGAAAAAAATATTATTATTTTGAATTCAAATGTTAATAATTCTTTCCATTTTTAAAAATGATTGTTAAATGTAATAATGAAATGAAATGTATATAAAAAGATGAAGTGAGGGAGTGTTTGTCATAGCACTTCTATTCTACTTTATCTGAAAGTAAAAAAAGCCCAAACATTTAAATAAAGATGATGAGGCAACACTTATATAATGTAAACATAAGAAATGAGTGCTTATGATAACCTATAGAAATGCTTTATTAAGAAAAACCAGTTTAAGTAATAAGTCGAAACAAAAGGGGAATGAATGTTAATACTCGTATTAAAAAAAAGTAACCTATAGTAACCTATAGAAATGCTTTAATAAGAAAAATTATTTTAAATAAAGCATTTTAGAAATTATACGAAAGGTAAAAATTATGGAAAGAAGCATGTTTACATAAACACCTGACGCACTAAAACAGAGGAAATGATAACACCTGTTAACTGAAAAATGTGACTTAATAGTGGGAGGACCAATACATTTATCCCTGGCAGTGTTAAGATACCAAAAAGTATATAAACCACACCTGTGGGATAATTAGTTTTATTTCAGAGAATCAATGCAAGTGTAGAAACTACGAGCAAGGTAATGATTCGGGGCTGCGGAAGCATCTTGAGAATATCTTTCATTTCCTCAGAGGGAACATATTGTTAATGTATATTAAAAAATACATAAAACATTATGTCCCCTCCAGAGGAGTTGGATGAATTTCGACCGGATGAAGTAAAGAATATCGAAGAGAGGTAAATTATCTGAATGGGTATATGTTTGATATTTTTTTAAAAGAAAGCAAAAGTATTTAAATGATTATAGAATGTGGTATGATTAAGTTCAAATGGAATATAATAACGAGTTGACGAAAGAACCATTACAAGAAATATAGGTTGATTTAGGAATTACTACGTGCAAAGTAATGATTAGGAATGATCCCATCATCTTGAATTTATCTTTCATTTCCACAGAGGGATCATATTGTTAATGTATATTTTTATTTTTATATAACTTCATGATCCTTCAACTGGGTTCGATGACTTTCAACAAAGGATTTCAAACAATAATAAATAGTTTTTTTTTAGTATGCAAGTATTTCTTAATGATTGAAAAATGTAGTAAACTATCGACACAAAAAACAAAATACTTTGGAATAAAGGAGAATACTCTTTATCTTCTTGAGTGAAAATGGGCTAAAAGTATTTATATTTAGTAGTACTTTTACCAATTTTCACTCATGAAAAACAGGAGGATAATCTTTGCAATCACTTTTTTTGAAAAAAATAATATAATTGTGGCTTCAAATGTTAAGAATTCTTTCCATTTTTAAAAATGATTGTTAAATGTAATAATGAAATGAAATGTACATAAAAAAGAAAGATGAAGTAGTGAGGGAGTGTTTGTCATAGCACTTCTATTCTACTTTATCTGAAAGTGAAAAAAGTCCAAACATTTTAATAAAGATGATGAGGCAACACTTATATAATGTAAACATAAGCAATCAATCAATCAATCACAGCATTTATATAGCGCACTACTCACCCAGAGGGTCTCAAGGCGCTAGGGGAGGGGGGGTCCGCTACTGCTCGAATAGCCAGGTCTTGAGCTGCTTCCTGAAGGCGAGGTGGTCCTGGGTCAGGCGGAGGTGGGTCGGGAGGGAGTTCCAAGTCTTGGCGGCCAGGTAGGAGAAGGACCTTCCTCCTGCGGTGGCTCTACAGATCCGGGGGACGGCGGCGAGGGTGTGGCTAGTCGATCGAAGCTGGAGTGTGGGAGCATAGAAGTTGAGGCGGCTGTTGAGGTATGCTGGTCCTTGGTTGTGCAGCGCTTTGTGTGCGTGGGTGAGGAGACGGAAGGTGATTCTCTTGTTGACCGGGAGCCAGTGCAGATCTCTTAGGTGTCCGGAGATGTGGCTGCGACGGGGGATGTCCAGGATAAGTCGTGCTGAGGCGTTTTGGATCCGCTGGAGTCTCTTCTGGAGTTTGGTGGTGGTTCCGGTGTAGAGGGAGTTGCCGTAGTCCAGATGGCTGGTGACGAGGGCCTGGGTGACCATCTTCCTGGTCTCGGTGGGGATCCACCGGAAGATCTTACGTCGCATGCGCAGGGTGTTGAAGCATGACGAGGAGACGGCGTTGACTTGTCTGGTCATGGAGAGGGAGGAGTCCAGGATGAAGCCTAGGTTGCGTGCGTGGTCCGTTGGTTTGGGTGCGCTGCCCAGGGCGGGGGGCCACCAGGAGTCGTCCCAGGCGGAGGGTAAAGATCCCAGGATGAGGACTTCCGTCTTGTCCGAGTTCAGTTTCAGGCGGCTGCTCATCATCCACTTGGCTACGTCTGTCATCCCTTCGTGTAGGTTGGCTCTGGCGGTGGCGGGGTCATTGGTGAGGGAGAGGATCAGCTGGGTGTCGTCTGCATAGGAGATGATGTTGAGGTTGTGTTGGTGTGCGATGGCTGCGAGGGGGCTCATGTAAACGTTGAAGAGGGTTGGGCTGAGCGAGGAGCCTTGAGGAATGCCGCAGATGACTTCGGTGGCTTCTGATCTGAACGGGGGGAGGCGAACTCTCTGCGTCCTTCCGGCGAGGAATGAGGTGATCCATTCCAGTGCCTTCTCCTGGATTCCGACGTTGCTGAGGCGCTGTACTAGGGTACGGTGGCCGACAGTGTCAAAGGCCGCGGAGAGGTCTAGGAGGATGAGGGCCGCTGTTTCTCCGTTGTCGAGCAGGGCTCGGATGTCATCGGTAGCTGCGATCAGGGCGGTCTCGGTGCTGTGGTTGGCCCGAAAGCCAGACTGCGAGAGGTCGAGGGAACCGTTCCTCTCGAGGAAGGCGGCCAGCTGCTTGTTGACGGTCTTCTCGATGACTTTGGCAGGAAATGGGAGCAGCGAGATGGGGCGGTAGTTCTTGAGGTCGGTGGGGTCGGCTGATGGTTTTTTTAGTAGGGCGCTGAGTTCGGCGTGCTTCCAGCTCTCCGGGAAGGTGGCGGTGTCGAAGGAGGTGTTGATGATGTCCCGCAGGTGGGGTGCGATGACAGCGTCGGCCTTGTTGAAGACGTGGTGAGGGCAGGGGTCGGTTGGAGATCCGGAGTGGATGGCGTTAATCATGCGGATGGTGTCTTCGGTGCTGATCGGGGTCCAGGCGCGGAGGGTGGTGGTGGGGGGTGGTGGTTCCATCATGGCATGCGTCGGTTGAGAGCTGAAGCTGTTGTGTATGTCCCCGATCTTGTTGTGGAAGTAGGAGGCGAGGGAGTTGCAGAGGTCTTGCGAAGGGGTGATGTTGTTGTTTCCGACGTTGGGGTTGGAGAGCTCTTTAACGATGTTGAAGAGTTCCTTGCTGTTGTGTGAGTTGTTGTCCAGTCGTTCCTTGAATGCAGTTTTCTTGGTGGCGTGGATCAGTTGGTGGTGTTTTCGGGTGGCGAGTTGAGGGTAGTCATGTTGTTCGGTGTTGGGTCTCTGCGCCAGGCTTTCTCGAGGGCTCGGCAGTTCTTCTTGGAGCTCTTGAGTTCGTCGGTGAACCATGGGGGCTTTCTTGCTGCCTGGTCTGCTAGGCGGGGTCTTAAGAGGGGCGAGGTCGTCTGCGCAGTTGCTGATCCACTTTGCGAGGTTGGTGGCCGCCCGGCTAGGGTTCGTTGCGCTGGAGGGAGGGTTCATGCTCAGGGAGGTTGCGAGCTGGTCGGCTGTGATCTTGTTCCAGCTTCTACGTGCAACCTGTTGCTGGTGGTGGTGGATCATGGTCCTTCTGAAGCTGAAGTGGACGCAGCTGTGGTCCGTCCAGTGGAGTCCGATGGCGTGGCTGAAGGCGATGTCCTTGCTGGATGAGAAGATGGGGTCGAGTGTGTGTCCGGCGCTGTGGGTGGGGGAATGAGTGCTTATGATAAAATAAATGTGGTCCAACGCATGACACCAATGAATGAATTTTATTTTGCATTTCACCCATATGATGAATATAAAAGACTCAATAAAAATATTTTGAAAACATGAGCATTTTTCTTTCAAGGATGGTTTGAAGAAATATACATTTAATAAAAGAACATAGTACTCCACGCGCAAGGAGAAAAGTCAGCACAATTATGATAGAATAGAAAATAGAATCATATTTTTAAATACCTTTACAGTCAACAAACTCGTAAGCAGAGTAGACAGTTTAAGTTAAAAACACCCTACCACAACGCATTGTAAAATAAAGTGCATCACATAATGGCCTACGTACATGATGAGGGTATCGTAACATCACATAGAAAAAACAAGCCAATCAACATTAGGATCAGGAAGCTAGAGCTAACCACACAACAGCCAATCAAATGTTTTTCAAAATCTGCGCAAGGAAAGGGATTGGTCGGTAATACGTCTTCTTACAATGCTTCACAACCAATGAAAAAGAGGTGTAGAAAGTTTCTGTGTTTAACATACAAGCAAATCAGATGACCTTGCAAGTACACGCAGTGAGAGGCAATTATCAAAGATGACTTGCTTTCACAAGACCCCGAAAGGCTTCTTGAAGAATAAGTATGCACTTATCTGCCAGACCCCATTTAATGATTAACCAGGCTCGCAAGCCTAAACACATCGGAAATCACCTGTCGTCACTTTCTCTTCTTCCAGGTTCACCGTGAAAATGTGTGTCTCCTTCTCCTTTATCTCTTTTCTTTTTCATAGTAATTGTTACCCATACACTACCCAGCAAATACCCCACAGATGCAACCTCCTGAATTTGCAATAGTAATTGTTACTCATAGACTATCCAGCGCATACCCTACAGATGCACCACCTTGGGATTGGAATATTATTTTTTACTGATACACTATCCAGCACATTCCGTACAGATGCACGCCCCTGGAGTTAGACTAGTAATTGTTACTCCTATACTAACATGCACTTACCGTACAGATGCATCCCCCTGGACTTAGAATAGTAATTGTTACCCCTTGCATCGCTTTCATGTCATCGAAAACATCGAATTCAAGACACCCGGAGAACTGTGCTCTTTGGATCCAGTCAATGTATGCAGGTACTTCAATCATAGATTTGAAGCTATGATGTCTTTCATCATGAATAAGAAGAATCCACCTCTTGGAGAGGTGTTGGATTTCTTCTGGAGAAAGGAGTACCAAGCAAGAGGTGCTCCTCATATACATATGTTGCTGTGGATCAAGGATGCACCTAAATTTGGAACGGATCCAGAAGACTCAGTGATGAGTTTCATACAACAGTATTCTACGTGTGCTGTTCCAAACGCAAAGGAGAAGAAAAGCCTAAGAGAAAAAGTTCTACGTTTCCAAAGCCATCGATGTGGAAAGTACTGTCGTCGTAAATTCCGAAACAAGGACAAGTTCTACACCAAATGTCGTTTCGGCTTTCCACGACCGGTGATTTCTAAAGGAAGAGTAAACAGTTTGATGTCTTCGCTGCGACATAATGTGATGAAGAAATCACCTAAAAACACATACAATTTGAAGAGGAACGAAGAGTCTAAGTACATCAACGACTACAACCCGGTGATTTTGTCCATGTGGAATGCTAACATGGATATACAGTTTGTGGCTGATAACTGTATGGCTGTGGCTCGGTATGTGACATCTTACATCACCAAAAAAGAGAAGACAGAATTGAAGGATATGTGGGAGGACATTTCCCATGAAAAGAGCCTCAGCAAGAAGTTGTACAGTTTCAGTCTGAAGATGTTGTCGCATCGAGAAATCGGAGCTTACGAATGTTCTGACCGGTTGTCTTCAGCAAGTCTCTATGCCAAGTCCAGGAGTATCGTTTGGGCGAGTCTTGGTCTTGCTGCAACGCGTAATCGAGTACTGAAACCTGTGCGGGAAATTGAGTATTTGGCGGAAAAGGAGCCAAACAGTACCGACATTTTGAAGACCAACTTGTTGGATACATATTATCCAAATCGAAGCAGTCACCTCGAGAATGTTTGTCTGTATGAGGTTCTTCAAAATTACATATTCAAGAGGAACATCAAAGAAGATACTGAGAAAGGAGTGTATGCTGTAATAGGAAGTGAGGGATGTCTGGTCAAGCAAAGAAAATGCCACTTGGTAAACCATCGAAAATTGAGTGGCGAATCTCCTGAAAAAAAGGAGTTTTTCTATTTAGCACTTTTGCAACTTTTCAAGCCTTGGCGTGCAGAAGAGGAACTGCTTGGAGATTTCCTCTGTTACGAAGACTCTTTCAATGCCGCCAAGGAGACCATAGAATGTCCTGCTTTTCCCAAATATCTAGAAATGTTGAATGCGGAAATTGAGCAGGAAGCAACGATTGCAGCCGAGATTGCCAGAGACAGTTCTCAGGACAGTCAGAGTTCTGCTTCATTGAGTCAGGATCCACTGGGAGGACCTGTTATCGAAAATGAAGCTGCCACTGCTATGAATGAAGTGGAAAGAGCCATGGCACATGCTCAGGAGGATGCGGTTAACTTAGAAGAGTTGGAAAGACAACTCAACGTTGAGCAGAGGAAAATATATGACGAAGTTACCATGCAAATTGATCATGGATTAAGTCATGACAAGAAAGAGTGCTCATGTACGGCGTTGAAGCCTGTCCGACTGTACGTGAGTGGAGAAGCGGGAACTGGAAAAAGTTTCCTTATTAAAGCAATTTCATGTTATTTGCAGGAAAGGACAGAGTCATCGCTGTCTTGTGTTGTCACCGCTCCAACTGGACTGGCAGCACATAACATTAAAGGGATTACTTTACATCGTTTACTGATGCTGCCAGTGGAGCATGACAACAAATTACAATATCACAAGCTATCTGGAGATGCTTGTTGTGAAGTTTCAAGAATCTTGAGGAAAATGAAACTTCTTATCATTGACGAAGTAAGCATGGTTTCCAATGTCATGCTTGCCTTTGTGCATTTGAGAATGCAAGAAGTTCTGAAAACAGAGTATGATGTGTTATTTGGTGGCAAACACATCATTGTTTTCGGAGATCTTCTGCAGTTGACACCAGTGAAAGGGCAACCTGTGTTCAAAATGCTCATGCATGAAGATACCAGGAAGTGCCTAGGGAGCATTGGCAACGTCAATATATGGTTAAACTTCAATTATGCTGAACTGCATGAAAATATGCGTCAGGCGAAGGATGAAGTTTACAAGACTATTCTACAAGATGTTAGAATTGGAAAAGTGACCGAGCATGGGAAAGAAGCTTTACATGCACGATTACTGTCAAATTTATATCCAGAACAAGATGTTGTGCCTGAGAATATTTTTCAGAAAATTACTGAGAAGAAATCTGGAATATGTTTGATGCCAACTCTTGCAGAATGTGCCAAATTCAACAACAAAATGTTGCATTTAGAAAAGCAACAGATTGTGAAACTGGAAGCTATTGATAGAGTAGAGCATATGGGATCAACAATTATTTTGTCTGAGAATTTGAAAACAAAATTGGATTCATTAGAGAAGACTATATCTAAAACTACAGGTTTTGAAAAGACTCTGAATGTGTGCTTGAACTGCCGTATAATTTTAAGAAGGAATTTACATGTTGAAAGAGGTCTGGTAAATGGATCAATGGGTAATGTTGTTGATTTTGTAAAATACAGAAATAGAGATGGAATTGAATTTTTAAAAATTAAATTTGATGGCATTGAGGAAGTACAGCTAATTGGTCGTTGTTCTGCTAGATTTTTGCTTGTGAAAGACTTATATGTTCGCCGTAAGCAGTTTCCTGTTTGCTTGGCATATGCGGTGACAATCCATAAATCGCAAGGTTTAAGTGTAGACAGTGCATTGGTGAATATTGGCAGTTCTGTGTTCAAGGAGGGTATGGCATATGTGGCATTGTCACGAGTTAGAACTTTATCGGGATTGTACTTGATTGAGTGTGATGTCACAAACATTTGTGCGGATCTAGATTGTGTTAAGGAATACAATAGGTTAAGAAGAGAGTATGCGCCACATTTGCCTCAATATCCTTTGTTTGAGAAACGTGTGGTAGGCCGGAAACGAAGAAATGTGACCAATACTGGGGAGGTTGTAGCAAAAAGACGAAAAGTCGATGAACCTGAAATTATAAGCAGAAACAAAAAGGATTCTGTTGAAGATGGTGTTGGTTTTCAATTTGAAAACAGTTCTGGTGTCAACTGCTATGCTAATGTAGTGGTTAATATTTTGTTTTCTCTAGAAAATGTAAAAGAAGAGATTGTGGTCAATTCTGATCAAAGATTTTGCAGTTTGTTAAATTCTGTGTTAGAGAAATGTAGCACTGATAGAACAAAAATAGAAAGTGTGTCTGAAATTCGAAATCTGTTAGACAGATATTCAGGCCAAACACAATTCTCTCAAAATATTCAGCAAGATTGTCATGAGTTTTTAATGTATATGCTTGATGTATTGCATGCTGAAGGTGTAGATGTAGATCACCTGTTTGGGCTTTCTTATCAATGGCAGCATGACTGCGAGAACTGTAGGGTATCAAGTACTACTAGTGTAGACTCAGAAAGATTTTTATATTTAACTTTGCCAGACAGTAAATCAGTCTCTTTTAATAAACTAGTAAAAGCAGCTGATCACAACATGGAGTGTAGCCAATGTAAATCTGAAATGATGTCCACATTATTTATACGAACATATGGCCAGTATGTTATTTTAATGTTCCAACGATGTAGGCCTGATGGAACAAAATTGACAACTTTAATTAAAAATTTTGTGGCTTCACAGTTGTCAATATCAGGAAGGACTTTTGTAACTGCAGCAATTATATATCATGACGGTCCTTCAATATCATCAGGACATTACACAGCTTATTTAAAGTCTAGAAATGGCTGGTCATTCTGCAATGATTCTGTTTTAATTTTCACAAAAAAATTGCCGTATGACCTTAAAAACTCTTACCTGGTGTTTTTAAAACCAAAATTTTAGGGAAAGAATCTCGGGATGTGCTCTGAGGAATTTCAAGAAGTTCTAATGGCTCCTACACGATTTGGCCTTGAGGATAAGTGTAGTACAGAGACATAACTTCTTACCATAACACTGGACGTCATGGAGAAATAAGTGCACTTTGAATGAGTTAAAAAAAACTGTTTCTTTTTATAAGCTAATTGAAGCAGCCAATCAAAACATGAAGTAGAGGGAATGTAAGTCTGCAATGCTGTCTACTGTTTTATATTGCTTTGTGATTAAAAGTGATGTAGAGAATTAAATAATTGTAGTAGTCATAGAGATAGTGTAAGTCTGCTTCATAGTAAGCAGTATCAGTGTCATAGGAAATGTAGAACATGACTGAGCAAGAAGGGGAAGATATTACTAGTCCAGGATTGTGAAAATGATCTTCAACATTTTTATTGTGAAAGTTGCGGAAATACAACATGACGGGATTGGCTTACAAGAATTCTAAGAGTTATAAATGGCTCTCACATGATTTGGCCTTGTGGAAACGTGTGGTAGAGAGCAAGAAGTCATTTATTGTATGTAACATGTTTTTCAAAACGATGGAGGTTTTCTTTCAGAAAGTGGCGGTCTGAAAGTAATAACAGTACAACAGAGTGTAAGCTGTTCATAGGACATCCTTCGACGTCATGGAAAGTAAGTTAACTTTAAGGAGTTCTGAATTCTGATTTGTTATGTTGTATGGGTTTTTTAAACACAATCATTTTGATTGTGTTTTTTTTCCCCCGCTGTTATATGATGAATACCTTCAAGTCACTGTTTTTAGTGAAATTTGATACATTCTGAGAACAGCAAAAATAAACCATTTAACATGTATAATTAATTCTGTACTGTTTGCATTTATGATGTACATTTAGAACTGTGTAGGAGGCATGGAGAAGGAGAGGCTTCTGTAAGTGTCAAAGTTGTTGCATACAGTGCTCATATTCTACGTAGTCTTTCATATGATAGACTACATTTCCACAATGAGATACCTAAGCAAAGGAAACACAGGTGATATGATTGTGGAATGAGCAAAAAAAATTGCACGTTTTTCAATTATATTACCTGTGTTTCCTAACATTACACATCACATTGTGTAGATGAGGTTTAGGCCTGTTCCTGGAGACAGAGGAGGTCTGACATTTGTTCAAGAGTGCAGTGGACATGACACACTTGGTTGGTAGGCCTGCACATGTATTTTCTCCTCTGTATTCTTCAACAAACCTAAATTTCATCTGCAACTCTGAGTAGGACTTACCTGAAACAAATCTGTGGATAGGTTACACCTTATTGGCATCTTAAAACAATCATTTAAAATGTTAGGGTCAGATTTATGGTGGCCGTGCGCCTCTTTTGCTCCATTGTGGGTCCCTTTTGTGTAAAAGATGCACCATGTTGCAAGATAGGTTTCAGTTCATCTCCAGCAAGATACCATTAGTTTAAAATGTATATAATTAGCACTGTGTAGGGGGCATGCAGAAGCTGAAGCTTTTGTAAGTGTCAAAGTTGTTCCATGCAGTGCTGCACTTCTGGGTACTGTTTAATATGCTGCACTACATGTGCACTATGAGATACCTAAGCAAAGGCAACACAGGTGATGTGATTGTGAAATGAGGAAAAGAAACTCCACATTTTTCAATTACATCACCTGTGTTTCCTAAGTTTACGAAAGACATTGTGCAGATGAAGTTTAGGTCTGTCCATGGACACTGAAGAGGTCTGGCCTGTGTTCAAGAGTGAAGTGGACATGACTTACTTCATTGGTAGGTCTTCACATGTATTATCTCCTCTGTACTCTTCAACAAGCGTAAATTTCATCTAAAACCCTGAGTAGGCCTCACCTTAAACAAACCTCTGGATAGGCCACACCTTATCGTCATCCTGAATCAATCATTTCAAATGTTAGGGACAGATTTATGATAGGTTTATGCCTCTTTTGCGCCACTGTGCGTCACTTTTGTGATGCAGCGGCGGTGCAAAAGATTTGCTATGAGGCGACAAAATTACAAATTGATGCATCTAGGCAGATGTGTCATGCTGTAAAAAACCCGTGCCACATGAAACCGATGCAGCAGTGATGCAAAAGATGCACCATGTTGCAAGACAGGCCTGACTTCATCTCCAACAAGATAAGAAGCTAAGTCTTCTGTAAATGTCAAAATTGTTGTATATTTTGCTCAACTTCTATGTACTCTTTGATATGCTAGACTCCATCTGCACTATGAGATACCTAACCAAAGGCAACACAGGTGATGTGATTGTGAAATGAGGAAAAGAAACTCTGTTTCTCTTTCAATCTTTTCCCTTGTCTTTTCTAATTTTTAAATACATGTTTTAATATTTTTCAAATGTTTGTTCTCTCTTTCACAGATTGAAAGTATAAAAATAACAAGTGACTAAGTTAACGACAATTATAAGGTAAATGTTTTGTACTCTTTTCGTTACATTTCTATCACATTCACCTACTAGTAGTTCGACAGCTTCATTTCTTTAACCCTCAGTTTCCTGCCTTTGCTACTTCCCTCATTCCTTTCTCTATTACCTACTTACTCTACTCCTTCCACTCCTTTTCTCAGTCCCTCTCTTCTCATAGTTCCTCACTCTTGTTCACTCACTCCGTCTCCGTCAGTGATGTCATTTGAGATGTCATCAGTGATGTCATCAGTGATGTCATTTGAGATGTCATCAGTGATGTCATCAGTGATGTCACTGACCATGTCATGAATGATGTAATATGTGACATCATCAGCAGTGGATTGCGGGTGCGCGATATATAGTTAGTACAACTAACTATATATGGAATTTCAATGGTTTTGTGTGAGTAAAATAAGGTTTTTTAAATGCTAATTCCTAACTATATATGGTCTATAACCTATGGTTTTTTCAGTGAATTTTCAAGGTTTTGTAAATGCTAATTCCTAACTATATATGGTCTATAACCTATGGTTTTTTCAGTGAATATATATATATATATATATTCCACAAGTTGTTGCTTCTGGTAAGCCAAAAGCTCACCTCCTGTATTCCACAACAAAGAGCCGACCCAAAGATTGCTGGTGCGAAGAAAATTTATTCCAATAAAGCCAGCGCTGCCGCCATGACGCGTTTCGCCTCCAGGGAGGCTTGATCACATGACAAACTACACAAGCTTGCTGAAGCTATTTAAAGTGACAGTGCAATTAATGAAATCATAGGCATAGACAACATACTATACAAATGAAACGTCGCTGCAGTGCAGGAAATAGTCAAAGGGTGGTTACAATGAACCACAAATCTAAATGACCATATGCACATTCCAAAAAGTCATATAACCCGACATTTTTAGAAAGAAGAGCGTGTTTAAATGGGAAAAGTTCATATGAGAAAAAGGAGCAAACAAATTGATATATTCACATGATAATTAACATCATCTATGTACAACTAATGTTCGCTTTACATATAAAAAAACCCCTCTTTTTAAAAAACAATCGCTCTTCAATCAAATGCAGTTGCGTTTAGTCAATATGCCTTTGATGATTAATTTTTCTGGGATAGAGCCCAAGTGGGCATGTCACATTAGCAAAGACTGGAATAGTCAAAAAAGTGCAAAGAGGAAAATAGTGCAAAGATCATTAAAGTGCTGATAGTCATTAAAAAAGTCCAATATTAAAAAACATGTGCCAACAAACTCAATCATTCTAAAAAACATCAATTCATCATTGAATACAGTTACATGATACAGAAAAAAGGGGAAATATATACATAGATCAATGAGTTAAATGTAACCAGACAGGACTATGATAGGAAACTCCAAAAATCCTATAGACATGTGTAAAGATCTTCTCTATCATTGAGACCGTTTGGATGCTTGGTATTGAGCTCCAAGATGTATCTTGTCTCAAGAAGACGGAGTTTGGCCTCACGGTCACCTCCTCTCCTTGAGGGTTCAACGCAGTCAATGAGGAAATATTGGAGTTTATCAGGGACACCAAGGTGTTTCTCCTGAAAGTGCCGGGCAACCGGGTAGCTCTGGTCGTGCCCCGTTATTGCTCGCAAGTGCTGGAGAATGCGCCTGTGGGCGGGCAGCTTAGTGCTGCCCACATACTGGAGCCCACAGGGGCACTCCAACACATAAATAGCAAACTCAGTTTTGCAATTCAACCATTTAGTAATGGGAGTAGGATGTTGTAGGAAGGGGCTTTGGAAATGGGTTCTGTTGGTGCCCTGACGGCAGGCTTTACATTGAGGGCATATTTTGAAACCCTTTCTTAATGCTCCCCAAGTTGTAGAGATTTTGGGCTCTAAGGTGTTGCTCACCAAAGTTTTAGACATGGAAGGGGACTTCCTGAAAGTCAGGATGGGTTTGGTGCCAATGTCAGGACCGATAATGGGGTCACTGCGGACCAAATTCCAGTTTTTATTTACGATTTTACGTAAAGCTCCATGTTGACGATTAAAAGCTAAAATGAGTCGTGGAGCACTCATTTGTCCCTCTCTTGAAATGGAGTTCACCATGTCATCTCTCATAGATTTGGGAATAAGAGCCTCTTGCCTGCTTGTAGAGTTAGAACGACGCATAGCTTTCGTAATAACATCTAAAGAATAGCCCCTTTCAAGGAAACGTTCCTTGCATGCCTCTTGTGCAATAGCACATTCGGCATCCGTGCTGCAAATACGCCGGATTCGAAGCATTTCCCCGAAAGGAATGCTTCGAATCAAGTGGGCGGGATGTTGACTATTTGAGTGTAGTATGGTATTACCAGCACTCGGTTTCCGATAGAGCCTAGTATTCAGGGTAGAATCTTTCACAAAGACCTCCACATCCAAAAAGCAAATCACGTCAGAACTTACAGTTGCAGTGAAGTTAAGGTTAACACTATTTACATTGATCAAATTAACAAAAGCCCTGGCATCATCCTGGCTACCTCTCCAAATAATAAAGACATCATCGATATAGCGAAGATAAAGGGAGATGTTATTACACAAAGTCTCATGGTATTCAGTAGCCAAGACCTGCTCCTCCCACAGCCCCACGTGTAAACACGCGTAGCTGGGAGAGAAGCAGGCCCCCATTGCCACACCCCTTATCTGATGATAGATTGCGCCATGAAAAATGAAAAAATTCTGTTCCAAGCACATCTTGGTCATTTCAATCAACATTTTGCTATGTGCAATTGGATGAGGTAGATCTTTGTTGAGGTAATGCTCCAAGGCTTTAAGACCGTCCACATGCCTAATAGATGTATAGAGGGATGAAACATCCAAAGTCATGAGTACCATATCATCATCCCATGCGAAATCTGCAAGTTTGGCCAGGAAATCAAAAGAGTCCTTCACAAAAGAACCCAAGTTCCTGACATGGGACTGAAGAAAATAATCAATGTATTTGGATACATGTTCCAAGGAACTATCTATTGCCGAAATAATCGGGCGTCCGGGCGGTGTTGAACTGTCCTTATGCACTTTGGGGAGTAGATAGAAGGAGGGAATTACCGGATGTTCTTTTTTGAGGTATCTAAACTCCTCATGCGATAAAAGCCCTGCACTTCGCCAAATCTGAAGTTTGTTGGTTTGTTCCATCCATGAATTCTTCACAATTTGAATGTTACTCCTGCGGTAGCATGATATATCGTTGAGTTGCAGTTCCGCTTGATCAAGATACATCTTTCTCGGCCAAAGGACGACATTTCCGCCCTTGTCTGCCTCTTTCACAATGATGTCATTATTGGATCTTAATTTCTTGGTCAGTTGGTAGTAACACTGGTTTTGTTTGGAAATTTGAAATTTCTTTTTGTTGATAGTGGTGTATAGTTGTTTGATATCATTCACCACCATCTCTTGAAAAGAATCCAAATTGTCATGGGCCATAATTGGCTGGAACGTAGATTTGGGCTTAAAAGATGTCGTTAAACTCCCAATGGAAGCAAGTGGGACTTCACTCAAGTTGCCCGCAGAGGATTGTTGTTGTAAGTCCCATATGGTATTAAAGGTGGCTTGGCTTTGGGTACTCTGGAAGGTTGGACTCGATGTTATTGATGATGGCAAAGGATCTTTTGGATGCAACTCGAAGAATTTTTTAAGTTTTAATTTCCTCGTGAATTTATAAAGATCCATTCGTGTGTCCGCATAGTTCATGTTACAAGGCGGACAGTATGAAAGTCCTAAGCTTAGTACTGCTGTTTCTGCTGGTGTGAGTACCAAGTTTGTGAGATTGATCACTGATTTTGTTTGGGTTTGCGACTTCTTTTCTGATTGCGCTTCCAATAAGTTGACTTGCCTTGATTGGTGTCTTTTGATGTTCCTGGAGCCGCGTTTCCGGCGTTCCCAGCGTTTGCGGTTTGCCCGCTGTTTTTTGGAGCGCGGGCTTTGTGAGAACGGAGGGTCTCCCGTCGATCCTGACACAGGCAATCCACCTCCTGCGCCAAGGATAGTTTGGTAAACCCCAACCCTGCATCACGGCTGGAGTCCATTTCCGGGTCGCTTTCCACCGCCGAACTTAAACTTGAAAAAGAGGTTGCCGGGAGCAAGGTTTCTTCTCTTGCTTGTTGATTCGTCAAGTTGGAACGTGCTTTGGCTTTTACAGCGTCATACTTTTTGGCAAAAGTAAAAACCCGGCCATTCGCATAATCAGCTCTATCTCTTTCGAACTTAAATGTTTTCCTTCTTTTGATTGTTTCTTCCTCCTTGGCCAAGCGATTCATCATATCTGCCCGTATTTTGGCAATGGCATCATTGGTTTCATGTTTGGAAATCTCATCTTCCAATGCATCTATTTTCAACTGTAGCTTTATGCGGTCGCTTTCGGCATATTTAACCAAAATGCGCAAATATACTTTTGAGCAATCCAGGTTGGCTTCTGCCCATTCGGCTAGCATGGCCGGGTCTGGGTCGTCATAGCTGGGGGCAATAGTACTACGTAAACCCCTAGGCACCCGACCCACCTCCAAATAGCGGGAGAGAGAGCAATGCTCCCACCACTTGGATTGCTCTGCTCGCATTAGTCGCTCAAGTTGTTTAAAAAGGTCTTTAATTGTGGGGGTTCCCGTATCCTGTATATATATATTACCTACTGGCGGTCGCCAGTAGGTATATATAGTTAGGATTTTTTCTCTATGGGATTTTTGAAAATTCTATGTCTAATAACTTTGGCGTTTGTGGACGGAATTGGCTGAAATTTTCAGGAAAATTGAACATTTTGTTTCTGAGCAGCCCCTAAAAATTTGGGGAGGGTTCGTCAAGGGGGGGCCGAGAAAAAAGGGGGGTTCCAAAACGCGTTTTTCCCATGTTAATTTCCATAGGGCGGTTGGCCTCACTTTTAGCCCGAACGGCTGAATGGATTTGCACGAAACTTGGCAAAATTGTAGGGACTGTTAGCCCGATGTGCCTTTGCTAGGTCTCAATATATGTGCTCCAGTGGATTTTGAGAAATTAACGTTCAAAAAAAGATATATATCTGTAACAGCGCTCCGGGCAGCGATCCGGTTCGCGTACTTTTCGCGTTACGGAGCTTTGCGAAACAAAGCTGATTGGCTCTACGGTGTCTGTAAACATTCCAAACAGTCCGTAGCGGCCGCCATCTTGTCTCTCGGTGGGATCGAGAGACAAGAGGAGGCCAAAGCGAAGGGGTAAATGACCATAAGGGGGCATAGTAGATCCTCCCTGACCCCCTAGGTTTGATGTGGAGGCTTTAAAAGGGCCCCGCGGGGCAAATTTTTTTTTTTTTTTTAAATCGTTTTTTATCGTGGGGTGCGCCCGGTACGCGTAACGGAAAGCGGACTGGGGAGCGTACTACAAGGAAACAAGAATGATTGACTTTTAACTTATTGTATGTTTATAGACTTTTTTTTTTTTTGTTTTTTTTGCTGAGTGACGTCTCGGCCTATCTCCACGGGATGCAGTCCCTACCATCTCGGCGTTTAAGCCCAGGGGGACCGGTAGTGAGGGAGAGATAACGTCTGTTAACATTCAATTCGAAGGAAATCAGGAAGTGTTGATAAACATTGTCTGCGCCATCTTGCCTTTTTTCAAATGCCACACTTTTGTCGTGCACGGCAGCCATTTTAGATGCCTTGACCAGACCCACTCTCTGCACGCTGTCGATCCTTAGCATGGGTCCCCACCCTCGCAAGCATCTCCCCCAGGCACTGGTCACCCCCGCTCTCTGTCTTATGCATGGGCAATAAACCTCCCCCCATCTGCGCTGCTCTTCCTTGAGAATCACACCCTGTGCCCGCCCGACACCTCCCTTTCGCCCTATTCACTACCGCACCCTCTGACACTCCTCTTCCTCTGTGTCCGATTGTCCAGGCCGGTCCCAGGCTATCACCTAGCCATGCAGATGTAGTTTATGGCCCCAGCTGTAAAGAATCACCCCTCTTCAAAGGAGTTACAGTAGATCAAGGCCCCCACCCGATGAGATCCGTCACACCACACGCGTTCCTACTATCTGAAAACCATCCTGTATTGTGATTGGGGAGGGGACCGAGCCTGAAGCGGAAAATTCCAGGGATGCCTCTTTGTACATCAAAGTTTTTACAATTATGTGTCACATTAAAAATATATAGCACTCCAACAAAGTAGTAGGATTATAAAACTTTAATAACTTATAAATATATACAACGCAACAAAAACAGTAAATACATTTAAACATTTAAAAAAAAAAAGAAGCAACAATGGTCAGTAGCTGTGTTTTGTGCGAATAGTCCCAAGGCAGCACAACGTGCTGAGTTCTGGACGGCACCCAGGTAATGTTACCTGGGTGCCGCACTGGTTTTTGGTATCCTCCGAAAAACGGCGTGGGGCGTCCCGGGGGTGCGGGGGGAGGCCTCGTCAGTAGCGGTCTGTTGTGCGAATAGTCCCAAGGCAGCAGAACGCGCTGAGATGTGGATGGCACCCAGGTGATGTCCAGTAAGTTGCCGCACTGGTTTTGGTATCCTACAATGCTGCTCCGAATTACGGCGTGGGGCGCCCCGGGGGGGGGTGAGGCGGCGTGAACGGGCCTCCCCAGGTGGAGGCTCGTCTGCTGTAGTGGGGCGCCCCTTTACCGTTTCAGTTGCCATTCCGTGGGGCGTCCCGGGGGGTGCGGGGGGAGGCCTCGTCAGTAGCGGTCTGTTGTGCGAATAGTCCCAAGGCAGCAGAACGCGCTGAGATGTGGATGGCACCCAGGTGATGTCCAGTAAGGTGCCGCACTGGTTTTGGTATCCTACAATGCTGCTCCTAATAACGGCGTGGGGCGCCCCGGGGGGGGGGGGGTGAGGCGGCGTGAACGGGCCTCCCCAGGTGGAGGCTCGTCTGCTGTAGTGGGGCGCCCCTTTACCGTTTCAGTTGCCATTCCGCCCGCTTTTGGTACACTGTGCCAAAATCCGCCATTCAGCTGAGTTGCACCCACTCTTGCGGTGCAGCGATAGGCGGCTGCCACAGGACTCTCAAAATGGCGGCAGGCTCTTTCCTTTTTGGGCCTGGTCCACTGAAATGGCCCTGGGACACTTTGGAACTCGGACGCTTGTCTACTAGGTCTTGGACCCTATTCTCGAAAGCGTCCCCTCAGCCTTGAAGATTCTACAAAAGTCATGGGGGCCACCGACTCCTGCAGGCTTCCGGTGGGGAGCGGCTGCCATGATTGCTCGCGGAATGACCACGACGGAGCCACGAGATGGTGGTGCTTTCATGCTGACGCCAGCTTCAGTCTGAAACATCCAGAAACAAGGTGGGGCTTTCATCGTTTGGGAAAAAAAAAGTTTTAATCCAATGAAAAGTGTATTTTTAGGTCATATGATCAAGCCTTCCATCATTAGGAAACCAAAAGTAAAATGAACCAATGAAAAGTTTTATAAACAAGTCACATGACCTGTAATGCGACATAGGGCTATAAAAAGCGTAGAAAATCCGTTGGCACGTGAGGCGGCGTCAGTAGCGGACCGATGTGCTAATAGGCCGAAGGCAGCACAACGCGCCAAGATCCGGATGGCACCGAGGTGGTGTCCAGCAAGTTGCCGCACTGGTGTGGCCATCCTACAATGCTGCGCCGAAAGTCGGCGTGGGGCGCCCCGTTGGCCTGTGAGTTCGCGTCAGTCAGTGGGGGCTGTTTGAGGATCTGACTGCATTGGAAAGCAATGTGATGCTGTGCGTCGCCCCCAAGATGAGGCGGCGTCAGTAGCGGACCGATGTGCGAATAGGCCGAAGGCAGCACAACGCGCCAAGATCCGGATGGCACCGAGGTGGTGTCCAGCAAGTTGCCGCACTGGTGTGGCCATCCTACAATGCTGCGCCGAAAGTCGGCGTGGGGCGCCCCGTTGGCCTGTGAGGTGGCGTCAGTAGCGGACCGATGTGTGAATAGACCGGAACCAGCACAAGGCGCTAAGATCCGGATGGCACCGAGGTGGTGTCATAGTTGAGAGTTCTGAGAAGCGGGGGGGAGGCGGCGCAAACGAGTCTCTCCCTCCATGTGGAGGCACTTCATCTGCAGTGGGGCGCCGAGATCAGGATGGCACCGAGGTGGTGTCTAGCAAGTTGCCGCACTGGTGTGTGTTGAAAAGATGAAAGATCCTCAGCAAGTCTATGTTACTTCAATGGAGCGCCGTCTAGCTGAGTTTAGCCCGCTCTTGCTGCTACAGCGACAGGCGGCTGCAACAGGACTCTCAAAATGGCGGCCTGTTCTTTGGATTTGGGCCTGATCCACTAAAATGGCCCTGGGACACCTTAGAACTCGGACGCTCGAATTTTTTTTCCTTTCCTCTACATGCAAAAAAGGTAAATGCCCGGTACGTTACCTGCCTCATCTGCCACGATGTACTCTCCAGAGGAACCGAAAAAAAATATAGTTATGGTAATTGTGGCAAATAAATTTCATGTGGACAGATGAGTGTTACTCTAATAAATACAGCATATGAACATCATCATAGTCGATGGTTGGTGGAGACATTTTGACTATATCCTGGACCTGCCCGTCCTCGCCCAAAATGGCGCCGGAATAAATGGGACTCGTAACTCCTTGTTGTGTACTGGTTGCACAACCTTGATATCACGAGATACGTATGGAGTTTTGAAGCACATGGCGGGCGGGGACGAGAATTGATTGAATATTTTGACATCCCTATTGATATTAAGTTCTGATGTGTTATTGATTACTGTACTATTGAAAGTTCGAATTAACGTCACCCATGGTACTTGCCCGCAAATGTATATCTAGATAATTTTATTGTAACTGGCCCTGTCGTTTTTTAATTATAAAATGTACGTCCACCGATTCCGCAACTGTTAGACACCTTAGTTCTTGCAACCTAATGGCCCGCCCGTTACGTTCCTCTACAGTGTAAATGTCTCCTCATCATATACGATTACAGTTTGCTCCGTGGCCGGCCCACGTGGTTATAGGCCCGTATTTGTATACTGACATTTTCACAATAAAGGTTTTTAAAAGAAAACATGGTAGTAGTATTTACATTGGTAAAGTTTTTAATAATAGTCACTGTTTTCGAATCAGTAAAAGGCAAGTGAAATAAAGCAGTCCAATTACATGAAGGGTAAAAGGTATAATACGCAGGTACGTAGTAAAGATAAATGGTCAAGGGCTGTTGTGTTTTCTACTCCTGCAACATAAAGTGATCGATAAGAATCTGATATTCAGGCGTATCGGCGACTAAGACAGCAGGCCGAGCCTCTTTTGCTCAACGGCTCCGTCATGGGACGAAGAAACACCCTTTTTCTCGAAAAAGGAATATATTTTACTTGCAGGACAGTTGTAAATTTTCCGGGAAAGTACATTAGCCTGGAACATTAGAACATATATGTTTAAGAAAAAATAATGTTCGAAAGTAATAAAAAGTGTAATTTTTAGGTCATATGACCAAGCCTTTCATCATTAGAATAAGAAAAGTAAAATGAACCAATGAAAAGTTTTATTAACAAGTCACATGACCTGTTATGCTTACGTTACGTGCAGCGCGCCACGCCCCGCGCCCCGGATCGCTTCCGGGAAGCTGCGCTTCGTGCATCGGAGCACTTCCGGATGCGCTAACGCGGCGCGTCATATGACGCATTACGCGAAAACGCAGGTCCAGAATATAGTCAAAATGTCTCCACCAACCAGCGGTCGGAACACAACCCCTTTCAGCAGGCTAAATAGTTCTGTTAAATGACAACAGAAGGGACAGGCAACAAGAACCATCAGTCAAAGAGGGGAGGGCAAGTTCTTCTCTACCGGGTCACGTTGGGGCGCTACCGGAACTGATCGAATTGGTAGTCTACAGTGTTTCTGGATGTTTCAGACTGAAGCTGGCGTCAGCATGAGAGCACCACCATCTCGTAGCTCCGTCGTGGCCATTCCACGAGCAATCATGGCAGCCGCTCCCCACCAGAAGCCTGCAGGAGTCGGGGGCCCCCAAGACTTTTGTAGAATCTTCAAGGCTGAGGGAACGCTTTCGAGAATGGAGCCCAAGCCCTAGCAGACAAGCGTCCGAGTTCCAAGGTGTCGCAGGGCCATTTTAGTGGACCACGCCCAAATCTGAAGAGCCGGCCGCCATTTTGAGATTCCTGTGGCAGCCGCCTATCGCTGCACCGCAAGAGCGGGAGCAACTCAACTACATGGTGAGCGAAACGCTGTAGTGGCAAGAGCGGGCAGTAAACAGCTGGATAGCGGAAGAGGCACAGTGTAGCAAAAGCGGGCGGAATGGCAACTGAAACGGTAAAGGGGCGCCCCACTACAGCGTGTCTTCAGGTCAAACGGATTGTGGGACAAGGTCCAGAATGGAAGAGTCACCAAAAGGCAAAACGTTCGGCTTAACCCCGGGAGCCGGCCACCTATGTCGGGGGCGATCTCAGGCCACACCAGGGCAACACGACTTGGGGAGGGGGCCGGAGCCAAGCGCCCCCTCCGAGTCCGCGCCATCACACCGTCCCTCGGGGGCCTCCGTCAAGCGTTTCAGGGAGGCACCGCATCACATTGTTTTCAAATGCAGTCACGTCCTCAAACAGCCCCCACTTACATTGAGAATAGTGAAGCTGTAGCAGGTGCAAATAAGCTTCAGACAGTCTAACAAGCACTCCTCAAAACTTTGAACTATCAGAGTGCATGAGTTTCATGCTCGATCGATTGAGCTAGCCGGATCGGGCAACAAAAAGTATAGAATAGTTATGTAAATAGTTATTTAATAAAATGTTTTACCCTGTTACTTTGCTGGTGTGTTGTATATATTTGTAATATTTGCATAGAGTTTATCGTTATTTTGGGCGGGGTGGGTGGCGGAGCCGAGCTGTCTTGCAGCCATCATGGTGTGGAGTTTAGTTCATCTCACTAGTTTCGTATTTCTCATGAGGGGTTGTTCTTGATGTTTCTATTTTAGCGAGGTCAAAAAGAGATCCCATTAGTGGCCTACTGATTTTGCTCGATCCCTTTTGTTTTTTTACACGATTTTTCACTATCTGCAAAGACTAAACAGAGTATTGCGACTCTGTGCTTGTTTGTAAATAGAGAATGAACCAAAGAGAACCAATTCTAAAACAGTAAATGCTTGGATAACAATCAATCAAATGGAGAGAGAAGCAGGCACGACGGATTACAACGGGGGCAAAGGCCTGCGTTAACTACCCTTCACTATCTGCAAAGAGAGAGTACTCCTAATAGAAATGAGGGGGGGCAGCATTCAAAGCAGATCAGTGTGCATAAACACGAAAATGTTTTTACTTACCACGTACTTGACATTCGACAGCTTATGATATTTGCTATTAAAAAAACATTGAAATTCACTGAAAAAACCATAGGTTAGAGACCATATATAGTTAGGAATTAGCATTTAAAAAACCTTGAAAATTCACTGAAAAAACCATAGGTTATAGACCATATATAGTTAGGAATTAGCATTTTAAAAACCTTATTTTACTCACACAAAACCATTGAAATTCCATATATAGTTAGTTGCACTAACTATATATCGCGCACCCGCAATCCACTGCTGATGATGTCACATATTACATCATTCATGACATGGTCAGTGACATCACTGATGACATCACTGATGACATCTCAAATGACATCACTGATGACATCTCATTTGACATTACTGATCACATCACTGATGACATCACACATGTGATGATACGATGAACTTCTTCAGACTCTAATATAACCTTAGATACACTCAGTGTAAACAGACATTCACAGACTGTCACTCATCCATGGAGTTACTCACACACCTAGTCAGTCTTGCAAAGAATCAATCACACCTCCATTTCCTCAACTATATAGTTATACACACCTTACTTATTAAAACATATACTAACACATATTTACTCTGTTATACAATCCCTGATACAAGTTCACAATGATCCATACAGCCACTCACACATTCACTGGCTCTTATGCACAGTTATTTATATATGTCAACTCTCACATGTACTGTGTTTTACATATGTACTTACTATGACATGTAGCATTGAGATATCCATTCACTCATCAATACACTCATGCACACAGTCAACCGCCCATACAGCTGTTTCCACATGCACTTTTGAACCCATACATCTAGGGAATCAACTGCTCACACATCTATGCACAGAGTCATACACCTCCCAGACACCCACACACACACTCAGTCTCCCATACAAATACTTGGGCAACCAATCAATAACCCATAGAGTTAGTCATATAGCTAATGATCAACACATGCATCAGATTACAGAACAACAGACACAATGATGCACAATTTAAAACAGTTTAGTCACTAACCCATGCACTCAGTGAGACACATTTAATCACTCACTTATACAGTCAGTCATGCACCTACTAAATCCTTCATCCAGACACTTATACATCCACTCATTCTTCAATATGTAAGACATATTTTAACTTTACAGAAACATACAGTCACTGGATGTTGTCATCAGTGATGTCATTTGAGATGTCATCAGTGATGTCATCAGTGATGTCACTGACCATGTCATGAATGATGTAATATGTGACATCATCAGCAGTGGATTGCGGGTGCGCGATATATAGTTAGTGCAACTAACTATATATGGAATTTCAATGGTTTTGTGTGAGTAAAATAAGGTTTTTTAAATGCTAATTCCTAAATATATATGGTCTATAACCTATGGTTTTTTCAGTGAATTTTCAAGGTTTTTTAAATGCTAATTCCTAACTATATATGGTCTCTAACCTATGGTTTTTTTCAGTGAATATATATATATTATATATATATATATATATATATATATATATATATATATATATATATATATATATATATATATATATCCAACAATCCTGTCAGATCAGCGGCCACATCTTCAATCACGCGCTGCCATCGCCAAACAGGACACAGACCCGGTATCGGTGCTTTAGTTATTTATTGCCCCAAAAGTCAAAGACGCGTTTCACAGCTTGACGCCGCTTGTTCACTCGACAAATGTTGTTGATTTGGGAAACATTTTTAAAGTAGCAGTGCATAAAGTGAGTCACGTGATTAACATTCTCTCTAGCAATGGAAAAAATACTATTGCGTACTTCCTGTTCAATGTTGTGTGCAAATTTGTAACATTTTTAACGTTGTTCATGTGCAAAATAGCAATAAATAAATACATATGTATAAGTAAAATACTGTATAACATTTAACCCTGAAGAGTGCCATTGGCCAGAAAAAAGTCCATTTTGGAATTACTCTACTTCCAAAACTCAGTCAATATTCCACCTCGTGAAATACTAATACATGGCCCATTCCAAATGCCTAAAGTTTACAAATCATAATGGTTTGTGCATTTGTCAAGGTATGGTATGGCATGCCCCTTGCACTTTATCCTTGCAAGTTAGGTTCTGTTAATTACTTTTTTGGTGATTGCACTTGTTGATATTCTGGTAAAATACATACACAACTGTCTTGTTGTAAGTTTAAATCACATTGCTTTAAGATCGTTTATAAAAGTGCCTAATGTGCTAGTGATAAATAATTAAAACCAATATATAACATTTGAAAATTCTTATGAACCTCTTGTGCAGTTTTAGTCTTTCTTTATTTTGTTACCTTCTTTAATTTATACAATTCTTTTCGTAAATCACATTCTCATCATCTTGTTCAAATTCAATTAACCCTTCCTGTGCTCACGACAAGCTCAGCTCGTCATGAGCCACGGCCCGCCAGTGCTCATGACGAGCTGAGCTCGTCATGACCGCACCCGTTTAATGGTACGCTCGTAGGCTGGGCTGATTCCCCTGTTGTGCTCAGCGTTCCATTAAAAAGGGGGCGGTCATGACAAGCTCAGCTCATCATGAGCACCGGAGCGCCGTGGCTTAGCCCCGGGGCGAAACACCCCCGCAGTGAAGGGGTTAATATACCAAGTTCTTCAAGGTTACTTCCTAACTGACCACTCTAAGTCTATTTCGTAATTCCTTACATGAGAGTGTCCATGATGATCTATTGTCTTAGCATTGAAACATTGTTTGCTATATACATCATTGACACTGATACTTTCTATCCCATTCGAAAATGTCAATGTCTCAAATAAATACTGTACAAAGCTAAAAATATTAAAAATATTTTTTTAAAAATCCCTAATATCTTGATGTTAAAATTCATTCTATTTACAAGATATCTATTTTTTTAAGAAATGCTGATGCTTTTAGACATAAATTATTTTTCTTCTCAATTCTTCTCTCTAGGACAAACAAGTATGATTCTAATTATGAACGTTGCTCACTGTTACTCTAAGCATGTGTACATGTCCTCAGTTATATTTAAGCCCGGTGGGTGTTTGGAATCAAGTAATAAAATATATCTAGTCTCCAACTTGCGTAATTTACTTTCTCTATCTCCTCCGCGTCTGTTTGGGGAAATTGCATCAATTAAATAATAGGACAACCCTTTGTTGTTGGATACGTGGCGTTCCTTAAAATGTCTCCCCACCGGATAGGTATTGTCCACATTGGTTATTGCGCTGAGGTGTTAGAGTATTCTAACGTGTGCTTGTAACTTTGTACTGCCCACGTACATGAGTCCACACAGGCAAGTTAAGACGTACACTGTATACTCGGTCTTACATGTTAACATTTTCGTTATTTTGTAAGGTTTAGAGCTGAATGGATTAAAATAGGTCTTAGTGTTGGTCCCATGGGTACATGCCTTACATGTTTTGCATTTTCTGAACCCTTTTAAATTCTAGTACCAAACAGGATTAGATATAATTTCAGGATCAGATACCACTAGACAATCCCTCATTGAGGGAGCTCTACTATACATAATGGACGCCCTCTGCGGTAGCAGGGGTCCTAATACAGGATCATTGAGGAGTATGGGCCAACTTCCTTGAATAATCTTTTGAAGTGCCTTGTGTTGTTTACTATACCCTATTATAAGGTGAAAACTCCGATCATCCTCAATCTCTGCTCCTTCATTGGGATTGATGACTTAATCCTTTTTATTGCTTTTTGCCAATAAGTCATTTCTGGCTATAACCTCAGTTTTGGCAATGGCCTGATCTACTGTTTGTAGTGAATACCCTCTTTCTAAAAGCCGTGCCTTTCTTAGTTCATCTGGTGTACTGCATACCCTCTTGATTCTGAGCATTTCGCCATATGGTATGCTATTTACCAGGTGGCGTGGGTGAGCACTTGATGCGTGTAGCACCGAATTTCCTGCTGTTTTCTTGCGATACAAGGTGGTTTCCAGTTTGTTATTACATATGTACACTTTAGTATCGAGGAAATTCACGCTTGTTTCGCTTATTTTTGCAGTGCACCTTAGGTTTAAATCGTTTATGTAAATTTGTGCCACAAACATTTCAGCTTATATACATACATATATACACATGTATATATATATATATATTCACTGAAAAAACCATAGGTTATAGACCATATATAGTTAGGAATTAGCATTTACAAAACCTTGAAAATTCACTGAAAAAACCATAGGTTATAGACCATATATAGTTAGGAATTAGCATTTACAAAACCTTATTTTACTCACACAAAACCATTGAAATTCCATATATAGTTAGTTGCACTAACTATATATCGCGCATCCACAATCCACTGCTGATGATGTCACATATTACATCATTCATGACATGGTCAGTGACATCACTGATGACATCACTGATGACATCTCAAATGACATCACTGATGACAACATCCAGTGACTGTATGTTTCTGTAAAGTTAAAATATGTTTTACATATTGAAGAATGAGTAGATGTATAAGTGTCTGAATGAAGGTTTTAGTAGGTGCGTGGTTGACTGTATGAGTGAGTGATTAAATGCGTCCTACTGAATGCATAGGTTAGTGACTAAACTGTGTGAAAGTTTGCATCAGTATGTCTGTTGTTGTGCAAGCTGCTGCATGTGTTGATCAGTAGCTATATGAGTGGCTATATGGGTTATTGATTGGTTGGCCAAGTATTTGTATGGGAGACTGAGTGTGTGTGTGGCTGGTTGGGAGGTGTGTGACTCTGTGCAGATCAATGTGTACTTGTATCAGTGATTGTATAAGAGAGTAAGTATGTGTTAGTATATGTTTGAAAATGTAAGGTGCTCTATGTTTAACTGTATAGATTAGAAAATGGAGGTGTGATTGATTCTTTGCATGACTGACTAGGTGTGTGAGTAACTCCATGGATGAGCAACAGAGTGTAAATGTCTGTATAGGTGTATGAGTGCATATGATAGTGTTGTAAAGATGAGTGATTGTATGTATGAATGATTGTATGGATGAATGAGTGAATGTGTGTGTAGACGTAGGAATCCAGGGCGGTTGGACTCACTTTTAGCTCGAACGGCTGAATGGATTTCCACGAAACTTGGCAAAATTGTAGGGACTGGTAGCCCGATGTGCCTTTGCTATGTCTCAAGATATATGCTCCAGTGGTTTTTACGAAAATAAACTTTGAAAAATATATATTGGGCTACATTGGCCTATATATATGTTGGAGCCCAAATGTAGCCCAATGTAGCCCAATGAAGCCCAATGTAGCCCAATGTAGCCCAAAGATGGCCGCCAGAGACAAAAAAAACAAATGTAGCCCAAATATCAGCCAGATGTAGCCCAACTATAGCCCAGTGACAGAATGACCAATCAGCTTCGCAAACCTCCGTTACGCGAAGCGGAGCGCTGTTACAGATATATATCTTTTTTTGAACGTTAATTTCTCAAAATCCACTGGAGCACATATATTGAGACCTAGCAAAGGCACATCGGGCTACCAGTCCCTAATATTTTGCCAAGTTTCGTGCAAATCCATTCAGCCGTTCGATTATTATTATTATTATTTTTTTTTGCCCCGCGGGGCCCTTTTAAAACCTCAATGTAGAGGCCTGGTGTAAACCAGGTCTGAAACGGGGAGCTCTCCGCTTGTCCCTAAGGTTTCAAATATGTTAATCTCTTTAAGGCAATTTATACAAAAAGTCTATACAATAAGATACCACAATCGCTTTGATTCATGCTATTTATAACTTATTTCATAGCCATAATTTCTTAACATGTCAGAAAAAATCATTTTACAAACATAAATAAATCATATCAATTGTTCAAAAGAGTTGTGATTCACATCCATAGTGATCATATCAACAAAAATTCTAGCATATCCCAATGCATTTCGAGTCAAACCGACTCTTCTTCAGGGGAATTCCTTAGTCGGTTGTGTATTTTTCCTTTGATTATCAGTGTTGCGCCCCTCAGTCCGAAGTCAGGCACTATGAAATTAATAAAAAGCACTTATATACCTGCAGCGTGCTAAGTCATGTACATTTCGAGAGTTAGAATTAACATTCATACCCAAGAGTGGTCTGGAGTTTTTTTTTAAAAACGATGTGAACGAGTGAAAGACATACCCAACGAAAACCGGCTGAGTGACGTGTGCTCAAAGTAAAAATAAATACAAGAGTTCTAGGATAGACTAATCACGCCCAGGTGCCTACAAAGTAATGCTCTAAGTGACTCTAGATAATACAACTGCACAGCGTAAGCTTAACACGATGCTATGCGAGTAGGACTGATAATGTAGTCACGTGCTCAAAGTGACCATCCATCAACATGCGTCGAGCAGCGAACGTGAACCTAACTCCGAAAATTTAAATATAAATAAATGCTCTAATAGTGCTGTACCATAATCAAAGTGACCACCCATGTGCATGCGCCTACCAATTAGCGTTAACCTCGCCCTGCACAGTATACTGTAAATGAACTCTCTTACCAACAATTAATCCTGCCAGAAAATAAGGGGTCCATAGGAATTTAAAGTAGAACTTCTGTTGTTTATAACGTGTAGCGTTTCGGAGCACTGAAAGAGTAAACAGGGGCCTTTACCAATACATCCGTTTATGACGGAAACAATGCATGTCCTCTATGAACGTTATAGTGTTGTCTTACCCGTATGGTGCACTATTACCAGTGTCCACGGTGCCCTCGTACAATTCTGAGTAATCCTGAGTGGTGGTAACCTAGTTCAAATAGAACGGGAAAATGAGCCCTCCCCGCTTTACCTCGCGTTAAAAAGTGAAATCAACAAAACGCCATTAAAGCGCGAGCGCCTACCTTCTTCCTTTCCGAACCTCGTCCTAAGACCTCCCAATAACATCCGGTATCAACATCCGGTCTGGGTCCCGGTTTGTTAAATACTCTAACTGGGCGGGGAAACTGCTATTGTACGATAACTAACGAGAAAGTCATATGTGTATACCACAGTGTATATGCCCGAATCAACACGAGTTTAAGTGAAAAATAAAACTTAAAAAGTAGATAATAAATAAAAATAAATCTTGAAAGGTGGAAGTGAAACACAAAAGTGCCAACTATACGAGCAATGTGCAAGGAAGTCAAAAAACCTATTTAGACGTGAATTAGTGTCATAAAGTTAACGTAAAGATAATATAAAAGGGTTGCAATGTTAATCCTGTACAATGTCATAGGTAATCATCAATGAGGTCGGCGACCATAAAATAGAAAACTCACATCAAGTCTACGAAGTTAACATGCTAACTGAATACCTCAATATGTTACTCTCCCATTCATATGCCGTGTATTGTCTAGTTAGATCACATAACAACAAACATACCATCTCATACTGGTTATTAAGCCCACCCGGTGTCACTTCTACAAAGTTAACATGCTAACTGAATACATCAATGTGTTACTCTCCCATTCATATGCCGTGTATTATGTGGTTAGGTCAAATTACAAAAAACATGCCATCTCATACTGGTCATTAAGCCCACCCGGTGTCACTGTACCCAACTTCTTTATCCAGAATGTCTCTCTCCGTGCCAGCGCTACATTGTGATCTACACCCTTGTGTTTCTCTACCACCTCTAAGATGGTGAATCTGAGTTGCGGTATTGTGTGACTGGAAGCAATCCAGTGTGTTGCTAAACTGGGCGTTGTTGACCTGTTACGTATGGTACTTTTATGTTCAATAATTCTGGTTTTCACCTTGCGTGAAGTCCTTCCCACATAAGTGAGTCCACATGGACATAATATGGCGTAAATAACGCCTGTATTGCAATCTCCACTATGTCTCAAACTGATGGTTTTCCCAGTGTGGGGATGTTTAAATTCTTTACTCACTACTGTGTTATTGCATTGGCCGCAATTATAGCATTTCCTCATCCCTTTGTAAGCAGTTTTAGGACTATGTTGTGGTTTCTTCAAGATTTCTCTAATGTTTTTGGCTCTCGTGTGCGCTATTATTGGAAAGGTCTTGAATAGATTGGCAAAGTCAGGTTCATTGGCTATCATCTCCCACCGCTTTTTGAGGATCTGTTTTATCCTCTGTGATTGTGTTGAATGTTTCATCACGAATACTATGCGGTCGTTGGTAGTTTTCTCAGTTTTCTTCAGCAAAGTGTTTCTATCCAACATGGCAACCTTCTGCACTGATGTCTCCAATATTTCCATTGGGTAACCTCGATCAATGTATTTTTCCACCTGTTCATCAATCATGAGTTTGCAATTGATTGGATCCGAGGATATCCGTTTGATCCTTATAAGTTGAGAAGTCGGTAAATGGTCTTTCAAATTTTTGGGGTGAGCACTTGTGTAGTGAAGTGCATTATTTACATCCGTAGGTTTATGATAAATGGTAGTCGAGATTTCTTTGTTTGATTTGTTGATTTCAATGTCCAGAAAGTGTATTTGTTGTTCCTGAATATTGTGAGTGAATTGTATTCTGGGGTTGCAATCATTCAGTTCTCTGATCAGTTCTTCTAGCTCATTCTTTGTGCCACGCCAAATTGTCAAAATATCATCTATGAACCGTAAAAATAAAATCAAATTTGCAATCCATCTCTGATTGGATAGAATATGTTGTTGTTCAAAATAAGCCATGAAGGTATTGGCGTACGCAGGCGCCCCTGAAAATCCCATTGATGTGCCGGTTTTTTGCAAGAAGAATCTCGTTTTCCAAGAAAAATAACTGTGATATAACGAGAAGTGTAAAAGTTCTAACAAAAAAATCCCCAAAGACTGATCCACATTTGCTTGTAACAGTCTCCATTCAATGGCTTCTAAGCCCTCTGTATGTGCTATGGAAGTATACAGTGATACCACGTCAATGGTGCACAGAAGTGTTGTTTCTTCGATGAGATGACTAACTGCTTTAACTTTCAACAAACAGTCTGTCGTGTCTTTTAGGTACGTATCCCAAGACTGAACCAATGGCTGTAAATGATGGTCGATAAAACGTCCTACCGGTTCATGAATAGAACCACATCCTGCCACGATGGGTCTAAAAGGCGGGTCGACTATGCTCTTATGAATCTTGGGTAGCATATATATATATGCGGTACTTGCGGTGTATTGGTTCTAAGAAATCTACCAGTGTTAGTGTTGATGATTCCCGCGTCCTCTGCGTGGGTAATGATTGTATCCAAAGTTTTGCTGAATTCTTCAGTGGGATCTTGATCCAACTGTATATATGTTTCTGGGTCCATTACGTGTTGATCCACTTTACTGTCATAAAAGGCTGTGTCCATCATTACCAGTGCACCTCCTTTATCCGCTGGTTGAAATGTAATTGATGTATCTTGTTTAAGAGCATTAAGGATTCTCTTTTGTTTAATGGACAGATTCTGTTTCTTAGGTGATACATACCGAATCGCCTCCAGATCTTTTTTCACTAGGGTTTCAAAATTATCCAATATTTTGTGTGAGATTGGGGACATGAATTTACTCTTAGGTTTAAATTTTTCATGTGGCCTCGTAGTGCCGTCCATCATTGTTGTTGAGAAAAACCATTTCAACCTGAGCTTCCGTAGAAATTTGAAAAGAGCAATCTCTGTTTCCAATCCATTGGATACATACGTTGGTACAAATGATGTCCCTTTATTCAGAACTTTCTCCTCTTCTGGTGTAAGTTTCCTACTTGAGATGTTGACAATCAAATTGTTCATCTTTTTGTGACTTGTCTCTGTGGTCGTCCTGTCTCGGTGGTTTTTTTTGGAGCCTTGTCCCCTACGGGTGCGTCTGTTCTTGACTCGGAAGACTGGTCCGGTGGATGAGCGGATGCTTGGCCCTCCGCTAAAAAAGACGGTTGCAACTGTTGTGAAGTGCCAACTGTGGTTGCTTGTTGTGTGGATGTAATTACTAAGGTAGAGGCTGGTGGTCTTTGTAATGTAAGATCCTCGTCCTGTACCACACTTTCTTCTGAGGAGGTGTTCCTAGATGGTTTGCTAATGAATCTTTTTTGTGCATAGGCCTCGGCCCATGTGTAGACCTCATCCAATTTATAATCAATCGTATCCCTACGAAATTTTCTGATCTTTCGGTCGTGGACCTCCTTGGCATGAACGTCAAGTCTGTTGTTAATGTCTTCAAGTGTCTTTGTCCAATCCTCACTTGGTATGGTTTTAGATAATTCTTGTTGTAAATTAAAGATGTCTTCCTTAAGGTCATTGAGAATTAATGACAGTTCCTCTATTATCAGTAAAATAAGGTCTAACGAGCATTTATTCAGGATTGCTTGCCATTTGATGATGAATGCCTTATTAAATTTAAACAGCATGGGCTTAAGAGCAATTCGTAATCCTCTAGGGATGCGCTTTACCTTATGATACTCGATTAAGGTAGTTGCATGCAACCGTTGGTTAACCTCCCTACGCATAGTATATTCAAGTTGTTTTAACATTTGGGTAGTAGTGCCCTTGGACGTGCTGAAAGTGCGTACTTGTTCAATCAAGGAATAGATTGAGGCTGCTTCATCTGTGCCATATACCTTAATTTCAGCTTGGTTCAACGTAAGGCTAGCTATATCATGAAAAGACGCCATTATCACTTGTTTTGTGGGTGCAGTCTAGTGTGGGGCTGTGGTTAAACTGCTATGTAAAAATCTAGCCTGCACTCCTTGTCTCCACCATATATAATCAGTTTTTAAATCACTAAGTGGTTTATGTTGGAAGCTGCCCAGTGGTCAGTTGAGCCCACAACTGAATTAAACTGCAATGTAGAGGCCTGGTGTAAACCAGGTCTGAAACGGGGAGCTCTCCGCTTGTCCCTAAGGTTTCAAATATGTTAATCTCTTTAAGGCAATTTATACAAAAAGTCTATACAATAAGATACCACAATCGCTTTGATTCATGCTATTTATAACTTATTTCATAGCCATAATTTCTTAACATGTCAGAAAAAATCATTTTACAAACATAAATAAATCATATCAATTGTTCAAAAGAGTTGTGATTCACATCCATAGTGATCATATCAACAAAAATTCTAGCATATCCCAATGCATTTCGAGTCAAACCGACTCTTCTTCAGGGGAATTCCTTAGTCGGTTGTGTATTTTTCCTTTGATTATCAGTGTTGCGCCCCTCAGTCCGAAGTCAGGCACTATGAAATTAATAAAAAGCACTTATATACCTGCAGCGTGCTAAGTCATGTACATTTCGAGAGTTAGAATTAACATTCATACCCAAGAGTGGTCTGGAGTTTTTTTTAAAAAACGATGTGAACGAGTGAAAGACATACCCAACGAAAACCGGCTGAGTGACGTGTGCTCAAAGTAAAAATAAATACAAGAGTTCTAGGATAGACTAATCACGCCCAGGTGCCTACAAAGTAATGCTCTAAGTGACTCTAGATAATACAACTGCACAGCGTAAGCTTAACACAATGCTATGCGAGTAGGACTGATAATGTAGTCACGTGCTCAAAGTGACCATCCATCAACATGCGTCGAGCAGCGAACGTGAACCTAACTCCGAAAATTTAAATATAAATAAATGCTCTAATAGTGCTGTACCATAATCAAAGTGACCACCCATGTGCATGCGCCTACCAATTAGCGTTAACCTCGCCCTGCACAGTATACTGTAAATGAACTCTCTTACCAACAATTAATACTGCCAGAAAATAAGGGGTCCATAGGAATTTAAAGTAGAACTTCTGTTGTTTATAACGTGTAGCATTTCGGAGCACTGAAAGAGTAAACAGGGGCCTTTACCAATACATCCGTTTATGGCGGAAACAATGCATGTCCTCTATGAACGTTATAGTGTTGTCTTACCCGTATGGTGCACTATTACCAGTGTCCACGGTGCCCTCGTACAATTCTGAGTAATCCTGAGTGGTGGTAACCTAGTTCAAATAGAACGGGAAAATGAGCCCTCCCCGCTTTACCTCGCGTTAAAAAGTGAAATCAACAAAACGCCATTAAAGCGCGAGCGCCTACCTTCTTCCTTTCCGAACCTCGTCCTAAGACCTCCCAATAACTTCCGGTATCAACATCCGGTCTGGGTCCCGGTTTGTTAAATACTCTAACTGGGCGGGGAAACTGCTATTGTACGATAACTAACGAGAAAGTCATATGTGTATACCACAGTGTATATGCCCGAATCAACACGAGTTTAAGTGAAAAATAAAACTTAAAAAGTAGATAATAAATAAAAATAAATCTTGAAAGGTGGAAGTGAAACACAAAAGTGCCAACTTATTTTCTGGCAGGATTAATTGTTGGTAAGAGAGTTCATTTACAGTATACTGTGCAGGGCGAGGTTAACGCTAATTGGTAGGCGCATGCACATGGGTGGTCACTTTGATTATGGTACAGCACTATTAGAGCATTTATTTATATTTAAATTTTCGGAGTTAGGTTCACGTTCGCTGCTCGACGCATGTTGATGGATGGTCACTTTGAGCACGTGACTACATTATCAGTCCTACTCGCATAGCATCGTGTTAAGCTTACGCTGTGCAGTTGTATTATCTAGAGTCACTTAGAGCATTACTTTGTAGGCACCTGGGCGTGATTAGTCTATCCTAGAACTCTTGTATTTATTTTTACTTTGAGCACACGTCACTCAGCCGGTTTTCGTTGGGTATGTCTTTCACTCGTTCACATCGTTTTTAAAAAAAAACTCCAGACCACTCTTGGGTATGAATGTTAATTCTAACTCTCGAAATGTACATGACTTAGCACGCTGCAGGTATATAAGTGCTTTTTATTAATTTCATAGTGCCTGACTTCGGACTGAGGGGCGCAACACTGATAATCAAAGGAAAAATACACAACCGACTAAGGAATTCCCCTGAAGAAGAGTCGGTTTGACTCGAAATGCATTGGGATATGCTAGAATTTTTGTTGATATGATCACTATGGATGTGAATCACAACTCTTTTGAACAATTGATATGATTTATTTATGTTTGTAAAATGATTTTTTCTGACATGTTAAGAAATTATGGCTATGAAATAAGTTATAAATAGCATGAATCAAAGCGATTGTGGTATCTTATTGTATAGACTTTTTGTATAAATTGCCTTAAAGAGATTAACATATTTGAAACCTTAGGGACAAGCGGAGAGCTCCCCGTTTCAGACCTGGTTTACACCAGGCCTCTACATTGCAGTTTAATTCAGTTGTGGGCTCAACTGACCACTGGGCAGCTCCCAACATAAACCACTTAGTGATTTAAAAACTGATTATATATGGTGGAGACAAGGAGTGCAGGCTAGATTTTTACATAGCCTTTTAAAACCTCCACATCAAACCTAGGGGGTCAGCGAGGATCTACTATGCCCCCTTATAGTTATTTCCCCCTTTGTTTTGGCCTCCTCTTGTCTCTCGATCCTACCGAGAGACAAGATGGCGGCCGCTACGGACTTTTTGGAATGTTGACAGACGCCAGAGAACCAATCAGCTTCGCTTCACAAAGCTCCGTTGCGCGAAAAGTACGCGTCCTGGGACGCTGCCAGGTCCGCTGTTACAGATATATATCTTTTTTTAAACGTTAATTTCTCAAAATCCACTGGAGCACATATATTGAGACCTACAAAAGGCACATCGGGCTACCAGTCCCTACAATTTTGCCAAGTTTCGTGCAAATCCATTCAGCCGTTCGGGCTAAAAGTGAGGCCAACCGCCCTATGGAAAACTCAATGTTAAAAACACGTTTTGGGACCCCCCTTTTTTCTCGGCCCCCCCTTGACGAACCCCCCCCCAAATTTTCAAGGGCTGCTCAGAAACAAAATGTGCCATTTTCCTGAAAATTTCAGCCAATTCCGTCCACAAACGCCAAAGTTATTAGACATAGAATTTTCAAAAATCCCATAGAGAAAAAATCCTAACTATATATACCTACTGGCGACCGCCAGTAGGTAACATATATATATACATATACATATATACATATATACATATATATATATATTACCTACTGGCGGTCGCCAGTAGGTATATATAGTTAGGATTTTTTCTCTATGGGTTTTTTGAAAATTCTATGTCTAATAACTTTGGCGTTTGTGGACGGAATCGGCTGAAATTTTCAGGAAAATGGCACATTTTGTTTCTGAGCAGCCCTTGAAAATTTGGGGGGGGTTCGTCCAGTGGGGGCCGAGAAAAAAGGGGGGTCCCAAAACGTGTTTTTAACATTGAGTTTTCCATAGGGCGGTTGGCCTCACTTTTAGCCCGAACGGCTGAATGGATTTGCACGAAACTTGGCAAAATTGTAGGGACTGGTAGCCCGATGTGCCTTTTGTAGGTCTCAATATATGTGCTCCAGTGGATTTTGAGAAATTAACGTTTAAAAAAAGATATATATCTGTAACAGCGGACCGGTTAGCGCTCTGGTTCGCGAACTTTTCGCGCAACGGAGCTTTGTGAAGCGAAGCTGATTGGTTCTCCGGCGTCTGTCAACATTCCAAACAGTCCGTAGCGGCCGCCATCTTGTCTCTCGGTAGGATCGAGAGACAAGAGGAGGTCAAAACAAAGGGGGAAATAACTATAAGGGGGCATAGTAGATCCTCGCTGACCCCCTAGGTTTGATGTGGAGGTTTTAAAAGGGCCCCGCGGGGCAAAAAAAAACCAAAATAATAATAATCGAACGGCTGAATGGATTTGCACGAAACTTGGCAAAATATTAGGGACTGGTAGCCCGATGTGCCTTTGCTAGGTCTCAATATATGTGCTCCAGTGGATTTTGAGAAATTAACGTTGAAAAAAAGATATATATCTGTAACAGCGCTCCGCTTCGCGTACTTTTCGCGTTACGGAGCTTTGCGAAGCTGATTGGTTCTCCGGCGTCTGTCAACATTCCAAACAGTCCGTAGCGGCCGCCATCTTGTCCCTCGGTAGGATTGAGAGACAAGAGGAGGCCAAAGCGAAGGGGGAAATGACCATAAGGGGGCATAGTAGATCCTTCCTGACCTCTTAGGTTTGATGTACCATTTTGCCAAGTTTGGTGTAATTCCGTTCAGCCATTCAGGCTGTAGACGTATGTAAATGTCCTATGGAAAATTGCATGGGGAAAACACATTTGAAAGTGTTGAAATTTAGAACCAATTAAAATGTTACTTTGGTTTTGTATTTGTGTGTGATGAAAGTTAATTGGTTATGTATATATGTCAAATGAGAGGAAACCACAGCCATTTTGTGATACTACTGTCTGAGGTACATTTGTGAGGAATTTTTGGTGGTGAATTTCTGGTGTTTGATTTACACAGTACTAACACTTCTGCTACTTTTAAAAAGGTGAGTTGTTAATTTGTAAGGGGAACTATGTTGTACACTTGAAGATAATTTGAAAAATGTTTTCTGTTATTTATTTGCTGTCCTTCTGTTATACTAAATACTTGATGAAGTTAGTTTTATATTATGTATTACTAAAAACGATAAATGAAAGTGATTATTTTTTTCTGCAATTTACAGCAAGCAATTTCAAAATAAAATGGCTCACAATGAAGAGACCGTGGCAATTTCTTTTGAATTGTCCACTACATTGATTGAAATTGAGAGCACCAATAATGAAATATTGTCACAAGGAGGACATGACTTGTATGATTCCATTAGATTGATTGAAATGGACAGCACCAAGAATGAAATATTGTCACAAGGAGATGACTTGAATGATTCCACTACATTGATTGAAATTGAGAGCACCAATAATGAAATATTGTCACAAGGAGGAGATGGCTTGTATGATTCCATTAGATTGATTGAAATGGACAGCACCAATAATGAAATATTGTCACAAGGAGGAGATGACTTGAATGATTCCACTACATTGATTGAAATTGAGAGCACCAATAATGAAATATTGTCACGAGGAGATGACTTGAATGATTCCACTACATTGATTGAAATTGACAGCACCAATAATGAAATATTGTCAGAAGGAGGAGATGACTTGAATGATTTTTTTGATCAATCTCTTGATGGCGAATTTATCGAGTGTTTGGAGACCATAGAGTTACAAGAATCATCATTGCAGACTTTTAATGAGGAGATTCCAGATGAGATGATTGAAGAGGAAATTACTGATGAGGACATGTTAGTAGTTGTTTCAAATTTAGAAAATTCTGAAGAATAAATTTATATTTAGAAATCAAAAATTGTTTGAGACATTATTTATTTTTATTTTTAATTTATGAGGTTGTAGCGAAGTGATTGTAGTATAAAATGAGACTTATAGTATAGAGTGCAACATTTTTATGTTACATGGTAAGTTTACTCATATTTACTTCCCTTCTGCCACTATATTATCTCCAATGTGTATTTGACATGTCTTCTTCATCTCCGGCCTCCTTTCTCTCACTGTGTGTCTCCGATGCATCTTATCGCTGGTATTTTGTGTAATTACAGAAGAGAGTAAAATAAAATAGTTCGGAACGTGAAAAGGGGGCAAAGTAGAGTACTCCTCACCCCCTAGGCCTTTTTAGGCGGTCCCAAAAGGATCAGTTTCTGCTTTCCTGAGAGATTATGGTATGAGTTCCATATACCACAATAACTTGCATTACAACATGCAAGATATCTATCTCCTATTACCAACTTTTGGAGATATTCGCGCTAAGCGCGAATATCTCCAAAAAGTAACACCTGCCCTGAGCAGTTCTTAGCCATGTTATCCAATGGGAGGTGGATAACATGGCTAAGAGTATTAGCTCGGTAATGCATGAATATCGCTGAGTTTTTAGCGATATTCATGCATTGCGGCCGTTTATTATCGCATTTGCGATAAACCTTGATAATAGTAAGGTTTATCTTCGATAATTTCTGACGATGCTTAGTGGTAAAAAATTGGTTGGTAAGCATCGTTAGCGATAAATATCGCTTAACTTTGGTAATATGCCCCAACGTCTGTTAACGTTCGATTCGAAGGAAATGAGGAAGTGTTGAAAAACATTGTCTGCGCCATCTTGCCTTTTTTGAAATGCCACACTTTAGTCGTGCACGGCAGCCATTTTAGATGTCTTGACCAGACCCACTCTCTGCACGCTGTCGATTCGTAGCATGGCTCCTCACCCTCGTAAGCATCTCCCCCAGGCACTGGTCACCACCGCTCTCTGTCTTATGCATGGGCAATAAACCTTCCCCCATCTGCGCTGCTCTTCCCTGAGAATCACACTCTGTGCCCGCCCGACACCTCCCTTTCGCCCTATTCACTACCGCACCCTCTGACACTCCTCTTCCTCTGTGTCCGAATGTCCAGGCCGGTCCTAGGCTATCAGCTAGCCCTGCAGATGTAGTTTATGGCCCCAGCTGTAAAGAATCACCCCTCTTCAAAGGAGTTATAGTAGATCAAGGCCCACACCCGATGTGATCCGTCACAGCACACGCGTTCCTACTATCTGAAAACCATCCTGTATTGTGATTGGGGAGAGGACCGAGCCTGAAGCGGAAGATTCCAGGAATGACTCTTTGTACATCAAAGTTTTTACAATTATGTGTCACATTAAAAATATATAGCACTCCAACAAAGTAGTAGGAATATAAAACTTTAATAACATATAAATATATACAACAAAACAAAAACAGTAAAAACATTTAAACAACGAAGAGACCGTGGCAATTTCTTTTTAATTATCCAATAGATTTATTGAAATTGACAGCACCAATAATGAAATATTCTTGTCAGTAGCGGTCTGTTGTGCGAATAGTTCCAAGGCAGCAGAACGCGCTGAAATCTAGATGGCACGAAAGTGATGTCTAGCAAGTTGCCGCCCAGCAAATAACGGCGTGGGGCGCCGCGGGGGTGAGTGAGTCCAGTAGGCACCACAGCTATTCTTACCGGCATTGCAGAATTACTGCTGGGGACAATGCCTGTGCTGTAGCAGGGTCACAGCAGAAACAAAAAGGATTCTGTTGAAGATGTTGTTGGTTTTCAATTTGAAAACAGTTCTGGTGTCAACTGCTATGCTAATGTAGTGGTTAATGTTTTGTTTTCTCTAGAAAATGTAAAAGAGGGGGAGGCAGTCCAAAGTTCCGTTAAAAGGGCAAAGGAAAGGATCGGTGGTTTGAACTATCAGTCAAAAAGGGGAGGGGGTGCAATAATTTTTCCTACCGGGTCACACTGTGCTTTCACCGGAAGTGAGGTCTGCAGGATTGTAGTAATTCAAAGTGAGGCTGGCGCCAGCATGGGAGCGCCGACGTCCCGCGGATACAGTTTCGTCACTCCACGGGCGATCATGGCAGTCATTCCCCATCGGGGGTCGGAGACTCCCGCGGCTCCTCTAGAATCTTCAAGGTCGTGGAGGACTACGGTGGTGGAGTCAACCAGTGACCGGGCCATTTCTTTATGTTGGGCCCGCTCTTGCCAGGTCGACCGCCATTTTGAGAGTTCGGCAGCTACCGGCGATCGCGGGGTCACATGAGCGGACGGGCTCCACCCTGCCGGGCGAGACGTTGCAGCATGGCCACAGTGGAAGAACCGTTATCTAGGTCGTTCCGAAACTGTGCAGCACTGGAGTTGTTAGGATGCCACCGCCTGGAGCGCTGAGGGTGCAGCTGGGAAGCCTCCACCTGGGGAGGCGGGAGAGGCCTGTTCGCACCGTCTCTCCCTCCCAGTGCACCCCACGGCGTCTCGCTTGAGATTTGTTATGGCCGGACCAGGCGATGAGGACGAGGGGGGGTCGGAGGCATGTGCAAGACATCCCCCTCCAGTGTTGTCGCAGCCATTATAAAAGAAAGAAGTGTCCCGTCCGTCTTCGGGCCGGGCTTCCGGTGGATGTCGGCCGGACGCCCCTGGCTCTGGCCCCATGAACGGGTTTCTTGGTTTATCGGCTGCAGCCGGATCCCGTCGGCCTCGGCCCCCCGACCGTTGGTGGTCGGACCGGAAGAGCATGTGGCGGGACTACCTGCAACTCTCAAGGGCCACCGCGGCCGGACTGGGAGAGAGAGGGGAGGGTCGAGGAGACATTCCCCCCCCCTGCAACTGTTCAGCGTTGTAAAGGCAATCCCCTGGCCGGGTCCCGCTGGTCTCGGCCTCTCCTCCGGCTACACCCTACGTTAGGATCTCCTGGCCGAGGCGTGGCAGCAGAACCTGCCTTATATGGGCTGCTCCCGGCTGGGCGTAGCCGGAACCCTGCCCCACCTTGGAAGTTTCCAGAGTGGGGGTGGATGTTCTACTGACTTGCATTTTCCCTAGTCTATCGATTTTTTTGGCGTGGCAGGCGGTGGGACAGCGAGGGGTGATTTGGTTTCTCTTACTGTTTTTCTGGTCTCTCACCACTGGCATATTTTAACGTTTTCTTGTTTCTAGGACATTAATAGGTTTTATCATTACGTTATGTTATCGTTTCTTTGTTCGTTGTTTAATAAAAGTTCATGTTCATCAGTGGCCTACTGATTTTCGTTTTCCTATTTTTTTCTTTCCAGGTTGTTTCATGGTAAAGTTTCTGTTAACAGGATACAGTGATCACTTCGTTATTATTGCATATGTCCTTTTCACTAGGGGTGCTCTCTGGTCGGGCCAGATGACGTATCTCTAGTAAATGGTCCGGGTGAAAAAGGTGCATCAATCAGTGGGGAGTAGATAGGCATGACAGATTACAACGGGGGAGAACGGTCCGCATTACGTACCCTTTCACTACTTGCAAAGATTTTCCTACGTTTATTTGCAAACAGGGAATACCTCCAAAAAGAACTAATTCCCAAACAGTCAATGTTCGGACAATCAATCAATCAATGAGGAATGAAATAGGTACGACGTGTTAAAGGCTTGCGTTACCTACCCTTCACTATCTGCAAAGGGAGATAGAATATTCCTATTCTTCCTCGTTTGCAGGTAGAGAAGATCGTTAAGAGAATTAACTTCGAACAATTCAATGCTCGATTGAAACAATCAACAAGGGGTACTGTGAACACAAATGAACGCCGCTTATATACATACGCATTGCTATTTTCAACAGGTTGTTCCTAATGTTTCTATTTTAGCGAGGTCAAAAGAGATCCCATTAGTGGCCTACTGATTTTGCTCGATTCCTTTTGTTTTTTTACACGATTTTTCGCTATCTGCAAAGACTAAACAGAGTATTGCGACTCTGTGCTTGTTTGTAAATAGAGAATGAACCAAAGAGAACAATCAATCAAATGGAGAGAGAAGCAGGCACGACGGATTACAAAGGGGGAAAGGGCTGCATTAACTACCCTTCACTATCTGCAAAGAGAGAGTACTCCTAATAGAAATGAGGGGTGGGGGGCAGCAATCAAAGCAGATCAGTGTGCATAAACACGAAAAAAAAAATTCTTACCACGTACTTGACATTCGACAGCTTATGATATTTGCTATTAAAAAACCATTGAAATTCACTGAAAAAACCATAGGTTATAGACCATATATAGTTAGGAATTAGCATTTACAAAACCTTGAAAATTCACTGAAAAAACCATAGGTTATAGACCATATATAGTTAGGAATTAGCATTTAAAAAACCTTATTTTACTCACACAAAACCATTGAAATTCCATATATAGTTAGTTGCACTAACTATATATTGCGCACCCGCAATCCACTGCTGATGATGTCACATATTACATCATTCATGACATGGTCAGTGACATCACTGATGACATCACTGATGACATCTCAAATGACATCACTGATGACATCACTGATGACATCTCATTTGACATCAATGACCACATCACTGATGATATCATTCATGTGACAATACAATGCATCTCCTCACATTTTAATATAACCTCTGTTTCACCCAGTGTTAAAAACAGAGTATAATTTTTGAAACCATTGACACACCAATACTAGTTACTACATACGTACTCACTGATTCCTACGTCTACACACACATTCACTCATTCACCCATACAATCATTCATACATACAATCACTCATGTTTACAACACAATCATATGCACTCATACACCTATACAGACACTCACACTCTGCCACTCATCCATGGAGTTACTCACACACCTAGTCAGTCCTGTAAAGAATCAATCACACTTCCATTTTCTACTCTATACAGTTAAACATAGAGCACCTTACGTTTTCAACCATATACTAACACATACTTACTCTCTTATACAATCATTGATACAAGTACACATTGATCTGTACAGAGTCACACACCTCCCATCCAGCCACACACACACTCAGTCTCCCATGCAAATACTTGGGCAATCAATCAATAACCCATATAGTTACTCATATAGCTACTGATCAACACATGCAGCAGTTTACAGAACAACAGACATAATGATGCACAAATTAAGACAGTTTAGTCACTAACCCATGCACTCAGTGAGACACATTTAATCACTCACTCATACATTCAGTCATGCACCTACTAAATCCTTCGTCCAGACACTTATACATCCACTCATTCTTCAATATGTAAGACATATTTTAACTTTACAGAAACATAGTCACTGGATGTTGTCATCAGTGATGTCATCAGTGATGTCATTTGAGATGTCATCAGTGATGTCATCAGTGATGTCACTGACCATGTCATGAATGATGTAATATGTGACATCATCAGCAGTGGATTGCGGGTGCGCAATATATAGTTAGTGCAACTAACTATATATGGAATTTCAATGGTTTTGTGTGAGTAAAATAAGGTTTTTTAAATGCTAATTCCTAACTATATATGGTCTATAACCTATGGTTTTTTCAGTGAATTTTCAAGGTTTTGTAAATGCTAATTCCTAACTATATATGGTCTATAACCTATGGTTTTTTCAGTGAATATATATATATATATATATGTTACCTACTGGAAGTAGGTAGTTATAGTTAGGACCTAGTTTCCATAGGAAATCCGCAGCATTCTACTTGGAATAACTTTGGCGCAGGTTGACGAATCTTTGCGAAATTCTCAAAGAAGATGGGGCGCTCCTCTCCTTCCCTAAAAGTTTTGGGGTGATTCGTGAAGCAGGGGCCTTGAAAAAAGGGGGTCCCAAAAAGTGTTTTCCCCATGCAGTTTTCCATAGAAACCTTTAGACAGGGCTACAGTCCGAACTGCTGATTGGAATTACACCACATTTGGCAAAAAGGTAGAGTTTGGTTCATAGATTGTGCTTTTTGTTAAATGGTGTAAATCTGTTTGTAGTTCCTGATAAAATCACAAGTACCGTCCGAGGATTATACGCATACCATTACGAGCAAGAGCTGCATGCTAATTGGCTGTAAACTGTCTGTCAACACTCTAAACCAGAAAGTGTTGGCAACCATCTTGTACCTCGGTAGAACCGAGGCATAAGTAAATTGAAAAACAAGTGCGCAAAAGACGCAAAGGTGGCAGGGTAGAAACACCCTGATCACCTAGGCCTGTTCAGGGGGTCACACAAGGACCCCAAAGGCCCCCAAAAAATTGTTTAAAAAAAATAAAAATCACGGGATATGCCTAGGGTACCCTGCCGCTAAAAAAAATTGCACTTTTTCTTTTGCTCCCGGGGTTGGCTAAATCCTGGGGGCAATTGACTCTTTGTAAAGGGAGGCCAAGAGGGGCCCCCCAGCCCCGGGGATCGCCACAGCTTTTAACTGTTGGGAGGGGGGGCGCGCGGTCCCCCTCCTGGAGCCTTTGATGGCCCTAGGGACGGCCACCCCCCAGGGCCGGCTCCTGCAGTGTCCTGGGGTGCCTACCCCGGGACACTGCTGTTTGCTATGGTAGGGCGGGAGCCTCGCAGCACCCACCCTACCATAGCAAACTGCTTTGGTTTTGAGATTTGAGATGTCATCAGTGATGTCATGAGTGATGTCACTGACCATGTCATGAGTGATGTAATATGGGATGTCATCAGAAGTGCATTGCGGGCGCGCAAGTTATAGTTAGCTGAATTAACTATAACGGGGGAATTTCAATGCTTTTGTATGAGTGAAATGTCCAGCTAACTATACCATGTGTGAAACCTATGTTTTTTTCTGTGAATTACTAAGGTTTTTTAAATGCTAATTCCTAACTATAACATGTGTGAAACCTATGGTTTTTTGAGTGAATTTCTAAGGTTTTTAGAATGCAAATTTTTAACTATAACATGGCTGAAACCTATGGTTTTTTCAGTGAATTTCGAAGGTTTTTTAAATGCTAATTTTTAACTATAACGTGGCTGAAACCTATGGTTTTTTCAGTGAATTTCATAGGTTTTGTGAATGATAATTTTTAAATGTATGAATTGTTATTTTTTTTATACTGATTTACTACATTATTTTAAACTATTTATTTTTAGATATTTTATTTTTTAAATTACATTACACATTTTTATTATAAATTGAAAAAAATGTTTTTAAAAATATTGAAATTGTAATATATTTTTTTATTTAATATTTTTTTAATTTATATATATTTAATACAGCAGGCAATGATATCCTATAGAAGGAAATTCAAGTTACTGGTAAGTACAGTTAAATTTACTTTTCAGGAATAGTAGTGAGCTAGATTGGGGAATTAATTCCTCTTCAATCCTGAGGTCCCCTGTGAGCCAACTAGCCCACCAGGTACCTCCAGTATGTGCCAGGCAGCTGTGTTGCAGAGAGTCGTTCAAAGGGCACGCCCCCTATTTACAACACTCTGCAACACAGCTCCGTGGCGCTTACTGGAGATATCTGTTTGACTAGTTGCCGCCTAGGGGACCTCTGGATTGAACAGGAACTAATTCCCCAACTTAAAACATGCCTCAGGGCATGTTTGCACTCACATCACCTCAAGCCCTGCCCCCTACCTTCACCACTGTGCTAACGCACCCTGTAGAGTGTTCTAAGTTGGGGGATTAAGTCCCCTTGCATACTGGGGGTCCCTGGGGGCCAACTAGCCCACCGGGAACCTCCAGTATTTGCCAGGAGGCTGCGTTGCAGAAACGTGTAATGAGGCCACGCCCCTTTTTTACACCTCTCTGCAACGCAGCCCCTGGGCGCGATTGCAGAGAGGGAACTTATTCCCCTTGCATACTGGGGGTCCATGGGGGCCAACTAGCCCACCAGGAACCTCCAGTATGTGCCAGGGGGCTGCATTGCAGAGAGGTGTAATGAGGCCGCCCTCCTTTTTAAACCTCTCTGCAACGCAGCCCCCTGGCGCGTTTGCAGAGGGGGAACCAATTCCCCTTGCATACTGTGGGTCCATGGGGGCCAACTAGCCCACCTGGTACCTACAGTGTGGGCTAGAGGGCTGGGTTGCTTTGCCCTGGGGGTGGTGATCCCGGGGGCAGTGTGGGGGGTATTGGGGCCCCCCCACACTTCTTTTTCACTATTCCCCCGGGATTTGGTCCCCCTGGGGGGTAATTTGAAAAAAAGCAGACCGGGTTTTTAATAAAAAAATTGGGGCACCTGAGCAGGCCAAGGGGGTCAAGCTGTTTCTAGCCTGCCCCCTTTTTGCGTTCTACATGTTTGTTTTTCTTCTTTCTTGTGCCTCGGTCTACCTAGCACAAGATGGCTGCCAACACTTCCTGGTTTGTAGTGTTCACAGCCAATGAGCATGCAGCTCCTACTCGGAAAGGTACGCATATGGTACTCGTACGGTACTCGTACCCCGCGATTATTGTAAAAAAAAACTGGGGGGGCCTTGGGGATCCTTGTGGGACCCCTTGAGCAGGCCTAGGGGGTCAGGGTGTTTCTACCCTGCCCCCTTTTAGCGTTCTACTCTTTTGTTTTTCTGCTTTCTTGTGCCTCAGTCTACCGAGGCACAAGATGGCTGCCAACACTTTCTGGTTTGGAGTGTTGACAGACAGTTGACAGCCAATTAGCATTCAGCTCGTGCTCGGGAAGGTACAGAGTACCGTAAGCTTACCTAAGCTTACCATCACAACTCTAATATATATCTATGATTTAACTTTTGATTTTCTCAGGAACTACTGAACGGATTTACACCATTTAACAAAAAGGCCCATCTGCGAACAGAACTCTACCTTTTTGCCAAGTTTGGTTAAATTCCGTTCAGCCGTTCGGGCTGTAGCCCCGGCTAAAGGTCATATAGGAAATTGCATGGGGAAAATATGTTTTGGGACCCCCCTTTTTCTCGGCCCCTGCTTCACGAATCACCCCCAAACTTTCAGGGAAGAAGCGGAGCAGAGCAGGCCATCTTCTTGGAGAAATTCGCGAAGATTCGTCCACCAGCGCCAAAGTTATTCCAAATAGAATGTTGCGGATTTCCTATGGAAACTAGGTTTTAACTAGTAGGTAATATATATATATATTCACTGAAAAAACCATAGGTTTCACACCAGTTATAGTTAGGAAATAGCATTAAAAAAACCTATTAAATTCACTGAAAAAACCATAGGTTTTACACCAGTTATAGTTAGCTGGAAGTTTTACTCGCATAAAACCATTGAAATTCCCACGTTATAGTTAGTTGGACTCACTATAACTTGCGCGTGCAATGCATTGCTGATGACGTCACATATTACATCACTCATGACATGGTCAGTGACATCACTCATTACATCACTGATGACACCATCCTTGTGACAGAGTGACAGACCTCCTTTCAGTGTAATGTAACCCTTGAAACACATATTCAAAAATATTTTACCCGAGGGACCCTTTTATGGCCCCCACATCAAACCTAGGAGGTCAGGGGGGTTCTACCCAGCCCCCTTTTGGTTATTTCCCCCTTTGTTTTTACCACCTCTTGTGTCTCGATCCTACCGAGACACAAGATGGCGGCCGCTTCGGACTGTTTTGAATGTTTACAGACACCCGAGAGCCAATCAGCTTTCCGTGCGCAAGTCGCGTAGCATGCCTGGAGCGCTCCCCGGTAAGCGTACCGGGGCGCGGCTATAGATATATACATTTTTTGAACCTAAATTACTCAAAATCCGCTGGAGCACATATCTTGAGACATAGCAAAGGCACATCGGGCTACAAGTCCCTACAATTTTGCCAAGTTTGGTGAAAATCCATTCAGCCGTTCAAGCTAAAAGTGCGACCGACCGCCCTATGGAAATTAACATGGGGAAAATACGTTTTGGGACCCCCCTTTTATCTCGGCCCCCACTTGACGAAACCCCCCAACCTTTCAGGGAAGGACCGGAGCGCCGCGAAGCAAAGTTGCTGAAAATCTCAGGCAGATTCCTCCACCGGCGCCAAAGTTATTCCAAATAGAATGTTACGATTTCCCTATGGAAATCAATCCTAACTATGACTACCTACTGGTGACCGCCAGTAGGTAATATATATATATATTAAGGTGTATTGATGAATCAGTGGCTGTATGAGTGCCTGTAAGGATGATTTAGGGGGTGCACGACTGACTGTATAAGTGAGTGATTAGGTGTCTCAGTGAATGTATGGGTGAGTGACTAGGTTTTAAGGATGTCTGTCAGTCTGGCAGATGATGTGTTACTGGCTGCATGGGTTGCTGAGTGGCTATCTGGGTGATTGATTGTGTGCCTGAGTACCTTTTTGGGTACATGAGTGTCTGTATGGCCGAGTGAGAAGGTGTGTGAATGCTTGCATGGAGGAGTGAGTGGGGGAGTCAGTGGCTGTATGGGTTTGTGAGTGTGCAAGTGAGGGGCTGTATAGGTGACTTGGTATGTGTATGAGTATGTCAGTGAGTGAATTAATGTGTCAGTAGTATATGGGTGAGGAACGGGATATGTAAAAGGCAGTATAGGTGAGTGTTGAAGTATATGTGTAAGTCAATAAGTGAATGGTAGACTGTGATATTGGCAATATAGGTTATTGCATGCTTGCGTTTATTGACTGTATAGGTGAGTGAGCATGTGTGCTTTACGGGTGTATGAGTAAATATATGAGTTGCTACTATAGTAAGCAAGTTGATGTATGCATTGCTATATGGGTGACTGAGTGGATATGTGTATAGACCTATGAATCAGAGAGTGGATGTGTAAATACTGGTATGGGTGTGTCAATGGTTTCAAGAATGGTAGTTTAGAAGTTGGAGTAGATGTATGAAAGTTTACATGGAGGTGTAAGTGGGTGCATTAGAGATTCTGTGGATGATGACATCAGGGATGTCATTTGAGATGTCATGAGTGATGTTATCAATGATATCCCTGAGCATGTCATGAGTGATGTAATATGAGATGTTATCAGCAGTGCACTGCGGGGTCATGAGTTAAAGTAAGCTCAGCTAACTGTAACTACTGGATTTCTCTGGTTTTGTACAAGTGACATAAAGTCCCTGTAACCTTTGTTTTTTTCATTGAAATTCTAAAGTTTTTTTATAATTCCATGTCCTAACTATGTCCTTGTAACCTTTGATTTTTCTGTGAATTTGCAAGGTTTTGTCAATGCTAATTCTTAACTATAACATCGCTGTAACCTTTGTTTTTTTCAGTTTTCAAGGGAGTTTTTGAATTCCATTTTTTAATTTGTAACGTCCATTTTCTTTAAACTGATCCTCTATGAATGTCATACTTTCTTTCTATGATTGGATATTGTTTAATATATTTATATTATACAGCACTCATTTTTTAATTTCATATGTGTATATCAGAAAGTACATTAATTACTGGCTTTATTTTTAAACAATTTTGTAAGTAAGCACAACATTGTTGCATTTACTGTGGAGAATCTGTCATCAGTAACTTTATTTCACATAATGAAAAAATACAGATAAAAACATTTTTAAATACATTTAAGTCTAAATATTTAGAAAAATATTGTTTGAACGTTTCTGTGATCAATTTAGAAGTAAGCCACCTTTACAAAAAAAAAATGTATATTTGTGAATACCGACAACATTGCTGTGAAGTAGGAAGTCGCAAACAGCACGTGGTATGTACAAAGTGTAAAACATATATGTTGACATATTCTGTTGTTATTTTGGCTTGCATACGCCTGAAAAGTCTGGTAAGTCCTATATACATACCTGTACAGCATTAGTTGTACTTAGCAGGAATGTGGGCCTACAATGAGAAAACTTGCAATGCAAGGGCTTCCTCCTAATGGTAGTTCAAGCAGAGACAGTAATGACCACATCGGTCATTGGCCCCGGTCCACCACGGCTTGTGCTGTTTGAGTGGAGGGCCGCTGACCAATAGCCTGAGGTCTCTGAGGGTGTGACGCACTTCCGCACCAGCACTCGCTATTTCAGGGGAATGCCGGGTCTAACGCGCAGCGGAAGAACGTAGCGGGCGCACCCCGGGCTCGCCGAAGGCACACCTAAGGCAAGACCATCTGCGCCCGTCCGTGCCCGGCTGGGACCAGGGGCCACGACCCCTGGCCCCCCTGCGCCTACTCAAAGCTGGAATTAATCTCTCTAAGGAACACAGCCCACTCACTTCCCGATAAGCTACTAGCAAAACTAGATCGTGAAGGCTTGTTAAAAGCTCAAGTTCATCTACAAAAGTTAAATGACGCCCCACCAACAGCAAAAAAGGCCAAGCAAGCGAGCCATTATGGGTGTAGATTCGCCTTGCTAAATACTCGCTCGCTACTGAGGCACTGCTTGGAGGTTTTTTCACTCCTCCAAGATAATAGTCTGGACCTCTTATGCGTCAAAGAAACGTGACTGAACGAGTCGGCTATGCCTGACTTGGTTGCGGCCATGCCCCCTAATTTCACAGCAAGCTATCTGAATTGATCCGATGACAAAAGGGGGGGGCATAGCATTTCTCTTTAACAATACATTGAAAACAGAAATGATGTGCTCTGAAAGGCTTTTGGGCGCCATAAGTGTGGCAGGGTATGCTCAGACGTGAGTACCTTGCTCACTTTGCCACTGGATTCAAGCAAGCCGGGCTGAAGACCGCTGGAATGCCAGAAACCGGTCCTCGGAAGCTTGTTTCCGGTCCAGGGAAGGCATGGCTTGGCAGTTCGGGCTGGACCGTTCCCATGAGGCACAGGGTCAGACTGATTTGCATATAGCCATGTCTGAACTGGGGTGGCAGAGTGGGCTAAAGAATGGTGATGGATTAAACCCAGATCTTTTGACTGGGTGTGAGTGTTTGATTGATTTTATTTATTTTATTTATTTACACTTGTATAGCGCATAAATCACCCAAAGGTCTCAGAGCGCTTGTAGAAAGCCCCTAGCAGAAACCCAGGTATGGCATGGACAGATCTAAAAAAGCCATGTTTTTAACTGTTTGCGGAATCTTAAGTAATCGGGTTCCGTCCTAAGCTGAAGGGGAAGAGAGTTCCAGGCTTCAGGTGCTGTTTTACTAAAGGCTCTGTCGCCGTTTCTCGCCGTGCGTACCCTAGGGACACTCAGAAGAGACGTGGTAGACGATCAGAGCATCCTCACCGGGTGGTAGGCCTTTAGCTTTTGTTCAAGGTATACCGGGCCATGGCCATTGATGGATTTATTGACAAGGCAGCACAGTTTGAATTTGATACGCTTTTGTATTGGGAGCCAGTGTAATGTTTTTAGGCAGGGTAGTGACGATGTGGGGGAGGGAAGATCAAGCACCAGTCTTGCAGCAGTATTTTGCAGGACCTGTAGGCGGGCCAACAAGGTGGAGTTTGTTGAAGCCAAAAGTGCGTTCCCATAATCAATCCTGCTGATGATGAGTCCCTGCACTAAGGGCATGCGCACCGAGAGGGGAGCCACTTAAAGATTTTCCTCAAACTACGCATAAGGCCATAGCTTGTGCCTACTACTTTGCTGATATGATCAGACATAGATAGTTTATTGTCAATAGTTACACCCAGATTCCTCACTGAGGATTTGGGTGAGGGGCATGGGCCAAGCGAAGCTGGCCACCAGTCATCAGACCAAATTTTGTCTGCCTTTCCAAACAGTAGGACCCCTGTCTTTCCAGCATTCATCATCAAAAAGTTCCTGGTCATCCAATCATGGATGTCTACCATGCAGTTTTTAAATCTCAGTTTAGTTAAATACGGATTCTGATTGATGGTGATCAGTATTTGGGTATCGTCTGCGTAGGAAACGGTCCCAAAACCGTGTTTTCAAATGAACTTAGCAAGAGGGGATACATACAGGTTAAATAGCGTAGGGCTCAATATGGACCCCTGTGGGACGCCCTTATTGTTTTTATAGAGGTTGGAAGAATGAGCGCCCACTTGGACCTTAGACCGTCTGTCGGTTAGGTAGCTTTTAATCCAGCCTAGTGCGGGGCCCTCGACACCAATCTCAACAAGACATTCCAAAAGAATGAGATGCGAGATGGTGTCGAAGGCCGCAGACAGGTCGAGCAAAATCAGTATGGCAGACTGATTGGAATCAAGTGTCATTCTTATATTATCCACCACTTCTAGCAGGGCCGTTTCGGTGCTGTGGAATGCCCTAAACTCTGATTGTGAGGGGTCAAGAAGCCTCGGCGATTCCTTTCATATATTGTCTATGAGCGGTTTTATATAGATTCCTGTCATTCAAATCTTTGGTTTGACGCCATTTTCTTTCAACTGCTCTGACTGCCTGTTTGGTTTGTTCCAGCTCTGGCATGAACCAAGGCGATTTTTTCTTAGGAGGTTTAGACGCTCGGGCTGGAGCAATACGATCTAATGCCAGGACTGTTGCAGATTCCAACTCTCTGGCGGCTGTATTAGGGTCAGTTGTATCTGTAATGACTGGAGGGGAAAAGTGTGCAGCAAAAGATTCCAAGGTTATTTTATTTGATGGTCTACTCATTTTTACTTGAGTGGTTTTCCGAGATTCAGACTGAGGGCATAAAATATAACATTTTATAACATAGTGATCAGTCCATAGGACTGGATCAATCTTCCTAATTCTGACTTTAGAGGAGTTTGTGCATATGAGGTCTAATGCATGTCCCGCAGTGTGGGTTGGGCCTGTCGGGAGAATGTTTAATTGTAGGGTGTCGAGGCTTGAAATGAGGTCAACAGTATGAAGGTCATGGGTTTGATCTAGATGATAATTAATATCTCCTAACAATAGAAAATTATCTGTTGCTAGGGCATAGGGTGCAATTGCTTCGACAAGCTTCTCCACAAGGTGAGTTTTGGCGCCTGGGGGTCTATATATAAGGGCCACTTTCCATGACACCTGGTTTCCTATGGTTAATGAGGCAATACACATTTCACCCCAGCGTTCTAAGTAGGAGTCATTGATGTAAACTTTGATCTCCGGTTTATAGATTATTGCCGTTCCTCCTCCCTGCTTCCCTAGGCGGTCAAGCCTGTGTATTTTATAAGTGGGAAGTAAGGCTACAGAGATATCTGGTGAGGAAGACTCATGTAACCAGGTTTCTGTGATAAATAACGCATCGGGGCGGTGTGTGTCCAGGAGCGCCCAAATTTCCACAGCATGTTTAGGCACCGATCTGGCATTACAGTACATGCAAGGTAACTGAGGCTGTGGAGTGGGGATTCAGATGCTTCGTCCATCACCACCCCCTTTTGTACCGCTTTTGGCCGCCATAAGTGTGGCAGGGTATGCTCAGACGTGAGTCCCTTGCTCACTTTGCCACTGGATTCAAGCAAGCCAGGCTGAAGACGGCTGGAATGCCCGAAACCGGTCCTCGGAAGCTTGTTTCCGGTCCAGGGAAGGCATGGCTTTGCAGTTCGGGCTGGACTGTTCCCATGAGGCACAGGGTCAGACTGATTTGCATATAGCCATGTCTGAACTGGGGTGGCAGAGTGGGCAAAACAACGGTGATGAATTAAACCCAGATCTTTTGACTGGGTGTGAGTGTTTGATTGATTCAGATGCTCCGTCCATCACCACCCCCTTTTGTACCGCTTTTGGCCGCCATAAGTGTGGCAGGGTAAGCTCAGACGTGAGTCCCTTGCTCACTTTGCCACTGGATTCAAGCAAGCCGGGCTGAAGACGGCTGGAATGCCAGAAACCGGTCCTCGGAAGCTTGTTTCCGGTCCAGGGAAGGCATGGCTTGGCAGTTCGGGCTGGACCGTTCCCATGAGGCACAGGGTCAGACTGATTTGCATATAGCCATGTCTGAACTGGGGTGGCAGAGTGGGCTAAAGAACGGTGATGGATTAAACCCAGATCTTTTGACTGGGTGTGGGTGTTTGAATAATTCAGATGCTCCGTCCATCACCACCCCCTTTTGTACCGCTTTTGGCTGCCATAAGTGTGGCAGGGTATGCTCAGACGTGAGTCCCTTGCTCATTTTGCCACTGGATTCAAGCAAGCCGGGCTGAAGACGGCTGGAATGCCAGAAACCGGTCCTCGGAAGCTTGTTTCCGGTCCAGGGAAGGCATGGCTTGGCAGTTCAAGCTGGACTGTTCCCATGAGGCACAGGGTCAGACTGATTTGCATATAGCCATGTCTGAAGTGGGGTGGCAGAGTGGGCTAAAGAACGATGATGGATTAAACCCAGATCTTTTGACTGGGTGTGAGTGTTTGATTGATTCAGATGCTCCGTCCATCACCACCCCCTTTTGTACTGCTTTTGGCCGCCATAAGTGTAGCAAGGTATGCTCAGACGTGAGTCCCTTGCTCACTTTGCCACTGGATTCAAGCAAGCCCGGCTGAAGACGGCTGGAATGCCAGAAACCGGTCCAAGGAAGCTTGTTTCCGGTCCAGGGAAGGCATGGCTTGGCAGTTCGGGTTGGACTGTTCCCATGAGGCACAGGGTCAGACTGATTTGCATATAGCCATGTCTGAACTGGGGTGGCAGAGTGGGCTAAAGAACGGTGATGGATTAAACCCAGATCTTTTGACTGGGTGTGAGTGTTTGATTGATTCAGATGCTCCGTCCATCACCACCCCCTTTTGTACCGCTTTTGGCAGCCATAAGTGTGGCAGGGTATGCTTAGACGTGAGTCCCTTGCTCACTTTGCCACTGGATTCAAGCAAGCCGGGCTGAAGACGGCTGGAATGCCAGGGTCCTCGGAAGCTTGTTTCCGGTCCAGGGAAGGCATGGCTTGGCAGTTCGGGCTGGACTGTTCCCATGAGGCACAGGGTCAGACTGATTTGCATATAGCCATGTCTGAATTGGGGTGGCAGAGTGGGCTAAAGAACGGTGATGGATTAAACTCAGATCTTTTGACTGGATGTGAGTGTTTGATTGATTCAGATGCTCCGTCCATCACCACCTCCTTTTGTACTGCTTTTGTCCGCCATAAGTGTAGCAGGGTATGCTCAGACGCGAGTCCCTTGCTCACTTTGCCTCTGGATTCAAGCAAGCTGGGCTGAAGACGGCTGGAATGCCAGAAACCGGTCCTCGGAAGCTTGTTTCCGGTCCAGGGAAGGAATGGCTTGGCTGTTCGGGCTGGACCGTTCCCATGAGGCACAGGGTCAGACTGATTTGCATAGATCCATGTCTTAACTGGGTGGCAGAGTGGGCTAAAGAACAGTGATGGATTAAACCCAGATCTTTTGACTGGGTGTGGGTGTTTGATTGATTCAGAGGCTCCGTCCATCACCACCCCCTTTTGTACCGCTTTTGGCTGCCATAAGTGTGGCAGGGTATGCTCAGACGTGAGTCCCTTGCTCACTTTGCCACTGGATTAAAGCAAGCCGGGCTGAAGACGGCTGGAATGCCAGAAACCGGTCCTCGGAAGCTTGTTTCCGGTCCAGGGAAGGCATGGCTTGGCAGTTCAAGCTGGACTGTTCCCATGAGGCACTGGGTCAGACTGATTTGCATATAGCCATGTCTGAACTGGGGTGGCAGAGTGGGCTAAAGAACGATGATGGATTAAACCCAGATCTTTTGACTGGGTGTGAGTGTTTGATTGATTCAGATGCCCCGTCCATCACCACCCCCTTTTGTACTGCTTTTGGCCGCCATAAGTGTGGCAGGGTATGCTCAGACGTGAGTCCCTTGCTCACTTTGCCACTGGATTCAAGCAAGCCCGGCTGAAGATGGCTGGAATGCCAGAAACCGGTCCAAGGAAGCTTGTTTCCGGTCCAGGGAAGGCATGGCTTGGCAGTTCTGGTTGGACTGTTCCCATGAGGCACAGGGTCAGACTGATTTGCATATAGCCATGTCTGAACTGGGGTGGCAGAGTGGGCTAAAGAACGGTGATGGATTAAACCCAGATCTTTTGACTGGGTGTGAGTGTTTGATTGATTCAGATGCTCCGTCCATCACCACCCCCTTTTGTACCGCTTTTGGCAGCCATAAGTGTGGCAGGGTATGCTTAGACGTGAGTCCCTTGCTCACTTTGCCACTGGATTCAAGCAAGCCGGGCTGAAGACGGCTGGAATGCCAGAGGTCCTCGGAAGCTTGTTTCCGGTCCAGGGAAGGCATGGCTTGGCAGTTCGGGCTGGACTGTTCCCATGAGGCACAGGGTCAGACTGATTTGCATATAGCCATGTCTGAATTGGGGTGGCAGAGTGGGCTAAAGAACGGTGATGGATTAAACTCAGATCTTTTGACTGGATGTGAGTGTTTGATTGATTCAGATGCTCCGTCCATCACCACCTCCTTTTGTACTGCTTTTGTCCGCCATAAGTGTAGCAGGGTATGCTCAGACGCGAGTCCCTTGCTCACTTTGCCTCTGGATTCAAGCAAGCTGGGCTGAAGACGGCTGGAATGCCAGAAACCGGTCCTCGGAAGCTTGTTTCCGGTCCAGGGAAGGCATGGCTTGGCAGTTCGGGCTGGGCTGTTCCCATGAGGCACAGGGTCAGACTGATTTGCATATAGCCATGTCTGAACTGGGGTGGCAGAGTGGGCTAAAGAACGGTGATGGATTAAACCCAGATCTTTTGACTGGGTGTGAGTGTTTGATTGATTCAGATGCTCCGTCCAGCACCACCCTCTTTTGTACCGCTGAAAGCATAGAAGGCGCTGATGTTCTGGGAGTGAAATTGTGCTTCCCTACAGATTGTGCTGTGTTTCTTTTAGTATATCGCCCACCACATACCCCTGCTAGGTTTATGGCGCCTTTCTGGGAACTAGTTCATGACATGACGTCCGTACACGTTATCAAAGTCTAGTATTGCTTGGAGATTTCAATCTTCATTGGGATACTATCCCAAAGGATATCCAGGCAAAGCAGTTAGAAGAGGTTCTTACTTCTATAGGTCATTGCCAAATGGTGGGTGGGCCTACACACGGGAAAGGTCATATTTTAGATCTGGTCTGGTCCTCCTGCCCGTTGATTGGCCCTATAGTTATCTCTCCATGCTCCTGGTCAGACCACTACTTAATTGCTGGCCTGTATCCTCTCTCCACTAAAAAAATGTCTGCTCCTCCTAAGTGGAAAGCACTGCGCAGCTGGAGGCAGGTCAATGCAATTGGCCTGACAGATATTCTATTGCATGCTGACAACCCTCTATCTGAGCAGGATAGCTTGGAGTCTGAGTGTTCCACCCTATTGTCTAAACTCGGGGAAGCCATTGAGGTTGTGGCACCAGTGCGTAACATTAGATTAGTGGACAATGGCAAGGGGTCACCCTGATTCAACCAGGCACTCAGGTTATCAAAACAAGCATTACGTCAGTGTGAGAGGGCATGGAACAAATGTCAGGATCCCTGTGCCCACTCAGCATATATACTGAGGTTTGCTGCCTACAAAAAAGCCATTCTAGCACGGAAAGAAGAATTTCATGAGGCTGCAATTATACAAGCGACCAACCCCAAGAAGGAGGTCCTTAGGATCTTAAACAACTTAAGGAAGGCTAAGTTTTTAAGAAGCCACCTTCAGTCAAAAGGGCTGCTTTGATTTTCCATCTTTTTTTCTGAGTAAGATTAGCAATCTGATGAGAGAAATTCAGTATATCCCAAACTTGCACAGTTCAATTGAGCCTCCTCAACCCTCCCCCAGGCCAATGAATCTTCTGACCACCCTACCCTTACTTACTAAGGAGCTTCTCTATATCTTGGTGGAACAGGTAAAATCGGGTTCCCCAGCAGATCCCTGTCCCCCTCCAAATTTTTAAATGGCCTGGCCGGGGATTGACGATAAAGTGCTCTCCCTCCTAAATCACTCTTTGAAACAGGGTCAGTTCCCTCCAAATTCAAGGAATTCAAGGAAGCTCGGGTGATCCCACTTTTAAAGAAACCATGTTTAAGGATTTTAGGCCAATTTCACTGCTACCTTTTCTGGCAAAAATCATTGAACAACATGTATTACAATCTTTCACTTGCCACCTGGAGTCCAATAAGCTTCTTGAGCCAAATCAGGCAGGGTTCAGAGCCCATCACAGCACAGAATTGATCATGCTTTTCGTGCTGCTTTATCTAAGAATTAGGGAATAGACCTATCTGCGGTGTTTGATACTGTTGATCAACGCCAACTACTAACGCGGATTAGTGACCTAGGGATCCAGGGCACGGCTCTGACTTGGTTGTCCTCATTTCTGAGAAATCGGTCACAGCGAGTCTAATTAGGAGAGTTGGTGACCCATCCAGCTTTGCTGGGGTGCGGAGTAACCCAAGGTTCAGCCTTGGCTCCCCTGCTTTTCAATGCTTATCTACAGCCTTTAATTGCAGCATTGAACCAGCTGGACTGCAGAGTTTACAACTATGCCGATGACACCCAAATTTTGATTCAGATCGATCACTCACCGGGGGCCTACCTGAGAATGCAAGATATTCTCAAATTTACCATCAATTGGATGTCGGCAAACTCGCTAAAAATCAACTCTGAGAAAACAGAGGTTTTAGCGGTTACTACTACCTTAAACCCTTGGAATGATCTGTTCTGGCCTGCGGAACTGGGGTCTTTCCCTGAATCAGCCGTGGTTGTAAAAAGTAAGTATGGGCGAATTTTGCGAATTCGCAATCTGTGAAAATGCGTATTTACGGATTCGCAATCCGCAAAATCCGCGAACTCTCGCGAATTTTGCAGATTCCTTTTTTTTTGTGTTCACAAGTGTTTCTGCCATTTCGCAAGGGATTTTTACCAGTTCGCAAACGCGAACTTACTTGTCGGGTAGCAACGGTCGCGACCATGTTCTTTCTACGTCTGGGTCATCACAGCACCCTCTGTTTCACCACTGCCACCCTCTGTTTCACCACTGCCACCCTCTGGCTCACCCATGCCACCCTTTGGTACATCATCACTGTAGATTATGGGGGGGAAAAGCACACCTGCCCTGCCTCAACTGACATGAATTAATTTGGGGCTGATAAATGTGTCACTGAATGTGAGTTGGTACCTGCTTCCTTAGCTGTAAGTGCTTCCTCATTAATGATGAGCTTGAACTTTTGCACCTGCCAAGTGCTTTCAGTTTTGTAAAATTTGTTAGCACACCTGCCCTGCCTCAACTGACATGAATGAATTAGGGGCTGATTAATGTGTCACTGAATTTGAACTTCCAGGCTGGCACCTGCTTCTTTATCTGTAATTGCTTTCTGTTGCAGGACCTTTGTGGCATACTTGTAGCTATTCTCTGAGCCTGCTGTGAGGGTCAGAGCAGGGTCATAGAATAGTTGCAAGTAGGCAACTGTACTCTGAAGGGTCCCCTCAGGAAGCACTACAGGGAATGGTTACTAATGATAAGATTGTACTTTTGCACCTGCTGAGTGCTTTCAGTTTTGCAAAAATCGTTTTTCTGCATTTTCGCGCGATTCGCGGGCGCAAATTCGCGCGAGATCGAATTTGGAAGCCGCAAATTCGTGCGAATATACGATTTGTTTTTTTTGCGGCCTGTTAGTTTGCGTGATTTTTTGCGTTTTCGCAAGCCGCTTGTAGCACAACGTTTGCAAAGTTACCCTAGCAGTCGTACATGGGCGCGGCCATCTTGTTTGCGTGACGTAATTCCGTTACCGGGCGCTATGTGTAATCTCGCAAAGTGTGCGGCTCGCTAGTACATGTTCATGTGTGATCGCGGGGGAAATCTCCCGCGAACTTACCCATGCGGTCGTGAACGGGCGCGGCCATCTTGTTTTTCATTCATTGCTATGGTTCTGGGCATGCTTTCTGTATCCTCTGTCAATCTCTGCCATCCTTTGCTTGTTTAAAGTTTTTTTTTATCTATATTACCTATTATCTATCCCTCTATTTTCTAGCTCTACATTTTTGTGTTTTCTGCTACTTTTGGTTAATTTTTAACTACTTTTTAAACTCTTTTCTTTTCTTCTTCCCTATTCTATTTCTTATTTATTATTTACCTTCCTTTCTGCTCAGACCATGGTAAAGGGAGCCGGGAAGCAGCCTGAGAAGGGGAAGGGTCCCGCACCCCGTTACCGGCTCCCGTGTGGGCGTTTGAGTGGGGAGCAAGTTATAGCCCGGGAGATTTTTAGCGCGGAGGAGGTGGCAGCAAGATCCCTAGCGGCTACGGGCTCCGGGAGCGCCAGAAGCGGTGGGAGAAGGTGTGCCGGGCCATGTTTCAACACTCTGGGGTCCGGCGCACCTACAACCAGGCCACCCACCGTTGGACAGATCTCCTGGACTGGGAATGCGACTTGCTGGACTTGCTCGCATCGAGATCCCCGGGCTTGGTGAGTAGTAGTAGCTATTTCTAGCTATTTCATCACTACTCTGTTTTCTCCCGCTCTGTGTGTTATTATATTGCACATTTTTGTTTTTTACCAGGAGCAATAATGCTGCCGATTACATTGTAGGTAAATTATATTTCAAAATCTTCTGTGAATTTCAGGTGAACTGCTCTCCTTCTCAGTAGTGTTGCTACTATGCTTATTTGTTTTCGTTCTTGTGTTCATTTCATTGGCCTGAGAAATTATGAGTGTAGTGTAAAGAACTGCATAATGCTAGACACTAAGGGTCAGATTTTCAATTACCGGCGCATCCCTGCAAAGTAGCAGGGATGCGCCACTAATTGTGCGCCACGCCACCACCACCCATGGTGCGCCATATTTACAATCCGGCGCACCATGGGCCCATAACGTCACCGAAGCGTTACGCATCTGTGCCCTAAAGGCGGCGCATTGCTGGAGTTGCGTCGCAACAATGGCGCAGCTCCAGCAATGCTCTGGGGTGCCTTTCTCCCCAATGCTGCATGAAGCCGTACGTCTGCTTCAAGCAGGCGCAGGGTTTGAGTCACGCATCATTGTCCTAAAAGTGACTGATTGAAATCTTGTAGATTTCCCTCAGCCACTTTTAGGATGCGTTCCTGCGCAGGAACGCCCTCCCTTGCGCCGGAACGCCCCCTGATGACGCAGGGCTTTACAACGTGATGCATCTCCCATATGCGTCACATTGTTAATATACGCCGCACCATGGCGCCTCTTTTGTTCTGCCGCTGCGTCACAAAAGTCACGCAACAATGGAGCAAAAAAGCCGCAAGGGGCTTGTAAATCTGCCCCTACAGACTCAAGTCCAGTCCTTCCTTTGTACACCTGGCAATAAGAAGAAATAGTGGTGGTGGATTGATAGTTTGAGTATTTTAATGACTGGTTAATGTAGTAGAAACTTTTTTGTGTTGTCGCTGATCTGCAATCACGATGGAGTTTGTCTGTCACTTTGCGTGCTGCGGACTGCTGCCTGCCAGTCCTAGGCGAACCTTTTTAGTAGTTTGTTTAGTGAGTTACATAACTTTCCAAGTCGACGGTCCGCAAATCATGCAATACTAATATCGTAGTAGACCACATGAGATAGGTCAATATATCCCGTGGAATAGTTGTCTCTTTGCTATTTCGCCAAAATATTTTGTTATTGTTCTTTTGAAATTTTTGATTTGGTTGACAACAATCATCCATGTTTTCGGGTCTTACTTTCTTTCATGTTGTACATCAGCTCCCCGCAGGGGCAAGAGGACAGAGGGGGAGGGGTTATTGGCTGCTGCTGCTGATCAAGGCCAGGAGTACCTTTTTTTTCCTAGCGTTCCTCATTCGATTTTTTCTAAATCGTCTTTGATCTTCTTGTAGACTGTATCTAAATTCTTATCCTGCCTCTACTATGACTCCCTGTGGTATTACTAGATTATTCTTATTAGTCTGTCTGTGTAGCTAACTAAGATTGCACAGTTGGCAAAAGGTGTTAAACGAAACTCCTATTCTAGTCAGCAATAGCTCTATGCACTGAGTGCAGTCCTCTGGGATTGTCCATAATGTATTTTCAAGTCTTCTAAATGTTTATGCTTTGACAATTACCAACAATAAAAAGGTGAATGAACACCAAGAAAGAATAAGAAACTACTTTACTTTTGGTTTGGATAGGAGGACAATCCATACTACTACTGTTGCAGGGACAAACCTGCACAAACAGAACTATGGACACTAAATAGTGCATTGTTTATCAATTATAATAGGCGCTGGTAGACTTTCCACATACCTCAGTGATATCAGACTTTGAAGAACCCCCAATCTCCTTACTGACTAGATAGTATGGCAGAGTCATTTAGCTCCCGAATTCATCGATGATTGATCCCCAATGATGATTATCCAACGCAGGACAAGAGTACAGAGTCAGAGTCCAGAAGTGTCAGAGGCACGGACTCATGCTTGGAAATTGCAAAACCTTTTGCTCATTCACTCTTGACCAAAAACCACAGAGTCTATTTAAGTTTTAAAGCTTTATTAAAAGTAAAAATATTTATTAAAATCAAGTTTGTCATAAAACATAAACGGTTGATTAAAAATGGGAAAGTGCTTAGTGATTTATTTTACACATTTATTGTGTGCGAGCCGAGCCCTCACCTGGTTTGAACTTTAATTTTTCTTTTTGGTGCTGAATCTTTGGTCACTCCATCCTAGTGATGATGATTTGTTCTTAGAAGTGAAGCTTCTGTCTGTTATGAGAAAAATGGTGCGTGTTAAAAAGCAAGCATTCATCAGTTGTGCCAAAAAGTGCAGCAAGACAACACCCTTCCCTGGAAAAAGTGACATTTTTACTTTAGAGTAGACAGTCACAAATTATTAGATTGGTTTCTGTATTCACATTTATTCATTCCTAGACAAAATACTAGTGAGTGGTGTATGTCTAGGACATCTAACATTCTTAAATGTACTTTGTAGGTGGAACATCTGGTGCTGGGCCCAGCGCGGAGGTGGAGGAGGACAGTTCTGGTGAGGAGGCGGTGCAAGTGCCGGACGAAACTGCTGTGCGGGTTGCCACAGTAGTGGCGGGCAGTGGTAGGCTCTTATATTCCTTACTTATTGAGATTGCAGACTGCATAGTGTGCTCTCTGCACGGGTGTAGTATATATGTTCTACAGTTTAGTTACTATACTGTTAAGCAGACTTTCAAATTAAGAACAAAGATTTTTATCAACCAGGTAGTAGCCTCCTCTAAATTTACTTCAACTCAGCGGTGAATTTTTTTTTCGAGAATCCAAATCTGATCTGAGATGAACTTGATGGATGGGATGAACGAAAAGCGAAATAAGGGTGTAAGTAAGTGTGGAAGGACGAGCAAGTTAAAAGTAATGATGACTGACAAAGAAGAATGATACATGTTTGATTGGTGCCCGAGGTGGCTGGGAAGGAATATGATGCATGGCTGGGTGAAGGATGAAGCAAGGATGGGTGGAAGGAGAACAGCCTGGGTGGGTGAAACAGAAACTGTATGTATGCGCAATATATGCTTTGGTTGAAATTCAAATGCAAGTCAAGCACGGATGTATGGCTTGCGGTTTCCCAAATAAAATGAAAAGGTTGTTTTCCCGTGAGAAAACGTAAGGTTTGTCCAGATGAGAGACATGAAGAAGAATGATTGACATATAGTTTGAATGGATGGATGCCTGGATCATGGTACTATCTGACACTTAGATAGCATATGTGTATCTAGAGAGAGTAGACGGTCACTGGATGAACTAAGTGTTACTTTGAAGAGCATGTAACACCGCACCGGCACGTCCGTCCCAGTGTAGGAAAGGAAAGGAAAAGAAGTTGTAATTTTGTCCGAATACTACCATGAATAGTAGCAGTAGTTTGTATTGCAAGCACAGCATATATCCGGCTATTACAATGGCCACTCACTACCTCTGTTAATAAGTTTAGTAGAATTAGGTCATTCATGTGTGGATGTATCACTGTTCACTTAATAAAAAGCAAAGCACCTAAAGTCATCCCATATGTAAGCAAATACATAGCATGTGCAGAGATAGATAATCAGATTATTTATCTTCTTCGTTTTCCTTTTCTAGTATTCATTGGCACTGTAGGGTGAAAGTTAAATTAATTAAGCAGTAGCCCTTGTAACAGAGTATTCTCAGTGCCACCCGTAATAGAAAAGTAAGAGCATCACCACCTGCATGTACTGGACTGGTACAGTAACGCAAGTCTGTCTCACTCATCATGGCGGGCGTCTGTTTTTCTCGGGTGCAAGTTGACTGCGCTAGCATTATGCCGGCTTGCAGAAGTTAACGTTCCAATTTTGCTAAACAAGAGAGAAGAAGAAGAACAAGACTGGTGTACTGTCATAGTCGACTCTAATGGAGTGATTCCATAGTGCTCGTAGAATTGATTCCTTAAACTCCCACTAATGTTAGAGCAAGGATGAAGAAGTGGGAGGTTAGATAGATACTGGCCACAATAGTTATGTACTGCGCTTGCAAGATGCTAGTTCTACTGTGACACAACTTTCTGCTGGATCATTTTGTGTTAATCTTAAAGAGCATTGGTTACAGACTATGTCTTTCTTTCATCATATAGATGCTCCTTCCAAACCAACACGGAAGGAGCTGGCTAAAAGGGTCCCGCAACAGAGGCTGGAGGCCACTGTCGCCGAATATCGGCGGCTGGTGGCCCAGGAGGAGGAGGACACGCACAGTATGTCGACAACATCCACGGCGACACGTGCATCCTCCTCCGCGCTCCCTGGGTCAGACAGTCAGCACAGCAGGTCTCCAGCGGTACGGAGCCGGGGTACCACAGCCACCCGCCACCGCCGAGCAGCAAAGAAATCAGCTGCCCCCCACATCAGGTGCAAGGCACGCGTGCACCGCCTTTCACTGAGGGTGTCCTACCTCGAGCAGAAGCTCCTCAACACCAAAACCCTGCTCGAGACCCTCCGCAAGGAGCATGCCGACCTGGCCCGAAAAGTCAACAGCAGCCAGCAGTAGGAGGAGACTGTCCCTTGCCCCTTTTTTAAAGACTTCTGGGGGGTGGGAATTGGGAGTTGGGTTTTCTACTTTTTTGGACTTAGTTTTCACGGACATTCGTTGGGGTTTGGGAGGGGGGGTGGGTTGGGTCTTGCGGGAGATTATTTATGTTAGGGATATATAAATATACTTTAAACTTTATCTTAGCATACGTGTTTTTTACTGCTTTTGAGGCTGGTGGGTGGGGGTTTAACAGTAAGTTTGTTTACCTGAAACTTAAGTGGCATCTTAATTCAAGTTGATCTTGATTCAAACGCTTATCTTACCTGTAATTTTGTTTGGAAATAGGGCTAGGCACAGGGCTGGCTGCACTGGAAATAGCAATTAAGGTTGGAAATCCTGGGCGGATGAAATGTCATCATTGCGGTGGTACTTGTGGTGTTACACAGTGGCAGTTGCAGCATCTGAAAAAAAAGAAAATTAAACCTTGTTTGTCCTTACCGTAGCATTAGAACGGTACAATAGAGAATATAGCAGGTGACAGTACACTAAAACAGTGCCACAATGTAGCCGAACAAATGGTAAAGTATTGAAAGTACTTGCGTTGAATTTCTTTGACATTGGCTAATACTACAAGAAATAGTACTGCAGGTGAAGGACACAGCATTGTAATATTAATTTGCCACGTCTAGGAGGAGGATGTTCTTGATGACCAATCAAGTTTATGGCGCACATGAAAATCTGCTTTCATTTGCCAATAGTGACTCAGTGTCAAGCTGAGTAAGAATATATCCTCGGATTCCTTCACCAGCCTGTTGCTATGACCTTATCCTCCCCAGCAAGTGTGTGCAATTATTGCTATCATTTAGGCACACATCAATCAAAACCACACAGCCCGGGGAAGAGGGTTAGGGTTTGGAAAATGGATGGGAATGGGTTTTATTTGGGGGAAAGTTTTGTTGAGAGAAGAAAAAAAAAAGCACACCATGGGCAAACAATAATTGAAGAAAAACAAATCTTTGGGTACAAAGCTATCCATGAATCTTGTAAGTGACATAAAGGTAGTGCATGCACTACTACATGCATGGTTACTGAAAAGTAAGTAGTACTTTCGACAACCGTGAATGAAAGAATGCGACAGTACAGGGCTGCAGTAATAATTATGCATTTTCACTTGCCTATCTCTGCACTCAGAGAAACACTTCTTACATAAAATTAGGTTTAAAAAATAGCAGAAGTAAAACCTATAGAATGGCTGTAGGGATGAATTTAGAAGCAGAGATCAAAGAAATGCAGAGTCACACTCATAGAAGTTCACAGCAGTAACATTACTTAAAAGATAATTAGAAAAGAACGGATACTGTATTTGTATGTTTTTGTAGTTGTCCTGTTGAATTTGGTAAGTTGCATGCATCCAACCATTCCTCTTATTAGCGGGACTCCTCCATTCCATCTGACGCTCCGTCCATCAATGTTGGTGACCAGAAGACACCCTGTCCACTGCCTGCCTGGCGGATGCTGAATTGCGGCTCGCTAATGTGAAGCCTGACTTAATCCTTTTTTTCCCATTGCACAGGCTGAAACCCGGCCTGTAATTATTGATAGAAAAACAGGAAGTGATGTTAGAACACCACTGACAAATAAATATAAGGTATGTACGATGTGTAGTGCAAAAAGTCACACTTTGAGTTTCTTAATAGACAGTACAATATTTTTGAAAGTGCCTACTCTGTCTGAGTAGTCCTTTTGAAGGATAAATAAGTATGGGCAAATTAATTTAGCGGATCCTTCCCCTAAAGCTAGGTGTACTGTAACCTCTGTTTTAGAACAAAATTAGACCTTCCCAGCAGTGCTCCCAGACCCTTACTAAACCCAGTCGCAAAAATGTAGAAGACCCCCAATCAGATCTCCAAAAATGAGGCGTAGTAGAAAATGGTGACAAAACGTACTTGGAAAGTAAAGTAGGCCCAAATCCCCCCTTACTCACCATGGATTGTATTCAAACCACTTGCACGCAAGCAAAAGTATCCATACCCAGCATTGCTCCAAGACTCACAAACCTCCCCACAAACACCAGGAAACCCCACAAACAGCCCCCGAAAACGGTAGAGAGAGCGAAATCTCAGAAAATGGAAAAACTTTTTCCCCAGGGATTGTCTCCAAAACACTTTCTTTCGGGTATTAGACCTTTCCAGCAATGGCCCCAGAACTGTCAACCTGGGTGAAAACAAGTTTAACCCCCCCAACTAGCCAAAAGGAAAAACCCGGGAAAAGCCACACTTAAAAAACTTTGGAGCTACCTGGAATTCAGTCCAAATGCGCTCTGCCGCTAGGCCCTAACTCCCCTTTTCCACCATGGATTTCCTGAAAAACAAATGCAATCAACATTAGACTGTGCCAGCAGTGCTCCCAGACCCCAAAACCCACCCACAACAACCTAAAAGCCCGCCAAACAGCACCCCAAAGACAGGCAAGTGATCAAAAGCGCAACATCTTTTTCTGCTCCGATTTTGTCCAAACCACTTTATCCGGTATTAGACATTCCCAGCAATGGCCCCAGACCCCTGCAGCCACCCGCAAAAAAGCAGAACTCCCCAAAACAGGCAAAAAGCAAAAATGGGCCTACTACCTTCAATTCTGTCCAAAAGCGCTCTGCAGCTAGGCCCTAACTCCCCTTTTCCACCATGGATTTCCTGAAAAACAAATTGAATCAACATTAGACTGTGCCAGCAGTGCTCCCAGACCCCAAAACCCACCCACAAACACCCGGAACCCCCCCAAACAGCACCCCAAAGACAGGCAAGTGATTAAAAGCGAAAATCTTTTTCTGCTCCGATTTTCCCCAAACCACTTTTATCCGGTATTAGACCTTCCCAGCAATGGCTCCAGACCCGTCAACTCACCCGCAAAGGAGTAGAACACCCCCACAATTGCAGAGTCTTTCTTCATTGAGCGTAATCCAGCCATCTGCTTTGAGGGAAATAGGAGTCTAGAGGAGGAGGAGCATAGAAGAGCATGTTCTTGTGAACTTGTGAACCTGAGGAATGCAGACTGCGGCACCTTCAAATCAATTAGCAAATAAGTGAAGACAGTTCTGCTGATGGGCTTGTTTTTTGTGATTAGGTGACTAAAGTTTTTTTTATATAGATTTTAAAAAAAAAAGAAAGACAGACACACAGGAATAAAAGTGAATAAGGACGAAAAAGAAAGTTAGTGATTCATTGCCTCATTTTCAGGGCTCGGTGTCAGGGAAGAAGAGCTCGTCCTCAAACTCCGCTAATTCAGACGGGAGTAGGTCAGTTAACAGGGAAGAACTTCCCTCATCTAAGTTGGTGTCCTCCTCCTCTTCTTCCTGCGTGCATTCTCGTAATTTGTAATCTGGTGGTATGAAGTGCTGATTCATCTTGATCATTGTTAACCTCTCCACATTTTTGGGCGAGAGGCGGGTCCTTTTGGAAGTTACAATGCCACCAGCAGCACAGAAAACACGTTCAGAAGACACGCTTGCGAGTAGGCAAGACAAGTAATTTATAGCCAGGTTGGTGATCTCTGGCCACACATCTGTTTTCCCATGCCAATACGCCAATGGGTCATGAGAAAGATGGACCTCTGTTGAGTCATTCAGATAGGCCTGCACCATCGACTCAAGGTTCTCCAGGGTTCCTCCACTTGCTTACTTTTTTCCGGGGCCATTTCAGAAGCAAACCCAAACTGAGTTAGCCAATCCTCTTCTTCACACAATATTACTGTTGTGTCTGGTGCAGATGATACGGTTGCTGGTGTCGTTAACGGCTGAGAGGGAAAATCACTCACTTCTGCCACAGCCACAAATGCAGATGTGGATTTTTTTGACTCGGACGGCCTGCTAATACTGATGTACTGCCTTTTGCTTCAATTTCCTGCCGTTCTCTTTCAAACCGACTGGCTGACACAGCTAGCCAATGTTTGTACTTTGTAACATCTGCGTCATCAAAAGGAAAGGATACTCTGCCTGCCACTGCCTTTTTGTACCGTGGATCCAGAATAGTAGCACAAATGTAATGCTGTTCTGTGTTGATCATTTCAAGACGATCATCGCCAAGTAGGCGGTGTAATAACTTCGCGGCCAACTCAAATGCTTCTTGCTTTCCATCTTTTTCAAACTTAGAACACACCGCCTTCAGTCGGTGCTCTAGCATGCTCAACAATGGGAAAGCTTTTCCCAAATTACAGTCCTCCCTGCTGACTGCACGCATGAAGACCTCAAAAGGACGAAGCATGTCTGTCAGGGTTTTAACTAAGTTCCATTGCTCCACCTGTATCCTCATGTCTATCATAGATGTACCCAGTTTAAAGAAATACTGATCGACTACCGCATACTGCTCATACAGACGCTCAAGCATGTAGAAGGTTGAGTTCCAAAGTGTTGCCACCTCCTGGATGAGTGCTTTCACTGGCAATTTACGTTCATGTTGCAGGCACCTCAGCTGCTTCCGTGCCTTAAAAGAATGCCTAAGAATGTGTGCACATTCTTCCGCAGATGGTCAGTAACTCAGAGACTGGACTTTCTTCACTCAAGAATTTTTTAACAACCAGGTTTATACAGTGCGCCAGACACAGCACTCTGAAATAGTTACCCATATCCATGGCCTTAACTACATTGGCGCCATTATCCGTGGAAACATAACCAATCATGCGTTTTCTTGGGGACAGCCATTCAAAGACCTTTGTGTTAAATTCATGCAAAATGTTTTCTCCTCTATGACTTTTCTCCATGGCAAACATGGCTATTGTTGCATGTTTCCGAGCAGCTTTATAAACTTTGTACGAGTCAACACCTGCGTTTATCTTTGCTTTAACCCCTGAAAAAGAGACCCAGTGTGCAGTGATGCACATGTAATCAGTGGCTGCGCAACTGGTCCACATGTCTGTTGTCAGATGTATAGTGTGAACAGCACTCTTCTGCAAAGCTGCCCCAATCACCTCCAGCACATCTTCATGTAGTGCTGGAACCTCAACTGTGGCAAAATAGAACCGGCTAGGAACCTACCATTTAGGGCAGAGCATTGCCACCATTTCAAGAAAACCCACCCCTTCCACAAAAGAAAAAGGGAGAAGGTCCAGCGCTAGCATTTTAGCCAGCTTAGTGTTATACAGACGCGCCATTGGGTGGTTGCGTTCATATGGCGCTTCTGAAAACAACATGCTTCTAATGGTGGGCTGGACCATTTTACGGGATGATGATGACTTCTGCGACCATGTTACGCTCAGTGATGATGAGCTTTTTCGCATTGGTGTATCACTCTCTCCCACACTCTTAGTGTGGCTCATATATCTTGCAGGGGGTGTGCTGCTGACAGGGGTACTGGGTGTAACTGAAGAAATGTTTGATGCTTCTTCCTCCTCGTCATCAGCAGATGAAACATCAACGGATACAATGTGTTGACTTGCAATTTGGGCATCCTTGATCTCCCTTAGGTGCACATGCCATTTGACAGTGTGCTGTCTCTCAAGATGACCTCTCTGGCCTCCGGTACCATAGTTGGTACCAAGCTTACCACGACTAACTCGAACCTTACAAATGGTACAAATGGCTATGTTTTCCCTTGTTGGGCTAACACTAAAGAAGTCCCAAACTGCGGACCTCAAATATCTGTGGGGGGCAGAGGAGGCGATACTGGGAATGCTGCTAATGCCAGATGAACTGGAGGATGTGTGTTGCCGAAATTTAGTACGTTGTGCACTTACAGCACCACTAATTGGGGAAATGGAGGTCGAGGTGGATGGAGGTCCCTTCTGGCTAAAAAATATGGAAGCTGTAGGTGGTGGTGTACTAGTTAACTGCATTTGTAGTGGTGGTCCCATTCCCACGTCGCCATCATCATCATCACGCTCAGCAGCATTTCGGGCTAGGGTTAAAATGTCTGTTTGCTGCATGCCCGCTGAGGCTGGAGTGACGTGTATTATGACTGCGTCGTCGTTGTGAGAGTCTTCATCAGCAGGAGTATACGCCACTTCTTGTTCAGCGTCATCATCACACTCCATAACTCTGAGACTTTCGGGGACCTTCCTTTTACGCTTAGCTACCTTTGTCACATCATGGTGTGCCTCACTCTCAGACGGCCGTGGTGGTTCCCAAGTTTCATCCATATCATCAGAAGGAAGGGGGCTTGAAATAGTAGTAGACACCATCCTTGATCTTTTCATTGCTGGGGATCTGGAAGACAATGAATCATCAGGAGGAGTGGCTTCCTCATGTGATACCTCGGCTTGAATGTCGATTTCCTGATGTGCCCCTACTTCGGGAGGAACAACTATTGTGGGCATTTGTGCCGCTCCATGCACCTCTGCTTGCTCCTCTCCTTGCGCCGCCTCTCCTTCCACATGTACTTGGGCTTGTACTTGCACATGTGGTTGTTGTTGCGGCTGTGGTTGTTGAACACTCGTCATATGAGTTACAACAACCTGGTTGATTGAGGGATGCTGCTACTTTCTTGCGATGAGCCAACATCACTGGTCGATGGTGATTGAACAACTATACTGGCTGCCTCTGCAGCACTCAAGGGCTTGGACCTAAGTTGGCGTAGTGGTGGTGGCACTGAGCCCAATGGAGCGGAGGTGCTGCTCCCAGCTTGGTCCCCAGCAGACCCCGCTGCTGCTGCAGGCGTACTTTTTTTCCCCAAAAAAAGCGGCGGTCGGTACACCAGTCTCCTTGGTAAGTGGTGCCACTTGCTTCTTCTGCTCCTTACTGGCAACCTTCTTGCTAGAGGAGCTACGGGCAACTTTTTTTGGGGCCATCTTCTTCAGATGTCAGAACAGCAGGCCGCAGTTGCACAAGTTGCAGAGTTGTCTGTGGCCACACGTGACGTTGTGCTGCACACATTGCAGCAGGACTTCTTCCTGGCCCTGATGAGGAACGATGAGGCTGATGATTCGTCTTTCTGCACCTAAAAGCAAACGAAGCCAGAGGAACATCAGTTAAATAAATGTTGCATATGTAGCGCTTCAATTAATAGTTTACAAGTAAGCATTTTTATTATACCCACCCCCCAAAATGGAAAGACCAATAAAATGCACCACTGACAGAGTGTTGTAAATTGGCAGCGGTTAAATTGAGCGTTAACAAAAGACATCTTAGTTTTGGCCGTTATCTTGACATTTAGCGACATCCATTTTGGATTCATGAAGGCCATTTTGTCTGCCACACGCTACCTCGTGTCAGCCATGTGCGCTGTCCTAAATTTCTGCTCATGACTCTTGAATGTGCCCGGCAACAGGCTAATAATAGCATCTCTGTGTTTTGCTGCTGACCGTTAGGGTCCACATCTGTTAATGGTCAACCCTAGATTGGAATGTGTTAGCCGAGACCCCAAGATTGTTAGCTCCTCCCACTGATCACTTGTGCTCTTCGATATTGCCTTATATGGATATAAAATGTGCCTTCATGCTTTGTACCGCCTTCTTTTGAGCCCCTGTGTGGGTATAAATAAACCATGTGTCCAGTAGCCCTTTGTGCTACTTCTCGCAGTACCGAAGGGTACTGGTTGAATTATAGCACCACCTCATGAGGTGTAACAAATGTTATGTTTTGTATTTCCAGTTTCCGTGCCAACTTCTTTCTTTTGGGTCTGAGGACTTCGTGCGCAGAAGGGCGAACCCCTTGCACTAGCGGATCTGGCTGAGGCCTGCATGACAAATTGGCGCCCAATGTGGGGCTCATCGATGACTCAGACGCTCGAAGGATTGATCGTGACGAAGGTTCAGAACCTCGCTGAGGACGCGATCACTGCCAGAGGAGACCCGAGTCTTGGCACCCGAGGTGGTTCTTCCCTACTTTCCGATCCGACCATCCAGGTGGCGACGGTCTTCGACTGAAATTTCTTCTGTTGGTCTGCCGTGCAGTGACTGTTTGGTCGAATTTAGAACTTGGCAGTTGGAATTTGGACAGCCTATGATTGGTAAGAGCCTTTTTGCAGCGCCTGTTGTAGGTTTTGGATGCCCCGTGGCATATTTGTATTTGGGATAGACTTGTCTACTTTGGATTTTGTTTGGTTTGATTTGTGAGAATATATGCGTTGCAAACCATATTGGCAGGTCATGTGAGGATATTTCCTCCACTTTTTGATTTGTATAGCGCAACGTACTATGAAAGTAGCTTAAGCGCTCTTTCCCTATAGTAGTGTATATTTTGCACTATTTTTGAGCCTGTTTTCCGCGCACTTCGAAAGATGTGCTGCTTGTTTGGTGGTGCCAGTTTACGACTTGAAGAATCGCAGCAGGCTCCCCCAGAGAGGACACCTAATAGAGACATGTATGTGAAGTTTGGTCTTTCTGCCATAATGTACAGCACGTTGTGGCATAAATATACCAAACGGGATCCTGAATTACGTTGGCCACTGCATGGGTCATTTGATGCGCGAATGGTTGAGTATGTCGAATGCTGTCTGTTTGGGCGAAAGGCTAGGCGTGATATTTTTGAAAGTTTGCGAATGTGGGAGAAAGAAGTACGACAGCAAGAGAAGCGTGAGCAAACGTTAATTGAAAAGGAACAGTGGAAGACTGTGTATGAGAAAGTGCTGGAATTGAGAAAGAAAGAAGCGAAAGAACTACAGGAGCGAGAGAAAAAAGAATGAAGGTTACAGATATCTGGCCAATATCCTGTCCGTCAGCCTCTCTATCCTGTCCTTAATAAACCTCAAGATGATTTTTTGTTATTAGATCGACCTCCACCTCCGTATATCGCTCCGTCCGCTCCGTCTGGAGATGACAAGGACTCTGGTTCGGAACAACGGAAAACGCGGGATACTCGATCCATGCTGTCTGCTGATCGGGCAGCCCAAATCAGACAAGCTGCTCGTAAGCATTACGTAGCACTGATCCTGCTTCCGATCTTCTTACTATTATAAAGGATTGGTCAGAAAAGGAGCAGATATATTTCACTGCGATATTTGCTGATGAAGTTGTAGAAATGTTTCGAAAATATTCCGCAGTATTAGAACCAGTTGATATCGCAACTGATCATAAACAGCTACGTGATGGTACTTTTGTTTTTTCCCCAGGTAGAAGACCTGATTAGATGACTGGTTAAAATACGAAACGAGACGAGCCTTCTGAAGGAGCAGAAAAAGGCTGCGGATGCCGCTCCACAGCCCAATCCGCCCGGAGAGCCGCCGTCTCCTATCTTCGTGACAGATAAAATAATACCGGTTGTCATGCGACCTATGTGGGCAGCCGCGCCTTTGTATGTTCCTCCTAAAGGAACGGGTGATAATGATGATAAAAATTCCGTTGATTCTAAAGGATATTTTATTTATAATTGGGAGTATACTCCTTGGAATAGAGCAGATGTAATGGCGCTTAAAAATGCGTTGCCTGATCCGCGTAAAAACCCAGCCGCCTTTTACGAAGAAGTCGATGGTGCTTTAAATTTTTGCGTTATGACCTGGTATGATATAGACTTGTTTTTCGGTTTAATCTTGCCCCCAGACATGTGGAGGACCGTTCGTAAAATTGATGATCGGGCTGTTCTTGGTGCCGAATGGAAAGAGTTTGAACGCTTAGATGCTGACCGAGAGCCCGCCCAAAAACCACATCAGTTAATATTAGACCTTCCTGCAGCCATTTTGACTAAACTTAAAATGATTATCCCCCCTTAAAAAAATTGATTGGACTATTTTAGCATTGTGTAAGCAAAAGATAGATGAATCAGTTTCTGATTTCTTTACTCGTTTTGAGGAAGCTTTTCATGATTTTAGTGGCTAGTCTCTAACGGATGATACCAGCAGACATTTGTTTGTCGATAATTATGTTACGAATCTGTTGCCAGGGATAGCCAGCCGCCTAAGAGCTAGCGAAAGTTCTTGGACTACGTCCTCTCCGGCTTCTGTTTTGGCGATGGCTCAGTATTATGAGCGCCAAGAGGCGGAGGCGAAGGGGACCGAGGACAAGAAATCAAAAGAGTTAAAAACGAAGGTTATGTTGGCCCAGGTATATGGCCCGCCTTCTAGAGGATATGATAGGGGCCCTGATAGAAATCATGACAGAAGTGGACGGCCACCTCCCAATACTCCTTATGGTCGTTCAGATTTATTTTCAAATCAATGTGCATATTGTAGGCAATTCGGTCATTGGATGCGTAATTGCTCGTTGCTACGCTCTCACCAGGATGCTAGGGGGCGGGGCCAAGAAAGAACTGGTTCAGGTTTCTCGGAGCCTCGAGGAAACATGAATGATCGTGCCCGATCTGAAACAAACGTACGCCCACAACAGAGACAGACCACATTAGACAGGCGGAATCAATATCAAATGTCTGATTATGTTCAGCCTGACCTGTACAATTCTGCTCATGCATAGGATTGCCTAGGATGGGGTAAGGTATCACTTGAAGTTCCAGTAGATCAGACGGGTCCTTATGTTACAGCACATGTTTTGGGCTCTACTGATCGGTTTCTGGTTGATACAGGAGCTACACGTAGCGCTTTGTCAAAACAATTGGTTCCAAGGGCTCCCCTGTCTGGCACAACTATTACTTCGATAGGTTTCGATGGAACACCTTCTCTTAGCCCATTGTCACAACCACTCCCATTTTATGTTGATAAGTTAAATGCTCCATGTCCGTTTTTGCTTTCTCCTAACACACCAGACAATATTTTGGGTCTTGATATGTTGAAGTACTTTAGAGCCACAATACGATGTTTTCCTGAAGGGGTGCGAGTTATTTCAAACGATAATCATTCTGAACTTGACAGAATTTGCCTTGTAAAAGAAGATGTTGCATTAGCTTCACTCCCTGAATCTTTGTGGGCTACCTCAGACACTGATGTGGGTCAGATGATTATTCCTCCGGTCCAGATTAGTGTCAAGGAGGGAGCTGTGTTACCTCGTTTGCCACAATATCGCATTTCACAGGAGGGAGAAGACGCACTCATACGAATTGTACATGATCTGATGCGAGTTGGGGTTGTTGAGAAGTCCCATAAAATGTTTGCAATAGCCCGATTCTTCCGATTCTGAAAAGAGATGCTGACACACGCGTTTACAGGTTAATTATTGATTTGAGGGATGTAAATAAGATAGTAGTACCACTGTATCCTGTGGTTTCTGACATCACAACACTCCTTACTTTGGTTCCTCCGACTGCTACTACATTTACTGTGATAGACTTGAAGAACACTTTCTTTTCGATCCCTATTCATCCTGATAGCCGATATTTGTTCGGTTTCACTTTGAATAATCGATCGTACCGATTTTGTAGAGTTCCTCAAGGCTATACTGAGAGTCCGAGTATTTACAGCCAAGCATTGAAAAGGGAACTTGATTCTTTTGTACTGATTGAAAGTGTAGTTCTCATACAATATGTCGATGACATCTTGCTGGCAGCTGACACTCCTGAGCAGTGTGAAAAATGTACTTTATCTTTGCTTTCTTTTCTTGCTTCACACTATCACAAAGTCTCTTGAAAGAAGCTGCAATATTGTAGACCAAAGGTAACATACTTAGGTCACCTTTTGTCTAAGGAGGGACGTGCATTGACATCAGATCGCATACAAGTAATTTTAGACATGCCAGTTCCCACTACACAGAACGGAGTGTGTGCATTTTTGGGTCTCACTTCCTTTTGTAGACAGTGGATTCTGGGATTTTCACATATTGTCAAGCCTTTGTTAGCACTTTTGACGAAAGATACCCCAGTACCCCTTCCGTGGACAGAAGAATGTGAAAGTGCTTTTCGACAGTTACGACAAGCCCTGTGTTCAGCACCAGTGTTAGGCACACCAGATTACACAAAGCTTTTTACACTTTACGTGCACGAGAAAGATGGATGTGCATTGTCAGTGTTGGTTCAGTTACACGGCGATAAGCAACGTCCGTGTGCGTATTTCTCAGCAGTCCTTGACCCTGTTGCTAGAGCACTACCTGGATGCTTTCGTTCAGTTGCAGCAACAGCGGTGTCTATTTGACAGAGTGAGGGAATAGTTTTGTCACACAAATTGTTAGTGCTAGTACCACATGCTGTTGATGCCCTTTTGAATCAAACAAAGATGCAGCACTTAACTAGCGCTCGTCTTACAGGATACGAACTGACATTGTTAGCCCCCCACATTACATTGAAGAGATGTGCAACTTTGAATCCAACCACATTGTTGCCATATACGGTGACTCAGCCTCAGTCACAAAAAATGCACGATTGTATTTTTCTGACTGAGGAACAGACAAAGGGTCGCATTGATTTGCAGGATATGCCCCTTCCAGATGTAGATGGTGAATTGTGGGTTGATGGGTCGTGTTTGAAATTGCCAGATGGTACGACCTCAGCCGCATATGCAATTTCCACGCTTTAGACAATAGTGGAAACAGCCTGCAAACCACAGAAATCAGCCCAAGCCGCTGAATTGATAGCTTTGACACGAGCATATGAGCTCAGTGTTGGTTTGTGTGTGAACATCTATACAGACAGCCGCTATGTTTTTGGAGTAGCGCATGATTTTGGCCTACTCTGGAAGGAAAGAGGCTTTCTTACATCCCAAAGAATACAGATAATGCACGGAGACTTAGTGCATAACCTTTTGACTGCGCTGACATATCCGAAGAAAGTAGCCATAGTGAAGTGCAGTGCACACAAGAAAGTAACAGATGACATTGGGAAAGGAAATGCCTTTGTAGACCGTGTAGCACGTGAAACTGCGATGCAAAGAAATACCACTTCTATGTACGTAGTGAAGTTACAAGCTGAAAGATGGCACGATGCTAGGCAGGAAGTGCGAGAGATACAGAAGACAGCTTCTGATAAAGAACGTGAACAGTGGTCTAAAGAAGGAGAGTTAGATGATGAAGGTTGTTGGAGAAACAAGCAGATGGATCGATGGAAGCTGCCTATAGCTTTCGTACAGCTTATGGTTCAGATAGCACATGGGTTAGCACATGTTGGAGCTTCCGCAATGACAAAAATGCTTATGCAAGTTTCGGAGCATCCAGAAATTGCTAGCACAGCTAAAAGGGTAGTACAGTCCTGCTTGATTTGTTTACAATACAATCCAGGAAAAGGGACCCGTCCATCTGGAGGTTTTGTCACACCGACTGCACCTTTTGAAGTCCTGCAAATGGACTACATTCAGCTCGAGCGGTGTAATAATTTAAAGTATGTCCTAGTGGTGGTTTGCGCCTTCAGGAAATGGATTGAGGTATACCCTACAAAAGATATTACTGCTATTACTACTGCTAAGGTGCTACTGAAGTAGTTCTTCCCCACGTTCGGTGTTTGTAGACTCTTATGGAATGATAACAGATCTCATTTTGTCGGGGAAGTTATCAAGTATGTCCTGAAGGGATTAGGAATCAAGCAGAAGTTTCATGCTGTGTTCCATCCACAATCTGCAGGATTGGTGGAGAGGTATAATGCTACTTGGGAAAATCGTAGCCTCCACGAATCTGACTTGGCCAGATGCGCTGCCATTGGCACTATTGTCCATTAGATCCATACCACATTCCAGGACGGGTCTTACCCCGTATGAGGTGGTGTTTGGACGCCCTATGAATATTTGGGGAGTTCCGAAGCCAAGTTCTGTGTATGATGTACCTTGTGTTTTAATGCATGACTATTTGGCACGATTAACTGACAGCTTGGTTTCTATTCATCAACAGGTTCGAGAAGCGCTCCCCGATAAATCCCAAGGTGAGGGCCATGAACTCCGTCCTGGCGACTTTGTTATGGTGAAGGTCTTCGAGAGGTCAAGCAGCTTGGAGCCGAGGTGGCGTGGACCAGAGCAAGTTCTCCTCGCCACGAGAACTGCAGTCCGGGTTACCAACAAAAGAAACTGGGTGCATAGCAGCCATTGCCGGAAGGTACTATCGACCTTGGTGGAACATGCTGTGTTGACCGATCATCGAGATATCCTGACTACGGAGAAAGGCCCTGCTCTATCACCTGACAGATCTTCGGAGTTCTTCCCGGACCAGATGACTCCTGGAGCAGCGCGATACAATTTGAGAGCAAGAAAGTGATTTGCAGTTTTTTTGTTGTGAGACTGGTTGAGCAACTGCTCTGGGTAGTGGAAATGGAAAACCAATATGACAAGGGAGGGGGATCAGCCCTGAGTAGTGTAGTGACACCTGTCTTGATCTGTGGTGAAGAAACCAACGTCTGCCCAGAGTAAAGACCTCATTGACTATTTTTTTTTTTCAATTTTTAGTTTTGAAGATTTAGCTTTTGTGACTATGAATGTTACTAAGAAAAAGATTTTAGGAGTATTAAGTGTCTTTGTTGTTCTAACAGTTATAGCAGTGATCACCTGGTCTGTTGAAATGATGTTCCCTGCTCGGAAATTTCTGGTGGTTCCTACTACTCCAATTCCGGAAGAGCATCAGCATTTTACTCTTCCATATCATGAGTATAAGCATTGTGAGTCCTATTTGAATAATATGTTTATTCAGATGCTCCACCACACGCACAATGCAACTAACACTACAAATTGCTGGATTTGTGGTATGCTTCCAGCCCATCAGAAGAAAGGTGGAACGCCGTTTATTCCACTCCCTTTTTTGCATAATGGTTCTTGTCGAGCCTGGCACACTCTTCTCTTCTCGAACAGAAAAACCTGCAGTAGGTGGACTTCTCTTCCGTTTGAATAAAGAGTGTTACCAAGATGAACATGGTTATCCTCAAGCGAATGGAACTATATGGGAATGGGAAGAATATCAGCCAGACAATGCTTCAACGCCTTATGTTTTCACTCATACAAGAGACTCTACTACAAGCAATGAATCTGTAATTACTGTAACATGGACTAAGGCAGATCTCTGTGTACAAAGTACTGGACGAATTCCAGTAGGAATGAGTGAATGTGTTGTTGTATTAAATATGGATGGAATTAATGATAGTACCTTTTTGGCCTCACACAACACATATCTAATATGTGGAAGTCATGGGTATCATAGACTACCTATATGGTGGTCTGGTATTTTCCATGTGTATTTTCTATTACCCCCTGTTTTTCTTGCACCTGCCTCATATCACCGAGATTTTAAACTGTTTAGGAATATTTCTATGAATCGTTATAAGCGAACAATTCGGATTGATGATGTAGATCAGACAGACACAAGTCTGCAGCAATATGTTGATTTTAACTTAGGCCTGTTTCCTTTTGTAGGTGCTGCATTCAATAGTAGGAAAATACGACGATTGGCTAGAGTTGTAGAAGCTGTCACCAATGAAACTGCTGTAGCGCTTGGTAATATTACCGAAGAACTGCAAGTTGCTAGGATTGTAACTCTTCAGAACCGAATGGTTCTGGATGTTATGCTAGCAGATGGAGGAGGAGCATGTAAAATTATTGGAAGTAGTTGTTGTGTATTTATTCCAGATAATTCGCCTTCTGTATATGAAGCAATTCTTAAACTACACAAGATAGTTGCTAATATTAATGAGAAAAATGTCACCTGGACTTTTGCCGGATGGTTTTGGGCACTGGTTTCCGCTTGGGGTTGGAAATTATTGACTATTCAATGTATTGCAGTTGCACTGATTTTCACTTGTTGTATGTGTATCCATTGTTGCCCAATGCTATGTTCTATGTGTATAAATGCCTGTATACCATCCAAACGAAATGCCGTAAAAGCGCAGCAATCGTTGGATAAGGAAGTGACAAATATAATGTGCATAGATTTACGAGATGAATGCACAGATTACCCAAAGTGAGCATATGGCTTTAGCTAACGCTAAAAGGGTTGTCTGTTGTAAATTGGCAGTGATTAAATTGAGCATTAGCAAAAGACATATTAGTTTTGGCCGTTATCTTGACATTTAGCGACATCCATGTTGGATTCATGACGGCCATTTTGTCTGCCACACGTTACCTCGTGTCAGCCATGTGCGCTGTCCTACCTTTCTGCTCATGACCCTTGAATCTGCCCGGCAACAGGCTAATAATAGCATCTCTGTGTTTTGCTGCTGACCGTTAGGGTCCACATCTGTTAATGGTCAACCCTAGATTGGAATGTGTTAGCCGAGACCCCAAGATTGTTAGCTCCTCCCACTGATCACTTGTGCTCTTCGATATTGCCTGATATGGATATAAAATCTGCCTCCATGCTTTGCACCGCCTTCTTTTGAGCCCCTGTGTGGGTATAAATAAACCATGTGTCCAGTAGCCCTTTGTGCTACTTCTCGCAGTACCGAAGGGTACTGTTGAATTATAGCACCACCTCATGAGGTGTAACAAATGTTATGCTTTGTATTTCCAGTTTCCGTGCCAACTTCTTTCTTTTGGGTCTGAGGACTTCGTGCGCAGAAGGGCAAACCCCCTGCACTAGCGGGTCTGGCTGAGGCCTGCACGACAAGAATACCCCTGGGCATAATGGATGAAAGCATGGCAGACTGGGTGCAGGCCTATGACACAACAAAGCACACTGCCTGACTTCAAAATTGCCCCTAGACCCCCACCCACATGGCCAGGCCCTGCCTGGACCAGGCCTCAAAATGGCCCCCACCCACATGGCCATGCCCCATCAACAGGAGGAGGAGGAAGGAGGAGTGTGGCTCACTGATTAAAGCGGCAGACCCTGATGCAGAGGTCTGGCCCGAGACCAGGGTTCAATTCCCGTCGCGGCAGGGTCTTGAGCTAAAATGTCCGCAGACCCGATAATTTTCTGCACGGTGCCTACTCTAATCATGGTGTCCCACGCTGCAACTCTGGGCAATAACTTGCTTAGTCTCCACACCGGCCCTAATCACCAGGGGGGTGCCCAGGAGTTGGGTGCCTCACAGGAACAGGCCAGGATGGGTTCCTCAGCGGTTATTCAGCGCGGGGACACACTGGTAAGTGTAACCATGCGCTTTATAAGCTTCAGAATTATTAATTACCCCAAACAATTGAAAACACACAAAAATCACCACAATCCAATGCCATCCATGCCCTCCATGATCTTTACATTCAAGACACCCCACAGAAAGACTAGGCCCATGCACCACTGAGTACCCCTGGGCAAAAGGCCCAAAAAAAAGCCAAAAAATCGAAAACCACACAAACATCACCTCAATCCAATGCCATCCATGCCCTCCATGATGTTTACATTAAAGAGACCCCACAGAAAGACTAGGCCCATGCACCACTGGTACCCCTGGGCATAATGGATGAAAGCAAGGCACATTGGATGCAGGCCTATGGCACAAAGCACAATGCCTGGATTCAAAATGGCCCCTTCACCCCCACCTCATGGCCCTGGACCAGGCCTCAAAATGGCCCCCACCCACATGGCCATGCCCCATTAACACCCCAAAAAATGGAAAAACACACAAAAATCACCACAATCCAATGCCATCCATGCCCTCCATGATCTTTACATTCAAGACACCCCACAGAAAGACTAGGCCCATGCACCACTGAGTACCCTGGGCAAAAGGCCCCAACAACAGCCAACAAATCGAAAATCACACAAAAATCACCTCAATCCAATGCCATCCATGCCTTCCATGATGTTTACATTAAAGAGACCCCACAGAAAGACTAGGCCCATGCACCACTGGGTACCCTTGGGCATAATGGATGAAAGCAAGGCACATTGGATGCAGGCCTATGGCACAAAGCACAATGCCTGGATTCAAAATGGCCCCTTCACCCCAACCACTTGGCCCTGGACCAGGCCTCAAAATGGCCCCCACCCACATGGCCATGCCCCATCAACACCCGAAAAAAATTGAAAAACACACAAAAATCACCACAATCCAATGCCATCCATGCCCTCCATGATCTTTACACTCAAGACACCCCACAGGAAGACTAGGCCCATGCACCACTGAGTACCCCTGGGAAAAAGGCCCCAACACAGCCAAAAAATCGAAAACCACACAAAAATCACCTCAATCCAATGCCATCCATGCCCTCCATGATATTTACATTAAAGAGACCCCACAGAAACCCTAGGCCCATGCACCACTGGGTACCCCTGGGCATGATGGATGAAAGCAAGGCACATTGGATGCAGGCCTATGGCACAAAGCACAATGCCTGGATTCAAAATGGCCCCTTCACCCCCACCACATGGCCCTGGACCAGGCCTCAAAATGGCCCCAACCCACATGGCCATGCCCCCTCAACACCCCAAAAAATCGAAAAACACACAAAAATCACCACAATCCAATGCCATCCATGCCCTCCATGATCTTTACATTCAAGACACCCCACAGAAAGACTAGGCCCATGCACCACTGAGTACCCCTGGGCAAAAGGCCCCAACAACAGCCAAAAAATCGAAAAACACACAAAAATCACCACAATCCAATGCCATCCATGCCCTCCATGATGTTTACATAAAAGAGACCCCGCAGAAAGACTAGGCCCATGCACCACTGAGTACCTCTGGGCAAAATGCCCCAACAACAGCCAAAAAAACGAAATACACACAAAAATCACCACAATCCAATGCCACCCATGCCCTCCATGATGTTTACATTAAAGAGACCCCACAGAAAGACTAGGCCCATTCACCACTGAGTACCCCTGGGCAAAAGGCCCCAACAACAGCCAAAAAATCAAAAACCACACAAAAATCACCTCAATCCAATGCCATCCATGCCCTCCATGATGTTTACATTAAAGAGACATTCAATAAACCAGGAGAAAGAGGGTCTAAGGGATAGTTTAACGACCCCGCAGTACTACTATCCCTAGGAACAGTTACTTCAACAAAAGGTAGCAAGGGGTCAAAGGCAAACACAAACTAAGTTACATCCCTACACAGTGACTGGAAAGAAAAAGGAAATGAACTACTGGTGTGTGGTGCGAATCACACATAGGGTCTCCTATCTCGTGAGAGAAGATTCCCATCAGTCACCACTCGGATCCGCCCTTCATCATCTGGGATCCTTCACCCTCGGAGATAAATTGTGGGACCCGCAGTGGACTGGCAGATGTTGGAAGCCTAATCCTACCTGTGGTGTCCAGTGTGAGGGGAACACTAGATGTAATATGGTGACTAAAAGCAGTGCTAATAAGTGAAGTGCAAAGTGAATTTGTGGAAAGAACTATAAAATTAGGTAGAGAAGTGAAAAAATTATTTATTAAGGTTCACTTCAATCCTAAAATTAAAAATGAGTGCGTAGTGGTCTAAACAAATAACCACTGTTGGAAATGGGAGGTCGACATGTTTCTTCAGACTAATAAGATCCACGTGGTATCTAGCTGCTTCCCAGGACCATTAACGCTACTGCTTGACAAGAAATCAGTGGAAAAAGGAAAGAAATAAACAGATATCACCTGAGATATAGTGATACCGTCCTTCTCCTGACAAATTGGCAGGAGAGAGAAGTCCCACCTCACCTGGCTACAGCGCAGGTAAAACAGGGCACCGCTCTGTCCGTCGGTACCCCGGGCGTCCCTCTGGGCTGTCGTGGGAGGTTACATTAAAGAGACCCCACAGAAACCCTAGGCCCATGCACCACTGGGTACCCCTGGGCATAATGGATGAAAGCAAGGCACATTGGATGCAGGCCTATGGCACAAAGCACAATGCCTGGATTCAAAATGGCCCCTTCACCCCCACCACATGGCCCTGGACCAGGCCTCAAAATGGCCCCCACCCACATGGCCATGCCCCATCAACACCCCAAAAAAATCGAAAAACATACAAAAATCACCACAATCCAATGCCATCCATGCCCTCCATGATCTTTACATTCAAGACACCCCACAGAAAGACTAGGCCCATGCACCACTGAGTATCCCTGTGCAAAAGGCCCCAACAACAGCCACAAAATCGAAAAACACACAAAAATCACCACAATCCAATGTCATCCAGGCCCTCCATGATGTTTACATAAAGGAGACCCCACAGAAAGACTAGGCCCATGCACCACTGAGTACCCCTGGGCAAAAGGCCCCAACAACAGCCAAAAAAATCGAAAAACACACAAAAATCACCACAACCCAATGCCATCCATGTTATGTTATGTTAAAAAATGATTTATAAAGCGCGCTAACACCGATTGGTTTCTTGGTGCAGACAGAGGAAACACTTGAACAAGGGGTATCCGGGATTCTATTGATATGCTTGAATATAAAGCCAGGTTTTTAATGCTTTCCTGAATGTAAGCAAGTCCCGACAGGATCGAATTTCCAAGGGGAGGGTGTTCCACAGACGGGGAGCCAAGGTACCAAATCTGTAGCCTCCAGAGCGTTTATGGCTGAACGATGGTATCTGTAAGAGGTCCAGGTGGGCAGAGCGCAGGTTCCGCAATGGGCCATACTTGATGATTAGTTTGTCTATGAACTTTGGGCTCTTACAGTGAAGAGATTTAAAAATTATGCATCCTGTCTTGAAAGTGCATCGCTGAGCCACGGGGAGCCAAAGGAGTTGCCTCAATAGAGGGGAGGCAGGTAGCCATCTAGGATGATTCAAAATCAGTCTGTACCATCTGAAGACGTTTCAGAAGAAAAAGCGGTAGGCCTAGGTAGACAGAGTTTGCGTAATCCAGGTGGGAGATCACGGTCGCGATTACTACCTGAGTAATGGCTTCTAGTGTTAAAAGTCGTCGCACTTTCCGAATTTTCCGCAATTGGAAAAAACACTTGGAGACCACCTGGCCCACTTGTGTTTTTAGTGAAAGATCACTATTCAGGGTGACTCCAAGTGTCTTTGCCGAGGAGGAGGGGATAGGAGCTTGGCCTAGGTCGGACGGCCAGTAGTGTGGGCCCAAGTGCCTAGCACTGTCTCCAGTGAGAACCAGCTCGGTTTTTCCTGGATTTAGTTTTAAATGGTTCTGGTCCATCCAAGTTTGGATGAATCTCATAGTAGACTGGAAGGTGGAAATTGATGCTTCGGAATTGTCAATTGAGAAAATCAATTGCAAATCATCTGCATAGTTGAACACCGTTATTTGTTGGTTTCTAAGGGCCTGGATCAGGAGAAATATATAGATGTTAAACTAGTGGGGTGACAGGGAGGATCCCTGTGGAACCCCACATGTGATGGTTTGTTTGGTGCCAACTAGTTCTCCAAGTCGAACTGCCTGTGAGCGGTTTTCCAGGAAAGATTTCAGCCAGCTGGCTGCTGTACCTTGGATGTCGGCCTGGATGACACGGTCATCCATGCCCTAAATGATGTTGAAATTCAACAAAACAGTTGCATCATGCACCCATAACCAACCCTGGTCCTACTGGATACTGTGGCTATCCACAATATATTTTATTTAATGTTCTGAAAAAGTTCCAAAATTGTAGTTGTAGCAACTGTAATGCCCCAAACAAACAACATCAACTTACTTGTGAAATTTCTAATCCAAAAGTGATCCAAAGAAAGTCAAAAAGGCCTCAAATCCAAATATCGAGCAGCATCCACAAAAAGTAATCCTTCCAGGTCAAGATCCAAATCAAAGTGACCAGGACATGAACAAAGCACTGGGAGGAGCCTGCTGGACATGAACAGGAAGGTGGAGACTGTGGGGCACTTCCTTCCTCCCACCCCCCCAAAATGGACTCCTTGCAAAAAAAAGTGCAGCCAAATGTCAACCTGAGGAGTTATTCTGATAAAAATCATAATTTTCAAGGATTATGCTGCCTGCTGGTGGATTTCTTGTGTGAAATTGCAAATTTTGCAATCTCGCAATTGCGAGATTGTCGCTGCCTGCCGCATCTATGTGTTCGCAAGTGTTTACTACCGCGATGCGTGATCACGGGCCTTTATGGATTCTAGGCACGCAGACCAGCTCTTGATTAGCCGATCTTAGAGTTCGGTTAGGCACATAGCGCGGGAGAAGTTTGGCAAGATCGTCTGATCCTTTTCCGTGAACGGCTTTGTGGGCCAAGCAGAGGGCTTTAAACTGGACTCTGCGCTTAGTTGGCAGCCAGTGCAGCTCTCGAATGGCCCGGGAGGTGGGGTGACGTTTTGGCAGGTTCAGAAGAACCCTGGCGGCCGTGTTCTGGATAGCCTGCAGCTTGATCAATTGCTTCTCTCCCGTACCAAGAAAGAGAGAGTTGCAATAATCAACCCGAGACATTACTAGGGCAGCAATGACAGTCTTTTTTAAGGTGGGTGGAATGAAGGGCAAGATCTTTCTAAGTACCTTCATCATATGAAAACAAGCTGAAGTGACTTGGTTCACCTGCGCTGTGCAGGAGAGGTTTTTGTCCAGTAAGAAACCGAGGTTTCTGACCTTCTCGGCTGGGATAGGACAACAGCCGGCTTCAGGGGGCCACCATAGCTGACTCCATATCGAGGGCGTTTGACCGAATTCTATGATTTCAGTCTTCTCAGTATTTAATTTGAGAAAGTTTTGGCTCATCCAGTTTTTAACACTGAGAAGGCAATTCCTGAAATGGCCTGCGGTTGCTTCAATGGAATCGGAGACCGACACTATGATTTGTGTGTCGTCTGCATAAGACACTAATCTCAAGCCATGGGATTTTATCAGTTTCGCCAAGGGGGTGACATATAGATTGAACAGGGTTGGTGATAATGCCGACCCTTGTGGGACTCCTCCCGGAAGAGTGAGTTCCTCTGATTTGAGTCCATCCCAGTGGACTTGTTGGATTCTGCCTGTCAGAAATGATGCTAAGAGGGCTAGAGCGGCATCGGAGATGCCCAGATTTTCCAGACGACTCAGTAGGACCGAATGGTTGACGGTGTCGAACGCCGCGGTTAAATCAAGTAATATGAGGGCCGTTCTTCCACCGTCGTCCATGGTCTTCCTGATATCTTCTGTTGCCATGATAAGGGCTGACTCAGTTGAATGGCATGCTCGAAATCCATGTTGTGTGGAGTCAAGAAGATTATTCTTCGTAAGGAAAGTCATCAGTTCTAAGTTCATGGCTTTCTCGAGGATTTTAGCTGGTAAAGGCAGACAGGAGATGGGCCGATAATTTTTAGTTTCGGAGGGATTGAGTGAATCTTTTTCCAGAATTGGGCAGATACAGGCCTTCTTCCAGATTGAGGGGAAGGAGTTCGAGCCTATAGCCTTGTTTAATAGAGAGGTCAATACTCCAGTTATAGTTAATGGAATAGTTCATGCTGTCTCACATGCAATATTGGCTTTGAATACAAGTGCATAATATACACTATGACAGTGGGAACTCTTTGCTAAAATATTTTTGTTGTAGCTGAATAAAGTTTTATTACTCTAAGCGAATGTGCTCCTCTAATTTTGTATTTATATTCTACAGTATATTTAACAGAAAAGCTTTTCTAGTGTACTTTTCAAACTAATTATTTGTAGTAAGTTTCCAGAAAAAGTTTCTTTGAATACTATTTTCCATTTTTGTGAAGACAGCAGAAGTCCAGATGACGTCAGTAAACAGGGATGGCTTATGTTTTTCACCTATTCTGAAAAGGATATGTACAGGTATTGTGAACAAGTTTAGTATAGCTGTTCACTATTATAGTATTTAAAAGTTTTGCTTTTCTTTCCATTTTTAAAGAAAACTACTTTAAACTTCATCGAGGTATCTGCAGACATACTAGGCACCACAAATATCACATGACAAGGAAAGCATCGAATATGATTGGATAATATAGTTTTCAACAAAATCAATAGAAAGTACATACCTACTCCTCGTTCTTGAAACTTCTTTCTTTGAACTTTATTCTCAGCAGGTAGATCAATCTTGGTGTGGAGAGTTTTTTGCCTATGTTTGCTTCAAAAATGGCAACACAGGAAGAAGATGGACTTCATCAGCAACAATAGCAGCAGGACCAGGATGTGGAGGAGGTTGAGATTGAAGATTTAGTAGAAGCGGAGCCTCCTCAAAAGAGAGCAAGTGTTGCATGGGAGTTTTTCAAAATCCCATCTACGTAATTGAAAACAGCTGCCAAATGTGTGGCATGCACAATCTGCAACAAGACCCTCTCGCGAGGGACGAACAATAAATACTCATGTGGGATAAGGCCCATGTTATACCATCTAAAAACCTATCATGAAATAAATCTCCAACTGGCAATCAAGATGAAGAAAGCTAGAGGACCATCTACTTCATAGGCAGCAGCAACAATATCCAACCAGAAAGTCCCTTCTGAGGTGCGGACTACTGCAACGATTATGCTCCAGAGTTGTCAAGAAATGCCATGTACTGCATGGACTGTAGTCTTCTTATAAGTGCTAGTGAGCAGTGTCTTAGATCTATTTGCAACTTTGCAAAACAGCATTCATGCTAATTTCTTTCCCCTTTTAATTGTTTTGCCTTTTACAATTAAAAAAAAAAACTAAAGTATTTATATCTCTTGGAATCAGTGTATGACTGGTATATGGATGATTGTATGAATGAATAACTGGTGTATCGATGCAGCAGTGGTTCCTAAGTGAATCTAGGCATGCATAGTAGTGCCTGAGTGAGTGGATTATTGCACAGGTAGTGTTTGGGTGATTGCATGTGTGCATGGGTAGTGCCTGTGGGAAGGTGTGAGTGCATGGAAATTGCTGGGTGAATGAATGAGTGCACGGGTATTGCCTAGTGATTGTATGAGTAGTACCTGGGTGATCAGTAGTGTCTGAGTAAATGGATGAGTGCACATGTAGTGCATGAGTGAATGGATGAGTGCAAGGTGAGTGCCTGGGTGATGCGATGAGTGCATGGGCAGTGCCTGAGTTAATGAATGAGTGCATGCATTGTGCCTGAGTAAATGGAAGAGTACCAGGGTAGTACCTGGATGATTGGATGTGTCCATGGAGAGTGCCCAGGTAAATGGATGAGTGACTGGGAAGTACCTTGGTGAATGGATGAAAGTATGGATATTGCCTGAGTGAATTTATATGTGCATGGTTAGGGTCTGGGTGATTTTATAGTGCATGAGTAGTGGCTGAGTGGATGTGTCCATTGGTAGTGCCTGGATGAATTGATGAGTAAGTGGGAAGTGGCTGAGTGAGCATATGAGTGCATGGTTAGTGCCTGAGTGATTTTATATGTACATGGTTAGTGTCTGGGTGATTTCATAGAGCATGAGTAGTGGCTGAGTGAATGTATGAGTGCAAGAGAAGTACCTGGGTGATTGGATGAGAACAAGGTTTGTGGCTGAGTGATTTAATACATGCATGGTTAGTTACTGGGTAAAAGGATGAGTGCACTACAGTGTGTGAGTGACTGCATGAGTACACACGTAGTGCCTGGGTCATTGAATACGTGTATGAATAGTGCCTGAGTGAATGGATGAGCCCATGCATAGTTCCTGAGTGAATAGATGAGTGCACCGGTGGTGCCTGGGTGACTGAATGTGTGCCTGGGTAGTGACTGTGTGAATCGATGAGTGCATGGGTAATGCCTGAGTGAATAAATGAGTGCATACATAGCGTCTGGGTCATTGGATGAGTGTATGTGTAGCGCCTGAGTGAACAGATGAATGCAGGCACATTGGCTGATTAAATGGATGAGAGCAAGGGGAATGCCTGGGTGATTGGATGTATGCATGAGTCGAACCTGGTTGAATGGATAAGTGCATGGATAATGTCTGAGTGAATGGTGAGCACATGGGTAGTGCTAGTAGTGAAACAGTGAGTGCAAGCATAGTGACTGGGTGATTGTGTGAGGGCATGGATAGTTTCTTGGTAATTGGAAGAATGTAAAAATAGTACTGGGTAATTGGATGAGTGCACCGGTACTGCCTGGGTTATTAGATGAGTACATAAGTAATGCTTGCCTGAGTGGATGAGTGCATGGGCATTTCCTGAGTTAATGTTTAAGTGCATGGGTAGTGCCTGGGTGAATGGATGAGTGCGTGGGTAGTACATGAGTGAATGGATGAGCAGAAAGGTAGTGCCTGGGTGATTGGATGGGTGTATGGGCAGTGCCCGAGTAAATGGATAAGTGCATTGGCAGTGCCTGAGTAAATGGATGAGTATATATGTACTTCGTGAAGGAATGGGTGAGTGCAATGGTAGTGCCTGTGGGATTGGATGAGTGTATTAGTAGTACCTGAATGAAAGGATGTTAGTATAGTATATAGTGGTCCCAGTAATTCAAGACTGGCTGGATAATATATATAGAATAACATAAACAACCGAATAGCAATACTCTGCAAAATGTTATTATGTAGCAAATTTTATTTAGTCACACTGCAACATACATTACATATACGTCAAAATGCAAATTTCATATGTAAAAAAGGTGCCCAGCAGAACAGGGAAAGGGAGAGGGGTACGTGAATTTGGTGAGGATATGTGATAGTGAGGAAAGCATGGAAAACAGTAGAATCATATGCCAATTTCAGAACAAATCAGGCTTTCAATCTTAAGCCAAGGGTACCTGAATTATCCATAATAATTGGGTAGCTAGACCCCATGGATGAAACACAATTAATAGATTCTCTGTTGTTTCCAAGGTCTGGCATAAAGAAGGAGAAATGTCGACGTTTTGACCCCAAAGTTTTAATGTGGGCCGATGAACACCTTACACAGGGGTCTTCATCAGGACAGTGATGAAGGGAGGGCACCTAAAGTCAAAGTATAAAACACAATTGGTACCGAGGAAATAATTGTAACAACTACTTGTAAAGCCACAAGGGTCCACGCATGATTACCAGGATCCTGCAATGAGGACTCAAAATAGGGGTTGAGGGCCAGTAAGCTCCTAAACGAAGAGTGCAACAGCAACACCTAAAGGATACATACAAGGTGTTTTGATAAGGGACCATAGTAGCTCACTGGAGAAAGTTCAAAAATACTTAACAAGTAAGGCGATAGTGGAAATATAGCTACAATTACACATGCCGCCAAACAATCCTGCGTGTCCCTTCTGAAAATACACCATTCAAACAATATAATTCTTGCCACACGTGTCACTGCTAGAGAGACTTCCAGTGATTAATATCTGAAAAAGGAAATATACAGGGAGGAGTTACTAAATGAACTAAACTACTGAAGGCAGTCAAAAAATTATAGCAAATTATAGATGAAGCACCCTTAGACCCTAAAAGACAGTTATTGGCGAGGTGTGACATAGTCTCTCTATACACGAGCATCCCCAGTGCCTAGCACTTGAAGTCATTCGCAGGGCACTAGACAGGAGACCAGCACCTATGGCCGTGCCAACAAACTTCATTGTGGCACTCCTATCCTTAGCTATGATGAAGAATTTTTTCTCTTTCAAGGAAATTTCTATCTCCAAACCAAGGGAGTGGCCATGGGGGCGGCCTTCCCACCGGACATGGCCATTATTTGTATGCATTATTTTGAGAGTTCCTTCATTTACAATCCAAGGAACCAATACTGTGACAAAGTGACTGAATGGAGAAGTTACATCGACGATGTCCTTATGATATGGTCTTGGTTTGCTTAGGAACTACAATCATTCAATGATGGGCTCAATAAACAGATTAAAGACATCCAGTTTGCGATGCAGTCTGATAAACATCAAGTCGACTTTCTAGACATCACGATCTTTCACGAGGATGGCAAACTACATACAACCTCATACCGCAAACCAGCGGAACATAATTTACTATTACGCTATAGCAGCCACCACCCCGCAGCCTAAGGGATAACCAACCGATTGGTCAGTTTTTCCGGATCCGCCCGAACTGCTCTAAGAAAAGTGACTATATGGCAGAGGCAGATGTCTAGAGTCAACGACTACTGGAGAGAGGTTACCCATGATGCCTCGTCAAGAAAAAGTCCAAGAGCTTGGTACAGCCCTCGCAAATCCTTATTGATGGTAATGGACAAAAGCGATCGACCTTTGGAAAGAATGATCTGCGTGACCACGTTTAACACTCAAAGCTGTACTATCAAAAAAATCATCAATAAAACCTGGTCATTAATTTCTGATGATGTTGCTCAACCTAACCCACCAATGCACGCCTTTAAGAGAGCAAAAAGTGTTAAAGACCATGTAGTCCGCTCTTATTTGGATAATCCAGCTAAACCGTCCCAACAAACACTTTGGAACCTTCCCAAACAGATGGGGCAGTATTGCTATTCTGATGTTTATGTTATTCTATATATATTATCCAGCCAGTCTTGACTTACTGGGACCACTATATATTGGACTACTATTCATCCGGGTCCCAGTACCATTGTTTTTCCCCTTTTTATGTATAACTGAATGAAACGATGAGCAATGGATAGTGCCTAAATGAACGGATGAATCCAAGGGATAGTGCCGGTGCGATTGTATGTGTGAATGAATAGTACCTGGGTGAATGGAAGAGTGCATAGATAATATCAGAGTGAATGGATGAGTGCATGGGTAGTGCTTGGGTGATTGGATGTGTGCATGGGTAGTGTCTGGGTGAATGAATGAGTATATGGGTAGTGCCTGGGTGATTGGATGAGTATATGGCTATTGCTGGGGGATTGGATGAGTGCATGGGTAGTGCCTGAGTAAATGGATGAGTGTATGTATAGTACCTGAGTGAATGAATGAGTGCAAGGGTAGTATCTAGGGAACTGGACATTTTCATGGGTAGTGCCTGGATGAATGGATGAGTGCATGAAAACTGCCTGCATCAATGGAAGAGTGCATGGGAAGTGCCTGAGTGATTATGTGAGTACAAGGGTAGTGCCTTGGTGATTGCAAGAGTGCATTGATAATGTCTGGGTAATTGGATGAATGTGTAGGTAGTGCCTGAGTGATTGGATGAGTGCATGGGTAGTGCTTAGGTAACTGGATGGGTTTGAGAGTAGCACCTGGGTGATTCAATTGGCGCATAGATAGCAAGTCATTGAATGGATTAGAGCATGGGTAGTGCCTGGTTCATTAAAAAAATATATCTTCATTGCATTTTTGAATTTTATAACATACTGAAAAAAGAGTACATATAGCTGAGGTGCCCAACAGAAACATGAATATGGAATATATGTGTATGTACGCCTCTACAAGTGTGCCATGCTAGTAAACAGTTGCATGCTGCACTCTTCTCATATTGCATTGTACCATTCGCTTATTTACAGATAATAATGTCTGCATGATATGTAGTCACGTCTCAGATAATATCATTCAATTAACACATGTAATCACATGGGGGGCACAAACGTATGGCCACCTCAGTATAAATTAGGAAATCCACAAAATGTGCCAATAAGATATACGTTATCTGGTGGACTAAACTAATAACTTTCAAAACAAACTGCCTTACACGACTGGGCATGGGTTCATGCGCCTAATATATTATATCATGTAGACTCGCCAGGGGGGCACTATGACTCATACAGGTTATGATGAGAGTGGCATACTAGATAACCGGTCGGGGACCAGAGGAGACTCCGAGCGGCGGTTCAGGCCCAGACATATTTCGCCATAGGTCATAATTAATAATGGATGCCGCAGGTTTGTTCGCTCGGAGCCACCGGTGCTCAAGTTAGGCACTGTTGGGGGGCACTGCCATCTTCACTGTCATTCTTGTGCAAGAATGCTGTGAGTATGGTGTCCCAGTGCTGCGCTTGTGGATATTTACGGAGCCCAGATGTTTCCTCCCAGTGTAGTGTCATACTTTCTGCCTGTGCCCATATCATGAGTGATTTTCCCAACTGATTATTTCTGAGGATGTACTGTGTTTCCACATCTTCTTGATCAATCGCTTTGCCCCTATCAGACCCAGATCTCGAAAACGGGATGTGACTCTATTCTTCTTGGACCTGGCGTATAGCCCCAGTATGCAAACTTCCCACGTATGCAGCAGGGGTATGTCCGTGCAAGTATCAAGTGCCGTGGCTACTGCGTGCCAGTAGAGTTGTAGGGAGATGCAGGACCAGAGCATGTGTAAAAGGTTCACATTAATGATAAGTGCCTGGTTCATTGCCCTACTGCATGGGTACTGCCTGAGTAAATGGGAGAGTGTATTGGTACTTCTTGGGTGATTGGATTTGTGCATGGGCAGTGCCTATTATTTGTATGAATACGTGGGCAGTGATTGGGTAACTGGATGAGTACAGAAGTAGATCCTCATTGAACGCATAGTTTATGGATGATTGAGTGAGTGTAAGGATTGTACCTGGGTAAAAAGATGAGTGCTTGAGAACTGGATGTGTGAATGGATGAGTGCATGGGTAGTGGATGTGTGAATGGATGAGTACAAAGGAAGTACCTGGGTGATTGGATATGTGCATGATTAATACCTGGTTGAAAGATGAGTACATGGGTAGTGCTTGAGTAAATGAATGAGTGGAAGGACAGTGCCTAGGTGATGTGGTGAGTTTATGGATAGTGCATGGGTGAATGAATGCATAGTGCCTGCATTATTGGGTGAGTGCATGAATAGTGACTGGGTGATTGGATGAGTACATGGGTAGTGTCTCATGCATGAATAAGTGCATGGGTAGTTGCTGAGCGAATGGATGAGCACATACATAGTGCCTGAGTGAATGGATTAGTACATGGTTAGTGACTGTGTGAATGAATGAGTGCTTGGGTAGTGCCTGAGTGAATGGATGAGTGCATGGATAATGGCTGGGTAAATGAATGAGTATGTGGGTAGTGCATTGGTGAATGGATGAGTGTATGGGTAGTGCCTGAGTGAATGAATGAGAGCAAGGGTAGTACCTGAGTGACTTGATGTGTGCCTGAATAATGGATGGATGAAAGTTTGATTGTATGTGTAGTGCTTGGGTGATTGGATGAGTGCATGGCTAGTGGCTGCATGAATACATGAGTGCATGGTTAGTACCTGGGTGTATAGATGAATGCATGGGTAGTGCGTGAGTGAGTCAATCAGTGCAAGGGAATTGCCTTTGTACATGAATGAATGGAAGGTTGACACAAGGGTGATTGGGTGAGTGCATGGATATTGCCTGGGTGATTAGATGAATGAATGCATAGTCCCTGCATGATTGGATGAGTGCATGGGTAGTGTCTCAGTATATAGATGGGTACATGAGTAGTGGCTGAGTGAATGGCTAAGTGCAATGGGAGTGCCTGGGTGAATGGATGAGTGATTGGGTAGTATTTGAGTGAATGGATGAGTGCAAGGGTAGTGCCTCAGTGAATGGATTATTACATGGATAATGGCTGGGTGAATACATTAGTGCATAGCTAGTGCCTAGTTGAATCAATAAGTGCATTGGTAATGCCTGAGTGATTGGATGAGTGAATGGGTAGTACATGGGTGAATAGATGAGTGCCTGGCCAATCATGGAGGTAGCTTGCTGTAGACAATTCCCCCAATAGGCCAAAGAATGTCTCACATGATCCCTATATATGTCAACACAATACCACATTTCCTTATTCATGATTCTCCTTGAACTTTGGTTCTATAAATAGCAAATATGAATTTGGTAACTTTTTGGGTACTCTTGATGTGAATGTTACTTGTAGGTCATTGCACCCTGTCCATCCTGTGTGACATCTTAAATATATTGTGTAGTGTCCAGAGGTTTTATTAACTTCTTCATGAAATATGGTTGTTATAGTTACGAAAGTTTGTTATGAGATGGAAATTTGTGCAGCTTTAAAGTTTGTAATTTCAGTTCCTAATTTAGTACCATCCACTCTGCATCATTGTAGCATGACTATGATATTTTCCATACCTTTGTATAAATAATGTTGACCTAAGTTCTGATCTGCTGTTTGGGCATGTCATTTCTTGATGAGCGTTTGTAGGTTATTCTTTAAACAGCACAACTTTACAAACTAGTAATGAGAGTAAAGGAATCGTTCTGATTTGATTTCAGTACGAGACGTAAATTCACAATCTTCAAAGTTGTTGGTCCACTCATAAGTTAAACCAAATAATTAATTGATATTCAGATCTTCTTCATATAATATTCCTAGCATTACCATTGGAAAAGCATGCTAGGGAAGATTTTGATTTTGAGAGCCCCCTACTGATCCAGTACAGTCATCTGTGAGTTTTCTTATTCCAGTAGCAGAACGTGTAATACTTATATCACTTCTTATTTCTTCAGGTAAACTACACAGTTGTGAAGACATTCTTTTCTTTAATAGCATTTCTAAAACTAGGCAAATGACATAGTCCATTTAACACTGCATTTGCATAAAAGTTTCCTCCATATTTATTATCAACGGGATAGGCTTGTATTACCCAATTGTGCTCTAGTTTTCTTTTCTTTCCACTGTTTTGATTTTCTTTGTGTTCATATTTCTGTTGGACTTTTTTGATATTTTCTGCTTTGGACACATAATTTTGGAACCACAGAATATAGGCCTGAATGAGCAGCATATGTATACTCTTTACACAGCTCACATCAGCACTTAGTTTTGTCTCATCAAAATCAATCAGAAATAAACCAGACAATGTTCTAATTTGTGACAAAGAAAATTATGATATTCCTTCTTTGAATACACTACTAGTACTAATATTAACAAGACCTGCATCTACACTTAAACCTTGCAAATTGTGAATAGTTACTGCATACGCTAAAGACATTAGGAACCGTTTTCACTGGACATACATGTCTTTCACAAGCAGGAAACGTAGGACGCATCTACTAATCTGCGTAACTTCAGCAATATTATCACATTTTATGGCAAAGTATTCCACAGCATTTCTGTTTGGAAAATTAACCAATCTCATAACTTTACCAATTGCACCAACTAACCCTTCTTTAACATTTAAATTACGACGTAAGATTACGCGACAATTTTTACAGATACGTATCTGTTTCTCCATACCTGTAGTTTTTGACACATACCTTTCAAACTATCCAATGTTTATTACAGTTTCTCTGTTAGTAGCACTGTAACACTTTGGTGTTCCATTTTATCATTTGCTCTCATTTTAACAATCTCTTCTATTTCCTATTTGCAATAATTGTTCATTGAATTTACTACACTCCCCAAGAGTTGGCATCAATCAAAAAACAGACTTCTCTTCCTTAAAAGAAATGTACCTTACTTCTCTAGCTGATACATTACTTGGAAACATATTTTAATGAGACAGGTTTGTAATCCTGTCTTTCCCTCTTTTGTGAGGACCACTTGTATATCCTTTAGTATATCTGCATCGTGTGAATCTGATGATTGGGGCACATTTTGGATGAACTCTTTGTATTGAAAGTTTTCCCAAAGCATTACATTTCCAATACTTCCTACTGAATTATTTGTTTCAGTATGTAATAGTTTCTTTAGTCCTTTTACTGGAGTTAGTTGTAGCAGGGGCCGATTACAATCTCGTCCAGAAAGCATTCCTACCGAATCGGTCCTGGAATGCTTTCCGGATGACTCAGATCAGGTGAGTCCAACCGAGCGATTCGAATATATTCTGATGCTTCTGGATACGATTCAATCAGACTCCTATTGACTTCACTTTGAGCCTGTGTCCCAAATGAGAACATAGGCTCCCATTGACAAAAGGGGTGACTGGGGGAAATCATGCACCCTGTGACAGGCACTTGGTGCCTGTAACACTGTGCATGGTTGGAAAAAGGGGTCTCTAGGGAACCCCCAGGGGCCCAATTCGGAGGGCCCTGGGTGAAGGGGAGCCTGTTACAGGCACCCAAAGACAGATCCAGGCAGCCAATTAATTCTAGAGAAACCGATTAGGAATGGCTGTCTGAATCGGTCATCATAATCGCTCGCTCAAAAACCAAGTCCTTAGAGCTGTATGATTCAGCTGAGAAAGACACGACCTGTTTGAACTAGGTCTGGGCAGTGAACTTCGCCGAGTTTGCAGAGTTTTCTGCACTCCACGGAGCTCGCTGAGGGCAAAAAACTCTGCTTCGCGATGAGCAGCATAGTTATTTCCCAGCTCGAGATTGCGAGCAGTAAGTTGCGATTGTGAATAGTAAGTTAACGAGCACGAGCTGCCACTCGGGTTGAATTTCTACCAGAGCGGCAGGAATACCAGCACAAACTGCAGTTTGCACTGCACTCCGCCACTAGTGGAACTACGCCCAGGCCTGGTCAGAATGCCTTTCAGAACTGACTCGGACAGCCATAATGGGTTACGGGCATCGAAATCGGTCATTGGAGAGTGTGTACAATTTGGTTTGAAACAAGGGTTTCAAATTGTATTCGGCAAACCCAAATCCGATTTGGAACCCTTCTGAACGACACCAAAATTACATCAGTTTTTGTTTCACCGATGGAACAGAAACTCTTTCTGCAGTTTCGCTACAAATCTCTTCCCACTAAACTGTTTTGCTCAAAATGATCTAACTGTAATGACTTGGTTGATGTTTGTCCTGCATGCCAAGGTAGTCCAGAATGCATGCTCCATCTACTCTTTTTTTGCCTGAGCTATTAGTCCCTGAGGAAAAAATGGATTGTCCCGCTATGTTTTCTAGCGGGACGGGGGCACTACCTAGAGGTCCTACGTTGTTTGTGTACTGATACTCATTAGTCTACTGTACTGTATAGTATTTATGGGAAAAACCTCATCTTGAAAAGTGATTCCAAACCTGGACTTTATGTAATTGTCCACTAATGGCTGTGTAAATAGGGGATCTTAGCACCGTAATTTTTATTACACTTTTGGCTGCTTCTGCACGTAGCACTTTTTCAAATGTTTTGGCGGACCTTTTTATTCTGAAATTGTATAAATGTTTTTATGTATTTTTCTTTTAACCTATTCCTCTTTATTGTATTGTTGATCTATTTTTTTAAGGCCAAACAGTCTGTGCTGCATACTTTTTTGGATCTGTGTGATCGTAATAAAGTTTGTTGATGAATATTTGCTGCATTCTCAAACGTATAAAATCTAGCATTAGGTTACACACCATGCTGACTTCATCAATAATTAGTAGCTTTAATTGATTTAGTACTCTTGCCACTTCATGACAAGCATCACATATCATTTTTGAATTGTAATTTGTTGTCATGCTAAACAGCCAACATTAATAATTGATGAAGGGTAACTCCTTTAACATTATGAGCAGTTAAGCCTGTTGGTGCAATGACTATACAGGACTAATTGAAATCTGCTGTCTTCTGTAAGTAGCATGACAGTACATTAATCAATAAGCTTTTTCCAGTTTCAGCTTGAACACATGTACAATAATTGGAATATATGTAGAACATTCTCACTTTTGAGAAATCCATGTTCTGCTCAACCTTTTCAAAAATGTCTTTCTGATTTGTATTCAATTGCTGTTTTAGTAGTTTTAAATCCAGTTTCCCATCATACTTGCTGCATTGCATTCTCCACTTCATTCATAGGTGTTTCAGCATCATTGTCAATGATTGGCTGTCCAAGAATATCTTGACTTTCTGGTGCTAAACTTTGACTGCTCTGAGAATTCTCTCTTGCTATCTCAGCAGCAATTGTTTCTTATTATTCAATCTCTTCTCTTAACATTTGAAGATACACTGGAAACACATGGCACTCAGAGTGTTGAATGAGTCTACATAACAGTCAAATTCTCCAAATAGCGTGCTTTCAGATTGCCATAGCTTGAACGACTGTAACAAGGCTAAATAGAAAAACTCTCTTCTGTCTGGAGTTTGGCAACTTAGCTTTCGATGGTTGATAATACTAAGCATGGGCAGTGAACTCCTCTCCGCTGGCGGAGTTTACAGAAATGTTTTGCACTCCTGACTTCCCTTGGAATGCGACGATCGGTAAAAACATCAGTTTAAATGCCGGCGCCATGCGTGCTTACCTTAAATAAATAATGCTAAATAATTCAGTTAAATACAACCAGTCTATACGCCCATCCATTTCTTTATGTGAAAATGGCAAACATTCAGGCCTTTTTATACTGGCCACTCCAAAATACTCCGGTGGAGTGGCAGGAGTTTTTTTATGTTTGAGAGTGGCTAATGTGTTGTGTGCACTCCACTGTGCAGCTGCTGGGTAGGAGTGAGCCAAGCGGAGAGTGAGTCCGAAGGTCAACATTAGCACAGGGTAGGTAAGAGTCTGGACTCAGAGCATGAGTTATGTGCCCAGTGTGCCAGCCTGGTAGGCCTCAAACATGATGGACTTTGCCAGCTTTTCCCTCATACTGTAAGTAAAAGTATGTTGTCCCACTACGTTCAGAATCCTGAATTTGTTATAGTATTGTCACAGCCTGTGAGTAGATTGTTTTATGACCAAGTAGTCACAGTTACTTGGCTACCACCCATGCCAGTGTCCCAGCCATCCTGAGGGGTGGAGGGGCCCCTGATACTTGGGCAGGCAGTGATGTGGCTGCAGGAGCCAATGGCTTTACTCTTTTGATGGGCGTTGAGGGGGTCTGTCTCCCTCTAAGGAGCAGAGCTTGTTTCTGTACTGCTGTTACTCAGTAACTCAGTGCTAATGAGCTCAAAGTAAGATTAACAACTTTTAATGAGGGCATTAACAGGGATTTATTCTGGGTTCAGTGAAGTGGCTATGTGATTCTGCTGGTCGGACCTGAGTGCTCATGGTGTTTCCTTCGTTGTTCCCCCACATGGGTTCAATCTGTCCACCTGCTCCCACCTTACAATCAGACATGCGTGAGGATGGTACCTATGCACAGATGTGTGGAAAGCTTAGGGACATCCGAGAGTGGAGCGCAGCGCTTCCTGCACTTTTCCTATATGTATTTCTTTAAAGCTAAAAGATTGTTCTAGAGAAAACATACTCTGTAATTAACACTTGGTATTGAGACTGCACTGGTTGCCAATAGAAAAAACGAGTTATGTTCAAGACAATGTGCCACTGCCATCGCATTCTAACACAAAACAGCCCAAAGTACCTCCAACCACTGCTACCCCAATATACCCCAGGACGGAATCTAAGATCCATGGGGAAGGCTCTGGTAATGATACCAAGGATACACAGAGGCATAATGGGGGCTCGCTCTTTCAGAGACCTAGCAGCTAAGACATGGAACAGCCTACCAATTGCGCTGAGGACAAAGACATGTGAAAGCAGAGTCCGCAAGCAACTAAAGACTTGGCTGTTTACCAAAATAGACTAACGGAAATATCAGGCAGTAAATGTCTCCCAGTAGGAAAGCAGATTGACGACATTCCATCTCACAACTTTGATCAGATGTCCTAGCGTGGGGACACACTGTTGGTGTAACCAAGCGGTTTACAAATGGAAATAATAATAATGATAATTCTTTAACTGGCGTCCGCCTCCAGCAGAGTGCCATCTGTAGAATATCTTGTGTCCAGACAGTCTTCAGTTGCCTCAGGACTATCAAAGAAGTGAGTTTTGCTGTTTGCTGTTTCCCCCAGGCGTGCCGGGAATAGCAAGGAGTACCTAAGGTATTGTTGCCCTAGGCTGCGCTTCACTGCCATGTAGAAATATTGTTGCCGTTGGACCAGTACTGTATAATCAGGAAAAAACATGATGTTTTGATTCTCCAACTGGACAACAAGCATTTTCCTGGTTTCCTGAAGGATAACATCCATGCTCCGGTAGTTCATCAGTCGTAACAGGAACTGTCTTGCATTGGCTCCTGGGGAGGGCCTTTGGTAGATATCCTGTGCGCACGTTCAAGGACGAAGTGAGGGGAGAGCGACCCCTCCAGAAGCATGTCTCTCAGCAAATTTTCAGTGTACGCCACCGTATCTTTTCCATCCAAGCCTTCTGGAAGGCCCACCACGCATCTTGATCGACCCTCAGGATCTTCGGCACAATGATCCTGGAAATCCACTCAGTCAGCAAGATCGTTAAGTCATTTCCCTGCTGCCGTCACCTGAGGGGAAAGTGTCTGCATGGTGTCTTCCACTGCAGATTTTCTACCCGCAAGTTTGCAGTGATCCACATGCAGAAGGGTCAAGTCGATGGCCAACTTGTCTATTTGACTTTCAAGGGAAGTGCGTGTCTGCTCCATGGTTTTTCCCAGTTTCTCCACCGCTGCCAGAACAGAGTCCAGTTTACTAGACATTAGGCCAGATGATTCCTCCCCATACATCTTGTCAGACTGGGCACATGTCAAGGGGGTGAGTTGGTGGGCCCCCGGTGCCAACCTAAGGTCTGCCTCTGTGTGACATAGGGATGTTACAGAGGAGACAGTGTCAATCCCTCAGTGTGTGAAGGTAGGAAGGGGAGAAAGGCATGTTCCCTAGTCAATTTGTCCTCTAAAAGGGGGACTTAGCAGGGAGTGTCCGACATGGCAGTTGCGCAGCAGTCCGGCCGAGGGTGGCTCAGGTTTCATTTAGTGACACTGCTAAGCTGATGCTGGGGGAAATGCTAGCGAAAGAGCCACCACAATTCTACTGCATACGGTGTCCAATGGGCCTTGAAGATATGATTGCAACAGTCCAATGCAGCATTTGGCTTTCATCCCCCAGCCCCCTACCTCACCAACATCAGCACCCAGTAGAGGTCCCACAGTGAGTTCTGCAGCTGTTGTTTGTGTCCCAAGCGTTTATGTGTCGCCGGCTGATAATGTATTTACCCTTGTCTAACTGTGTCCCCAGGTGCACAAGTCCATTACCTGTAGGTGCCTCCACTGGTGGCGGGGGTAGCAAGCGGGTGCTGCAGCTCAAACGTGTCCTGTTTTATCAGGCCTTAAAGAAAGTTATTTCCAGCACTTCTGTTTACCATGTATCAGTCCGCTATGTTGGAACCCACTTCATTTGACTTCGCAGGGGCTGTAGTTTCTGCCACGCTGTCAAGCAGGGCCTTCCACTGACCAACACACAGAATTGCAGTCCCCTCGGTCTGGGAGCAGCATGCACGTTGTGTAGTTGACACTGTGTTGTGGTGTTTAGCTCTGCACGGCCTCAGCAGCTGGTTCGGTAGGCAAAAGAGTGTCTCTGTGGGCAGCAAGGCTTACCACAATTTGTCCCATTGCGAGGCTACCATATATTGGTGTGTCATACACATTCAGGCTTCGTGCACAATACGGGTTGCAGAACACCAGTGCTCATGTGGAGGGAGCCAGTGGGGTCACAAGCCTTACTCTGGGCGGGCAGGTGCCACCAGCACACACCACAAGCTGGAGGGAACAGCTTTGTTGCTTGTTCCTGGTGTTGCAGCCGAATCGGCAGGGCCCAACACTGACGTTTCTTACGGGCAGCAGCCAGGTGTATCACCTCACCAGTCAGGCACCTCCTCCGCAAAATGGCAGCGATCTCCGTGTATTCCCTCCGCTACGGCCCCAGATGGCTACATGTCACCCTGGTCTCAACAGGGGTCAACCAGCAGAACGTATGGCCTCAGGATCAGTTTCTGATGGATCTATGAAGCAGACAAGGGTGAATCTGTGATGGATATCTAACAGGGCACGTCTGAATCAATTACCCACATGGCCACGCCCCCCATGTAAATACCATGCATAGTACAATATTAGACATAGAAGAAGTACTGGTTTGGTATATTGCCAATGGCTTCAACACAGACCAGATCCTCCAGAAGCTGGCGTTAGCAAAGGCTGCATCCAGAGAAATCATGGCAACAAGAGCAGCAGAAGTTATTTTGACCTGGAGAAAATCTTGCTATGAATACAGTGAACAAGTTGGGCACAGGGTTGCTACAAGGACTAGACAGAAAACCACTGGGGTGAGACATCTTAGAGATTAAAAATCTAAAGAAGAAGCAATCACACTATCCAGTGAAATACGCATAGTTTTCTAAAGTGACTATGAGAATTTATACAGGGAAAATAAGCACAGGGAGGCCAAGAACAAAAAAGAATATTTTGCATTGCTTACTGCCGACACCTTCTCACTAGAAGACTCAAAGTCTTTGGAGGACATATTTTTAGACAAGGAAATTCAAGAATCCCTCAGGGAACTTCCACCTGGTAAGGCTGTAGGGCCTGACCAAATTCCCATTATAATTTCATAAAGTTTTTTTTCAATTTTTGGGGGATTATTTAAGTTTTGTAATGCGCCAGACACAGAAAGGGGAAGCACCTCCAGAGTCATTGGTAGAAGCTAGCATGATTATTTTTCTAAAGAAAAGAAAGCTGCCTAATGAACCTGGTTCTTATAGATCTATTAGTTTAATGAATAGCGATGCACAATTCTTTAAAAAAATCCTTGCGTATCATTTTGAGCACCAGCACAGATTAATCTCAGGCAGAGGCACAGCCGAACATATTCACAGACTTATTACTATGTTTGATGGTACCTCCGCCACACAAGATCCTATGGAGCTTATCTTGCTCGACGCCAAGAAGACGTTCAATAGGGTTTCGTGGGGCTTTCTCTGGACCGTACTCGAGAATGCGGGGGTAGGAAAGGGGTATATTAGAGCCATACAGACACTATGTAGAAGTCCTAAAATTCGACTCTGGTTAATGGGGGGGGGGTGAAGCGACCCCTATTACTATCACACGTGGGACAAGGCAGGGTTATCCATGCTCGCCCCTCCTATTCGCTTTCTATATTGACCCTTTGATTAGGAAAATTGAGGCGAATAAGGGAATCCTTCCTATACGACTAAATGGCTTTGAAACTAAGATTTTGGGATATGCAGAGGACCTGGCAATAACTGCTTCAAATCCATCTGTGGCTTTAACTGAAATAGAGCATGAGGCGGAACATTTTGGGGTGATCTCAGGCTATCGGCTTAACTGGGAAAAGACGCAAATTGTAGCTAACAGTAGGGTCTCTATGTCGGATTCACAGGTGACTGAATCTGCCACCAATCTGTGGGTTATTATAACACCAGAATTAGGTAAAGTCGTCAAAAAGATTATTGTCCCTGTGATTGAAAAATCCAAAAAAAGATGTTGATAGGTTTAATAATTTGCATCTCTCGATTGTTGGACGATGTAATATTATTAAGATGATATTCCTTCCCAAAATTTTGTATCTATTTAGGATGATACCTTTGAAATTTGAGAACCATTGGATTAAGTAAATGGAGAGGTTGATTAATTGATTTATTTGGGCTCAAGAAAAGACCAGAAGAGCACTTAGGTATATGTCCCTATCTATGGAAAGGGGGGGGGCTGGGCTGTCGCAGATCTATAAACATGTTACTGGGCCATGGCAATCCAATATTTCTAAGGATTACTGGGCGGTAAGTCGTGGATCGGTGGCGGAACAAACCTCCTCTGGTTGTATATGAACTAATGTTAGAAAGAGAGGCCCCCAACTGGCTTTTGAGATTCAGCTAAGTCAGCTACTATAAAAAAGTTAAATTCAAGATTCTTGGTGCAGCAGTAGCAGTTTGGACTGGCGCCAGAAAAGAGCTGGGGTTAAGAAGAATGAATCGTAATACCACTTTATTTGGGAACCCGTCTCTTCCCAAGATTTTTCATGATGGAATTTTACTGGATTGAGATGCTTTGGGTGTGATGACAATGGAGGATCTTTTTGACTCACATGGTATAATTTAATTGAGAAATCTTTCTTAACCTTCACCGCAGGGAATTTCTTAAATACCTCCAGATTCGCTCCTCTATGTAAAAGAAGAAGGCGGGGGAGAAAACTATCTCTAGAGAAATCAGTTTTAGAAGCGGCCTGAAACCCAGATGGGTGCACTATCACCCAGATTAATGGTTAGCTGTGGAAACTACATGTTGATGATTTAGATAAGCATTCTAAGAAATGGCAGCGGAAATTGAATATCAAAGGGGATGAGTCAATTGTGCCACTCAAGGTTGGTTACAATGTTTTAAGGGTAGGGTCCAAGCACAACATTTAAAAATAAACTGTTCACTCTACTATACTCAGCTAAGATTGTTCACTGGGGTGGGATGGATGGTATCCTTTGTCCCAGCTATTAGGGAAATGATGCAGATATGGTTCATATGTTTGCGTCTGCCCAGTTTTGGAGCCTCTAAAGAGACTTATAGAAGAATTTATGGGGCTAACTCTGAGGATTCAAATAAAACTTACTGCTGACGTGATGGTACTAGGCGTGGCTCGGAATGGAAAACTGCTGGCTCACCGTGAATTTGAATTTCTTGCCATGGCTGTGGTTTGAATTTGCAAATCATTCACTTGGGTGGACCCTAACTCTCCCATTTTTTCAACAATGGCTTACACAACTCTTAGCTATGCATAATTTGGAAAAGGGTTTGTATTAGAAGAAAGGGTTGAAGGCCAGGAAATTAGGCACACTTATCTGGGCCCCTGTAATGGATTGTAAAACTAGAGCTGAACTCACTCTAGGCATATCTCAATGATTTAAATCCTTTGGAGTAATTTTTTGTTTTTGTATATCTTTTTGGTGGCACTGGTATATTCTGTAACCTATCCATATGGTGCTGTACTGAATTTCATTTTGCTTTTTGATTTTTGACATTGTCATTGATTAAGAATCCTTCTTTGTGTGTTTACTTATCTATGGATGCTTCTGTATAAATGTACTTTACATATGGTGAAATAATAAAAAAAAGAAAAAGATACCCACTAGAACCACTTGGTCACCAGTTCACCACACATTCCAGAAGAACCGCCGTACTAGCTACAAAATTACCAGAGCAGGCGTGGTTTACTGCACATACTGTAAAGCATATCCAAAGCTGCATTACATTTTTTTCTATTTACCGGAGCCAATTACACATTTATTTACTAGTCATTTCCAAATGCAACCTACTTTTATTCTCCTGCATATTCCCTTCATCAAATCAAATTTCACGTTTGTTTTCAAACCACAAGCACATATGTAATTTCACTCTCTTTCAAGGTACCAACTGTGATATTGAGCTGCAGACCTGTTCTGTGTGCTACTGCCTTTCCTTCAAAATGATTAGAGTGTAGATTTTGGGCCATAGCTATGTCAATTGGGCCAAAGAGCCAAAAAAGCATATAACCAATTCACAAAAGTGAACTTTGAAAAATACCAGGCAATGAGAGTGGTGATGTTTTTAGGGTCACCCCTAACCCAGGGGGCGGGCAAGCAGACGTATTGAACACAAAGAACATATCATGCTGAACGATTTGGTGATGGTCCATCCTCCTAGGACCACCCCAAGCAAAGTTATGGGCAAAAATACAATGCCAACCAAACACCCAGCAAAGCATTATGGGGAGATATTCTAGAGTTTAGTGAATATTATTTTATTAGCTCTCAGCTGAGCCTGAGATCCTGCCTCTTGAGGAATGTTTGATATATTGGATACTGTAATATTCACTGCACTCTAGAATATCGTCTCATAATGCGTTGCAAGGCCTTTGGTTGGCATTGTATTTTTGGCCATAACTGTGCTTGGGGTGGTCCTAGGAGGATGGGACAACCACTAAATCATTTCAGCATGATGTGTGCTCTTTGTGGGATAAATAAATGCAGTAACGCAGTAATCCAATCACAAGTATTTATCATCAAATTAAGTGGTTTGTGGCGAGGTCAGTAAACCGCTCCGAAGAGTCTTCAAAAAGTAATGTAAATACCAATGAACCTAAAAAAGCAGCATCGTCCAGCACAAGTCTTGAGAGCTAAGGAGAGATTATTGAAATTGGACAGGAAAGATACTCTTCATTCTAAGAATAGAATTAGTAAAGATCATAAAAATCTGGTTAGAATGATCACTGGTTATCACCCCTGGTCTTCCAAGATATATCAAATCCTGAAGAAGTATAATTACTAGAGACCCCATGTTACAACCCATCCATCAATTACATATCGCAGAGGTATAACGATCAGAAATATGGTCAGCCCTAGCTATCCTAGAATGCAACAACAGAATCCCTCTTGGTTACACAGGCTCAATAAAGGCTCTTTTAAGTGTGGAAATTTCAGCATGTGCAGGTTGATGCAACATGGAATACAGAGTTTCAGTTACAATGGCTCCAAGAATTTTCAAATAAAGACACATATTGATTGCAATACCACTTATATTGTATATGCAGTGATCAGCCAATGCAACAAAATATACATAGGGAGTACCTTTAGGAAACTCAGAGAACACATTGCTGAACACTTCAGGGCTCTGAAGAATAGGGACATAAGATATCCCATAGCAGTGCATGCGTTAGAATGTGACTCACCAGGAGCACACTTGTCTTTTTCTTTTCATGGAATAGAAACTGTATTGCCGGATGTCAGAGGTGGAAACTGTGAATTAAGTTTGTGGTTTATACCAGTAAAGATGAAACATGTGTTGTGCTGTGCAATAAATGAAGATAAGAACACCATCTTGACCTTGATTTACTAAGGACTTCAATTGTTGATGTTTCAAGCTCAGGATATATTTGTATCTTGTATTGTATGCTATAGGTTTTTCTACACTGTTTGGTTGATGGTGGATGGCCGTGACTTTATCCTCTGAGCTATTTAGATTTTTAGAGATTTAATTGTTTCACAACTCTGCGCAACTGTCACTCAGCCATCCATTCGTATTAATACATTTACTCATGTTCTTAACATGATTGAAGATGTCATTTGTATTTGCAATTGCAATGGTTTAATACTATTTTAAGTATAGATATAGTTATGTGTTATTCTTTGTATACTTTGATTTTTTGTTTTACAAATGACCAAATAAAGTTATTATGATGATGATGAAGTCATGTATCCAGATGCTGACTACAGAAAGTTATGCAGTGGCCTTCAATATCCAATCCATTCAGGGGTTTAGAGCTGAAATTCAAAATATATATTTCTTTCCTTAATGCATTCTCTCTATCACCTCCTCTGTTGCTATACATTACTGTGTTTATGACAAAGTACGTCATCTTTGTGGCATCACTGTGAGGAATCTCAGCACAGTGCCTGGGCACTGGATAGGTTAGATATATGTTCTTAATGGCATATATGTTGCGGAATGCATTTGTAAAGCTAAATTTGTGAAGTCCACTTTAGTCCTGAGGCCTTCAAGACTAAAGTGGGATTCATTCCCTAACCAGCAGTGTCCCAGGAGGCAGCTTTGCAGAGTGGTGAAGAAAGGGGGTGTGGCCTCCAAGTCCTCTCAGCAATCCCATAGTCTGGGAATTACTGGAGGTACCAGAAGGGGTTCCTGAACCACAAGGACTTTCTAGAGCCAAGAGGACAACATCACCCAACCAGCACCGCACCAGGAGGGACGTTGGAGCAGTTGTGGGGAAGAGGGCATGGCCTTCATCAACTTTCAGGAGATGGTTTATTTGTTGTTTTTTTTGTTTTTTTAGGGAGGTGGCTGAATGGCCCCCTTCCCAGTGCCATTTTCTACCTTAGGACCCCTTTCCCCAGGCCAGGCCTTTTTGTATTGGGTGAGGGGGATACACAGATAACCCCTCTTCTCAGGTCAATTTTGTGGCAGACACATTTTTTTAAATAATGGGTAGCATCCCAACCCCTTTGTGCCAGCACCCCTTTTCTTGTCTTTTTTTTTTTAAAAGGTTGGTGGGCCGAATTTTGCCCCAGGCACCCCATCTTTTAGGGCCTGGCCTCTATCTGAGTGCCTTGGTCCCACCCAGAGCACCCACCTTTTGATTGTTGGGGACCACAGGGCAGCCTGAAGGCCTGAAGGCCCTAACAGGCCCTGCCGGCTTTCCGGGTCCTGCAGGAGCCGACATTACTTTTACACATAGGGAGCTGCTGGCATGCAGCTCCCTGCGTGTCAAAGCAATTCTGCTCTGCTTTCAGCAAGTGAGCGCACATTTAATGCTCCTGCCAAGCCATATCACAATGCAATGTCCTGGAGGTGGGCACCCTAGGATATTGATGGAGCCAGACTTGGTGGGTGGCAGAACCCGGTGCCTTGTAGGGCACCAGCCTCTGTTCTGTCATGTATTCCTGGGGAGGTGGTGAAACAGACCCCCTCCCACATTATATTTTGAGCCCCAGAAAGGTAGCAGTCCCCAGGCTCGGGGGGGTCTGTGTGTCCACCCCAATTATTGAGATTGAAAGCCCCAGTGAGATGGTGGTATAAGAGTTTCAGGGGGGCTGATTAGCCTCCAGCATTTATTTTGAAGAAAGCCCTCGGGATGTGCTGGTCCCTGAGGCTATCAGGGGATCCAGGCAGCCCTTGCTTCCATTATAGATTAAGCCCCATTTAGATGTTGGTTCCCAGGGCTGTGGGGAGGCCGTAAGGGCTACCCCCGCCTCAGTTTTCTTGGTTGCCCGAGTAGGTGGCAGTTGCCAGGGCAGGGAGGGGGCTGCATGGACACCCCCCACATTATTATTAATTTAGTGCCCATTTTATTTTTAATTTTTCAGCAATTTGCATATCCACAGCAAAATCATTACAAAAAATGCTTATAAAGCCCAGTGATCCCAGTGGGCCCCTCTCACTGTATCTGGGGGGGTCAAGGTATTTCTACCCTGCCATTTTTTCTTGATTTTTTACAATTTTTCTGGGACCCAGCTCCAAGCCGAGTCTCAAGATGGCTACCAACACTTATGGACCAACATCTAGCATTCTGCCAAATTTTGTGTAATTCTGTTCAGCAGTTCAGGCTGTAGTCATCTTAAAATAAATGAAAAATTCTCTAAGACATAACAGTGGGAACATGCATTTTGGGACTCCCCTTTTTTCACAGCCCCCACTTGATGGATAACCATGAAACTTTCAACAGTGCAGCTTAACCAAAAAGAGGAAGTTTAAAAAAAAATTGTGAAGATTCATCAATTGTCAAAGTTATTGACAAAACATAAAATACCTTTCCTGTGGAAACTTTGGTCCTAACTATAACTACCTACTTATAGGATTGCTAAGAGGTTTTTGGAGGCCATGCCCCCTTTCTCTATCACTCTGCAAACTTTTCTCCTAGTGCACTACTGGTTGGGAAATTAAGTCCTCTTTGATAGTGAGGGACCAATAAATCCTCCTGGTACTTCCTGAAAGTGCCACACAGCAGGATCCCTGAGAGCTAGTTTGAAGCCCCACCCCCTTTCTCCAAACACTCTGCATACACCATTATTACATAAAAACATGGAACATTCACTGAAAAAAACAAAGTTTACAGGGACATTATAGTTAGGAACTAGCATTTAGAAAACCTTAGAACTCACTGAAAAAACTAATGTTTGCTGGGATTTTATAGTTAGGAAATGGAATTTAAAAAACCTTAGAAATTCACTGAAAAAAACCAAAGGTTATAGGGACTTTACAGTTAGGCTCAGGTTTCACTTGTACAAAACCAGTGAAATTCAGCCGTTATAGTTAGGTGAGCTAACTATAACTAGAATGCACTACTTCTGACCTTACACGTTAATTCACTCATGACATGGTCAGTGACATCAATGAAGATAACTCAAATGACATCACTGATGACATCATCTATAAAACCACTAACATACCCACTTCCACCCTCCAAAGAACCTTTCATACACCCACTCCCACCCAACCAATCACAAACTTATTCACAGGCTCATACCTGTACTTACACTCACATTAAATGATTTATAGATCTATACACAAATCCATTTATATAGTCACTCATACACCCCTACAGCCACTCACACTACCAATCACTCACCCATACAGTCAATCACACAGCTGTTTACTCACCCATACAGTTCCCCACGCACCCACTTACTTACTCATATATTTACTAACATGTACTCACTCACCTAAAGTCACTGACACAAACACACGTGCACCCATACAGCCACTTTCACATTCTCTCACTCACCCATACAGGTATTCATATAGGCAAAATGTTTTGCTTGTTCGAGTTCTCAAATACGCGTTTGCAAGATATTTCTCCCCGAGCACGCAAACAGCGTTTACGAACAGTAAAAAGGCATTGCATCGCAAACAAGCAATTCTGCGTGTTCGTGGAATTTCTGCGTGTTTGTGGAGATTTTTTACCATTTCGCAGAGATTTGCATAACGCAATTACGCAAATTCTGCCCACTCCAACCATATACCACTGACTCATCTATTCACTCACCCACACAGCCATACACACTCACTCACCCATAGAGCCACTCATACATACACAATCACTAACCCATATAGCCACTGACTCACCCCCTCACTCATCCATACAGGTGGTCACGCCTAACATGATCTACCCACACAGACAATCATACAGGTACTCAGACAACCAATCAATCACCCATACAGAAAATCGTATACCCACTCACACATCCACTTAGACACCAGCTGACAGACAGATATAAACATGCACATGACTATTCACTCACCCATACACCCATACAGCCACTCATACACTCATTCAGTCATCCATAGAGCTACTCACACACCAACTCACTCACCCATTCAGTTAATCACACAGCCACTTACTCATCCATAGAGTTACACATATACTCACTCAATTACTCATACAGATACTAACACATACTCATTTACCTTTATGGTCACTGACACACGCACATACTCACCAACACAAAGTCACTATTTACAGTCACTCACAATCCCCATTACTCATCTATGCTGCATTTCACAAACCCAGTTACTCACCCATATACATTGACACATGCATTCACTCACTGACACAGCCATGCACACAATCACTCACCCATACAGCCCCTCACACATGCACTCTATGTTCCATACAGCTACTCAATAAACCAATCGCTCATCAAAACAGTCACATACCACCTCCTCAGCCAACCACACAGACACTCAGACGCGAATTGAGGTACCTCTACATAAACTCACATACCTACTCACACAGCCATACAGCCCTTAGACACCAACTGACAGACAGATACAGACCAGTCACTCATCCATACATCCACTGAGATTCCTAATCACTCAGTTATACAGTCAGTAATGCACCCAGTGAATCTTCCATAAAGGCACTAACACACACTTAATGATTCACCATACACCATGGTATATATATTTAACACTCATAAACTTTTTGCAAACAATCACAGTCACTGGATGACATCATCAGTGATGTCATCAGTAATATCACTAACCATGTCATGAATGAGGTAATATGTGATGTCAATGTCATAAGGGGTGCATTACAGTACTTACTTCACAGTTAGCTTAGCTAACTATAACTGCTGAATTGAACTGTTTTTATGAGAAAAATCTGAGCCTAACTTTTCAGTGAATTTGGAAGTTTTTTCAGTTCAATTACCTAAGTAAACAACCCTGTAACCTTTGTTTTTTTTCAGTATATATATATATATATATATTACCTACTGGCGGTCGCCAGTAGGTATATATAGTTAGGATTTTTTCTCTATGGGATTTTTGAAAATTCTATGTCTAATAACTTTGGCGTTTGTGGACGGAATTGGCTGAAATTTTCAGGAAAATGGAACATTTTGTTTCTGAGCAGCCCCTGAAAATTTGGGGGGGTTTCGTCAAGGGGGGGCCGAGAAAAAAGGGGGGTCCCAAAACGCGTTTTTCCAATGTTAATTTCCGTAGGGCGGTTGGCCTCACTTTTAGCCCGAACGGCTGAATGGATTTGCACGAAACTTGGCAAAATTGTAGGGACTGTTAGCCCGATGTGCCTTTGCTAGGTCTCAATATATGTGCTCCAGTAAATTTTGAGAAATTAACGTTCAAAAAAATATATATATCTGTAAGCGCGCTCCGGGCAGCGCCCCGGTTCGCGTACTTGACGCGTAACGGAACTTCGCGAAGCGAAGCTGATTGGCTCTCCGGTGTCTGTCAACATTCTAAACAGTCTGGAGCGGCCGCCATCTTGTCTCTCGGTAGGATCGAGAGACAAGAGGAGGCCAAAACAAAGGGGGAAATGACCATAAGGGGGCATAGTAGATCCTCCCTGACCCCCTAGGTTTGATGTGGAGGCTTTAAGAGGGCCCCGCGGGGCAAAAAAAAAAAAATGTTTTTTTTTTTGCGTGGGTAGCGCCCGGTACGCGCACCGGGAAGCGGTCCGGGGAGCGTACTATAAGGAAAAAAGAATGATAGACTATGATATTTTGAAATATTGTATGTTTATTGATTATTCTTTTTGTTGTTTTTTTTTATTTTTATTTAAGTAGCAGTATTAATGATTATTAAATGTAAATGTATTTTTGGAATTGTGCACAGTATACTATAAGTCTGACTTTACATTATAATCAATTTGGTACAAGTTTATGAATTACATATAAAAATGATTAAAGACTCAAACAATTTTTTAATATTAAATATAATTTTATTTTTCTGATTCTTTTTCAAAATTTAATAGAACGTCTAACATTTGACTGTCCGATATGTCCTCTTGTTGAGTGAACATAACTTCCCACATTTGACCGTCATCATAATGAAGTAAATAATCCACAGATTCTACACATTGTAGAAGTTCATGGTCTCGTGATTCATCCATGAATTCCAAGTCAATGGGTTCAATTATTTCCTCATTGTTCATGTCTAGGACAATTTCAAAGGAAACGTTCTGTTCTCCTTGCATTTTTGTGCTGAAATTTGAATAAAAAATAAATATATCAGTAGAGATAGGGCACTGTTGGGTTTAAGTTCAGACAGGTACTTTTGAGGCATGAAGTAGTACTATTAAAAAGTGCCTGTGAAAAAGCCTATGTAAATTCATAATTATACCACAGAAACCTAAATCAATCCATAATTATAATAAACAAGCCTTTCTCAATGTCTAACTCTTACAGAGGGATAGTATACAACTATCTGAAAATGTTTTCAAATTTATAAAATAATATCTTACCTTTTAAAAACAAGTTTAAGTTGTGAGTGAAAATGATCTTGCAATGTAGTTCAGGAAGTAGTAGTCAAAATGGCTGTGTTTCTCTCTCCTTTTTTATATATATTCAGGTACATAACCAATCAAATGTCAGGTAAAAAAAGTAGAAAATGAAAGTAACATTTTAATTGGTTGTCAATTCCAACACTTCAGATGTGTTTTGTGAAGTAATTTACCTCAGGTTATTTAGGGAGGTCTACAGGCTAAATGGCTAAATGGAGTTCCAATCAAATTTGTGAAAATGGTAGGGATTGGTATGTAGTATGAGCTAATCTATATTTGGTGAAAGTGTCTCCAGGGTTTCTTCTGTAAATTACTTTCCCACCTTTTTTAATGGAGCGCTTCCCGGTGAGCGCCCCGGTACGCGAACCGGCAGCGTTACGGGAGTCCACCATTTTGTGTTTCGGTTGAATTAAGATACAAGATGGAGGGCAAATAATGTTCAGAATGGGTAGAAGGGGGCACGGTAGACGTATTTTGACCCCCTAGGTTTTCTGAGGGTGGCTGAGGAGGCCCATATGTGCGGAAAAAAAACCTTTTTTTAAAAAATTTCGCGCGGTTAGCTTCCGGTTCGCGTACCGGGTAGCGCTCCGGGGAGCGTACTTTGTTGAAAATTAGTGAAAAAAGTTAGAGTAAAATAATAATTGTGAGTGATCAGATGTAGGGTAGCTCTGAGAAGAGCTTTTGGGTTTATGGTACATTTAGGTACTTATAAGTAGGTACCAATGCACAGTTTTAAATTCAGAATGAAAACTCTGTTCCCTTCATCTGAGAAGTGAACTCCATCTCCTCTGTAGATATCTTGCATGTAGTAACGTAAGTTATTGTTGTAGATGGAGCCCATTCTATGGTCTCTCAAGTAAGCTGAAACAGATTTATTTACATGCTTCCTCGATTTCTCAATTTGTGGACAAAATTGGTTCGACCACCTCCATTTCTGTCTTTGGCATATATTTGAATATACCAAGGCAGTTTGAGGAAAAAGTGCCATCAATTGCTCAAAGGTGTCCTTTAAAAGCATTTCCAGACCTACCCCAGTCAAAGTGCCAAAGTCATTTCCTCCACAGTGCACAATTAACAGGTCAGGTTTAGGCAAATGCATAAAGGTTTTCACCAATGGTATCAATTGGTGACATTTTAATCCTCTGTGGCCAAACCACTTAATTTCCACATCTTGTAAATTGAGGTTAGGTAAATTTCTGTTATCAGCATACCTCTGAGCCCAGTAGATGTAACTATGTCCAACAATCCAGACAGAAAACATGGTGAGAGAAGGTTCTGCTGCAATCAGAAGAAGTGTGGCAATGAAATGGCAGTTGAAAAAATAAGAGTTTAAAATGAAAAAAACGGTGGAGTTTCTGTGTTAATGAAGCAGTAGCAGTGATTGGTGGATTTTGATTGCTGAAAACAGAAAGTTAGGGTGCATGGATGAGTTCTTTGAAAGATGTAATTTGAATGGTCAAGAAAAAATCATTTTATGAAAGATTGCACTGGATACGCAGGTGTACTGAGAGTTCAGAGTTCAATTGAAACATTGTTGTGTGAACTTGCAAACATCAGAGGTCTTTCAGGAGGTGGTTGCTATGCAAAAAAGGCAGAAAGGGCAGAGGGGGGAAGGGTGTTGATTTGAAAAAAGTGAGGGAAGAGTTTTGATTGGGTGACATGAGAGATATGTGTGATGAATTACAGCTTTTCTGTGCTTTTTATAGCTGCAGACTCTGGAGTGCATACCTTTTGCTCTGCTAAAGACAATTTGGTGTGTTTCTGAGACTGTTTTGAAACTCATAAAGTATTTGCTAAGGTGAGAAAAGATTCATTTAATTTAGATAGAGAATAGTATGGTTTAGGGAGAAAATTATGAAGAAAGTTGTGTATTTAAAATGTTGCTTTGTGTCAAGTGTTTTACAAATAGATTTTGTTTCTTTGTGATACATAGCCATGTTAAAAATGACGCAAAAATAGTGCAAGGGTCTTACAAAAATGCTTTCATGTGTCTTAGGGTATCTTAAGTCACTTCTCCATGAATGTAGGTATATAATTGTTTTAGAAGATGTGTTTAAAAACGTTTTTTGAAATCAGTTAGGTTTCTTGATATGTACTGCTAGAGTTTCATAGGTTGCTTGGGGCATATTTTCAAGGCTTTTGACTTCCTTTGATGTAATTTTTCCCATTTTAATTTAAGACCTTTCCCTGTGGTGCAAGGTCCTTGTAAATATGCCCCCATCTGTGCTTGGCAAATTTAAATTGTAATTCTTTGACTAACATAGCCATGTTAAAAGTGACCCAAAAATGTTGCAAGGGCCTTAAAAAAACGCTTTCATGTGTCTTAGGCCATTTTAAGTCATTTCCCCTTGAATGTAGGTATCTAATTGATTTAGTTGATGTGTTTAAAAACGATTTATGAAAACAATTAGGTTTCTTGATATGTACTGCTAGAGCTTCATAGGTTGCTTGGGGCATATTTATAAGGCCTTTGTGTCTCTCTGATGTTATTTTTCCCATTTTAATTTAAGACCTTTCCCTGTGGTGCAAGGTCCTTGTAAATATGCCCCCATCTGTGCTTGGCAAATTTAGATCTTGATTATTTGACTTACATAGCCATGTTAAAAGTGATCTAAAAATGGAGCAAGGGCTTTAAAAAAAAACGCTTACATGTGTCTTAGGGCATTTTAAGTCACTTCCCCTTGAATGTAGGTATATAATTTATTTAGATGATGTGTTTAAAAACGATTTTTGAAATCAATTAGGTTTCTTGATATGTAATGCTAGAGCTTCATAGGTTGCTAGGGGCATATTTATAAGGCCTTTGAGTCTCTCTGATGTTATTTTTCCCATTTTAATTTAAGACCTTTCCCTGTGGTGCAAGGTCCTTGTAAATACGCCCCCATGTGTGCTTGGCAAATTTTGATTTTGATTATTTGACTTACATAGCCATGTTCCATACAGTTCTAACCTTCTGCGTAGTCTTTGATATGCCTCCATCTGCACTATGAGATACCTAAGCAAAGGAAACACAGGTGATGTGATTGTGAAATGAGGAAAAGAAACTCCATATTTTTCAATTACATCATCTGTGTTTCCTAAGTTTACGAATGACATTGTGCAGATGAGGTTTAGGTCTGTCCACGGACACAGAAGAGGTCTGGCCTTTGTTCAAGAGTGAAGTGGATATGACTTCACATGTATTATCTCCTCTGTACTCTTCAACAAGCGTAAATTTCATCTGCAACCCTGAGTAGGCCTCACCTCAAACAAACCTCTGGATAGGCCACACCTTATCGTCATCCTGAATCAATCATTTAAAATGTTAGGGACAGATTTATGATAGGTGTATGCCTCTTTTGCGCCACTGTGCATCACTTTTGTGACGCAGCGGCGGTGCAAAAGATTTGCTATGTGGCGACATATTTACAACTTGATGCATCTAGGCAGATGTGTCATGCTGTAAAGTCCCGTGCCACATGAAACTGATGCAGCAGTGATGCAAAAGATGCACCATGTTGCAAGACAGGCCTCACTTCATCTCCAACAAGATAAGAAGCTGAATCTTCTGTAAATGTCTAAATTGTTGTATACACTGCTCAACTTATGTGTACTCTTTGATATGCTAGAGTCCATCTGAACTATGAGATACCTAAGCAAAGGAAACACAGGTGATGTGATTGTGAAATGAGGAAAAGAAACTCCACATTTTTCAATTACATCAACTGTGTTTCCTAAGTTTACGAATGACATTGTGTAGATGAGGTTTAGGCCTGTCCACAGACACAGAAGAGGTCTGGCCTTTGTTCAAGAGTGAAGTGGACATAACTTACTTCATTGGTAGGCCCTCACATGTATTATCTCCTCTGTACTCTTCAACAAGCGTAAATTTCATCTGCAACCCTGAGTAGGCCTCACCTTAAACAAACCTCTGGATAGGCCACACCTTATCGTCATCCTGAATCAATCATTTAAAATGTTAGGGACAGATTTATGATAGGTGTATGCCTCTTTTGCGTCACTGTGCGTCACTTTTGTGACGCAGCGGCGGTGCAAAAGATTTGCTATGTGGCGACATATTTACAACTTGATGTATCTAGGCAGATGTGTCATGCTGTAAAGTCCCGTACCACATGAAACCGATGCAACAGTGATGCAAAACATGCACCATGTTGCAAGACAGGCCTCATTTAATCTCCAACAAGATAAGAAGCTGAATCTTCTGTAAATGTCAAAATTGTTGTATGCACTGCTCAACTTATGTGTACTCTTTGATATGCTAGAGTCTATCTGCACTATGAGATACCTAAGCAAAGGAAACAGAGGTGATGTGATTGTGAAATGAGGAAAAGAAACTCCACATTTTTCAATTACATCACATGTGTTTCCTAAGTTTACGAATGACATTGTGCAGATGAGGTTTAGGTCTGTCCACGGACACAGAAAAGGTCTGGCCTTTGTTCAAGAGTGAAGTGGACATGACTTACTTCATTGGTAGGCCTTCACATGTATTATCTCCTCTGTACTCTTCAAAAAGCGTAAATTTCATCTGCAACCCTGAGTAGGCCTCACCTCAAACAAATCTCTGGATAGGCCACACTTTATCGTCATCCTGAATCAATCATTTAAAATGTTAGGGACAGATTTATGATAGGTGTAAGCTTATTTTGCGTCATTGTGCGTGACTTTTGTGACGCAGCGGCGGTGCAAAAGATTTGCTATGTGGCGACATATTTACAACTTGATGCATCTAGGCAGATGTGTCAATGTGTAAAGTCCTGTGCCACATGAAACCGATGCAGCAGTGATGCAAAAGATGCACCATGTTGCAAGACAGGCCTCATTCCATCTCCAACAAGATGAGAAGCTGAATCTTCTGTAAATGTCAAAATTGTTGTATACACTGCTCAACTTATGTGTACTCTTTGATATGCTAGAGTCCATCTGCACTATGAGATACCTAAGCAAAGGAAACACAGGTGATGTGATTGTGAAATGAGGAAAAGAAACTCCACATTTTTCAATTACATCACCTGTGTTTCCTAAGTTTACGAATGACATTGTGCAGATGAGGTTTAGGTCTGTCCACGGATACAGAAAAGGTCTGGCCTTTGTTCAAGAGTGAAGTGGACATGACTTACTTCATTGGTAGGCCTTCACATGTATTATCTCCTCTGTACTCTTCAACAAGCGTAAATTTCATCTGCAACCCTGAGTAGACCACACCTCCAACAAACCTCTGGATAGGCCACACTTTATCGTCATCTTGAATCAATCAATTAAAATGTTAGGGACAGATTTATGATAGGTGTATGCCTGTTTTGCGTCACTGTGCGTCACTTTTGTGACGCAGCGGCGGTGCAAAAGATTTGCTATGTGGCGACATATTTACAACTTGATGCATCTAGGCAGATGTGTTATGCTGTAAAGTCCTGTGCCACATGAAACCTGCGTCAGGTTTCATATAGGTGTTTTGTTGCAGGGTGGGCATTCATTTGCATGAAAGCCCTGTAAAACTAACACAGTGAAATTTAGAAGATTTCACTGAGTCAGCTTTATAGCATTGCTGAATCAAATCCTTACGCCTGTTTGAAACAGGCATAAGGAGTGAAGCACCATGCAATGTGTGGCTTCCTCCTGTGCATTGCAGTAGACATGTTGTGTTTACGACGTGATTCGTGCAATAAGCTGCTTTTGCGGCACAGATGCATGACGCATCTGTGCTGTTTTTACTCAATGGTGCTCCACATTGTAAATGCGGCACACCATGGGTGGCAGAGCAGCGGTGCACGTTAACTGGTGCATCCCTGGGGATGCGCCAGTTAACATAAATTTGCCCCTTTACATTTAAGTATGTGCAGGGGACACAGAGTCGGTGAGGCTTATCCAAGGTTAAGAAGAGATGAGTCCTGTTTACTGAAAACTTGGACATAGGCCTCACCTCTTCAGCATCGCTGGACATGGCTAAATAATAGCTGCAAAATGTTACTCTTGTTAAACAATTTTACTATTATAGTCTCTGAGATTTGTGCCTTACTCTGCAACATCTCATTGTTGTTCTCTTTTTTTAAAGATAACGACAACATCAAGCATGAGTGATAATGAGCAATCAGTTGATCTTGATCTTATCGTTGAACTTGTGATTGAAACGTCAGTGGAAGTGGATCCCTTAGATGATTTAAATCCTGAGGATGATGAAGACTATGATGAGGATGCCGATTTGTCAGAATTGTATGACATAGGGTGGGAAGCTGACCTGCTTGAGCCTGTGGAACTATAAACATTTATTTTTAAAAATTTAGAAGAAATGAAAAGTAAAAATGTAAACCGTTTCATTTAAAATTAAACACACCTTCAAAAACAGGTTATGTGTAGTGTCTTCAATAAAATATTAAAATATGCTCATAAAATTAGATCAGATTCACATATAAAACAGCACAGGTAAAATGTAGAAGCATTCAATTTCTTTGCTACTATTTGTGAATACTAAATTTGCCAATGCACTAAAAATTATTCTAAGTAAAAATGACAAGTAGTTTGTTAAGTTTTTGATGACTGTTATTGATTTACTGTTTGGTAATAGTGGTTAATAAATTTTTTTATTATATTGTACCACAGATTGAACTGCAGATCATTTCAAAATTTGAGAATGCCGTCTAAGGATAGAATCAGAAAGGCTACAAAACGTCAAAGACAGCAGGTTCAACAATTACTGCAGCAGTCCTCTACAATAAAAAATCGTCAAGTCACCAAGAAAGCACCGGGTAAGAGAACGAAAGCATTCATAAGAAACATTTGTAAAAAAAAAAGTAGTACTACAGAAAATGTTTTAGTCCAGAAAAAGAGAAGCAATTTAAACGGAAAGGAAAGGCCAATCAAAAATTTTACTGCTAGAGCAAGAGATAACTCTGTGCATGATAGTAGAAGGAAACAACAGTTTAGGGACATTCGTAAACGAATGTTCCGCAACAGGATAATTGGCAATTTGTTAAAAAATATTAAGAAAGGTGAACAGAAAGTGGTTTTTTATAAGAGAAAAAAAAAGTTGAGAAAATTATTGATCAGGCATTTGAAATTAAGCGAAAGTTATTTATTTTGATAATCAATAGAATTAGGAAGCTAAACAAGGCAATTTATGATTTCAAAACAAATAGTAGATGGAAGAGAACAGTTAATCATAGTCATTTTTGTGAAGTTTTTTCAGGAGAATGGATGCATAGTTCAAGTTGAGAGGCATTTTTTAATGAGGAGAGTTATTTCCAGGATAATGATTTGGTGCATGCAGTTGACACCAGTGGTCGAGCTTATGAGGTAAAAGATGGTTGTCCAGTTGAAAAAGAAAAACTTGTGACAACAGAGGCAGAAGAGATGTTAGGTAATGAGGTTTTATGAAGACGTCCTAAGGGACCTGTGTACACCTGGAAGTGTAGTAGTATTTGCAGTGTGCGACAGGATTCCATCAATTTGCTTTGTGATTTTGTACGGACATTTAATAAGAAAAGTTTGAAGCAGAAAATGAAGTTGTTGCAAGAATTAGATCCTTGCAGAGTGAGAGAAGTGACAGGTTTGCATGGTCATTCACTGGCTTGTCTTTCCAGGAGAGTATGCCAGAGTGTTTTTCATCATTTCAGGATGCTAGCAGTGCATCATAATAAAGTGAGGAAATTAGTTAGAATGTTGTATTATGCTAAGAGTCCAGCAGTTATGCTTAAACAATTATGCGCTGCTCTTTTGCATGGTTCTGAAATAGATGTGAAGAATATGTGTGAAGAAATTGAGTTTTGTTACTTTGGAAATAAAGAGGAGAATGTTGAAATTGACCCAGAAGAAGAGGGTAATGTGGAAGATAGTGTACAGGTTTCCAGTACAGATAATTTTCAGAAGGAAATTGCCACGTTTCAGGTGAAATCATGTGAGAGGCCTAATTTCACTTGTGTGTGTTGTCGACGCACTTATTATAAGAATCAGACTAAGTTAGTGGATTTATATGCAAAAAGTGAAAGGGAAAATAATAGTGAATGGAAGGTTTTCGCAACATACTTGATGGTAGAAAATTGTTTTGATTTGGGATTGGATCAACGTGTGTGTACTTATTGTTGTAATAAATTAAATCAAAACCAGATGCCTGCTTGAGCGGTTCATAATAATCTGGAATTGGTTGAGATTCCTTCTGAATTGAAGGATTTAAATACTTATGAATCTATTTTGATTCAAAGTATCCATCCCTTTCAGGCTATTGTAAGAATGGAGCCAAAGACAGGGAAATTGCCTCCATCAGATTTACAGAGAGGATTAAAGGGAAGAGTTGTTTATTTGCCTCTAGATTTGAAGAAAAACATTAACACAATTGGAGTAGAAAAAGTGGAAGAGGAACCTCTGGTTATCTTAGTTAATGGGGTTCCGACAAAGAATAAGAAAATATGGCAAGATTTAGTAGATGTTAGGAAAGTCAAAAAGGCAACATTGTATTTGAAAAAAAATAATAAGTACTATAAGAATGTATATGTTGCAGAAGAGGAAGTAAGTGAGGAAGAGGATAGCGATTTGTGTGGCTGGTCAAATTGAGAAAGTAGAACCCTCTAAAAGTGAAGAAATATATGAACATTATAGTGTTCATCCTTTGCATTCCAAGGAAGTCATGGGGAATGCTATTGAGTTGTTTCAAATGAAACAAGCCAAAGGGAGTCCCATTAGTGTTTGGGAGGAAAGTTTGGAAGCTCGGTGTTTCCCACAGCTATTTCCAACAGGTCAAGGAGGAAGATATGATGAGCGACCGCATCAAATTCCTGCTTCTGAATACCGGACTTTACGATTGTATGCAGAAGATGCTAGGTTTCGACAATGCATTCCCTATTTGTTTCATCTCCTGTTTGAAAGCGATCTGTCTGGACTATCATATGCAGTGAACCACATCTTGAAAAGTGGTATACAGATGCAAAACATCTCGGCAAGTGACTTTATGGATAAAGTCAATGTCCAAGACAGTATTTTGGATTGTCACCTGATTAATCTCATGGCGTGTCAGCGTGGTACTAATGAGTACTGGTACCGTCGTCATGGTGATTTAAAATGTATGCTGAGGAACTTAGGAACTCCCACATGGTTCCTCACTCTGAGCTGTGACGAGTATGGCTGGGAAGACTTACTTGAATTTCTACGAGAGGCAAATGGAAACATTGAAAACATCAAATTCAAGACACCCGGAGAACTGTGCTCTTTGGATCCAGTGAATGTATGCAGGTACTTCAATCATAGATTTGAAGCTATGATGTCTTTCATCATGAATAAGAAGAATCCACCTCTTGGAGAGGTGTTGGATTTCTTCTGGAGAAATGAGTACCAAGCAAGAGGTGCTCCTCATATACATATGCTGCTGTGGATCAAGGATGCACCTAAATTTGGAACAGATCCAGAAGACTTAGTGATGAGTTTCATAGAACAGTATTCTACATGTGCTGTTCCAAACGCAAAGGAGGACAAAAGCCTAAGAGAACAAGTTCTACGCTTCCAAAGCCATCGTTGTGGAAAGTACTGTCGTCGTAAATTCAGAAACAAGGACAAGTTCTACACCAAATGTCGTTTCGCCTTTCCACGACCGGTGATTTCTAAAGGAAGATTGAACAGTTTGATGTCTTCGCTGCGACATAATGTGATGAAGAAATCACCTAAAAACACATATAATTTGAAAAGGAACGAAGAGTCCAAGTACATCAACGACTACAACCCAGTGATTTTGTCCATGTGGAATGCTAACATGGATATACAGTTTGTGGCTGATAACTGTATGGCTGTGGCTCGGTATGTGACATCTTACATCACCAAAAAAGAAAAGACAGAATTGAAGGATATGTGGGAGGACATTTCCCATGAAAAGAGCCTCAGTAAGAAGTTGTACAGTTTCAGTCTGAAGATGTTGTCGCATCGAGAAATCGGAGCTTATGAATGTTCTGACCGGTTGTCTTCAGCAAGTCTCTATGCCAAATCTAGGAGTATCGTTTGGGCGAGTCTTGGTCTTGCTGCAACGCGTAATCGAGTTCTGAAAACTGTGCGGGAAATTGAATATTTGGCGGAAAAGGAGCCAAACAGTACCGATATTTTGAAGACCAACATGTTGGATACATATTATCGAAATCGAAGCAGTCACCTCGAGAATGTTTGTCTGTATGAGGTTCTACAAAATTACATATTCAAGAGGAACATCAAAGAAGATATTGATAAAGGAGTGTATGCTGTAATTGGAAGTGAGGGATGTCTGGTCAAGCAAAGAAAATGCCACTTGGTAAACCATCGAAAATTGAGTGGCGAATCTCCTGAAAAAAAGGAGTTTTTCTATTTAGCACTTTTGCAACTTTTTAAGCCTTGGCGTGCAGAAGAGGAACTGCTTGGAGATTTCCTCTGTTACGAAGACTCTTTCACTGCTGCCAAGGAGACCATAGAATGTCCTGCTTTTCCCAAATATCTTGAAATGTTGAATGCGGAAATTGAGCAGGAAGCAACGATTGCAGCCGAGATTGCCAGAGACAGTTCTCAGGACAGTCAGAGTTCTGTTTCATTGAGTCAGGATCCACTAGGAGGACCTGTTATCGAAAATGAAGCTGCCACTGCCATGAATGAAGTGGAAAGAGCCATGGCACATGCTCAGGAGGATGTGGTTAACTTAGAAGACTTGGAAAGACAACTCAACGTTGAGCAGAGGAAAATATATGACGAAGTTACCAAGCAAATTGATCATGGATTAAGTCATGAGAAGAAAGACTGCTCATGTACGTCGTTGAAGCCTGTCCGACTGTACGTGAGTGGAGAAGCGGGAACTGGAAAAAGTTTCCTCATTAAAGCAATTTCATGTTATTTGCATGAAAGGACTGAGTCATCGCTGTCTTGTGTTGTCACCGCTCCAACTGGACTGGCAGCACATAACATTAAAGGTATTACTTTGCATCGTCTATTGATGCTGCCAGTGGAGCATGATAACAAATTACAATACCACAAGTTCTTCAATATTCTTCGCATGCTCAGAAAAACATTTCGCTGGATCCCCTCCGAAACAAGGAAAACAGTCACCCATGCTCTGGTCACGAGCCGACTGGACTACGGAAACACCCTCTACGCGGGCACTACCGCAAAACTCCAGAAGAAACTCCAACGAATCCAAAACGCCTCAGCCAGGCTCATATTAGACATCCCACGCAACGAACACATCTCTGGTCACCTTGAAGACCTCCACTGGCTACCCGTCAATAAGAGGATCACTTTCCGACTGCTTACCCACGCACACAAATCACTCTACGACATCGGACCAGATTGCCTCAACTCACGATTGTCCTTCTACACCCCCTCCCGCCAACTACGTTCTTCCAACCAAGCCCTCGCCACTGTACCTCGCATCAACAAGACCACCATGGGAGGCAGATCCTTTTCATACCTGGCTGCTAAAACATGGAACTCACTCCCCGTTTACCTTCGCCTCACCCAGAACCACCTAGCGTTCAGAAAGCAGCTTAAAACGTGGATATTTGACAAGTAATCCTCCTCCCCTTACTAAGCGCCTTGAAACCCTCTGGGTATGTAGTGCACTATACAAATTTTATGACTTGACTTGACTTGACAAGTTATCTGGAGATGTTTGTTGTGAAGTTTCAAGAGTCTTGAGGAAAATGAAACTTCTTATCATTGACGAAGTAAGCATGGTTTCTAATGTCATGCTTGCCTTTGTGCATTTGAGAATGCAAGAAGTTCTTAAAACAGAGTATGATGTGTTATTTGGTGGCAAACACATCATTGTTTTCGGAGATCTTCTGCAGCTGACAGCAGTGAAAGGACAACCTGTGTTCAAAATGCTCACGCATAAAGATACCAGGAAGTGCCTAGGGAGCATTGGCAACGTCAATATATGGTTAAACTTCAATTATGCTGAACTGCATGAAAATATGCGTCAGGCAAAGGATGAAGATTACAAGAATATTCTACAAGATGTTAGAATTGGAAAAGTGACCGAGCATTGGAAAGAAGCTTTACATGCACGATTACTGTCAAATTTATATCCAGAACAAGACGTTGTGCCTGAGAATATTTTTCAGAAAATTACTGAGAAGAAATCTGGAATATGTTTGATGCCAACTCTTGCAGAATGTGCCATCTTCAACAACAAAATGTTGCATTTAGAAAACCAAGAGATTGTGAAACTGGAAGCTATTGACAGAGTAGAGCATATGGGAACAACGATTATTTTGTCTGAGAATTTGAAAACAAAATTGGATTCATTAGAGAAGACTATATCTAAAACTGCAGGTTTTGAAAAGACTCTGAATGTGTGCTTAAACTGTGGTATAATTTTAAGAAGGAATTTACATGTTGAAAGAGGTCTGGTAAATGGATCAATGGGTAATGTTGTTGATTGTGTGAAATACAGAAATAGAGATGGAATTGAATTTTTAAAAATTAAATTTGATGGCATTGAGGAAGTACAGCTATTTGGTCGTTGTTCTGCTAGATTTTTGCTTGTAAAAGACTTATATGTTCGCCGTAAGCAGTTTCCTGTTTGCTTGGCATATGCGGTGACAATCCATAAATCGCAAGGTTTATGTGTAGACAGTGCATTGGTGAATATTGGCAGTTCTGTGTTCAACGAGGGTATGGCATATGTGGCATTGTCACGAGTTAGAACTTTATCGGGATTGTACTTGATTGAGTGTGATGTCACAAACATTTGTGAGGATCTAGATTGTGTTAAGGAATACAATAGGTTAAGAAGAGAGTATGCGCCACATTTGCCTCAATATCCTTTGTTTGAGAAACGTGTGGTAGGCCGGAAACGAAGAAATGTGACCAATAGTAGGGAGGTTGTAGCAAAAAGACGAAAAGTCGATGAACCTGAAATTATAAGCAGAAAGAAAAATGATTCTGTTGAAGATGTTGTTGGTTTTCAATTTGAAAACAGTTCTGGTGTCAACTGCTATCCTAATGTAGTGGTTAATATTTTGTTTTCTCTAGAAAATGTAAAAGAAGAGATTGTGGTCAATTCTGATCAAAGATTTTGCAGTTTGTTAAATTCTGTGTTAGAGAAATGTAGCACTGATAGAACAAAAATAGAAAGTGTGTCTGAAATTCGAAATCTGTTAGACAGATGTTCAGGTCAAACACAATTCTCTCAAAATATTCAGCAAGATTGTCAGGAGTTTTTAATGTATATGCTTGATGTATTGCATGCTGAAGGTGTAGATGTAGATCACCTGTTTGGGCTTTCTTATCAATGGCAGCATGACTGCGAGAACTGTAGGGTATCAAGTACTACTAGTGTAGACTCAGAAAGATTTATATATTTAACTTTGCCAGACAGTAAATCAGTGGCCTTTAATAAGCTAGTAAAAGCAGCTGATCACAACATGGAGTGTAGCCAATGTAAGTCTGAAATGTTGTCAACATTATTTATACGAACATATGGCCAGTATGTCATTTTAATGTTCCAACGATGTAGGCCTGATGGAACAAAATTGACAACTTTAATTAAAAATTTAGTGGCTTCACAGTTGTCAATATCAGGAAGGACTTTTGTAACTGCAGCAATTATATATCATGACGGTCCTTCAATAACATCAGGACATTACACAGCTTATTTAAAGTCTAGAAATGGCTGGCCATTTTGCAATGATTCTGTTTTAACTTTCAAAAAGAAATTGCCTTTTGACCTTAAAAATTCTTACCTGGTGTTTTTAAAACCAAAATTTTAGGGAAGGAATCTCAGGATTTGCTCTGAGGAATTTCAAGAGGTTCTAATGGCTCCTACAAGATTTGGCCTTGAGGATAAGTGTAGTACATAGTCAAAAGTTATTTTTGAGTTTTAAATAGTTCCTGGAAAAAAAGAAGATTTTCTTACAGAAAGTGGTGGGCAGAGATTAGTTCAAGGACAACAGAGTATTTCCCAAAGCAAACGGTGTTCTTACTATAACACTTGACGTCATGGAAAAATAACTGCACTTTGTATGAGTTCAGAAAAATTGTTTCTTTTTATAAGCTAATTCAAGCAGCCAATCAAAACATGGAGTAGAGGGAATGTAAGTCTGCAATGCTGTCTAGATTATTGGTCCAAACTTTTGATTATAATGTCATTTTAAAAATCCAACTATATAAACCTGATGAAAGTAAGTCTTCAACTTTAATTACAAATGTTGTGGCTACACAGTCGTTGATTTTAGGAAGAACATTTGTAACTGCAGCTATTATATGGCATGATGGTCATTTGACAAGATCCGCTTATTACACAGCTTATTGAAAATGTAAAAAAAAATGCTGTTTCGGAAATTATTCCCATTTGACTACGATACAATGTTGTCTTTTTACTTAAAAATATTCTTACTTTCTGTTTTCAGAAAAGAGAATTTAGGGTAGGTAACTGGCGTGTAATGATTCTAGGGGTTAATATAATTTTATCTACTGTTTTATATTGCTTTGTGATTAAAAGTGATGTAGAGAATTAAATAATTGTAGTAGTCATAGAGGTAGTGTAAGTCTGCTTCATAGTAAGCAGTATCAGTGTCATAGGAAATGTAGAACATGAGTGAGCAAGAAGGGTAAGATATTACTAGTCCAGGATTGTGAAAGTGATCTTGAACGTTTTCTTTCTGAAAGTTGCGGAAATACAAAATGACGGGATTTGCTTACAAGAATTCCAAGAGTTATAAATGGCTCTTAGATGATTTGGCCTTGTGGAAACGTGTGGTAGAGAGCGAGAAGTCATTTATTTTATGTAACATATTTTTCAAAACGATGGAGGTTTTCTTTCAGAAAGTGGCGGGCTGAAAGTAAAAACAGCACAACCGAGTGTAAGCTGTTCATAGGACATCCTTCGACGTCATGGAAAGTAAGTTACTTTTGAGGAGTTCTGATTTCTGATTGGTTATGTTATATGTTTTTTTTTAAACACAATCATTTTGATTGTGTTTTTTTTCCCCGCTGTTATATGATGAATACCTTCAAGTCACTATTTTTAGTGAAATTTGATAAATTCTGAGAACAGCAAAAATAAACCATTTAACATGTATAATTAATTCTGTACTTTTTGTATTTATGATATACATTTAGAACTGTGTAGTAGGCATGGAAAAGCTGAGGCTTCTATAAGTGTCAAATTTGTTGCATACAGTGCTCACATTCTACGTAGTGTTTCATATGATAGACAACATCAGCACAATGAGATACGTAAGCAAAGGAAACACAGGTGATGTGATTGTGGAATGAGCAAAAAAAATTGCACGTTTTTCAATTAAATTACCTGTGTATCATAACATTACACATCACATTGTGTAGATGAGGTTTAGGTCTGTTCCAGGAGACAGAGGAGGTCTCACATTTGTTCAAGAGTGCAGTGGACATGACTCACTTCGTTGGTAGGCCTGCACATGTACTCTCTCCTCTATACTCTTCAACAAGCCTAAATTTCATCTGCAACCCTGAGTAGGACTTACCTAAAACAAATATCTGAATAGGCCACACCTTATCAGCATCTAGAAACAATCATTTAAAATGTTAAGTGCAGATTTATGATGGCCATACGCCTCTTTTGCGCTGCTGTTCCGTCACTTTTGTGACGCAGCAGCAGTGTAAAAGATGCACCATGTTGCAAGATAGGCCTTAGTTCATCTCCAGCAAGATACCGTCAGTTTAAAATGTATATAATTAGGACTGTGTAGGGGGCATGCAGAAGCTGAGGCTTCAGTAAGTGTCAAAGTTGTTGCATGCAGTGCTGCACTTCTGGGTACTCTTTCATATGCTAGACTACATCTGCACAATGAGATACCTAAGCAAAGGAAACACAATTGATGTGATTTTGAAATGAGCAAAAAAAATTGCATGTTTTTCAATTACATCACCTGTGTTTCCTAACATTACACATCACATTGTGCAGATCAAGTTTAGGCCTGTCCAAGGAAACAGAGGAGGTCTGGCCTTTGTTCAAGAGTGAAGTGGACATGAATCACTTCATTGGTAGGCATGGACATGTATTATCTTCTCTGTACTCTTCAACAAGCCTAAATTTCATCTGCAACCCTGAGTAGGCCTCACCTCAAACAAACCTCTGGATAGGACACACCTTATTGGCATTCTGAAACAATCATTTAAAATGTTAGGGACAGTTTTATGATGGCTGTGCACCTCTTTTGCGCTGCCGTTGCATCACTTTTGTGAGACAGCAGCAGTGCAAAAGATGCACCATGTTGCAAGATAAGCCTCACTTCATCTGCATCAAGATAGTGTTAGTATAAAATGTATATTTTTATGACTGTGTAGGGGCATGGAGAAGCAGAGGCTTCTGTAAGTGTCAAAGTTGTTCAAAAACTGTTTGTCCTTCAATCTTTTCCCTTGTCTTTTCTAATTTTTAAATACATGTTTTAATATTTTTCAAATGTTTGTTCTCTCTTTCACAGATTGAAAGTATAAAAATAACAAGTGACTAAGTTAACGACAATTATAAGGTAAATGTTTTGTACTCTTTTCGTTACATTTCTATCACATTTAACTTCTATTAGTTTCACTACTTCATTTCTTTAACCCTCACTTTCATGCCTTTGCTACTTCCCTCATTCCTTTCTCTATTACTTACTTACTCTACTCCTTCCACTATTTTTCTCAGTCCGTCTCTTCTCATACTTCCTCACTCTTGTTCACTCACTCCGTCTCTATTACTCTCACTGTCTCTGACTGATCACTCTTTCACTACTTGTTCATTATGCTTTCTCTGTGTAGTTGAAGCACACTAAGGGGCATATTATGAACACAGCCAATAAAATTATTGCTGTTTTTATCGGCTGAAAACTGCTGCAAAAGCGGTTTTAGCGGCAGTTTTCTGCCGCAAAAGCGGCTTTAGCGACACATTTCTGCCGATAAAAGCTGCAAAACTTTTATTGCCTATGTTGATAATATGCCCCTATGTTATTTAGATTTCTTTGCTGTTTCAATTATTCTTTTTCTGTTACTTCTTCTTTTCTGCTTTCTGTTTTTTCTCTCTGTTATTCCACATGTTTTAATCTTATTTTGAACATTCACTCACATTCTCTAAGAAACTCTTCTTTGTTATTCTTCTACTCTCCTTTTTTTCTTTCACTTCCTTATCTATTTTGTTTTTCACAATTATATCCTCTTCCATCTTTTCTTCGGTAAATAAATCTATTAAACAGTATCTCTGGTTTAGTCCCTATAGCTATCTTTCTTTTAACATTACTCTCTGTTTACTTCCCTTATACTTACTCTTCTTTTTTTTTTTTTTTTTCGTTCGCTCCCGGTTCGCGTACCGGAGAGCGAACCGGGAAGCGAACTAAAAGAAATAGAGGTTGCCAGAGTGCTAAACATTCTAGCAATTATTTTATAAAGGGGTGGTAGTTCTGAAAATAACTTTTTTTTTATGTTTTTGTTGTTTTATATATATATTTTTTTTGTTCTGAACATTTTTTGTTTTTTTTGTATTTTTTGAACAATGTTATGTTTTTTTTGGTTTTTTTTGGGGGGAACCAACAAAAAACAGGCATTGGAAAGGGCTCAACAGGAGCAAATTTTTTTTATTTTTTGGGGCGTTTAGAGCACTTGTGGTTTTCATATGCTCTGTTTATCAAAGTAATACTCATATTGCCACGTGAGAGTAAGTTACCGCAATATATACACACTTTCTTCATGTGCACAAAGTTTTCTTGAATGTTTGGCACTGTTTCCCGTGCCTCTGGCCCCGACAGAGTTACCTGTGCCGATGTCCTGGCCACAGGAGTTGGTGGGTTGTCCTGGAGGTCACGCATCTCTGCCCTGCTGTAATTTAGTGGATGCCACCTCTGCATGTGACGGTGCATAGTATAGTTGCCGTAACTATACTTCTTATCTGTGCCTCTAGATAAGTCTTCCTTGCATATGAGGCATGTCACATATCGAGCATTAACTTTTTTTTGTCCTTCAGGAAAAGAAAAAAACTGCCAAATAAAACTATTTTTATGGTGATAATCCGGGGCTCCTCACGTAAAAACTGTGTTGCCTGTATTTCCTCTTCCTCTTCTTCATCCTCTTCCTCCTCTGTGTTGGGAAGGAACTGTGGAGGTGGTCCTCTCTTCCTTGATGGTGGTGGTGGTGGTGGTGGGGGTGCACCAGCTGCAGCTACTAGTGAAGCCATTTTCTACTCAGCAAAATAGGTCTTCCTTTCACAAAGTTGAAAGTCAGAGTGAGAAAAAAGGTGGGGGCTTTCATCATTTTAGAAAAAAAATAGTTCTAAACCAATGAAAAGTGTTATTTTTAGGTCACATGACCTAGCCTTACATCATTAGGAAACCAAAAGTGAAATGAACCAATGAAAAGTTTTATTAACAAGTCACATGACCTGTTACGCTTATGTTACGCGCTGCGGGACGCGCCCCGGATCGCTTCCGGGGAGCTGCGCTTCGCGCCTCGGTTCGCGCTCCGGAGCACTTCCGGGTGCGCTAACGCGGCGTGCCATAAGACGCATTACGCGACAACGCGATACGTCGCGCTTCCGCGAAGCGTCACGATGTTGATTTCTAACGCGGCAGTTGCGCACATGGAACGTTTACCGGTTCGCGGACCGGGTCGCGGCAGCAAATTGAGCTAACGGGAAGCTTCCCGGTTCGCGAACCGGGAGCGAACAAAAAAAAATAATAATAAAAAAAATTATTAATAAACATATAAAATATATTTTTTGATTTAAAGAAGAATACATTTTACAGCTATAGATATTAGCTTTTAAAAAACCAATGAAATTCATTGAAAAAACCATAGGTTATAGACCATATATAGTTAGGAATTAGCATTTACAAAACCTTGAAAATTCACTGAAAAAACCATAGGTTATAGACCATATATCGTTAGGAATTAGCATTTAAAAAACCTTTTTTTACTCACACAAAACCATTGAAATTCCATATATAGTTAGTTGTACTAACTATATATCGCGCACCCGCAATCCACTGCTGATCATGTCACATATTACATCATTCATGACATGGTCAGTGACATCACTGATGACATCACTGATGACATCTCAAATGACATCACTGATGACATCTCAAATGACATCACTGATGACATCACTGATGACATCTCAAATGACATCACTGATGACATCACTGATGACATCTCATTTGACATTACTGATCACATCACTGATAACATCATTCATGTGATAATACGATGAACCTCTTCAGACTCTAATATAACCTTAGATACACTCAGTGTAAATAAACACTCACAGACTGTCACTCATCCATGGAGTTACTCACACACTAGTCAGTCATGCAAAGAATCAATCACACCTCCATTTCCTCAACTATACAGTTATACACACCTTACTTATTCAAACATATACTAACACATATTTACTCTCTTTTACAATGCCTGATACAAGTTCACAATGATCAATACAGCCACTCACACATTCACTGGCTCTTATGCACAGTTATTTATATATGTCAACTGTCACATGTACTGTGTTTTACATATGTACTTACTTTGACATGTAGCACTGAGATATCCATTCACTCACCAATGCACTCAGTCAACCGCCCATACAGGTGTTTCCACATGCACTTTTGAACCCATACATCTAGTGAATCAACTGCTCACACATCTATGCACAGAGTTATACACCTCCCAGCCACCCACACACACACTCAGTCTCCCATACAAATACTTAGGCAATCAACCAATAACCCATATAGTTACTCATATAGGTACTGATCAACACATGCAGCAGTTTACAGAACAACAGACATAATGATGCACAAATTAAGACAGTTTAGTCACTAACCCATGCACTCAGTGAGACACATTTAATCAGTCACTCATACAGTCAGTCATGCACCTAATAAATCCTTCATCCAGACACTTATAAATCCACTCATTCTTCAATATGTAAGACATATTTTAACTTTACAGAAACATACAGTCACTGGATGTTGTCATCAGTGATGTCATCAGTGATGTCATTTGAGATGTCATCAGTGATGTCATCAGTGATGTCATTTGAGATGTCATCAGTGATGTCATCAGTGATGTCACTGACCATGTCATGAATGATGTAATATGTGACATGATCAGCAGTGGATTGCGGGTGCGCGATATATAGTTAGTACAACTAACTATATATGGAATTTCAATGGTTTTTTAAATGCTAATTCCTAACTATATATGGTCTATAACCTATGGTTTTTTCAGTGAATATATATAGAGGTTGAATTCTTGGACACAAAGGTTTATGTAGAAAATGGTGAATTACATACAACATTGCATAGAAAACCTACAGCAGGTAACTCCACGTTACATGCCTCTAGTGCCCACCCCAGACACCTAATTGACAGCATTCCCTATGGTGAGCTTCTTAGAATAAAACGCATATGTAGTGATGAGAAACAACAAACTATATGTATGCAAGAGGCTGTGGAGAGATTCCGTAGGAGAGGTTACACGGCAAAAACTCTACAAAGGGCTTTGGACAAAGCCAATAGTAGATCTAGGGTATCACTATTACCAAATGTAGAAGAAAATGCCTTGCAAGAAAATGAGGATACCTCTAAGATACCCAGGCTGATACTAACCTACAATAACCAGCACCGTCAAATTCGCTCAATAATTAATCAAAATTGGGCGATAGTGCAGACAGATGCAGTCATAACATCAAAATTGCCTCAAAAACCCACAATAACCTTTCGGAGAGGCATTTCGATGAGAAATAAAATAGCCAAAAGCATCCCAGACCTGGGTATCAAGAAGAAGAGCAGTCTTTGGTTACCAGAAAAACAGGGTTTCTTTAAATGTTCATCCTGCCGGGCATGTAAATTTGGAATAACTACCAAAAAGTACACTACACCTTTCAGCCCGAGGGAATTTAAAATTCAGGGATGCTATGACTGCAAGACGGAATATGCAGTTTATATTCTGACGTGTACCTGCGGGCTCAGATATGTGGGTAGCACCAAGCAGCAGGTACACGTCAGAATTTTGCAACATCTCCGTGCTTTCGTGAACAACGACAGTACGTATCCTGTTGCAAGACACTTTAAGGCAGTCCACCAAAACAACTTGGCAGATTTAAAATATTTTGTCATCGGAGCAGTAAATGAGAATCCGTGTGGTGGTAACAGAGAAAAAAGCCTTAGACAGCTGGAATCTAAATTTATTGTAGAACTAGATAGTAGACAGCCTAATGGTTTGAATAATACAGAGGATTTACATCATTTCCTCTAAGATAATATCTATATATATTTTTTGAGGTTAGGACATGTCTGTTTAAGTCTTTCTCAGACTCTTGGGTTTCTGAAAACTAGTCTAAAAACCATACTGCGGCCCTAGTTACGTTTCCACACTCTTTTCTAAAAAATACTTTTTCAATTTTGGTTTTAGTTTTTCACGTTATAAGTATAATTATTTTTATCTTATAAATTTAAAAAAAAACATCTCCCAAAGCTTGTAAATATCAAGTTTTCCTTTTTCTCTTTTAAAAGGAAACAACACTATTATGGAATGGAAAAAATCACTGTAATTTTTGCACTTTAACCGAAGAAATACTTTTATGCTGCTATAAAACATTATATGCACTTTATTTGTGAGTTTGCACATGAGCTCTATTTTGCACAACTCTCCATGTTGCCTAGATCAACATTGATGTAGTCAGGTCCTTACTATTTGGGAATTCATTCCGGTATTTGTGTATAGCCATAAAATTGAGGTATCAATATTTTATAATATATTTCTATTTTTATATTGTATATAGAATGCATATTTATATTTTTATATATATATATATATTTTTTCATATCATATGAGGGAAATGGTTTTTATATATATATTTTTATATGCTGCAGATACACTCATGAAAAATTATGGAGCTATACAAATAAGTGACCATGACTGCAAATTAGGATATGTTCTGTGTCAAGATATCAAATATATCGGTGCACCATGTTTTATTTACTATTTTTTTATGACTGAGCATTTATGCTGTTAGGTTGTTTTGACATGAAATACAACTATATTGGGTAAATTGGTTCTAGAGCAAAAAACTACAAAACCTAGCATACATTCGTATATAGTATTTTTTCTATGTTTAACACTGAGATGAGGTGAAAGCATCACACCAAAAATGTATAAAAATAAAAAGCGGACCATTTGTTTGTTACATTGAGAAAGAATACGGAGGTATTCGAAACGCGTCTGGCTATACTTGAATAATAAAAGACCTGCTGATCCACGAAAATTGGAGTCTGTAATCCGTTCCTTTGGTTTTGTCCCGGCTGGGCTCTGCAGAGGGGAAACGGAGATATAACTATATCAATTGCGGAATATCGGGTTGATTTCGCCTACAGACCCCCTGTCCAGGAAGCGGCTGCTGCAATCAACCCCTTTCTTGTTCGACTTCCGTTAAGGAAACCACTGCGGCGGCCCCCGAGTGAAAAAGCGCGGAGACCAGGCTGCTGTAAGCGCGGCAACTCTAGCGAGGTCGGAGGACCAGCGGGAGCAAAGCGGGAACAGCGGTGAGTGTCCAAGCGCGAATGAGACTCGGTGGGCAGGTGTGGGCAGGCAATACGGCTCTGACATTTGAGCACGGGTCGTGTGATATTTAACACGAAAACAAAATAGCACAAACAGACAACATGTCAGAAGATGAAGTTCGCGCTAGAGAGGCAGCTGCGGAGGATATTTACAGTAAGCTGCCGATTGTGGAAAAGAGGGGAGCAGTAGCGAGCACCACTAACACTGTACAGGTGGACGACTCAGCTAGGACTCTCTTAAGAAAGCTGGAAAAACAACTGAGAGCTGAAGTGACTAAATGGTGGGAGAGAAAATCCCTAAGTAAATATGCAGAAGCTGGGCGAGTCCCACGGGGGCTAAGAATTCTATTGGCTCCTAACTATGAGAATCCAGATCCACAAATGTTGAGAAAATGGGGTACATTGAATCTAGAGGCGTCAATGAATCTAGTCCATCTACTAATTGAATATGCAGAATCTGACAGACTGAAATTACTGGATGAAATTAAAAAGATAAATGAAGAGCTGGCAAAATTGGAACCAAATGACTATATTGCAAAAACACGCAAGGAGATTAAAGATAGGTTGCTGAAACAAGAAGATAAAATCAAACAGCGCAAAGTATATAAATTCGCCCGTGACCTGGCAGACTATGAACAAGGCAGAATCTATACATTTGCTAAAAAATTTGATGTGGCAAAAAAACTAAAAGCAGACTCAAAAAAGACCACAGGGCATGAAGCGAGTGAACAAGCAACTTGCTCAAATCAACTAGCCCCTGACAACAACGATGTTGTAAGCGAACAAAGTGATAATAGTTCAGTCTATAGTGTCAGTGGAACTAACAGCACGGACGATGAGGATACTACTCCCAGAACCCTAAACCTCGGTGAAGAAATTGATTTTTTAATCGAGGACAGATTAAAAACACTGAGGCCAAGGAAGCAACAACAGTCACAGCCACTGGTGACACAAAAACCAGAAATGCCAAAAGGAGGGAAAGGCGCAACAAAACCAAAAGGAAGAGGGAAAAGAAACTATTGGCGCAATCAACAGCAACCAACATAATAGACAAAACAATCATCAATATGACATCTTTAACATTGGACGACAGAGAAGAACAAATCTTAAAATTGGGATTGTCATAATTTTGCACAGACCCGTATAGATATCTTCAGTTATATCAGAAAATTAAAACTGCTTAAATTTTATAAAATCAAAAGTGGACTAGCTAAAAAATCAACTACGGAACAATCAACCTCTGACATTAGACTAATGGTTACTGATGTTGAAGGAATAGTGGCAGCCAGAACTCTAGAAGAGAACATCGATGAGGCAATCGAAAGCAACATGTCTACCCAAGAACATTTACAAGCAGCTTCAATAGCTCAACTGGGGGCTGGCAAGAGCCCATTTAAGCCAAAATCAGTCTTTGTACCCATCATGCCCAAAGATGCAATCGATATTTTCAACGATAGGGTAACAGAGGATATAAAAAATCTACACTATCAAGTGAGTCATCATTCCAAGAAACTAAGTCAAAACGACCTGGAATATAATCGATTAATGACTAAATTAGGTACCAACACTGAGATCATCATAAAAGCTTCGGATAAAGGCGGCAATATAGTACTGTGGCCTAAGCAAGACTATATAAGAGAAGCCAATCGACAGCTGTCAGATACCCTGTGTTATGTGGAAACAACTAATAAAGAATACACAAGGGCTTTGGAAACTTTGCGGAAACATCTACTTCAATGCAAGAGAGATAGTATGATCTCTAAAGAGGAATATAATTTTCTATGCAATGACTCACCTGTTTTGCCATCTATATACTTTCTCCCGAAAACTCATAAGGAGAGAACCCCGGTCCCGGGACGCCCAATAATATCGGCGATTGAAAGTGCAAGTGAGCACCTATCACAATACATTGATTTCTTCTTACAAGATTTGGTCAGGGATTTACCTTCCTATGTTAAGGATACGGGTGATTTTTTAACAAAAATCAGTAACATCAAATGGGAAGACAATATGAGAATGTTAACATTAGACATTGAATCCTTATACACTTGTATAGATCACCAAGTAGGATTGGATGCTATTAAACATTTCTTGTCTTCAAGACCTATCGAATATTACGAACATAACAAAGTAATTATGAGAAGTATTGACTGGTGCCTAAACAATAACTTTTTTGCATTTTCTAAAAAAATATACAGACAGTGCAGGGGCGTGGCAATGAGGTCTTGCTTCTCCCCCAGCTATGCCTGTTTAGTGGTTGGCTGGTGGGAGGAGCATATATTGAGGAAAGAATTATCGTCAAAATATGGTAACAATATAACAATTTGGCTACGTTATATAGACGATGTCTTTTTGTTGTGGAGAGGGGACAATGAAAGTGCAAATGCTTTTTTACAGGATATCAATGTGAACAAAATGAATCTGAATTTTACTTCAAACATGAGTTGTACTGAGGTTGAATTCTTGGACACAAAGGTTTATGTAGAAAATGGTGAATTACATACAACATTGCATAGAAAACCTACAGCAGGTAACTCTACGTTACATGCCTCTAGTGCCCACCCCAGACACCTAATTGACAGCATTCCCTACGGTGAGCTTCTTAGAATAAAACGCATATGTAGTGATGAGAAACAACAAACTATATGTATGCAAGAGGCTGTGGAGAGATTCCGTAGGAGAGGTTACACGGCAAAAACTCTACAAAGGGCTTTGGACAAAGCCAATAGTAGATCTAGGGTATCACTATTACCAAATAGAAAATGCCTTGCAAGAAAATGAGGATACCTCTAAGATACCCAGGCTGATACTAACCTACAATAACCAGCACCGTCAAATTCGCTCAATAATTAATCAAAATTGGGCGATAGTGCAGACAGATGCAGTCATAACATCAGAATTGCCTCAAAAACCCACAATAACCTTTCGGAGAGGCATTTCGATGAGAAATAAAATAGCCAAAAGCATCCCAGACCTGGGTACCAAGAAGAAGAGCAGTCTTTGGTTACCAGAAAAACAGGGTTTCTTTAAATGTTCATCCTGCCGGGCATGTAAATTTGGAATAACTACCAAAAAGTACACTACACCTTTCAGCCCGAGGGAATTTAAAATTCAGGGATGCTATGACTGCAAGACGGAATATGCAGTTTATATTCTGACGTGTACCTGCGGGCTCAGATATGTGGGTAGCACCAAGCAGCAGGTACACGTCAGAATTTTGCAACATCTCCGTGCTATCGTGAACAACGACAGTACGTATCCTGTTGCAAGACACTTTAAGGCAGTCCACCAAAACAACTTGGCAGATTTAAAATATTTTGTCATCGGAGCAGTAAATGAGAATCCGTGTGGTGGTAACAGAGAAAAAAGCCTTAGACAGCTGGAATCTAAATTTATTGTAGAACTAGATAGTAGACAGCCTAATGGTTTGAATAATACAGAGGATTTACATCATTTCCTCTAAGATAATATCTATATATATTTTTTGAGGTTAGGACATGTCCGTTTAAGTCTTTCTCAGACTCTTGGGTTTCTGAAAACTAGTCTAAAAACCATACTGCGGCCCTAGTTACGTTTCCACACTCTTTTCTAAAAAATACTTTTTCAATTTTGGTTTTAGTTTTTCACGTTATAAGTATAATTATTTTTATCTTATACATTTTAAAAAAAACATCTCACAAAGCTTGTAAATATCAAGTTTTCCTTTTTCTCTTTTAAAAGGAAACAACACTATTATGGAATGGAAAAAATCACTGTAATTTTTGCACTTTAACCGAAGAAATACTTTTATGCTGCTATAAAACATTATATGCACTTTATTTGTGAGTTTGCACATGAGCTCTATTTTGCACAACTCTCCATGTTGCCTAGATCAACATTGATGTAGTCAGGTCCTTACTATTTGGGAATTCATTCCGGTATTTGTGTATAGCCATAAAATTGAGGTATCAATATTTTATAATATATTTCTATTTTTATATTGTATATAGAATGCATATTTATATTTTTATATATATAGATATATTTTTTCATATCATATGAGGGAAATGGTTTTTATATGTATATTTTTATATGCTGCAGATACACTCATGAAAAATTATGGAGCTATACAAATAAGTGACCATGACTGCAAATTAGGATATGTTCTGTGTCAAGATATCAAATATATCGGTGCACCATGTTTTATTTACTATTTTTTTATGACTGAGCATTTATGCTGTTAGGTTGTTTTGACATGAAATACAACTATATTGGGTAAATTGGTTCTAGAGCAAAAAACTACAAAACCTAGCATACATTCGTATATAGTATTTTTTCTATGTTTAACACTGAGATGAGGTGAAAGCATCACACCAAAAATGTATAAAAATAAAAAGCGGACCATTTGTTTGTTACATTGAGAAAGAATACGGAGGTATTCGAAACGCGTCTGGCTATACTTGAATAATAAAAGACCTGCTGATCCACGAAAATTGGAGTCTGTAATCCGTTCCTTTGGTTTTGTCCTGGCTGGGCTCTGCAGAGGGGAAACGGAGATATAACTATATATATATATATATGTATATATATATATATATTACCTACTGGCGGTCGCCAGTAGGTATATATAGTTAGGATTTTTTCTCTATGGGATTTTTGAAAATTCTATGTCTAATAACTTTGGCGTTTGTGGACGGAATTGGCTGAAATTTTCAGGAAAATGGAACATTTTGTTTCTGAGCAGCCCCTGAAAATTGGGGGGGGGTCGTCAAGGGGGGGCCGAGAAAAAAGGGGGGTCCCAAAACGTGTTTTCCATAGGGCGGTTGGCCTCACTTTTAGCCCGAACGGCTGAATGGATTTGCACGAAACTTGGCAAAATTGTAGGGACTGGTAGCCCGATGTGCCTTTGCTAGGTCTCAATATATGTGCTCCAGTGGATTTTGAGAAATTAACGTTCAAAAAAAGATATATATCAGTAACAGCGGACCGGGCAGCGCTCCAGTTCGCGTACTTTTCGCGTTACGGAGCTTTGTGAAGCGAAGCTGATTGGTTCTCCGGCGTCTGTAAACATTCCAAACAGTCCGTAGCGGCCGCCATCTTGTCTCTCGGTAGGATCGAGAGACGAGAGGAGGCCAAAGCGAAGGGGCAAATGACCATAAGGGGGCATAGTAGATCCTCCCTGACCCCCTAGGTTTGATGTGGAGGTTTTAAAAGGGCCCCTCGGGGCAAAAAAAATAAAAATAATAATAATCGAACGGCTGAATGGATTTGCACGAAACTTGGCAAAATTGTAGGGACTGGTAGCCCGATGTGCCTTTGCTAGGTCTCAATATATGTGCTCCAGTGGATTTTGAGAAATTAACGTTCAAAAAAAGATATATATCTGTAACAGCGCTCCGCTTCGCGTACTTTTCACGTTACGGAGCTTTGCGAAGCTGATTGGTTCTCCGGCGTCTGTAAACATTCCAAACAGTCCGTAGCGGCCGCCATCTTGTCTCTCGGTAGGATCGAGAGTCAAGAGGAGGCCAAAGCGAAGGGGCAAATGACCATAAGGGGGCATAGTAGATCCTCCTTGACCTCTTAGGTTGGATGTGGAGGTTTTAAAAGGGCCCCCCGAGGGGCTAAAAAAAAAAAAATAATAATAATCGAACGGCTGAATGGATTTGCACGAAACTTGGCAAAATTGTAGGGACTGGTAGCCCGATGTGCCTTTGCTAGGTCTCAATATATGTGCTCCAGTGGATTTTGAGAAATCAACGTTCAAAAAAAGATATATATCTGTAACAGCGCTCCGCTTCGCGGAGATAACATTATCTCCCTATTACCTAGCTGTTGCTAACACCAGTTAGCGACCGCTAGTAGGAGATAGCGACCATCTTGGGCTCCACTTTGCATGTCAGTGATATTTATCACTAATGACATGCAAAGTGGGCATGTCAAGATGTTAGAGACTGGAAAAAGTCGCTAACATCGCTATCTTCTATTACCAACTTTTGGAGATATTCGCACTAAGCGCGAATATCTCTAAAAAGTAACACCTGCCCTGAGCAGTTCTTAGCCATGTTATCCAATGGGAGGTGGATAACATGGCTAAGAGCATTAGCTCGGTAATGCATGAATATCGCTGACTTTTCAGCGATATTAATGCATTGCGGTCGTTTTTCATCGCATTTGCGATAAACCTTGATAATAGCAAGGTTTATCTGCGATAATTTCTGACGATGCTTAGCGGTAAAAAATTTGTTGCTAAGCATCGTTAGGGATAAATATCGCTTAACTTTGGTAATATGCCCGAACGTCTGTTAACGTTCGATTCGAAGGAAATCAGGAAGTGTTGAAAAACATTGTCTGCGCCATCTTGCCTTTTTTCAAATGCCACACTTTTGTCGTGCACGGCAGCCATTTTAGATGCCTTGACCAGACCCACTCTCTGTACGCTGTCGATCCTTAGCATGGCTCCCCACCCTCGCAAGCATCTCCCCCAGGCACTGGTCACCCCGCTCTCTGTCTTATGCATGGGTAATAAACCTCCCCCCATCTGCGCTGCTCTTCCCTGAGAATCACACCCTGTGCCCGCCCGACACCTCCCTTTCGCCCTATTCACTACCGCACCCTCTGACACTCCTTTTCCTCTGTGTCCAATTGTCCAGGCCGGTCCTAGGCTATCAGCTAGCCCTGCAGATGTAGTTTATGGCCCCAGCTGTAAAGAATCACCCCTCTTCAAAGGAGTTATAGTAGATCAAGGCCCACACCCGATGAGATCCGTCACACCACAGGCGTTCCTACTATCTGAAAACCATCCTGTATTGTGATTGGGGAGGGGACCGAGCCTGAAGCGGAAGATTCCAGGGATGACTCTTTGTACATCAAAGTTTTTACAATTATGTGTCACATTAAAAATATATAGCACTCCAACAAAGTAGTAAGATTATAAAACTTTAATAACTTATAAATATATACAACAAAACAAAAACAGTAAAAACATTTAAACATTTTTAGGGAAAATGAAGGAAAATGAAGGAAGTAGCGGTCGGCTGTGCGAATAGTCCCAACGTAGCACAGGTGATGTTGCCTGGGTGCCGCACTGATTTCGGTATCCGGCGTGGGGCGTCGCGGGGGGTGGGTCATCGGTAGCGGTCTGTTGTGCGAATAGTTCCAAGGCAGCAGAACGATGGCACCAAGGTGATGTCCAGTAAGTTGCCGCTCTCCGAATAACGGCGTGGGGCGCCCTGGGGGGGGGAGGCGGCGTGAACGGGCCTCTCCAGGTGGAGTTTCGTCTGCTGTAGTGGGGCGCCCCTTTACCGTTTCAGTTGCCATTCCGTCCGCTTTTGGTCCACTGTGTCAAAAGCCGCAATTCAGCTGAGTTGCGCCCACTCTTGCGGTGCAGCGATAGGCGGCTGTCACAGGACTCTCAAAATGGCGGCAGGCTCTTTCCTTTTTGGGCCTGGTCCACTGAAATGGCCCTGGGACACCTTGGAAATCGCACGCTTGTCTGCTAGGTCTTGGACCCCATTCTCGAAAGCGTCCCCTCCGCCTTGAGGATTCAACAAAAGTTTTGGGGGCCCCCGACTCCTGCAGGCTTCTGGTGGGGAGCGGCTGCCATGATTGCTCGCGGAATGACCACGACGGAGCCACGAGATGGTGGTGCTTTCATGTTGACGCCAGCTTCAGTCTGAAATATCCAGAAACAAGGTGGGGCTTTCATCGTTTGGGGAAAAAAAAAGTTTTCATCCAATGAAAAGTGTTGTTTTTAGGTCATATGATCAAGCCTTCCATCATTAGGAAACCAAAAGTAAAATGAACCAATGAAAAGTTTTATAAACAAGTCACATGACCTGTTATGCGGCATAGGGTATAAAATGCGGAGAAAATACGTTGGCACGTGAGGCGGCGTCAGTAGCGGAACAATGTGCGAATAGGCCGAAGGCAGCACAACGCGCCAAGATCCGGATGGCACCGAGGTGGTGTCTAGTAAGTTGCCGCACTGGTGTGGCCATCCTACAATGCTGAAAGTCGGCGTGGGGCGCCCCGTTGGCCTGTGAGATGGCGTCAGTAGCGGACCGATGTGCGAATGGGGCCAAAGGCAGCGCAACAATATTTTCTGAATAGAAGACACCACAAGGCGCTGAGATGCGAACATCCGGATGGCACCGAGGTGGTGTCTAGTAAGTTGCCGCACTGGTGTGGCCATCCTACAATGGTAAAAGTCGGCGTGGGGCGCCCCGTTGGCCTGTGAGATGGCGTCAGTAGCGGACCGATGTGCGAATGGGGCCAAAGGCAGCGCAACAATATTTTCCGAATAGAAGACACCACTAGGCGCTGAGATGCCAAGATCCGGATGGCACCGAGTTAGTGTCTAGGTTGCCGCACTGGTGTGGCCATCCTACAATGCTGAAAGTCGGCGTGGGGCGCCCCGTTGGCCTGTGAGATGGTGTCAGTAGCGGACCGATGTGCGAATGGGGTCAAAGGCAGCGCAACAATATTTTCCGAATAGAAGACACCACTAGGCGCTGAGATGCCAAGATCCGGATGGCACCGAGGTGGTGTCTAGTAAGTTGCCGCACTGGTGTGGCCATCCTACAATGCTGAAAGTCGGCGTGGGGCGCCCCGTTGGCCTGTGAGATGGCGTCAGTAGCGGACCGATGTGCGAATGGGGCCAAAGGCAGCGCAACAATATTTTCTGAATAGAAGACACCACAAGGCGCTGAGATGCCAAGATCCGGATGGCACCGAGGTGGTGTCTAGCAAGTTGCCGCACTGGTGTGGCCATCCTACAATGCTGAAAGTCGGCGTGGGGCGCCCCGTTGGCCTGTGAGGTGGCGTCAGTAGCGGACCGATGTGCGAATGGGGCCAAAGGCAGCGCAACAATATTTTCTGAATAGAAGACCGAGGTGGTGTCTAGCAAGCTATGCAGCTGAGTTGCGTGCGCACTTGCGGCGAATAGGTCGAAGGCAGCACAACAATGTTTTCTGAATAGGAGACACCACAAGGCGCTGAGATTCGGTTACCACCGAGGTGCCGTCTAGCAAGTTGCTGCACTGGTGTGGCCATCCTACAATACTGCTCCGAATAACGGCGTGGGGTGCCCGAAGGGGGGGGGAGGCGGCGTGAACGGGCCTTCCCAGGTGGAGGCTCGTCTGCTGTAGTGGGGCGCCCCTTTACCGTTTCAGTTGCCATTCAGCTGAGTTTCGGCCGCTCTTGATGCTACAGCGACAGGTGGCTGCAACAGGACTCTCAAAATGGCGGCCTGTTCTTTGGATTTGGGCCTGGTCCACTAAAATGGCCCTGGGACACCTTAGAACTCGGACGCTTGAATTTTTTTTCCTTTCCTCTACATGCAAAAAAAGCTAAATGCCCGGTACGTTACACGCTTCATCTGCCACGATGTACTCTCCAGAGGAACCGAAAAAAAATATAGTTATGGTAACTATACCATGCATCGTCATATGGAGAGGTGGCACCGATTAATTATAGTGCTGCATAAAAGAGAGATTTGGAGAAGAACCCCCGACCTGCCAGTACATTCATCAAATAAGTGGCACTGACAGCATCAGAGGCAAGGGAAACGGTCCCAAATATTTAGAAGAAGTTTGGAAAGATTAAAATGACATGTTTAGATTGTGGCAAATTAATTTCATGTGGACAGATGAGTGTTACTCTAATAAATACAGCATATGAACATCATCATAGTCGATGGTTGGTAGAGACATTTTGACTATATCCTGGACCTGCCCGTCCTCGCCCAAATGGCGCCGGAATAAATGGGACTCGTAACTCCTTGTTGTGTACTTGTTGTAAAACTTTGATATCACGAGATACGTATGCAGTTTTGAAGCACATGGCGGGCGGGGACGAGAATAGATTGAATATTTCGACATCTCTATTGATATTAAGTTGTGATGTGTTATTGATTACTGTACTATTGAAAGTTCGAATTAACATCACCCATGGTACTTGCCCGCAAATGTATATCTAGATAATTTTATTGTAACTGGCCCTGTCGTATTTTAATTATAAAATGTACGTCCACCGATTCCGCAACTGTTAGACACCTTAGTTCTTGCAACCTAATGGCCCGCCCGTAACGTTTCTCTACAGTGTAAATGTCTCCTCATCATATACGATTACAGTTTGCTCCGTGGCCGGCGCACGTGGTTATAGGCCCGTATTTGTATACTGACATTTTCACAATAAAGGTTTTTAAAAGAAAAAATGGTAGTAGTATTTACATTGGTAAAGTTTTTAATAATAGTCACTGTTTTAGAATCAGTAAAAGGCAAGTGAAATAAAGCAGACCAATTACATGAAGGGTAAAAGGTATAATACGCAGGAACGCAGTAAAGATAAATGGTCAAGGGCTGTTGTGTTTTCTACTCCTGCAACATAAAGTGATCGATAAGAATCTCATATTCAAGCGTATCGGCGACTAAGACAGCAGGTCGACCCTCTTTTGCTCAACGGCTCCGTCATGGGACGAAGAAACGCCCTTTTTCTCGAAAAAAGAATATATTTTACTTGCAGGACAGTTGTAAATTTTCCGGGAAAGTACATTAGCCTGGAACATTATAACATATATGTTTAAGAAAAAATAATGTTCGGAAGTAATAAAAAGCGTAATTTTCAGGTCATATGACCAAGCCTTTCATCATTAGAATAAGAAAAGTAAAATGAACCAATGAAAAGTTTTATTGACAAGTCACATGACCTGTTATGCTTACGTTACGCGCTGCGCGTCGCGCCTGGATCACTTCCGGATGCGCTAACGCGGCGCGTCATATGACGCATTACGCGACAACGCAGGTCCAGAATATAGTCGAAATGTCTCCACCAACCAGCGGTCGGAACACAACCCTTTTCAGCAGGCTAAATAGTTCTGTTAAATGACAACAGAACGGACAGGCAACAGGAACCATCAGTCAAAGAGGGGAGGGCTAGTTCTTCTCTACCGGGTTACGTAGGGGCGCTACCGGAACTGATCGAATTGGTAGTCTACAGTGTTTCTGGATGTTTCAGACTGAAGCTGGGGTTAGCATGAGAGCACCACCATTTCGTAGCTCCGTCGTGGCCATTCCGCGAGCAATCATGGCAGCCGCTCTTTATCGTTATTTTGGGCGGGGTGGGTGGCGGAGTCGAGCTGTATTGCAGCCATCATGGTGTGGAGTTTAGTTCATCTCACTAGTTTCGTATTTGTCATGAGGGGTTGTTCCTAATGTTTCTATTTTAGCGAGGTCAAAAAGAGATCCCATTAGTGGCCTACTGATTTTGCTCGATTCCTTATGATTTTTCGTTATCTGCAAAGACTAAACAGAGTATTGCGACTCTGTGTTTGTTTGTAAATAGAGAATGAACCAAAGAGAACCAATTCTAAAACAGTAAATGCTTGGATAACAATCAATCAAATGGAGAGAGAAGCAGGCACGACGTATTACAACGGGGGCAAAGGCCTGCGTTAACTACCTTTCACTATCTGCAAAGAGAGAGTACTCCTAATAGAAATGAGGGGGGGGGGCAGCATTCAAAGCAGATCAGTGTGCATAAACACGAAAATGTTTTTACTTACCACGTATTTGACATTCGACAGCTTATGATATTTGCTATTAAAAAACCATTGAAATTCACTGAAAAAACCATAGGTTATAGACCATATATAGTTAGGAATTAGCATTTACAAACCTTGAAAATTCACTGAAAAAACCATAGGTTATAGACCATATATAGTTAGGAATTAGCATTTACAAAACCTTGAAAATTCACTGAAAAAACCATAGGTTATAGACCATATATAGTTAGGAATTAGCATTTAAAAAACCTTATTTTACTCACACAAAACCATTGAAATTCCATATATAGTTAGTTGCACTAACTATATATCGCGCACCCGCAATCCACTGCTGATGATGTCACATATTACATCATTCATGACATGGTCAGTGACATCACTGATGACATCTCAAATGACATCACTGATGACATCTCACTTGACATCAATGATCACATCACTGATGATATCATTCATGTGATAATACAATGCATCTCCTCACACTCTTATATAACCTCCGTTACACCCAGTGTTAAATAGAGAGTATAATTTTTGAAACCATTGACACACCAATACTAGTTACTACATACGCACTCACTGATTCCTATGTCTACACACACATTCACTCATACAATCATTCAAACATACAATCACTCATCTTTACAACACTATCATATGCACTCATACACCTATACAGACACTCACACTCTGCCACTCATCCATGGAGTTACTCACACACCTAGTCAGTCCTGAAAAGAATCAATCACACTTCCATTTTCTCATCTATACAGTTAAACACAGAACACCTTACATTTTGAAACATATACTAACACATACTTACTCTCTTATAGAATCACTGATACAAGTACACATTGATCTGCACAGAGTCACACACCTCCCAGCCAGCCATACACACACTCAGTCTCCCATACAAATACTTGTGCAACCAATCAATAACCCATATAGCTACTTATATAGCTACTGATCAACACATGCAGCAGCTTGCACAACAACAGACATACTGATGCACACTTTCAGACAGTTTAGTCACTAACCCGTGCATTCAGTAAGACGCATTTAATCACTCACTCATACAGTCAATCACGCACCTACTAAAACCTTCATTCAGACACTTATACATCCACTCATTCTTCAATATGTAAAACATATTTAAACTTTACAGAAACACATAATCACTGGATGTTGTCATCAGTGATGTCACTGACCATGTCATGAATGATGTAATATGTGACATCATCAGCAGTGGATTGCGGGTGCGCGATATATAGTTAGTGCAACTAACTATATATGGAATTTCAATGGTTTTGTGTGAGTAAAATAAGGTTTTTTAAATGCTAATTCCTAACTATATATGGTCTATAACCTATGGTTTTTTCAGTGAATATATATATATATATATATATATGTGTGTGTGTGTGTGCATATGTGTCTGTAAATATTACCTACTGGCAGTCGCATATAAGTATTTATAGTTACAACCATGTTGCCATGGAAAAGCGCTTTTTAACTTGCCCAGATCTTTAGGGCCGGTTGACGAATCTTCATAAAAGTTTCCCCAAAAATGTACTTATTGTTGCTCCTGGGAAGATCCCGGGTTATCAGTCAAGCAGACAGCACAGCAAAAGGGGGGGTTTCAAAAATGTGGGTATCCTATGTTAATTCCCATAGGTTTTTTAGGTACAAATACATTCCCAACAACTGAACGGAATGGCAACAAATTTGCCTTTTTCTGATTTGGCAGAAACCCTTTCAGTAGTTTTGGAAATATTAAGGAAAATCCAAATTTGCATTACATAGGGGATCCAACAGTCCCTGTGCTCAAAACTGATTGGCTGCTAACATTTCAAACCAGGAAGATTTGGCATCCATCTTGGGACTCGATTTAAAAAAAAGATAAGTTTCAGGTTAGGAATGCCCTGTCTCCCTAGGCCTCTTGAGAAGTCCCAGAGGGACACAGTCAGGGCAAAAAAAACATTACAAATTAGGGATGGAGCCATGCTGGAGCCACAGCTCCAGCCAATAAGTAAAAAACTAAAATTACACGGGCTCCTGCGATTATTTAATATTTAGCCCCCCAGTGGGCAAGGTCCCAGGGGCATGTGGGAATAAATAAAATGATATAGGTAGGCTTGCACAGGCTCTCCTTCTTGTGCCCTGGAGACTTCATAGGGCTTATTGAAAAGAACTGGTGGATCTTGTGGTCATCTCCGTACCCCACAGCCCGCCACCTCTATGGGTCTATTGCTAAACTAATTGGGGGTCCTTCCTGACACTCCGTGCCACATGGACCACCACTCCCTGTGCTATCTTATATATAATGACAGGTCCTCACGGATGCCCGGGCACTGGGAACCACAAACTTCCTAGAGCAGGCCCAACTAAATTAAGGAGAAGGCACATGCTCCCCTCCGGTAGCCATAGATGTCCCTTGGGACCCACACCCTCCTGCTGTAACCCAAGTTGCCCACCCCCAGGACATAGCTCTTTCATGTGGCTTGATGGGTGCTTTAATTAATCCCTTCAAGGTATAGCAAATACTCAATAATCAGCATGTGGGTACAGGGAAATGCTCTTGCTTGCTGCTTGGCAGCAAAGTATTCGGCTGTTTCCTTGCCTTCTGTCAAGTGAGCATGGATAAAGATGCATTGGCTTCCCACCCAGGGGGCTGCATGTTTAGCAGCTCCCTGTGTGTGAAAGCGACGCCGGTTCCCACGGAGGCGGGGAGCCGGCAGTGAATGCATCATCATTGAGACTCCCCAGTGGTCCCGTAGCATGCAGCACCCATGAGACATGGTCAGGCCCATGGATGGGGTCCCCAGGGCCAAACATGGCCAGGGGGGAGGGGGCATGAAGCTTCCCTCCTCAATTTAAAATAAATATATTAAACGTACGGACCCCAGTCGTAGGGTTACAGGGGCCAAAATCAGCCGGAGTTTGTGTGGGGCGCACAGCCCTCCTCCCCAATTAAATATAAATTAACAGGCCAGGTTCTGTGGGATAGGGTCCCCATGGCTGAAATTGGTCTAGGGAGGCATACCATGTGACCCCCTTCCCCAAATAAAAAAATAAAAGACTGGGCCTTAGGGGATGGGATTCCAGGGGCCAAAATCAGCTTCTGGAAGGGGGCCACACAGATCTCATTCCCAATAGAAAATATATAAATTAAAAGACCAAGTCCCAGGGTATGGGGTCAACCGGTGGGGCTCCATGGCCCCCTCCCCATTTGGTAAAGGGTTTGCTGACAGCTCATCCGAGGCACCACTCCCTATGTCCACCACTATGCAAACATGCCTTATGGCACACTACTGGTTTGGGGATGAAGTTCCGTTGGATGTTGAGGGTCCTTGATGACCAAGTAGCCCTCCTGTTTCCTCTAGTAAGTCAACACAGTGGGATTGCTGAGAGCTGGTTGGAGGACCTACCCCCTTTGTCCACCACTCTGCAATGTGCCTCTTGGTCCATTACTGGTTGGGGGATGAAGTCATCTTGGATGCTTAGATTGCTTGTTGGAGGCATGCCCTTTCACCACCACTCTGCAAACGCACCACCGGTATTAGTACTGGTTATGGGGAGGAAATCCCTTTGAATGATGAGGGTTCTTGAGGGCCAAGAAACCCTCCAATTATCAGCATTAAGCCACACACAGCAGGCTCTTGTAAATTGATTATATTTCCCATATGAGGTTCCTTTCTTTCCTTTCTCTGGGTCGTTAGGTCGATGTGTCGCTCCTCCACAGTATCTGCATGTTCGTGGGCGCCCTGGTGTTTACTCTGACTTGTTCTGCCCAGTTTGGGGTATTACAGCATTGAGGGACTCCTTAAAGGACAAGGGCGGGGATGTTTACTATTAATGTTAGTGATTTGTCCCTTCCTTATGCCAGTGGATCATATCTCTAGGCTACTGCCACATTTCTGGAGGAAATTGTGCTTTCTTTTGTGTGGCTGGGGTTGTTTGTACTGTCGTAGGAGGCCTTTCTTGCTTGGCCGGTGTGTGTGTGTTTCTTACCGCTGCACTTCACATCTGACATGGGCTTCGATTGGAATTCATTGAGCATATTATCAAGCACATTATCGCCGCTTTATCGGCAGTTTCCTGCCGATAAAAGCGGCTATAATGTAACGCTCTTTCTTGATAATATGCCCCTAAATTTTTGTATTCAACATGGCTTGTTGAACTTGAACTATTCACGTTTCGGATTAACAGCCTTCATCAGGAAGCCATGGTAACTGGAAACCTATAAAAATATGTATATAAAAAGAAAACCTGGGTTAGGGTCCATAAGCCCTTCAAAACATGATTAATATATTATTTTAGTAAGTGTGTCACAAGTCCAGTGCACACTTGTAAGTGCACAAAAAATCATTCGAACACTGGCTCTAGGCAATGAAGCCATACAGGCCAAAAAGACAGAAACCAATGCTTATCCGGTTCCTCAAGGAAAGGAATGCCATGCGTTTACTGCACAACAGGACTTGAGGCAGTGCCAGCTCCATTTGTACTCGAATTGGGACATGTATTGAGGAGCAAAAATAATATAAGCAGTATCCCTGCAATTGGTAGCAGGACCAGTGGAAGTCCTCCAAAAATGCTTCTTAGGACAAACTAGATGAAAGATGGAATAACACCAAACACTGTGTGGAAGGTGCTAACCAATCCAGAGCCAATGCTTTTGACACACTATACAATTCCAGTTGTACTAGACAATTTAAAAAATATGATGGACACCAAAATGTCCCCGAAAGTGGTTAAGAGAAGCGCCTGTATCTCCGGAGAGGAATACGCCACCTGAACATCAAACTGCTCCTTGGCTACATCTTTTTGAAACAATAAGGCTTCCAGTTTTTTCAGGATTTCAAATTAAAATTTTAAAGCGTTATTTGGTTTAAAATCACAACCTATAAAAGCATCCTAAAAATCATAAACATCTCCACATCACAAGGTTATAAAATACATTAAAAACAACAAATCAGGTTAAGATTCCAGCAACAGACACCAACAGCCCATGTACATAAGGTGGTATATGCAAAATGTCTAGTTTGGTACAGTACTTAGGCAGAAGGATTTCTTCTATTCACAATATATACAGTTAAGTATATTTGAAATTGGCCATGAAATTTAGCAGCTCAACAACAGTCCCCAGAGATCAATAGGCAAAAAGTGCAAAGTGTAAAAACTACCATTTCAAGCATGGATTTAAGTCCATTCATACCTATGTTTTTCTCATAAACATACCAAGCTAAACAGCATAATTAACTTTTTCCATCAATATTTCTACAAAATATGCTACAAAAAGTGCAAAAGTGCTAAGATATTTAGTATACATAACACAGGATATAATTTGGGACATCATAAATTTGTGACCTGATTACTTCTGTTTTTCTCACCATATATAAGGCTAAAATACATTTAATTACAAATTTCATCAATATTCCTAAAAAGCCGCAATCGCTCCTGGGGGGGAACATGGCAGCCGGCTGAGAGCCTAGGTTGTGAGCTCCGCGATTGAGGTGGCGTGTTCCGGAACACTGAGGTGGCTCCCGGCTCTCAAATGAAGCCCGTCAGCGGCGTGTTTTAAGAATACATAGAAAAAAAGAATACAAAAGAAAAAGAATTGTTAAGAGTACAGACCTTCAGGGGGGCCGAGGTGCTGAGGTTTTGGCTCGATCCCCAGGCTCCACAGCTTTCTCATGTGATTGAGGTCAGAGGAGATCGAAGGGTGGAGTTCGCTCCAGCAAGACTGATGCGAGTAGTGGGAGCGGAGGTTGGCGAGGAGGCTTTGTTGCTTTTCGTCATTTTTCCCTGGGACTGAAAGTGGCACAGAGACGGCAGTAAGGCAGTAAGGCTGGCAGGGGGTGAGAGCGCTCTTCACCTTGAGCAACTGGAGTATTGTGGCATTATTGAGGCTGCCAACAGAAATACAACGGAGGCAAGATGGCCGCCGGTGGGCTGTAGGGAGAGGTCATGTTTCTCTCTGCTCTCCCTTAGGAAAATAATGGATCATTAAGACATAACGACTTCCTGGGAGGCATGCTGTTCATTTTTATGTCCGAGCTAAGGATACTGAAGGCGCTTAGATTATTTGTTGAAAATCTAGAGGAGCATAAGGCGTTTTCAGCAAAGACTTGGACATATCAAAACACTATTTTGTCCCTGACCTTATTGCATTGGGTTCAGCACTGCTGGCACGGGTCACTGACATTGTGGGGAGTTATGGCTCCTAAACCACCGCCCAAAAACATGAGGGAGGACAAAGAGAAAGCCGTTTGGAGTGGCTCTGATGCACCCGCTGCAAATTTACGGACGAAGAAAGGGCTCCGGTGTCAAGAGGAGCTGGCACTCTCCCGGGACCTGGACCTCGGTAACGCTGATGAGGCTATTGGAGGCACAGCCATAGCGGAGAAGAGGGGCGAAAAGAAAGGGGAAAGGATGAAAAACAAGGAGAAACCCCCCCCTACCCGGAGACAGAATCCTGGAGTCAAAATCGCCGAGCAAACGGGTATGAGACAGCCTTCGGTTTTGGAGACGTTCTCTCCCGTAATGGTGAACGCGAACGCGAACGCGGGACTGAAGTCAAGTGCCGAAGTGACAGATGTCGCAACCCACCCCCGACCCCTTGGTCAAGACACTCACTCTTTGGAAGGGCTGCGGAGCTTGGATCTGGAGGGCGGCAACACGTCTGCAATCATCGCGGCCGCGGCTGCAGGTAGGGAGACGGCAGGCTCACAGAGGGCGGTCCTGCAGCAGGGAGGCGATCCATCACGCATGGCGCGGAGCGGAGCGGAGCACTCAGCCGAAGGAGATAATTCTACATTACCGAAAGGAGGAGCTGTAACTGTTGCAACTGCAAGACTTAATGTGGCAGATGTACCCCTTCCAGAAATACTTTTGGATCAAATGCCGTGCAATGGTGACACTTCCGTGGTAGCCGTAAGGGAGGTTCTCTCTTCAGGTATGGAGGCGACAGGCTTACAAGGGGGGGTGCAACAGCAGTTAGCCGATCTGCCACATAATGTGTTGAGCGATGTGGAGTTGTTAGTGGACTTGGCAGCAGAGGGAGGGGCTGTGGACATATGTACAGGCTTAACAACTGAAATGGCTGTAACAGCTCCTGAAATGATAAAAACTACCCTGACAGAGCAAGAGCAAGACCAGGGGCTTGTGGGGAAAGTAGATAATGATTGAACAGGCGCAGTAATCAGCTTGGATAGAACAATTGTGCAAGTGGAACTGACTGGCCATCCCCTACAGAGTACGAGAGACAACCCAGACAACCCAGGATCTAATGAGAGGAGTTACCAGACTAATGGGGGGAGCCAGGATAAAAATGGCAGTAACTTGGGTCATATCCCTTTAATGATCTCAGCGCCTTCCCAAGCCCAATTCGATCTGAGTACTAGGGTTGCTGAGTCGGAGAACGAGGGCCCTATTCTTCCCTCCGGTTTAATTCAGGGCTCACCCAGCGATGATTGCTTCTACTCGGTAAACGAGGGCGAGGGCGAGGAAGATGAAGGGAGTACGGGGGTAGAAACTGTCTCTATATCTACATTGGACCCCTCTGGTTCGGAAAGTGAATCAAATGTACCTGGATTGGCCTCAATCTCATATGACACTTCAGGTTCAGGGGAGGAGACTATCCAAAGATCACCCTCATGCAGAAGGTCAAAGAATCTAACGAAAAAACGTCGAAGCAAAAAAAGGAGAGCACAAGCAAGTCCAGTACATACAGAGGTGATAAAAAGACTGGACTGGGACTACTCCGCAACATCGCAGCTGTATCAAGAGGGGGCAGAGGCGGGTGTAGGGGCAGATGTAGGGCCCCCTCTAGTAGATCAGGTCCAGAGGCAGAGGCATGAACAACCATCTCCTGGGTTTGATATGATGTACTCGATGTTAAAGCAGATACAGGTGGAAGCAAGAGTAGAGTCAAAGAGCAAGACAAGAAAGTAAAAAGATACAAGGCTCTCTCCGGAAGGTGAATAAACTGTATGCAGACTTGGCTGGGAGGGTCACAGAAGTTGAGGAACGAACTGGTAACTTAGAGGACGAAGTCAGGAAATGGCAGGAATTCAAGGAGGAACAAGAGAAGACTACATCGGATGTCTTATGGAAGTTGGAAGACTTCGAAAATAGACAACGAAGGAACAATATTAGACTTTTGGGTGTGGCGGAGGGGAAGGAGGGGCAGGACGTGCGGGCATTCGTAATTGAATTATTCAAGGGTGCGTTCCCGGAGATGACAGGTTGGAACTGGGAAGCAGAAATACTGCGGGCACACAGGTTCCCATTTTCACAGAGTAAGGGAAATCGATTAGTCAAGCCTAGAGCGATTCTTATATATGTAGGCAACTATCTTCTGAGAGAGGAGATTATGGCAAAGGCAAAACCACAGGCTAAATCTAGGTATAAAGATATTGAATTATTTGCAAGACCAGATTTTTGCCACACGACAGTGGAAAGGAGATGGAGAATGTGTGAACTGATCTCACCATTTCAAAGGATAGGGTGTGAGGTATATTTATTGTTTCCCAGTAGATTGAAAGTGGTAAGGGACGGCCAGTTTAAGATTTTCCATTCTGAGATCAAAGCCCAAGAATTCCTGACATGGTTAAAAGAGAATATGCCACATGCTGATAAGGAAAAGGAGAGTACAGTGGCTCTAATGTCAAGAGGTGGCAAAAAGAATTAGACGGGATATGGAAGTTCTGGAAACGAGAGGGGGGGGAATAATGGTGAATAATAACTCCAGGGAGGTATTTGTTTAGGGGGTTTGTTTTCTTTTGAATGTTAATGGTAGGACTCAAGGCAGGGGAGGGCGGAGGACACGAAGCTTCCATGCGGTCACAGCTGTCACACATAGGTCCCATGGACCTATTTGCCAGTAGGGGGGGTGGGACCATCGGGGGGGACTCAGGGGTGGGGGAGGGGTTGCAAAGGGGGCGTGGGGCACAATGTAACAAGTTATTACAGAGGAATAAAAAAGAGAAATCAAAAGATGTTGAATATTAAACAGAAGTGGAATTTATGTTTGGTTAAGATAATGGCTGATTTGAGGGGTAAAATAAGATTTGTTCAACCAATTGATTTTCCCTGATGGCTTTACGAATAATTACATGGAATGTGTGATAGACAAAAGAGACAGAAAGTGTCTGTATTAATAAGAAGTCTGAGACTGGATTTTTTGCTCCTACAGGAAACGCATATCCAAGCATCTGAAGTACAACTGCTGGAACAACTGGGCTTTACTGTTTTAGCCTCTTCGAAACAGATGTCTAGGAATAGAGGGGTTGCAATATTATCAAGACAAAGGGATGTTACTACAAGGAAGAGATTGGAAGATATATGGGGAGATGGGCTCTGATAGAATGTTTAGTGGGGGGGGAATGGATAACTCTTGGTTCTATTTATGGCTCTACAGGGGACGACCCAGAAATCTTTGAACAGTTAGATGTAGAATTGGCTACTTGGGCCCCTCGTATTTTGCTTGGAGGAGATCTCAATATTAATGGGGCTGGGGGGCTGGGATTAGGATTAGGGTCATCTTTAAGATATCGGGGAAGGAAAAAAAGAGTTTTTAGAGCAATTTGTTCCATGGCAAGGAATAATGGTCTGCTAGATATATAGGATGTTTTAAAGCCAGGAGAGATGGGATATACATACTATTCCGCACCTCATAGGGTGAGTACAAGATTGGACTACTTTTTGGTTAGCAGTATCTATGTTTCAAATTTGCAGATTGAACGGCTACCACGCTTATTGGCTGACCACAATCCCCTAATTATAACTATAAAAGGGAGAGTAACTCTAAGAGGGGATACAGTTTGGACTTTTGAAAGAGCACTTTTACAGGACGAGATGTACATTCAACATATGACGTGTTGGATTGAAGAATACCTGGCAGTAAATAGGGGGACTACAGTCGAAGGTATGATCTGGGACAGCTTTAAGGCTGGGGTGCGAGGGGAGACTTTAAGTTTTAGCGTAAATAAGAGGAAGCAGGAGCAACATAGAAATCAAACCCTTAACAAAAAGTTACTTCTAGCTGAGGAAGAACTGAGGTAATGTGTAGTAAATGTAGTAAGGGGAGCGACAACATTACCTGACAATTCAGTGGAGCTTGCTATAATTAAATTAGCTAAGGCAAGAATGGAGGCAGAGGAACATATTGCACTCAAGGCAGCAAATATATATGTATCTAATAGGGAGAAGTGTCATGAGGCAAGTGAACGAGTAGGACAAACATTAGCTGTCCGAGTAAGGCAAAAAACAGCGATAGGGGAGATAAAAGCGGTTAAAGACAGTTCTGGGAAGGTCGTGACAGACACCCAGGAGATCAGAGAAGTTTTTAGACAATTCTATACGAAACTGTATGAAGAACAGCAAGAGAAATACATAGATGAAATTACAGCATACCTGAACGATACTCCAAGGGTGGAAATGAAAGATGAAGAAAGGGAGAGGTTAGATACCCCACTTGATTTACAAGAAGTTGAAATGGCCCTTATGAGTCTCCCCTCTGGGAAAGCAGCTGGCCCGGATAAGATACCGCTAGAGTTCTATAAAGTCTTCTGGAAAGTCCTGGGGAAGGATATGGTGGTCACTATGCAACAGGCCCAGTTGGGGGTATCGATACCAGGCTCATGGTCAGCTGCGGAGATTGTAGTTATTCTAAAGAAAGGGAAAACATCTACGGAACCCGGGTCATATAGACCAATAACTTTAATGAACACCGATACAAAGATCTACTCAAAGGTGTTAGCAACCAGATTTGCGAGCATTATAACCCCGCTTGTCACTAATAACCAACATGGGTTTATACCAGGGCGTGGAACTACCCATCATACACGGAAACTTATAACCCTATTTGATAAAATGGAAGCTACAGGAGACCCAATCGCGGCATTGCTGTTAGATGCCGAAAAGGCATTTGATCGGGTCTCTTGGAACTATTTATGGAGCGTGTTAACCAGGGCAGGATTTGGGGCGACTTTTGTTAATGCAATAAAAGGGCTATATAGGGATCCGGTGGCTGTTGTAAGAATAAATTCAGGAGTATCTAAAACAATACAAATTAATAGGGGAACCAGACAGGGGTGTCCTTGCTCGCCGCTGCTTTTCGCTATGTACTTGGATCCACTAATTCGTAGGATGGAACTAAATGAAAATATAATACCTATAAGTACATATAGAGGGGATTGTAAAATACTTGCATATGCCGATGACGTGGCTGTTATAACATCATCACCCACAGAGGCTATTAAGGAGGTGGAATTGGAAGCTAAGACATTTGGAAAAATATCTGGGTACTCCCTAAATACTAGCAAGACTCAAATAATTAAAAATGACAAAACAACATGTCAGGATCAACGAGTGGAACAGGTGGGAATATACCTTGGAATTACAATTACATCAGATTTGGAGAAGGTGGTGGAATTAAACATGGATCCTATTATGACTAAAGTCAGTAAAGACCTAGATAGACTCCAAAATCTCCACCTCTCGATAGTTGGTAAGACAAACGTCATCAAGATGCTTGTACTTCCCAAATTTTTGTACATCTTCAGGGCAATCCCACTTATGTTTGACAATCTCTGGTTTAAAAAGTTAGAACGTATGATTAATAGATTTCTCTGGTCTAAAGGTAAGACTAGAAGAGCACTAAGATTTATGGCACTACCAAGGGAGCGAGGAGGTTGGGCTCTCCCTGATTTGAAATTATATTATTGGGCTGCTGCCTTACAATACATCGTTGGCTTGATAGGAGGAGCTGAGGCGGAGGGGGAGGATGAACTAGGAACATTAGCAATATATGGACTTTTAATGGGAGAAGAGGTAAATAATATAGTACTCAGACATTTTGATACAGTCTATTTTAGGAGGACTCGGTTTAAGACTCTCACAGCTGCACACAATATTTGGAAGGCATTTTGTAAAAAGTATGGCTTGGGGAAAATCAACAGATATACAATAATTAAGAATAACCCAGTATTTCCTCCTGATATTTTCTCAGATACGGTGTTTGCGATATGGCAGAGGAAGGGAATTGTGAGGGTGGGAGACCTGATGGATATACATGGTATGATGCAGTTTACTGACATGCAATTGAAATATGGTATTGACACTAGACATTTTTTCAAATACTTACAAGTAAGAGGTTTTATGGCAAATAAAAGGGGGGGTCCATGTGGCTTTGAGAAAAATGACATACTGGAGGTGGCACAGGAGGGAGTTGAATCTACAATTAAAAAATGTTATGCTGAGCTACTTAAATCAAGACAAGATGATATGGATAAGTGGGGGGAAAGTTGGGCAAATAAGTTGGAGGTCGAATTGGAATGCTTTAAAATGTCATTAGAGCTTGGACAGAATGTGTTGTGCTCTGCTGCATTACAGGCTCAGCATTATAAGACACTGTATCGCCTCTACTATACCCTGGCAAAATTAGCGCAATGGGGGGCGGTTACTGGAATTAATTGTCCAAGATGTGGAAGTAATCAGGCAGATATAGTGCATATATTTGCAACATGCCCACACTTATCAATGATCTTGGAAGATATAAAAAAAATGTATGCAGAGGGTTTTAAAACTAGCAGTCACCTTAACCCCCTCAGTAATATTACTTGGGGTGAATTCAGATGGTATTATGGGAGAAGGATGTTATTTTATTTTTGTAGCAATGGCCGTATTGAGACTAAGTATTGCTTCATTTGGCTTGATCAGGCACCACCCACATTCCAACAGTGGTTAGCTAAGATTTTAAATATATATAATTTGGAGAAGGCAATATATGCTAGAAAAGGAAAAAAGGGGAGGAAACTAGGTTTGAAAATATGGGAACCAATATTAATTTGGAAGGAGGAAGTATAAGGCATTATTTGGGAATAATTGGATGGATTGATTAGAGACATATGATGATTAGACTTTTTTTGACAAGTGTTATAAATAAGTGTTTCTGTTTATGTTGTTTGTTGATAGGCTTGCGATAATGATATATTGGATAAGATTTACTATGCTTTTTTTTCCTGTATGTACTGTATATCTGGGTATTGTTTGGTCGTAATTTTTCTCTTTGTGTAAAAAAATCAATTGTAAATAATGATGTGCTCCACACCCCTGGGGTAGGGGGATAAAATTATGTTAAAAAAAACCTAATAAAAATATTTTTTTAAAAAAAGAAATACAACGGTGGCAGTGGTAACGACCGGTATGAGGTACGGTGCAAGACAGGGGAGGTCTCTGGAATGCCTGGATTGGGAGCAGTAGCTTGTGGCCGTGCAGAAAACAGAGAGGAGAACAATGGTGGAGTTAGAAAGTTTCTGGGGAGTGGCTGCTGCTGAATTTCAGAATCAGCAGCGAGTTATTCAGAGGGTTAGCTTTAGAGGACCTTTTACTGATTTCCTTCCCCCTTTCCCTCTTCCTCTCCCTATCCCTCTACAGCTGTCAGCAATACCGGACATACATAGGGGAGGTAAGAGTGTTACATACTCACAGAGGTGGGTTAGTAAGGGAGACCTAGAGCTGAAAAGAAGCTTCTCTCTTAAAGCTTGTAATGGTTGTAAGGTGTGAGAAGACAGCACAGAAGCAACTAGTATTGCGCCATTTTTATGAATCCGACTAAGAAGAAGGACAGGGGAAGGCGCAGGGGTGGTTCTGTCTCAATTACTACTTTGGAGGAGCCCTGCCAAGATAAGTTAGTCCCAGCTGTATTATTGCCATCATTCCCCCACGCCAGCACGGCACTAAGTTACATGACACTAGCACTGTTGAATCTAAAGAATCAGTGCATGATTTAAGAAGTAAGAGCTTGAATAAGGGCATCTGCACCATCTTGCATCCTATCTAGCATTGATCTCCCAATATAATTTCTATCAGTAAGAGAACAGGAACAAGAGCAGGAACAAGGGTTGGCACACCAGGATGGTGAGCATATTGTGACAGAAGCTGGTGGCTTGGTGGTAAGCCTCAGCAAGGCCTACCAGTGCCCTTCTCTGCAAAGAGTCCTCAGACCAATAGGATGAAGTTGGCACAGAAACAGGAATAGAAAATACAAGATTTATTAAACCTCATGAGGTGGAACTACAGTCACACAACACCCTTCGGTAAAGTATGAAGTAGCACACTGAATACAAGGAGCTGGGTCCTTTTATACCCACACAGGGGCTCAAATTAAGGCAGTGCAAGCACAAATGCTGGTTTAGGGTACATATAAGGTCATACAGAAAATGCACAGTCAACAAGTGGGAGGAGCTAACAGTTGCTAATTCTGGTGGACACATCCTGACAGTTACAGACTAGGGACAGCTGCAAGGACAGCTGCAAGCTCAACTGAGCATATGCGAAGCAGAAGAGGCTAAATATAACCTGTCTCTAGGCAGATTTCAAAAGCAGTTAACAGAAAGGTAGGACAGAGCACATGGCGAGCACATGGTAGCACATGGCAAACAAAATGGCTGACAGAAATACAAAATGGATTCCACAAAATGGACAAGATAGTGTCTAAATGCAGGATGGCTTCCGCTAATGCTAACCTAATCGCTGCCAAATTACAACAGAGGCAGAGGTAAACTCACACATAAAAAACAGAGAGACCAGAAAAATAAAGGAAGATCTTCAGTGGTAGTATCAACAAGAGCAGCCAAGACGGCCAAAAAAGAGCAGTTAAAGAGAGGATCCAATCTTAAAGTGACCCCTTCACTAAGCTCTTTTTTCAAGGTGCAGAAGAAATCAGTTCCAAGGCCCGAGACAAGATATGGGGCGCTCAAGCTCGAAAGAGAGCTACGAGGATCTTTGGAGATCGAAGGGACTGTTCAAGTGAGAGGGCCCCCCCTCAATATCCCCATCATCCACAGTATCAGCAACATCAGCAACAATAGAATCCCCTAATAGATATCAGGCACTTACGGGTTTAGATACAGGCTTAGATACAAGATTCAACAAGGAGAATTATATCGGGATTACCGAAGTCGAGGAGACGCCTAAAAGACCTGGACACCAGCTACAGCTACAGTGCTCAAACAAAAAGGAGAGAGAAGATCTTGTTCTTGAAGTCTCACCGGAAGCAGGGGTCAGTAATCTGGTGGGCTCACTGTTCAAGGAGATGAAGCTTAGCTTTGCGAAATTGGAAAGGAATCTGGAAAAAATTCAGGCCACCTGTGAAGCCCTGGAATCGAAGGTTAATGCTTTAGTTGTTAGAGTTGTGGCAGTTGAGACCACCTTGGTACAGACTAGAGAGGAAGTGAAACACTGGCAGCTAGGGATTGACAATCTGACATGAGCCGAAAGGGAACTAAGGGACAAAATCGAGACATTAAAGAATAAGTCCAGAAGAAATAAATTGCGCCTGTTAAATATCGCGGAAGGCCAGGAAGGGCAGAATATAAGGGGTTTCATAGTTAACTTGCTAAAGGAGTTTACTCCCGTATGGGATGAAAAAGGACTGGACGAGGACATACAACGGTAACATAGAGACCACTTAATAAGGATACGAAAAATCCATGGAGAGTGCTTGTTAATTTTAAATCTTACACCTTAAAAGAACACATCTTGAATAGGGTTTTAAAATCTGGCACTCTCTCAAAAGATGGATTTACTTACAAGATCCGTTCAGATATTTCTAAGGCCGTAGCTGATAGACAATGGGCCCTGGGCAAATACATGCAAGATCTAAGTGGAGGGTGCTATTGTTCAACTGAAATTCCCAACCCTCTTGCGAATAATGTAGAACAATAAAACACATCATTTTAGAGAGCCGTCAGAAGTAGAGCTACTTCTAGAGCAAATTAGGGCACATAAAAAAAGCAGTAAATACTATAAATGTCAGAGCCATGAGCCACGAGGGATAATGTTTCAGATAATAATCCTCAATCGCGGACCTCAAATAGGGCAATCGATCTTCCCCAATGGTGCTAGGGAGGGTTCTTTTCGTTGGAGGGATGGGATTAGTAGGGGGTTTCCAGGAATTTTACTTTATTTTTGTACACCTCAAACACGTTTTTGGGTGGGGAGCATCAGGGAAAAAAACAAAAAAATAATAGTCCAATATACAAATTAACGACAATCAGGGTCAAGGCAAATAGCGGTATGACAAATCTCTGACTAGATGAGTAATTTAAAGCTAATAACATGGAATGTGAACGGGTTAAGGTTAAGAGCGAGGAGGCAAAAGATTTTTGAGGATCTAAAGTTAAAAAGTTATGATATCATTATACTACAGGAAACTCATCTTATTAAAGAGGAATAGTTTGATATTATAAAAAGCGAGAAATGGGTTGGCGAGACTGTCTGCACAAATCAATCCTGCAACACTAAAGGAGTAGCTACCATTAGTAAAAACTCAGCGAACTTAACATTACTAGGGGAGAGTGTAGACTCGAAGGGGAAGATGGGCCATAGCCAATATAAAATCGGGCGATATTTCTCTATTGGTGATTGGATACTATGGTCCCAACACAGATGACCCAGCGCCCCATCAATCTCTCTATGATAAATTGTTATCATTATCTCTTCCAATCATACTAGGTGGGGATTTTAATATACTATTAGATCCCAGAAAGGATAGGCACCCCCCCGGCAGGGCTCCAAATCTTCCTAAAATGATGGAATGTCTGAATGGACATAAAGGTGATTTGGGGTTAGTTGATATTTGGAGATTCAAAGTCGACATGATCAATATTTTCACTTTTAGGAATTACAAATACGGACATGCAATGAGAATCTATGTTTTTTTCTAATCAATAAGACTTTGACTATTAATGTTAAGAAGGTGTCTCATACGCCAGCTCATCTCTCAGACCACTCTGTAGTATACCTTGAATTTGCCACTAATGACATACTGGGTGAGAAAAGGTGGACTTTAGACCGCATCATCTTATTGGACTTGGAAATAATAGATAAGCTAATTAATACCACTCTGAATTACTTCTTAGATAATAACGAGGGGGAACTCTCCAAGATCTTAATTTGGGATGCATTTAAAGCAGTTCTTAGGGGCCCTTTAATTAGCCTCTCAGCATTTAAGAATAAAGAGATACAAACTAAATTAGCACAGCTAGAAGCTGACATACTAGAGAAACAAGGGAGTTTGGAGATCGTTCTTGATGAGGGAGATTAGAACAAAATAAGGGAAGATATGTTAAAAAAGAAACAAGAATTAGCTTCATATTTGGAAGACAGAGTCTGGAAGAGATGGCAGGTCAGTTCCCTATCAAACTATGAATTTGGAGAAACAGGGTTCCCATAGGCAGTTTATAAGGCCAATGGGAACAAAAAGGTAGAATAAAGGGTGGACATAAAAGAGGCTTTTGTTGACTTTTCTAAGTTTTAATATGAAGAAGACCTCTCCCCTTCACCCTCCTTAGTAGCCACATATTTAAATAAATCACAACTTTTGAAACTGGATGTTGACTCTAGAGAATCCTTAAATGCAGCTATTGCAAGTAATCAAGAGCTCGAAAAGAGGGAAAGCGGCTGGGCCTGACGCAATTCCCATTGAGATAATGAAAAAAGGAGTGGGGCTAGCACACGTCCCTGCCAAATGCCCCGGGTTACCCTAAAACTTCCTCAGGACTTCAGGACTTCAAAGAGCACATTGATAAGATTAATACTAAACTGCACAGGCAGGCTGTATCAGGACTTGTGTGCACCATGTTACAATGGAATATATGGTCACTACACAGACAACCCCTGGATTCATTCCACAGCAACCCTGATAATTCAACATCCGGTGTTCCATTAGAGAGTAATCTGAAAGTCTGACATATGACGGCCGCGGGACACCTTTTCAATCACTGCTGCACCATCAAACCCGTATTGAGGCCGCAAACCAGATTGGGAGTTTCCTCCTGTCTGGCGAGCTATTTTTTGGCATACCCACAGTGGTACTTTTATAAACAGACAGTCCAAAGGGAACACCAAAAATAGTTCCTGAATGCCATGGACTGAAAAGTCCATCCCGCACAGGAACTAGTGTTCATGCACACAGGGGGCACATGTTGTGCCCACCTGTGTGCTCCACAAGGCATAGAGGCACCAGGGGAGTTTCCTTTCTGCCAGAGTTTACATGGAGGGGGAGCTGCCATGTAAACCCTAGGGAGCTGCCATGTAAACCCTAGTAGATATGAAAGGGTGGTGCTTGAGATCCCATTTTCCAGTATAGATAACTCTGAGTCATCAGTCAAAGAAAAAAAATTCCCATTTGATCCAGGGAGAGTAGTGCTTTGGAGCATCTTGGTAGACCATGGATTGGCTGGGGATGACTGAGGAGCAGTGCACAAACAGACCTACTATCCCCAGTCTCTGTTTGATCTGGGAAAATGTTTTCTCCATCCTTTGTAGTCGTTTTATTTCCTGATACCTCAAAAAACATTGTTTCTGGTGTCGGCAAGGGTAGGACATTTTTTAAATAATCTTCAGTCTTACCATTACTGACATCACTCTGACTTGCGGCTGGGAGTCCTCAAGGTGTTGCCACGGTAAGGGTCCATCAGTAAGTCTGTGCATTTTACTCCTTTACTCCTTGTGACTGTGAACAGCTTCACAATTGAGGGCTGCCTACTGCAGACTCAATAGCATTTCTACCCTGAGCGGGCTGCAGTGGTAGCTTCTTACCGATGTCGGACTTCGGTTTCCCTCTGCTCATTTACTCATTGCCTTTCCTGCCACCTCTTCCTTCATTAATTCATTTGCGGATACTGGATGCCTGTGCCGTAGCTGTGCAGCTGGCCTAGCTAACCCAGCTGACAAAGCAACCGCTGAGGGTGGAGGGGTCTCATTTTCGTTTCTTTCTCTCCCCTGTGTGCCATTTGTTTGAGGTGATCCTCTCTTGGAGCCAGAGCCACAATCCACAATCAAAAAAGCTTCTCTATCATCTTTACTGTCACCGTCAATGTAAGGAGCAGTACGAGTTTTCAATCCACACTGATATTTTCAGCACAGCATCTAAGACTTCCATTTTGTGGCTCACCACTATTCCGCTCCCATTTCTCTATCATCACAGCTGGTTCCAGCTGGTTCCGTTGAGTAGCTACAGTGTTACAGCACACTGACGAACTATCGAAGAGGGGGTGGAGCAGTAAGCAGCACGGAGAGTTACACAGACTCCATATGGCTGTCTCTCTGCAGAATTAGGATGAGATTACCCAGCGACACATCTATTTGACCAAAAAGGTGGCAAATCTGAGTAAGCAATCATAGATGGTAGGAGGGGAGCATGCGGTATAGCAGATTTGGAGCTGTCCAATTTGGTAGAACATTCAATCTATGTTATTTTGTCTTCCATCAAACAAATGCAGGAAGAAGCTAGAAGTGATAGTCGTCAGGTCCGACAAGCTTCAAAACAGTGCCGGGAGCATTAAGGAAGATAAACAAAACATGTATGGACATAGGAGAGAGAATGACAATGGTGGAGGCCTGCACAGAGTCCCTTGAAGTGGAGGTCACAGAATTAAAAACATGTTTAGGACATCCCAAGACCACAAGATAACTGATTAGATGTGAAAAATGGAAGAACAGGAAAATCGGCAAAGGAGGAATAACCTAAGACTCTTAGGGATACCCAAAGGCTGCAAAGGGGAGAATGTTAGAGAATATGTAGTAAATCTTTTAAAGGGTACCCCTCCAGATCTGGCAGGTTAGGACTGGGGTGAAGAATTTAAAAAGGACATTGCTTCCCCCTAATGCTTAACAAATCAGCATGCAGGTAACGAAGCACAACAACGAGCAATACTAGTATATTTTGGTATTGTTTTGCTGAAGAAATGTGTGTATGCTCAGGTGCACCCAAATGCGAAAAAGGAGTTTGAAGGGGTGTATTTTTTCCCAAGACCAGACTTCGCTCATGCCACAGTGGAGCAGAGGTGGTGTCTCAGGCAAATGTTCACACCATTCCAGAGGTTGGGAGCTGTGGTATATTTACAAATTCCAGCAAAAATAAAAATTGTCATTAAGGGATATTTAGGCCCAGGAGTATCTAAAGGAACTGTTGGGGTAGATTTAATGTTTGATATTCGAGAAATTCGAGAAAAGGATAAAGACACCAAGTTTTGAAAATGAAGAATGTTTTTACCTTAGAATAAGAGAAGGCAGATAACCCAATGATATATTAAAAAAATTGAATTAATCCATTATGATTTTTTGAATAATAGTGAGATAAAGAAAAGTAGTACCAGATGTGTGTAGGAATTTATAGGTAGGTAGGTGGTGAGGGTATTAATACAGACAACTTCACACAGGCTAGGCCTGGTTTCTCACATGTTGGGGTAGGGTGGAGGTAGGGGGGCATGGGTCATGAATAGAGGGGGAACCCCTGGTTCTAGTGTAGGGATAGGGAAGGGAAAGGGAGTGAGGGGATTCCACACTCTGAAGGAAAGAGAGCAGAGTAAGGAATTTTGCAATGATAACAATGGTGGAGTTATACCATTTAAGTAGATCTGAAAGTAAGAAAAAAGGCTTGGTTAACAAACTCATGTAATGGGAGGAACGAGGGAAGTTGCGTATTGCCTCTATTAATATATGTGGCCTGAATGATGTTAAAAAAATAGCTAGAGTCTCATTAGGCCTTCAGACGTTGAAGGCAGATACTGTTTGTCTTCAGGAGACCTATAATGAAGGCTCACAGAGAGATGTTTTCAATTCTCTTGGCTACAGGCTGATAGGTGGGACTTCACAAGGTGACCAAATGGGGGGATGGGGTGCAATTTTAGCCCGAGGTACTAAGCTGGTAAACAAGGTAAATTTGGGATTGTAGGGGGCCATTGTTAAAATGGAGCTACATTCACATCATGTTCTGTATGGGAGTATTCTAGATTATCCTTATATTACTGATTGTTTATCCAATTAACTGACTTACTGGCCGTTGAAAATAGCTTTATGTGGGGACTTGAATTTCAATCTGCCAAGTAATTGGGATATGGGCAAACATCAAAAATATACAGGTCAGAAACTAGGAGCATTTCGAGCCCTTGAAGGTATTTGTAAAGATTACAGGCTTATTGATGTATGGAGTAGGAAGAGACCTCTAGAGCACCGGTACTCATTATACTCAAAAACAAATGCGGTGAATGGATCACTTGAAGCTACGTAGCCAGGGTTTATTTATGGTGCCGAATGACCCTCATAAAAAACTCTCATACAAGGACGTAGATGGTAAGGCGGTATATCTTGGTTCTCCGCCGGATTACGTTGCGCTAGTGCATCATCACAGGGTTTTTATTGTTGTATGCTAACCTCGACCCGGAGGCAACCACTGGATGCATACCAGTGTCCAGATAAATTAAGTGCACAGAAAAATAGTGAGTGAAAATTCTTTGAATCTATACGGAATAAAAAGGAAAGAAAAAGAGAAGGAAAAAGAAAGGAGAAAGAATAACATGGAGTAAGGAACAAAGTACAGTGGTAACCAATCAGTGCCTTGTAATTTGAGAGAGACAAGAAGTGAATGTCTTGAAAAAGATGGACTATTTTCTTTAAAACCATCGAAATGCGTCGACGCTTCATTACGCAATCGTGGGGAATCAGCTCATCCTTTAGAAATTACAATTTAAGTGGTACAAGGATTAGCCAGAACAGTGTAAACCCTGATGTGTGACTTTATGACAACTTGTGGTGTCTGTTTTATGTCTCTCTTTCCTTTTTATTGTGTACAGGGATTTAGTGCATTTGAAGTATAGAATCATTGTGTTGTTTTAAAGAGTAGCGTGTCTTTCAAGAGACCTTGGTGCATGTAATGAATGTTTTTTTTTTTAATATGAAATGAATTTTAAGAATTAATTATGATTTGCTTATCAGTAGGAGGCTATGTATTCTCTTATTAATAAAAAAAACTTGTTTATATATATAAATTGTTTTGGAATAATTGTTTTCTAATTTTCAATATTCAGTAGAGTTCTAATATATGGGCTATTTGTGTGAGGTCACATAGATTGATTCTCAACAATCAGTCTGTCCGCCAAGGGATCCTTCGATTTTACTGAAGACACTTGATGTCATGCTCTAAAGGTTTTTTTGGGCCTACTACAAACTTAGAAAGGCACTGCAATATCTCTTGCTTCCGAAAGAAAAAGGAGGGTGGGCTTTACTAAACCTCAAGTTGTATTATTGATCCGCTATGTTACAATATAGTAGGATATTACTTTGACAACAACACGCTAATGAGGCGCAAATATATATCCATTCCACTTATGAGCTTTTAATTGGCAATGAAGCCTGGGGCTGCCTTTGGGGACAACTAGAGTTTAGCTATTATATGAAAGTACAATTTGAGTGCCTTTTTGGTGCTTACAAGGTATGGGCATCGGTGCGTTGACTGATGGGAATAGGAAGGGTGAATGCATGTATTCCTCTTCCCAATAATCTGAATCTGCCTTACATTTTGAGGGATCAGTGTATTCAAAGGTGGTCGCAAGTATATATGGATAAATGAGGGGTTTAATATTTTCCCTTTGGTATTGTTATATTTGAGGTTCTAAAGAACGATTTTGGTATTAGTCATAGGGATTTATTTAAGTATCTCCAAGTAATGGATTACCTACAGCGTAAGGGTTTGGCCCTGCAGGTTTTGGTAGAAATAAAATTGGTTGAGAAATGAATATCCAGGAATAATAGTAGAATCGAGATATTATATTACATCTTTGAATAACTAAATGAAGGATGATCTCGATAAGTTTTCTTTAAAATGAAAGAGAAATTGATGATAAAGGAATCAGATTTTTAAAAGCTTTTACTCTATCCCAAACTGTTTTTATATCAGCTAATTTGCAAGCGCAGTTTTCTAAGAACTGTTTTTTGCTATGTTATACACCCAACAGGATAGCTAAATCGGGGCAGGGAAAAGGAACTAGATGTCCCTTGTGTTCTTTGTCTTGTGCTGATATAGTACACATGTTTGCCACTTGTTGCACCCTAAATTCTCTAAAGAATGAAATCACAAGTTTCTTTGAGTCTAAATTGAAAATAAAAGTAAGTCTGACATCATGGGTTAGATGATTTATCATGCTTAGTTTTTTCAGAGGGGAGCTATATATATTTTTTGCCTTACCACAACGTGGGGTAGATAGTATTGTATGTGCATGATTTTGGTTTTTTGGAGGGGTCTAATGTATATTGTCTGTCTCAGCACAATGCCCTTTAAATTACTAGAGATAGCTTTTTCATGGTGAATTGTTAGATGGAGATTATAACTCTGTATATATATATATATATATCTATATTCACTGAAAAAACCATAGGTTATAGACCATATATAGTTAGGAATTAGCATTTACAAAACCTTGAAAATTCACTGAAAAAACCATAGGTTATAGACCATATATAGTTAGGAATTAGCATTTAGAAAACCTTATTTTACTCACACAAAACCATTGAAATTCCATATATAGTTAGTTGCACTAACTATATATCGCGCACCCGCAATCCACTGCTGATGATGTCACATATTACATCATTCATGACATGGTCAGTGACATCACTGATGACATCACTGATGACATCTCAAATGACATCACTGATGACATCTCAAATGACATCACTGATGACATCACTGATGACAACATCCAGTGACTGTATTTTTCTGTAAAGTTAAAATATGTCTTACATATTTAAGAATGAGTGGATGTATAAATGTCTGGATGAAGGATTTAGTAGGTGCATGACTGACGGTATGAGTGAGTGATTAAATGTGTCTCACTGAGTGCATGGGTTAGTGACTAAACTGTCTCAATTTGTGCATCATTATGTCTGTTGTTCTATAAACTGCTGCATGTGTTGATCATTAGCTATATGATTAACTATATGGGTTATTGATTGGTTGCTCAAGTATTTGTATGGGAGACTGAGAGTGTGTATGGGTGGCTGGGAGGTGTATGACTCTGTGCATAGATGTGTGAGCAGTTGATTCACTAGATGTATGGGTTCAAAAGTGCATGTGGAAACAGCTGTATGGGCGGTTGACTGTGTGCATGAGTGTATTGGTGAGTGAATGGATATCTCAGTGCTACATGTCAAAGTAAGTACATATGTAAAACACAGTACATGTGAGAGTTGACATATATAAATAACTGTGCAAAAGAGCCAGTGAATGTGTGAGTGGCTGTATGGATCATTGTGAACTTGTATCAGGGATTGTATAAGAGAGTAAATATGTGTTAGTATATGTTTGAATAAGTAAGGTGTGTATAACTGTATAGTTGAGGAAATGGAGGTGTGATTGATTCTTTGCATGACTGACTAGGTGTGTGAGTAACTCCATGGATGAGTGACAGTCTGTGAGTGTCTGTTTACACTGAGTGTATCTAAGGTTATATTAGAGTCTGAAGAGCTTCATCGTATTATCACATGAATGATGTCATCAGTGATGTGATCAGTAATGTCAAATGAGATGTCAAATGAGATGTCATCAGTGATGTCATCAGTGATGTCATTTGAGATGTCATCAGTGATGTCATCAGTGATGTCATTTGAGATGTCATCAGTGATGTCATCAGTGATGTCACTGACCATGTCATGAATGATGTAATATGTGACATCATCAGCAGTGGATTGCGGGTGCGCGATATATAGTTAGTGCAACTAACTATATATGGAATTTCAATGGTTTTGTGTGCGTAAAATAAGGTTTTCTAAATGCTAATTCCTAACTATAAATGGTCTATAACCTATGGTTTTTTCAGTGAATTTTCAAGGTTTTGTAAATGCTAATTCCTAACTATATATGGTCTATAACCTATGGTTTTTTCAGTGAATTTCATTGGTTTTTTAACAGCTAATATCTGTAGCTGTAAAATGTATTCTTCTTTAAATCCAAAAATATATTTTATATGTTTATTAATAATTTTTTTTTTAAATATTCTTTTTTCTTCGTTCCCGCTTCGCGAATCGGGAAGCTTCCCGTTAGCTGACCTTGATGCCGCGAAATAGACCGCGAGCCGGTAAACGTTTCTTTACCGCAACTGCCGCGTTAGAAAACAACATCGTGACGTCTCCCGTCCGCATGACGTTTCGCGTTGTCGCGTGATACGTCATATGACGTGCTACGTTAGCGAACTGGTACGCTTACCGAGTCGCAAAGCACAGGTTTCTGGAAGCAAACCGGGAGGCCCTGCAAAGCGCTTAACGTAAACACAGCAGGTCATGTGACTTGGTAATAACACTTTTCATTGGTTCATTTCACTTTTGGTTTCCTAATGATGTAAGACTAGGTCATATAATCTAAAATGAACACTTTTCATTGGTTGAGAACTATTGTTTTTCCCAAATGATGAAAATCCCTCCTTCTTTCCTCACTCTGACTTTCATCATTGTGAGAGAAAGACCCTTTGTTACCAGTGAGCAATGGCTTCTTTAGTAGCTTCAGCTGGTGCTTCCCCACCACCTCCACCACATCCAAGGAAGAGTGGACCACCTGCTCAAGTTATAATTCAGCAAGAAGAGGAAGAAGAGGAACAGGACGACGAGCACGAAGAGAGGCACTTTTTGCCTGAGGAGCCCAGGACGTCTCACCGGAAAGAAAACTTCATTTGGCAATTTTTTAAAATTCCCAAAGGTCAGAAAAAAGTAAATGCAAGATACGTAACTTGCCTTATATGTCAAGATAGACTGTCCAGAGGGACCGACAAAAAATACAGTTTCGGAAACTACACAATGCATCGCCATATGACTAGGTGGCATCCTAACAACTACAGTGCTGCACAGTTTCGTAACGACCTAGATAATCTCCCTATTATGGCCAGAAGATCTGTTGTACCGGAAGTAACGGGACCAGAGGGCAGGGAGATGGTGCCAAATATTCAAACGAGATTTCATGAAGTAAAACACGTCTGCGTACATTGCAATGGATTCATTTGCTACGGAGAAAGAAGCATCACTCTGATCAACAGAACTATTGACTATCATATGCAAGTTTGTACGAAACGCCCCAAATAATAAATACTTTTTTTTTGTTTTGTTGCTCCTGTTGAGCCCTTTACAATGAATCGTTTTCATTGCCCCCTGCAAGAAAAACCCAAAAAAATATAAAACTGTTCAGAAAAATTCAAAAAAAGTAAAAAAATGTTCAGAAAAATAATAAAAAAAATATAAAACAACAAAAACAATAAAAAAAAAGTTCTTTTCAGAACTACCTCCCCGTTATTAAAAAATTGGTACAATATTTGGAACTGTGCCAACCTCTATTTCTCGTAGTTCGCTTCCCAGTTCGCTCGCCGGTACGCGAACCGAAAGTGAACCAAAATTTTTTTTTTAAAAAAAAGAACAGTAAGTATAAGGGAAGGAAACAGACACTTATGTTAAAAGAAAGACAGCTGTAGGGGAGTAAACTAGAGATACTATTACCCGTAATCCACTGCTGATGATGTCACATATTACATCATTCATGACATGCTCAGTGACATCATCAGCAGAGGATTGCGGGTTTTTTGGCAACGTGCCTTATCCACGGTTTAATAACGCTGCCTTTTGCTTTATATAAGTTTTCAAATTGTATGAAATATATACCAATAGGTCGTTATGAACCTTTAGGTAGTGCTTTTCTTCATGAGGTCTGGTCGCTTCCATACACATACAGATGTTTTAAAGATGATCAAGAAGTTTATCTGAATGGAGAGGAATGCACTGAGACGCCAGATCATTCACTAATGTGTAGGCACATACAGTTACACGGTTCATGCAACAAACACCGACCAAATATGGCTTGCGTGTTGCAAGGCACGCCAGTTCCTGCTATCATCCCCACGTTCAAGTTGTTGGAAAATGGTAGTTATTTGATGCTCAATAATGAAGATTGTTCTGGGTTAATTAAAAGTATTCCTTTTATCGTAACAGTAAGTGAACGGGTTATTTGCTGCAGAAATGTTCTATTTCCTCCCACACATGAACATAGGGAGTTTTCAATCTGGCCACAAATACCAACCTTGGGAGCAGATTTTAACGGCATGGCAAGAATAAGAGCTCTTTTGTCTCAGAGAGAGGTGGCCTTGAGTTCGGCCCGTGAAACTTTCGTGCTTCACATAGCGAACACCCGTACAGAGGTGCAGACCCTTTTCAATACAGATTCGCCTTTCCATTTCAGCAAGATGGTTCAGACTATCTTTAACGCGTCCTCCACAAAGGGCCTGGCGCACTTTTTTAAAGTTGTTACCAGTGGTCTCGTGACTTCATTTGAGAAAATCTTTGGAGTCATCCCTGCTTTCTTTCATTCTATTTTTTTCCACTGTGCTTCGTGGATTCCCATTTTTACTTGCATTACCAGCGGACGCTCTTGTGCTTTTTTACATTTTTAAATATGGATGTCCCTCCTGTGCAAGCTCCCGCCCTGCAGCTGCTGACACTGTTCCGCAATCGCATGCTAGAATATTATGGCACAATGCCGTTGGCGATATTAAGCACGGCATATGGATTATCTTTTCGATTCTCCTACTTCACCTGTGCCCAGCCTGTATTTCACTGCCTGACCTGTGATTTCGATTGGGCCATTGATTTGTGTCTCTGCGGACCGGTTTCTCCTGACGTCGACTTTAATCAGCTGATGACTCCTATCATTACTCACGAGTTGGTTTGTCCTGGCGAAAGGATTATGGCTGTGGCATTGATGCATGGACTAATTGGTCCCTGGAATTTACTGGCGGCAACACAGTCTTTCTTGGAACAGAGCTTTCTTGAAAACCCACCGAGCTGTCCTCTGATGGTGATAGAGGATCCGGTGCTGGGAGAGCACGTATGTTCTTTTCCGCTTTTAAATTGGATGGCTGAACTCTTTTCGGATGAAGACGGTGACTTCCTATTGGAGGCTGTTGCAGCTTATTTTGCATACACAGTTATGTCATAGACCTTTTTCATGTTTGATATGCTGAGTACTAGCATTTCATTGACAATTCATTGACTTATTTGTCAAGTTTTTATTATTTAGCTTGCCTATTGGCTTAAGACTCGATAAAGTACTTGGCTGTTTTATTTTTCTTTAGCATTAAATTTTCCTAGTTTTTAATGTTTTACCTTGCGGACCGTCCACATATAAAGTTGCAATCTGCTCTCATGAGATGGCACTTCTATTATCTTATTCAGTTCGTTTCCGGATCATGGGGAGGTGTCATCTAGGTCCTGGATATCTTTATACCGTGTTAAGTTAGCATGGGCACATTACCGGTTTAAACGCCATTTTTCCTTTTTTGCAACTTCTGCACACGACACTTAGTTGTTGCTTTAGCTTTCAACCTAGTAGTTCATCGTGGTTTACATGAGAATAATATGTTATTGCTCTACTATCTGCTTTGCTTGTTAAACTATATCTGTACAGCGAGTGCTGAAGTTTCAAGAACAACACGATACAGAATTGTTATGAGGTCTGATCTCCACGACTTCATACTCATAACATAAGTGCAGCTTCTGCCAATTCTGGGCATGAGGCGGGTTTTATATTGCTTTGCCGAACACACATACACAACAGTTGAAGCGGTTCACATGAAGAGAGAGCTGGTGTATGCTGATGTGATTCCTTCAAATCTAAGACACTAAAGTATGGGCACGCCCTAAACCAACACAAACAGACCTTCTTAGCAAATAATATAATATGTGTATTAGGGAGGGTGAGATATAAGCAGCCGCGGGCCGTGGAGGGAGTTACGGTGGGGCAGGGAGGCGGGGAGGGGCAGGGTGGAGCCCTCTCCACCCTGCCCCTCCCCCTCCCCGCCTCCCTGCCCCACCGTAACTCCCTCCACGGCCCGTGGCTGCTTATAAGTGTTGCTAACTCTTATTCATTTACAGCATGTTAACATACTGTCACCATTCGCTTTTTATGTACTAGTAACTATGCTGGTAATTTTGCTACTGATAATATGTGTACTTGTATTATCTAAGATACTACGCCTGAGAAGACGGCATTAGTAAATAAACATTTCAAATACACATGTGTTCTTCTTAACTCCATGTTCTGGTTTCTAAGAAATATATAACGACCGACTGTTCATGAGTTCCACGTATCCTGAGGTACTATAAGTTCATATTCTGGATTGTCTAAACATTGAGAGTTTGTTATATCCAATGTGAAACTGTACCTAGCTTGCTAAGGGGTTTTTGATTACTAAGGTGAGTTTTGGGGCACCCTAATTCGCCGAGGTTCCAATCCTCTGTCCACAGTTCTGTGTGAGAACAGAAACCCTGCGACAGGGGCACCCCCGACCCATTGCTGGAGCTTCATCACACTTGCGATACAACTCCAGCAATGCGCCACCTTTACGGCACAGATACATCACGCATCTGTGCTGTTTTTGCCCCATGATGCGCCGCATTGTAAATGCAGCACACCATAGGTGACGGAACAGCGGCACAGAATGACTAACACATCCCTGGTGATGCGCCAGTCATCATAAATCTATCCCTATGCTTCTTATCTTGTTAGAGATGAACCGCCATATGTATCATCAAAGTTTTTTGCATTTCCTAAATAGCGAACTTTAAGGAATAAATAGCGATTCTTTACCATTCCTAGTTTGCGATGAGCTATTTGCTAATTACAAATTACCCATTCATTTCCTTCATTTCCATAGGGCGGTTGGACTCACTTTTAGCTCGAACGGCTGAATGGATTTCCACGAAACTTGGCAAAATTGTAGGGACTGGTAGCCCGATGTGCCTTTGCTATGTCTCAAGATATATGCTCCAGTGGTTTTTACGAAAATTAACTTTGAAAAATATATATTGGGCTACATTGGCCTATATATATGTTGGAGCCCAAATGTAGCCCAATGTAGCCCAATGAAGCCCAATGAAGCCCAATGTAGCCCAATGTAGCCCAAAGATGGCCGCCAGAGACAAAAAAAACAAATGTAGCCCAAATATCAGCCAGATGTAGCCCAACTATAGCCCAGTGACAGAATGACCAATCAGCTTCGCAAACCTCCGTTACGCGAAGCGGAGCGCTGTTACAGATATATATCTTTTTTTGAACGTTAATTTCTCAAAATCCACTGGAGCACATATATTGAGACCTAGCAAAGGCACATCGGGCTACCAGTCCCTAATATTTTACCACGTTTCGTGCAAATCCATTCAGCCGTTCGATTATTATTATTATTTTTTTTTTTTGCCCCGCGGGGCCCTTTTAAAACCTCCACATCAAACCTAGGGGGTCAGCGAGGATCTACTATGCCCCCTTATGGTCATTTGCCCCTTCGCTTTGGCCTCCTCTTGTCTCTCGATCCTACCGAGAGACAAGATGGCGGCCGCTACGGACTGTTTGGAATGTTTACAGACGCCGGAGAACCAATCAGCTTCGCTTCACAAAGCTCCGTTGCGCGAAAAGTACGCGTACTGGAGCGCTGCCCGGTCCGCTGTTACAGATATATATCTTTTTTTAAACGTTAATTTCTCAAAATCCACTGTAGCACATATATTGAGACCTACAAAAGGCACATCGGGCTACCAGTCCCTACAATTTTGCCAAGTTTCGTGCAAATCCATTCAGCCGTTCGGGCTAAAAGTGAGGCCAACCGCCCTATGGAAAACTCAATGTTAAAAACACGTTTTGGGACCCCCCTTTTTTCTCGACCCCCCCTGGACGAACCCCCCCCAATTTTCAGGGGCTGCTCGGAAACAAAATGTGCCATTTTCCTGAAAATTTCAGCCAATTCCGTCCACAAACGCCAAAGTTATTTGACATAGAATTTTCAAAAATCCCATAGAGAAAAAATCCTAACTATATATACCTACTGGCGACCGCCAGTAGGTAATATATATAGATTACCTACTGGCGGTCGCCAGTAGGTATATATAGTTAGGATTTTTTCCCTATGGGATTTTTGAAAATTCTATGTCTAATAACTTTGGCGTTTGTGGACGGAATTGGCTGAAATTTTCTGGAAAATGGAACATTTTGTTTCTGAGGAGCCCCTGAAAATTTGGGGGGGGTTTGTCAAGGGGGGGCCGAGAAAAAAGGGGGGTCCCAAAACGTGTTTTTAACATTGAGTTTTCCATAGGGCGGTTAGCCTTACTTTTAGCCCGAACGGCTGAATGGATTTGCACGAAACTTGGCAAAATTGTAGGGACTGGTAGCCCGATGTGCCTTTTGTAGGTCTCAATATATGTGCTCCAGTGGATTTTGAGAAATTAACGTTTAAAAAAAGATATATATCTGTAACAGCGGACCTGGCAGCGTCCCAGGACGCGTACTTTACGCGCAACGGAGCTTTGTGAAGCGAAGCTGATTGGTTCTCCGGCGTCTGTCAACATTCCAAACAGTCCGTAGCGGCCGCCATCTTGTCTCTCGGTAGGATCGAGAGACAAGAGGAGGCCAAAGCGAAGGGGCAAATGACCATAAGGGGGCATAGTACATTGTCGCTCACCCCCTAGGTTTGATGTGGAGGTTTTAAAAGGGCCCCGCGGGGCAAAAAAAAATAAAAATAATAATAATCGAACAGCTGAATGGATTTGCACGAAACTTGGCAAAATTGTAGGGACTGGTAGCCCGATGTGCCTTTGCTAGATCTCAATATATGTGCTCCAGTGGATTTTGAGAAATTAACGTTCAAAAAAAGATATATATCTGCAACAGCGCACCGCTTCGCGTACTTTTCGCGTTACGGAGCTTTGCGAAGCGAAGCTGATTGGCTCTCCGGTGTCTGTAAACATTCCAAACAGTCCGTAGCGGCCGCCATCTTGTCTCTCGGTAGGATCGAACAGCTGAATGGATTTGCACGAAACTTGGCAAAATTGTAGGGACTGGTAGCCCGATGTGCCTTTGCTAGGTCTCAATATATGTGCTTCAGTGCATTTTGAGAAATTAACGTTCAGAAACAAGATATATATCTGTAACAGCGCTCCGCTTCGCGGAGATAAAATTATATGTGTATTACCTAGCTGTTGCTAACACCAGTTAGCGACGGCTAGTAGAAGATAGCGACCATCTTGGGCCCCACTTTGCATGTGAGTGATATTTATCACTAATGACATGCAAAGTGGGCATGCCAAGATGTTAGCGACTGGAAACAGTCGCTAACATCGCTATCTCCTATTATCAACTTTTGGAAATATTCGAGATAAGCGCGAATATCTCCAAAAGCTACCACCTGCCCTGAGCAGTTCTTAGCCATGTTATCCAATGGGAGGTGGATAACATGGCTAAGAGCATTAGCTCGGTAATGCATGAATATCGCTGAGTTTTCAGCGATATTAATGCATTGCGGTCGTTTTTTATCGTATTTCCGATAAACCTTGATAATAGCAAGGTTTATCTGCGATAATTTCTGACGGTAAAAAAATCGTTGCTAAGCATCGTTAGGGATAAATATCGCTTAACTTTGGTAATATGCCCCAACGTCTGTTAACGTTCGATTCGAAGGAAATCAGGAAGTGTTGAAAAACATTGTCTGCGCCATCTTGTCTTTTTTCAAATGCCACACTTTTGTCGTGCACGGCAGCCATTTTAGATGCCTTGACCAGACCCACTCTGTGCACGCTGTCGATCCTTAGCATGGCTCCCCACCCTCGCAAGCATCTCCCCCAGGCAGTGGTCACCCCCGCTCTCTGTCTTATGCATGGGTAATAAACCTCCCCCCATCTGCGCTGCTCTTCCCTGAGAATCACACCCTGTGCCCGCCCGACACCTCCCTTTCGCCCTATTCACTACCGCACCCTCTGATACTCCTTTTCCTCTGTGTCCGATTGTCCAGGCTGGTCCTAGGGTATCAGCTAGCCCTGCAGATGTAGTTTATGGCCACAGCTGTAAAGAATCACCCCTCTTCAAAGGAGTTATAGTAGATCAAGGCCCACACTCGATGAGATCCGTCACAGCAGAAGCGTTGCTATTATCTGAAAACCATCCTGTATTGTGATTGGGGAGGGGACCGAGCCTGAAGCGGAAGATTCCAGGGATGACTCTTTGTACATCAAAGTTTTTACAATTATGTGTCACATTAAAAATATATAGCACTCCGACAAAGTAGTAAGATTATAAAACTTTAATAATTTATAAATATATACAAGAAAACAAAAATAGTAATAACATATAAACATTTTTAGGGAAAAACAACGAAGTAGCGGTCGGCTGTGCGAATAGTCCCAACGCAGCACAACGTCCAGATTTCCGGCGTGGGGCGTCGCGGGGGGTGGGTCATCAGTAGCAAACTGTTGTGCGAATAGTTCCAAGGCAGCAGAACGCGCTGAAATCTAGATGACACTAAAGTGATGTCTAGTAAGTTGCCACCCAGCAAATAACGGCATGGGGCGTCGCGGGGGGTGGGTCATCAGTAGCAAACTGTTGCGCGAATAGTTCCAAGGCAGCAGAACGATGGCACCAAGGTGATGTCCAGTAAGTTGCCGCACTGGTTTTGGTATCCTACAATGCTGCTCCGAATAACGGCGCGGGGCGCCCCGGGGGAGGCGGTGAACGGGCCTGTCCAGGTGGAGTGTCATCTGTTGTAGTGGGGCGCCCCTTTACCGTTTCAGTTGCCATTCCGTCCGTTTTTGGTCCACTGTGTCAAAAGCCGCAATTCAGCTGAGTTGCGCCCACTCTTGCGGTGCAGCGATAGGCGGCTGTCACAGGACTCTCAAAATGGCGGCAGGCTGTTTCCTTTTTGGGCCTGGTCCACTGAAATGGCCCTGGGACACCTTGGAAATCGGACGCTTGTCTGCTAGGTCTTGGACCCCATTCTCGAAAGCGTCCCCTCCGCCTTGAGAATTCATCAAAAGTTTTGGGGGCTCCGACTCCTGCAGGCTTCTGGTGGGGAGCGGCTGCCATGATTGCTCGCGGAATGACCACGACTGAGCTACGAGATGGTGGTGCTCTCATGCTGACGCCAGCTTCAGTCTGAAACATCCAGAAACAAGGTGGGGCTTTCATCGTTTGGGAAAAAAAAAAAGTTTTCATCCAATGAAAAGTGTTGTTTTTAGGTCACATGATCAAGCCTTCCATCATTAGGAAACCAAAAGTAAAATGAACCAATGAAAAGTTTTATAAACAAGTCACATGACCTGTTATGCGGCATAGGGTGTAAAATGCGGAGAAAATACGTTGGCACGTGAGGCGGCGTCAGTAGCGGACCGATGTGCGAATAGGCCGAAGGCAACACAACGCGCCAAGATCCGGATGGCACCGAGGTGGTGTCCAGCAAGTTGCAGCACTGGTGTGGCCATCCTACAATGCTGAAAGTCGGCGTGGGGCGCCCCGTTGGCACGTGAGGCGGCGTCAGTAGCGGACCGATGTGCGAATAGGCCGAAGGCAACACAACGCGCCAAGATCCGGATGGCACCGAGGTGGTGTCCAGCAAGTTGCAGCACTGGTGTGGCCATCCTACAATGCTGAAAGTCGGCGTGGGGCGCCCCGTTGGCACGTGAGGCGGCGTCAGTAGCGGACCGATGTGCGAATAGGCCGAAGGCAACACAACGCGCCAAGATCCGGATGGCACCGAGGTGGTGTCCAGCAAGTTGCAGCACTGGTGTGGCCATCCTACAATGCTGAAAGTCGGCGTGGGGCGCCCCGTTGGCACGTGAGGCGGCGTCAGTAGCGGACCGATGTGCGAATAGGCCGAAGGCAACACAATGCGCCAAGATCCGGATGGCACCGAGGTGGTGTCCAGCAAGTTGCAGCACTGGTGTGGCCATCCTACAATGCTGAAAGTCGGCGTGGGGCGCCCCGTTGGCCTGTGAGTTTGCGTCAGTAGCGGACCGATGTGCGAATAGGCCGAAGGCAGCACAACGCGCCAAGATCCGGATGGCACCGAGGTGGTGTCTAGTAAGTTGCCGCACTGGTGTGGCCATCCAACAATGCTGAAAGTCGGCGTGGGGCGCCCCGTTGGCCTGTGAGTTTGCGTCAGTAGCGGACCGATGTGCGAATAGGCCGAAGGCAGCACAACGCGCCAAGATCCGGATGGCACCGAGGTGGTGTCTAGTAAGTTGCCGCACTGGTGTGGCCATCCTACAATGTTGAAAGTCGGCGTGGGGCGCCCCGTTGGCCTGTGAGATGGCGTCAGTAGCGGACCGATGTGCGAATGGGGCCAAAGGCAGCGCAACAATATTTTCTGAATAGAAGACACCACAAGGCGCTGAGATGCCAAGATCCGGATGGCACCGAGGTGGTGTCTAGTAAGTTGTCGCACTTCTGTGGCCATCCTACAATGTTGAAAGTCGGCGTGGGGCGCCCCGTTGGCCTGTGAGATGGCGTCAGTAGCGGACCGATGTGCGAATGGGGCCAAAGGCAGCGCAACAATATTTTCTGATTTGAAGACACCACAAGGCGCTGAGATGCCAAGATCCGGATGGCACCGAGGTGGTGTCTAGCAAGTTGTGGCACTGGTGTGGCCATCGTACAATGGTAAAAGTCGGCGTGGGGCGCCCTGTTGGCCTGTGAGATGGTGTCAGTAGCGGACTGATGTGTGAATGGGGCCAAAGGCAGCGCAACAATATTTTCTACAATATTTTCGGAGTAGAAGACACCACAAGGCGCTGAGATGCCAAGATCCGGATGGCACAGAGGTGATGTCTAAGTTGCGGACCGATGTGCGAATGGGGCCAAAGGTAGCGTAACAAGATTTTCTGTATGGAAGATACCACTAGGCGTTGAGATGCCAAGATTCGGATGGCACCGAGGTGATGTCTAGCAAGTTGTGCCACTGGTGTGGCCATCGTACAATGGTAAAAGTCGGCGTGGGGCGCCCTATTGGCCTGTGAGATGGTGTCAGTAGCGGACTGATGTGCGAATGGGGCCAAAGGCAGCGCAACAATATTTTCTGACTGACACCACAAGGCGCTGAGATGCCAAGATCCGGATGGCACCGAGGTGATGTCTAAGTTGCGGACTGATGTGCGAATGGGGCCAAAGGCAGCGTAACAATATTTTCTGTATGGAAGATACCACTAGGCGTTGAGATGCCAAGATTCAGATGGCACCGAGGTGATGTCTAGCAAGTTGGTGTGGTCATCCTACAATGCTGAAACTCGGCGTGGGTCACCCCATTAGCCTGTGAGATGGCGTCAGTAGCGGACCGATGTGCGAATAGGCCGAAGGCAGCACAACGCGCCAAGATCCGGATGTCACCGTGGTGGTTTCATAGTTGAGAGGCTCTTCATCTGCAGTGGGGCGCCGAGATCCGGATGGCACCGAGGTGATGTCTAGCAAGTTGCTGTACTGGTGTGGTCATCCTACAATGCTGAAATGTAGTGGGGCGCCCATTTACCGTTTCAGTTGCCATTCAGCTGAGTTTCGGCTGCTCTTGATGCTACAGCGACAGGCGGCTGCAAGAGGACTCTCAAAATGGCGGCCTGTTCTTTGGATTTGGGCCTGGTCCACTAAAATGGCCCTGGGACACCTTAGAACTTGGACGCTCGATTTTTTTTTCCTTTCCTGTACATGCAAAAAAAGGTAAATGCCCGGTACGTTACACGCTTCATCTGCCACGATGAACTCTCCAGAGGAACCGAAAAAAAATATAGTTGTGGTAACTATACCATGCATCGTCATATGGAGAGGTGGCACCAATTAATTATAGTGCTGCATAAAAGAGAGATTTGGAGGAGAACCCCTGACCTGCTAGTACATTCATCAAAGAAGTGGCACTGAGAGCTTCAGAGGCAAGGGAAACGGTCCCAAATCTTTAGAAGAACTTTGGAAAGATTAAAATGACATGTTTAGATTGTGGTAAATTAATTTCATGTGGACAGATGAGTGTTACTCTAATAAATACAGCATATGAACATCATCATAGTCGATGGTTGGTAGAGACATTTTGACTATATCCTGGACCTGCCCGTCCTCGCCCAAAATGGCGCCAGAATAAATGGGACTCGTAACTCCTTGTTGTGTACTGGTTGCAGAACCTTGAAATCACGAGATACGTATGCAGTTTTGAAGCACATGGCGGGCGGGGACGAGAATTGATTGAATATTTCGACATCCCTATTGATATTAAGTTCTGATGTGTTATTGATTACTGTACTGTTGAAAGTTCGAATTAACGTCACCCATGGTACTTGCCCGCAAATGTATATCTAGATAATTTTATTGTAACTGGCCCTGTCGTATTTTAATTATAAAATGTACGTCCACCGATTCCGTAACTGTTAGACACCTTAGTTCTTGCAACCTAATGGCCCGCCCGTTACGTTCCTCTACAGTGTAAATGTCTATTCATCATATACGATTACAGTTTGCTCCGTGGCAGGCCCACGTGGTTATAGGCTCGTATTTGTATAATGAAATTTTCACAATAAAGGTTTTTAAAAGAAAACATGGTAGTAGTATATACATTGGTAAAGTTTTTAATAATAGTCACTGTTTTAGAATCATTAAAAGGCAAGTGAAATAAAGCAGACCAATTACATGAAGGGTAAAAGGTATAATACGAAGGAACGCAGTAAAGATAAATGGTCAAGGGCTGTTGTGTTTTCTATTCCTGCAACATAAAGTGATCGATAAGAATCTCATATTCAGGCGTATCGGCGACTAAGACAGCAGGTCGACCCTCTTTTGCTCAACGGCTCCGTCATGGGACGAAGAAACGCTCTTTTTCTCGAAAAAAGAATATATTTTACTTGCAGGACAGTTGTAAAATTTCCGGGAAAGTACATTAGCCTGGAACATTATAACATATATTTAAGAAAAAATAATGTTCGGAAGTAATTAAAAGCGTAATTTTTAGGTGATATGACCAAGGCTTTCATCATTAGAATAAGAAAAGTAAAATGAACCAATGAAAAGTTTTATTAACAAGTCACATGACTTGTTATGCTTACGTTACGCGCTGCGCGCCCCGGATGACTTCCGGATGCGCTAACGCGGCGCGTCATATGACGCATTACGCGACAACGCAGGTCCAGAATATAGTCAAAATGTCTCCACCAACCAGCGGTCGAAACACAACCCCTTTCAGCAGGCTAAATAGTTCTGTTAAATGACAACAGAAGGGACAGGCAACAAGAACCATCAGTCAAAGAGGGGAGGGCTAGTTCTTCTCTACCGGGTTACATTGGGGCGCTACCGGAACTGATCGAATTGGTAGTCTACAGTGTTTCTGGATGTTTCAGACTGAAGCTGGGGTTAGCATGAGAGCAGCACCATTTCGTAGCTCCGTCGTGGCCATTCCGCAACCAATCATGGCAGCCGCTCTTTATCGTTATTTTGGGCGGGGTGGGTGGCGGAGCCGAGCTGTTTTGCAGCCATCATTGTGTGGAGTTCAGTTCATCTCACTAGTTTTGTATTTGTCATGAGGGGTTGTTCCTAATGTTTCTATTTTAGCGAGGTCAAAAAGAGATCCCATTAGTGGCCTACTGATTTTGCTCGATTCCTTTTCTTTTTTTTTACACGATTTTTCGTTATCTGCAAAGACTAAACAGAGTATTGCGACTCTGTGTTTGTTTGTAAATAGAGAATGAACCAAAGAGAACTAATTCTAAAATAGTAAATACTTGGATAACAATCAATCAAATGGAGAGAGAAGCAGGCACGACGGATTACAACGGGGGCAAAGGCCTGCGTTAACTACCTTTCACTATCTGCAAAGAGAGAGTACTCCTAATAGAAATGAGGGGGGGGGGGCACCATTCAAAGCAGATCAGTGTGCATAAACACGAAAATGTTTTCACTTACCACGTACTTGACATTCGACAGCTTATGATATTTGCTATTAAAAAACCATTGAAATTCACTGAAAAAACCATAGGTTATAGACCATATATAGTTAGGAATTAACATTTACAAAACCTTGAAAATTCACTGAAAAAACCATAGGTTATAGACCATATATAGTTAGGAATTAGCATTTAAAAAACCTTATTTTACTCACACAAAACCATTGAAATTCCATATATAGTTAGTTGCACTAACTATATATCGCGCACCCGCAATCCACTGCTGATCATGTCACATATTACATCATTCATGACATGGTCAGTGACATCACTGATGACATCACTGATGACATCTCAAATGACATCACTGATGACATCACTGATGACATCTCATTTGACATCATTCTTGTGCTAATACGATAAACCTCTTCAGACTCTAATATAACCTTAGATACACTCAGTGTATACAGACACTCACACACTGCCACTCATCCATGGAGTTACTCACACACCCAGTCAGTCATGCAAAGAAACAATCTCACCTCCATTTCTTCAACTATATAGTTAAACACACCTTACTTATTGAAACATATACTAACACATATTTACTCTCTTATACAATCCCTGATACAAGTTCACAATGATCGATACAACCACTCACTCATTCAGTGGCTCTCATGCACAGTTATTTATATATGCCAACTCTCACATGTACTGTGTTTTACATATGTACTTACTATGACATGTAGCATTGAGATATCCATTCACTCATCAATACACTCATGCACACAGTCAACTGCCCATGTAGCTGTTTCCACATGCACTCTTGAACTCATACACCTAGTGAATAAACTGCTCACACATCTATGCATAGAGTCACACACCTTCCAGCCACCCCCACACAAACTCAATCTCCCATAGAAATACTTGGGCAACCAATTAATAACACATATAGCCTCTCGTATAGCTAATGATCAACACATGCAGCAGTTTACAGAACAACAGACATAATGATGCACAAATTAAGACAGTTTAGTCACTAACCCATGCATTCAGTGAGACACATTTAATCACTCACTCATACAGTCAGTCACGCACCTACTAAATCCTTCATCCAGACACTTATACATCCACTCATTCTTCAATATGTAAGACATATTTTAACTTTACAGAAACATACAGTCACTGGATGTTGTCATCAGTGATGTCATCAGTGATGTCATTTGAGATGTCATCAGTGATGTCATCAGTGATGTCACTGACCATGTCATGAATGATGTAATATGTGACATGATCAGCAGTGGATTGCGGGTGCGCGATATATAGTTAGTGCAACTAACTATATATGGAATTTCAATGGTTTTGTGTGAGTAAAATAAGGTTTTTTAAATGCTAATTCCTAACTATATATGGTCTATAACCTATGGTTTTTTCAGTGAATTTTCAAGGTTTTGTAAATGCTAATTCCTAACTATATATGGTCTATAACCTATGGTTTTTTCAGTGAATATATATATATATATATATAGAAAGAGAGAGAGAGAGAGAGAGAGAGATGAATTTATCTTGCTCCATTTGGAAAGTAGTGAAGGCACATGTGGCCCTTAAGCAAATGGGGTAGATGGTAACATATGTGTTTGATTTTGGCTTCTTGGAGCTGCTGTTTGTATGTTGTCTACCTCAGCACAATGCACTTTAAATTCCTACTGATATCTTTTAATGGGTAAATTGTTAATTTGTTGGATTGAAACTATGATCCTGTATGAATATATGAATTTATATTACACCAAGTGAAAAGTATTGGAGATTCCCCAAGAATGAACACATCAGTGGTTGATAGTTCTGAGCATGGGGGATGGGTGGAGTTTCTGTTGTATGTAGGTATTGAAAATGTGCAATACAATTTTTTTTTTTAATGTAAACCCTGGCAGAGAGGACTCTCCTAATAAGCTAGGCTGGACCATGGCTTTCCTGCCATGCAGTCCCACTGCCCATCTCATAATAGGGTGGTGGGAACACTGCCACTGTGAGTCTCGCTGTTTGTTGACCTCCAGACTTGTAATCAGCCCCTTAAGGTATTTTCACTGTCTGAGACACTGAGAAAAACATCAGTGTGCTTATTCCTTTACCAGAATGTGAAAGGACATTCCCATTATTCATGTATGTACCTTGCAGCCAATGCTTCATATTTGCCCACTTGATTTTGCCGTAGACAGTACAGAAAGTGAAGGGTCAAAATTAGCAGTGTAATGTACCCATGGATTATCCAATCCGAGGATGCTATTTCTGCAACAATGAATGGAAATCTTTATAGTTTCTCAATGTGTAACTTGGTATATTTAGCACCTTTCTGTGCCATGGCTATCTGTTGTTCTGAGAGCTGATACATTTAAAACAGATTTGTGATTCTAACCTCCCGCCAGAACATGCAGCCAGAGCGTAATGCTTCAGTGTCTAGCTCAACAATAGAATTGAACTATTGTGGATGAGACAGTTCTTCCTAGAGATTCATTTCTAGATGATAGAATAGTCCGGCAGAGCTTTCTCTAAGTTGGCCCTGTCAATCTCACGCAGCATTTTAGCAACTTTTTTCTTGAAATATTTTCCATATCTCATTCTGGACAACATATAGGAGGCGTTTTTGACGTGGTTTATGAGGGCCTAAGAGAAAGTCTTGTTATTCCAAGTTATCAGATAAAAGGGACAAGTGCTGTTTTACCCCAGACAGTGTTGCGATTTGAAGTTAATAAAGACACAGCTTCCTAACACTGTATATTATTACCAGCCATGAGTTTTCACTCAACACATATCGCATGTCAGGTCTGTTTGCTGTAAATCCTTTGATGTTATCTATACTAATATTTGTTAGTGTGTAGTGGCCACACTAACTATCCCCTCCAATTTGGATCCAATTAGTTATGTCTACTCTTATGCAGCAAATTGTCTATAGTGTTTTCATCATATGGTGTTAATAGCTGCCAGTTAGCAAATTGTATAAGAGTGGGAACCTGGATTGTGTTTAAGTCTTTTATCATGGCTAGGCCAAGACATATAGTCCGTTGCACAGTTTTGTTCAGGAAAATCATCTTTTGTGATATTATGCGGGCCCTAAATGAAGGCTCGGTTCCTTGAACCTGACAATCTTTAGTACAACAGATAGATTTAACATCTACCATATTCCTTCAAAATGCAAACCCTTGTACAGAGAGCCGGGGAAGAAAGGAAGCAGAATTTATCAGCTTAGTGTCAGTTAATAAATTTTTCTTTGCAGGTGATAGTGCAAGACAAATTATCAAACGTCTGTGCAAACGCTTTTGAACTATCCTTTGGTCTTGTAGGGTAATTTTCAAATAAAGTAAATTTGAAAACTTCACGATGTGTTCTAGACTTGTGTTGAGAAGGATGACCGTAATATTGATAACAGAACTTTTCTTCTAAATTAGCTGCACCATCATATAACTCATTGTTATTTTGGGCCTTCACCCTTCACACCCTTGCTGTGGTGGACACGTGACCTATGCACCTCGATGGCTCAAGGATGCCTTTGCGCCTTGTGGGCTCGAGGACAATAGAGCCTTACAATGAGGGAGGGCATTCAAATGACAGAGTTGAGTCTTGGGCAGCCAAAGGAGGAGTCAGCTCTTTCCTGTTTTCCTGAATACATTTCCAGTCCTCAACATAACCACCTTAAAGCATCCTTTAATTTACAACAATTTTGGCAATGATCTTGGCCGGTGTTAGGACCAGTTCTAGCAGTGTGGAACGATCGGCAAAGGTGCTGAAAGTTTTACGTCACCTCAGCGGGACACAGCGTCTGTGTGGTTTGGAGAGAAAGAGAGTGACCCACTTATGGCAAAAGTCCTCGACACTTGGCGGCATTTCAGTGAGATGCAGCTGCTGTGTGGTGGGTGTATGATGGTGTCAGATCTACTTCATTGCTGTCCAGCACTGTGGCTGAGGAAGCCTGCCGCAGCTGTGTGGTGGGCTTACGGCAGTGTGATACCCACATCATTATGGTTCCACCCAGTGGCTGAGGAAGTCTACCCATCCCTTGAGCAGCACACACCCATCAAGGAAGGGTAGCAGAAAGGGAGTTTCTCACTTGGTGACTTGAGTTCCAACAGGTAGCAGTGGTGTATGCTCTAGTTGAAGCTGCGCACCTGTACATCCTGTGCCATACTGAAGACTTCACTGACATCTCTTCTTCTGCTTCCGCTTCCAGTGAAGTAAAGTGGAGGATCAGCCCATTCCTAGTTGGAGTCCTATGGTGATATCCACACCTAGTAGGATTATTCTTTGTTCATGCACACATTTCTGCATCAAAAATTGCACCCAGTTGTGGCAATTTATTTGGGGTGTTTGCCCACTAAATACTGAACCCTTGGTAATGTGCACACCTAGTAAGTTAAGCCTTTGTGCATATACTGCTACAGTGGTGATGTGCACACCTGAATTATACATCATAAATCATGTTGTACATTTTTCAGGGGATATATATATGCCAACTTTGTTTTAATCTCTGATGTGACATCATTTCCGTTTCCTCATTCAACTATGCTATCCCTCATTTATTGTTTATGTATTCCTTGGTTCTGGCTGCTGCTACCTCTCTGTAACCATGGAGGCATCAGGGGATAGGCATACCATGATAGTATATGCACCTGTCATACCACATGTTTCGGTTATTCCCCCACATAATGTTTGATGCAGCCAGGTACTCCCCCCATATATTGGGATGATTGGATTTTAATGTTTAATACCTGCTTAAAAGCATTAGATGGTAGGGGGTTTAAGCCATCACACAAAACAGCCTTGTTATTGAGTGCTTTGGGTAAAGAAGGCCATAGAATGTTAATGGTGATGGATGTGTTTATAGAAGCTTGAAGCAGATTAGAGCTACAAATCTAAGTTATGTCCAGGTATATATTTTATACTCAACATTAGAAAGTTGAGAAGAGCATTGATGAATTTGTTTCTAGACTTTGTTAGTTATCCACTAAATGTAGCTTTGGGGCATTGACAGATGAACTCATAAAAAGCTAACTTATTGTACAATGTGCCAACAAAAAAATCCAGGAGAGATTGTGGACAGACAAAAATCACACCTTGAGTGATATCATAGGGATAGTTTAGGTCCTAGAACAATCAAAATTGTGCATGAAGGAATTGGAAAAGAAAGAAAGAACAGTGGCTATTTCGGGAGTGAGTGCTGTAAATAAGCTAGCCCAGGCTAGCCCCTCTTCTTCCAAAGATTTTGTCCAAAAGGGAAGGAAATTTGCTTTGTCTGCTCCTAGTGAGTGTTGCAATCGCTATGGCAGCCTCAGTCACGGTTCTGACTTGCATTGCCCAAAACAAGGAATGCAGGGATGTGGTCGATTTGGACATTTTGCGAAGACATGTAGATTAGCACAGTGAGGGAAGAATGCCTGTGTTATTGATGAGACAACACAACACATTGAAACTTTTGATATAATTTTATGTGTCGACAGTAGTGACCCGGATGAAATAGTGAACATGATACACAGACTTAACAGACCCAAAGCGATGTTAAGGGTTAATGGCAGTGAGGTCTCACTTATGGTTGATGCTGGATCTAAGTATACCATCGTCCCCAAATCTGTTTTTACATGTTTGTGGGAAGATACATTATAGTATCCACTATCAAAACATTCCTCAAGTGGCAGACTTTCCCAGCTCAGCTGAGAACTAATACTATAATATTCACTGCACTCTAGAATCTCGCCCCATAATGCTTTGCTGGGCCTTTGGTTGGCTTTTTATTTTTGCCCATAACTTTGCTTCGGGTGGTCCTAGGAGGATGGGACCACCATTGATTGTTCAGGATGATATGCCCTTTGTGTTCAAGGCATCTACTTGGTCCTCCCCCAAGGTTAGGGGGGACCCCAAAATCATCCTCTCTCTCATTGCCTGATATTTTTCAAAGTTCATTTTTGTAAATTGGTTATATGCTTTTTAGCATGTAAAGGTAAAGTCTTCAAACGATTTTTGTGTTTTCAATGATTTAGCAAATCTCCAAATGAATTCCGTGTTTTCAATGATTTAGCAAATCTTCTCCGTGAAACTCACCTCATTACATCTCAATTAATAAAACAGAAATATGAGATACCTTTAATAAAACAACAAATACCTCTAAATTTACATAGTAAAATTACTAAAATGCCTCTATTTTTAAAAAAGTGAAAATGAAAATTTAGCAAGCAGTTCCTTCAGTCAAACATCAAATAACTCTATCTTTACATTCTACAATACATATAGCCATCACACAACAGTAAAACTGGAAATACACCAAGCAGTGAGAGAGATGATGATTTTGGGGTCCTCCCTAAAGTAGGGATAGAACCAAGCAGATGCCTTGAATACAAGGAGCACATCATGCTGAACGATTCGGTGGTGGTCCTATCATCCTACTAGGACCACCCCAAGCACTGTTTTGGGCAAAAATACAATCCCAGCCAAAGGCCCTGCAAAGCATTATGGGATGAGATTCTAGAGTACAGTGAATATTATAGTATTCAATATCAAAATATTCCTCAAGGGGCAGGCTCTCCAGGCTCAGCTGAGAGCTAACACTATAAAATTCACTGCACTCTAGAATCTCGCCCCACAATGCTTTGCAGGGCCTTTGGTTGGCATTATATGTTTGCCCATTACTTTGCTTGGGGTGGTCTTAGGAGGGTGGGACCGCCACTGAATCATTCAGCATGATATGCTCTTTCTGTTCAAGACATCTGCTTGGTCCTCCCCCTAGGTTAGGAGTGACCCGAAAATCATTACCTCTCTCATAGCCTGATGCCTTTCAAAGTTCAAGTTTGTGAATTTGTTATATGCTTTTTATCATGTAAGGTAAAGTTGTTTTAATGAAGAGTTGTGGGTGCATTAGCTAAAACTCTGTTACATGGTGGAGGCGGAGTTTTTGCATAAATTCTGTGTTTTCAATGTAATGCGTAGTTAACAAGTCTCCACAACCTCCGCTAGCAGAGTTCATTGCCCTTGGCTGATTTTAGGTTGGATTCACCAATACAACGTGCACATAAAATTGATCCGAGGGCAGCTGTTAGACCTGCCTTTTATAGCAAGTTCATCCCCTGATTTTCTGCTTCGTGGCCTTCTGTTTCTGACCTGTTTTTGTTGGTTTTATGACTCCGGAAACTTAGCATTGATTATCAGTGCTAAAGTGCATACACTCTCCCTGTAAGTTGAATGTATGGATTGGTATTTCCATAATTGGCTGATATGCTTTACTATTCAGTCCTTAGTACAGTGCACTGTGTGTGCCCAGGGCCTGTAAATCAAATGCTGCTAGTGGGCCTGCAGCACTATTTGTGCCACCCACATAAGCAGCCTGTAAACATAACTCAGGCCTGCCATTGCAGTGCCTGTGTGCAATCAAATAATGCCATGGCTACTTGCCAAGTACACCAATTTACCAGGCCCTAACCTTCCCTTTTTTTTTACATGCTAGTCACCCCTAAGGTAGGCCCAAGGTACCCCTGTGGGCAGGGTGCAGTGTATGTGAAAGGTAGCACATGCCCTAGTGTGAGTGGCATGTCCTGATAGTGAAATACTCCCAATTTTGTTTTTCACTATTGCAAGGCTATTTGTTCCCATAGGAGAGAATGGTGACTTTGCATATAACATCTTATGAGCCTAACTACCTGTGGGAACAAGGTTGGAAAATAATGTTTAGTATGCCTGAACTCAGAGCGTTAAAATGCATCTTTCAGTGAGGGTGATTTTTACATTCTGTCTTTGAAAACACCACTTTTAGAAAGTAGGTATTTCCTTGCTTAGCCATCCATTGTGCCTCTGTTAGGATGTGTACTCATGTTCTGGCTTTGGAGTGACAGGGGCTGGGGATGTTCAGTGGCTCCAGAGAGTTTGAATGAGTCAGCGGTAGTCTGAATATGCCTGGTCTGCAATTAGAGTGGTGGGAAAAGTAGCACCTGTACCTAAATAAGGCTGTGCCTGCTTTCCACAGTTATGGCTTCACACCCTATGGTGTGTCTGGAGCTAGGGCTAGAACTGACAGTGGATGTTGTTGTGCACTTGCAAAGTGCCCCCCAGAACTGGATTAGACTAGGCTCAGAGCCCGGGACCAGGACAGAACAGAGATAGTTACAGTATAAAAATAGGGGGCCAGACCCCAGACTTTTAGATCACTTCTGGGAATCAAGAGGAACCTTTGCCAAGGAGAAAAGCCGAAGAAGCTGAGGAGGAAAACTGCCCCTGTGCTGTTTGCTGTCTGGGGTTGGGCTGCAATGGCTAGTTGCTGCCAAACAAAGGAGAAAGGACTTTTCTGTTTGCTGTGTCCCCTGCTTGAGGAAGGTCTCCAAGCACTTGAAACTGAGCTTGCCTCCTGTTCTGCAGCCTCAGGGATACATAGACTTCGCCACCAGCTCCCCTCAACTTCCTTGTGGGAGCTCTGATCCGCTAAGAGGTGCCTGTTTTGGACCTTTGAAGGCTGTTTGCTGCTGGGAGCTGGGAAAAGTAACACAACTTCGAGATGCGCAATGCATCTGCACCTAAGTCCGATGCATCACTGAAGAAATCATTGCAGCACTTGCCTGTGCCTCGAAAAATCGCTGCACAGAGCATTAGGTGCACCAATCTTCAAAGTCCGAGAGCACTGCACCGATTTTGACACAAGGCCTGCTGTGAGACTGCAAGAACCCACGCATCATCATGGATAGTCGCATTACATCGAGGTGCCAACTCTTTCACATCGTTGGGGAACGCAGTAAGAAACCGACGCATCACCTCTGCACACAGTATGAAACCAACGCATCACCTCTTCCTTGGTAGGAAACCGATGCATCACCTCCCCTGCACAGCAGTAAGGCACCAACACATCACCTACCCTGGGGCAAGGAACTGACGCATCACCTTTCCTGAGTGCAAGGAACTGGCGCATCACCTTCCCTGTGACCCTTTTTGTTTGTGTGTGCGACGCATTCAAGGTACTTTGTGAGAAAAGTGTTGCATCAGCAATGTGCTTTGAACTGAACTATTTCTACTATTTGAAAGTCATATTTGTATTACTGTATTGTGGATTTTTGTTACTTAGTTTGCTAAAATGGTGTGGTGTCCATTTGTAATTTTTTCATTGTATTACTGTATGTGTTCACTAATGCTATATAAACTGCCTCTGAGATAAGCCTGTCTGTTTGTGCCAAGTTACCAAGGAGATGTACAGGGGTTATTTTAAAAATATATCCCCCTTACCCTGACTAAAAGCAAAGGTCCCTATTTGGACAAAGGTACCTACCTCTGTTGTAATTTGGCAGCGATCGGGGTTAGCATTTAGCTGAAACCATCTTGGATTTGGCAGCCATTTTGTATGCCATGTGCTACCACGTGCTCGCCATGTGCTCTGTCCTACATTTCTGACGTCTGCTCTTGGACTCTGCCTAGTAAGAAGCCATATTTAGCCTCTTCTGCTTTGCACATGCTCAGTTGAGCTTGCAGCTGTCTAAGCAGCCGCTATAGTCTGTAACTCTCAGGATGTGTTTACTGGAATTAGCAACTGTTAGCTCCTCCCACTTGTTGATTGTGCATTTTCTGTATGACCTTATATGTACCTAAAACCGTCTTCTTGTACTTGTGCCTCCTTCTTTTGAGCCCCTGTGTGGCTATAAAAGGACCATGCTCCTTCTGTTCTGTTTTGTTCTGTGTGAATGTAGTTTCACCTCATGAGGTTTAATAAATATTGTATTTTATATTCCAGTTTCTGTGCCAACTTCTTCCTATTGGTCTAAGGACTTTGTGCAGAGAAGGGCGAACCCCTAGCACAGGTAGGCCTAGCTGAGGCTCACCACGACACCTCTGCCAAAAAGAGACCCCCTTTCTAACAGCACCTATGCAAGTTATGATGGTAGAGGATGAATCCATTGATGATATTTTGAACTGACTTAAGCATGTTTTTCATGATAAGTTGGCTATGCTCAGAGTTCATGTACACAAGATTTTGATTTAAAAAAAGGTGCAATTCCAAGACAAGCTCAGAAGAGTCCCTGCCATTGCTGGGGAAGGACTAAAAGAATTGTTAGAGGTCATGCTAAAGGATGGGATTATTTAACCGGTGGAGGCGTCCAATTGGGTTTTGCCAGTGTTCAAAACCTCTGTCTGAGATTCTGTGTGGACTTGAGGTCCCTCAATCAGAACATCATAGCTGATACCAATCCACTACCAAACTGTTATGAACTAGTTATTTTGCTGAAAGGTGGAAAATTATTTTCAAAGTTGACCCTCAAGAATGCATTACGCCAGATAAAGCTCCACCCAGACTCAATGCCACTCACCGCCTTTATTACCATAGAGGGAACATTTCAATTTACACGCATGCCTTTTGGCCTCTCTTCCATGACAAGAGTGTTTCAATGTATGATGTCAGACATTTTTAAAGGCATGGATCATGTGTTGAAATTTCAGGACGAGATCTTAGTTTTTGTGGGACAGTTCAGGAACATAATTCTGGGTTCAAGTAGCGCCTACAAAGAATTTTGGTGTGGGTATTACTTTGCGCAGGGAAATATTTTCTTTCCTCACTGAAAGTGTTTAATATTTGGTTTATACCTTGTCTTCTGAGGGAGGCGAAACTAAGCAAAGCCTACTCAAAGCCATTGAACATAGCACAAAGAACTATGTAAAATGATCAGTTGAGATCTTTCATAGGTCTAATTGAATATTATGCAAATTTTGTACAGTGTTTTGCAGACAAAACTGAAAAACGCAAAGGTTTTTTGAGGAAAGGTCCGAGTTTTGACTGGGGCTCAGAACAGAAAGAATGCTTTGATTCCATCAAGACAAAAATTTGTTGTGCGGAGATGTTGGTTCCTTTTGATATCATGTTAACGTCCATAATAACTGTTGATGCTATTGCAACAGGCTTGGGTGCTGTCCTTTCTCAAAAGCATTGTAGTCCTGAGAAGACTGTACCCTTTGCATCCAGTCCTATAGCCAGGTCTGAAAAAAACTACTCTGTGATCAAAAGAGAAGCCTTGGCGGATACTTGGGGTATGGAGGCACAGAATATTTATTACGTTCAGACCATATACTGCTACATAAATGTTATCACCTGGTGGGGCTGGAAAGGGAACTGCATAATTAGCCAGATTGGCAGCCTGGCTGCAAGATTTTCATTATGTCCTAAAGTACATTCCTGGTTGACAGAACATACAAGCAGGCTGCTTAGCCAGGTTGGCGCTAGATGGTTCTCAAACTGATGATGGGGTCGTCTCTGACAAGGAATATGAACCAGTAGCTTCTGTGGAGGATGTGGTTTGTGAGGGGGCTGGTGGAGTTTACTTGGAGGAGTGAGCAAATGACAAAAGACAATACCCTCATGGAAGTGAGGCGTACAGTGACCTCTGGTATTAAGTGATGTATGTAGATGTGCCTGTATGTCCCCTCTTGAAATTCTAGAAAACTTTCCACAGGTGGTAGTAAAGTGCTTATGAGTGGTGACAGATTTGTTCCTCCTTCTGGCATAAAGGGGAGAATTATCAAAATGGCACATGAAGCTCATCTTGGCCAATTCTGTATCAAGGCTATATTGTGGTGGCCTGGAATGGACAGTCAAATTTTGGAGTGAGTTGTTGGTTGTAAAATTTGCAAAGATGGAGAGAAGAGGAGCAAAGTGGGGAAGCAAGCAAGATGTTATGGGACACATCTCCAATCCAGGTAAAGCTTGGCACAGTGTCTGTATTGACTTCATTGGTCCTATGTCATAGTTGAATGAGGAGTGCAAAATTGCTTTGGTTATGGTAGATGTGTTTCCAGGTGGCTTTCTGTGTCTTTTTTGAGGGAAATTACCATGATATCCACTATTATAAGTCTTAACAAAATCTTTTATGAAGAAGATACACCCTCTATTCTTATCACTGACAATGGGACACAGTTAGTCTCATAGGACATATAATTCTTTCTCAAAACCAATGGTATAATGAATCATTGCACTGCACTATACAGCCCCCAATGGTAATAGTATAATGAATCATTGCACAACACTATCCAACCCCCAAGGTAATGGTATAGGAGAGAGAACCAACAGAATTGTGAAAGGAGTGATAAAGGTGCAGTGTCTGCAGGATTAGATGTCAAGAAGACAGCACCTGGTTTGGTTTGGGCCTATCGCACTACTAAACAGAATACCATGTCTAAGTCTCCTTTTGAAAATATGAGGGGAAGACCTCTAGGATGCATGATGGATCCTTCTTTGCTGCCATAGTGGGTAACTAGAGGTGGTACTCAGATCCCTGACCTGGCGAGTGATGTGGTTTCTAAGGGAGGGATTGTTGATGGTGACTGGGTCAAAATCAGTTCAGGTTGCAATTTATTTATTTATTTATTATTTATTTAAAGAGTTTTATATAGCGCTGGCTAGACCCAAAGGTATCAGAGCGCTTTACATGAGAAACAACAATGTAACAGAAAAAGATCAGCAATTACACAATACATCAGAAAATAGGCAATACAATTAGGAGAGGTGGGAAAGGAGAGATACAAGTGGTGGATGGGGCAGGGGAGGTGAGAGAGGGAGGATAAGGGAAGAGACAACAAGGAGAAACGAATGGAAGTCTGTCTAAAGCCCAACTGGGTAGGTGATATCCAAAGGAGGCAATCCACGGCCCATCTCCAAATTTAAAGGTCCTTACAAAGTTTTGCCTGCTTTTGAATGCTATTTGATCCATGAGAACGGTGAGCATTGGAATCAGTGCAGAGTTGCTTTATATCAAAGGGGAGGTGACTGTGTTGTAAAGGAGGAGAGGAATTGTGATAGTTACATGTTCATGGATGATGCACAGTTTAACACCTGTGGTCAAGGAGGCCAGGCTTCGGCTGTGCCAGGAGCAGCTGTGCTGCCAATGGGCTATGCTGAGAAAGGTGCCACTGTCAAGGAACGTTATAGTGGTTCAACCACAAGGGGTATCAGATTTTGCAGACCACCTGTGTATTTACATAACTATCTTTCTTAAACTATGCATCTACCCTATGCGGGGCTGTTCTTATTTATTGGTTATTCTGTGTTTTGATGCTCTATGAAATGTCAGCATTTATGTAGTTTTACCTGTTGTGATCATCCCACCATATTGTTCCATTCTGTACTGTATTTCTGTATATATTAACTTATTTTCTCTTCCTTTCCTTTGTTCCCCTTTTAATTCCTTAGTTTTGTCTTTAAAGGAAAGGGGATGTGTAATAATGGTCGTGCACCATTCACACCCTTGTTGTGGTGAACGCGTACCCTGTGCACCTCAAGGGCCCGCGGACTCCTCTGCGCCTCAAGGGCTCAAGGACAATAGATGCCGGAGAGGGTTCAGATATGGGGAGGCATTTGGGTATAACTGCAACTGGACAAGGGAGAAGTCTGCTCTTACCTGTTTTCCTGAATGAATTCCTGTTCCACAAAATAACCAACTTGCAGCGACATTTTATTTTCAACACTCATCAGAAGAAAACAAAGTTGAATGTTCTAGAACGTCTAACACTTCATATACAGTTTGTAAAGTCCCAATCATCAGAAATGGTGATTGGTTGCTAATGTCATTAATTAAAATTTTAAACAAATGTAGAGTTTGTAACAGTTCAGTGCAATCATACACATCAAATGATGCCTTGTCCCATTTAATGCCATCTGGAACTGGTACAGCTGAAATGTTCATGAGGGACAAGTCTCTTTGTTCGCTGTGTGATGATGCATGTGGTTTCAGAACTAAGTACACTGTGTGCACTGTTGAGCATTTTGGGATAAAGTGTCTGTTCAGGAGAAAGAGGAACACGGTCACAAAACCAATCCAGATAATTAGGAACATCAATACAAATGTAAACCAAAGGTGTAACCATGGAGAAACAAAGTATTTTCTTTTCATCCAATGATAGAAGATACGCACCTTTAGTTCAAATGGCAGGGGCAGTGGGTGTGATGGAACCTCTGATGAGTTGGAGAAGTCATCCAACCAGTCAGTCTATCTTAGCCAGCTCAGCAGGCTAGTTCAGGTGACGGCAAAGACTCAATATGTGGTCTCTTAACATGCACCTTGTTTATCTCTTGATTTCAAATTGAAATTTGAGTTTCTGTACTTGTATACTACAGAGAAGTTGTGTTTTTGAAAGAGGTAGAAGGCACACTTCATTGTTGTTCGTTGTTGTCTTGTATTAAAGAGAACAAGGGGAGATTGGTAGCTGCCTGGGAGTCCACATAGCTTACTGTTGAGAATCAGCCATTTAGTGTGGTTTGATCAGATTTATTGAGACAAACCTTTAGACTCAGCAGCCAGCAAGGGGCAGAAGAAGTACGGTTTGTGTACATTCAACAGCTGAGGACAGGCCCAGGTGCTCTGAAAGATGGCCCCAACTCCTTTTTGTCCACAATCATTTCCCCGACCAGATCCTCTATCTTAAGAATCTAGCAAGTTCTTCCCTGAACAATCTTTAGTACTCCAGTGGCAGTGCTTTTTACTTGGATGTTGCTTTATCCATCCTGAAAATCATTCAATTCCTGTAAATCAGCCAAATGTTCTTTGAAGGTATTTCCACCACCCCTTTGCTGACACCATTGAGGTCTGGTACCCACAGCTTAACCCCAAACAGGATCTCATAAGGAGTCTGAACACCCAGGGACATTGTTGGCATGTTATTGAAAGCCCCAGGACCGCATAAATTCGATGTATCAAACTGCGACCAGAGTTCAAACACCAGTTTTTACTCTCTCTAACTGCGCATTTCCTTCAGACTGGTACGGCGATGAGAAACACAGGGTCATAAACAAACTTTCCATGGCCTCTTTGCAAGCTCGAGAGCTAAAAGCCAGACTCAGATCATAATGAAATGTGGCAACTGCGTATGTCCTGATAAATACAGATCCTTTATAACATTTGGGCCTCAGCTGATCACTTTGGTCATACCCACAGGAATTGAGAGCTGGAATCCAATGCCACCAAAATGTACTTGTAAGCCCCATCAAACGATTAGGAGGCTGCAGTGGTCCAAATATACACAAGTCAAAGGCTTGTTTGAAATAAACAGATGTGTCTGGGGTGGGCGCACTACTGTGGAACCTTTCATTATCTGGCAGATGTCACATCTTAGGAGAGAGTCCATAGTCTGTTTTAAAGACTCAGCCACCAGTTGCATTGCTGTAATAGAGAAATCATACCAGCTACCCCTGCATGTGCAGAAGCCAGACCCTCATGTGACAGCAGTATTAGTCCAGGTCTACTATCACTATTTGTAACCCACTCCTGCAATCTGAGCATACAGTATGTGTTTTGTTTCTAACTAGTAGGAGTACTTGACTGTAAAGCCTTTCAGCAAGTGTGTGTGATTGCACACAGCATTGATGGCCACCATGATGTCTCTGTCTATTCTCGTACTGGAACGAGTTAACACAGCAACAACAGTGGTGCAAACCATCACCTTTGTGGCCTCATCAACCATTGAATTCCCTGCAACATGCACACCAATACATTGATGACTCAATGTATGAATGTCTTAAGCCTGTGGCAAGCAACTTGTGCTTCACTGTGCAGCCTTTTGAATCCCTGAATCTCTTCTGACTCCAGTAATGAAGATACTCATTGTATGAATGAACACAGTAATACAAATTGCACACAATCAGTGTGGGGAATCCAGATTCCATAAACTGTATTGCAAGTGCTCATGTCTTAAGTTCTGCAAGATGTCCCTTGTAATCACTTAATGAATGTGTGCAGATTTTTTGAGGCCGGAAGGTTGCATCATGCAAATGTCCTTTTACGACTGCTTATGCAGCTGAAAATTGATGTTTTGACCCTAAGGCAGGTTGTGCAGGACCATCAGTGTAAATTATGTAGTCATAGTGATCTAGATGCATTATTTCATTAATTAGAGGACATTCCTGCTCATGCAATTGGTACTGTGTCAGCTTCATTGAAAGTGACATATGTGTAGCCTGATGTCCCCAGTATTACATGGACCACTAGGAATGTATGTCCTGTCAAAATGTAAGAATCTAATATGGAATGTAACCTATATAGTGGTTGGTGGTTGGAGCAACACACATTTTTTTAAAAACAAATGGGTTGCCAGGCTCTTGCCTTCACTTGACAGTTTGACAAATTGAATCTATAGCCCGTGTGTGCAAACACCACAATTATAGGGTCCGCTGTGGTCAAGTGCTCCATCAGGTCATCGTCTGTTAAATATAAGTCATCAACATATTACAATGCCTGATCATCAAAGTTCTCAAGTAATTCTTTGACTCTGGCTGAAAACAGCCTGGGACTATTCTTATACCTCTATAGTAAATGGAAGAATTGTTTCTGAGAGCCTAGCATCATGAAGGCAGTCAAATACCTGCTTTCAGGTGTTATATTTTAGTGAAAAGTCCATTTGAGCTATCAAATGTTATTTTATATTTCTTCCGTACGATGTTACTCCTTAGGGTGGCACTGTCTGCATTTTGTATTACGAATGTTTTAGTAGCAATGTCTGTAATGAAATTCTAGTCGGTATAATTGGTCTGGTTTTATAACAGGAAAGAGGGTTATTCATTGATGAGATGCAACTTTCAATCACACCTTGATATTCAAGTGTTCTAGGATTTCCATCTCTTGTTGTGTTGGTTCAATTTTTATTGGCTTATGTCTGTGAGCTTGTGTGGTTGTCCACACTGGTATATCATAGTAAGGTGAACCATCACCTCGCTCTACATGGTTGTGCTTTAGTGCAGGAGCTAGTATTAAAGCCGACTCCCTGGCGTATATATGTTTAATTGATTCTGAAACGAGGTCGGAGAAAGCAGGTAAAGTTATGGTTTCTCATTTTGGGAAATCCATTACGAAGTCTGGTGGCCAATATATCTTGGCCAGCAGGATTTTATAACCCTGAGTGAGTTCCTACCAAAAGGGCACATTAATAAACCTAGGAACATCCCTCTCAAATTATAGCTGGAGTTCTTACAAACGATGTAGGACGCCTAACCTCATATCAGGTGTTTCCACAGTGATGCTTTCTAAGCCTGGATGGTGAACTTAGCTCCGTTTGCAGCGTTTACAGAATTTTCTGCAATACGCTCTCCATGGAGCTCGCCTAGAGCAGAAAACTGCACTCAGCGTAGAGCAGAAGAGGTTTTTTCCCTCTTGCGTGCGATAAGTTAGCGAGCGCATGCTTCCACTTGGGTAGAATTTCTACCTGAGCTGCAGGAAGATCAGCACGAATGGTGGTTAGCGCCGCACTCCGTCACTCGTGGAACTCCACAGAGTTTTTTTGACAGTTTGCAGAGTTCCGCTTATGGAAAGTCGACAAACTATGCACAGGTCTAATAAACTCACTTAGTGCTACTCCCACCAGAACAGGTTTGGCAAACTATTGTGATGTCTGCCCCACTGTCCAGCATTGTCAATGCCCATTCCCTGTTCAGAAGCAGATTCCTCATAATCCGGGGCATGGCTGACTTTTAGTCCAGCTACCTTCTGTTTAAATTGAGCTTTTGATATTTTAGCTGACCTGACCTGACCTTGTCAGAGCCGGTCGCTCCACCCGCCGCGTGGCACCTCCTGAGAGTGCCGGTTCCCCCTGCTGCTGACGCCTGTTCGCTGCTGCCCCCTGGGCTTAGCTGCCCCTTGGTTGTGTTTCTCTGCTTTTGTGCCATTTTTGTGTTTATTGTTTGACCGTTGTGCCCCTGTATTTGCCCGATTTTTCGTGCCTCTCTGCTGCCTGTTTCCCGCTGTTTTTCCCCGCTCCCCGCTCCCCGCTCCCTGCCGCTGCTCCCCCGCGGCCCGGCCGTTCTGTACCCTCGACCCCTCCTATTCGCCACCCCGCTCCCTGCCTCCCAGCTGCTCCTACCTCCTCCCTCCCACTCTCCATTTATGGCAGAGTACGCACGTACGCGCAGCGGTCGCGCCGATTGTGGGCCGAAGGCGCGCCAATGGCAAGCCAGTCTGCGCCCGTCCGCACACGGACCTATGACGCCGCTACGACGCCGCCACCCTCAACGCACTCAATCCCGACCGGAACCCCGTCTGCTACCGAGCCACCCCGAAACGCACCCACGGATCCTTCACCTGCCACGCCTGCAAGTTCACCTGCCTCCGGATCTGCACCGCACCCAAAAGACCGGGCACCAGCAACAACCACCTCAAGTGCATCCTGCTCAACACCCGATCCGTCCACAGACACGCCATCAAACTCTGGAACCTGCTCGACACAACATCACCAGACGTCGCCTTCCTCACGGAAACCTGGATGAACGTCTCCTCAGCGCCCGACATCGCCATAGACATCCCGGACCGCGTCAACCAGACCGGAGGAGGCATCGCCATCGTCCACAGGAACACCATCTGCATCACGACCAACTCCGACGACACCTTCACCGCCGCCGAACACCTCCACTTCCAGATAAACACTGACCCCAAGAACACCCTCAGAGGCACCCTCATGTACAGACCCCCAGGACCATTCACCCAATTCAGCGAAGACATCGCAGACTTCATCAGCCCGCACGCCCTCCCCTCCCTCGACTACATCCTCCTAGGGGCAAGCTCGCCAACCTCGGACTCAAGCAACTGGTGAACACCCCCACCCACTACGCCGGCCACACGCTTGACCCCATCTTCTCCTCCAGCAAGCACATCTCCTTCAGCCACTCTACTGGACTTCATTGGATGGATCACAGCTGTGTCCACTTCAGATTCAGAAGAACCACGACCCACCATCACCCGCAACAGGTTCCACGCAGGAGCTGGAGCAAGATCACCGCCGACCAGCTCACCACCTCCCTCAGCCTGAACCCTCCCGCCAGCGCAACAGACCCCAACGAAGCAGCCCGCACCTTCACACAGTGGCTCACCAACTGCGCCGAGGGCCTCACACCACTGAAGAACCCTCCCAGCAGACCCGGCAGCAAGAAAGCCTCGTGGTTCACTGCCGAACTTAAAACATCCAAGAAAAACTGCCGCACCCTTGAAAAAGCCTGGCACCACAACCAGACCACAGAAAACATGACTGCCCTCAAGAACGCCACCCGCAAACACCACCAGCTGATCCGCACCACCAAAAGGACAACATTCAAAGAACGACTGGACAACAACACCCACAACAGCAAGGAACTCTTCAGCATCGTCAAAGAGTTCTCCAACCCCAACGCCGGACACAACAACATCACACCCTTGCAAGACCTCTGCAACTCACTCGCCACCTTCTTCCACCGCAAGATCGCCGACATACACAACAGCTTTGGCGCACAAACCACGCACCCAAATGCCGAACCAACGCCCCCCACCACCACCCTCTGCACCTGGACCCCGGTCAGCACCAAAGACACCACCCGCACGATGACCATCCACTCCGGATCACCAACCGACCCCTGCCCCCACCACGTCTTCAACAAGGCTGACTCCATCATCGCACCCCAACTCCGGGACATCATCAACATCTCCTTCAACACCGCCATCTTCCCGGTGAGCTGGAAGCACACCAAGCTCAGCGCCCTCCTGAAGAAACCCACAGCGGACTCCACCAACCTCAAGAACTTCCGCCCCATCTCGCTCCTCCCTTTTCCTGCCAAAGTCATCGAGAAGACCGTCAACAGACAGCTCGTCGCCCTACTCAAAACAAACGGATCCCTCGACCCTTCGCAGTCCGGATTCTGAGCCAACCACAGCACCGAGACCGCCCTCATCGCAGCCACCGACGACATCAGATCCCTGCTTGACAACGGGGAAACAGCGTCCCTCATCCTCCTGGACCTATCTGCGGCGTTCAACACTGTCTGCCACCGCACCCTAGTACAGCACCTCAACAACATCGGAATCCAAGGAAAGGCCCTGGAGTGGATCATCTTGTTCCTCGCCAGAAGAACCCAGAGAGTCCGCCTCCCCCGTTCAGATCCGAGGCCACCGAAGTCATCTGCGTTGTACCACAAGGATCCTCACTCAGCCCCACCCTCTTCAACATCTACATGAGCCCCCTCGCAGCCATCGCACGCCAACACAACCTCAACATCATCTCCTACGCCGACGACACCTAGCTGATCCTCTCCCTCACCAACGACCCCGCCACCGCCAGAGCCTGCCTACACGAAGGGATGAAAGACGTCGCCCAGTGGATGAAGAACAGCCGCCTGAAACTGAACTCAGCCAAGACGGAAGTCCTCATCCTGGGATCATCGCTCTACGCATGTGACGACTCCTGGTGGCCCCCTGCCCTGGGCACCACCCCTAAGCCAACGGACCACGCACGAAACCTGGGCTTCATCCAGGACTCCTCCCTCTCGATGACCAGACAAGTCAACGCCGTATCGTCATCGTGCTTCAACACCCTGTGCATGCTCCGCAAGATCTTCCGATGGATACCCACCGACACCAGGAAGACAGTCACCCAGGCACTCGTCACCAGCCGACTGGACTACGGGAACACCCGCTACACGGGAACCACCGCCAAACTACAGAAAAGACTCCAGCGCAAACAGAACGCCTCCGCACGACTCATCCTGGACATCCCTCGCCACAGCCCCATCTCGACCCACCTGAGAGACCTGCACTGGCTCCCCGTCGACAAGAGGATCACGTTCAGACTCCTCACCCACGCACACAAGGCTCTCCACGACATAGGCCCGAAGTACCTCAACAGCCGCTTCACTTTCTACACACCCACCCGTCAGGTACGATCGGCCAGCCTCACGCTTGCCGCCGTACCACGCATTCGCAGAGCCACCGCTGGAGGAAGATCCTTCTCCTACCTGGCGGCCAAGACATGGAACTCCCTCCCCATCCACCTACAGCTGACCCAGGACCACCTCTCCTTCTGGAAACAACTCAAGACCTGGCTTTTCGAGCAGTAATGGACCCCTCCCCCCAGCGCCTTGAGACCCTTTTGGGTGAGTAGCGCCCTATACAAAAATTGCTAATTGATTGATTGATAGGTTTGTCATCTTTTTTTAATTATGAATTCAGATGAGCGTTGTGAGTTCTTTCTTTGTTTCACATGCTCTTTTGATTCCACTCTGACCATCCTTTCTCCGAGCACCTGTCGGATGTATCCTGAAAGGAACATGTAATGTGGTATAACATTATCATGGTTACCCAAGTTGTACCCACCCAGTGATTGAGTTTCTCAGTTCTTCTTTGTGGAAGACTCGGGTGCTTGCTTAGAGTTATTCTTTTCAGAATAACTCTTTGTCTGTGGTTCTCCTGGTGTGTCTCCCCAAATATCTGTTCCCCTTAGCATAGGTTTCTTTATCATTTAAGGTACTTTGTGCTCCTGTTATGTAGGAGGCAAATCCCATAGGTGTTGGCTATACTTAATGCCACTGTCTACCCTATCATGTTACTCAACATCATGACGGATAGTGCAGCAAAATTCCCAATCTGTTTTTCCCTTAGCCAAGGGCTGTTGCTGTCCCGTGTTCATTCTGTACCTGTTTAGGACTTAAAGTAAAATCGCCAGAGAAGGGCTAGCATGTGTTCTGGTACGTACTGAAGCAAAGACTTAGCCCAAGTGGCACAATCTTCTACCGGGGGTGCAATCCCCAATGGAAAGCATTGTGTGTAAGATCCAAAACAAAAATGTTACGCTTTTGGTGGGCATTTTTCCCATTACTGCATATAATGTTTGAGCGCTAATGCTGATACAGCTATCAGCTTGAAGAGTCCACCCAGGAGCAAGTGTTAATGTTTGCATTATAAATTGTGTAGGAGTTCTGGATATTTTTTCAAAATTACTGTATAATCACCTTATCAGGGCTACAGTCAGAAAATCATCATTGGGATGTGGTGTGTTACCAGCTAGGACTGGTCATGTTGCCCCCTCAATCGCTGAGTGGGCCAACTCTCATGTCTTGTATACTATGGGGAAGTGCCCCTTTAAACCAATTGTGTAGTTGTTGGTATGTTAGAGGAATTTCTATTTCCTCATATGCAATAAATTCTATGGGGTGTTTCACCTACTTGATATTTGTGAAATAGCAGTGCAGGATCTAATACAGCAGGGAATTTGACCCAAGAGAAAAATACCTCTGTCCTAAATGCTTTGTGTGGCTCTACCGCAAAGTTAATCTCCCCACCCTCTAGGGTGAGGCCATATTGTTTTAGTTTTTGAGTGACTGCATGTCTGCAGTTCTCCAAAATATTTTGTGCCACAGTAATTTATGAAACGGATTATAATATTTGGTTAACACAGTGGGAATGTTATCCTTTCAAGTGTGAATTTACCAACAGCCAATACATAGTGTAACCTCCTCATCCGAGGAGAATGTTCCCTACCACTATGGACGTCTTCAGTTTTTAAAGGTGTATAGGGATCTCTGAGGAAGCACGATTTAACTACTCAGCTTCTCCATACAAAATACGAAACCAACCAATGTTGGCAGTGCCATGGCATGCAGTTTCCACAAATTAGTAGGAACTGCGCTTTTGAGAATGACATAAACATTGGATGGTCCCAGACTGTTTTCATGTACCCTCATTGGATATGTTGCCCCTTGGACGAGCTAGCTCACAGTGCCACCTTAAATTATTATTTATTATTATTATTACCCTAAACCTAGACAAGGAGCAAACAATTCTGGCAACCTTTAAACATGACAACTCTGTTCCCTCAGGAACAAATGTTGGAATTAGAACTTTTCACTCAATCAGTCGTGCACTTTTTTGCTCAGAGAAATATACGAAGCATACACAAAGGGAGGTTTTTAATCCTTATTAAACAGTAGTGATTCTCACATATAAAATATGAGCTACAGTGATTTATAGAAAGAAGCAGAAAAAGGTTATAATGAGTGTCAACAAAGTGAATTTTGCTGAGACAGGTTATATATGTCTACATATAAAAGATAATAACAATCAAGCACACTCCTATGCTGCTCACCCTATTCTACGTGTCTAGGGTGTGAATGGTCTCGCAAGAAACCCCCTTCTCGATCATGTAACTCATTTACCTGTTGGGTAAGAGTGTAGGACCCCATCTTGGTCTCGAACTGGACACCCCTCACAGAGATGTCTGTCAGCTGGTAGGCAAAAGATTCAACATGCAGGAACACCTCAAAGTCAGCAGAAGTGTCTTCTCTGATTATATTAGAAAACAAAAGGCTATATATAGAAAATGTTATCCTTGCTTCAGGCCGAGATGTGATCAGGCAATCACTGTTTGTGTTCTATATATAGCAGTGCTGCCATATGGATGTAATAATAAACACATTTGTATCACGCACGTGAGGGCCTTTGTACCTAATGGCAAGGCAGTGAGATAGTGTTATCACATAGTGTTCTGTGTCCGCAAGGTCTGTGCTTCAAAGAAAGTAGCCCAAGTGTCATAAATGCAAATTTGTGTCAAATGTTGATGTAGCAAAGGGAAAGCAATTTTAATGAAGGATCATGTACATATATTAAGGGCACTAATTCCTACCAGGCCTAACACGGGGACATGACATTACCTTTCTAGGAGGATCACATCTGTGACATGCCATTGGTTGATATCAACACTGATGGACAACAGCTGAAAGTGTTACCTAAAGCCAGCTGAAACACAGTAGCCAATATCTGAAAAAGTCTGCCTGAAACCCACTTTCTGTGTATATATATGTGGCTGCATGTTTATTTGTACACATGTTTTTGTGTTGTGCATGAGTTTTATTTGTGGCACGTAATATTGGAGAGCTCAGATTGGCATTAGTAGATAAAGAGGTCATCCTTGGATTATGAGCAAGGAGAGCTAAAGTTCATGCTAGTAGCGGGTAAAAGTTAGCAATGTCCCAATGGGGAGAGCTCAGCTTGGTATTAATAGGGGAGAACTAAACGTTGTCTTAGTAGGGGATACCTCAGCTTAGTTTGAGTAGGGGGGAGAGCAGAGCTTGGGGTTAACAGTAGGAGAGCACAGTTTGGTGTTAGTTACAGGAGGGCAGAGCTTGGTGTTAATAGTTGGAAACCTCATACAGATTGGTGCTAATAATTCAAGAGCTCAGTGTGGTGTTAGATGGAGAGCAGCGTTTGACACTAAAAGGGGGAGATTTTATCTTGTAATTAGTTGCAAAATGGCACAGATTATTGATGATAGGTGTTTAGTTCAGCATAGTTTCAATAGGGGTGTAGCTGAGATTTATTTTAGTGGGGGGTATATCAGCTTGGTGTCAGATGCAGGAGGGACAGCTTATTGTTAATAGGAGGATAACTCAGTTTAGGGTTAGTAGGAGAACAGCTAAGTTTCTGATTACTGTGGGGATAGCTCAACTTGGTATTAGTAGAGAAAGATCTCAACTTGGTCCTAATAGGGGAGAACTCAGCTTGGTCTTAGTAGTAATAAAGCACAGGGTTGTAGGAGAAGAATTTTGACTTGTGTTAGTTATATGCAGCACCCTGCTGCCTTTTTGCTAGGCTCGCACTATAGAAACACCATATTCATACAAGCAGACATACCGTTTAGTAGGAGAAAACCCAGCTTGTCAATACAGGGAAGGGTCAGGTTGATGTTGGTATTGATGGAATGTTGATGTTGTTATTATCGAAGGAGAGTGAGCATCTGGATGTTACCAGTAAAAAAAGCTTGCTCTGGTTGAAGCAGTGGCATAGAGGGCCTTATTTCAGTAGTCAGGAGAGCACAAATTAGCTCAGTCTTGGTTTAGAGATGGGGACTCAGTTTGGAGATACCTCAAATTAGCTTCAGTCAATCACAGAAATGACCTTGGTGTTAATAGAATGAGTTCAGCTTGGCATTAGTAGCTCGATTGAGCAAGAAAAGGTTTTTTGTGCCATTCCTACTTTGTTTATAGTCCAAAACCAAAGTTTGGTAGATGAATCATGAAGTAAAGGAAACAACAGTTTGATGACCCAGACCTTCAAAAAAGATACATTATAGTACAGAACTTGAAAAAAAACACAAAGAAAGCTATATATGTAAGACCCTGAGTCTCTCGTACACATAGCTCTGAAAACATCAATGTATAGACTCACCTGCAGCTATGAAAAAAATGAAGAGGCTGCCACTGGCAGCGAAGAACCTCATGATGACAAAGAGGATGGAGTTGACTGTGCAGACCTTGTGATTTGAGCTCTTTCTTCTCTCCCTTCTCTTCTGGAGGTTCTAATTATAGGCAGCTCTCCTTTTCTCAGGGTGAGTTTGAGGAGGTCACATGACTCAGTAATGTTGATCTGGTTGGTCGCATTTGGCTATCTAAACTCCCCCTCTTCTTCCTCCACCTCATGCTGCTGACCTGATGTGTCAAGGAGAAGGACTCAAGTGATGAGTGTTCCTGCATTCAAATGTAGATGGTGTAGCTCCTCATAGCCCTGCACCAATTCTCCCAGTAATGTTCAAAATGAAAGGTTCTTAAAACGTGTCTTGAATCTTGGACAATCCTAAACCCTCTTAAAAAATTAACTGTTCTTCTCCAGGTCCCACAGATACAGAAGCTCTGATAGGCTGTGCAGCGACTGCCACTGTGTTCTGCTTTCATAAAAGAAGGAGTCCCTATGGAAGGTTTAGCCCATTTGTATTTGTGTCAGGATCAAACAAATGTTTCCAATTGGCTGTGGCTCATGTGGGAACCACTTTGAAGCAATGAAACTTCCCATTTAACTCTCTGCCTTTAGGAAGCCTCTCTGGATGATGGATGTTTAGTAATGCTTCTGGATACATTTACCTTCTGCCAACCAGGAAGTGGTGCCATGTAATAGCACAGTCACAAAAATCCCTTTAGAAACGCCTTTGTGACAGCTGAAAGGTTTGCTTTGGTACAAACTGTACTCCTACTGTTTACACTGTACAGCGTAGAGTATTTGTGTGAATAGGTGGCAACTCTGTATACAAATAGAAACACTCATAATTGTCAACAATGTTTTTCTCTTGAAGCATTATTTATCCATAAACAAAAAAACATGTAATTGGGTGCCACTTTCTTGTTATCCTAATGTAGCAACCTAATACTCACGGATGAGACAGACTTGAACCTGGCATCTTAGATCTTTAGCAATTCAAACTGTATTCCCCTGGTTAACTTACTTTTATCCATCTAGCATATGTCTGTCAGAGTTCTACATTCTTCTTTGATAATGTGCTAAATCAGAATGTCAAGATTAAAAGAATGTATATTTAAAAGAGGTGACATTGTGTACCTTTATATGTTTGTCGAATTAGATTGTAAACCAGTGCTCAAGTTAGCAGCTGCAGAAATAAATCAGCACCAGAGTGGCAAGGCTATATTGATACAGTGAACAAAACCATATTGCAGCACAAGTACCTCTAGTATGTCCCATTTATCACATAGCAACTGACTGATAAGATGCTATCAGCAGAGAACAGAACACAAAACAAAGTGATATACATTCAGATGTGAAGGTAGTCGCCAGAGAAAATCCAACTAGTACCATATCAATTAAACTTTCAGGGCCCAATTCATATCTTGGTTATATAGGTGCTCTCAATGGCGATGGAATACCTCTACCGTCAGGATAATGCCCCAGACTTTAATGTGGGTGGACTATAGGTCTAGGTATGGCGGTGACTATCCATCACTGCCAGAGCCAATCCTCCTCAAAGTTCAGATGAAGTAAGTGCCAGTGGAGAGGAGGCCATATACTCCTCCACCCAGATTTTTGAAAAATAAACATATAAAACTCTTTGGTCCAAGGCCACATAATTTTGATGCAGTCCTACAACAAACAAAAGAATGCATTGGCAGGAACAACCATGATGGCTTTTCTTGCCAATGTATTATAAAGAACTGCCTGATTGCAGGTCTTTTATAAATTCCGTGGGCAGTCACTCCAAAGGGGCGACAGAGAAATCTATACAGTTCTCTTGGCAGATTAGGCCATCCCTGAATTATAAATTGATTCATCAATCCTAGCATTTTAGTCAATTGGATGTGAATTTCGAGGATTTTTTGTTTGACTTTTAAATTTAAAGTATGACCTAAAAATTGTGGTGCGGACAGTGCTTTTGATTAAAGTCAAGGCTTGCTGAAGTTGTCACACACGAACCATGGTCACATAGCAAGCAGAATTATGCCCTTAAATAGTTATTTTGTGAGTGTTCTTTGAAAATAGAGCCACAGAATGCACGTAAAAGTTGATCACACCATAAAAGTGGATTTCATACAGGTTGCTTGAGAACACATATTAAAGTCTTTTTTCTTTGTTAGGACAAGACATGTAGTCTGTTGCACAGTTTTGTTCTAGATAATCATCTGTTGTGGTATTAGACAGGCCCTAAATAAATCCTCTATTCCTGGAACCTTCCAAGGTTTAGTCCCCCACATGCATTTAATATCTACTGTATCCTTCAAAAGTAAAATTGTTGTATAGAGAGCTGGGAAAGATAGAAAGCAGAATATATCAGCTCAGTGTCAGTTAACATATTTTTCTTTGCATTTGATGGTGCAAGCCTATAACAAAACGGGCTTGGGTCAAATGTGTCATAACTAGAAAAAAAAATCAAACTTCTGTGCAAACACTTTTGAACTACCCTTTGGTGCTGAGGGCAATGCTCCCCTTGAGTAAAGATGAAAACTTCACGAGGTGTACTAACCTTGTGAAGAAAATAATGACAGTAATGTTGATAACAGAACATTTGCCATCATATAAATCATCAGAAGAAAATGCTGGTGTATCTTCTAGATCGTCTAAGGTTTCATATATAGTATTAATGTTCCTATCATCAGAAATGGTGCTGGGGTGTTAATGTAAAACAAATGTGAAATTTGCAACAGTTCAGCGGGACCATACACATTACAATGATATCTTTTCCCATACAATTGCATCTGGAACTAGAGCAGCTGAAAAAGTTCACCAGGGGCAAGTCTCTCTGTTCATGGTATGATGATGAGTGTGGCTTTAGTGCCAAGTTCACAGTGTGTACTGCTGAGTATTCTGGAACAAAGAGTATGTTCAATAGAAGGAAGAACACAGTCCCAAAACCAATCCAGATAATAAGGAAAAGCAATTTGTTAGAAATGGGATCTCTGGTTGGCTACGGCTTGTGCCAAAGCCAGGCAGAGACCACCACTTTAGTCAGTGCAAGGGAGTTACAAGCCAAAGATAACCCCTGTTCACCCCCTTACTAGCTTGGCACGAGCAGTCAGGCTTATCCCGGAGGCAGAGTGTAAAGAGTTTGTGCAACACGCACACAGCAACAACATACTAGGCACACCACAGAAGGAACTCCACACAAGGTCATAAAAAATACTTTTGGTGGGTATTTTTCCCATTAATGCATTCAACATTTGAGGGCCAATGCCTGGTGTAGCTAACTGTGGTGCTACAGCTTCAACAGTCTGCACAGAAGCTACTGTTAATGTTTGCGAATTATTTAAGTTTTTTTTAATGAAATTTCTTAAGCGAGTGGCTACCCCCAACGGGGGTGTCCCGGCGCTGAGGACAGCAGCGGCAAAGACCATATGATGCTAGTAACTGGAGAACAGCCATGTCTTCAAGTTGCGCCTGAACTGAGATTCTGATTCGATCAGTCCGAGGTTTAATGGAAGGGAATTCCATAGCTTTGCAGTGACCACCACAAAAACTCTGCCTCCTTTTCTTGATCGATGGAAGCTGGGGGAGCAGGAGATGGAGGTGGTTGAATCTGAGAGCGTGAGATGAGTGGACTAGCTTCAGCCTACGTCTGAGATACCCTGGTCCTTTCCCATTCAGAGCCCTGAAAGTCAGGACCAGGGCTTTAAACTGGATGCGAGAAGATATCGGGAGACAGTGAAGGTTCTTCAAGTGAGGGGGGATGGAGTGGCGATATAGGATGTTACATATCAGCCTCGCCGCAGCATTCTGAACAATCTTCAACCGATGCAGAAAGATACGCTGGAGCTCCCACGTATAGGCTATTAGAATAGTCTAGATGGGAGGTAATGGGGGCATGCACGATAGTCCTCATAGAATCTAAGGGCAGGTGGGGGAGATCTTTTTTATCATGCGCAATTTGCCAAAGCAGGCAGAGGTGACTTTATGGATTTGGGCTTTGCATGACAACTCGTTGTCAATTTGAAAACCCAGATTCCTAGCATATTTAACTGGAGACGGGGGAGGGTTCAGCTCGGACGGCCACCACATAGATGGCAGCAATGGGGATTTTTGGTTGAAGAACAGCACCTCGGTTTTATCGGTGTTCAACTTCAGGGTATTAGAAGTCATCCACGATACAATGTTAGAGAGGCAAGCTTTGAGATTAGATAGTCCATTGTCAGAGTGGTCTCTGAATGAAAACATTAGCTGTGTATCATCAGCGTAGGAGACCACTCTGACTCCATAGCCCTCTACTACCCTCGCCAGTGGTGACAGATAAACATTAAAGAAAAGGTGACTAAGAGTTAAGACTTCTGTATATTTTAACTAGATAATTTATGATTGCTATATCTGGCCTGCATTCAGTTGAATACCATTGGGATGTGGAGTGTTACCGGCTAGAACTGGCCATGTAGCCCCCTCTTTGCTTAGTGGGCCCATTCTCATGTATTGTATACTATGGGGAAGGGTGCCTTTAAACCAATTGGTATGTTATTGATACATTTGAGGAATTTCTATTTCCTCATATGCTCTACAGGTATTTCATCTACTTCATAGTCACTAAACAACTGTATTGCATTCTCTTCAGCAGTTGAATTTGACCCAAGAGTAAAATACCTCCATCCTAAATTATTTATTTGCCTGACCATGAATGTAATATCCCCACTCTAGCGGTAGGCCATATTGTAGTTGTTTTTGAGTGACAGGCACAAATATGGTGACAATCACATAGAGATGCTGCAACATGCACCTCCAGACAACAAATGGCATCAGTTGTCTGCAGTTCTCAGAAATATTTTGTGCTATGGTATTTTAACAAAGGGATATCAAGATTTGGCTAACACAGTGATAACAATATCATTTCATGCATGAATTTACCAACATCCAATAAATAGGATATACCTACTCAACTGAGGAGGATATTCCATACCATATGGATGTCTTTGGTTTTAAAAGGTGTTTAGAGATCTCTGATGAAGCATAATTCCTCTGCTAGAAAAGGCAAGTAGAGCGCAGGAAAACTCACCTAATAGCGCTGTGGGTGAGGATCTGGCTGGAATCCACCAGGAACTAGTTGCAACCGTAGCGGACTTTTTCCATAACTCGAAGCCCATAAGGCTTAAACACATGGGCTATAGAAATCCCTGGTTTACTCGGGGGTGCAGGGAAGCAAAGTGTACTTTGCTTGCGGCTCTTAAACAGGGCAACCGGTTGTGTGTTGCTGAAGCAAGATTTGCATATAAAAAAATCATCTCCAATGCTAAATCCGAGTGGGAAGATGAAAGATGGCAGGCTATCAAGTCTGCCCTCGCTGAGAAGGATGGGAGGACCTTCTGGAACCTAGTTCACACAGGGAAACCAGAGGTAAGACTGCCATCGACCCAAATATATCTGAAGAAGCATGGCGCATATATTTTAAAGATTTGTATTCAATTTTACAAAATGAGGCAAGCGAACTTCCAGCCAGCCTCTTATCTCCAGATCCTATGTGGAGTATCCCACCTTGTACAATAGCAGTGGTCCCATTGGCAGTAACTAAGCTACAATTGAATAAGGCGTCTGGCCTAGACAGGATCCCTGGTGATCTTTATAGAGATGAACAGGTGGTATGGGTACCCTACCTTTTATCATTATTTAATGCAATTCTCGAGGGCGTACCAGTCCCCCCCACGTGGGTGGGAGCGGAGATTGTCCCCATTTATAAAAAGGGATCTCCTTTGGAACCAGCTAACTAATGGCCTATTAGCCTTATTGACGTATCACAGAAAATATATGTGAGGGTCTTACGACAGCGATTACAGGACTGGATTAGTGATTATAACATCTTGACACCATTACAAGATGGTTTCAGGGCCAGAAAATCAACAATAGACCAGTTATTTAGGCTTCAGCTATTGCACTGGAAGCATGTCGTTCTGCAAGGGTGTAGCCTATACCTAAACTTCGTGGACCTGAAATCAGCATTTGATATGGTGGGCCGAAACCAGTTATGGGGTATACTGCTGGCTATGGTGATTCCATCGTATCTATGATTTAAACTTAAACGCCTCCATGAAGGGACATATGCAAGAGTTAGGTTTGGCAGGAATGGTCAACTGACGGCCCCGTTTCCAGTTGTAAAGGGGGTTAGGCAGGGTTGCGTTCTCGCCCCAACCCACTTTACCCTCTTTCTTAATAGGCTGATAGAAGATCTACTTGCTATTAAGGATTTACAGCCAGATTCATCATTGTCCCGTTTTGCGAGTCCTTAATAGCGATTATTAAGGTATTGGTATTAAGGACTTGCAAAATGGGATTCATGTAGGAATTGCTAAATATATTGCGATTCCTACACATTCCTTATTTGGGAGTAGCAAATTGCTAATCGCAAATAAGGAATAACTCCCCATTCATTCCTATGGGCCTAAAGGCCCATAGGAATGTCCTTTAGCAATTTGCTACTCGCAAATAAGGATGCCATTTCAAGGGTGCCAGGGGTGTCCAAAGGACACCCTGTAGCACCCCTGAAATGTAATCTACATTGGTGTTGCGCCCACACATGTCCAAAGGACATGTGTGTGTGTAACATGCAACTTAGAAAAATGCATTTAAATGCATTTTTCTAAGTTTTCGCTGTTTACCACGAGGTTTGACCTCGCAGTAAATAGCGGCCCAAAATTACGATTTCGCAATTTTAAAATGGTTCATGAATTGCATTTAAGGAATCTCAAATAGAGATTCCTTAAATGCAATTCCTCGCAAATGTGCGAATTCTTTAATAGCGATTTTTGCATTTGGGATGATGAATCCCAAATGCAAAAATTGCACTCGCAAAGAGCCAGATTCTCCGAATCTGGCCCTTTGCAAGCGCAATTAAGCTTGATGAATCTGGCAGATAGACTCCTCAAAACTAGCCACTCGAAGATTTCCCGCACTTATGTTCGCGAACGACACCCTCCTCCTCTCCAAGTCAGCTATGGGCATGCAGCGGGTGTTAAACCAATTTTCGGAGTTCTGTGAAAAAAGGAACCTCGTGATCAACATTAATAAGACTAAATATATGGTCTTTAATACTAGCACTATTAACTGCCCAAACCCAAAGATGGAGGGTAGACCCCTGGAAAGGGTACCCATTTTTGATTACCTAGGGTTATCCTTGAATAACAAAATGGGGTGGGGTCCCCAAAAGGCAAAGGCTAACCTAAAACTAATACAAGCTGTGGAGGGAATTTTAAAAGTTCAGAAAAACTGTGTTTAAAAACTATAAGCCCACTGCTTGAAATATTTATCCTTGTACAGTGCAGAACTATGGGGGCTTACCTCCTCAAATGCTCATACATTAACTGAAAATAACTTCATTAGGCAAATCATGACCTTGCCAAGAAACACACCGTTAGTGCCGCTTAGGTTAGATTTAAATATCTGCCCAATTGTGAATGCCATTGCATCTCACCCACTCCTCTATTGGCAGATGTTGTGGAGCACCCCTAAATTGGCCAGCTACAGGGAAGATTTAGGAGCTGTTTGGGCATCACTAGGGGCAGTTAACATTCCTTGGCTATCATTCGTAAGGCACTCTTTCACAGCGATTGGCATGGAGAACCTCTGGACTAATCCTGAGGTATCTTGTCCAGCCATCCCTAAGAAAATCTTGGCAAACACGATAAGAGAATATAACCTTATGAAAGTATTTCGGTCTGTGAGTGAGTGAGTGAGTGAAGGTATTTCTAAAGCGCACTATTGGCGCTATGTGAGGTAACTTAGCAAGTGCTAACCGTAAACACCTCGAGCCTTACTTTCAGGTTTCTGGATTTCAAATCGCACTATGAATTTGAACAGGCTATAGATTGTATACAACCCACTTTAGCAAAAAATTTGTATCTTCATTTTAGATATGGAACTTTACCACTACATGCAATCACTGGTAGGTGGGCGGGAGGGTCTACTTGTCTTTGCCCTGGATGCCTAAGGGAGGAGGAGACTCCTGTTCATGTTATCATTTTCTGTGCGGCATATAAGAGAATTAGGCAGAAATGGATTATCCAACTCTGCAAAAACATGGGCATTAGGAGTTAACTTGACTTTTTTAGAATCCTGCAGACAGACACCGACCAACTCTATGTGGTTGCAATTCCAAAGTTCCTGTTCTTGATGTGGGTAATTCGCAGGAAACTTTTAATAAAAGCTTAGAGATATAATATTAGCAATAAGGCTGAGTTGCGGAGCTGTAATTATTCTGAGGAGATGATTTGCGCTATGCTTAACCGATGAGTGGACTTATGGGTTATTTTACTGTTTTATAACTGGTATTATTAATTTTAATTTTTTAGTATATTTTAAAATCACTTCCCACGACGATGAATTTTAAATATGACAAAACTTTAATTGGTTTTAAACACAAATGTATACTACCCTTGTAAATTGTCATATTTTGATAATGTAAATCTTGCGAATGAATGTGCTTTTATGGTTATATCTAACCGCAAGAAAGTTTTTTGAACTTGAACTTGGTGTTTAGAGATCTCTGAAGAAGCATGACTGAGCTACTTAGTGAATCTATACAAAATAAGAAACCAACCAGTTTTGGCAGCCCCATGTCTTGTAAAGTCTACAAATCAGCAATAGCTGTACATTGTGGACAACATAAACTTAGAAATGTTCCAGACTGATTCCATGCACCCCCAAAGGAAATGTTGTCCCTTGAACCAGCTAGCTCACAGTGCCACTGTTGGCCCCCCTAAACCTAGACAAGGTGCAAACAGTTCTGGCAACCACTGAACATGACAACTCTGTTCCTTCAGGAACAGTGTTGATGGACATATAACTTTTTGCTCAGTCACTCGTCCTCTGTTTTGCTCAGAGAAATATGTAAAGAATGAACATGGGGATATTTTCAATGTTTATTGAACAGTACTGATTCTTGCATAAAAAATATGAGCTGCAATGATTAATAGACAGAAGCAGACAAGGGGTTATAATTGTCAACAAAGTGAATAAAACAAAGAGTACCACCATCTTTTTGAGACAGCTTACATATAAATACATTAAAAAAAAGATTATAACAATTGAGCATTCTCTTATGATGCTATCCCAAACCTACTAGCCCAGGGTGTGAATGTATGGTTTGCCAATAAAACCGCCTTCTGGATGACACAAATCCTTTACCAGTTGGGTTAGAGTGTAGAACTCCATCTTTGCTCGAACTGGAGACACCTAATGGCGATTTCAGTCAGCTGGTATGCAAAAGATTCAGCACGCGGGGACCCCTGAAAGTCAGCAGAAGTTGTCTGCTAATGTTTGGATACAAAAGCCTTTATATAGAAAATGGCTTCCTTGCCTCAGGCAGAGATTGTGATCAGGCTGAATCGCCATATGGATGTATTGTTAAACACATTTGTATTGTGCACGTTAGGGTCTGCTTCCTAATAGCAAGGCAGTGTGATAGTGTTTTCACATGAAAATACCTTTCTAAGTTCACATCTGTGAAATGCCATTGGTTGATATCAACACTGAAGGAAAACACCTGAAGGCAATGCCTAAAGTCAGCGGACCCACAGTTGCCAATGTAAATGTAAATGTAAATGTGTGTATACTTGTAAAGCGCACTGCCGCCCCATCTCGGGGCATCCTGGGGCTGTATACCGCTGTGGAACCCGTCCTGGCTTTCCCTTTGAGATGCCCCTCCAGGGCACCCCCAAGGTGAAGCCAGGCATCCCAGCGCTGTTGGGGCTGTTGTGGAGATTAAGCAAGCTATTGCCCAGAGTTGCAGAGTGGGACCCATGATTAGAGTAGGCACCGAGGCGAGAATTATCGAGTCCGCGGACATTGAGCCCAAGACCCTGCCGCGTCAGGAATTGAACCCTGGTCCCGGGTTGACCTCTGCTTCAGGGTCTTCCGCTTCTAACCAGTGAGCCACACTTCTCCACATGGCAGAAACGGTATGCCTGGAAGCCTCTTTTTGTATCTATATGTATCTACATGTGTGTGTCTACATGTGTCTTTTGTGTTAAATGTTATTTGTATATGTGGTGCATAATATTGTGAGAGCTCAGATTGACATTAGTAGATAAATGGGTCATCCTCAGGTTATGTGGAAGGAGAATTAAAGTTAATGGTAGTAGTGGATAAAAGATAACTATGAATATGGGGCAAGCTCAGCGTGGTATCAATAGGGGACAATTAAACTTTGTCTTAGTAGCGGCTAGCTCATTTTGGTTTTAGTAAGGGGAGATCAGAGTTTCAGGTTAGCAGTGGAAGAAAGCTCAGTTTGGCGGGGCATAGCTTGGTGTTAATAGGTGGAAACTCAAATTGGTATTACTAATGTGAGAACTAGGCTTGCTGTTAGATGGAGAGCAGGGTTTGGCTTTGATAGGACGAGTGCTCATCTTGTAATTAGATGCAGAATGACACAGCTTATGTTTACTAATGTGTTAGTTCAGCTTAGTGCCAATAGGGGCGGAACAGAGCTTAACGTTATTAGGGAATTAAACAGCCTGGTGTTAGATGCAAGAGGGAACAGCTTATTGTTAACAAGATGATAGCTCAGTCTATTGTTAGTAGGGGTAAAGCTCAGTTTCTTATTACTGGGGGGATTGCTCTACTTGGTGTTAATAGAGGAAGAGCTCACTTTGGTGCTAATAGGGGCAAACTCAGCTTGGTCTTAGTAGCAATAAAGCACAGGTTGGAAGATGAAGAGCTCAGACTGATGTTAGTTATATGCAGCACCCTGCGGCCTTTTCTCTAGGTTTGCAGTCTAAAAACACAATGGGCCTGATTCACAAAGGTAAAATGAGACGAGAGTCTAACTTTACAACTTTCGATATTGACACCGGGAATTTAGGAGTAGTAAATGCTTTTTGTGAATAACAAAAGTTCTAAAGTTAGACTTTCATTGAAGTTTACCTTTGTGAATCAGGGGCCATATTCATACATGCCGACATACCATTTAGTAGGAAAAAAGAGGAGCTTGTCAATACAGGGAAGGGTCAGCTTGGTGTTCATAGTGATGGAATGTCAAGCTTGTTATTATTATAGGTGAGTGAGCATCTGGATGTTAGCAGTAGAACAGCTTACTTTGGTTGAAGCAGTGGCACAGAGGGTTTGATGTCAATAGTCAGGAGTACACAAATCAGCACAGTCCTGGTTTAGAGATGGAGACTCAGTACCTCAAACCAGCTGCATTCAATTACAGAAATCACCTTGGTGTTAATAGAATGAGTTCAGCTTGGCATTAGCAGCTCGATTGAGCAAGAAAAGGTTTTTTGTGCCATTCTAGCTTTGTTTACGGTACAAAACCAAAGTCTGAAATTTATACAAAGGGTTTTTAGTTATGGAGAGAAAGGGCGTACTGCTAAAAGTAGACGCAATTGTATCTAAAATTTCAGGATGGGAATGTGGTGCAATAAGGGTGAGGGGATGAGCCCTATAACCCCCCAATTGTGTGTCAGCCAAGGCCAGCATATCAGAAACTCGTAACAGACTGCCCTTGAACACAACAGTTATGTACAGAAAAATATGTCAGTGTAGACACTAGTACATTTAGAAACAAAACCTATGGATAAAGAGAAAATTTGTCATATAGTTCATGAGAAGTATAGTGTTTTAATGTTCTTAAGAGCAACCCAGCCGACACGTGTTTTGTCGCATATGGGATTGTCTTCCCGCGACTCCTCAGGGCTACGGTGAAAAGAGATGTCTCTGGGGAAGTCGCTCCACCGCTGATAATTCTGACCTGGCAGGCCTAGGACTCAAAAAGACGACGTGTGCGTACTGTACGAGATAATCAGAACAATGGTTCAGTGTCAAAAATTGGAAGGTCCGGGAATATGTGGTAAAAAAGGTCTGGGCGTTCACTTTCTTAATATTTTGATTGTTCTCCTAATGAACAATTGTCGTTTGAGGTATCATAAAAATATGTAATTTCTTGAATTGAAACTGCTCGAGTAAGTAAGCAGTGCGAAAATGAAGGTGACGTTAACTGAGGGATTAGAAAACCTCTGCGTTGTGGAGGCGCCGTTTTAATCGCATCGCTGCAGCGGCTATTCCGCCGCAGCGCTAAGAGGGCGGGGCGGGCGCGTGGCGGCCGCATGCTGGTGATGGAACCGCTTCGTCATCAGCCGCGGTTGGGCTGTGCTCATGATGGAGCGGTTCCGTCATGGCCCCGCCCGCTCAATAGAACACGCCACGCAGGCGCAAAATCAGTGCCGCGCAGGCACAGCGGCCGGGCAATGAGGGAACCGCTCCGTCATCAGCACAGCCCAACCGCAGATGATGACCGAGCGGTTCCGTCATCAGCATCGAACGGGTTAATGTATGAGACGGGTGTGTCTCACGTAGTTTGAGCTAGTGCAGGAGTTAGTCTTTCTGCATAATAGAGGCGCTGTTTATTTAGTGGGACGTGTGCGTTCGTCGCTGTTGGGCGTTCTGTGTTCCAGATATTAGCAGCTCGATTGAGCAAGAAAAGGTTTTTTGTGCCATTCTAGCTTTGTTTATGGTTCAAAACCAAAGTCTGGTAGATGAACCATACTGCAAAGAAAACAACAGTTTGATGACCAAGACCTTCAAGAAATATACATTTTAGTAAAGAATTTAAAACAACACACAAGGAAAGCTATGACCTGAAGTCTGTCTTGCATACAGCTCGGTAAACATCACTGTTTGAACTCACCTGCAGCTATGAAAACCAAGAAGAGGCTGGCACCGGCAGCGAACAACCTCATGATGACAAAGAGGATGGAGTTGGCTGTATAGACCTTGTGACTTGAGCTCTTTCTGCTCTAGCTTCTCTTCTGGAGATTCTAAATATAGGTAGCTCTAATATGCGGTGCAGCGACTGCCACTGTGTTCAGATTTCAAAACAGAATGAGTCCCAATGGAAGGTTTAGCATATTTGTATGGGTGGCAGGATCAATAAAAAGTTGCCAGTTGGATGTGGCTCCTGTGAGGACAGCTTTGAAGCAATGATACTTCTTATTTGACTCTTTGCCTTTAGAAAACCTCTCTGGATGATGTTTGGTTAATAAGGCATTTAGGTTTAGTTTAGATTCTGCCACCAAGAAATGGTGTTATTCAATAGCTCAGTCACAAAATCCCTTTTGATACGTCCTTGTGACTGCTGAAAGGTTTGCTGTGATATGAGCTGCTCATAAAATTTTCACACTTACAGCACATAGTGTTTATGCAAATGGGTAGTAGCCCTGTACTAACATAGGGACACTCTTAGCTGTTTTTTTGTAATTGGGTGCCAATTTTTTGTTATCCCAATGTAGCAACCTAAGACTTATGTATTGTGACAGACTTGTATCTAGCATCTTAGATCACCAGCAATTCAAACCGTATTCCCCTGGTTAACTTACTTTTGTCCATCTTACAAATGTTGGTTAGAGTTCTACATTCTTCTTTGGTAATGTGTTAAATCGGATTGTCAAGAATAAAACCATGCACATTTAAATGAGGTGGCATTGTACACCTGTATCGGTTTGTTCAATGACACGACATTGTAAACCGGTGTTCAAATTAGCAGCTGTTCAAAAGATTCAGCACCAGAGTGGCAGGGTTCTTACGGTACTGTGAACAATACAATACCACAGCACAAGTACCTCTAAAATAGCCCATGTATCACACAGCAACTGACTGATAAGATGCTATCAGCATGGAACAGTACACAAAACAACATGATATAAATTCAGACGTGATGGAAGTCAGCAGAGATAATCCAGCAAGTAAAATACCCATTAAACATTAAGAGTCCGATTTATTATCTTGCTGGTACATGTACTCTCAATGGCGAAGGAGTACCTCTGCCAATTTTCAGGTGGACCATGGGTTTGACTGTGCCATTGACTACTCCTTCCCTGCTGGAGCCAAGCTTCCCTAAAGGCCAGACGGAATAATGGTCATAGGAGTCATGGCTATAGGTTCCTCCACCCATTTGTGGGAAAAATGTAAAGATATAACTGTTTGGTCCAAGGCTGCACAATGTTGATGCAGCCCAGCACCAAACAAAAGAATGCATTGGCAGGAACCACCATGACAGCAGCTCTTGCCAATGTATTATAAATGGCCGTCTGCTTGGAGGTCATTTTACCTTCACTGGGCGGTCAAACCAATAAGGGGCAGAGAAATATACTCTGTTCTCCTGACAGAACTATGGACCATATGCCGAATTATAATTGGGTCCTCAGTTGTAGCTTTTTAGTCAATTGCATGTAAATTTGAGGATTTCCATTTGACTTTTAACTTTTTAAGTATGGTCTAAAAATCGTGGTGTTCACAGTGCTTTTGACTAAAAAGGTCAAGACTTGCTGAAGTTATCACTCATGAAATATGGTCACTTAGCACATAGAATTATGCTCTTAAATAAAACTCCATCAATTCTTGTGTGTGAATGAGTGATTGTGGCAATGGCGGCAGTAAATAGTTATTTTGGGTGTGTTCTCTTTGAAATAGAGCAACAGAATGCAAGTCAAAGTATATCCCAACTTCATCGCAAAAGTAGATTTCACATATGTGTTGTGGTTTGGGGACACATAGGAGGGAAATTGAGAAAAAACAAATGGAAAAGAGTTTGTTAGACATCTGGGAGAGGCGTGCACCCTGTCCAAACAGTAACAGCAATCCTAGGTACAGTAAGTGATATACATACTTTATATGTACATGTGTTCACCCTCTGGTAGCTTGGCCTAGTGCAGGCAGGCTCAATTTAAGAGGCATTGTGTAAAATATTTGTGCAATATGACACACAATAACACAATGAAAACACAAAAAAATGTGCACAACCATCTTAGAAAAATAGAAAAAAATCATATGAGTAAAACAAGACCAAAATGACAAAACTTCAATAACTAGAAGTCGAGATATGACATGTTACAGAATAAAATGTTTTGTAGTGCTTAGAAACAAATAGAATGAACAGGGGCTACCTGGTCAAGCTTGACCAGACCAAGCCAAATGTTTGGGAGGTTTGGGCTTGATGGCAGGCCAGATACAGTGACTATTCTTGGCCTACTGAAACAGTACCTTGAAGGATTTGTGGCTGAGGACGATGTGGGGAGCAATGAAGATGACATGTCATCATTGGTCCTTTTGAGGGAGGTGAAGAGTTTGTTTCCAAGCTGAGCTGTATCAAAGGCACCCCAAAGGCAACCTGCACTGAAGCAATGCTTTGAAGTTGAATTGCTGAGTTGAAAGTGATATGTCTCCTCTGAGCCATGCTAAGTCACAGAAGCAGCACTTTATACTCACTTCCAAGAGCCTAGGACTGGATTGGAACTACTTGGCCTATCAGGCAGAGCCCAGATTCTGATTGCAGTTCGCAGAGTGAAGTCTTTGTTGTTCTAAGACTTTAGAAACATAGAGCACGCTAATAAGACTTTCGAGATAACTATGTATTCAAGGCAGAGTCCAGATCTACCTCAGCAGGTTCAGAGAGCAGCTGGCAGCACAGCAGAAAAACAGTTCTTCTAGAGTAGCGGTCAAGCAGATTGACAGATCTTGTAGCCGCACTGCAGTTCTTCTGACACAGGCTCTTCATAGGGCCCAAAGTGTCTTTTTTGGTGGGGCCAGAGACCTGGGAATTATACCCAGTCATGCCTTTGAAGTAGAGGTGACTTCAAAGAAGGGTCTTTGAAGAGCACGGAAGTCCATAATTCCTAGCCTGGTCTACAGACACAGTACATAGGGGATAATCAGCCCTTTGTGTGGGCACAGGACACTGCCCATTCAGGTACATGTGTCATCCCTTCCCTCCGATCCTGCACAGGATGAGCCATCAGGATGCAGATAGACACTAAGACAAACCAAACTTTCGTTTGTATGTGGTTGTCTGGAGAGAATGCACAAATTCAAGGTGTCACCCAACCGAGAGGTGTATTTGAGAGGCTGCAGGCACACAGAGCTTTAAGAGCAGAGAAATGACAACTTTCTAAAAGACAGAACACAAAACAATGTACCCGGCTCCATACTACCGTAGACTCCTACTTCTCATGGAATAACGAACAGTCAACTCTTTTATCTGTCCAAATGGAATTTTTATTAGACTATTCCTGTTTCTCTAAAAAGTTAATCAAAACAATTTTTTGGGACTGAAAAAGAAACATAAACTTATCAAATTCACACATGAACTTACACGTATATATAATTCACAATGCAATACACTTAAAGACAAAAATGGACTTAGAAACTGTGAAGAAATCAGCAACTGAATTCATACATTAATCTAATGCAAAATACATTTTTATAAAAATTTACATCATATAGTAGTAGTAGTAGAAAAGCTTTATTCTATAAAAAAATTATCATAAAAGCGTTGCATATATAGAATCCACAGCGATAAAACATCCACGCTTTAAAAACACCATAATGATCTGAATAAATTACAACCATTAAAAACCACAATATATACAGCTTAAAATGATGATTAAATACATAGATCCTTTATCACAGACATTAAAAGGAAGGGAATAGCAGCTTAATATTCTTATTCTAATAAGGAGATATTACATCACGTCTATCGCCCCATTGCTGTCGGATTTAAAGGCCTGTTACGTTCTTGCCTGCGACTTTGTTCGTATCAACCAAGCACATCCCAAATATTTGGCTACTCCACATACCAATGTCAAAGAGGAAGTGTCTGTTTTCAAGATGCGTAATGCAACGACATGGCTCATAAGGCCCAGCACTTTGCATACAGGTTTGAGCCATTTTTCTCTAGCATTCTTATAGACCGGGCATGCTAGAAAAAAGTGTGCAATAGACTCATCGGGATGTGCACAGCTTGGACAAGGGACAGGGACTGAATTTGACCCTTTCCATGATGCTATCACGTTGTTAACTTACAGGGTTCCAAATCTGATCTTCATATATAGGGTCCTGTCCCTAGGGACCTGAATGAAGTCAAGATATGGTTCTAGTCTACAGATGTTCTTATGTTCAAAGAACCCCTCAGTAAGTTTCCCTGCCTTTAGATTGGATAGATCACGCTTCTGCACCCAATCCCAATAGGCATGCTTTAAATCCTGCTTAGATGGCGGGATCTGGCTAGCCCATGCCTCAGTTAATCCAATGACACCAACAAGCTGCTTAAGGTCAGCTAACCATTTTATCCTGTTCCCCGTATCAACTGACAACAATTCATCAAAAGCAGCAACATATTTGGACAGCTCAGTAGTCCTCCTTAATCGGGCCCAAAAGAGCAGGGGGCCTAGCCGAGCAATGTCTTGAATGGACCTCCTTCCCGTATCATAAAATAAAGGCTTCAAGGGGGTAGAGGCGGGGAGCGAAATAAGGTCTCTTAAAAATTATTTTTCAGACCTGGCTAATTCTCCAATATTCTCCATACCCCAGAGTTCTGCCCCGTAAAGGGCCGAAGGTAATGCTTTTCCATCGTAGATTGCAAGCGCCGGGGCGACTGGCCTGCTCGCAGACAGATGTTGTTCTCTGACAATTGCCCCGGACATCCGCTTGTGGTTTAATAGCATCTTGTCCAAATGGGAAATCCACTTCATGTTTTTTGAAATTCGGATTCCCAGATAGTCAAAGGACTCAACCACATCCAGTGGGGCATCATTTAGGATGATATTATTCCTAAAACGTTTGGAGGGGTTGATGGTCATCAACTTGGTTTTACTAGTATAAATAGTTAACCCATGCTCCTTGCAAAATGAATCAAATCTGTTCAGAAGCTTCTGGAGACCACCGGGTGACTTGGAAATCAGAAGAGTATTGTCGGCAAACAAGTGGGTAGGTGTTTTCTCCCCTGCCAACATGGAAGCGTCTGTTGGTTCCTCATTGAGGTAACCCACCACCCCATTAATGAATAGTGAGAATAGGGTGGGGGCCTACACGCATCCCTGGCGTACCCCTCTGCTTACCACGATCCTCTCTGTCACCTCCCATTGGGATCCCCATCTGATTCTTGCATAATTACCAGTATGCAACCTTTTTAAGAAATCAAGAATATATGGTGGGATACCCAAGTGCTGAACCACCTGCCAGAGATTGTCCCGAGGCACCAGGTCAAAAGCAGTCTTCAGATCTATGAAAGCCAGGTGCAAACTTCCTTTCCCCAAAAGGACTGACTTCCAATAGATCATGAAGAATCTAAAGACCTGGTCCATTGTTCCCACCTTCTGCCTGAAACCTGCTTGGAAGTGGTACAGGATGTTTCCATCCTCTATCCACATTCTAATCCTTAGGAGAAGAACCCTGCCAACCACCTTCTGTATCACGTCGATTAAACTGATTGGCCGGTAATTGGCAGGATCCTCTCTATTCCATTTTTTAAATATTGGGACTACCTCCGCTCCTTTCCAGGAGTCTGGGATGGCAAATCCTCTTACTATCAGATTCATAATGAGTAGGATGGATTGGGCCCATGGCTTGGGATCATACAAAAGCAGGTGCCCGGGAAGTCCATCTGGGCCTGCTGCCTTTCCTGGAGCAATGCTATTTATTGCTTTCTCCACCTCGTGGAGCCCAAAACTATCCATTATATCAAAAGCTCCATGAAAACTGGGGAAGTTTCAGTGGTTGAGGGCACAGAGCAATCTTCCCCTGAATAAAGATTCGAGAAGTGCTTTTGGCATTGTAGGCATGTAATATGCTTGGGGATTGGGTCCGATATTTTCCTATCCCGACAATTAATTATGTTCCAAAATAGGGTGGCATCCCTCTGCAACGATGCCTCCTTCAGTTCCTGCCAATGAGTCTCCTCCCAGTTTCGTTTTACCTCGACCTAGGCCTTTGCATACTCTTTCTTGGCTATTTTAATTGCAATTGGGTCCTTCATCCGAATTCTGAGTGCTATAGCCGCCCTTTTTTCCCTGCAGTTAGCTGAGTACCAAGGATTATTAGACCTTGATTGGTCATATTTTTTAGCGGATTTCCCTTCTATAATAAAGAACGAACTCAGCTTATCTATTGAATCTTGATAAAAACTATTAAAATTAGATTGATTCCCCATACCACTATAGAGTGACATCAATTCTTTATTCTTGGCCACAATCTCCTCCTTAATACTTAATAACTTGTCTTCTTGTTGGGAGACTTTATGCCATTTCAGGCGACGCTTGCAATTAGTAGGGGTTACCTCTCTACTTCACATTATGGGGCGGTTACGCGCCTTAAACCTAGACAACTGCAGATATTATTTACTTGTAGGCAGAGTGGGTTATGATCGCTATCTAAAGAAGGCACGACTATCATATCAACCAAATCCTCCCAGAGTCGGACATCAAAAAAGATGTAATCTATCCTGGACGGGGAACTTAATCGATTGAAGGTATTTGCGCCATTTAAGTCGGAGCGCGTTCTCCCATTGACAGCTCTTAAACCATATTCCAGACTGAGGGCATTAATTTGAATGGCACGCTGGGACCACTTTTTGATGGGTTCTAAACTGAGAGGCGGGATGGCCCATTTTGCATTCTCTGCAGCAATTCCTACTAGGTCACCCGCACTCAGGGGTTCAAAGGTGACATTAAAATCCCCAGCTAAGATGATGTTAGAGTGAGGCGAAATGATTGCTAACATACTCTCTAGGGAGGATATGATGGGGATGTCTGGGCACCTGGTGAGCCTCTAGCATAGATATTAAATAAATCAAGAGCCGGGCCGTTAGGTGAGCCTTTAACGGTCAAGTGTAAAATATCCCTTGACTGACTGGTGTGAATAGTAACCGACCAGTTGAGGGCAATTTTTATCCAAATTTGTAAACCCCCCCGATGGTCGCCCTTTACCATAACTAATAGCAGGAATGCAATAAGAGGTATAACCTGATTTGTGGAGGGGAGTTAAACTCCATGTTTCCTGAAAAAGGCATACTTCATATTTTTCCACAAATCTATGCCTCTCAGGAAGCCTGAGCTTCTTCTCTAGCCCTGCTATATTCCATGAAAGAATGTTCAGAGTTACTGAATTAGATCTTTTATTCATGATTTCCACTGATGCAGAATTTGAGGCACCAAGTTCTAGCTGGGCACTGCCTGCATCCAGACGGTGTCCTGGTATGGTTCCTAAGCCTATAGTTTGTACTAATGGGTCAGGCTCTCCGGACCTTACTGGGATTACCATTGTGGTACTAATCTCAGTACCCCTTGATATTAGTCAGTCAACCTTGTTCAGCCCCGACCCGCCTCCCCTGTTCCCAGATACCTCTCGATCTACAGCACCCGGTGGCACCCAGAGTGGCATATGTCTAATTTGAATTACTGAGTGATCTGGAGCAGAGGTGCGAAACCCCAGGGCCAGGAGGTTATCAGCAAGAACCGCATCTTTCAGCCATAACTCAATACAATCTAAATCTGAGTTTCGCGAAGTGATCCTCCTTACTCCCAGAATACCTTCGCGAATTATGGACCTACAGCCTCTTACGTGGCGGGGTCAATGTGTTGCCTTATCACAAAGGGAATCACTACTTTCATAGCCTTGACTATCATGGATTTTTGGCACTTTCACCATATAAACTCTTCCCTGGTTGTGTCCCTAGATATATCCCGAATTGGGTAGCTGAAGGGCCTCAAACTATAAGGTATGTGTCACCCCCCTGGTGCTTTAGATACTTTGGATGGGTCAGCATAAACTTTTCCCAACCCGGGGTCTGGGGCCACTAGTGGGGTTGCATTCCTTATGTCATGCACCCTCTGAAAGATAGTATCTCCTCTTCCTGGAGGTTTATTACTTGGTAGGTTGTTAACTAGGGCACCCTTATAAGAGGAGCATACTAAGGAGGAGGGATGGGTTCATGTGGTTGGGGGAACTACAGGGGGTGTAGCCCTACAGTTTAGGATTGCCACCATCTTCTTCAATTGTTCCACCTCATTTTGTAATATTTCCACTTTCCGCAATAGCCCCATATTTAACTCCCTACAGCCACATCTGTTTGCCAAGGGGTCGGACACGGAGTAATTACAACCATACACTTCCGGGATAAGGGATCCTTCAGACATGTGCTTTAATACCGCAAATCTATTGGCACAATGGATAGGGGAGGTGTTATCATTGCCTCGATTACCACTCGCGGCCCTTGGAGTACCAGGGTTGGGTGATGGCGGCAGCGGAGGTGGAGGCTGTTGAAGGTTTGCAGTGTTATCTACTGGGGGATTGTGCACAATTGGGTTTGTGGTCAATTGGGCCTGTTTTCTAAACATAGATGGGATTATACGCTGAGGATTGCTGGCTAGCTCATGCTTTTGTTGTTCTACGCCAATTTCTGCACCTGAGCTATTGACCCCTAGGATCTCCTCACATTCTGAGACTATAACCTCTATTCTATCTATAACACAATTTCTCGCCCTGTGGTTGTTTTGTTTTAACCTTTTTCCCTTTCTTATTTGCCACATGCCCACCACCTTCCATTGCTTTCCTTTTGCCCATTGAATCCTATGTAGTCAACAGTCAATAAGCCCTCAATAATAAGAAGAGGACCAGTTCAAGTGTTCCCAGATTAGTTCAATAGTGAGTCTCACACACGGGCACAGTACCTTATTTTGGGCACAAAATAACAGGGGGGTGGCCCAGTCCAGCCTCATCCGGTCCCGGACGGCCACAGACGGTCCCTCCCTTGTCCCGGGCTTAGCCCGACACTGCCCGCGCGCTGTCCCGCGACGTGCTCTCAATTTGAAGCGCCTCCCGGCGCGAAAATACCGGGAGTGGCTTCCTGCCGCAAGGGAGCTTGGGGCTTGTATTCCCCCCCGCACTGCGGCCGCGCTGTGATCTTCAGGAGCAGCGGCGACAGGGGGAGACCAGCGGAGGACCAGCAGCCGACCAGGGACCCAGCATCTTGCCCAGAGGGGAGTTGTTCGTCAGACACCCGCTCCGCTGGAGACGCTCTCAATTTGAAGCGCGTCCTGGCGTGAACATACTGGGAGCGGCTTCCTGCCGCAAGTGAGCTTGGGGCTTGTAGTCTCCCCTGCACTGTGGCCGCGCTGTGATCTTCAGGAGCAGCGGCGGCAGGGGGAGACCAGAGGAGGACCAGCAGCCAACCAGGGGCCCAGCGTCTTGCCCAGATGGGAGTTGTTCGTCAGACACCCGCTCCGCCGGGGTTGCTCCCAATTTGAAGCGCCTCCCGGCGCGAAAATACCGGGAACGGCTTCCTGCCGCAAGGGAGCTTGGGGCTTGTAGTCCCCCCCCGCACTGCAGCCGCGCTGTGATCTTCAGGAGCAGTGGCGGCAGGGGGAGACCAGCGGAGGACCAGCAGCCAACCAGGGACCCAGCATCTTGCCCAGATGGGAGTTGTTCATCAGACATATACAAAATTTAGTAATAAACATGAACATATCCAATGTTATGAACCACATATGTTATTCCAGCTCCAGCGTCAAAAGACTATCTGAATAGTGTATCAATCCTTTATCCAATAGTTTCCTTCAACATCCACTGCATTCAGTAGTAAATAAATGCCTCCCAAAATGCCAATGTGTTTCAAGACCCAGCTGAATAGTACTGGGACTATCATCATGGCTTCATATAAATTTAACGAATCAGTCAGTTCAAGTTGACACTGTTTTTGCATCATTTATTTAATTTGTTTTTTGTAGAAAACCCGGTCCATTTATAGGCCCCGGTTTCAGGTAGTGCACTCTACTAGGGACTTTCTGATTAATTAAATAAAACAAATTGTGGATACATCACTGTTACAATGTTTAGAGGATTGAGCTTATGCACTGGTCAGCAGTGGTAAAGTACTCAGAGTCGTAAGGTGTCCTTTCCTTTAGGTTAGTCCTATCATGTACATACCAATTACATACATTGTGTCCTATTCACACAACATAACGGTCATGCATAGGTGACCTTTTACCTAGTAACTTACTTCTGTCTGTCAGAGCTGAGATGAGGCTCTGCCAGCTGATCGTTCGACAAACAGAGATCTGACAGCCCTTGCAAGGTTTATATCAAAACAAAGAGAGGAGTATCCCCTATGAAGATAAAGGACAGACGTATCTGGAGGGCAGGTTTTTTGGCAAGAAGGAGAATATTCATCCTTTTGATCAGATCTGACCTACTCCTAATGGCCTCTGCACGGCTAGACTAGCGTAGGTTCAATGCCGTAGCCGTGCAGAGGCCGTTAGGAGTAGGTCAGATCTGATCCTTCCCGCCAGTAACTAATATGTTACGCCTACGGCATTGAACCTATGCCCTGCCCGTTGAAGCCCTAGAGAGCTCACAATCGAGTCTCTTTTTCACTCTTTCACCTGCTCACTTATTTTACTGAGCAGTATATACCACTGGCCGTTTTTCCAGTAGGTACACAGGGGATCAAGGAACGGGTGTGCTTTTTAGGGAGCACACACCCCCTGTCCACCTGTTTTTCTGGTCCTGACGAATACCGGGCAATCGCCCTTAAGGTAGAAACATGTTGACCACTCAACATAAACACATATAGAGATCCCTTGGTCGTAACTCCCCTACCAGGATCTCGCCCTCATATTTTTTAAACATTGTTCAGTTGCTCTATAATTAAAACTATATTTTTGAGTACAACCAGGACAATTTTTAACATTTGATTTTTTCACACCAACAGTCACAACCCGCTCCACTGTAGTACAGGTGTCGTAGCACACCCTGGTGTCGCTAGGACGCCAGGGTGGACCCCGATGATGAAGCATGTCACCACTAGGCTGGTGAGTGAGGGGTTTTAAACAAAAGGATGAATATTCTCCTTCTTGCCAAAAAACCTGCCCTCCAGATACGTCTGTCCTTTATCTTCATAGGGGATACTCCTCTCTTTGTTTTGATATAATTCCTCCCAGGGGAATAGGAGTGATCTCAAGTCCACTTTTGAGTGAACAAACTCCCTTACTCTCTCTTTTGATTGTAGCAGCCCTTGCAGGGTGCCATCCTCAATGCACAGATGGTATCATTCTTTCAGAACCATCAGGTCAGGCGCTGGATCCACGATGTATACAATCGGCTAATTCTCTCACTGCAACAGATATCGAATACAGATATGATCGAAGACTTCGAACACAAGCGTTACTGCAATACAAACAAGAATACCCTCTACCAAATGAAATCTTGCCTTTAGATCAGGATGAATACATCATTTATACTGAGAGTCCTGCGCAACCTGCCATAGGAAGTAAACAGCAGTATAGCGCTGCATGGCCTTTAGCGAAAGGTTGGATGCGGGATAGTAAGTTCCTCCTAAGCAATACGACTACACAATCTCTAGGAGATTGTACAGCGCAGCTGGCAGAACTTAAAGCCCTGATACTAGCACTGCAGGATTTGGATCTGGAATTTCCCACACTGATTGTGTGTGACTCTTTCTACTGTGTGCAATCTTACAATGAATATTGGCCATAATTGGTTAAGAGGTGCTAAAGGTGGCACGACAAAAACATAAACGGTTATGGGAACAAGTCAATCAATCAGCAATTTGTATAACGCGCTACTCACCCTGAAGGGTCTCAAGGCGCTGGGGGGTTGGGTTCACTGCTGCTCGAAAAGCCAGGTCTTGAGTTGTTTCCTGAAGGAGAGGTGGTCCTGGGTCAGCCGTAGGTGGATGGGGAGGGAGTTCCATGTCTTGGCCACCAGGTAGGAGAAGGATCTTCCTCCAGCGGTGGCTCTGCGAATGCGGCGAGGGCGAGGCTGGCGGAGCGGAGTTGGCAGGAGGGTGTGTAGAAAGTGAGGCGGTTGTTGAGGTACTTCGGGCCCATGTCGTGGAGAGCCTTGTGTGCGTGGGTGAGGAGTCTGAACGAGATCCTCTTGTTGACGGGGAGCCAGTGAGGGTCTCTCAGGTGGGTCGAGATGTGGTTGTGGCGAGGGATGTCTAGGATGAGTCATGCGGAGGCGTTCTGTATGCGCTGGAGTCTTTTCTGTAGTTTGGAAGTGGTTCCCGCATAGAGGGTGTTCCCGTAATCCAGTCGGCTGGTGACGAGTGCCTGGGTGACTGTCTTCCTGGTTTCGGTGGGGATCCATCGGAAGATCTTACGGAGCATGCGCAGGGTGTTGAAGCATGATGACAAAACGGCATTGACTTGTCTGGTCATTGAGAGAGAGGAGTCCAGGATGAAGCCCAGGTTTCGTGCGAGGTCCGTTGGCTTGGGGGTGTTGCCCAGAGCATGGGGCCACCAGGAGCCGTCCCAGGCGGAGGGCGACGATCCCAGGATGAGGACTTCCGTCTTGTCTGAGTTCAGTTTTACAAAAGGGGATGATGGACGGAGCATTTGAGCAAATCAAACACTCATCCCCAGTCAACTAATCTGGGTTTAATCCATCACCATTCTTTAGCTCACTCAGCCACCCCAGTTCAGACATGGCTATATGCAAATCAGTCTGACCCTGTGCCTCATGGGAACAGTCCAGCCCGAACTGCCAAACCATGTCTTCCCTGGACCGGAAACAAGCATCCTGGGACCGGTTTCGGATTCATAATCCTCATCAGCCAGGCTATCTTGAATCCAGTGGCCAACTGAGCAAGGGACTCACGTCTGAGCATACCCTGCCACACTTAGGGCGAACAAAGCGATACAAAAGGGGATGATGGACGGAGATTTGAGCAAATCAAACACTCACCCCCACTCAACTGATCTGGGTTTAATCCATCACCATTCTTTAGCTCACTCGGCCACCCCAGTTCAGACATGGCTATATGCAAATCAGTCTGACCCTGTGCCTCATGGGAACAGTCCAGCCCGAACTGCCAAACCATGTCTTCCCTGGACCGGAAACAAGCATCCTGGGACCGGTTTCGGATTCATAATCCTCATCAGCCAGGCTATCTTAAATCCAGTGGCCAAGTGAGCAAGGGACTCACGTCTGAGCATACCCTGCCACACTTAGGGCGAACAAAGCGATACAAAAGGGGATGATGGACGGAGCATTTGAGCAAATCAAACACTCACCCCCAGTCAACTGATCTGGGTTTAATCCTTCACCAGTCTTTAGCTCACTCGGCCACTCCAGTTCAGACATGGCTATATGCAAATCAGTCTGACCCTGTGCCTCATGAGGCACAGGGTCAGAGATGATTTGCATATAGCCAGTGTCTAACCCAGGGTGGTGTGGAGTGCAAAAAAACGATGGATTTAGTCCCAGAACCTTGTACTGGGGTGAATGTATAACATGGTTCTACATTCTGTCCATCAACTGTGTTTTTTGCAATTTTCACCCCGAGTGTGCTGGGGATGCTCAGACGTAAGTCCCAGGCTCTCCACACCACTGGAGTCAAGCTATCCAGGCTGATGAAGGCTGATAGCCAGAAACCGGTCCTTGGATGCTTGATTCCGATCTGGGAAAGACATGGCTTGGTAGTTCGGACTGGACTGTTCCCCTGAGGCACAGGGTCAGAGCTGATTTGCATATAGCCAGTGTCTAACACAGGGTGGTGTGGAGTGCAAAGAAACGATGGATTTAGGCCCAGATCCTTGTACTGGGGTGAATGTATGACATTGTTCTACATTCTGTCCATTAACTGTGTTTTTTTTGCAATTTTCACCCAGAGTGTGCTGGGGATGCTCAGACGTGAGTCCCAGGCTCTCCACACCACTGGAGTCAAGCTATCCAGGCTGATGAAGGCTGATAGCCAGAAACCGGTCCTTGGATGCTTGATTCCGGTCTGGGAAAGACATGGCTTGGTAGTTCGGACTGGACTGTTCCCATGAGGCACAGGGTCAGAGCTGATTTGCATATAGCCAGTGTCTAACCCAGGGTGGTGTGGAGTGCAAAAAAATGATGGATTTAGGCCCAGATCCTTGTACTCGGGTGAATGTATGACATTGTTCGACATTCTGTCCATCAACAGTGTTTTTTGCAATTTTCACCCCGAGTGTGCTGGGGATGCTCAGACGTGAGTCCCAGGCTCTCCACACCACTGGAGTCAAGCTATCCAGGCTGATGAAGGCTGATAGCCAGAAACCGGTCCTTGGATGCTTGATTCCGGTCAGGGAAAGACATGGCTTGGTAGTTCAGACTGGACTGTTCCCATGAGGCACAGGGTCAGAGCTGATTTGCATACAGCCAGTGTCTAACCCAGGGTAGTGTGGAGTGCAAAAAACAATGGATTTAGGCCCAGATCCTTGTACTGGGGTGAATGAATGACATTGTTCTACATTCTGTCCATCAACTGTGTTTTTTGCAATTTTCACCCCGAGTGTGCTGGGGATGCTCAGAAGTGAGTCCCAGGCTCTGCACACCACTGCAGTCAAGCTATCCAGGCTGATGAAGGCTGATAGCCAGAAACCGGTCCTTGGATGCTTGATTCCGGTCTGGGAAAGACATGGCTTGGTAGTTCGGACTGGACTGTTCCCATGAGGCAGAGGGTCAGAGCTGATTTGCATATAGCCAGTGTCTAACGCAGGGTGGTTTGGACTGAAAAAAAATGATGGATTTAGGCCCAGATCCTTGTACTGGGGTGAATGTATGACATTGTTCTACATTCTGTCCATCAACTGTGTTTTTTGCAATTTTCACCCCGAGTGTGCTGGGGATGCTCAGACGTGAGTCCCAGGCTCTCCACACCACTGGCGTCAAGCTATCCAGGCTGATGAAGGCTGATAGCCAGAAACCGGTCCTTGGATGCTTGATTCCGGTCTGGGAAAGACATGGCTTGGTAGTTCGGACTGGACTGTTCCTATGAGGCACAGGGTCAGAGCTGTTTTGCATAAAGCCAGTGTCTAACCCAGGGTGGTGTGGAGTGCAAAAAAATGATGGATTCAGGCCCAGATCCTTGTACTGGGGAGAATGTATGACATTGTTCTACATTCTGTCCATCAACTGTGTTTTTTGCAATTTTCACCCCGAGTGTGCTGCGGATGCTCAGACGTGAGTCCCAGGCTCTCCACACTACTGGAGTCAAGCTATCCAGGCTGATGAAGGCTGATAGCCAGAAACCGGTCCTAGGATGCTTGCTTCCGGTCTGGGAAAGACATGGCTTGGTAGTTCGGACTGGACTGTTCCCATGAGGCACAGGGTCAGAGCTGATTTGCATACAGCCAGTGTCTAACCCAGGGTGGTATGGAGTGCAAAAAACGATGGATTTAGGCCCAGATCCTTGTACTGGGGTGACTGAATGACATTGTTCTACATTCTGTCCATCAACTGTGTTTTTTGCAATTTTCACCCCGAGTGTGCTTGGGATGCTCAGACGTGAGTCCCAGGCTCTCCACACCACTGCAGTCAAGCTATCCAGGCTGATGAAGGCTGATAGCCAGAAACCGGTCCTTGGATGCTTGATTCCGGTCTGGGAAAGACATGGCTTGGTAGTTCGGACTGGACTGTTCCCATGAGGCACAGGGTCAGAGCTGATTTGCATATAGCCAGTGTCTAACCCAGGGTGGTGTGGAGTGCAAAACAACGATGGATTTAGGCCCAGATCCTTGTACTGGGGTGAATGTGTGACATTGTTCTTTATTCTGTCCATCAACTGTGTTTTTTGCAATTTTCACGCCGAGTGTGCTGCGGATGCTCAGACGTGAGTCCCAGGCTCTCCACACCACTGGAGTCAAGCTATCCAGGCTTATGAAGGCTGATAGCCAGAAACCGGTCCTTGGATGCTTGCTTCCGGTCTGGGAAAGACATGGCTTGGTAGTTCGGACTGGACTGTTCCCATGAGGCACACGGTCAGAGCTGATTTGCATACAGCCAGTGTCTAACCCAGGGTGGTATGGAGTGCAAAAAACGATGGTTTTAGGCCCAGATCCTTGTACTGGGGTGAATGAATGACATTGTTCTACATTCTGTCCATCAACTGTGTTTTTTGCAATTTTCACCCCGAGTGTGCTGGGGATGCTCAGACGTGAGTCCCCGGTTCTCCACACCACTGCAGTCAAGCTATCCAGGCTGATGAAGGCTAATAGCCAGAAACCGGTCCTTGGATGCTTGATTCCGGTCTGGGAAAGACATGGCTTGTTAGTTCGGACTGGACTGTTCCCATGAGGCACAGGGTCAGAGCTGATTTGCATATAGCCAGTGTCTAACCCAGGGTGGTGTGGAGTGCAAAAAAACTATGGATTTAGGCCCAGATCCTTGTACTGGGGTGAATGTGTGACATTGTTCTTTATTCTGTCCATCAACTGTGTTTTTTGCAATTTTCACCCCGAGTGTGCTGGGGATGCTCAGACGTGAGTCCCAGGCTCTCCACACCACTGGAGTCAAGCTATCCAGGCTGATGAAGGCTGATAGCCAGAAACCGGTCCTTGGATGCTTGATTCCGGTCTGGGAAAGACATGGCTTGGTAGTTTGGACTGGACTGTTCCCATGAGGCACAGGGTCAGAGCTGATTTGCATATAGCCAGTGTCTTACCCAGGGTGGTGTGGAGTGCAAAAAAACGATGGATTTAGGCCCAGATCCTTGTACTGGGGTGAATGTATGACATTGTTCTACATTCTGTCCATCAACTGTGTTGTTTGCAATTTTCACCCCGAGTGTGCTGGGGATGCTCAGTCGTGAGTCCCAGGCTCTCCACACCACTGGAGTCAAGCTATCCCGGCTGATGAAAGCTGATAGCCAGAGACCGGTCCTTGGATGCTTGATTCCGGTCTGGGAAAGACATGGCTTGGTAGTTCGGACTGGACTGTTCCCATGAGGCACAGGGTCAGAGCTGATTTGCATATAGCCGGTGTCTAACCCAGGGTGGTGTGGAGTGAAAAAAAAATGATGGATTTAGGCCTAGATCCTTGTACTGGGGTGAATGTATGACATTGTTCTACATTCTGTCCATCAACTGTGTTTTTTGCAATTTTCACCCCGAGTGGGCTGCGGATGCTCAGACGTGAGTCCCAGGCTCACCACACTACTGGAGTCAAGCTATCCAGGCTGATGAAGGCTGATAGCCAGAAACTGGTCCTTGGATGCTTGATTCCGGTCTGGGAAAGACATGGCTTGGTAGTTCGGACTGGACTGGTCCCATGAGGCACAGGGTCAGAGCTGATTTGCATATAGCCGGTGTCTAACCCAGGGTGGTGTGGAGTGCAAAAAAATGATGGATTTAGGCCTAGATCCTTGTACTGGGGTGAATGTATGACATTGTTCTACATTCTGTCCATCAACTGTGTTTTTTGCAATTTTCACCCCGAGTGGGCTGCGGATGCTCAGACGTGAGTCCCAGGCTCACCACACTACTGGAGTCAAGCTATCCAGGCTGATGAAGGCTGATAGCCAGAAACTGGTCCTTGGATGCTTGATTCCGGTCTGGGAAAGACATGGCTTGGTAGTTCGGACTGGACTGTTCCCATGAGGCACAGGGTCAGAGCTGATTTGCATATAGCCAGTGTCTAACTCAGGGTGGTGTGGAGTGCAAAAAACGATGGATTTTGGCCCAGATCCTTGCACTGGTGTGAATGTATGACATTGTTATACATTCTGTCCATCAACTGTGTTTTTTGCAGTTTTCACCCCGAGTGTGCTGTGGATGCTCAGACGTGAGTCCCAGGCTCTCCACACCACTGCAGTCAAGCTATCCAGGCTGATGAAGACTGATAGCCAGAAACCTGTCCTTGGATGCTTGATTCCGGTCTGGGAAAGACATGGCTTGGTAGTTCGGACTGGACTGTTCCCATGAGGCACAGGGTCAGAGCTGATTTGCATATAGCCAGTGTCTAACCCAGGGTGGTGTGGAGTGCAAAAAAAACGATGGATTTAAGCCCAGATGCTTGTACTGGGGTGAATGTATGACATCGTTCTACATTCTGTCCATCAACTGTGTTTTTTGCAATTTTAATCCCGAGTATGCTGGGGATGCTCAGACGTGAGTCCCAGGCTCTCCACACCACTGGAGTCAAGCTATCCAGGCTGATGAAGGCTGAATAGCCAGAAACCGGTCCTTGGATGCTTGATTCCGGTCTGGGAAAGACATGGCTTGGTAGTTCGGACTGGACTGTTCCAATGAGGCACAGGGTCAGAGCTGATTTGCATATAGCCAGTGTCTAACCCAGGGTGGTGTGGAGTGCAAAAAAACGATGGATTTAGGCCCAGATCCTTGTACTGGGGTGAATGTATGACATTGTTCTACATTCTGTCCATCAACTGTGTTTTTTGCAATTTTCACCCCGAGTGTGCTGGGGATGCTCAGACGTGAGTCCCAGGCTCTCCACACCACTGGAGTCAAGCTATCCAGGCTGATGAAGGCTGATAGCCAGAAACCAGTCCTTGGATGCTTGATTCTGGTCTGGGAAAGACATGGCTTGGTTGTTCGGACTGGACTTTTCCCATGAGGCACAGGGTCAGAGCTGATTTGCATACAGCCAGTGTCTAACCCAGGGTGGTGTGGAGTGCAAAAAAACGATGGATTTAGGCCCAGATCCTTGTACTGGGGTGAATGTATGACATTGTTCTACATTCTGTCCATCAACTGTGTTTTTTGCAATTTTCACCCCGAGTGTGCTGGGAATGCTCAGACGTGAGTCCCAGGCTCTCCACACCACTGGAGTCAAGCTATCCAGGCTGATGAAGGCTGATAGCCAGAAACCGGTCCTTGGATGCTTGATTCCAGTCTGGGAAAGACATGGCTTGGTAGTTCGGACTGGACTGTTCCCATGAGGCACAGGGTCAGAGCTGATTTGCATATAGCCAGTGTCTAACCCAGGGTGGTGTGGAGTGCAAAAAACGATGGATTTAGGCCCAGATCATTGTACTGGGGTGAATGTATGACATTGTTCTACATTCTGTCCATCAACTGTGTTTTTTTGCAATTTTCACCCCAAGTGTGCTGGGGATGCTCAGACGTGAGTTCCAGGCTCTCCACACCACTGGAGTCAAGCTATCCAGGCTGATGAAGGCTGATAGCCAGAAACCGGTCCTTGGATGCTTGATTCCGGTCTGGGAAAGACATGGCTTGGTAGTTCGGACTGGACTGTTCCCATGAGGCACAGGGTCAGAGCTGATTTTCATATAGCCAGTGTCTAACCCAGGGTGGTGTGGAGTGAAAAAAAACGATGGATTTAGGCCCAGATCCTTGTACTGGGGTGAATGTATGACATTGTTCCACATTCTGTCCATCAACTGTGTTTTTTGCAATTTTCACCCCGAGTGTGCTGCGGATGCTCAGACGTGAGTCCCAGGCTCTCCACACCACTAGAGTCAAGCTATCCAGGATGATGAAGGCTGATAGCCAGAAACCGGTCCTTGGATGCTTGATTCTGGTCTGGGAAAGACATGGCTTGGTAGTTCGGACTGGACTGTTCCCATGAGGCACAGGGTCAGAGCTGATTTGTATATAGCCAGTGTCTAACCCAGGGTGGTGTGGAGTGCAAAAAAACGATGGATTTAGGCCCAGATCCTTGTACTGAGGTAAATGTTTGACATTGTTCTACATTCTGTCCATCAACTGTTTTTTTTGCAATTTTCACCCCGAGTTTGCTGGAGATGCTCAGACGTGAGTCCCAGGCTCTCCACACCACTGGAGTCAAGCTATCCAGGCTGATGAAGGCTGATAGCCAGCAACCGGTCCTTGGATGCTTGATTCCGGTCTGGGAAAGACATGGCTTGGTAGCTCGGACTGGACTGTTCCCATGAGGCACAGGGTCAGAGCTGATTTGCATATAGCCAGTGTCTAACCCAGGGTGGTATGGAGTGCAAAAAACGATGGTTTTAGGCCCAGATCCTTGTACTGGGGTGAATGAATGACATTGTTCTACATTCTGTCCATCAACTGTGTTTTTTGCAATTTTCACCCCGAGTGTGCTGGGGATGCTCAGACGTGAGTCCCAGGTTCTCCACACCACTGCAGTCAAGCTATCCAGGCTGATGAAGGCTGATAGCCAGAAACCGGTCCTTGGATGCTTGATTCCGGTCTGGGAAAGACATGGCTTGGTAGTTCGGACTGGACTGTTCCCATGAGGCACAGGTTCAGAGCTGATTTGCATATAGCCAGTGTCTAACCCAGGGTGGTGTGGAGTGCAAAAAAACGATGGATTTAGGCCCAGATCCTTGTACTGGGGTGAATGTGTGACATTGTTCTTTATTCTGTCCATCAACTGTGTTTTTTGCAATTTTCACCCCGAGTTTGCTGGGGATGCTCAGACGTGAGTCCCAGGCTCTCCACACCACTGGAGTCAAGCTATCCAGGCTGATGAAGGCTGATAGCCAGAAACCGGTCCTTGGATGCTTGATTCCGGTCTGGGAAAGACATGGCTTGGTAGTTTGGACTGGACTGTTCCCATGAGGCACAGGGTCAGAGCTGATTTGCATATAGACAGTGTCTAACCCAGGGTGGTGTGGAGTGCAAAAAAACGATGGATTTAGGCCCAGATCCTTGTACTGGGGTGAATGTATGACATTGTTCTACATTCTGTCCATCAACTGTGTTGTTTGCAATTTTCACCCCGAGTGTGCTGGGAAATGCTCAGACGTGAGTCCCAGGCTCTCCACACCACTGGAGTCAAGCTATCCCGGCTGATGAAGGCTGATAGCCAGAAACCGGTCCTTGGATGCTTGATTCCGGTCTGGGAAAGACATGGCTTGGTAGTTCGGACTGGACTGGTCCCATGAGGCACAGGGTCAGAGCTGATTTGCATATAGCCGGTGTCTAACCCAGGGTGGTGTGGAGTGCAAACAAATGATGGATTTAGGCCTAGATCCTTGTACTGGGGTGAATGTATGACATTGTTCTACATTCTGTCCATCAACTGTGTTTTTTGCAATTTTCACCCCGAGTGGGCTGCGGATGCTCAGACGTGAGTCCCAGGCTCACCACACTACTGGAGTCAAGCTATCCAGGCTGATGAAGGCTGATAGCCAGAAACTGGTCCTTGGATGCTTGATTCCGGTCTGGGAAAGACATGGCTTGGTAGTTCGGACTGGACTGTTCCCATGAGGCACAGGGTCAGAGCTGATTTGCATATAGCCAGTGTCTAACTCAGGGTGGTGTGGAGTGCAAAAAACGATGGATTTTGGCCCAGATCCTTGCACTGGGGTGAATGTATGACATTGTTATACATTCTGTCCATCAACTGTGTTTTTTGCAGTTTTCACCCCGAGTGTGCTGTGGATGCTCAGACGTGAGTCCCAGGCTCTCCACACCACTGCAGTCAAGCTATCCAGGCTGATGAAGACTGATAGCCAGAAACCTGTCCTTGGATGCTTGATTCCGGTCTGGGAAAGACATGGCTTGGTAGTTCGGACTGGACTGTTCCCATGAGGCACAGGGTCAGAGCTGATTTGCATATAGCCAGTGTCTAACCCAGGGTGGTGTGGAGTGCAAAAAAAACGATGGATTTAAGCCCAGATGCTTGTACTGGGGTGAATGTATGACATCGTTCTACATTCTGTCCATCAACTGTGTTTTTTGCAATTTTAATCCCGAGTATGCTGGGGATGCTCAGACGTGAGTCCCAGGCTCTCCACACCACTGGAGTCAAGCTATCCAGGCTGATGAAGGCTGAATAGCCAGAAACCGGTCCTTGGATGCTTGATTCCGGTCTGGGAAAGACATGGCTTGGTAGTTCGGACTGGACTGTTCCAATGAGGCACAGGGTCAGAGCTGATTTGCATATAGCCAGTGTCTAACCCAGGGTGGTGTGGAGTGCAAAAAAACGATGGATTTAGGCCCAGATCCTTGTACTGGGGTGAATGTATGACATTGTTCTACATTCTGTCCATCAACTGTGTTTTTTGCAATTTTCACCCCGAGTGTGCTGGGGATGCTCAGACGTGAGTCCCCGGTTCTCCACACCACTGCAGTCAAGCTATCCAGGCTGATGAAGGCTAATAGCCAGAAACCGGTCCTTGGATGCTTGATTCCGGTCTGGGAAAGACATGGCTTGTTAGTTCGGACTGGACTGTTCCCATGAGGCACAGGGTCAGAGCTGATTTGCATATAGCCAGTGTCTAACCCAGGGTGGTGTGGAGTGCAAAAAAACGATGGATTTAGGCCCAGATCCTTGTACTGGGGTGAATGTGTGACATTGTTCTTTATTCTGTCCATCAACTGTGTTTTTTGCAATTTTCACCCCGAGTGTGCTGGGGATGCTCAGACGTGAGTCCCAGGCTCTCCACACCACTGGAGTCAAGCTATCCAGGCTGATGAAGGCTGATAGCCAGAAACCGGTCCTTGGATGCTTGATTCCGGTCTGGGAAAGACATGGCTTGGTAGTTTGGACTGGACTGTTCCCATGAGGCACAGGGTCAGAGCTGATTTGCATATAGCCAGTGTCTTACCCAGGGTGGTGTGGAGTGCAAAAAAACGATGGATTTAGGCCCAGATCCTTGTACTGGGGTGAATGTATGACATTGTTCTACATTCTGTCCATCAACTGTGTTGTTTGCAATTTTCACCCCGAGTGTGCTGGGGATGCTCAGACGTGAGTCCCAGGCTCTCCACACCACTGGAGTCAAGCTATCCCGGCTGATGAAAGCTGATAGCCAGAAACCGGTCCTTGGATGCTTGATTCCGGTCTGGGAAAGACATGGCTTGGTAGTTCGGACTGGACTGTTCCCATGAGGCACAGGGTCAGAGCTGATTTGCATATAGCCGGTGTCTATCCCAGGGTGGTGTGGAGTGAAAAAAAAATGATGGATTTAGGCCTAGATCCTTGTACTGGGGTGAATGTATGACATTGTTCTACATTCTGTCCATCAACTGTGTTTTTTGCAATTTTCACCCCGAGTGGGCTGCGGATGCTCAGACGTGAGTCCCAGGCTCACCACACTACTGGAGTCAAGCTATCCAGGCTGATGAAGGCTGATAGCCAGAAACTGGTCCTTGGATGCTTGATTCCGGTCTGGGAAAGACATGGCTTGGTAGTTCGGACTGGACTGTTCCCATGAGGCACAGGGTCAGAGCTGATTTGCATATAGCCAGTGTCTAACCCAGGGTGGTGTGGAGTGCAAATAAACGATGGATTTAGGCCCAGATCCTTGTACTGGGGTGAATGTGTGACATTGTTCTTTATTCTGTCCATCAACTGTGTTTTTTGCAATTTTCACCCCGAGTGTGCTGGGGATGCTCAGACGTGAGTCCCAGGCTCTCCACACCACTGGAGTCAAGCTATCCAGGCTGATGAAGGCTGATAGCCAGAAACCGGTCCTTGGATGCTTGATTCCGGTCTGGGAAAGACATGGCTTGGTAGTTTGGACTGGACTGTTCCCATGAGGCACAGGGTCAGAGCTGATTTGCATATAGCCAGTGTCTAACCAAGGGTGGTGTGGAGTGCAAAAAAACGATGGATTTAGGCCCAGATCCTTGTACTGGGGTGAATGTATGACATTGTTCTACATTCTGTCCATCAACTGTGTTGTTTGCAAATTTCACCCCGAGTGTGCTGGGGATGCTCAGACGTGAGTCCCAGGCTCTCCACACCACTGGAGTCAAGCTATCCCGGCTGATGAAGGCTGATAGCCAGAAACCGGTCCTTGGATGCTTGATTCCGGTCTGGGAAAGACATGGCTTGGTAGTTCGGACTGGACTGTTCCCATGAGGCACAGGGTCAGAGCTGATTTGCATATAGCCGGTGTCTAACCCAGGGTGGTGTGGAGTGCAAAAAAATGATGGATTTAGGCCTAGATCCTTGTACTGGGGTGAATGTATGACATTGTTCTACATTCTGTCCATCAACTGTGTTTTTTGCAATTTTCACCCCGAGTGGGCTGCGGATGCTCAGACGTGAGTCCCAGGCTCACCACACTACTGGAGTCAAGCTATCCAGGCTGATGAAGGCTGATAGCCAGAAACTGGTCCTTGGATGCTTGATTCAGGTCTGGGAAAGACATGGCTTGGTAGTTCGGACTGGACTGTTCCCATGAGGCACAGGGTCAGAGCTGATTTGCATATAGCTAGTGTCTAACCCAGGGTGGTGTGGAGTGCAAAAAAAACATGGATTTAGTCCCGGATCCTTGTACTGGGGTGAATGTATGACATTGTTCTACATTCTGTCCATTAACTGTGTTTTTTTGCAATTTTCACCCCGAGTGTGCTGGGGATGCTCAGACGTGAGTCCCAGGCTCTCCACACCACTGGAGTCAAGCTATCCAGGCTGATGAAGGCTGATAGCCAGAAACCGGTCCTTGGATGCTTGATTCCGGACTGGGAAAGACATGGCTTGGTAGTTCGGACTGGACTGTTCCCATGAGGCACAGGGTCAGAGCTGATTTGCATATAGCCAGTGTCTAACCCAGGGTGGTGTGGAGTGCAAAAAACGATGGATTTAGGCCCAGATCCTTGTACTGGGGTGAATGTATGACATTGTTCGACATTCTGTCCATCAACTGTGTTTTTTTGCAATTTTCACCCCAAGTGTGCTGGGGATGCTCAGACATGAGTCCCAGGCTCTCCACACCACTGGAGTCAAGCTATCCAGGCTGATGAAGGCTGATAGCCAGAAACCGGTCCTTGGATGCTTGATTCCGGTCTGGGAAAGACATGGCTTGGTAGTTCGGACTGGACTGTTCCCATGAGGCACAGGGTCAGAGCTGATTTGCATATAGCCAGTGTCTAACCCAGGGTGGTGTGGAGTGAAAAAAAACGATGGATTTAGGCCCAGATCCTTGTACTGGGGTGAATGTATGACATTGTTCTACATTCTGTCCATCAACTGTGTTTTTTGCAATTTTCACCCCGAGTGTGCTGCGGATGCTCAGACGTGAGTCCCAGGCTCTCCACACCACTGCAGTCAAGCTATCCAGGCTGATGAAGGCTGATAGCCAGAAACCGGTCCTTGGATGCTTGATTCCGGTCTGGGAAAGACATGGCTTGGTAGTTCGGACTGGACTGTTCCCATGAGGCACAGGGTCAGAGCTGATTTGCATATAGCCAGTGTCTAACCCAGGGTGGTGTGGAGTGCAAAACAACGATGGATTGAGGCCCAAATCCTTGTACTGGGGTGAATGTGTGACATTGTTCTTTATTCTGTCCATCAACTGTGTTTTTTGCAATTTTCACCCCGAGTGTGCAGCGGATGCTCAGACGTGAGTCCCAGGCTCTCCACACCACTGGAGTCAAGCTATCCAGGATGATGAAGGCTGATAGCCAGAAACCGGTCCTTGGATACTTGCTTCCGGTTTGGGAAAGACATGGCTTGGTAGTTCGGACTGGACTGTTCCCATGAGGCACAGGGTCAGAGCTAATTTGCATACAGCCAGTGTCTAACCCAGGGTGGTATGGAGTGCAAAAAACGATGGTTTTAGGCCCAGATCCTTGTACTGGGGTGAATGAATGACATTGTTCTACATTCTGTCCATCAACTGTGTTTTTTGCAATTTTCACCCCGAGTGTGCTGGGGATGCTCAGACGTGAGTCCCAGGTTCTCCACACCACTGCAGTCAAGCTATCCAGGCTGATGAAGGCTGATAGCCAGAAACCGGTCCTTGGATGCTTGATTCCGGTCTGGGAAAGACATGGCTTGGTAGTTCGGACTGGACTGTTCCCATGAGGCACAGGGTCAGAGCTGATTTGCATATAGCCAGTGTCTAACCCAGGGTGGTGTGGAGTGCAAAAAAACGATGGATTTAGGCCCAGATCCTTGTACTGGGGTGAATGTGTGACATTGTTCTTTATTCTGTCCATCAACTGTGTTTTTTGCAATTTTCACCCCGAGTGTGCTGGGGATGCTCAGACGTGAGTCCCAGGCTCTCCACACCACTGGAGTCAAGCTATCCAGGCTGATGAAGGCTGATAGCCAGAAACCGGTCCTTGGATGCTTGATTCCGGTCTGGGAAAGACATGGCTTGGTAGTTTGGACTGGACTGTTCCCATGAGGCACAGGGTCAGAGCTGATTTGCATATAGCCAGTGTCTAACCCAGGGTGGTGTGGAGTGCAAAAAAACGATGGATTTAGGCCCAGATCCTTGTAGTGGGGTGAATGTATGACATTGTTCTACATTCTGTCCATCAACTGTGTTGTTTGCAATTTTCACCCCGAGTGTGCTGGGGATGCTCAGACGTGAGTCCCAGGCTCTCCACACCACTGGAGTCAAGCTATCCCGGCTGATGAAGGCTGATAGCCAGAAACCGGTCCTTGGATGCTTGATTCCGGTCAGGGAAAGACATGGCTTGGTAGTTCGGACTGGACTGTTCCCATGAGGCACAGGGTCAGAGCTGATTTGCATATAGCCGGTGTCTAACCCAGGGTGGTGTGGAGTGCAAAAAAATGATGGATTTAGGCCTAGATCCTTGCACTGGGGTGAATGTATGACATTGTTCTACATTCTGTCCATCAACTGTGTTTTTTGCAATTTTCACCCCGAGTGGGCTGCGGATGCTCAGACGTGAGTCCCAGGCTCACCACAATACTGGAGTCAAGCTATCCAGGCTGATGAAGGCTGATAGCCAGAAACTGGTCCTTGGATGCTTGATTCCGGTCTGGGAAAGACATGGCTTGGTAGTTCGGACTGGACTGTTCCCATGAGGCACAGGGTCAGAGCTGATTTGCATATAGCCAGTGTCTAACCCAGGGTGGTGTGGAGTGCAAAAAACGATGGATTTTGGCCCAGATCCTTGCACTGGGGTGAATGTATGACATTGTTATACATTCTGTCCATCAACTGTGTTTTTTGCAGTTTTCACCCCGAGTGTGCTGTGGATGCTCAGACGTGAGTCCCAGGCTCTCCACACCACTGCAGTCAAGCTATCCAGGCTGATGTAGACTGATAGCCAGAAACCTGTCCTTGGATGCTTGATTCCGGTCTGGGAAAGACATGGCTTGGTAGTTCGGACTGGACTGTTCCCATGAGGCACAGGGTCAGAGCTGATTTGCATATAGCCAGTGTCTAACCCAGGGTGGTGTGGAGTGCAAAAAAAACGATGGATTTAAGCCCAGATCCTTGTACTGGGGTGAATGTATGACATTGTTCTACATTCTGTCCATCAACTGTGTTTTTTGCAATTTTAATCCCGAGTATGCTGGGGATGCTCAGACGTGAGTCCCAGGCTCTCCACACCACTGGAGTCAAGCTATCCAGGCTGATGAAGGCTGAATAGCCAGAAACCGGTCCTTGGATGCTTGATTCCGGTCTGGGAAAGACATGGCTTGGTAGTTCGGACTGGACTGTTCCCATGAGGCACAGGGTCAGAGCTGATTTGCATATAGCCAGTGTCTAACCCAGGGTGGTGTGGAGTGCAAAAAAACGATGGATTTAGGCCCAGATCCTTGTACTGGGGTGAATGTATGACATTGTTCTACATTCTGTCCATCAACTGTGTTTTTTGCAATTTTCACCCCGAGTGTGCTGGGGATGCTCAGACGTGAGTCCCAGGCTCTCCACACCACTGGAGTCAAGCTATCCAGGCTGATGAAGGCTGATAGCCAGAAACCAGTCCTTGGATGCTTGATTCTGGTCTGGGAAAGACATGGCTTGGTTGTTCGGACTGGACTTTTCCCATGAGGCACAGGGTCAGAGCTGATTTGCATACAGCCAGTGTCTAACCCAGGGTGGTGTGGAGTGCAAAAAAATGATGGATTTAGGCCCAGATCCTTGTACTGGGGTGAATGTATGACATTGTTCTACATTCTGTCCATCAACTGTGTTTTTTGCAATTTTCACCCCGAGTGTGCTGGGGATGCTCAGACGTGAGTCCCAGGCTCTCCACACCACTGGAGTCAAGCTATCCAGGCTGATGAAGGCTGATAGCCAGAAACCGGTCCTTGGATGCTTGATTCCAGTCTGGGAAAGACATGGCTTGGTAGTTCGGACTGGACTGTTCCCATGAGGCACAGGGTCAGAGCTGATTTGCATACAGCCAGTGTCTAACCCAGGGTGGTATGGAGTGCAAAAAACGATGGTTTTAGGCCCAGATCCTTGTACTGGGGTGAATGAATGACATTGTTCTACATTCTGTCCATCAACTGTGTTTTTTGCAATTTTCACCCCGAGTGTGCTGGGGATGCTCAGACGTGAGTCCCAGGCTCTCCACACCACTGGAGTCAAGCTATCCAGGCTGATGAAGGCTGATAGCCAGAAACCAGTCCTTGGATGCTTGATTCTGGTCTGGGAAAGACATGGCTTGGTTGTTCGGACTGGACTTTTCCCATGAGGCACAGGGTCAGAGCTGATTTGCATACAGCCAGTGTCTAACCCAGGGTGGTGTGGAGTGCAAAAAAATGATGGATTTAGGCCCAGATCCTTGTACTGGGGTGAATGTATGACATTGTTCTACATTCTGTCCATCAACTGTGTTTTTTGCAATTTTCACCCCGAGTGTGCTGGGGATGCTCAGACGTGAGTCCCAGGCTCTCCACACCACTGGAGTCAAGCTATCCAGGCTGATGAAGGCTGATAGCCAGAAACCGGTCCTTGGATGCTTGATTCCAGTCTGGGAAAGACATGGCTTGGTAGTTCGGACTGGACTGTTCCCATGAGGCACAGGGTCAGAGCTGATTTGCATACAGCCAGTGTCTAACCCAGGGTGGTATGGAGTGCAAAAAACGATGGTTTTAGGCCCAGATCCTTGTACTGGGGTGAATGAATGACATTGTTCTACATTCTGTCCATCAACTGTGTTTTTTGCAATTTTCACCCCGAGTGTGCTGGGGATGCTCAGACGTGAGTCCCAGGTTCTCCACACCACGGCAGTCAAGCTATCCAGGCTGATGAAGGCTGATAGCCAGAAACCGGTCCTTGGATGCTTGATTCCGGTCTGGGAAAGACATGGCTTGGTAGTTCGGACTGGACTGTTCCCATGAGGCACAGGGTCAGAGCTGATTTGCATATAGCCAGTGTCTAACCCAGGGTGGTGTGGAGTGCAAATAAACGATGGATTTAGGCCCAGATCCTTGTACTGGGGTGAATGTGTGACATTGTTCTTTATTCTGTCCATCAACTGTGTTTTTTGCAATTTTCACCCCGAGTGTGCTGGGGATGCTCAGACGTGAGTCCCAGGCTCTCCACACCACTGGAGTCAAGCTATCCAGGCTGATGAAGGCTGATAGCCAGAAACCGGTCCTTGGATGCTTGATTCCGGTCTGGGAAAGACATGGCTTGGTAGTTTGGACTGGACTGTTCCCATGAGGCACAGGGTCAGAGCTGATTTGCATATAGCCAGTGTCTAACCAAGGGTGGTGTGGAGTGCAAAAAAACGATGGATTTAGGCCCAGATCCTTGTACTGGGGTGAATGTATGACATTGTTCTACATTCTGTCCATCAACTGTGTTGTTTGCAAATTTCACCCCGAGTGTGCTGGGGATGCTCAGACGTGAGTCCCAGGCTCTCCACACCACTGGAGTCAAGCTATCCCGGCTGATGAAGGCTGATAGCCAGAAACCGGTCCTTGGATGCTTGATTCCGGTCTGGGAAAGACATGGCTTGGTAGTTCGGACTGGACTGTTCCCATGAGGCACAGGGTCAGAGCTGATTTGCATATAGCCGGTGTCTAACCCAGGGTGGTGTGGAGTGCAAAAAAATGATGGATTTAGGCCTAGATCCTTGTACTGGGGTGAATGTATGACATTGTTCTACATTCTGTCCATCAACTGTGTTTTTTGCAATTTTCACCCCGAGTGGGCTGCGGATGCTCAGACGTGAGTCCCAGGCTCACCACACTACTGGAGTCAAGCTATCCAGGCTGATGAAGGCTGATAGCCAGAAACTGGTCCTTGGATGCTTGATTCAGGTCTGGGAAAGACATGGCTTGGTAGTTCGGACTGGACTGTTCCCATGAGGCACAGGGTCAGAGCTGATTTGCATATAGCCAGTGTCTAACCCAGGGTGGTGTGGAGTGCAAAAAACGATGGATTTTGGCCCAGATCCTTGCACTGGGGTGAATGTATGACATTGTTATACATTCTGTCCATCAACTGTGTTTTTTGCAGTTTTCACCCCGAGTGTGCTGTGGATGCTCAGACGTGAGTCCCAGGCTCTCCACACCACTGCAGTCAAGCTATCCAGGCTGATGAAGACTGATAGCCAGAAACCTGTCCTTGGATGCTTGATTCCGGTCTGGGAAAGACATGGCTTGGTCGTTCGGACTGGACTGTTCCCATGAGGCACAGGGTCAGAGCTGATTTGCATATAGCCAGTGTCTAACCCAGGGTGGTGTGGAGTGCAAAAAAAACGATGGATTTAAGCCCAGATCCTTGTACTGGGGTGAATGTGTGACATTGTTCTTTATTCTGTCCATCAACTGTGTTTTTTGCAATTTTCACCCCGAGTGTGCTGGGGATGCTCAGACGTGAGTCCCAGGCTCTCCACACCACTGGAGTCAAGCTATCCAGGCTGATGAAGGCTGATAGCCAGAAACTGGTCCTTGGATGCTTGATTCCGGTCTGGGAAAGACATGGCTTGGTAGTTCGGACTGGACTGTTCCCATGAGGCACAGGGTCAGAGCTGATTTGCATATAGCCAGTGTCTAACCCAGGGTGGTGTGGAGTGCAAAAAACGATGGATTTTGGCCCAGATCCTTGCACTGGGGTGAATGTATGACATTGTTATACATTCTGTCCATCAACTGTGTTTTTTGCAGTTTTCACCCCGAGTGTGCTGTGGATGCTCAGACGTGAGTCCCAGGCTCTCCACACCACTGCAGTCAAGCTATCCAGGCTGATGTAGACTGATAGCCAGAAACCTGTCCTTGGATGCTTGATTCCGGTCTGGGAAAGACATGGCTTGGTAGTTCGGACTGGACTGTTCCCATGAGGCACAGGGTCAGAGCTGATTTGCATATAGCCAGTGTCTAACCCAGGGTGGTGTGGAGTGCAAAAAAAACGATGGATTTAAGCCCAGATCCTTGTACTGGGGTGAATGTATGACATCGTTCTACATTCTGTCCATCAACTGTGTTTTTTGCAATTTTAATCCCGAGTATGCTGGGGATGCTCAGACGTGAGTCCCAGGCTCTCCACACCACTGGAGTCAAGCTATCCAGGCTGATGAAGGCTGAATAGCCAGAAACCGGTCCTTGGATGCTTGATTCCGGTCTGGGAAAGACATGGCTTGGTAGTTCGGACTGGACTGTTCCCATGAGGCACAGGGTCAGAGCTGATTTGCATATAGCCAGTGTCTAACCCAGGGTGGTGTGGAGTGCAAAAAAACGATGGATTTAGGCCCAGATCCTTGTACTGGGGTGAATGTATGACATTGTTCTACATTCTGTCCATCAACTGTGTTTTTTGCAATTTTCACCCCGAGTGTGCTGGGGATGCTCAGACGTGAGTCCCAGGCTCTCCACACCACTGGAGTCAAGCTATCCAGGCTGATGAAGGCTGATAGCCAGAAACCAGTCCTTGGATGCTTGATTCTGGTCTGGGAAAGACATGGCTTGGTTGTTCGGACTGGACTTTTCCCATGAGGCACAGGGTCAGAGCTGATTTGCATACAGCCAGTGTCTAACCCAGGGTGGTGTGGAGTGCAAAAAAATTATGGATTTAGGCCCAGATCCTTGTACTGGGGTGAATGTATGACATTGTTCTACATTCTGTCCATCAACTGTGTTTTTTGCAATTTTCACCCCGAGTGTGCTGGGGATGCTCAGACGTGAGTCCCAGGCTCTCCACACCACTGGAGTCAAGCTATCCAGGCTGATGAAGGCTGATAGCCAGAAACCGGTCCTTGGATGCTTGATTCCAGTCTGGGAAAGACATGGCTTGGTAGTTCGGACTGGACTGTTCCCATGAGGCACAGGGTCAGAGCTGATTTGCATACAGCCAGTGTCTAACCCAGGGTGGTATGGAGTGCAAAAAACGATGGTTTTAGGCCCAGATCCTTGTACTGGGGTGAATGAATGACATTGTTCTACATTCTGTCCATCAACTGTGTTTTTTGCAATTTTCACCCCGAGTGTGCTGGGGATGCTCAGACGTGAGTCCCAGGCTCTCCACACCACTGGAGTCAAGCTATCCAGGCTGATGAAGGCTGATAGCCAGAAACCAGTCCTTGGATGCTTGATTCTGGTCTGGGAAAGACATGGCTTGGTTGTTCGGACTGGACTTTTCCCATGAGGCACAGGGTCAGAGCTGATTTGCATACAGCCAGTGTCTAACCCAGGGTGGTGTGGAGTGCAAAAAAATGATGGATTTAGGCCCAGATCCTTGTACTGGGGTGAATGTATGACATTGTTCTACATTCTGTCCATCAACTGTGTTTTTTGCAATTTTCACCCCGAGTGTGCTGGGGATGCTCAGACGTGAGTCCCAGGCTCTCCACACCACTGGAGTCAAGCTATCCAGGCTGATGAAGGCTGATAGCCAGAAACCGGTCCTTGGATGCTTGATTCCAGTCTGGGAAAGACATGGCTTGGTAGTTCGGACTGGACTGTTCCCATGAGGCACAGGGTCAGAGCTGATTTGCATACAGCCAGTGTCTAACCCAGGGTGGTATGGAGTGCAAAAAACGATGGTTTTAGGCCCAGATCCTTGTACTGGGGTGAATGAATGACATTGTTCTACATTCTGTCCATCAACTGTGTTTTTTGCAATTTTCACCCCGAGTGTGCTGGGGATGCTCAGACGTGAGTCCCAGGTTCTCCACACCACGGCAGTCAAGCTATCCAGGCTGATGAAGGCTGATAGCCAGAAACCGGTCCTTGGATGCTTGATTCCGGTCTGGGAAAGACATGGCTTGGTAGTTCGGACTGGACTGTTCCCATGAGGCACAGGGTCAGAGCTGATTTGCATATAGCCAGTGTCTAACCCAGGGTGGTGTGGAGTGCAAATAAACGATGGATTTAGGCCCAGATCCTTGTACTGGGGTGAATGTGTGACATTGTTCTTTATTCTGTCCATCAACTGTGTTTTTTGCAATTTTCACCCCGAGTGTGCTGGGGATGCTCAGACGTGAGTCCCAGGCTCTCCACACCACTGGAGTCAAGCTATCCAGGCTGATGAAGGCTGATAGCCAGAAACCGGTCCTTGGATGCTTGATTCCGGTCTGGGAAAGACATGGCTTGGTAGTTTGGACTGGACTGTTCCCATGAGGCACAGGGTCAGAGCTGATTTGCATATAGCCAGTGTCTAACCAAGGGTGGTGTGGAGTGCAAAAAAACGATGGATTTAGGCCCAGATCCTTGTACTGGGGTGAATGTATGACATTGTTCTACATTCTGTCCATCAACTGTGTTGTTTGCAAATTTCACCCCGAGTGTGCTGGGGATGCTCAGACGTGAGTCCCAGGCTCTCCACACCACTGGAGTCAAGCTATCCCGGCTGATGAAGGCTGATAGCCAGAAACCGGTCCTTGGATGCTTGATTCCGGTCTGGGAAAGACATGGCTTGGTAGTTCGGACTGGACTGTTCCCATGAGGCACAGGGTCAGAGCTGATTTGCATATAGCCGGTGTCTAACCCAGGGTGGTGTGGAGTGCAAAAAAACGATGGATTTAGGCCCAGATCCTTGTACTGGGGTGAATGTATGACATTGTTCTACATTCTGTCCATCAACTGTGTTTTTTGCAATTTTCACCCCGAGTGTGCTGGGGATGCTCAGACGTGAGTCCCAGGCTCTCCACACCACTGGAGTCAAGCTATCCAGGCTGATGAAGGCTGATAGCCAGAAACCAGTCCTTGGATGCTTGATTCTGGTCTGGGAAAGACATGGCTTGGTTGTTCGGACTGGACTTTTCCCATGAGGCACAGGGTCAGAGCTGATTTGCATACAGCCAGTGTCTAACCCAGGGTGGTGTGGAGTGCAAAAAAATGATGGATTTAGGCCCAGATCCTTGTACTGGGGTGAATGTATGACATTGTTCTACATTCTGTCCATCAACTGTGTTTTTTGCAATTTTCACCCCGAGTGTGCTGGGGATGCTCAGACGTGAGTCCCAGGCTCTCCACACCACTGGAGTCAAGCTATCCAGGCTGATGAAGGCTGATAGCCAGAAACCGGTCCTTGGATGCTTGATTCCAGTCTGGGAAAGACATGGCTTGGTAGTTCGGACTGGACTGTTCCCATGAGGCACAGGGTCAGAGCTGATTTGCATACAGCCAGTGTCTAACCCAGGGTGGTATGGAGTGCAAAAAACGATGGTTTTAGGCCCAGATCCTTGTACTGGGGTGAATGAATGACATTGTTCTACATTCTGTCCATCAACTGTGTTTTTTGCAATTTTCACCCCGAGTGTGCTGGGGATGCTCAGACGTGAGTCCCAGGCTCTCCACACCACTGGAGTCAAGCTATCCAGGCTGATGAAGGCTGATAGCCAGAAACCAGTCCTTGGATGCTTGATTCTGGTCTGGGAAAGACATGGCTTGGTTGTTCGGACTGGACTTTTCCCATGAGGCACAGGGTCAGAGCTGATTTGCATACAGCCAGTGTCTAACCCAGGGTGGTGTGGAGTGCAAAAAAATGATGGATTTAGGCCCAGATCCTTGTACTGGGGTGAATGTATGACATTGTTCTACATTCTGTCCATCAACTGTGTTTTTTGCAATTTTCACCCCGAGTGTGCTGGGGATGCTCAGACGTGAGTCCCAGGCTCTCCACACCACTGGAGTCAAGCTATCCAGGCTGATGAAGGCTGATAGCCAGAAACCGGTCCTTGGATGCTTGATTCCAGTCTGGGAAAGACATGGCTTGGTAGTTCGGACTGGACTGTTCCCATGAGGCACAGGGTCAGAGCTGATTTGCATACAGCCAGTGTCTAACCCAGGGTGGTATGGAGTGCAAAAAACGATGGTTTTAGGCCCAGATCCTTGTACTGGGGTGAATGAATGACATTGTTCTACATTCTGTCCATCAACTGTGTTTTTTGCAATTTTCACCCCGAGTGTGCTGGGGATGCTCAGACGTGAGTCCCAGGTTCTCCACACCACGGCAGTCAAGCTATGCAGGCTGATGAAGGCTGATAGCCAGAAACCGGTCCTTGGATGCTTGATTCCGGTCTGGGAAAGACATGGCTTGGTAGTTCGGACTGGACTGTTCCCATGAGGCACAGGGTCAGAGCTGATTTGCATATAGCCAGTGTCTAACCCAGGGTGGTGTGGAGTGCAAATAAACGATGGATTTAGGCCCAGATCCTTGTACTGGGGTGAATGTGTGACATTGTTCTTTATTCTGTCCATCAACTGTGTTTTTTGCAATTTTCACCCCGAGTGTGCTGGGGATGCTCAGACGTGAGTCCCAGGCTCTCCACACCACTGGAGTCAAGCTATCCAGGCTGATGAAGGCTGATAGCCAGAAACCGGTCCTTGGATGCTTGATTCCGGTCTGGGAAAGACATGGCTTGGTAGTTTGGACTGGACTGTTCCCATGAGGCACAGGGTCAGAGCTGATTTGCATATAGCCAGTGTCTAACCAAGGGTGGTGTGGAGTGCAAAAAAACGATGGATTTAGGCCCAGATCCTTGTACTGGGGTGAATGTATGACATTGTTCTACATTCTGTCCATCAACTGTGTTGTTTGCAAATTTCACCCCGAGTGTGCTGGGGATGCTCAGACGTGAGTCCCAGGCTCTCCACACCACTGGAGTCAAGCTATCCCGGCTGATGAAGGCTGATAGCCAGAAACCGGTCCTTGGATGCTTGATTCCGGTCTGGGAAAGACATGGCTTGGTAGTTCGGACTGGACTGTTCCCATGAGGCACAGGGTCAGAGCTGATTTGCATATAGCCGGTGTCTAACCCAGGGTGGTGTGGAGTGCAAAAAAATGATGGATTTAGGCCTAGATCCTTGTACTGGGGTGAATGTATGACATTGTTCTACATTCTGTCCATCAACTGTGTTTTTTGCAATTTTCACCCCGAGTGGGCTGCGGATGCTCAGACGTGAGTCCCAGGCTCACCACACTACTGGAGTCAAGCTATCCAGGCTGATGAAGGCTGATAGCCAGAAACTGGTCCTTGGATGCTTGATTCAGGTCTGGGAAAGACATGGCTTGGTAGTTCGGACTGGACTGTTCCCATGAGGCACAGGGTCAGAGCTGATTTGCATATAGCCAGTGTCTAACCCAGGGTGGTGTGGAGTGCAAAAAACGATGGATTTTGGCCCAGATCCTTGCACTGGGGTGAATGTATGACATTGTTATACATTCTGTCCATCAACTGTGTTTTTTGCAGTTTTCACCCCGAGTGTGCTGTGGATGCTCAGACGTGAGTCCCAGGCTCTCCACACCACTGCAGTCAAGCTATCCAGGCTGATGAAGACTGATAGCCAGAAACCTGTCCTTGGATGCTTGATTCCGGTCTGGGAAAGACATGGCTTGGTCGTTCGGACTGGACTGTTCCCATGAGGCACAGGGTCAGAGCTGATTTGCATATAGCCAGTGTCTAACCCAGGGTGGTGTGGAGTGCAAAAAAAACGATGGATTTAAGCCCAGATCCTTGTACTGGGGTGAATGTGTGACATTGTTCTTTATTCTGTCCATCAACTGTGTTTTTTGCAATTTTCACCCCGAGTGTGCTGGGGATGCTCAGACGTGAGTCCCAGGCTCTCCACACCACTGGAGTCAAGCTATCCAGGCTGATGAAGGCTGATAGCCAGAAACTGGTCCTTGGATGCTTGATTCCGGTCTGGGAAAGACATGGCTTGGTAGTTCGGACTGGACTGTTCCCATGAGGCACAGGGTCAGAGCTGATTTGCATATAGCCAGTGTCTAACCCAGGGTGGTGTGGAGTGCAAAAAACGATGGATTTTGGCCCAGATCCTTGCACTGGGGTGAATGTATGACATTGTTATACATTCTGTCCATCAACTGTGTTTTTTGCAGTTTTCACCCCGAGTGTGCTGTGGATGCTCAGACGTGAGTCCCAGGCTCTCCACACCACTGCAGTCAAGCTATCCAGGCTGATGTAGACTGATAGCCAGAAACCTGTCCTTGGATGCTTGATTCCGGTCTGGGAAAGACATGGCTTGGTAGTTCGGACTGGACTGTTCCCATGAGGCACAGGGTCAGAGCTGATTTGCATATAGCCAGTGTCTAACCCAGGGTGGTGTGGAGTGCAAAAAAAACGATGGATTTAAGCCCAGATCCTTGTACTGGGGTGAATGTATGACATCGTTCTACATTCTGTCCATCAACTGTGTTTTTTGCAATTTTAATCCCGAGTATGCTGGGGATGCTCAGACGTGAGTCCCAGGCTCTCCACACCACTGGAGTCAAGCTATCCAGGCTGATGAAGGCTGAATAGCCAGAAACCGGTCCTTGGATGCTTGATTCCGGTCTGGGAAAGACATGGCTTGGTAGTTCGGACTGGACTGTTCCCATGAGGCACAGGGTCAGAGCTGATTTGCATATAGCCAGTGTCTAACCCAGGGTGGTGTGGAGTGCAAAAAAACGATGGATTTAGGCCCAGATCCTTGTACTGGGGTGAATGTATGACATTGTTCTACATTCTGTCCATCAACTGTGTTTTTTGCAATTTTCACCCCGAGTGTGCTGGGGATGCTCAGACGTGAGTCCCAGGCTCTCCACACCACTGGAGTCAAGCTATCCAGGCTGATGAAGGCTGATAGCCAGAAACCAGTCCTTGGATGCTTGATTCTGGTCTGGGAAAGACATGGCTTGGTTGTTCGGACTGGACTTTTCCCATGAGGCACAGGGTCAGAGCTGATTTGCATACAGCCAGTGTCTAACCCAGGGTGGTGTGGAGTGCAAAAAAATTATGGATTTAGGCCCAGATCCTTGTACTGGGGTGAATGTATGACATTGTTCTACATTCTGTCCATCAACTGTGTTTTTTGCAATTTTCACCCCGAGTGTGCTGGGGATGCTCAGACGTGAGTCCCAGGCTCTCCACACCACTGGAGTCAAGCTATCCAGGCTGATGAAGGCTGATAGCCAGAAACCGGTCCTTGGATGCTTGATTCCAGTCTGGGAAAGACATGGCTTGGTAGTTCGGACTGGACTGTTCCCATGAGGCACAGGGTCAGAGCTGATTTGCATACAGCCAGTGTCTAACCCAGGGTGGTATGGAGTGCAAAAAACGATGGTTTTAGGCCCAGATCCTTGTACTGGGGTGAATGAATGACATTGTTCTACATTCTGTCCATCAACTGTGTTTTTTGCAATTTTCACCCCGAGTGTGCTGGGGATGCTCAGACGTGAGTCCCAGGCTCTCCACACCACTGGAGTCAAGCTATCCAGGCTGATGAAGGCTGATAGCCAGAAACCAGTCCTTGGATGCTTGATTCTGGTCTGGGAAAGACATGGCTTGGTTGTTCGGACTGGACTTTTCCCATGAGGCACAGGGTCAGAGCTGATTTGCATACAGCCAGTGTCTAACCCAGGGTGGTGTGGAGTGCAAAAAAATGATGGATTTAGGCCCAGATCCTTGTACTGGGGTGAATGTATGACATTGTTCTACATTCTGTCCATCAACTGTGTTTTTTGCAATTTTCACCCCGAGTGTGCTGGGGATGCTCAGACGTGAGTCCCAGGCTCTCCACACCACTGGAGTCAAGCTATCCAGGCTGATGAAGGCTGATAGCCAGAAACCGGTCCTTGGATGCTTGATTCCAGTCTGGGAAAGACATGGCTTGGTAGTTCGGACTGGACTGTTCCCATGAGGCACAGGGTCAGAGCTGATTTGCATACAGCCAGTGTCTAACCCAGGGTGGTATGGAGTGCAAAAAACGATGGTTTTAGGCCCAGATCCTTGTACTGGGGTGAATGAATGACATTGTTCTACATTCTGTCCATCAACTGTGTTTTTTGCAATTTTCACCCCGAGTGTGCTGGGGATGCTCAGACGTGAGTCCCAGGTTCTCCACACCACGGCAGTCAAGCTATCCAGGCTGATGAAGGCTGATAGCCAGAAACCGGTCCTTGGATGCTTGATTCCGGTCTGGGAAAGACATGGCTTGGTAGTTCGGACTGGACTGTTCCCATGAGGCACAGGGTCAGAGCTGATTTGCATATAGCCAGTGTCTAACCCAGGGTGGTGTGGAGTGCAAATAAACGATGGATTTAGGCCCAGATCCTTGTACTGGGGTGAATGTGTGACATTGTTCTTTATTCTGTCCATCAACTGTGTTTTTTGCAATTTTCACCCCGAGTGTGCTGGGGATGCTCAGACGTGAGTCCCAGGCTCTCCACACCACTGGAGTCAAGCTATCCAGGCTGATGAAGGCTGATAGCCAGAAACCGGTCCTTGGATGCTTGATTCCGGTCTGGGAAAGACATGGCTTGGTAGTTTGGACTGGACTGTTCCCATGAGGCACAGGGTCAGAGCTGATTTGCATATAGCCAGTGTCTAACCAAGGGTGGTGTGGAGTGCAAAAAAACGATGGATTTAGGCCCAGATCCTTGTACTGGGGTGAATGTATGACATTGTTCTACATTCTGTCCATCAACTGTGTTGTTTGCAAATTTCACCCCGAGTGTGCTGGGGATGCTCAGACGTGAGTCCCAGGCTCTCCACACCACTGGAGTCAAGCTATCCCGGCTGATGAAGGCTGATAGCCAGAAACCGGTCCTTGGATGCTTGATTCCGGTCTGGGAAAGACATGGCTTGGTAGTTCGGACTGGACTGTTCCCATGAGGCACAGGGTCAGAGCTGATTTGCATATAGCCGGTGTCTAACCCAGGGTGGTGTGGAGTGCAAAAAAATGATGGATTTAGGCCTAGATCCTTGTACTGGGGTGAATGTATGACATTGTTCTACATTCTGTCCATCAACTGTGTTTTTTGCAATTTTCACCCCGAGTGGGCTGCGGATGCTCAGACGTGAGTCCCAGGCTCTCCACACCACTGCAGTCAAGCTATCCAGGCTGATGAAGACTGATAGCCAGAAACCTGTCCTTGGATGCTTGATTCCGGTCTGGGAAAGACATGGCTTGGTCGTTCGGACTGGACTGTTCCCATGAGGCACAGGGTCAGAGCTGATTTGCATATAGCCAGTGTCTAACCCAGGGTGGTGTGGAGTGCAAAAAAAACGATGGATTTAAGCCCAGATCCTTGTACTGGGGTGAATGTGTGACATTGTTCTTTATTCTGTCCATCAACTGTGTTTTTTGAAATTTTCACCCCGAGTGTGCTGGGGATGCTCAGACGTGAGTCCCAGGCTCTCCACACCACTGGAGTCAAGCTATCCAGGCTGATGAAGGCTGATAGCCAGAAACCGGTCCTTGGATGCTTGATTCCGGTCTGGGAAAGACATGGCTTGGTAGTTTGGACTGGACTGTTCCCATGAGGCACAGGGTCAGAGCTGATTTGCATATAGACAGTGTCTAACCCAGGGTGGTGTGGAGTGCAAAAAAACGATGGATTTAGGCCCAGATCCTTGTACTGGGGTGAATGTATGACATTGTTCTACATTCTGTCCATCAACTGTGTTGTTTGCAATTTTCACCCCGAGTGTGCTGGGGATGCTCAGACGTGAGTCCCAGGCTCTCCACACCACTGGAGTCAAGCTATCCAGGCAGATGAAGGCTGATAGCCAGAAACCAGTCCTTGGATGCTTGATTCTGGTCTGGGAAAGACATGGCTTGGTTGTTCGGACTGGACTTTTCCCATGAGGCACAGGGTCAGAGCTGATTTGCATACAGCCAGTGTCTAACCCAGGGTGGTGTGGAGTGCAAAAAAATGATGGATTTAGGCCCAGATCCTTGTACTGGGGTGAATGTATGACATTGTTCTACATTCTGTCCATCAACTGTGTTTTTTGCAATTTTCACCCCGAGTGTGCTGGGGATGCTCAGACGTGAGTCCCAGGCTCTCCACACCACTGGAGTCAAGCTATCCAGGCTGATGAAGGCTGATAGCCAGAAACCGGTCCTTGGATGCTTGATTCCAGTCTGGGAAAGACATGGCTTGGTAGTTCGGACTGGACTGTTCCCATGAGGCACAGGGTCAGAGCTGATTTGCATATAGCCAGTGTCTAACCCAGGGTGGTGTGGAGTGCAAAAAACGATGGATTTAGGCCCAGATCCTTGTACTGGGGTGAATGTATGACATTGTTCTACATTCTGTCCATCAACTGTGTTTTTTTGCAATTTTCACCCCAAGTGTGCTGGGGATGCTCAGACGTGAGTCCCAGGCTCTCCACACCACTGGAGTCAAGCTATCCAGGCTGATGAAGGCTGATAGCCAGAAACCGGTCCTTGGATGCTTGATTCCGGTCTGGGAAAGACATGGCTTGGTAGTTCGGACTGGACTGTTCCCATGAGGCACAGGGTCAGAGCTGATTTGCATATAGCCAGTGTCTAACCCAGGGTGGTGTGGAGTGAAAAAAAACGATGGATTTAGGCCCAGATCCTTGTACTGGGGTGAATGTATGACATTGTATTACATTCTGTCCATCAACTGTGTTTTTTGCAATTTTCACCCCGAGTGTGCTGCGGATGCTCAGACGTGAGTCCCAGGCTCTCCACACCACTGCAGTCAAGCTATCCAGGCTGATGAAGGCTGATAGCCAGAAACCGGTCCTTGGATGCTTGCTTCCGGTCTGGGAAAGACATGGCTTGGTAGTTCGGACTGGACTGTTCCCATGAGGCACAGGGTCAGAGCTGATTTGCATACAGCCAGTGTCTAACCCAGGGTGGTATGGAGTGCAAAAAACGATGGTTTTAGGCCCAGATCCTTGTACTGGGGTGAATGAATGACATTGTTCTACATTCTGTCCATCAACTGTGTTTTTTGCAATTTTCACCCCGAGTGTGCTGGGGATGCTCAGACGTGAGTCCCAGGTTCTCCACACCACTGCAGTCAAGCTATCCAGGCTGATGAAGGCTGATAGCCAGAAACCGGTCCTTGGATGCTTGATTCCGGTCTGGGAAAGACATGGCTTGGTAGTTTGGACTGGACTGTTCCCATGAGGCACAGGGTCAGAGCTGATTTGCATATAGACAGTGTCTAACCCAGGGTGGTGTGGAGTGCAAAAAAACGATGGATTTAGGCCCAGATCCTTGTACTGGGGTGAATGTATGACATTGTTCTACATTCTGTCCATCAACTGTGTTGTTTGCAATTTTCACCCCGAGTGTGCTGGGGATGCTCAGACGTGAGTCCCAGGCTCTCCACACCACTGGAGTCAAGCTATCCCGGCTGATGAAGGCTGATAGCCAGAAACCGTCCTTGGATGCTTGATTCCGGTCTGGGAAAGACATGGCTTGGTAGTTCGGACTGGACTGGTCCCATGAGGCACAGGGTCAGAGCTGATTTGCATATAGCCGGTGTCTAACCCAGGGTGGTGTGGAGTGCAAAAAAATGATGGATTTAGGCCTAGATCCTTGTACTGGGGTGAATGTATGACATTGTTCTACATTCTGTCCATCAACTGTGTTTTTTGCAATTTTCACCCCGAGTGGGCTGCGGATGCTCAGACGTGAGTCCCAGGCTCACCACACTACTGGAGTCAAGCTATCCAGGCTGATGAAGGCTGATAGCCAGAAACTGGTCCTTGGATGCTTGATTCCGGTCTGGGAAAGACATGGCTTGGTAGTTCGGACTGGACTGTTCCCATGAGGCACAGGGTCAGAGCTAATTTGCATACAGCCAGTGTCTAACCCAGGGTGGTATGGAGTGCAAAAAACGATGGTTTTAGGCCCAGATCCTTGTACTGGGGTGAATGAATGACATTGTTCTACATTCTGTCCATCAACTGTGTTTTTTGCAATTTTCACCCCGAGTGTGCTGGGGATGCTCAGACGTGAGTCCCAGGTTCTCCACACCACTGCAGTCAAGCTATCCAGGCTGATGAAGGCTGATAGCCAGAAACCGGTCCTTGGATGCTTGATTTCGGTCTGGGAAAGACATGGCTTGGTAGTTCGGACTGGACTGTTCCCATGAGGCACAGGGTCAGAGCTGATTTGCATATAGCCAGTGTCTAACCCAGGGTGGTGTGGAGTGCAAAAAAACGATGGATTTAGGCCCAGATCCTTGTACTGGGGTGAATGTGTGACATTGTTCTTTATTCTGTCCATCAACTGTGTTTTTTGCAATTTTCACCCCGAGTGTGCTGGGGATGCTCAGACGTGAGTCCCAGGCTCTCCACACCACTGGAGTCAAGCTATCCAGGCTGATGAAGGCTGATAGCCAGAAACCGGTCCTTGGATGCTTGATTCCGGTCTGGGAAAGACATGGCTTGGTAGTTTGGACTGGACTGTTCCCATGAGGCACAGGGTCAGAGCTGATTTGCATATAGCCAGTGTCTAACCCAGGGTGGTGTGGAGTGCAAAAAAACGATGGATTTAGGCCCAGATCCTTGTACTGGGGTGAATGTATGACATTGTTCTACATTCTGTCCATCAACTGTGTTGTTTGCAATTTTCACCCCGAGTGTGCTGGGGATGCTCAGACGTGAGTCCCAGGCTCTCCACACCACTGGAGTCAAGCTATCCCGGCTGATGAAGGCTGATAGCCAGAAACCGGTCCTTGGATGCTTGATTCTGGTCAGGGAAAGACATGGCTTGGTAGTTCGGACTGGACTGTTCCCATGAGGCACAGGGTCAGAGCTGATTTGCATATAGCCGGTGTCTAACCCAGGGTGGTGTGGAGTGCAAAAAAATGATGGATTTAGGCCTAGATCCTTGCACTGGGGTGAATGTATGACATTGTTCTACATTCTGTCCATCAACTGTGTTTTTTGCAATTTTCACCCCGAGTGGGCTGCGGATGCTCAGACGTGAGTCCCAGGCTCACCACAATACTGGAGTCAAGCTATCCAGGCTGATGAAGGCTGATAGCCAGAAACTGGTCCTTGGATGCTTGATTCCGGTCTGGGAAAGACATGGCTTGGTAGTTCGGACTGGACTGTTCCCATGAGGCACAGGGTCAGAGCTGATTTGCATATAGCCAGTGTCTAACCCAGGGTGGTGTGGAGTGCAAAAAACGATGGATTTTGGCCCAGATCCTTGCACTGGGGTGAATGTATGACATTGTTATACATTCTGTCCATCAACTGTGTTTTTTGCAGTTTTCACCCCGAGTGTGCTGTGGATGCTCAGACGTGAGTCCCAGGCTCTCCACACCACTGCAGTCAAGCTATCCAGGCTGATGTAGACTGATAGCCAGAAACCTGTCCTTGGATGCTTGATTCCGGTCTGGGAAAGACATGGCTTGGTAGTTCGGACTGGACTGTTCCCATGAGGCACAGGGTCAGAGCTGATTTGCATATAGCCAGTGTCTAACCCAGGGTGGTGTGGAGTGCAAAAAAAACGATGGATTTAAGCCCAGATCCTTGTACTGGGGTGAATGTATGACATCGTTCTACATTCTGTCCATCAACTGTGTTTTTTGCAATTTTAATCCCGAGTATGCTGGGGATGCTCAGACGTGAGTCCCAGGCTCTCCACACCACTGGAGTCAAGCTATCCAGGCTGATGAAGGCTGAATAGCCAGAAACCGGTCCTTGGATGCTTGATTCCGGTCTGGGAAAGACATGGCTTGGTAGTTCGGACTGGACTGTTCCCATGAGGCACAGGGTCAGAGCTGATTTGCATATAGCCAGTGTCTAACCCAGGGTGGTGTGGAGTGCAAAAAAACGATGGATTTAGGCCCAGATCCTTGTACTGGGGTGAATGTATGACATTGTTCTACATTCTGTCCATCAACTGTGTTTTTTGCAATTTTCACCCCGAGTGTGCTGGGGATGCTCAGACGTGAGTCCCAGGCTCTCCACACCACTGGAGTCAAGCTATCCAGGCTGATGAAGGCTGATAGCCAGAAACCAGTCCTTGGATGCTTGATTCTGGTCTGGGAAAGACATGGCTTGGTTGTTCGGACTGGACTTTTCCCATGAGGCACAGGGTCAGAGCTGATTTGCATACAGCCAGTGTCTAACCCAGGGTGGTGTGGAGTGCAAAAAAATGATGGATTTAGGCCCAGATCCTTGTACTGGGGTGAATGTATGACATTGTTCTACATTCTGTCCATCAACTGTGTTTTTTGCAATTTTCACCCCGAGTGTGCTGGGGATGCTCAGACGTGAGTCCCAGGCTCTCCACACCACTGGAGTCAAGCTATCCAGGCTGATGAAGGCTGATAGCCAGAAACCGGTCCTTGGATGCTTGATTCCAGTCTGGGAAAGAAATGGCTTGGTAGTTCGGACTGGACTGTTCCCATGAGGCACAGGGTCAGAGCTGATTTGCATACAGCCAGTGTCTAACCCAGGGTGGTATGGAGTGCAAAAAACGATGGTTTTAGGCCCAGATCCTTGTACTGGGGTGAATGAATGACATTGTTCTACATTCTGTCCATCAACTGTGTTTTTTGCAATTTTCACCCCGAGTGTGCTGGGGATGCTCAGACGTGAGTCCCAGGCTCTCCACACCACTGGAGTCAAGCTATCCAGGCTGATGAAGGCTGATAGCCAGAAACCAGTCCTTGGATGCTTGATTCTGGTCTGGGAAAGACATGGCTTGGTTGTTCGGACTGGACTTTTCCCATGAGGCACAGGGTCAGAGCTGATTTGCATACAGCCAGTGTCTAACCCAGGGTGGTGTGGAGTGCAAAAAAATGATGGATTTAGGCCCAGATCCTTGTACTGGGGTGAATGTATGACATTGTTCTACATTCTGTCCATCAACTGTGTTTTTTGCAATTTTCACCCCGAGTGTGCTGGGGATGCTCAGACGTGAGTCCCAGGCTCTCCACACCACTGGAGTCAAGCTATCCAGGCTGATGAAGGCTGATAGCCAGAAACCGGTCCTTGGATGCTTGATTCCAGTCTGGGAAAGACATGGCTTGGTAGTTCGGACTGGACTGTTCCCATGAGGCACAGGGTCAGAGCTGATTTGCATACAGCCAGTGTCTAACCCAGGGTGGTATGGAGTGCAAAAAACGATGGTTTTAGGCCCAGATCCTTGTACTGGGGTGAATGAATGACATTGTTCTACATTCTGTCCATCAACTGTGTTTTTTGCAATTTTCACCCCGAGTGTGCTGGGGATGCTCAGACGTGAGTCCCAGGTTCTCCACACCACGGCAGTCAAGCTATCCAGGCTGATGAAGGCTGATAGCCAGAAACCGGTCCTTGGATGCTTGATTCCGGTCTGGGAAAGACATGGCTTGGTAGTTCGGACTGGACTGTTCCCATGAGGCACAGGGTCAGAGCTGATTTGCATATAGCCAGTGTCTAACCCAGGGTGGTGTGGAGTGCAAATAAACGATGGATTTAGGCCCAGATCCTTGTACTGGGGTGAATGTGTGACATTGTTCTTTATTCTGTCCATCAACTGTGTTTTTTGCAATTTTCACCCTGAGTGTGCTGGGGATGCTCAGACGTGAGTCCCAGGCTCTCCACACCACTGGAGTCAAGCTATCCAGGCTGATGAAGGCTGATAGCCAGAAACCGGTCCTTGGATGCTTGATTCCGGTCTGGGAAAGACATGGCTTGGTAGTTTGGACTGGACTGTTCCCATGAGGCACAGGGTCAGAGCTGATTTGCATATAGCCAGTGTCTAACCAAGGGTGGTGTGGAGTGCAAAAAAACGATGGATTTAGGCCCAGATCCTTGTACTGGGGTGAATGTATGACATTGTTCTACATTCTGTCCATCAACTGTGTTGTTTGCAAATTTCACCCCGAGTGTGCTGGGGATGCTCAGACGTGAGTCCCAGGCTCTCCACACCACTGGAGTCAAGCTATCCCGGCTGATGAAGGCTGATAGCCAGAAACCGGTCCTTGGATGCTTGATTCCGGTCTGGGAAAGACATGGCTTGGTAGTTCGGACTGGACTGTTCCCATGAGGCACAGGGTCAGAGCTGATTTGCATATAGCCGGTGTCTAACCCAGGGTGGTGTGGAGTGCAAAAAAATGATGGATTTAGGCCTAGATCCTTGTACTGGGGTGAATGTATGACATTGTTCTACATTCTGTCCATCAACTGTGTTTTTTGCAATTTTCACCCCGAGTGGGCTGCGGATGCTCAGACGTGAGTCCCAGGCTCACCACACTACTGGAGTCAAGCTATCCAGGCTGATGAAGGCTGATAGCCAGAAACTGGTCCTTGGATGCTTGATTCAGGTCTGGGAAAGACATGGCTTGGTAGTTCGGACTGGACTGTTCCCATGAGGCACAGGGTCAGAGCTGATTTGCATATAGCCAGTGTCTAACCCAGGGTGGTGTGGAGTGCAAAAAACGATGGATTTTGGCCCAGATCCTTGCACTGGGGTGAATGTATGACATTGTTATACATTCTGTCCATCAACTGTGTTTTTTGCAGTTTTCACCCCGAGTGTGCTGTGGATGCTCAGACGTGAGTCCCAGGCTCTCCACACCACTGCAGTCAAGCTATCCAGGCTGATGAAGACTGATAGCCAGAAACCTGTCCTTGGATGCTTGATTCCGGTCTGGGAAAGACATGGCTTGGTCGTTCGGACTGGACTGTTCCCATGAGGCACAGGGTCAGAGCTGATTTGCATATAGCCAGTGTCTAACCCAGGGTGGTGTGGAGTGCAAAAAAAACGATGGATTTAAGCCCAGATCCTTGTACTGGGGTGAATGTGTGACATTGTTCTTTATTCTGTCCATCAACTGTGTTTTTTGCAATTTTCACCCCGAGTGTGCTGGGGATGCTCAGACGTGAGTCCCAGGCTCTCCACACCACTGGAGTCAAGCTATCCAGGCTGATGAAGGCTGATAGCCAGAAACCGGTCCTTGGATGCTTGATTCCGGTCTGGGAAAGACATGGCTTGGTAGTTTGGACTGGACTGTTCCCATGAGGCACAGGGTCAGAGCTGATTTGCATATAGACAGTGTCTAACCCAGGGTGGTGTGGAGTGCAAAAAAACGATGGATTTAGGCCCAGATCCTTGTACTGGGGTGAATGTATGACATTGTTCTACATTCTGTCCATCAACTGTGTTGTTTGCAATTTTCACCCCGAGTGTGCTGGGGATGCTCAGACGTGAGTCCCAGGCTCTCCACACCACTGGAGTCAAGCTATCCAGGCAGATGAAGGCTGATAGCCAGAAACCAGTCCTTGGATGCTTGATTCTGGTCTGGGAAAGACATGGCTTGGTTGTTCGGACTGGACTTTTCCCATGAGGCACAGGGTCAGAGCTGATTTGCATACAGCCAGTGTCTAACCCAGGGTGGTGTGGAGTGCAAAAAAATGATGGATTTAGGCCCAGATCCTTGTACTGGGGTGAATGTATGACATTGTTCTACATTCTGTCCATCAACTGTGTTTTTTGCAATTTTCACCCCGAGTGTGCTGGGGATGCTCAGACGTGAGTCCCAGGCTCTCCACACCACTGGAGTCAAGCTATCCAGGCTGATGAAGGCTGATAGCCAGAAACCGGTCCTTGGATGCTTGATTCCAGTCTGGGAAAGACATGGCTTGGTAGTTCGGACTGGACTGTTCCCATGAGGCACAGGGTCAGAGCTGATTTGCATATAGCCAGTGTCTAACCCAGGGTGGTGTGGAGTGCAAAAAACGATGGATTTAGGCCCAGATCCTTGTACTGGGGTGAATGTATGACATTGTTCTACATTCTGTCCATCAACTGTGTTTTTTTGCAATTTTCACCCCAAGTGTGCTGGGGATGCTCAGACGTGAGTCCCAGGCTCTCCACACCACTGGAGTCAAGCTATCCAGGCTGATGAAGGCTGATAGCCAGAAACCGGTCCTTGGATGCTTGATTCCGGTCTGGGAAAGACATGGCTTGGTAGTTCGGACTGGACTGTTCCCATGAGGCACAGGGTCAGAGCTGATTTGCATATAGCCAGTGTCTAACCCAGGGTGGTGTGGAGTGAAAAAAAACGATGGATTTAGGCCCAGATCCTTGTACTGGGGTGAATGTATGACATTGTATTACATTCTGTCCATCAACTGTGTTTTTTGCAATTTTCACCCCGAGTGTGCTGCGGATGCTCAGACGTGAGTCCCAGGCTCTCCACACCACTGCAGTCAAGCTATCCAGGCTGATGAAGGCTGATAGCCAGAAACCGGTCCTTGGATGCTTGCTTCCGGTCTGGGAAAGACATGGCTTGGTAGTTCGGACTGGACTGTTCCCATGAGGCACAGGGTCAGAGCTGATTTGCATACAGCCAGTGTCTAACCCAGGGTGGTATGGAGTGCAAAAAACGATGGTTTTAGGCCCAGATCCTTGTACTGGGGTGAATGAATGACATTGTTCTACATTCTGTCCATCAACTGTGTTTTTTGCAATTTTCACCCCGAGTGTGCTGGGGATGCTCAGACGTGAGTCCCAGGTTCTCCACACCACTGCAGTCAAGCTATCCAGGCTGATGAAGGCTGATAGCCAGAAACCGGTCCTTGGATGCTTGATTCCGGTCTGGGAAAGACATGGCTTGGTAGTTTGGACTGGACTGTTCCCATGAGGCACAGGGTCAGAGCTGATTTGCATATAGACAGTGTCTAACCCAGGGTGGTGTGGAGTGCAAAAAAACGATGGATTTAGGCCCAGATCCTTGTACTGGGGTGAATGTATGACATTGTTCTACATTCTGTCCATCAACTGTGTTGTTTGCAATTTTCACCCCGAGTGTGCTGGGGATGCTCAGACGTGAGTCCCAGGCTCTCCACACCACTGGAGTCAAGCTATCCCGGCTGATGAAGGCTGATAGCCAGAAACCGTCCTTGGATGCTTGATTCCGGTCTGGGAAAGACATGGCTTGGTAGTTCGGACTGGACTGGTCCCATGAGGCACAGGGTCAGAGCTGATTTGCATATAGCCGGTGTCTAACCCAGGGTGGTGTGGAGTGCAAAAAAATGATGGATTTAGGCCTAGATCCTTGTACTGGGGTGAATGTATGACATTGTTCTACATTCTGTCCATCAACTGTGTTTTTTGCAATTTTCACCCCGAGTGGGCTGCGGATGCTCAGACGTGAGTCCCAGGCTCACCACACTACTGGAGTCAAGCTATCCAGGCTGATGAAGGCTGATAGCCAGAAACTGGTCCTTGGATGCTTGATTCCGGTCTGGGAAAGACATGGCTTGGTAGTTCGGACTGGACTGTTCCCATGAGGCACAGGGTCAGAGCTGATTTGCATATAGCCAGTGTCTAACTCAGGGTGGTGTGGAGTGCAAAAAACGATGGATTTTGGCCCAGATCCTTGCACTGGGGTGAATGTATGACATTGTTATACATTCTGTCCATCAACTGTGTTTTTTGCAGTTTTCACCCCGAGTGTGCTGTGGATGCTCAGACGTGAGTCCCAGGCTCTCCACACCACTGCAGTCAAGCTATCCAGGCTGATGAAGACTGATAGCCAGAAGCCTGTCCTTGGATGCTTGATTCCGGTCTGGGAAAGACATGGCTTGGTAGTTCGGACTGGACTGTTCCCATGAGGCACAGGGTCAGAGCTGATTTGCATATAGCCAGTGTCTAACCCAGGGTGGTGTGGAGTGCAAAAAAAATGATGGATTTAAGCCCAGATGCTTGTACTGGGGTGAATGTATGACATCGTTCTACATTCTGTCCATCAACTGTGTTTTTTGCAATTTTAATCCCGAGTATGCTGGGGATGCTCAGACGTGAGTCCCAGGCTCTCCACACCACTGGAGTCAAGCTATCCAGGGTGATGAAGGCTGAATAGCCAGAAACCGGTCCTTGGATGCTTGATTCCGGTCTGGGAAAGACATGGCTTGGTAGTTCGGACTGGACTGTTCCAATGAGGCACAGGGTCAGAGCTGATTTGCATATAGCCAGTGTCTAACCCAGGGTGGTGTGGAGTGCAAAAAAACGATGGATTTAGGCCCAGATCCTTGTACTGGGGTGAATGTATGACATTGTTCTACATTCTGTCCATCAACTGTGTTTTTTGCAATTTTCACCCCGAGTGTGCTGGGGAAGCTCAGACGTGAGTCCCAGGCTCTCCACACCACTGGAGTCAAGCTATCCAGGCTGATGAAGGCTGATAGCCAGAAACCAGTCCTTGGATGCTTGATTCTGGTCTGGGAAAGACATGGCTTGGTTGTTCGGACTGGACTTTTCCCATGAGGCACAGGGTCAGAGCTGATTTGCATACAGCCAGTGTCTAACCCAGGGTGGTGTGGAGTGCAAAAAAACGATGGATTTAGGCCCAGATCCTTGTACTGGGGTGAATGTATGACATTGTTCTACATTCTGTCCATCAACTGTGTTTTTTGCAATTTTCACCCCGAGTGTGCTGGGGATGCTCAGACGTGAGTCCCAGGCTCTCCACACCACTGGAGTCAAGCTATCCAGGCTGATGAAGGCTGATAGCCAGAAACCGGTCCTTGGATGCTTGATTCCAGTCTGGGAAAGACATGGCTTGGTAGTTCGGACTGGACTGTTCCCATGAGGCACAGGGTCAGAGCTGATTTGCATATAGCCAGTGTCTAACCCAGGGTGGTGTGGAGTGCAAAAAACGATGGATTTAGGCCCAGATCCTTGTACTGGGGTGAATGTATGACATTGTTCTACATTCTGTCCATCAACTGTGTTTTTTTGCAATTTTCACCCCAAGTGTGCTGGGGATGCTCAGACGTGAGTTCCAGGCTCTCCACACCACTGGAGTCAAGCTATCCAGGCTGATGAAGGCTGATAGCCAGAAACCGGTCCTTGGATGCTTGATTCCGGTCTGGGAAAGACATGGCTTGGTAGTTCGGACTGGACTGTTCCCATGAGGCACAGGGTCAGAGCTGATTTTCATATAGCCAGTGTCTAACCCAGGGTGGTGTGGAGTGAAAAAAAACGATGGATTTAGGCCCAGATCCTTGTACTGGGGTGAATGTATGACATTGTTCTACATTCTGTCCATCAACTGTGTTTTTTGCAATTTTCACCCCGAGTGTGCTGCGGATGCTCAGACGTGAGTCCCAGGCTCTCCACACCACTAGAGTCAAGCTATCCAGGATGATGAAGGCTGATAGCCAGAAACCGGTCCTTGGATGCTTGATTCTGGTCTGGGAAAGACATGGCTTGGTAGTTCGGACTGGACTGTTCCCATGAGGCACAGGGTCAGAGCTGATTTGTATATAGCCAGTGTCTAACCCAGGGTGGTGTGGAGTGCAAAAAAACGATGGATTTAGGCCCAGATCCTTGTACTGAGGTGAATGTTTGACATTGTTCTACATTCTGTCCATCAACTGTTTTTTTTGCAATTTTCACCCCGAGTTTGCTGGAGATGCTCAGACGTGAGTCCCAGGCTCTCCACACCACTGGAGTCAAGCTATCCAGGCTGATGAAGGCTGATAGCCAGCAACCGGTCCTTGGATGCTTGATTCCGGTCTGGGAAAGACATGGCTTGGTAGCTCGGACTGGACTGTTCCCATGAGGCACAGGGTCAGAGCTGATTTGCATATAGCCAGTGTCTAACCCAGGGTGGTATGGAGTGCAAAAAACGATGGTTTTAGGCCCAGATCCTTGTACTGGGGTGAATGAATGACATTGTTCTACATTCTGTCCATCAACTGTGTTTTTTGCAATTTTCACCCCGAGTGTGCTGGGGATGCTCAGACGTGAGTCCCAGGTTCTCCACACCACTGCAGTCAAGCTATCCAGGCTGATGAAGGCTGATAGCCAGAAACCGGTCCTTGGATGCTTGATTCCGGTCTGGGAAAGACATGGCTTGGTAGTTCGGACTGGACTGTTCCCATGAGGCACAGGGTCAGAGCTGATTTGCATATAGCCAGTGTCTAACCCAGGGTGGTGTGGAGTGCAAAAAAACGATGGATTTAGGCCCAGATCCTTGTACTGGGGTGAATGTGTGACATTGTTCTTTATTCTGTCCATCAACTGTGTTTTTTGCAATTTTCACCCCGAGTGTGCTGGGGATGCTCAGACGTGAGTCCCAGGCTCTCCACACCACTGGAGTCAAGCTATCCAGGCTGATGAAGGCTGATAGCCAGAAACCGGTCCTTGGATGCTTGATTCCGGTCTGGGAAAGACATGGCTTGGTAGTTTGGACTGGACTGTTCCCATGAGGCACAGGGTCAGAGCTGATTTGCACATAGACAGTGTCTAACCCAGGGTGGTGTGGAGTGCAAAAAAACGATGGATTTAGGCCCAGATCCTTGTACTGGGGTGAATGTATGACATTGTTCTACATTCTGTCCATCAACTGTGTTGTTTGCAATTTTCACCCTGAGTGTGCTGGGAAATGCTCAGACGTGAGTCCCAGGCTCTCCACACCACTGGAGTCAAGCTATCCCGGCTGATGAAGGCTGATAGCCAGAAACCGGTCCTTGGATGCTTGATTCCGGTCTGGGAAAGACATGGCTTGGTAGTTCGGACTGGACTGGTCCCATGAGGCACAGGGTCAGAGCTGATTTGCATATAGCCCGTGTCTAACCCAGGGTGGTGTGGAGTGCAAAAAAATGATGGATTTAGGCCTAGATCCTTGTACTGGGGTGAATGTATGACATTGTTCTACATTCTGTCCATCAACTGTGTTTTTTGCAATTTTCACCCCGAGTGGGCTGCGGATGCTCAGACGTGAGTCCCAGGCTCACCACACTACTGGAGTCAAGCTATCCAGGCTGATGAAGGCTGATAGCCAGAAACTGGTCCTTGGATGCTTGATTCCGGTCTGGGAAAGACATGGCTTGGTAGTTCGGACTGGACTGTTCCCATGAGGCACAGGGTCAGAGCTGATTTGCATATAGCCAGTGTCTAACTCAGGGTGGTGTGGAGTGCAAAAAACGATGGATTTTGGCCCAGATCCTTGCACTGGGGTGAATGTATGACATTGTTATACATTCTGTCCATCAACTGTGTTTTTTGCAGTTTTCACCCCGAGTGTGCTGTGGATGCTCAGACGTGAGTCCCAGGCTCTCCACACCACTGCAGTCAAGCTATCCAGGCTGATGAAGACTGATAGCCAGAAACCTGTCCTTGGATGCTTGATTCCGGTCTGGGAAAGACATGGCTTGGTAGTTCGGACTGGACTGTTCCCATGAGGCACAGGGTCAGAGCTGATTTGCATATAGCCAGTGTCTAACCCAGGGTGGTGTGGAGTGCAAAAAAACCGATGGATTTAAGCCCAGATGCTTGTACTGGGGTGAATGTATGACATCGTTCTACATTCTGTCCATCAACTGTGTTTTTTGCAATTTTAATCCCGAGTATGCTGGGGATGCTCAGACGTGAGTCCCAGGCTCTCCACACCACTGGAGTCAAGCTATCCAGGCTGATGAAGGCTGAATAGCCAGAAACCGGTCCTTGGATGCTTGATTGCGGTCTGGGAAAGACATGGCTTGGTAGTTCGGACTGGACTGTTCCAATGAGGCACAGGGTCAGAGCTGATTTGCATATAGCCAGTGTCTAACCCAGGGTGGTGTGGAGTGCAAAAAAACGATGGATTTAGGCCCAGATCCTTGTACTGGGGTGAATGTATGACATTGTTCTACATTCTGTCCATCAACTGTGTTTTTTGCAATTTTCACCCCGAGTGTGCTGGGGATGCTCAGACGTGAGTCCCAGGCTCTCCACACCACTGGAGTCAAGCTATCCAGGCTGATGAAGGCTGATAGCCAGAAACCAGTCCTTGGATGCTTGATTCTGGTCTGGGAAAGACATGGCTTGGTTGTTCGGACTGGACTTTTCCCATGAGGCACAGGGTCAGAGCTGATTTGCATACAGCCAGTGTCTAACCCAGGGTGGTGTGGAGTGCAAAAAAACGATGGATTTAGGCCCAGATCCTTGTACTGGGGTGAATGTATGACATTGTTCTACATTCTGTCCATCAACTGTGTTTTTTGCAATTTTCACCCCGAGTGTGCTGGGGATGCTCAGACGTGAGTCCCAGGCTCTCCACACCACTGGAGTCAAGCTATCCAGGCTGATGAAGGCTTATAGCCAGAAACCGGTCCTTGGATGCTTGATTCCAGTCTGGGAAAGACATGGCTTGGTAGTTCGGACTGGACTGTTCCCATGAGGCACAGGGTCAGAGCTGATTTGCATATAGCCAGTGTCTAACCCAGGGTGGTGTGGAGTGCAAAAAAACGATGGATTTAGGCCCAGATCCTTGTACTGGGGTGAATGTATGACATTGTTCTACATTCTGTCCATCAACTGTGTTGTTTGCAATTTTCACCCCGAGTGTGCTGGGGATGCTCAGACGTGAGTCCCAGGCTCTCCACACCACTGGAGTCAAGCTATCCCGGCTGATGAAGGCTGATAGCCAGAAACCGTCCTTGGATGCTTGATTCCGGTCTGGGAAAGACATGGCTTGGTAGTTCGGACTGGACTGTTCCCATGAGGCACAGGGTCAGAGCTGATTTGCATATAGCCAGTGTCTAACCCAGGGTGGTGTGGAGTGAAAAAAAACGATGGATTTAGGCCCAGATCCTTGTACTGGGGTGAATGTATGACATTGTATTACATTCTGTCCATCAACTGTGTTTTTTGCAATTTTCACCCCGAGTGTGCTGCGGATGCTCAGACGTGAGTCCCAGGCTCTCCACACCACTGCAGTCAAGCTATCCAGGCTGATGAAGGCTGATAGCCAGAAACCGGTCCTTGGATGCTTGCTTCCGGTCTGGGAAAGACATGGCTTGGTAGTTCGGACTGGACTGTTCCCATGAGGCACAGGGTCAGAGCTGATTTGCATACAGCCAGTGTCTAACCCAGGGTGGTATGGAGTGCAAAAAACGATGGTTTTAGGCCCAGATCCTTGTACTGGGGTGAATGAATGACATTGTTCTACATTCTGTCCATCAACTGTGTTTTTTGCAATTTTCACCCCGAGTGTGCTGGGGATGCTCAGACGTGAGTCCCAGGTTCTCCACACCACTGCAGTCAAGCTATCCAGGCTGATGAAGGCTGATAGCCAGAAACCGGTCCTTGGATGCTTGATTCCGGTCTGGGAAAGACATGGCTTGGTAGTTTGGACTGGACTGTTCCCATGAGGCACAGGGTCAGAGCTGATTTGCATATAGACAGTGTCTAACCCAGGGTGGTGTGGAGTGCAAAAAAACGATGGATTTAGGCCCAGATCCTTGTACTGGGGTGAATGTATGACATTGTTCTACATTCTGTCCATCAACTGTGTTGTTTGCAATTTTCACCCCGAGTGTGCTGGGGATGCTCAGACGTGAGTCCCAGGCTCTCCACACCACTGGAGTCAAGCTATCCCGGCTGATGAAGGCTGATAGCCAGAAACCGTCCTTGGATGCTTGATTCCGGTCTGGGAAAGACATGGCTTGGTAGTTCGGACTGGACTGGTCCCATGAGGCACAGGGTCAGAGCTGATTTGCATATAGCCGGTGTCTAACCCAGGGTGGTGTGGAGTGCAAAAAAATGATGGATTTAGGCCTAGATCCTTGTACTGGGGTGAATGTATGACATTGTTCTACATTCTGTCCATCAACTGTGTTTTTTGCAATTTTCACCCCGAGTGGGCTGCGGATGCTCAGACGTGAGTCCCAGGCTCACCACACTACTGGAGTCAAGCTATCCAGGCTGATGAAGGCTGATAGCCAGAAACTGGTCCTTGGATGCTTGATTCCGGTCTGGGAAAGACATGGCTTGGTCGTTCGGACTGGACTGTTCCCATGAGGCACAGGGTCAGAGCTGATTTGCATATAGCCAGTGTCTAACTCAGGGTGGTGTGGAGTGCAAAAAACGATGGATTTTGGCCCAGATCCTTGCACTGGGGTGAATGTATGACATTGTTATACATTCTGTCCATCAACTGTGTTTTTTGCAGTTTTCACCCCGAGTGTGCTGTGGATGCTCAGACGTGAGTCCCAGGCTCTCCACACCACTGCAGTCAAGCTATCCAGGCTGATGAAGACTGATAGCCAGAAGCCTGTCCTTGGATGCTTGATTCCGGTCTGGGAAAGACATGGCTTGGTAGTTCGGACTGGACTGTTCCCATGAGGCACAGGGTCAGAGCTGATTTGCATATAGCCAGTGTCTAACCCAGGGTGGTGTGGAGTGCAAAAAAAATGATGGATTTAAGCCCAGATGCTTGTACTGGGGTGAATGTATGACATCGTTCTACATTCTGTCCATCAACTGTGTTTTTTGCAATTTTAATCCCGAGTATGCTGGGGATGCTCAGACGTGAGTCCCAGGCTCTCCACACCACTGGAGTCAAGCTATCCAGGGTGATGAAGGCTGAATAGCCAGAAACCGGTCCTTGGATGCTTGATTCCGGTCTGGGAAAGACATGGCTTGGTAGTTCGGACTGGACTGTTCCAATGAGGCACAGGGTCAGAGCTGATTTGCATATAGCCAGTGTCTAACCCAGGGTGGTGTGGAGTGCAAAAAAACGATGGATTTAGGCCCAGATCCTTGTACTGGGGTGAATGTATGACATTGTTCTACATTCTGTCCATCAACTGTGTTTTTTGCAATTTTCACCCCGAGTGTGCTGGGGAAGCTCAGACGTGAGTCCCAGGCTCTCCACACCACTGGAGTCAAGCTATCCAGGCTGATGAAGGCTGATAGCCAGAAACCAGTCCTTGGATGCTTGATTCTGGTCTGGGAAAGACATGGCTTGGTTGTTCGGACTGGACTTTTCCCATGAGGCACAGGGTCAGAGCTGATTTGCATACAGCCAGTGTCTAACCCAGGGTGGTGTGGAGTGCAAAAAAACGATGGATTTAGGCCCAGATCCTTGTACTGGGGTGAATGTATGACATTGTTCTACATTCTGTCCATCAACTGTGTTTTTTGCAATTTTCACCCCGAGTGTGCTGGGGATGCTCAGACGTGAGTCCCAGGCTCTCCACACCACTGGAGTCAAGCTATCCAGGCTGATGAAGGCTGATAGCCAGAAACCGGTCCTTGGATGCTTGATTCCAGTCTGGGAAAGACATGGCTTGGTAGTTCGGACTGGACTGTTCCCATGAGGCACAGGGTCAGAGCTGATTTGCATATAGCCAGTGTCTAACCCAGGGTGGTGTGGAGTGCAAAAAACGATGGATTTAGGCCCAGATCCTTGTACTGGGGTGAATGTATGACATTGTTCTACATTCTGTCCATCAACTGTGTTTTTTTGCAATTTTCACCCCAAGTGTGCTGGGGATGCTCAGACGTGAGTTCCAGGCTCTCCACACCACTGGAGTCAAGCTATCCAGGCTGATGAAGGCTGATAGCCAGAAACCGGTCCTTGGATGCTTGATTCCGGTCTGGGAAAGACATGGCTTGGTAGTTCGAACTGGACTGTTCCCATGAGGCACAGGGTCAGAGCTGATTTTCATATAGCCAGTGTCTAACCCAGGGTGGTGTGGAGTGAAAAAAAACGATGGATTTAGGCCCAGATCCTTGTACTGGGGTGAATGTATGACATTGTTCTACATTCTGTCCATCAACTGTGTTTTTTGCAATTTTCACCCCGAGTGTGCTGCGGATGCTCAGACGTGAGTCCCAGGCTCTCCACACCACTAGAGTCAAGCTATCCAGGATGATGAAGGCTGATAGCCAGAAACCGGTCCTTGGATGCTTGATTCTGGTCTGGGAAAGACATGGCTTGGTAGTTCGGACTGGACTGTTCCCATGAGGCACAGGGTCAGAGCTGATTTGTATATAGCCAGTGTCTAACCCAGGGTGGTGTGGAGTGCAAAAAAACGATGGATTTAGGCCCAGATCCTTGTACTGAGGTGAATGTTTGACATTGTTCTACATTCTGTCCATCAACTGTTTTTTTTGCAATTTTCACCCCGAGTTTGCTGGAGATGCTCAGACGTGAGTCCCAGGCTCTCCACACCACTGGAGTCAAGCTATCCAGGCTGATGAAGGCTGATAGCCAGCAACCGGTCCTTGGATGCTTGATTCCGGTCTGGGAAAGACATGGCTTGGTAGCTCGGACTGGACTGTTCCCATGAGGCACAGGGTCAGAGCTGATTTGCATATAGCCAGTGTCTAACCCAGGGTGGTATGGAGTGCAAAAAACGATGGTTTTAGGCCCAGATCCTTGTACTGGGGTGAATGAATGACATTGTTCTACATTCTGTCCATCAACTGTGTTTTTTGCAATTTTCACCCCGAGTGTGCTGGGGATGCTCAGACGTGAGTCCCAGGTTCTCCACACCACTGCAGTCAAGCTATCCAGGCTGATGAAGGCTGATAGCCAGAAACCGGTCCTTGGATGCTTGATTCCGGTCTGGGAAAGACATGGCTTGGTAGTTCGGACTGGACTGTTCCCATGAGGCACAGGGTCAGAGCTGATTTGCATATAGCCAGTGTCTAACCCAGGGTGGTGTGGAGTGCAAAAAAACGATGGATTTAGGCCCAGATCCTTGTACTGGGGTGAATGTGTGACATTGTTCTTTATTCTGTCCATCAACTGTGTTTTTTGCAATTTTCACCCCGAGTGTGCTGGGGATGCTCAGACGTGAGTCCCAGGCTCTCCACACCACTGGAGTCAAGCTATCCAGGCTGATGAAGGCTGATAGCCAGAAACCGGTCCTTGGATGCTTGATTCCGGTCTGGGAAAGACATGGCTTGGTAGTTTGGACTGGACTGTTCCCATGAGGCACAGGGTCAGAGCTGATTTGCACATAGACAGTGTCTAACCCAGGGTGGTGTGGAGTGCAAAAAAACGATGGATTTAGGCCCAGATCCTTGTACTGGGGTGAATGTATGACATTGTTCTACATTCTGTCCATCAACTGTGTTGTTTGCAATTTTCACCCCGAGTGTGCTGGGAAATGCTCAGACGTGAGTCCCAGGCTCTCCACACCACTGGAGTCAAGCTATCCCGGCTGATGAAGGCTGATAGCCAGAAACCGGTCCTTGGATGCTTGATTCCGGTCTGGGAAAGACATGGCTTGGTAGTTCGGACTGGACTGGTCCCATGAGGCACAGGGTCAGAGCTGATTTGCATATAGCCCGTGTCTAACCCAGGGTGGTGTGGAGTGCAAAAAAATGATGGATTTAGGCCTAGATCCTTGTACTGGGGTGAATGTATGACATTGTTCTACATTCTGTCCATCAACTGTGTTTTTTGCAATTTTCACCCCGAGTGGGCTGCGGATGCTCAGACGTGAGTCCCAGGCTCACCACACTACTGGAGTCAAGCTATCCAGGCTGATGAAGGCTGATAGCCAGAAACTGGTCCTTGGATGCTTGATTCCGGTCTGGGAAAGACATGGCTTGGTAGTTCGGACTGGACTGTTCCCATGAGGCACAGGGTCAGAGCTGATTTGCATATAGCCAGTGTCTAACTCAGGGTGGTGTGGAGTGCAAAAAACGATGGATTTTGGCCCAGATCCTTGCACTGGGGTGAATGTATGACATTGTTATACATTCTGTCCATCAACTGTGTTTTTTGCAGTTTTCACCCCGAGTGTGCTGTGGATGCTCAGACGTGAGTCCCAGGCTCTCCACACCACTGCAGTCAAGCTATCCAGGCTGATGAAGACTGATAGCCAGAAACCTGTCCTTGGATGCTTGATTCCGGTCTGGGAAAGACATGGCTTGGTAGTTCGGACTGGACTGTTCCCATGAGGCACAGGGTCAGAGCTGATTTGCATATAGCCAGTGTCTAACCCAGGGTGGTGTGGAGTGCAAAAAAACCGATGGATTTAAGCCCAGATGCTTGTACTGGGGTGAATGTATGACATCGTTCTACATTCTGTCCATCAACTGTGTTTTTTGCAATTTTAATCCCGAGTATGCTGGGGATGCTCAGACGTGAGTCCCAGGCTCTCCACACCACTGGAGTCAAGCTATCCAGGCTGATGAAGGCTGAATAGCCAGAAACCGGTCCTTGGATGCTTGATTGCGGTCTGGGAAAGACATGGCTTGGTAGTTCGGACTGGACTGTTCCAATGAGGCACAGGGTCAGAGCTGATTTGCATATAGCCAGTGTCTAACCCAGGGTGGTGTGGAGTGCAAAAAAACGATGGATTTAGGCCCAGATCCTTGTACTGGGGTGAATGTATGACATTGTTCTACATTCTGTCCATCAACTGTGTTTTTTGCAATTTTCACCCCGAGTGTGCTGGGGATGCTCAGACGTGAGTCCCAGGCTCTCCACACCACTGGAGTCAAGCTATCCAGGCTGATGAAGGCTGATAGCCAGAAACCAGTCCTTGGATGCTTGATTCTGGTCTGGGAAAGACATGGCTTGGTTGTTCGGACTGGACTTTTCCCATGAGGCACAGGGTCAGAGCTGATTTGCATACAGCCAGTGTCTAACCCAGGGTGGTGTGGAGTGCAAAAAAACGATGGATTTAGGCCCAGATCCTTGTACTGGGGTGAATGTATGACATTGTTCTACATTCTGTCCATCAACTGTGTTTTTTGCAATTTTCACCCCGAGTGTGCTGGGGATGCTCAGACGTGAGTCCCAGGCTCTCCACACCACTGGAGTCAAGCTATCCAGGCTGATGAAGGCTGATAGCCAGAAACCGGTCCTTGGATGCTTGATTCCAGTCTGGGAAAGACATGGCTTGGTAGTTCGGACTGGACTGTTCCCATGAGGCACAGGGTCAGAGCTGATTTGCATATAGCCAGTGTCTAACCCAGGGTGGTGTGGAGTGCAAAAAAACGATGGATTTAGGCCCAGATCCTTGTACTGGGGTGAATGTATGACATTGTTCTACATTCTGTCCATCAACTGTGTTGTTTGCAATTTTCACCCCGAGTGTGCTGGGGATGCTCAGACGTGAGTCCCAGGCTCTCCACACCACTGGAGTCAAGCTATCCCGGCTGATGAAGGCTGATAGCCAGAAACCGTCCTTGGATGCTTGATTCCGGTCTGGGAAAGACATGGCTTGGTAGTTCGGACTGGACTGGTCCCATGAGGCACAGGGTCAGAGCTGATTTGCATATAGCCGGTGTCTAACCCAGGGTGGTGTGGAGTGCAAAAAAATGATGGATTTAGGCCTAGATCCTTGTACTGGGGTGAATGTATGACATTGTTCTACATTCTGTCCATCAACTGTGTTTTTTGCAATTTTCACCCCGAGTGGGCTGCGGATGCTCAGACGTGAGTCCCAGGCTCACCACACTACTGGAGTCAAGCTATCCAGGCTGATGAAGGCTTATAGCCAGAAACTGGTCCTTGGATGCTTGATTCCGGTCTGGGAAAGACATGGCTTGGTAGTTCGGACTGGACTGTTCCCATGAGGCACAGGGTCAGAGCTGATTTGCATATAGCCAGTGTCTAACTCAGGGTGGTGTGGAGTGCAAAAAACGATGGATTTTGGCCCAGATCCTTGCACTGGGGTGAATGTATGACATTGTTATACATTCTGTCCATCAACTGTGTTTTTTGCAGTTTTCACCCCGAGTGTGCTGTGGATGCTCAGACGTGAGTCCCAGGCTCTCCACACCACTGCAGTCAAGCTATCCAGGCTGATGAAGACTGATAGCCAGAAGCCTGTCCTTGGATGCTTGATTCCGGTCTGGGAAAGACATGGCTTGGTAGTTCGGACTGGACTGTTCCCATGAGGCACAGGGTCAGAGCTGATTTGCATATAGCCAGTGTCTAACCCAGGGTGGTGTGGAGTGCAAAAAAAATGATGGATTTAAGCCCAGATGCTTGTACTGGGGTGAATGTATGACATCGTTCTACATTCTGTCCATCAACTGTGTTTTTTGCAATTTTAATCCCGAGTATGCTGGGGATGCTCAGACGTGAGTCCCAGGCTCTCCACACCACTGGAGTCAAGCTATCCAGGCTGATGAAGGCTGAATAGCCAGAAACCGGTCCTTGGATGCTTGATTCCGGTCTGGGAAAAACATGGCTTGGTAGTTCGGACTGGACTGTTCCAATGAGGCACAGGGTCAGAGCTGATTTGCATATAGCCAGTGTCTAACCCAGGGTGGTGTGGAGTGCAAAAAAACGATGGATTTAGGCCCAGATCCTTGTACTGGGGTGAATGTATGACATTGTTCTACATTCTGTCCATCAACTGTGTTTTTTGCAATTTTCACCCCGAGTGTGCTGGGGATGCTCAGACGTGAGTCCCAGGCTCTCCACACCACTGGAGTCAAGCTATCCAGGCTGATGAAGGCTGATAGCCAGAAACCAGTCCTTGGATGCTTGATTCTGGTCTGGGAAAGACATGGCTTGGTTGTTCGGACTGGACTTTTCCCATGAGGCACAGGGTCAGAGCTGATTTGCATACAGCCAGTGTCTAACCCAGGGTGGTGTGGAGTGCAAAAAAAACGATGGATTTAGGCCCAGATCCTTGTACTGGGGTGAATGTATGACATTGTTCTACATTCTGTCCATCAAGTGTGTTTTTTGCAATTTTCACCCCGAGTGTGCTGGGGATGCTCAGACGTGAGTCCCAGGCTCTCCACACCACTGGAGTCAAGCTATCCAGGCTGATGAAGGCTGATAGCCAGAAACCGGTCCTTGGATGCTTGATTCCAGTCTGGGAAAGACATGGCTTGGTAGTTCGGACTGGACTGTTCCCATGAGGCACAGGGTCAGAGCTGATTTGCATATAGCCAGTGTCTAACCCAGGGTGGTGTGGAGTGCAAAAAACGATGGATTTAGGCCCAGATCCTTGTACTGGGGTGAATGTATGACATTGTTCTACATTCTGTCCATCAACTGTGTTTTTTTGCAATTTTCACCCCAAGTGTGCTTGGGATGCTCAGACGTGAGTTCCAGGCTCTCCACACCACTGGAGTCAAGCTATCCAGGCTGATGAAGGCTGATAGCCAGAAACCGGTCCTTGGATGCTTGATTCCGGTCTGGGAAAGACATGGCTTGGTAGTTCGGACTGGACTGTTCCCATGAGGCACAGGGTCAGAGCTGATTTTCATATAGCCAGTGTCTAACCCAGGGTGGTGTGGAGTGAAAAAAAACGATGGATTTAGGCCCAGATCCTTGTACTGGGGTGAATGTATGACATTGTTCTACATTCTGTCCATCAACTGTGTTTTTTGCAATTTTCACCCCGAGTGTGCTGCGGATGCTCAGACGTGAGTCCCAGGCTCTCCACACCACTAGAGTCAAGCTATCCAGGATGATGAAGGCTGATAGCCAGAAACCGGTCCTTGGATGCTTGATTCTGGTCTGGGAAAGACATGGCTTGGTAGTTCGGACTGGACTGTTCCCATGAGGCACAGGGTCAGAGCTGATTTGTATATAGCCAGTGTCTAACCCAGGGTGGTGTGGAGTGCAAAAAAACGATGGATTTAGGCCCAGATCCTTGTACTGAGGTGAATGTTTGACATTGTTCTACATTCTGTCCATCAACTGTTTTTTTTGCAATTTTCACCCCGAGTTTGCTGGAGATGCTCAGACGTGAGTCCCAGGCTCTCCACACCACTGGAGTCAAGCTATCCAGGCTGATGAAGGCTGATAGCCAGCAACCGGTCCTTGGATGCTTGATTCCGGTCTGGGAAAGACATGGCTTGGTAGCTCGGACTGGACTGTTCCCATGAGGCACAGGGTCAGAGCTGATTTGCATATAGCCAGTGTCTAACCCAGGGTGGTATGGAGTGCAAAAAACAATGGTTTTAGGCCCAGATCCTTGTACTGGGGTGAATGAATGACATTGTTCTACATTCTGTCCATCAACTGTGTTTTTTGCAATTTTCACCCCGAGTGTGCTGGGGATGCTCAGACGTGAGTCCCAGGTTCTCCACACCACTGCAGTCAAGCTATCCAGGCTGATGAAGGCTGATAGCCAGAAACCGGTCCTTGGATGCTTGATTCCGGTCTGGGAAAGACATGGCTTGGTAGTTCGGACTGGACTGTTCCCATGAGGCACAGGGTCAGAGCTGATTTGCATATAGCCAGTGTCTAACCCAGGGTGGTGTGGAGTGCAAAAAAACGATGGATTTAGGCCCAGATCCTTGTACTGGGGTGAATGTGTGACATTGTTCTTTATTCTGTCCATCAACTGTGTTTTTTGCAATTTTCACCCCGAGTGTGCTGGGGATGCTCAGACGTGAGTCCCAGGCTCTCCACACCACTGGAGTCAAGCTATCCAGGCTGATGAAGGCTGATAGCCAGAAACCGGTCCTTGGATGCTTGATTCCGGTCTGGGAAAGACATGGCTTGGTAGTTTGGACTGGACTGTTCCCATGAGGCACAGGGTCAGAGCTGATTTGCACATAGACAGTGTCTAACCCAGGGTGGTGTGGAGTGCAAAAAAACGATGGATTTAGGCCCAGATCCTTGTACTGGGGTGAATGTATGACATTGTTCTACATTCTGTCCATCAACTGTGTTGTTTGCAATTTTCACCCCGAGTGTGCTGGGAAATGCTCAGACGTGAGTCCCAGGCTCTCCACACCACTGGAGTCAAGCTATCCCGGCTGATGAAGGCTGATAGCCAGAAACCGGTCCTTGGATGCTTGATTCCGGTCTGGGAAAGACATGGCTTGGTAGTTCGGACTGGACTGGTCCCATGAGGCACAGGGTCAGAGCTGATTTGCATATAGCCCGTGTCTAACCCAGGGTGGTGTGGAGTGCAAAAAAATGATGGATTTAGGCCTAGATCCTTGTACTGGGGTGAATGTATGACATTGTTCTACATTCTGTCCATCAACTGTGTTTTTTGCAATTTTCACCCCGAGTGGGCTGCGGATGCTCAGACGTGAGTCCCAGGCTCACCACACTACTGGAGTCAAGCTATCCAGGCTGATGAAGGCTGATAGCCAGAAACTGGTCCTTGGATGCTTGATTCCGGTCTGGGAAAGACATGGCTTGGTAGTTCGGACTGGACTGTTCCCATTAGGCACAGGGTCAGAGCTGATTTGCATATAGCCAGTGTCTAACTCAGGGTGGTGTGGAGTGCAAAAAACGATGGATTTTGGCCCAGATCCTTGCACTGGGGTGAATGTATGACATTGTTATACATTCTGTCCATCAACTGTGTTTTTTGCAGTTTTCACCCCGAGTGTGCTGTGGATGCTCAGACGTGAGTCCCAGGCTCTCCACACCACTGCAGTCAAGCTATCCAGGCTGATGAAGACTGATAGCCAGAAACCTGTCCTTGGATGCTTGATTCCGGTCTGGGAAAGACATGGCTTGGTAGTTCGGACTGGACTGTTCCCATGAGGCACAGGGTCAGAGCTGATTTGCATATAGCCAGTGTCTAACCCAGGGTGGTGTGGAGTGCAAAAAAACCGATGGATTTAAGCCCAGATGCTTGTACTGGGGTGAATGTATGACATCGTTCTACATTCTGTCCATCAACTGTGTTTTTTGCAATTTTAATCCCGAGTATGCTGGGGATGCTCAGACGTGAGTCCCAGGCTCTCCACACCACTGGAGTCAAGCTATCCAGGCTGATGAAGGCTGAATAGCCAGAAACCGGTCCTTGGATGCTTGATTGCGGTCTGGGAAAGACATGGCTTGGTAGTTCGGACTGGACTGTTCCAATGAGGCACAGGGTCAGAGCTGATTTGCATATAGCCAGTGTCTAACCCAGGGTGGTGTGGAGTGCAAAAAAACGATGGATTTAGGCCCAGATCCTTGTACTGGGGTGAATGTATGACATTGTTCTACATTCTGTCCATCAACTGTGTTTTTTGCAATTTTCACCCCGAGTGTGCTGGGGATGCTCAGACGTGAGTCCCAGGCTCTCCACACCACTGGAGTCAAGCTATCCAGGCTGATGAAGGCTGATAGCCAGAAACCAGTCCTTGGATGCTTGATTCTGGTCTGGGAAAGACATGGCTTGGTTGTTCGGACTGGACTTTTCCCATGAGGCACAGGGTCAGAGCTGATTTGCATACAGCCAGTGTCTAACCCAGGGTGGTGTGGAGTGCAAAAAAACGATGGATTTAGGCCCAGATCCTTGTACTGGGGTGAATGTATGACATTGTTCTACATTCTGTCCATCAACTGTGTTTTTTGCAATTTTCACCCCGAGTGTGCTGGGGATGCTCAGACGTGAGTCCCAGGCTCTCCACACCACTGGAGTCAAGCTATCCAGGCTGATGAAGGCTGATAGCCAGAAACCGGTCCTTGGATGCTTGATTCCAGTCTGGGAAAGACATGGCTTGGTAGTTCGGACTGGACTGTTCCCATGAGGCACAGGGTCAGAGCTGATTTGCATATAGCCAGTGTCTAACCCAGGGTGGTGTGGAGTGCAAAAAACGATGGATTTAGGCCCAGATCCTTGTACTGGGGTGAATGTATGACATTGTTCTACATTCTGTCCATCAACTGTGTTTTTTTGCAATTTTCACCCCAAGTGTGCTGGGGATGCTCAGACGTGAGTTCCAGGCTCTCCACACCACTGGAGTCAAGCTATCCAGGCTGATGAAGGCTGATAGCCAGAAACCGGTCCTTGGATGCTTGATTCCGGTCTGGGAAAGACATGGCTTGGTAGTTCGGACTGGACTGTTCCCATGAGGCACAGGGTCAGAGCTGATTTTCATATAGCCAGTGTCTAACCCAGGGTGGTGTGGAGTGAAAAAAAACGATGGATTTAGGCCCAGATCCTTGTACTGGGGTGAATGTATGACATTGTTCTACATTCTGTCCATCAACTGTGTTTTTTGCAATTTTCACCCCGAGTGTGCTGCGGATGCTCAGACGTGAGTCCCAGGCTCTCCACACCACTAGAGTCAAGCTATCCAGGATGATGAAGGCTGATAGCCAGAAACCGGTCCTTGGATGCTTGATTCTGGTCTGGGAAAGACATGGCTTGGTAGTTCGGACTGGACTGTTCCCATGAGGCACAGGGTCAGAGCTGATTTGTATATAGCCAGTGTCTAACCCAGGGTGGTGTGGAGTGCAAAAAAACGATGGATTTAGGCCCAGATCCTTGTACTGAGGTGAATGTTTGACATTGTTCTACATTCTGTCCATCAACTGTTTTTTTTGCAATTTTCACCCCGAGTTTGCTGGAGATGCTCAGACGTGAGTCCCAGGCTCTCCACACCACTGGAGTCAAGCTATCCAGGCTGATGAAGGCTGATAGCCAGCAACCGGTCCTTGGATGCTTGATTCCGGTCTGGGAAAGACATGGCTTGGTAGCTCGGACTGGACTGTTCCCATGAGGCACAGGGTCAGAGCTGATTTGCATATAGCCAGTGTCTAACCCAGGGTGGTATGGAGTGCAAAAAACGATGGTTTTAGGCCCAGATCCTTGTACTGGGGTGAATGAATGACATTGTTCTACATTCTGTCCATCAACTGTGTTTTTTGCAATTTTCACCCCGAGTGTGCTGGGGATGCTCAGACGTGAGTCCCAGGTTCTCCACACCACTGCAGTCAAGCTATCCAGGCTGATGAAGGCTGATAGCCAGAAACCGGTCCTTGGATGCTTGATTCCGGTCTGGGAAAGACATGGCTTGGTAGTTCGGACTGGACTGTTCCCATGAGGCACAGGGTCAGAGCTGATTTGCATATAGCCAGTGTCTAACCCAGGGTGGTGTGGAGTGCAAAAAAACGATGGATTTAGGCCCAGATCCTTGTACTGGGGTGAATGTGTGACATTGTTCTTTATTCTGTCCATCAACTGTGTTTTTTGCAATTTTCACCCCGAGTGTGCTGGGGATGCTCAGACGTGAGTCCCAGGCTCTCCACACTACTGGAGTCAAGCTATCCAGGCTGATGAAGGCTGATAGCCAGAAACCGGTCCTTGGATGCTTGATTCCGGTCTGGGAAAGACATGGCTTGGTAGTTTGGACTGGACTGTTCCCATGAGGCACAGGGTCAGAGCTGATTTGCACATAGACAGTGTCTAACCCAGGGTAGTGTGGAGTGCAAAAAAACGATGGATTTAGGCCCAGATCCTTGTACTGGGGTGAATGTATGACATTGTTCTACATTCTGTCCATCAACTGTGTTTTTTGCAATTTTCACCCCGAGTGGGCTGCGGATGCTCAGACGTGAGTCCCAGGCTCACCACACTACTGGAGTCAAGCTATCCAGGCTGATGAAGGCTGATAGCCAGAAACTGGTCCTTGGATGCTTGATTCCGGTCTGGGAAAGACATGGCTTGGTAGTTCGGACTGGACTGTTCCCATGAGGCACAGGGTCAGAGCTGATTTGCATATAGCCAGTGTCTAACTCAGGGTGGTGTGGAGTGCAAAAAACTATGGATTTTGGCCCAGATCCTTGCACTGGGGTGAATGTATGACATTGTTATACATTCTGTCCATCAACTGTGTTTTTTGCAGTTTTCACCCCGAGTGTGCTGTGGATGCTCAGACGTGAGTCCCAGGCTCTCCACACCACTGCAGTCAAGCTATCCAGGCTGATGAAGACTGATAGCCAGAAACCTGTCCTTGGATGCTTGATTCCTGGGAAAGACATGGCTTGGTAGTTCGGACTGGACTGTTCCCATGAGGCACAGGGTCAGAGCTGATTTGCATATAGCCAGTGTCTAACCCAGGGTGGTGTGGAGTGCAAAAAAACCGATGGATTTAAGCCCAGATGCTTGTACTGGGGTGAATGTATGACATCGTTCTACATTCTGTCCATCAACTGTGTTTTTTGCAATTTTAATCCCGAGTATGCTGGGGATGCTCAGACGTGAGTCCCAGGCTCTCCACACCACTGGATTCAAGCTATCCAGGCTGATGAAGGCTGAATAGTCAGAAACCGGTCCTTGGATGCTTGATTGCGGTCTGGGAAAGACATGGCTTGGTAGTTCGGACTGGACTGTTCCAATGAGGCACAGGGTCAGAGCTGATTTGCATATAGCCAGTGTCTAACCCAGGGTGGTGTGGAGTGCAAAAAAACGATGGATTTAGGCCCAGATCCTTGTACTGGGGTGAATGTATGACATTGTTCTACATTCTGTCCATCAACTGTGTTTTTTGCAATTTTCACCCCGAGTGTGCTGGGGATGCTCAGACGTGAGTCCCAGGCTCTCCACACCACTGGAGTCAAGCTATCCAGGCTGATGAAGGCTGATAGCCAGAAACCAGTCCTTGGATGCTTGATTCTGGTCTGGGAAAGACATGGCTTGGTTGTTCGGACTGGACTTTTCCCATGAGGCACAGGGTCAGAGCTGATTTGCATACAGCCAGTGTCTAACCCAGGGTGGTGTGGAGTGCAAAAAAACGATGGATTTAGGCCCAGATCCTTGTACTGGGGTGAATGTATGACATTGTTCTACATTCTGTCCATCAACTGTGTTTTTTGCAATTTTCACCCCGAGTGTGCTGGGGATGCTCAGACGTGAGTCCCAGGCTCTCCACACCACTGGAGTCAAGCTATCCAGGCTGATGAAGGCTGATAGCCAGAAACCGGTCCTTGGATGCTTGATTCCAGTCTGGGAAAGACATGGCTTGGTAGTTCGGACTGGACTGTTCCCATGAGGCACAGGGTCAGAGCTGATTTGCATATAGCCAGTGTCTAACCCAGGGTGGTGTGGAGTGCAAAAAACGATGGATTTAGGCCCAGATCCTTGTACTGGGGTGAATGTATGACATTGTTCTACATTCTGTCCATCAACTGTGTTTTTTTGCAATTTTCACCCCAAGTGTGCTGGGGATGCTCAGACGTGAGTCCCAGGCTCTCCACACCACTGGAGTCAAGCTATCCAGGCTGATGAAGGCTGATAGCCAGAAACCGGTCCTTGGATGCTTGATTCCGGTCTGGGAAAGACATGGCTTGGTAGTTCGGACTTGACTGTTCCCATGAGGCACAGGGTCAGAGCTGATTTTCATATAGCCAGTGTCTAACCCAGGGTGGTGTGGAGTGAAAAAAAACGATGGATTTAGGCCCAGATCCTTGTACTGGGGTGAATGTATGACATTGTTCTACATTCTGTCCATCAACTGTGTTTTTTGCAATTTTCACCCCGAGTGTGCTGCGGATGCTCAGACGTGAGTCCCAGGCTCTCCACACCACTAGAGTCAAGCTATCCAGGATGATGAAGGCTGATAGCCAGAAACCGGTCCTTGGATGCTTGATTCTGGTCTGGGAAAGACATGGCTTGGTAGTTCGGACTGGACTGTTCCCATGAGGCACAGGGTCAGAGCTGATTTGCATATAGCCAGTGTCTAACCCAGGGTGGAGTGGAGTGCAAAAAAACGATGGATTTAGGCCCAGATCCTTGTACTGAGGTGAATGTTTGACATTGTTCTACATTCTGTCCATCAACTGTTTTTTTTGCAATTTTCACCCCGAGTTTGCTGGAGATGCTCAGACGTGAGTCCAAGGCTCTCCACACCACTGGAGTCAAGCTATCCAGGCTGATGAAGGCTGATAGCCAGCAACCGGTCCTTGGATGCTTGATTCCGGTCTGGGAAAGACATGGCTTGGTAGCTCGGACTGGACTGTTCCCATGAGGCACAGGGTCAGAGCTGATTTGCATATAGCCAGTGTCTAACCCAGGGTGGTGTGGAGTGCAAAAAAATGATGGATTCAGGCCCAGATCCTTGTACTGGGGTGAATGTATGACATTGTTCTCCATTCTCTCCATCAACTGTGTTTTTTGCAATTTTCACCCCGAGTGTGCTGCAGATGCTCAGACGTGAGTCCCAGGCTCTCCACACCACTGGAGTCAAGCTATCCAGGCTGAAGAAGGCTGATAGCCAGAAACCGGTCCTTGGATGCTTGATTCCGGTCTGGGAAAGACATGGCTTGGTAGTTCGGACTGGACTGTTCCCATGAGGCACAGGGTCAGAGCTGATTTGCATATAGCCAGTGTCTAACCCAGGGTGGTGTGGAGTGCAACAACGATGGATTTACGCCCAGATCCTTGTACTGGGGTGAATGTATGACATTGTTCTACATTCTGTCCATCAACTGTGTTGTTTGCAATTTTCACCCCGAGTGTGCTGGGGATGCTCAGACGTGAGTCCCAGGCTCTCCACACCACTGCAGTCAAGCTATCCAGGCTGATGAAGACTGATAGCCAGAAACCGGTCCTTGGATGCTTGATTCCGGTCTGGGAAAGACATGGCTTGGTAGTTCGGACTGGACTGTTCCCATGAGGCACAGGGTCAGAGCTGATTTGCATATAGCCAGTGTCTAACCCAGGGTGGTGTGGAGTGCAAAAAAATGATGGATTTAGGCCCAGATCCTTGTACCTAGGTGAATGTATGACATTGTTCTAAATTCTGTCCATCAACTGTTTTTTGCAATTTTCACCCCGAGTGTACGGGGGTTGCTCAGACGTGAGTCCCAGGCTCTCCACATCACTGGAGTCAAGCTATCCAGGCTGATGAAGGCTGCTAGCCAGAAACCGGTCCTTGGATGCTTGATTCCGGTCTGGGAAAGACATGGCTTGGTAGTTCGGACTGGACTGTTCCCATGAGGCACAGGGTCAGAGCTGATTTGCATATGGCCAGTGTCTAACCCAGGGTGGTGTGGAGTGCAATAAAACGATGGATTTAGGCCCAGATCCTTGTACTGAGGTGAATGTATGACATTGTTCTAAATTCTGTCCATCAACTGTGTTTTTTGCAATTTGCACCCCGAGTGTACTGGGGATGCTCAGACGTGAGTCCCAGGCTCTCCACATCACTGGAGTCAAGCTATCCAGGCTGATGAAGGCTGCTAGCCAGAAACCGGTCCTTGGATGCTTGATTCCGGTCTGGGAAAGACATGGCTTGGTAGTTCGGACTGGACTGTTCCCATGAGGCACAGGGTTAGAACAAGCCTGGACCAAACCTGCCCAATCATAAACGGTGAACCCAATTCTGCATTAGAACAATTTCAATCCTGGTTGGGTCAGGCAACGAATCAACTAGCTCCGACTAAACTAATATCTAGAAATAGAGCTAAACCTACTGCCCCGTGGTATACCAACGAATTGAGGGCACAAAAACAAATGAATAGGCACAAAGAAAGACTTTGGAGGAACACCTACGACACAGCTAGTAAAATATGCTATAAAGAGTCACTGGCACTTTATAAAGCTATAATTACAAAGGCGAAAAAAGCTTTTTATTCGGATCAAATTTATAAAGCAAAAAATTCAAGCAGACGACTGTACCAAATTACCAAATTCTTGTCAGGTAACACGCCAGATCTTACTCCTCCCCCATCACAAGCATTATGTGACTCTCTGGCTACCTACTTCTTCACTAAGGTTGATAATATTTATCAAACTTTTTCTGCTAAATTACCTCCAAGGACAGGTAATTCCCCCATGCCTCTTTCGGCAAATATGTTCTCTGGCTTTCAAACAGAAACAAATGACCACATAAGAACAATTGTGTCAACAATAAAAACAGGATCGGCTCTGGATCCTTGTCCTTTTTCAATTCTCCCGCCTGTAATGGACTCTATTATTCCAGCACTCACCCAAGTCTGCAATTCAATTCTGCTTTCAGGCATATATCCAGACCCGCTAAAAAATACCTTATTAAAACCTTTACTAAAAAAACCTTCCCTTGATAAAAACGATCTGAAAAATTATAGGCCCATTGCGAGTCTCCCGTTCGTGGCCAAAGTAATTGAAAAGGCCATGAATGTCCAGTTATCTGAACACATCGAAAAACATCATCTTTTGAATGACACGCAATTCGGTTTTCGGAAATACCATGGGACCAAAACAGCCTTGATAAAGGCTGCTGATGACATTAGGGCAATCAGGGATCAAGGGGGAACAGCGATCCTGGTAATGCTGGATCTGTCCGCAGCCTTTGACACGGTCGACCACACCATCTTGGTCGACCGTGTCGAAAAGATCGGCCTCTGTCACTCTGCTAAAGATCTGCTTGCCTCTTTTTTAGCTAATAGAACGCAAGCGGTCACCTTAAGACCTTTTCAGTCATCACCATGTGGAGTTCCTCAAGGCTCATCCCTTAGTCCGACACTTTTTAACATCTATGTGTCGGACCTTGCTAATGTCATCAAAGCACACGGGATGAGCCTAACCTCCTATGCTGATGATACTCAGTTGGTGTTAGCCATTAAAGGCGATGGAGCTCAAGTAGCAAAGAAATTCAATAAGGGACTGCTAGACATAGGAGAATGGATGGCCACCAACTGTTTAAGGTGGAACTCAGATAAAACTGAGGTGATCATCTTTGGACCTCTTCTCCCAAGCTGGCCATCAAGCTGGTGGCCAGAAACTTTTGGCACTCTCCCGAATCCAGCAGCCAAGGTCAGGAACCTGGGTATCATCTTCGACGATGGACTAAACTTTATGGACCATGCAAAAAAAACAGCATCTACAGCTCATTTTAAACTGAAGATGATTAGGAAGATTCGCCCTTTTCTCCCGGAAACAGCCATTAAAACCTTGGTTAGCTCCTTAGTCTTGTCTACTCTGGACTACTGCAATGGCTTATTCCTTAATGCACAATCCAGAGTCATAAGGAAACTACAATCCATTCAGAATGTGGCAGCTCGCCTACTCTCTGGAAAAACAAAATATGAGCCCACATCAAAAATCATAAAGGAATATCATTGGCTCACAATCCGGAACAGAATACATTTTAAATCCCTATGTATAGTTTATAAGGCTCTGAATGATCAAGGTCCACATTTCTTGAAAGAGCAACTCCAACACTATAAACCAAGCAGACTGCTACGATCAGCCACCCTCAATCAGCTAATCGTTCCACGGGTTAAAACAGTTTCTTGGGGTGATCGCCGTTTCCTGGTGGCTGCCCCGAAACTGTGGAATACTCTTCCCCAACATATCAGGCAAAGCTCTTCCCTCTTTAAGTTTTGCAAATTTTTAAAAACTTGGCTCTTTGATCAATGACCCCCCATCATGGTTTCAAGCTCTCCTCGTTACAAATAAGTGCAGTTTAGCGCAGAGACGCCCACGGGTATTTGTTGCGCTTTAGAAATGTCAAAAATAAATAAATAAATAAATAAGCTGATTTGCATATAGCCAGTGTCTAACCCAGGGTGGTGTGGAGTGCAAAAAAACGATGGATTTAGGCCCAGATCCTTGTACTGGGGTGAATGTATGACATTGTTCTACATTCTGTCCATCAACTGTGTTTTTTGCAATTTTCCCCCCGAGTGTGCTGGGGATGCTCAGACGTGAGTCCCAGGCTCTCCACACCACTGGAGTCAAGCTATCCAGGCTGATGAAAGCTGATAGCCAGAAACCGGTCCTTGGATGCTTGATTCCGGTCTGGGAAAGACATGGCTTGGTAGTTCGGACTGGACTGTTCCCATGAGGCACAGGGTCAGCGCTGATTTGCATATAGCCAGTGTCTAACCCAGGGTGGTGTGGAGTGCAAAAAAACGATGGATTTAGGCCCAGATCCTTGTACTGGGGTGAATGTATGACATTGTTCTACATTCTGTCCATCAACTGTGTTTTTTGCAATTTTCACCCCGAGTGTGCTGCGGATACTCAGACGTGAGTCCCAGGCTCTCCCCACCACTGGAGTCAAGCTATCCAGGCTGATGAAGGCTGATAGCCAGAAACCGGTCCTTGGATGCTTGATTCCGGTCTGGGAAAGACATGGCTTGGTAGTTCGGACTGGACTGTTCCCATGAGGTACAGGGTCAGAGCTGATTTGCATACAGCCAGTGTCTAACCCAGGGTGGTGTGGAGTGCAAAAAACGATGGATTTAGGCCCAGATCCTTGTACTGGGGTGAATGTATGACATTGTTCTACATTCTGTCCATCAACTGTGTTTTTTGCAATTTTCACCCGAGTGTGCTGGGGATGCTCAGACGTGAGTCCCAGGCTCTCCACACCACTGCAGTCAAGCTATCCAGGCTGATGAAGACTGATAGCCAGAAACCAGTCCTTGGATGCTTGATTCCGGTCTGGGAAAGACATGGCTTGGTAGTTCGGACTGGACTGTTCCCATGAGGCACAGGGTCAGAGCTGATTTGCATATAGCCAGTGTCTAACCCAGGGTGGTGTAGTGTGCAAAAAAACGATGGATTTAGGCCCAGATCCTTGTACTGGGGTGAATGTATGACATTGTTCTTAATTCTGTCCATCAACTGTGTTTTTTGCAATTTTCACCCCGAGTGTGCTGGTGATGCGCAGACGTGAGTCCCAGGCTCTCAACACCACTGGAGTCAAGCTATCCAGGCTGATGAAAGCTGATAGCCAGAAACCGGTACTTGGATGCTTGATTCCGGTCCGGGAAAGACATGGCTTGGTAGTTCGGACTGGACTGTTCCCATGAGGCACAGGGTCAGAGCTGATTTGCATATAGCCAGAGTCTAACCCAGGGTGGTGTGTAGTGCAAAAAAACAATGGATTTAGGCCCAGATCCTTGTACTGGGGTGAATGTATGACATTGTTCTACATTCTGTCCATCAGCTGTGTTTTTTGCAATTTTCACCCCGAGTGTGCTGGGGATGCTCAGACGTGAGTCCCAGGCTCTCCACACCACTGGAGTCAAGTTATCCAGGCTGATGAAAGCTGATAGCCAGAAACCGGTCCTTGGATGCTTGATTCCAGTCTGGGAAAGACATGGCTTAGTAGTTCGGACTGGACTGTTCCCATGAGGCACAGGGTCAGAGCTGATTTGCATATAGCCAGTGTCTAACCCAGGGTGGTGTGTAGTGCAAAAAAACGATGGATTTAGGCCCAGATCCTTGTACTGGGGTGAATGTATGACATTGTTCTACATTCTGTCCGTCAGCTGTGTTTTTTGCAATTTTCACCCCGAGTGTGCTGGGGATGCTCAGACGTGAGTCCCAGGCTCTCCACACCACTGGAGTCAAGTTATCCAGGCTGATGAAAGCTGATAGCCAGAAACCGGTCCTTGGATGCTTGATTCCGGTCTGGGAAAGACATGGCTTGGTAGTTCGGACTGGACTGTTCCCATGAGGCACAGGGTCAGAGCTGATTTGCATATAGCCAGTGTCTAACCCAGGGTGGTGTGGAGTGCAAAAAAACGATGGATTTAGGCCCAGATCCTTGTACTGGGGTGAATGTATGACATTGTTCTACATTCTGTCCATCAACTGTGTTTTTTGCAATTTTCACCCCGAGTGTGCTGCGGATACTCAGACGTGAGTCCCAGGCTCTCCCCACCACTGGAGTCAAGCTATCCAGGCTGATGAAGGCTGATAGCCAGAAACCGGTCCTTGGATGCTTGATTCCGGTCTGGGAAAGACATGGCTTGGTAGTTCGGACTGGACTGTTCCCATGAGGTACAGGGTCAGAGCTGATTTGCATATAGCCAGTGTCTAACCCAGGGTGGTGTGGAGTGCAAAAAACTATGGATTTAGGCCCAGATCCTTGTACTGGGGTGAATGTATGACATTGTTCTACATTCTGTCCATCAACTGTGTTTTTTGCAATTTTCACCCGAGTGTGCTGGGGATGCTCAGACGTGAGTCCCAGGCTCTCCACACCACTGCAGTCAAGCTATCCAGGCTGATGAAGACTGATAGCCAGAAACCAGTCCTTGGATGCTTGATTCCGGTCTGGGAAAGACATGGCTTGGTAGTTCGGACTGGACTGTTCCCATGAGGCACAGGGTCAGAGCTGATTTGCATATAGCCAGTGTCTAACCCAGGGTGGTGTAGTGTGCAAAAAAACGATGGATTTAGGCCCAGATCCTTGTACTGGGGTGAATGTATGACATTGTTCTTAATTCTGTCCATCAACTGTGCTTTTTGCAATTTTCACCCCGAGTGTGCTGGTGATGCGCAGACGTGAGTCCCAGGCTCTCAACACCACTGGAGTCAAGCTATCCAGGCTGATGAAAGCTGATAGCCAGAAACCGGTACTTGGATGCTTGATTCCGGTCCGGGAAAGACATGGCTTGGTAGTTCGGACTGGACTGTTCCCATGAGGCACAGGGTCAGAGCTGATTTGCATATAGCCAGAGTCTAACCCAGGGTGGTGTGTAGTGCAAAAAAACAATGGATTTAGGCCCAGATCCTTGTACTGGGGTGAATGTATGACATTGTTCTACATTCTGTCCATCAGCTGTGTTTTTTGCAATTTTCACCCCGAGTGTGCTGGGGATGCTCAGACGTGAGTCCCAGGCTCTCCACACCACTGGAGTCAAGTTATCCAGGCTGATGAAAGCTGATAGCCAGAAACCGGTCCTTGGATGCTTGATTCCGGTCTGGGAAAGACATGGCTTAGTAGTTCGGACTGGACTGTTCCCATGAGGCACAGGGTCAGAGCTGATTTGCATATAGCCAGTGTCTAACCCAGGGTGGTGTGTAGTGCAAAAAAACGATGGATTTAGGCCCAGATCCTTGTACTGGGGTGAATGTATGACATTGTTCTACATTCTGTCCATCAGCTGTGTTTTTTGCAATTTTCACCCCGAGTGTGCTGGGGATGCTCAGACGTGAGTCCCAGGCTCTCCACACCACTGGAGTCAAGTTATCCAGGCTGATGAAAGCTGATAGCCAGAAACCGGTCCTTGGATGCTTGATTCCGGTCTGGGAAAGACATGGCTTAGTAGTTCGGACTGGACTGTTCCCATGAGGCACATGGTCAGAGCTGATTTGCATATAGCCAGTGTCTAACCCAGGGTGGTGTGGAGTGCAAAAAACAATGGATTTAGGCCCAGATCCTTGTACTGGGGTGAATGTATGACATGGTTCTACATTCTGTCCATCAACTGTGTTTTTTGCAATTTTCACCCCAAGTGTGCTGGGGATGCTCAGACGTGAGTCCCAGGCTCTCCACACCACTGGAGTCAAGCTATCCAGGCTGATGAAGGCTGATAGTCAGAAACCGGTCCTTGGATGCTTGATTCCGGTCTGGGAAAGACATGGCTTGGTAGTTCGGACTGGACTGTTCCCATGAGGCACAGGGTCAGAGCTGATTTGCATATAGCCAGTGTCTAACCCAGGGTGGTGTAGAGTGCAAAAAAACGATGGATTTAGGCCCAGATCCTTGTACTGGGGTGAATGTATGACATTGTTCTACATTCTCTCCATCAACTGTGTTTTTTGCAATTTTCACCCCGAGTGTGCTGCGGATGCTCAGACGTGAGTCCCAGGCTCTCCACACCACTGGAGTCAAGCTATCCAGGCTGATGAAGTCTGATAGCCAGAAACCGGTCCTTGGATGCTTGATTCCGGTCTGGGAAAGACATGGCTTGGTAGTTCGGACTGGACTGTTCCCATGAGGCACAGGGTCAGAGCTGATTTGCATATAGCCAGTGTCTAACCCAGGGTGGTGTGGAGTGCAAAAAAACGATGGATTGAGGCCCAGATCCTTGTACTGAGGTGAATGTATGACATTGTTCTACATTCTGTCCATCAACTGTGTTTTTTACAATTTTCACCCCGAGTGTGCTGGGGATGCTCAGACGTGAGTCCCAGGCTCTCCACACCACTGGAGTCAAGCTATCCAGGCTGATGAAGGCTGATAGCCAGAAACCGGTCCTTGGATGCTTGATTCCGGTCTGGGAAAGACATGGCTTGGTAGTTCGGACTGGACTGTTCCCATGAGGCACAGGGTCAGAGCTGATTTGCATATAGCCAGTGTCTAACCCAGGGTGGTGTGGTGTGCAAAAAAACGATAGATTTAGGCCCAGATCCTTGTACTGGGGTGAATGTATGACATTGTTCTACATTCTGTCCATCAACTGTGTTTTTTGCAATTTTCACCCCGAGTGTGCTGGGGATGCTCAGACATGAGTCCCAGGTTCTCCACACCACTGCAGTCAAGCTATCCAGGCTGATGAAGACTGATAGCCAGAAACCGGTCCTTGGATGCTTGATTCCGGTCTGGGTAAGACATGGCTTGGTAGTTCGGACTGGACTGTTCCCATGAGGCACAGGGTCAGAGCTGATTTGCATATAGCCAGTGTCTAACCCAGGGTGGTGTGGAGTGCAATAAAACAATGGATTTAGGCCCAGATCCTTGTACTGAGGTGAATGTATGACATTGTTCTACATTCTGTCCATCAACTGTGTTTTTTGCAATTTTCACCCCGAGTGTGCTGGGGATGCTCAGACATGAGTCCCAGGTTCTCCACACCACTGGAGTCAAGCTATCCAGGCTGATGAAGGCTGATAGCCAGAAACCGGTCCTTGGATGCTTGATTCCGGTCTGGGAAAGACATGGCTTGGTAGACGCCATAAACTATTCCTACGGGACGCCATAAACTATTCCTACCTGCCGTGAGGGGAATGGCCGCTGTTGCTTCTTCTGCCCTCGCCTTCATCTCTGCTGCCCAGCGCGAGTGAGACGCCGTGAGGGGAACGGCCGACGCGCTTGCACCGTCACTGTGCCTGCAGCCACCGGGGGTCAGGACTACACCTCCCAGGTGCCCCAGCGGCTGAGTCGCGTCCCTGACGCCACCTCTGCGCCCGGAGGCGCCTGAAAAGAGAGGAGCGCCGAGCGCTCTGTGGGACGCCATAAACTATTCCTACCTGCCGTGAGGGGAACGGCCGCTGTTGCTTCTTCTGCCCTCGCCTTCATCTCTGCTGCCCAGCGCGAGTGAGACGCCGTGAGGGGAACGGCCGTCGCGCTTGCACCGTCACTGTGCCTGCAGCCACCGGGGGTCAGGACTACACCTCCCAGGTGCCCCGGCGGCTGAGTCGCATCCCTGACGCCACCTCTGCGCCCGGAGGCGCCTGAAAAGAGAGGAACGCCTCTCGCCCCACGAGTCGCGCGCGGGAGCGCCCGGACGAAGCCCGGGCAAAGGGCGGGCCGTCTGAGGTTGGACAAGGTTGGGTTGGGCCTGGGACTTTGTTTGATTTTGTATATATTTAGCTGCAGTACATTGTTCATTTTGGATATTATTATCCAGTGTTCACATTTCAACTGAAGTGCCTGGTGGGAAAATATCTTGCTTTGAGTGCTTTGAGTAAATTGCCCATTGAATCATGCCTGCGAAAAAGCAAACTACTCCTAATAACACTCTCGATAACTATCTTGTACATGTTGTGGAAAGAATTAACAGTGATAGGAGATCCTCATTGGGACTAGATTCACCTATCCAATCTCCCTTCGTTGATATTGAGCCAGACGATCCCTTTGCGCATCAGCAAAATAGTAGTTTATCTGGTGAAATACACGATTCTCTCCATGATACTAACATCATCCAGCCTAGTGGTATTGTCGCTGGTATTGAAGATATTAGTGTTAATGAAGCTCTGATAGATATATCCACTAGTAAAGAGTCCCCAATCCCCCCTGTAGCACCCATCCTAGCCCCGAGGATTACAGGGGTTAACCAAAAGGTTAAGTCAAAACGGGAGGGTTTAAGGTCAGCTAAGAATAAAGTCGTAACCCCACCGATGAACTTAATAGAGATGGAGGAGGATGATTTGACTAGCGAGGCCTACGTTAGTCTTTCAAATGCTCAATTCAATAAATTACTGATCATGATGGATACAAAAATTAAGGGTATAGTTAAACCTCTGGTCAGTAAAATAGACAAGCTAACCTCTGAGGTTAGTCGATTAGAAGGTTTACTAGAAAAAACTCTGGGGGAAGTAGGCAAACTCCCGGAAGCTGTTCTATCAAGGATCGAGCCCACTTTGAGCAAACAAGTCACGGTAGTAAATAGTGGATCTATCCCTATCCCTGCATTAAATCCACCGATGGCAGCTCAGATTAATTTCCCAGGTGGTGTTTTGGATGCTACCATACCAGCTCCCGTCGCTGTTGATTCTAACGCTGGGAAAGGGACTTTTGAGCTTGTAGTTGAAGCCTCCCCATTGGTTCTTGTCCTTGCCAATGTCCCTCCTTTGGCTCAAGGCGAACATGAATCAACATCCTCCTTAATAAATAAATCTTTATCATGGCTGACCAACAACATGGTAATTTCACCCTGGGGAAAGCAGCAACTCTCGGAAGAGCTTGTAAATGCGAGAAGGGTCCAGTGGATTGGGGACAGGGTCAAAAAGTTTAAGGGGGAGTGTGTTGTCCTTCACTTTTCAGACCCTGGGGTTTTGCCTAATATCTTGCCCAACATCTTACCACCACAGCGTAGATCAACTTCAATTGTTCCATTGACTTTGGATTTTTTCTATCCTAGGACGGGAAGTGGTCCGAACTCAAGTATCCTAAGAACAAAATGGAATATTGTAACCAAGAGAGGGAGGAAGGATACTGATTCTACAGTGTGGGGTCTGGGGCTGGAAAATAGATTCTCTGCTTTTTTCAAACCTGGATAGTTGTGAATGACAACCATCTAATTACAACTCTATGCTGCAACTTGTCTGCGATGTAAGCATTATTGGGGAGACCAGTCATGTAACTAAAGATAGAACTAAGGGATCGCCCACTGAGGCTCTAGCTGGTTCAATCAATGAAAATGCTAATTGTAATGATATTGCTGACAAAGTGATGAATGAGATTGTTGTAAGCCCCAGTTCTGTTACGGAAACTAATATGGGGAATCTTTTGTCTTGGAATGTGGCTGGGCTGTGTTCCAAGTTGGATTGTGCAGACTGGTTTGGATTTATAAATAAGTACGATCTTTGCATCTTTCAAGAGACTTGGGCCTGTGACCCTGTTTTTGCATTGGGGTACATACATTTTCAAGTTCCTGCTACCAAGGGCCCCAAAGGGCATCCGATGGGGGGCCTTACCATATGGGTCATGCAGTCTTTAAAGATTGTAGTAAAATGCGTGGAGCTTCAACAAAGAGATATCCAGCTCATCAGACTCTCTAGTGATTTACCGATCTCCATTGACATTTATAACATCTATGCTAGAGGTGGAAACAAAGGTAAATCCGAGGTTCTCTCTAGCCTGTTTAATTCCCTTGAGATACATTCGGCAAGGAAAAATATACTAATTGCAGGCGATCTAAATCGCACATTTGAACCTCTCATTATTGGTGAGGCCTCACTGGGGGAAGAGGAAGACAAGCTATGGGGTATTCCCACATTAGATACTTCTCCGATAACTCGATGGACGGCAGATATATTAGGCCTAAATGCAATGTGCCTGCAGTATGGGCTGAGAGCCTTGAACGGTCGAACCAAGTCAGATCGAGTTCCAGCCATGACTTTTAATAATGGGCGAAACAAAAGCCGCATTGATTATGTCATCTGTAGCATATCTTTATGGCCATCTGTTAGCAACATGGTGATAACAGTAAGGCCAGAAAGCGATCATGACCCTTTATGCGTTTCTCACAAATGGTGGCTGTCTGAAGGGATGTATGACGTTACAACGCATACTTTTACTCCGCATACCATTACAACGCGGTATTTACAACGAATACCGTTACAACGCATAGCGCTTAGAGGTGCTGGATAGTGGTAAGTATAATTTTCTATTCCAACTCCAGTCCCCGTGGACACTAGGGAAGGTGTTGGATAGAAAATTAAACTTATTCCCTATCCTAGAGCGCCCCCCAGCGCAATGCGTTGTAATGGTATGCGGAGTAATGGTCGCGTTGTAGTGGTAGTGCGGAGTAAAAATTGCGTTGTAACAGGTGTATACCGTCTGAAGACATTGTACCGACCCCCTGTGATCAACCTTTGCCTCCGTTAATTGTACCAACTAATGATATGCGCAGGTTAAGGTGGTCAGGTGTCAGGACAGACCAGCAGGTCCTTGAAAAAATAGGAGTAGCAACAGACAAGGCTATTGCGGCCCTGGAGTGCGTCGCAGGGACCCCTTTGGGCCATGACGACATAACCAAAGCACATGTGACTCTCTTTAACGAAATCAAAGGTTACTTTTTAAAACCGGTAAATAAAAAGAGGGTATGTGCATATAGAGCTGCAAAGTGGTATAATCACGATTGTAAGGTGGCAAGATCCAATCTAGGAGTCGCTATCAAGAGCAACAACGTGGGTGAGACTCGATCAGCTAGGAAGCATTATAAAAATTGTATCGCTAAGGCTAAAAGAGAATGGGACGAAGCCCACTGGCAGAAGTTGAAATGTGCAAGTGATCGCAAACATTCACGACTATTTTGGCATATTGTCAAATGGGGTCATGAAAGGTCTGCAGAAGCTATTAATAACAATGTCCCCCATGATGCATGGGTCAAATTTTTCAGTGAACAATATTCTACCAGGGATCAGCTTGTAAATAGTATTAGCCCAATTTACTTGTTTGCAGATGACAACATCTTTGCTCAGAGCGAAGTACTGTCTGCCCTAAAATCCGTACACAGTGGCCGAGCTCCAGGCATTGATGGGGTCCCTGCGGATGTTTTTTTAAATGACATCGACAGGTGGAGCAAATATATTTATTTACTAGTAAATTATATTGCCAAAGGTGCTGAAAGCCCGGTATCATGGCGGGGTGCGGTAATTATCCCTGTATATAAAAAGGGAGACCGTGCCGAACCTTGTAATTACCGCCCAATCAGCTTAATTGACACTGTTCAAAAGGTTGTGGGGCGAGTAATTATTAACAATTTGCTTGACTGGGCGGAGGACCACAACATATTATCCCCTTTTCAGGCTGGGTTCCGCAGAGCAACAAGCACTGTGGACCAGGTCTTCCGTTTTCAATTAATTCAGTGGAGGACTGTGGTACTGGGTGGAGGTAGTCTGTACGCAGCATTTGTTGACCTGCGGGCTGCATTCGACCTGGTACCAAGGGCAAAATTGTGGGACGTGCTGGCGGCTCTGGGGGTTCCAGGGATCCTGCTGACCATGATCATGAGACTGCACGAAGGCACTTACGCTAAAATCCAATGGGGTGGATATGGAAATGAGACTGTCGAATTTCCTGTTGAGCGTGGGGTCCGAAAAGGATGCTCAATGGCACCAACATTGTTTACCCTTTTTATTAATGGCATTGTTCCCCGTATGCAATCTCAGGCTGTGGATGCTCCCTTTCTCGCAGGTGTAAAAGTTCCTATTTTAATGTTTGCCGATGACACCTTAATTTTATCTAAATCCCCTAGTGGTCTGCAAAAAGCACTGGTAATTTTTGCCAAGTTTTGTGGTGATCACGGCCTGGAGGTGAATGCTTCTAAAACAAAACTCATGGCTTTTAATCCTCATAAAAATTTTAAATCCAAAATATCCATGAGTGGGCGCTACCTTGAACTAGTAAATTATTTTACTTACCTGGGGATTCTTATCTCTAATGACAATAGATGGAACCAACACATAAATATTGCAGTACTAAGACATAAGCAATTGGCTGCCACCATCGTTAGGGAACATAGGAAATCATTGACCAAGCCGATCAAACCACCCTTGATCATATACGAGGCTAAGGCAATAGGGTCAGCACTGTACGGGGCTGAGTTGTGGGGGCAAGAAAACCTGCAGGAGTTACAAACATCGGAGAATAATTTCCTAAGGAAACTCACAGGCACCCCACAGAGCAGTCCGCTTCTGCCTCTGAGATATGAGCTTGGCAGGAAAGAAATCTCGGAAATGGGTAAACTACGACCGATATTGTATTGGCGTAGGATTTGGACTACGCCTGAGCTCTCCCATTACGCAGAAGGGTTTGCTGATGTTATTAAAGCGGACCGATTTAACAAAATTAGATGGTTCAAATCACTAAAATTAGCATTATGTGAATTAGGACTAAATGCATTATGGTCCGATCCAGCTGGGTCATCTTTCCCCTCTAAGTCAACCCTAAAAAACTTATTCTGGGAACGGGTTGAAAATAGGTGTTTGCTCAGCATTAATAACGGGTCCATGACTACCACCTTCCTTGAGGTTAAACTGTTTCCTATGTATGAATTGTATTGGGATTATATATCGAAACCCATGGATAGGTAGCTGTTTTTCCAATTAAGGGCCGGTTCTCTCCCTCTCCGCAACTTAACATCAAAGTGGAGAGACGGAGGACCAACTACTTGCCCGGCATGTGGGGAAGGAAAGGAAACGCTTGGTTATTTTTTGTTCTCCTGCCATGTATATTCTGCTCCAAGACGTGTTTGGTTGGCACCTATGTGCAGAAACCTGGGTACTAAAAGTAGTATGGTAGCTTTGCGCATTGTCAAATCTACCTCCTTGACCTGGATCATAATTGCGACTGCAAAGTACCTGGGGTGGGCGTGGGTAATTAGGCAGAGATTGCTAGTAGGGTAACTACCCTCTGCCTAGTTGGTCAGAGATTGCTGGATAATCTATTCTCTGTATTGCCCCACGTAACGTGTCTTTTCGGATGAAAAATTTTAATGATTTTTAATATTGATATTGGATTTATTTTTAACTTGATCCTTACTATATGAACTTTACAGCTGTGTTTATGAATCTTGATGAAATATAATTGTTTCTTTTTTATTGTATAAACGTGCTTACGTCATATATGACCTTTGTAAATTTAATTGTTTTTTAATTTATGTGTTTGTATGTCTGCTTTTATGAGTAATACTCGAATAAAGCACTTTTGAATTGAATTGCTTGATTCCGGTCTGGGAAAGACATGGCTTGGTAGTTCGGACTGGACTGTTCCCATGAGGCACAGGGTCAGAGCTGATTTGCATATAGCCAGTGTCTAACCCAGGGTGGTGTGGAGTGCAAAAAAAACGATGGATTTAGGCCCAGATCCTTGTACTGGGGTGAATGTATGACATTGTTCTACATTCTGTCCATCAACGGTGTTTTTTGCAATTTTCACCCCAAGTGTGCTGGGGATGCTCAGACGTGAGTCCCAGGCTCTCCACACCACTGGAGTCAAGCTATCCAGGCTGATGAAGGCTGATAGCCCGAAACTGGTCCTTGGATGCTTGATTCCGGTCTGGGAAAGACATGGCTTGGTAGTTCGGACTGGACTGTTCCCATGAGGCACAGGGTAAGAGCTGATTTGCATATAGCCAGTGTCTAACCCAGGGTGATGTGGAGTGCAAAAAAATGATGGATTTCAGCCCAGATCATTGTACTGAGGTGAATGTATGACATTGTTCTACATTCTGTCCATCAACTGTGTTTTTTGCAATTTTCACCCCGAGTGTGCTGGGGATGCTCAGACGTGAGTCCCAGGCTCTCCACACCACTGGAGTCAAGCTATCCAGGCTGATGAAAGCTGATAGACAGAAACCGGTACTTGGAAGCTTGATTCCGGTCTGGGAAAGACATGGCTTGGTAGTTTGGACTGGACTGTTCCCAATAGGCACAGGGTCAGAGCTGATTTGCATATAGACAGTGTCTAACCCAGGGTGGTGTGGAGTGCAAAAAAACGATGGATTTAGGCCCAGATCCTTGTACTGGGGTGAATGTATGACATTGTTCTACATTCTGTCCATCAACTGTGTTTTTTGCAATTTTCACCCCGAGTGTGCTGAGGATGCTCAGACGTGAGTCCCAGGCTCTCCACACCACTGCAGTCAAGCTATCCAGGCTGATGAAGACTGATAGCCAGAAACCGGTCCTTGGATGCTTGATTCCGGTCTGGGTAAGACATGGCTTGGTAGTTCGGACTGGACTGTTCCCATAAGGCACACGGTCAGAGCTGATTTGCATATAGCCAGTGTCTAACCCAGGGTGGTGTGGAGTGCACAATACGATGGATTTAGGCCCAGATCCTTGTACTGGGGTGAATGTATGACATTGTTCTACATTCTGTCCATCAACTGTGTTTTTTGCAATTTTCACCCCGAGTGTGCTGGGGATGCTCAGACATGAGTCCCAGGCTCTCCACACCACTGGAGTCAAGCTATCCAGGCTGATGAAGGCTGATAGCCAGAAGCCGGTCCTTGGATGCTTGATTCCGGTCTGGGAAAGACATGGCTTGGTAGTTCGGACTGGACTGTTCCCATGAGGCACAGGGTCAGAGCTGATTTGCATATAGCCAGTGTCTAACCCAGGGTGGTGTGGAGTGCAAACAAACGATGGATTTAGGCCCAGATCCTTGTACTGGGGTGAATGTATGACATTGTTCTACATTCTGTCCATCAACTGTGTTTTTTGCAATTTTCACCCCGAGTGTGCTGGGGATGCTCAGACGTGAGTCCAAGGCTCTCCACACCACTGGAGTCAAGCTATCCAGGTTGATGAAAGCTGATAGCCAGAAACCGGTCCTTGGATGCTTGATTCCTGTCTGGGAAAGACATGGCTTGGTAGTTCGTACTGGACTGTTCCCATGAGGCACAGGGTCAGAGCTGATTTGCATATAGCCAGTGTCTAACCCAGGGTGGTGTGGAGTGCAAAAAAACGATGGATTTAGGCCCAGATCCTTGTACTGGGGTGAATGTATGACATTGTTCTACATTCTGTTCATCAACTGTGTTTTTTGCAATTTTCACCCCAAGTGTGCTGGGAATGCTCAGACGTGAGTCCCAGGCTCTCCACACCACTGGAGTCAAGCTATCCAGGCTGATGAAGGCTGATAGCCCGAAACCGGTCCTTGGATGCTTGATTCCGGTCTGGGAAAGACATGGCTTTGTAGTTCAAACTGGACTGTTCCCATGAGGCACAGGGTCAGAGCTGATTTGCATATAGCCAGTGTCTAACCCAGGGTGGTGTGGTGTGCAAAAAAACGATGGATTTAGGCCCAGATCCTTGTACTGGGGTGAATGTATGACATTGTTCTACATTCTGTCCATCAACTGTGTTTTTTGCAATTTTCACCCCAAGTGTGCTGGGGATGCTCAGACGTGAGTCCCAGGCTCTCCACACCACTGGAGTCAAGCTATCCAGGCTGATGAAGGCTGATAGCCCGAAACCGGTCCTTGGATGCTTGATTCCGGTCTGGGAAAGACATGGCTTGGTAGTTTGGACTGGACTGTTCCCATGAGGCACAGGGTCAGAGCTGATTTGCATATAGCCAGTGTCTAACCCAGGGTGGTGTGGAGTGCAAAAAATGATGGATTTAGGCCCAGATCCTTGTACTGGGGTGAATGTATGACATTGTTCTACATTCTGTCCATCAGCTGTGTTTTCTGCAATTTTCACCCTGAGTGTGCTGGGGATGCTCAGACGTGAGTCCCAGGCTCTCCACACCACTGCAGTCAAGCAATCCAGGCTGATGAAGACTGATAACCAGAAACCGGTCCTTGGATGATTGATTACGGTCTGCGAAAGACATGGCTTGGTAGTTTCTGACTGGACTGTTCCCATGAGGCACAGGGTCAGAGCTGATTTGCATATAGCCAGTGTCTAACCCAGGGTGGTGTGGAGTGCAAAAAAACGATGGATTTAGGCCCAGATCATTATACTGAGGTGAATGTATGACATTGTTCTACATTCTGTCCATCAACTGTGTTTTTTGCAATTTTCACCCCGAGTGTGCTGGGGATGCTCAGACGTGAGTCCCAGGCTCTCCACACCACAGGAGTCAAGCTATCCAGGCTGATGAAGGATGATAGCCAGAAACCGGTCCTTGGATGCTTGATTCCGGTCTGGGGAAGACATGGCTTGGTAGTTCGAACTGGACTGTTCCCATGAGGCACAAGGTCAGAGCTGATTTGCATATAGCCAGTGTCTAACCCAGGGTGGTGTGGTGTGCAAAAAAACGATGGATTTAGGCCCAGATCCTTGTACTGGGGTGAATGTATGACATTGTTCTACATTCTGTCCATCAACTGTGTTTTTTGCAATTTTCACCCCGAGTGTGCTGGGGATGCTCAGACGTGAGTCCCAGGCTCTCCACACCACTGCAGTCAAGCTATCCAGGCTGATGAAGACTGATAACCAGAAACCGGTCCTTGGATGATTGATTACGGTCTGCGAAAGACATGGCTTGGTAGTTTCTGACTGGACTGTTCCCATGAGGCACAGGGTCAGAGCTGATTTGCATATAGCCAGTGTCTAACCCAGGGTGGTGTGGTGTGCAAAAAAACGATGGATTTAGGCCCAGATCATTATACTGAGGTGAATGTATGACATTGTTCTACATTCTGTCCATCAACTGTGTTTTTTGCAATTTTCACCCCGAGTGTGCTGGGGATGCTCAGACGTGAGTCCCAGGCTCTCCACACCACAGGAGTCAAGCTATCCAGGCTGATGAAGGATGATAGCCAGAAACCGGTCCTTGGATGCTTGATTCCGGTCTGGGGAAGACATGGCTTGGTAGTTCGAACTGGACTGTTCCCATGAGGCACAAGGTCAGAGCTGATTTGCATATAGCCAGTGTCTAACCCAGGGTGGTGTGGTGTGCAAAAAAACGATGGATTTAGGCCCAGATCCTTGTACTGGGGTGAATGTATGACATTGTTCTACATTCTGTCCATCAACTGTGTTTTTTGCAATTTTCACCCCGAGTGTGCTGGGGATGCTCAGACGTGAGTCCCAGGCTCTCCACACCACTGGAGTCAAGCTATCCAGGCTGATGAAGGCTGATAGCCCGAAACCGGTCCTTGGATGCTTGATTCCTGTCTGGGAAAGACATGGCTTGGTAGTTCGGACTGGACTGTTCCCATGAGGCACAGGGTCAGAGCTGATTTGCATATAGCCAGCTTCTAACCCAGGGTGGTGTGGAGTGCAAAAAAATGATGGATTTAGGCCCAGATCCTTGTACTGGGGTGCATGTATGACATTGTTCTACATTCTGTCCATCAACTGTGTTTTTTGTGAGTTCAGTTTTAGGCGGCTTCTACTTCATCCACTCGGTGACGTCTTTCATCCCTTCGTGTAGGCTGGCTCTGGTGGTTGCGGGGTCGTTGGTGAGGGAGAGGATCAGCTGGGTGTCGTCAGCGTAGTAGATGATGTTGAGGTTGTGTTGGCGTGCGATGGCTGTGAGGGGGCTAATATAGACGTTGAAGAGGGTGGGGCCGAGTGAGGATCCTTGTGGTATGCTGCAGATGACTTCGGTGGCCTCGGATCTGAACGGGGGGAGGCGGACTCTCTGGGTTCTTCCGGTGAGTAACGATATGATCCACTCCAGTGCCTTCTCTTGGATTCCGGTGTTGCTGAGGCATTGTACTAGTGTGCGGTGGCAGACAGTGTCGTATGCAGCGGAGAGGTCCAGGAGGATGAGGGCCGCTGTTTCCCCGTTGTCGAGCAGGGATCTGATGTCGTTGGTGGCTGCGATGAGGGCGGTCTCGGTGCTGTGGTTGGCTCGGAAGCCGGACTGCGAAGGGTCGAGGGATCCGTTTGTCTCGAGGAAGGCGGTGAGCTGTGTGTTGACGGTCTTCTCGATGACATTGGCAGGGAAAGGGAGGAGCGAGATGGGGCGGAAGTTCTTGAGGTCGGTGGAGTCCGCTGTTGGTTTCTTCAGGAGGGCGCTGAGCTCGGCGTGCTTCCAGCTCTCCGGGAAGGTGGCGGTGTTGAAGGAGATGTTGATGATGTCCCGGATTTGGGGTGCGATGATGGAGTCGGCCTTGTTGAAGATGTGGTGGGGGCAGGAGTCGGTTGGCGATCCGGAGTGGATGGTGTTCATTGTGCGGGTGGTGTCTTCGGTGCTGACCGGGGTCCAGTTGCAGAGGGTGGTGGTGGGGGGCGTTGGTTCAGTGGTTGGGTGTGTGGTCTGTGTGCCACAGCTGTTGTGTATGACGGCGATCTTGCGGTGGAAGAAGGTGGCGTGTGAGTCGCAGAGGTCTTGGGAGGGTGTGATATTGTTGTTTCCGGCGTTGGGTTTGGAGAACTCCTTGACGATGCAGAAGAGTTCCTTGCTGTTGTGGGTGTTGTTGTCCAGTCGTTCCTTGAATGTTGTCCTTTTGGTGGTGCGGATCAGCTGGTGGTGTTTGCGGGTGGCGTTCTTGAGGGCAGTCATGTTTTCTGTGGTTTGGTCATGGCGCCAGGCTTTTTCAAGGGTGCAGCAGTTTTTCTTGGATGTTTTGAGTTCGTCGTTGAACCAGGAGGCTTTCTTGCTGCCGGGTCTGCTGGGAGGGTTCTTCAGTGGTGCGAGGTCATCAGCGCAGTTGGTGAGCCACTGTGTGAAGGTGCGGGCTGCTTCGTTGGGGTCCATTGCGCTGGCTGGAATGTTCTGGCTGAGGGAGGTAGTGAGCTGGTCGGCGGCGATCTTGCTCCAGCTCCTGCGAGGAACCTGTTGCGGGTGGTGGTGGGTCGTGGTTCTTCTGAAGCTGAAGTGGACGCAGCTGTGATCTGTCCAATTTAGACCGGTGGAGTGGCTGAAGGAGATGTGCTTGCTGGAGGAGAAGACGGGGTCAAGCGTGTGGCCCGCAGAGTGGGTGGTTGTGTCCACCAGTTGCTTGAGTCCGAAGTTGGCGAGGTTATCCAGCAGGGCGGTGGTGTTGCAGTCCTTGTGGTTCTTCAGGTGGAAGGTGAGGTCCCCTAGGAGGATGTAGTCAGCGGACGGGAGGGCTCGCCGGCGGATGAAGTCTGCAATGTCTTCGCTGAATTGTGTGCGTGGTCCCTGTAGATGAGGGTGCCTCTGAAGGTGGTCTTGGGGTCGGTGTGTATCTGGAAGTGGAGGTGCTCGGTGGCGGTGAAGGTGTCGTCGGAGTTGGTCGTGATGCGGATGGTGTTCCTGTGACGATGGCGATACCTCCTCCGGTCTGGTTGACGCGGTCCCTTCGGGTGATATTGTATCTGTCCGGGATGGCTATGGCAATGTCGGGCGCTGAGGAGGCGTTCATCCAGGTTTCCGTGGGGAAGGCTACGTCTGGTGCTGTTGTGTCGAGCAGGTTCCAGAGTTCAACGGCGTGTCTGTGGACGGAGCGGGTGTTGAGCAGGATGCACTTGAGGTGGTTGTTGCTGGTGCCCGGTCTTTTGGGTGCGGTGCAGGTCCGGAGGCAGGTGAGCTTGCAGGCTTGGCAGCTGAAGGGTCTGTGGGTGCGTTTCGGGGTGGCTCACTAGCAGGCGGGGTTTCGGCCGGCGTTGAGTGCGTTGAGGGTGGCGGCTTCGTAGGTCCGTCGTATGGTCTGGCATCGTTGAGGGCAAGGGGTCCTGGCGCTGGGCGCGGTCAAGGCACGGATGGGCGCAGACGGGCTTACCTTTGGCGCTCCTTCAGTGAACAATTGGCGCGCCCCCCTGCGCGTGACCGCTGCACGTACGCCGGGCTCCATATGAGGCGAAGTGGGAGGGAGGAGCAGCTGGGAGGCTGGAGCGGGGTGGCCAATGGGTATTTACAGAAAAGGGGGGGGCGGGGCAGCGAGGGAGCGGCGGCGGGAAGCGGGGGGTGCAGCAGGGGGTACAATACCAGCGGGCAAAGGACTGATACCAGACCAGGAGGTACTGCGAGAATTCAAAGAAAAGAGGGCAGCGGAGTCACGAAGAGCGGCGGGAAATCACAGGAGGGCAGGAATACATACGGAGGGCAGGAATCGCAGGAAGGGCAGCAGCGAAGTGCAGGAAAAACACAAGGTGGGCAGGAATCACATAAAGGGCGGGAATCACAAGGAGGGCAACAGCGAGACAAGAGAACGAGCAGCAGAGAAGGCGCCGAGGTCAGGGGCGAGCCAGAGGCGCTGGGGCAGAGACGCTCTACAGCAGGGGAGCCGTGCGGCGTAGGGGGTGTCATGGGACAGGTCACACTCACCTGCGCCGCGCGGGCTCCATATGAGGCCAAGTGGGAGGGAGGAGCAGCTGGGAGGCGGGAGCGTGGTGGCCAATGTGGATTTACAGAAAAAAGGGGGGCGGGGCAGCGAGGGAGTAGCGGCGGGAAGCGGGGGGCGCAGCAGGGGGTACAATACCAGCGGGCAAAGGACTGATATCAGACCAGGAGGTACAGCGAGAATTCAAAGAAAAGAGGGCAGCGGAGTCACGATGAGCGGTGGGAAATCACAGGACGGCAGGAACACACACGGAGGGCAGGAATCGCAGAAAGGGCAGCAGCGAAGTGCAGGAAAAACACAAGGCGGGCAGGAATCACAAGAAGGGCAGGAATCACAAGGAGGGCAACAGCGAGACAAGAGAACGAGCAGCAGTGAGGGTGCTGAGGTCAGGGGCGAGCCAGAGGCGCTGGGGCAGAGACGCGCTACAGCAGGGGAGCCGTGCGGCGTAAGGGGTGTCCTGGGACAGGTCAACAAGTGGCAAAGCTGAAAGCATGCCTGCTACAGGCTCACGTTATTCACCATCATCGGAGTGTTGGCATACAAGTTGAAGGGAATTCAGTTCACTCGCTGATATAGCCGCCAAGGCGACAGTGCAAACTGCCGCCATTGCCACAATCACTCATTCACACACAAGAATTGAGAGAGTTTTATTTATAAACTGTTATATTTCACGAACATGACCCATAAAGGTATCAGAACGCTTTACAATATACAGTTATTAAACATTAGATGGTTGGGGTAGTATATGCACATTCGGTATTCATCATTCAGTACAAAAGAGGTAGATAATATTATACGGATAGCATCGGTGACTACTAGTCAACAAAGAATGATCCACAAGGGAATCAGAGTGCTTCACAATATACAGTATTACACTTTGGGTGGTTGAGGTAGTATACATACATTCAGTATAATAGTAGCTAGCAATGCCTCGAAGAACAGCTGAACCTTCCTGCCAAAAGGCTTTCCACTCAAGTACTCCTACAAGTTAAATGTGCATAATATACCACATGCTCAAATTCCAGGAGAGGGGGATAGAGTAATACCAAACAAAGATCGCAAATTAGGTTTAATACTAGCTGCACATGAGGGTCTGGGCTCAGCACACACAAGAGTCACTGTGACAATTTCATTATTGGAGCAGTGTTACAGATGGTGGGTTTGAGAACACAAACAAAGGACTATGTCCTGAAGTGCGATATTTGCCAGTAGATGAAGGTTTCCAATAATTCACAGGCTGCAACAGACACCATTAGTCCAAAGCAATCCTTAACAGCAAGGGTATTAGGTGCAGGCGGTTCATGGGTCAATCTTCTATATGGAGTCCAGTGGGCACTAAACAGCATGCCAAGAAAGTCCTTGGGAGGCTGTACCCCATATGAAATCCTGTTTGGGACAAGAATGTGGGTACCTGATCTTGATTGTGCCAGCACAGTGGCAGATGCAAAACCATTTGAACTGATTGACCGTTTGTCTGTTTTACATGAACTCTATGAATACAGAGTGTTACAAAGCAACGTGCAAGTCAAGCGCATGGCTACTGGGCAAGTGAAACCAGTTCCGGCAAGACCTGCCTGGGTCCCCCAGATTGTGGACCTGGTCAGGGAAAAGATCTTTGACAGAAGAGAATTTGGGCCATCTTAGAGAAAAGCGGGACCTGTCCTAGCGGTAGTGGGAACAAGAACAGTACTTCTTCAGCCTCTTGCCAGTAAAAAAGAAAAAAGATTTGTCTCCATTGATCTGAATATACTGCATCATTTTCAACAGTAGGCTGCTATAGGTCCTCAGTAGCAGCAGATCTCCTCTTGCTACTATGCAGGAAGTTCAGATGGAAAGACTGATAACTTTTCAAGCCTCCACAACACAGAGTTATGGAGCAACGAATAATGGAATATTAATCATACAAGTTGAAATAGAAAAACATCAAGAAGAAACGACAATGCAAGTTGCAATTCTGCCCAACAATGATTTCTACATTAATGTGCCCTTAGCGGCACATCTGTCAGTTCTAAAAAACCTGCTGAGCTACCAAAGATAGATCTAACTGCATCTGGCTACTTCATCAACTTCGAGGATTTCTCTTCAGATCCAAGTGAACCTGATCAAACGCCACCCATTTTAAAGAGAGAAAGATTTGGCAATTCTATCTTTTGCTCAAAAAGACTTACTTAGTGTCACCTTGGTTGCCCATTTGGGTTGCAATAGGGGTAGTATATCAGTTAATTTGGATAGGCACAGTGACAGTCTTTTTTCTGCTTCTAAACAGACATTATCTCCCAAAACGTGCTGGAGTGAAATCTGTGAACTCGGTCCTGAAACCACATATGTCATCACACCGTGAACAACGAGAGTAGTCCCTGGTGAACATTACAGCAAATCCAAAACCTGATGTTATATTTTGGGATAAAGTATCATATGATGTATATGGCCCCACTGAACATATGAAAATCTCAAGTTTGTGTAAAATCTCTTTAAATGGTGTCATTACCCCCAGTACGCTATCTGATGATTGGGACATTGAGACTGTAAATACCATTCTTACTGATTTAGAACAATCTGCTGCATTTTCATACAAGGAATTGTATGAAGATACAACTGACTATGATACCATGTTTTGATACCAGCATTATGGTCATATGTTTTAGCATAAAGCAAACGTACCATGCACTGCTAATGTGTACCATCAATGGGAGCATTGCAAACACCACCAAAAGGTAGTTCTGCTACATTCCCACAGAAGTTTGCAAACTTTTCAGGGTTCAATACATCAGACCCAGGATCATTTTACTATAAACTTGCACAGACTAATGCAACTCCAAAGAAAATAATGCTGACAAACACAAAGCTGATATAATCAGCACATTTTATCTCCCAACTGTCTATACAGTGTTTTGACTACTGGAGAGACACCATAGTACAAAATCCATCTGGGGGACAAAAGAGTGGCAGACTCAGAGAACTGAGATATTATTTAGAGCTTGCCAAATACCATTACAGATGATTTTCCTGAACAGAACAGTGCAAGAGACTACCTGTTATGGATTTGCAATAATTAAAGACCTGAAAACACCGGGCATCCCTTCACTCATACCTAGGTATTTCCAATAATACACCAACAAGTGAAAGAAAACATGGTACATACAATTTGTCATCTCCCAAATGGAAGGGTTAGTTGGTTTGGCCAGTAGACACAAATACAAAACCATGTAGAAAACGTGTCTTGTACATCATCTACAATTAACTGTGGAAAATTTCCCAACAGGAAGCTGCTGAAAGATTTTGTGAAATCGATACAATTAACATAGAAAAGGCCTTAGTTGTGGTAGACAATGGCATGACCGCACTCTTGTCTCACATTTATTCACTGGGCAACATCGTGTCCTCAGCAATCAATATAATGGAATAAGATTTGTCTATTTTGAAACATGGGCAATCACAGTTACACGCTATTATGCTTCTAATATGGACGCTTCAATCATTGCGTTCTGGCCACATTAAAAACACTAATCTGTTTTCGGTATACAATCTGACCAACAAACAATTGACCATGGTTCGCAAAGATGTGAAGTACACCATGCTGCTGATTAAAAAAATAAAGAAGTTACCTTTCACTGTAGCAGAGTCACCGTCTATGGAATAATTAATCCTAACCCCGGGTTTAGTTGGCGTAGCAGGTCTAAGCCGAGGGCCACAGAGTCGATATCAAACTCTGTGGAGCTCCGCTACGCCACCCACCTCCCACTCTTGAGAAATAGACATGCGCGGGCACGCGCGCATGCACAGTTTTCCAAGAGACGGCGATGAAGAGGATGCTGCAGCCAAGTTAAGTGGTTTTTCTTTACTTTAAACTCTTTTTATTTAAGTTTTAATCAATTGTTATTAGGCGGGCAGAGGCGGGGGCAAGTCAACTCAGCTCTGCTGCAGAGTGTGTGGGGATTTGCCTACTCCGCGTTCTCCGCGGAAAACGTGGGAGGCAAATCTCTGCACATTCCGTGGGCAGAGAGGAGGTCTCCGCATGGGGTTACTTAATACATGGCTATATCACACTGCCAATGACAACATTCCAGTTCCAATGCTGCCTAAAATATTACTCAGTAGGTGGGTATGAAGTGTTGGGCGAATGGTACATACAAGAAACCTGGGAGTTACCATACACATATAGGTTCAGAAACAAAGACAATGATGTTTTTTCGAGTGATTCAAACTGCGAAAAGGCCTCAAGTGGGTCTTTAGTGTGTAAAGAAATACTGCTGCACAGAGCATGTAATGCATCAATAGCAAACTTGTCTGCTACCTTAAGGGTTCCCCAGCTGCTTTAATTCATCTGGTCTTTGAGTAACTTTCAAATATGAGTTCCTTGATGCTAAATGACCAAGGCTGCTGTGGTATGACACCAGGCATTGCTTATCTAGTGACCATCAACTCCAGGATTGTTTGTTGTAAGTAAGTATCGTTTCCCCCAGATGAATGTATCCAACATAGGGTTTGTTTCTCTGAGCAGACAAAAAGCCGTATTGTTTCAGCATAATGTGGCCTTAACTTCAGCTCAAGAGACTTTTGATCTCCAAGTGGCAAGGTGTTCTGCAGGGATATAGGCATTGGTCCGTATGAATTTCCCTCTCCATTTCGGGGAAATGGTCCATCATATCTTTAACATGTCTGATTCGAGTGGTATTGTACACTAATTTAAGAGCATTGGATCAGGTCTGTTAACCACCTTTCAGACAATTATGGGAGTGATTCTATTATTCATACACTCCGTACTTGTTTTTCAACGGCTTCCTTTGTTCCTGCTTTCGGTAGTGGTTTCCTGAGTTTACCCCTATTGTTTCGCAATGGATGTCAGCATTACTCAAGACATGGAGAGAGCACTGCGGGAGCGACGTTGTTGTGAGCAATTGGTGTTCTTAACGTGGCTACCTCGGCTCCAAGAGCTGATTGAGCATTGGTTCCTGTCTTTCAGAGGGCCTGGCTTGACTGCGTTCTGCCAGTGTTTCACTGCCTCTTTTGTGGATTCGGACACGTGTCGGACATCTGTCTCACACTTCCATCGGTTGCAACGCCAGACATAGACATGCTACTGGGCCCGTTATGGGCCCATGTGCATAGTTGTTCAGAGCGTATTCCCATGTTGATGATGGCGTTCCTAGAGCCTCCACAGGACGCTTCAGCTCCTGTTGGTCCGGAGAGCAGCTCTGCAACGCAAATGCAAGCATCAGTCTTAAGCAAAAAGGCATCTACTTCTTCCCTGAAGGATGCCGGGGGAAACGCGATGACCACCTCTGCTCACTTGATATCATACTGGAAGTACTGGAGGAACTGCTTCCTGTGGATGCCATGTACAGTGATGTTGAGTCTTCAGCACAGGATACTTAAACAATCTGGCCTTTCCTGTGCTGGGCACCGTTTGGGCAATTTTTAAACATGCACAAATTGAAAGTCGACACAATTTGTTTTTCTTCTCTGCTCTATCTGAACATAGTGGCTTTCAAGGTGCTCAGAAAAACATTGACATTATATTCAAAATATAGAGGACCTTTTAGGACCACTTTTCGGGAAGATTGCCTTCACTATAGATCTTGCTTTTGATAACGGAGTGCTTTTTAGTATGCTTTTAATCTAAAAGATTTTTTATGACATTTTTGCATTTTTTATCATTTAGCTAGCTGACCTTGTTGACCTTTTTATGAGGAGTGGGTGTCCTTTAGGTTAGTCCCATCATGTACATTGTGTACCCTCCACACCACATAACATTCTTACATAGGTGGCCTTTTACCTAGTAGCTTACTTCTATTTGTCCAACATCAGGCTTTTGGTACCATATCTTAATCCCTGTACCTGACATACACAAACATGTCCCCAGGCACAGTAGATTTATTCTGTACAAGGGTCACCACTTTTTCCATTCATGGCCAGCAGCCAGCTGTGCATGATCATGTTTGTTTGGAAAAGGATTAGCAGGAGATTAGCAAATGTTTTCAAAACATATTGATTCTTGAAAAAAAAAATAATAATCACTTTAGTATAAAATACTCATACTCCCCCTTACTAGATAGAGGAGAATTCCTTCCAAGCTGAAACAAGACTCTGCCGGCTGATCCTTTGACAAGCAGAGATCTGACATCCTTTGTGGTGTGCCATCCTCAACCAGAGACAGGGTCCTTCATTCAGAACCATGAGACGAATGGTTAGCACTTCCCCAGGGAATTCTTGGCGCCATTAGGCTCTATTAGGTTCCATTAGGACAAATCCTAACACTTACACATTCAGGCTTTACCTACAACTCTAGGCTTGGCATGGTTAGGTAGGCAACGCTTAGTAAGCGTACGCCAATGATATTTGTTTATGTAATATGCTTTTATTCATCTTATTAGCACTATGGTAGAAATGTATCTACCAGTTTACAATATCGGTACTAGCGATTACATTTGTCTGCTTCTGTCTTTTGATTGTTTCAGCTAACATGTTCCATACTAGACTGACGCTTGACCAATAAATAATTATTGAAACTGTTCCAATCGTCATTCTATGTATTTTGAGAAAAGTAAGCATGAGTGATTGAGCAAAACATTCCGTATTATTTCCACGATACCTGAGGAATCAGGGTTGTCATGCTTAGTGGCTGCCAGAAGCTACTTACCACACTGTATACTACAGCTTCACCACAGCCTGCTGGCTGAGTCTAGCGCGACGGAGGATGGGAGGAGGCCTGTCAGAGTGCTGACAGCTCTGGCAGGGAGGCTTACCCAATCACTGGACTGCGTCTTGAGTGGGTGGGTGGGTCACAGGAATGCCGGATTAGCCCTGAAGACAGCGCCAAGCTTTCTCTTGGGATTAACTTCTTTGACCCTCTGTATTATGGCTCCCAAGGTTGCTAAACTACATAAGGAGGCGTCCTCACGGCTAGTTGAGCAGGTGCAAGGATCACGGCAAGAGTCTCCCCTGTTCACAATGAGGAGAGCGCAGGTAATCAAAGTGAATCGTGTGCTGGAAAAATCCTGCAGGAGAGTATGGGTGCAGGGAGGAGAAGGATACTGCCAGGTTGCACTGAAGCTGTGGACAAACAACTGGGGGCGACGCAGGTCTCAGAAGAGGTCGTTTCAGAGCCCAGCAAAGACAGTCTTATCCCACCTCTTGTCCCACCACAGCCAGCTATCGCTGACTTTTTCAGTATTCAGGACGGCGGGGGAGGCTAAACAGCTCGAGAAGCACTCCAGGAGGATGATAATCAGGGCCGGAGCTAGACACCTGTTTCAGATGACCGGTCTGGGTTTTCTCCAGCGCAATTGGAAGACACTGAGGTGGCAGTTGAGGTGGCAGTCGATGGGAGACCTTTGTCATCTACCTTAGGGTTACCCTCATAATGGGAGGCCTGTGAACTTTGGGGTTCTGAAAATTCTGGACTTGTGTAATAAACTTTGTCGTAGTATGACGATTTTGGTATCAAAAGACCGAGAATGGCTAGTACACTATGTACAAGCATTTTCGTCATATTTGAGTGACGATTTCACCTCGAAATCGTAATTTGCGTCCTGAACCCTCGGCTTCCATTTTGTGTACGGCAGCCATTTTGTGAGTTGCCCTCACATAGGCCAATGATTAAAGCCAAACATGATTCCAAAGGACACGTACACCTTGGTTGACTTCTCTGCGACCTGGGCAAGCTGGAACCATTGCCCCAGGCCAAACCTGCCCGGCCAGTTCCTCTCCCAGTGGCCGAACGAGATAGCATCAAGGCACAACATGCCATAAACCTTTTCATCGCACACACACCCTGCCTAATCTTGCTCACACCTGTCCCTGTTTCTTTCTCTACGACTTGCTTTACGAGGAGGAGGTGCCCGTTTTTATTGGGGGTCCACCGATATCTGATGAAAATGTTGGGCCTTGCCGGGTAATTTGTTGTGGGCTGGACAAACTGAAATGTGGGTTTGTCATCATGACTCTGCTTTTTCTTTGTAGTGGAAATATGTGAATGGTCTACTGTAAATCTAAGAATGTTTGCCTGAAGCATAATATTTTGTATAAAAAGAGAAGACTGGCTTTGTAAGATTGAGCAGTCTCCTGAGAATATACATACGTTGTACTTCTAGGACGCCTGTTACTTGGTTGCAGCCAATAAATTCGTTCTTTGACTTCACCTAGAAGACTCTGAGTTTCTGTGTCTGAATCAGGAAAGTACTCAAGGTCTTAGGGTGTACCCTGACACCACTGGGTTCCGAAAAACCCAGTACCTCAGCTGGCGCCCAACGTGGGGCGATACCAACGGTACCGGTCCAAGCCAGAGGTTCGTGAGGACCTTCGTGTGAAAATTCTGGAGGAAGGCCGCCACTTCATCGACCCCTGCATGTCGACGTGGTCCGAAAGTCTTTGCTGCAAGGTTCCCCGCTTCCCGACGGCTACGAAGGACTGCTGCCCTGGCTATCGCCCTGATTTGGACCCTTGACGAATGGTAGAGCAAAACGATAGACGAGTCTTCTGGTGACGTCATCGATATCTCAGTTAAGTATAAGTGGAGCGTCTCCCAGTCCTTAGTTGGTCTTAGTTTGGGTATCCCCTTGGGATCTTTGATTTGGAACTTGCAAGTACCAAAACCGAAGGACTCGTGTATTCACGAGAATATCGTATTCGATAATCCTTTGAAGTTTGAAGCTAGACTAGAGAGCGAAGATGCCTGGTCTTAGCAGACTCGGACATTTGTTTTGTCTTGGTTGTAATAATAGGGATTCCCGATTGGAGGACTCGTGTCCGGTTCCTCCGATTGGAACTCCAACTTATGAATTATATGTGAAACATGGAGCAGGCCCCATCACATATAATGAAGTATGGATCCGATACACCAGAAAGGATGGTGTTCTAAAATGGCCCCAATATTGTAGCTTTGATACGGAAATCTTAGATAACCTCGAAGTTAAACTATTCAAGAAGAAAGCCCGGCCGGCGATGTTTGACTCTTTCCGCCTATGGCGTAAGGAAGCCAAACAGAAGGAAATTAAATTAGCGAGGAAAAAGAAGAGAGAAAGGGGTATCTCGATAATGCAAGCTGATATGCAGTTCAAAGATAACGAAGAAGAACAGATGAGTGAGCAGTTGCACAGGCAACGTAAAATGGTGATCGATAAATGTTATCCAGTTTTGCCGCCTCTTCAGCAAGATGCAGCAAAAGACCTTGAAAAAGACCCCCTAATGTCGCATTTGCTAAGTTCGCCACCCCCTTATGGACAGAATGCTACGGCACCTCCGCAACCTCTAGTTGCGCAACCTTTGGTTGTATTGCCTCCTGCTCCACCACAACCACCAGCTGCCTTTCAGTTGGCTCCTATTCCTCCGATGCAGCCTCCTCAAGGGCCACCGGCTTTGACATCTGCTCTTCCTTTACTTCCTACAACTTTGACTACTATAACGACTACCACTCCTGGTACTCCTTCTGACACTGCCTCTGTGTCTGCCTTGCCTCACCCTGCTTTTCCGTCTGTCCTTTCATCGACTTCTCCTTCTGTTCGCCAGAGAATGACTAGCACTGTTGCTAGCCTTCTATATCCTCTCTTTGGTGCAACAAGTGTAACCCCTGTCTCTGAGCGTAAACAGTTACGTAGCCAACTGCCTGATTCTAGGGAGAAGGAAACGTTGAATTATTTGGCACATAAATGGGTTACTGATCCGGTAACATATGAGGTAGAGTCTGTTATGGATGTCTTCCATCAGTGGGAAGCATCGAAGCAGAGGTACGTTTTGGAGAAAATGTGTACTTTCCTTTGTGAGGATAGAGAGGAAAATGATTTAGAGCCCAATCCGCCTGAGTTGTGTCGTATAAGGTTCGAGTTTGGAAAAGGCGCAATTGTGGGTTCAGATGTTAAGAAAGCAGTTGCGACATTGTTGTCATTAAGGACTGGAGGTGTTTCTCGGTCATTGTTTGAGTCTGATTCCTCTGTTAAGAAGAAGGTGAGACAATATCCCATGAGAGAAGTTCCTCCAGTATGGAAGGAAGCAGTGCAGGCTGATGCCGCTCATAACATTGATGCTGTACCAGCACACTTTCAGCGTGTCTGGGTACATGTTCCTTGGAAGCGAGCTCAAGTTTTGGCCCTTAAACAGACATTGCCTGATCCCCGTAAAAATCCTGCAGGGTATTACAAGGAATTGTCACAGACTGCAGGTTCATGCATCATGAATTTGGCGGATATAGACATGTTATTTGGGAATGTTGTTCCACAGCCTTTATGGGGAAAGGTTCGTCATGCAGATCATGATCAGGAGTTAGGTGACTCATGGGCTAATATTACTGCTGCAGATGCCTGACAAGTGGGTGGTGCTAAACCCGAGCCTTTAGTAGCAGATCTCCCTGGTAGAATCATTAATTACATGAAAACTTTAATGCCTGCCATGCGAGTAAATTGAGATAAATTGTCTGCATGTAAGCAGAAGAAAGATGAAACGGTGTCAGATTTCTTCACCAGGTTTGAAGAAACGTTTGCCGACCACAGTGGTCAAGATATGAGTACAGAAGGTGGCCAACGGTTGTTCGTCGATAAATTTGTGCATAATCTGTTACCCGAGTTGTGTCAGAAGTTAAAGGATTCAGAAAGTTCTTGGGCCGTTTCGTCTTCAGCACAGATATTGGCTACTGCACAGTACTACGAAAATAGAGACATAGATGAGAAAGATAGAGCAGAGAAGAAAACGAAGGAGTTAAAAACGAAGGTCCTGTTACAGCAAACGTATCCGCCACGTGGTGGTCAAAATAGTGGTGCTCAAAGTAACTATCAGAATAACTATCAGCAGCCTCAACAGTTTCGGAGGAACGCACAAAGAGGCGAGTATACTCAACCACGTGTCCCTGTAGGTCCCAATCAGTGTTCATATTGTAATGAAGAGGGTCATTTTAAGTATAGTTGCCCTATTTTGTTACAGCGTGGAAATGGTGTTTCTGGCTCAAGAGGTCGAGGTGTTCAGCAAGCTCCTAGAGGTAGAGGATGTGGAAACTTCCCCCAAAACGCTCGTTCCCTTCCGCCTCAAAATTCAATGAATAGTTTTGATCAACAGAATAACACGTCTGGTAGGACGGCTCAGTACTATGCTGATGATCACTATGCAGAAGATGAGCATATGGAAGGTAATGATTGCTAGGACAGCCGTAGACAAAGAGAGGGAGTTGTTTCAGTTCCAGTAGATCAGAGTGGACCTTATGTTGAGGTGATTACATCAGGTGTGTCAGAACCTTTTCTGTTGGATACTGGTGCTACAAAGAGTTCTATTATGCACTCAAAACTCCCTGGCGCACCTTTGTCTGGCGAAACGAATGTATCAGTAGGTTTTTCTGGCGCCCCAGTTAGAAACCCGATTTCTGACCCTTTGTCTCTTTCTGTTGAACCTTGTGAATTCGAAGCACCCCTTATTCTAACGACAGGTTGTGGTGAAAACTTGTTGGGATTAGATCTGTTAAAAAGATTGTATGCGACTTTGTACTGTTCTCCTTCGGGAGTACAACTTACACTGGGTAAGAAAGTGGTTTCTCCAATGTATTTGTCAAGGGATAAACTTCCGACAGAATTGTCGTTTCTTCCTAAAATTCTTTGGGCTACTGGTCCTAATGATGTAGGTCTTCTAGAAATACCGCCATATGTTGTAAAATTGAAAGCCAATGTTAAAATGCCACGCATTCCCCAATATAAAATTTCTAGTTAAGGGTATAGTAGACATGATTTAGGAAGATATTTCCTACGAGACTATCCCGAGAGATGAGACACTAGTATACATAGGATGGAACGTGACCGGATATGGAGCTACTCTGAGTGAGAAACAGCAAGCTAAGAGATCTTGCCCGATTTGGATTGTACCCCATCAGGGTCACCTGTGTCTGCAAGGCACTGGCAAGAATCCCAGAGTTCAGTTAGGGAAGAGTATCTGTACTGAAACTTATGTTTTTGCATCTCAGACTTCCCCTTCGTTTTTAGCAGCTAAGGGTACCTATTTCATCAGCCATGATAGAGCCTATACATGGTTGCCCCCTGATTTTTCGGGCACATGTTTTGTTTCGTTCCTGCTGCCTCCCACCTACACAGCTGAGGCAGATTACCATAAGACAAGGATAGTTAGCGGTGTCTTGAGTAAAGAAGACACTGCAGGACAAGAATTTGGGGACTTCGTAAAGGGTTTTCTGCCGTTCTGGGGACCAATGGTTAATAGCAGGACCATAAGGCAATTGACAAGGGTGGTTGAGTCCACCGTAGTTGAAACTGCCGGTGCCCTTAGTAACTTGACTATCCCGTCGGATCGTCTCTTGACACTTCAGAACAGGGTCGCGTTAGACGTCATCCTTGCAGACCGAGGTGGGATATGTAAATTGATCAAATCGAGTTGCTGTGTTTTCATTCCAGATAACGCTCCAACAGTGTACCAGGCCATCTCCAAACTGCATAAGATTTCCGAATCTATTCATGTGGATAAAGGAGATTGGTCGTTGATGGGATGGTTCTGGGAACTGATATCCGCCTGGGGATGGAAAATACTGATGGTCATTGGGATGGTCTTAGCCATTCTTTTCCTGTTCTCTCTGTGCGTGCAGTGTGCTCCTGCAATATGTGGCCTCTGTGCTACAGCATGTGTAAGGAAACCTGTATCAAAAGACAAACTAAGTAATAGAATGATGTTACAGCAACATCTCAATGACTTTAGGAATATAGACCTGGACTCAGATTAGCATGAGGATAGGTTAATTGCCTATGTAAGGGCAAAAGGAGGGTTTGTGGTTCTGAAAATTCTGGACTCGTGTAATAAACTTTGCCGTAGTATGACGATTTTGGAATCAAAAGACCGAGAATGGCTAGTACACTATGTACAAGCATTTTCGTCATATTTGAGTGACGATTTCACCTCGAACTCGTAATTTGCATCCTGAACCCTCGGCTTCCATTTTGTGCACGGCAGCCATTTTGTGAGTTGCCCTCACATAGGCCAATGATTAAAGCCAAACGTGATTCCAAAGGACACGTACACCTTGGTTGACTTCTCTGCGACCTGGGCAAGCTGAAACCATTGCCCCAGGCCAAACCTGCCCGGCCAGTTCCTCCACCAGTGGCCGAACGAGATAGGATCAAGGCACAACATGCCATAAACCTTTTCATCGCACACACACCCTGCCTAATCTTGCTCACACCTGTCCCTGTTTCTTTCTCTACGGCTTGCTTTACGAGGAGGAGGTGCCCGTTTTTATTGGGGGTCCACCGATATCTGATGAAAATGTTGGGCCTTGCCGGGTAATTTGTTGTGGGCTGGACGAACTGAAATGTGGGTTTGTCATCATGACTCTGCTTTTTCTTTGTAGTGAAAATATGTGAATGGTCTACTGTAAATCTAAGAATGTTTGCCTGAAGCATAATATTTTGTATAAAAAGAGAAGACTGGCTTTGTAAGATTGAGCAGTCTCCTGAGAATATACATACGTTGTACTTCTAGGACGCCTGTTACTTGGTTGCAGCCAATAAATTCGATATTTGACTTCACCTAGAAGACTCTGAGTTTTCGTGTCTGAATCAGGAAAGTACTCGAGGTCTTACGGTGTACCCTGACACCACTGGGTTCTGAAAAACCCAGTACCTCAACAGGGAGAGGTGTTCAGTATCCTTAGAGAGATGAATCAGGGGGCCCTGAGGAAAGAGCATAGAGTTACCTATGACTCTTTATCTGTGGCTCCCGTGGAGTCATGAGTGTTTGGACTGTAATACAGAAACAAATGTTGTGGCAGCAGCCGATCTCACATCCAAAGGGGATGATAAATAATTTTCGCTCACTGATGGTTCTCGCTCAAACAATTCTAGCTCCAGTCAAAGTGAAGCCGGGTGCATCTCTTCAACATCAGGGTCTAGCACACTTGAAGCACAGTTGCCTTTAAGCACCAAAGGAATCAGAGGTTCTCTAAGAGCAACACAGCTTTCCGAAAGAACAGGGTGAAATCCACCACTGGCAGTGGGCTAAAAAGGGACTATTCCCATAGGAAAATACTGGTAGTGCCAAAGACAGCGCCCACCCAGGCAGAGACTGCTCTGTATGCACCACAGGTTGTAGGGGCAGTAACTATGAATCCCACTCTGTCCCCGATCTTAGATCAAGGATCACCTTGCTGATACCCATGTGGATGGGAAAAAAGCCTGGCAGGCCCCAAAAAAAACTTTAAGGTGCAGTTTGGAAGGTTGGGAAGGCAAGCTCTGAGATTGGTGAGCGGGTCAACAGTGTAGAGGAGAGAATAACTGTTGTGGGGACTACGTTGGTTGCTGTCAGAGAGCAGACCAAGACCCAAATGCCCAAATGACTAATGTCATGTGGTAATTGGAGGACCTGGAAACCCACCAGAGAAGGAACAATCTTCGTTTTCTTGGGATCAAGGAAGGCCTAGAAGGGGAGGACATCCGATCCGTTATGCTGGACCTACTCAAAGAGGCCTTTCCAGAACTTGTAGTGTGGGATTTGGAACAAGAAGTTCAGCGGGTCCATCGGCTTCCTTTAATACACCACAGATCTACAGAGGCCAGCTGAGATCAGAGGCAGACCATCTTAGATTTTTGGGGGACATTTCTTGTTACTCCAAGCCATTTTTGAGAAGTCTCAGCCAATGGCACGCATGAAATATCAAGAGTCCTCCTTTTGTGTGCATCCTGACTTCTGCCACATAACAGTAGAGTTCAGGTGTCATTTGTGGCAGGTCATTAAGCCTTATCAAGATTCCGGTTTAGAAGCTTTTCTGCTGGCCCCAGCAAGTTTGAAAACAATAGTTAGAGGGACTGTAAAATTATTTACCGCTGAAATATAAGCTATAGACTATCTTGAGCAGGCTCTGGCAGATAGAAGTAATATATAGCTCTTTGGTTGTTAGCTTAGGAAACTGCGAGTCAGGCTAAACATAGGTGGATCTCTCCTCAGCATTGCTTGTATTGTTTGTTATTTGTATATTGGGGGCTTAGGCTCCCACTGCTATTATCTTTCACGTTGTCTATTGCTGTCTCCATCACACAGAGCCGGTTCGTCTGGCTGCTTTCAGTGGCGGGGTAGGGGGAGCAGGGTGTATTCTTGTTGGGGAGTGTTATTTTGGGGTGTTGAGGTGGCAAGGGTGTTGGATCATGTGGCATCTAAATTGCAGCAAGGAATTTTTAGTATGTTTTTTTGGTTGTACTGAAGGACAGGCTGGGGCTTGAATACAAGTTAGGCTGGAGGAACGTGTCTCAGCATCATAGGGGTCTATTAGTCTTGAGAGAACATTGCTGGTGACTAGAGCAATCTTCCGGGGATGGATAACATTTGTATAGCCACTACCAATATCTGTAGGCTAAATAATATATCTAAAAGGAGAAGGGTGCAAGAAGATCTCAAATTGTATTGCCTGCAGGAGACCCACATAGCACAGGGTTATAGTGTTGTATTGAACTCTTTAGGACTGAACGTAGTAGGTCATCAACCCAGGACGTCAGGACTAAGGGGGTAGCCATCTTAACTGAAGAGAATGTTGATATACCTGGTCTTAATGCAATGTATAAGAATGGCAGATGGGCATTAATGAAGTGCAAATCTGGCAACGGTTCCTTTACACTGTGCTCAATGTATGCCCCCGTTTTAGATGACCCTGGCCTATTGATTTTTTTTAGGCATGAAATTGCCTTCCTGGCCTGCACCATGTGTAGTTTGTGGGGATCTGAATTTAAACGGGTCTAGTGAAGGGCCTGGGGGCAATAGAGCTTACAGTGTCGGGCATGAATCACAAATATTGAGATCTTTTAAAAATCTTTTGAGAGATATTGGCTTAATTGATGTTTGGCCCAGTCTGAACGTTCCTGAGCCTCAATACACTTATTACTTAGCTGCCCATGGCAAGTTTGCCAGGCTGGATTTTTTTCTGATGTCACCGGTCTTACTTAAGGGAACTCAGGTAGAACAATTCCCCAGTGTAATCACAACCCTGTTGTTTTCAGATTCGCTCTTGAGGGATTAAGAAGGGTGGTTAGCAACTGGTCTTTTGAGAGGGCACTTTTGTCTTACCAAGAATATCTGAATGATATGAAGGGTTGGATTATGGAATATTTCAATATTAATAACGGTAGTGCTTCTCCTGGAATGGTCTGAGATGCCTTTAATGCTGTGATAAGGAAAACCCTGGGGTTCAGTCTTGCTAAACAAAAGAGAGGGCAGGGACAGATTCAAGAACTATACCAAAAACATAACCTCCTGGAAACAGAATTGATTAGCAGTGTGGGAAGGAGGGGGGATCTGATCCCAGCATTGAATTCAATAGCCATTACCAATGCTCCAAAGTTCATAACCATCACCTCAGAGCTTGACTCAGATTTATTGTCTAGTAAGACCCCACAATCATGCCTGCAAATGCCCAACCATTAGCCTAAGACACCTAATCCTCCTGTTGAGATGAGGATGGACCCTAAGCACATATCCCCCCTCCGGTCCTGGAACACTACTCCCTTCTTGAATGCCACATCCAGACCCATTAGATTTAATAACCACCTCTATGGCCCGGACATCCTCTGCCTCCTTCTAACTTACAACACCACTCAACCTGACTGCCCAGTCAGAGCCAGACCTATTCAAGTTATGCCGCTAGATGCTTTTAAAAATCCTACACATCTGACAGTCACGCTGGAGACCATTCAAACCATTACTCTGAACCTGTACAGACCCCCCACTTATAACTCCAAAACACTAAATACTGGGAACCTCATTCAAGTTTACATTGCATAGTCTACTCCCACTGACTCCAAAACTCACCTGAAATGCATCCTTCTCAACTGCAAATCCGGAGTAATACATGCCCGGATATCTCTGCCCTCATCCTTGATTAGGAACTTGATCTACTGAATCTAAATGAAACTTGACTCAATGTCTCTGCAGGTCCTGTGCTGGACATTCTAGTTACTCCTACCCACAACATTATCAGACTGGATAGAGCTAAATGTACGTGGGAGGCGTAGCCTGTATTTACGATAACAGTCTCTCAGTGACACAGTCTTCGTCCACTTCTCTCTCATCTTGCGAATACTTAAACATCAACATCTTCAGCAAACAAGAACCCCTATGCAACGTCTAATTCTTCTACCATCCTCCAGAAGATAACCTGCTTCTGATTGGACAAATCATGGAAACCATCTCATCTAATCTAGGTCATCATTACCCCAGATCTTACTGGGAGACTTCAACCTTCAATGGAATGACCCAAATGACCTGGATGTGATTCTTCTTAAAAAATTCCTACTTGACCTTAACCTGACTCAATGCGGCAACAGCCCAACACACAACTTGGGCTCGACTCTTGATATAATCATCTCCAACCCTGACACCATTCAGATTGAATTGATAGCCTCATGTGACTGGTCAGATCACCACTTTTTTACCTTCCTCATGCTTAAACGATGGAACACCCAAAGACTTCGACCCAAGAAATTGAAACACTGGAAAATATCGATGCAAAACGCAAACATAAACAACCGCATATCACATAGCAATATGTTCCTGCCTCCACCCATGCGCATCACAGATGTCCATGAACTCACCGATCACTACAACAACTCCATGCTAAACGTTCTGGATGTAATTGCCCCCTCCAACTAAAAAGAAAATCCAACAAAGATTCCAATCCTTGGTTCAATGACTGCCTAAACTCAGACAGATGTAATTTAAGACTAGCGGAACGAGCTTAGAGATCCTCTCCATCTGCCAAACTCCTCAAACTTTTGAGAGTAAGAAGGAGTATATACAAAAAACACATCAAAACTGCAACAGCGAGCTTCTTCAGAAGCCAAGTAGACAAAGCCAGAAATTGCCCCAAAATGCTGTTTGAAATAATCAAATGGCAATCCAACAACACACCCACTCAATCAACAATCAGCACCAAATGCCAACCTAATTCCGAGGATTTTGCTGCCTTCTTCTGCGAAAAATCCAACAAAATTGAGTCTGATTTAAAGTCTGCCTTTCTCAAACTATCATCCTCACCAGACTTCCACCTAACACCCCATTACCCTCTGCCTACTTACCACTCTAAAAACAATGCACATTGGAATCAATTTTCTACATTCAATGACACAATCATTCTCAACATTCTATCTAACCTGAAACCCTCGAATCACTTCAAACCCCCTTCCCTCATATTTCTTCAAAGAAATGATAAGGCATCTAGTTCCTCTCTGGACCAAGATCGTTAATGCCTCCCTACTTCATGGTGAGATCCCTGACTGCCTAAAGTCCCGGCTAGTTCTCCCCATTCTCAAAAAGCCCATAGCAGACCTTGAGAAATGTGTACAGGTTCAACTATGTAGCCTCATTGAGGAATTCCAGCTGCTAGAACAACTTCAATTGGGCTTCCGTCAAGGTCACAGCACAGAAACAGCCATCACTCACATAGTTGAGGACACGCTTACCCTACTTGACCAGAATAAAATTTGCCTTTTATTCCTACATGACCTCTCTTCAGCCTTCGATACAGTCAAACATGACAACCTCCTGAGCCATTCTGGAACATAGGATGGGGTTTTCTGGTGCAGTTCTAAAATGGTTTGCCTCCTTTCTCCACGACAGAACACAGAAAATTAAATCTAACCAATCCCTCTCCCCTCCCAGTCCCTGCACCCTGGGGTGCCCCAAGGCTCCTTGCTTTCACCCACACTTTGTATCCTATTTTTTAACCCCTCACCGAAATCCTCAAAGCATCTAACATCCAATACCGCATGTATGCAGGCGAAAACCAGCTGTACATGAAAATCTCCTCGCCTGACGATATCAAGCCACTCAATGGAACCTTACACAAAACCCTTACCTGGCTTACTCTCAACCATATCATACTAAACACCCTCAAGACGGAAGTCCTCCTTATTTCCCCAGCCAAGCAAGAACTCATCATTGAGGAATACATTAGAAATATGTCTGCTCTCAATTGAACACCACATATCATTGACTGTGCTGGATAGGAACATGAGCATGCAGGATCACATTAGTGCTTCTACCAAAGGAGCAAACTTCAAAACTGAGCATCCTAAGGAAACTAAAACCTTTCCTTCCCCAGATAACCTGAAGTCCGCAGTACAAGCTTTAGTCATCTCGTGACTGGAATATGGCAGTGCAAAGCCTCTTTGAATGCGGCCTCCAGTCTTGTCACAGGCTCCAAGAAGTACAATCACATCTCCCTGGATCTGAAAACTCTCAACTGGCTACCTTTCCAAGCAAAGAAACACCTAAAACTTCCCTGCATGACCCACAAAGACCTTCACTGCAACACACCTCTCTACCTCGCAAAAACACTTGAGCTATCAGGTGGTGCCCGTACGTCCAGGAGCTCCAGCACCATCCTACTTAAACCAAAGTAATTTAAAAAACTACAACCGTTCCTTCTCAGAAATCACCCCAAGAACCTGGAACTCCCTGCCAACGGAAATGAGACCTATTCCATCAAAAATGTTCTTCAAAAAGGAAATGAAAGTGCTGCTAATGAACACTTACCTTTCCTGAAGTCCAGTAGGGTTCCTGAGTGACAGCATCTACGAACAGGCTGTTGACTCTCTTGCCTTCTCCTATTGACTATTTTGTTTTTGCCCACTATTAAGTTGTTATTTAACTATTGTTGTGTGTCGATTTAGACACCGTATGGAGACTTCTCAATTTATTCCCTTATACGGCCACAAATCCTACCCTTATTTAGGCATTATCCATGCGAACCAAATTCAGAAATGTCCCCCTGCATTGGTCCATTAACGTCACAACGAGTTTTTGGAAAACCAGATTCTTAAACCTTTAAAACTTCCCCTTGCTTGGATTAATGATTTCTCTAAGAACTCATTTATTATGCATTAACATCTATTCCTTAGGGGTTCATTCATGACGTTCTTAAGCCCGAATGTTACGTCAATACTGGCATTCCTAAACACCTTTGAGGTGTAAATATACCTTCACTTGCCATGGCAAACCATGGTTCGGCTGCCTACTTGCACGACGGGGCTTGCCACGGCAAGTTCGGAAGGAAGTCAAGTCCCCGCCTGACGCAGTGACCAGATGCTGTCATCCTCGTCACAGAGAATCCAGCTCCAGTGTTTCTGACTCCACTTGCGGGGTGTTAGAAATCAAGACCTGGAAAGAGATTCCAACCTCTCTCATTCTAAGGTATGGAACAGACTATAACCTAGAGGGACTCTTGGCAAATCTGGCAAAACTCAACTAAAGCTAGCTATACTTTAGAAACGTCACCTACTTCTTACCTCGTACTACACTTAGGTTAGGTCACTGGAGTAGAACTAACTAGAAGCATCATATGAGTATTCACATTTTACCCTGTGTTATTTATGTATGTATTTTTATATATCATAGCTACAAACCATGCTATTGCATTATTATCTATAATTATTGCTAACGCTGTACGTATTATACTTTGCATCCTGTCTTATGATTGTAGCAGTTCATATCTCTTGCACGAGAAATACGACTGTTCAATAAACCCTTTTTATTGAAACACCCATCTATCTATGTCTGTGTAAAGTCTGTAGAAATGAAGCATGCACGATTGACTGAGTGAAACTCTTATCTATTGTTTCCACGATTCTGAGACTGTTCCAATTCTAAGGGAAATAAAGTTGTCATGTTTATGCAGTTGTCAGAAACTAATCCCTTCTTGTTTATTCAAGACGTTTCTAGTGACCTCGGAGTTAGCTGGCACACAATAATTAAGTTTAAAGTACTCTATAGAGACATACTGACCTCAGTCCTATGTCAAATCTATAGTGTATATTATTCCAATGCGCAGAACCTATCAGGGATATAGGAACTGCACTACACTATTGCTATTTTCCGACTACCATGTCGTCACGTAACTATTGTTAGTTTGTCTTTTGCTATGATTCTGCCATGATTGCCCACCTCAAATGTATTGCATCCCTCTGTAAAGCGCCCTGATATCCTCTAGGGCATGTTCGTGCTATAGAAAACTTTCCAAATAAATAAATAAGGCATGTTTGAATGGATTTACCACAGATAAAACTGCTGGGAGGTACTTGGCTAAGAGTCAGGAATGTTGTGAGTACTGTCAACATGTGGAGCGGCTCCTTACTGTCAGAGCTAGGCAACAGCAAGCCATAGGTCACATTAGCCAGATAAGGAACATGCAAGGTGGAGTAGTACCAGATGGTTAGGGAGGCGTTTAGGAAATTGTACTCAGATCTCAATAAGTCTTCTCCTACTGTCCCTTCTCGTGTTTAAGAGGTACAGATTAATTTAGTCTCTTGTGTTAGTGTAACCCAGGATGAGAGACTCTTATTGGGCCAGATATCTAGTAATAAGAGTTTCAGTTGGCTATCCAAGCTCTCTCAACAGGAAAAGCCACAGGAACAGATTGTATTCCTCTAGAGTTTTTCTATAAAGAAATCCATCAGGAAATGCTGTCCTTGTTTAAAGAAATTAAAGAAGGGGCACCGCTGCCACCTAGTGTGTCTGGATGCTTCAACATCCCTTTCTTATAGTCCTTGTCAAGACTTCAAATCTGACGTACGGGTGAAGTCTTTGCAGTTCTGTGTTGGTTGTCTGCTGCTTTTGATGTGGGCACTTCTCCTTTTCATCCTTCTCCATGAAATAGGTCTAAATCAGCAGGCATGAATCTGAAGCGGATTGTCCACAACAAAATTCATGTGTGTGACCAGAGATCACAACAGGATGTGAGCCACAGTGATATGTACATCAAAAAGTTTTTTCCAGACCCCCAGTCCTACTGTTAATGATTTTCTTATCAGCCTCATCTACCTTCCTACGATGTGTCCATACCTCTTCCTTGGGAACTTTCACTGAACTATGAGCATTCTTCAGAAGTGAAAAGGGAGCCTCTTCCATTTCCCTCCAGTGTGTCGATCCCCACAGCACACAGCAATGTAGTGATCCACAAATCTATCTGTGGGAGTCCCTCTCCTCTTCATGTATTCACCAGGTAGACCTGGGCTTCTAAAATGGAACCCATGGTCCTCCATACAATACAGGCATATTTACTCAGTGTATATTCACCGTGTATTTTGTATCCAGCCCTGTTATCTCTGTACATTGTACCTTACCTTTATCTAAGATTTCCATATACACTCAATCTGGGGGCACTTTTCAGCATTGAAATGCTTTTATCTTTAATCAGGGTGTGGTTGTTACATACCCACATTGCCAGCACCCACCCAGCATTGTGTAAGGCAGTTGAGTCGGATGAGGGCCTTAATTAACCACTCTCTGCCCCTTTCTTCTTCCCCCTTCACTCCAGATTCGGTGCCCTCGAGTGCTACGAATTCTGAGGAAAGAGCAGGTAACCTTCCCAATTAATATGGGTTTGTTAGGTGGTATTTCGAATTTTTTATGAATATTGCGAGGTTCCTGTTAGCTTTCGTTTTTAATTCCCCTTCTGGTCTACAGACTTTTGCTGAAAGGTCCTACATGATGAATATAGGCAGGTCTGCCTTGACTAGTGCGGATGGGACAAGTCGGATTCTATCCGATGAGCGTAAATCTTTCACCTTTACTGCCGCAATTGGCTATTAGATTTTTCCTAACCTCCTGTCCCTGTGAAATTAGTTGGAGGGGGTTTTGCGTGAAACTATAACTTACTTTTGCAGGTGCAGGTATCCCGCGCTCTTTGTATTAGAACCCAAGTGCCCGATCTTTTACATCTCAGCCCTCCCTTTAGGGCCACATACAGTGATTCTAGGGACCATTTGGCCCCTTTATGATTGTTTTTATTTTACCCTTCCCATTCAAGCTTCCCATTCACGTAAACCCTAGGTGCCCACTCCCCTATCACAGTCTTGAGGAAGACCCCCATGTAAGGTGCCAATGTACCTACAATATACTCAGGGTCGAAACGTCAACACTTCTTTTTGAGGCAGCCTCAAACAACAGAGATTGTTCTTCTGTGTTTTCTTGTGTAGCTTGGCTATGATAAATTATGAAAATAATTGTGTATTTGTGGCGGAATAAAAAGCCATACATTTTTCATGCTAACTATGAATTAATTGCTGGCACAATTTCTTTACCTCTCCATATCACTTCATCCTCACGAAAACCACCCACTTTTCCTACAATCCATTTCTTTTTCTTGTTTCTCTGGGCACTCTGTGTATGAATTTGACTATGTAATGTATGCATTTGAGAATATGACGGTGTGATTAAATAACACTGTTCAATCATTCAATTTATGCATTGTTTTTCAACATTTTGTGAATATTGTTTTTATATGTCCTATGGCAAAATGCTGTTTACTGGGGCCATCCTATACCTTACTAACTCCTGATCAAGGCAGCCGCCTTCTAACACTATTTGGGTAGTGCTTTTGGTGTCCCTCCTGGTCCAACAACAATCCAATACATGAGACAGGCCTATGTCATGGTGCACTCAAATGTTCAGTCTTCACATATGACAAACATTTCAGCATTAGGGATCCAGACAACAGTATAGTTGGGCACTGAGGAGGGGGGGTGGGTACACATCTTTTGCATTCAGAGGACTTTTTCTTCCCAGCACTTAGTCAAAGTGCTGGATAAATAAAATAAAACAATAATGGATAATATTACATAATCTTTTAATGAATAACATTCAGTACCACTTGAGAAGCATCAAGGCAGAATTCTGTGTGCCAAATATAATTAGACATATATATCCTGTGCCAGCCAGGATATCTTGTGCGAGCCAGGATATGCCTTCCTAATGCTTGGTCATAAATCACTGTTGGCTTGCTGCTAACTGAACCTGTACCTTTCACATTGTACAGGACAGCATGTCTTCAATGTTTGGAAATATTGGAATGCAAGAACATAGCCTGATTTTAAAATGTGGAATCCCAAATCCCTTGCCAACTCTTTGCAGTGCTTTGAAGATATAATAATTTGTGTGTGAGGGTGGAGTTAAGTAAAACAGCAAACCAATGAAAATGTAGAAATTTTTTTCATTCTATAAATGTAACCAATAGTTACCAAGTCTTTCTCCAGTGTAAACAAATTCCTCACAAGTCCATTTTTGTCCCACTCTTTTGTCTGGTGGAAATCCATTCTGACTTACCTTTCATCAGCGATCATCCGACATTGACAAAAACAGGTAAGTATTAGAAGGGGGAAAAAATAACAAATATAAAGATATCCCTGTCTGACTTTTGATTTTCCGAGTAGTAATGTCCTTATTTTTTATTTTTAACTATACTGCTTTTTGTTTTTTCTTCATGTTCCCTTTTGTCTCTCCTTACAATGACTTTAAAGTCTTGTCTTATGGTGGTTCTGTATCCCCAACTGTCACTCTTGATCAGCAATGAATGAGGCCCTTCGGTACAGGACTTCGACATAAGAGCTGAAGAAATGAAAAATAAATTCCTAGCGCGTGGATACCCCAAACGCCTCATATGGGATTCGTACAAACGGACGAGATTTTTCGATAGACAGCATTTACTCATAACTTGTCCCAAAGAGACCAATTCTAGATTGGTATTCGTGACTACTCCTTCGACCATGAAAGCAACGTTGCGGCATATAATTAACACGACTTGGCATATTTTAAATGCAACTAGAGCAAAAAATAGCGTGTTACAAAAAACATGTATGTGTATAGGAAAAACAAGAACCTCAAGGATCTCGTTGTACGTTCCAGGATGCAGACAAAGTTGACAAATTAAGTGCAAAGCTCCATCACTGGTCAGGGATTATCTACAGGAAATTATAAGTGCCTTTCCTGTGTGGCTTATGAATTTGCTATTGAAGCCAGACAATATTCCTTTAGTAACATGAGCTTGAAACTTAAGACCCTAACTAACTGTAGAACGACTAACGTAGTCTATTTATTGATATGCCCCTGTAATAAAGGCTATGTGGGTGAAACAGCACGTATGATGTCGACGAGATTATCGGAACATAGGTCAGCAATCTGTACACAGTGCAGATGACATACGCTGGCTAATTTTGGAGAAAATTCGTACAACCTCTGGCACTACAAGTATAAATATAAGTAAGTGTAGAGAGGTATATTGGATTTTTGTATTGAACACCTACCTGAACAGGATGAACAATGAAATACCCTGGGATAAGGTGTTGAAATATAACTATATATTTGAAGGTATAATTTGCACGACAAGGCTTTGTTGGCATTTTTTCCACTATCGCTATACTTATACGCGCATTCATAAGTTGTCATACATTTCAACTGCAATCAACAAGGTTTGTTGACTATCGAGGTGCTTTTTTACAAGATTTTTTGGTGTATTAAATATTATCCCCTGCACCATATTTCTGTATAAATATGTAGCAGTTACACATCCATCTATCATCCAGGGTTAATAACTAACCTACATATTACCTATATGGTAGCATTATTTCTATATGTACTTGGTAATCCACATAATATACTTCTCAAATACATAATCCCTAAATCTTGTCGAAATGTTAAGAGATTAATCCTCTTCATTAAGACCCTTTCTAAGATGGCCGCCACAGACGTTTACCCTCTTCTGTTTCCATTCCTTTGACATGGCGAACTGTTTCTGGGTCGCGTAGTCTGCACTTCCCCAATGAGGCTCGTGTTTTTGACATTTTTGGGTTTATAAATACCGATGAGCACTTTGCCTACTATGTTGCTGACCGGAACTCTGCCACGTTGACCTTTGAGTAACAGACTCCCTTAACATAAGCGCATACAGTCGGGAATCATACAATAAGCTGCTTTAAACCTAATAAACACAGGTTTTTCCCAGATGCCAGCGGCTTATCAACCGCCATCTCCACTAGCTTTCAACTTCTGTATACCTAAATTACTTTTTGGTTCGCTTTTCAGGGTCCCGGTTACCTGGGTTTACTACCGGTTTGCACGCGTCTCACCAGTCTCTCCAAATTATCCTTAGAGATGGTTAAGAACAACTTTTTGGGTAAGTAGTTACTCACAACTGCCATTTTATTTAAGTCCTCATCGTGCCACTGATTTTATAAAATAAATGGGGGCCTATTTGGATTTACAGGGTTACTGACCGACACATTATCTGCACAATTGAATCTGTCTCTGGAGCTATCTCTCCCTTCTTTGGAGATTTTGTTTTACATACATCAGGTATGAATTTAATTAGCTTATCATCTCCTTGTTTAAAATCTTTTTTAAGGACTTATATATCGCTACCAAGGTAGTCAGGGTTGTTTTAGACACGAGTATCACTTTAATTTACCTCTAACTAGATAATTAAAATCCTAAAATGACTATAAGGCTACTAAATAGAAACCAAAGTAGATAACACTCTAGGATTGACATCTCTGCATTATTAGCAACGGTTCATCAATATCGATTACTGGTTCCTTTTTTGTTTCAGAGTTTTAATATGCTTCTCTAAGCCCATATGAGCTGAGACACTGAACACTGCCCAATACTGAATTTCCTTGGACCGTCTTTAAAGTTCCCAGTAGAATATTGAGGTAATTAAATATATCTAGGTAATGTGTTTGTTTCAAAGATCTAGTGAAGGCATCAGAACATCATCAAATTAAATTCAGTTTTCCGTTTGTATAGGTTTGGCATTCACACAGTGGCAGTAAAGTAATAGTCGGCCCCCTATTTCATCACGTTATTAGAGCGTTCTGTAATCATTATAAGGTACTACCGATTGGCCAAGTAATAATCTACTTTTGGCAATCTGCTTTTTAACATGAATATGGAGACATCATTTGTCCTTCTCTTTTTTCTTCTTTTGACTTTTTTCATCCTGCTCTCTTTATATTTTCTTTTTATGATTCTACTTCAGCCTGAAGTTTAATAGATAGAGGTTATACAGAGTGAATTCAGGGTGGTGACGGATTGTTGGTGCTAGTGACTAATTGGCACAGACCACTTTTGGGCCATTTTGTTAGGTTGTTTAGAATGAGAATGCTATGACTAGTAGCTTTTATTGGGAGATTGATTGTAAATTATCGATATTGACCTTGTGCTGTTCAAAAGGCAATTTTAATTATGTATATAGGACCGTGACTGAACACTGATATGGATTTTGGTTATTTGTATTTTGTTTAGGTTTTTCTTGAACTATAATCATGACTTCCTGATGAAGGCTGATAGCCGAAACGCGCGTAGGAACTACCAGAATTTAAAGCCATGTCATCATTGATTGTTGCTATTTTCTTTCAAATGTGTGCTTTGATTTAATGAATTTAGAAAGTTATTATTGAACTTTATAAACTGTGACAATTAGTAACAAAGTCCAAGCACAGTAATACTATTGTACTGGACAACCAAGTTCTATGAATACTATTGTTAGATAATCTTTATAATAAAAAGAAAATTCAAATAAATTAATAAAACTGAAAAGAACTATCTGTTGTCTATTGTGCACTAAATATGTTACATTTACACTGTTATTGATTATGTTATATCGTGTAGATTTTTATGGTACCTATCCCCCGAAAATATCAATTCCTCAGCAACCTGCCTGCCAGCTGCTCTCATTGTAAGTGGTTAGATGCTCCCATGCATCCCTGAAAGTGTTTTCTCTGACAGCGCCAGGACCAGCAGGACCATACAGTGAGAGGCTTTTTTGGGGGGGATTTAATATAGCGTAAACTAGACCTAAAGGCCTAAGAGCGCTGTACATGAGCACCAGCTGCATTACAGATAGACACATTCATTTTTGTTAGGCACAGGGAGATTAAGTGATTTACCTAGAATTACAGGATGTTGGACGTCCCCGCCAAGACTCGAATCTGGTACCTCAGCTCTGAGGTCAACAGCTCTAGCCGTTAGGCCACATCCTCTCCCCTTCTTAGGAAAATCTCACCCATCAGGTCCAGCCTGATAGCAATAGACACTGATATGCTTATTCTCACATCAGAGGCCAAGTCAATCTGGCAGGATATGTCAAAAATCGACACATGACTGGATGGGGTGGATAACTGGCTGTTGCCATCAAAGCCCAGCACATGAGCCTCAGTTACCAAGGATGAGGAATCCAGTTTTCATACTGGAAAGTGACTTGGAGGACAGAGTAAGAAGAGATGAATTCCGGATCTACAGTGTTCCAGAAAGCAGAGAAAAATCAGATAGGATCACTTATATAGCATCAATGATTACAGACCTCCTCCACAAGTCCACTTTCCGCATTGCCTCAGACACAGAAACCCTTGCCCAATCATTGCCTGTGCACTCCACCACTAGCATACACAATCAATCTAACTTTCAGCCTGAAAGTCATCAGAGCCTTCCTCATCAGCTACAACAGGACATAATTTGCAGAATACTTTTCAGCAGCAACCAATGCCTAGGGAAGGAGGTTCCTAGAGCTCCGCCCTGGGACGAGACATCAAGATCAAAATATGGACTGGGGGAGCTTGCTATGATGAAAGTGACTTTTTATGGTTGGGCCTCGGAATTTTCAGACCCTGGCAAAGCAATGTTGGATTCACCAGAAGAGTCTGCAATGACATGGCCTCACAATACCCTAAAAACTTTACCAACCAATATGACTCACTCCTTACTTAGAAAATGCCCTGATATCTTCTCTGTTGACTGGGTGTGAGTGTTTGATTGGTTCAGATGCTCAGTCCATCACCACCCCCTTTTGTACCACTTTGTTCGCCATAGGTTGGCAGGGTATGCTCAGATGTGAGTCCCTTGCTCACTTAGCCACTGGATTCAAGCAAGCCGGGCTGAAGACGGCTGAAATGCCAGAAACCGGTCCTCGAAAGCTTGTTTCCCCTCCAGGGTAGGCATGGTTTGGCAGTTCGGACTGGACTGTTCCCATAAGGCACAGGGTAAGACTGATTTGCATATGGCCATGTCTGAACTGGGGTGGCAGAGTGGGCTAAAGAACGGTGATGGATTAAACCCAGATCTGTTGACTGGGTGTGAGTGTTTGATTGGTTTAGATGCTCCGTCCATCACCACTCCCTTTTGTACCACTTTGTTCACCATAAGTTGGCAGGGTATGCTCTGACGTGAGTCCCTTGCTCACTTTGCCACTGGATTCAAGCAAGCCGGGCTGAAGACGGCTGAAATGCCAGAAACCGGTCCTCGGAAGCTTGTTTCCCCTCCAGGGAAGGCATGGTTTGGCAGTTCGGACTGGACTGTTCCCATGAGGCACAGGGTAAGACTGATTTGCATATGGCCATGTCTGAACTGGGGTGGCAGAGTGGGCTAAAGAACGGTGATGGATTAAACCCAGATCTGTTGACTGGGTGTGAGTGTTCGATTGGTTTAGATGTTCCGTCCATCACCACCCCCTTTTGTACCACTTTGTTCACCATAAGTTGACAGGGTATGCTCAGACGTGAGTCCCTTGCTCACTTTGCCACTGGATTCAAGCAAGCCGGGCTGAAGACGGCTGAAATGCCAGAAACCGGTCCTCGGAAGCTTGTTTCCCCTCCAGGGAAGGCATGGTTTGGCAGTTCGGACTGGACTGTTCCCATGAGGCACAGGGTAAGACTGATTTGCATATGGCCATGTCTGAACTGGGGTGGCAGAGTGGGCTAAAGAACGGTGATGGATTAAACCCAGATCTGTTGACTGGGTGTGAGTGTTTGATTGGTTTAGATGCTCCGTCCATCACCACCCCCTTTTGTACCACTTTGTTCGCCATAAGTTGGCAGGGTATGCTCAGACGTGAGTCCCTTGCTCACTTTGCCACTGGATTCAAGCAAGCCGGGCTGAAGACGGCTGAAATACCAGAAACCGGTTCTCGGAATCTTGTTTCCGGTCCAGGGAAGGCATGGCTCGGCAGTTCGGACTGGACTGTTCCCATGAGGCACAGGGTCAGACTGATTTGCATATAGCCATGTCTGAACTGGGGTGGCAGAGTGGGCTAAAGAACGGTGTTGGATTAAACCCAGATCTGTTGACTGGGTGTGAGTGTTTGATTGGTTCAGATGCTCCGTCCTCACCACCCCCTTTTGTACCTCTTTGTTCGCCATAAGTTGGCAGGGTATGCTCTGACGTTAGTCCCTTGCTCACTTTGCCACTGGATTCAAGCAAGCCGGGCTGAAGACGGCTGAAATGCCAGAAACCGGTCCTCGGAAGCTTGTTTCCGGTCCAGGGAAGGGATGACTTGGCAGTTCGGACTGGACTGTTTCCATGAGGCACAGGGTCAGACTGATTTGCTTATGGCCATGTCTGAACTGGGTTGGCAGAGTGGGCTAAAGAACGGTGATGGATTAAACCCAGATCTGTTGACTGGGTGTGTGTGTTTGATTGGTTCAGATGCTCCATCCATCACCACCCCCTTTTGTACCACTTTGTTCGCCATAAGTTGGCAGGGTATGCTCAGACGTGAGTCCCTTGCTCACTTTGCCACTGGATTCAAGCAAGCCGGGCTGAAGACGGTTTAAATGCCATAAAACGGTACTCGGTAGCTTGTTTTCAGTCGAGGGTAGGCATGGCTTGGCAGATCGGGCTGGACTGTTCCCATGAGGCATCTGGCCATGTCTGAACTGGGGTGGCAGAGTGGGCTAAAGAACGGTGATGGATTAAACGCAGATTCTCCGTCCATCACCACCCCCTTTTGTACTGATATCTTCTCCAGCACCTTTTATTCGGTGCAACCCTCAGAAGGGAACGGTACAGATTTGAGCTTCACCAAGTTGTGGAAGAGGTCCATAAGGACGGGGACAGAGATAAATCTTGCTTCCTGCTGAAACAACTGGCTGGAGTGAAAGGGTAGGCCGTGGAGGAATGATTGTATATTTTCTCTTTGTGTTCCTTAGATTCCTACTCCTATTTATTTATTTTAAGTGTTTGTTTATTTGTGGCTATGAGGTGTTTGAGTCACTATTTCCCTGCAGCCCCTCTATTCTGTTAGATGACCTGTACTCACCAGATGCCCCCCTGTAACCTTGAACACTTGCCCTATCGCCTCAAGTTTGGGTGACATGGGTGTCCTTCCTACTATTAGTCTGGACCCTCCCCTCCCCCAATAGGAGCTTATGTCATCCATGGTAGATGAACCCCATATGCCCCACCCATCCTACTACCTAGTTATATCCAATGACCCCACTCTGGCACAACTTTGCCCTTCACATTGGTAGGAACCTGTTTCCCTGGGTGACCTGGAAAGACTATGGTATACTGTGCCTTGATTATGTCCTAGAATGATGCAGGCTCGAATCCTTTGCCCTTTGGGAACAGAATTTGGGCTCCAACCAGACAACTCCTGGCATTTTCAGCAACTGTCACACTGCTTCTGCATTGTTTATGGAGCTGCCCTTGTCTCCCATACTCTAGTATCTCCGGATCCGTAGCTGGGTTAGGGAATTGGTATCCAGCTTCTACTAAGTTCACAGTAAAAGGTTCCACTCTCTTTCATCCTTCTCAGCTACCAGACTTTACTGGCAGCCTCTTTTAGAAAAAGCATACTCCCTGGAATCCTGGCTGAAATGTCTTTACTTTAAAATACTGCAAGTGAGGTAAAGGGTAACCTGATAACACCAAAGGGCAAATCTCCTACCCCTTCACTTGTGCTGGCAATGTAATGCTGCCTGCTGTGACCTGCACCTTATCCTGTAGACCTGCCAAATATTGTACCCTACTGGACATTATTTTGTGATCGAGTAGGATGGGACATTAACCTCCAGAATACTCCCTCACCTTATCCGGTCATTTTTGGCTACACTCATTTGGACTTTAATAACTTGTGCAGTTGTGACCATTTGTTTGTACTTTCTGCCATAAAGTCCAGAGGTAATTAATTGTGATTATTGTTTTTTTCCTTCAGTGTCTCTCGCAAAGTTCTTCTGATGTTCTCTAAGGCACAATATTGTTAAATCCCCAATAATTAAAGGGTGCCAACTTCCACCCTGTGCGGATCCATTGTTCAATTGAAAATGCACATGACCCATGTAATAAGTACAGGTATGTTACACAGTGACACCATTACCTTTTTGAACTAAACAAACCCCAGAAATTCACCAGTTATGGTTAGCAGAGCTAATACTAACGTATCCCCCCGCAATGCACTCCTATTGAACTCACGTAGAACAAAACTCTTGGCATGTTCTATGACATCATTTATGACATCCCTGATGACATCTCTAATGATATATTTGATGACAACTATAACTCTATTAACAATTAACTATGACTGGGGAATTTCTGTGTTTTTCATTTCAAAATATTAATGATGTCAATGTCATATAAACATTTGTGTTTTCAGTGAATTTTTAGTTTGTTTTTTAATATAACATAATATTCTATTGCCATATGAAAAACCAACCTCCAGAAGCGCACAGCTTTTTGCCTTCAGCAGTGCACAATGCTTGGTTGGTCACAGGGCTTGGATTATTGCCAGACCCTTCACAAACTTCCCACAGACAGCCAACCCCACACTGTGCAGGGCCTTCAGCTGTGCACTGCTGGATGTTGACCCTGTGCCTTAGCCACCTAGAAGAAGGAGGAGCTTGATAAATTGGTCTGCGTGTCGACCTTCGGTCAGCACACGAACCAATTCAAGCGCATCATTCTCAATAACTGGCACTTATTGGAAACATTGCAACCCCCCCTCCAAAAACCTATTTTCGCCATGTGTAAAAACAAAAGCGTAGGGCAACATCTGATTAAGGCTGACAGTTCAATTCCGAAGCAAAAAAGTGATTTAATATCGCAGTGGAATTTAAAACCAATCTGTGGGCACCGCAAGTGTGGTAATTGTGTTTCATGTGCGGGGACACTAGAAGGTAATGTTTTTTCACACAATGGTGTGACATGGAAACACGATGTTTTTACAAATTGTAAAACTAAGAACGTGGTCTACGCTGTGGTATGCACCTGCAACAGAATGTATATAGGGAAGACCACTCAGGCGGCAAATGTAAGGATCACCCAACACCGTTCACGGATTAAGAAAAAAGTGCTGACTGCGCCCATGGTGGAACATTTCGTGAACAGTAACCACACTGAAAATGATTTCAGGTGGACAATACTGTTCTGGATTGATCCAAAACACTTCTCTAATGTAGAGACGGCTTTACTTCAAAAAGAAGCCTACCTCATAATGAAATTTGATAGTGTGAATAATGGGTTAAATTGTCTCAGCGAAATAAACAGAGCGTGATTTGTGCACAGAACCGAGGGGGAACTACAACTCCCAGGAAACATCAGCTAGCATCCCAGGTTTCCACTCCCACAGGTCACATGAGCATCATATGACTAGGTTTTCAAACTCGAAGGTCTATCCTGTGAGGAGACTGAGCCCGTGGTGATGCATACAGAAGATACGCTTTGAAAACTTTCATGAAGGTAGGCTCCGTCAAATGCGCAAAGAATGAGACAATACTGCTACCGGCACAAACCTCGGTGTCAGGCTCACACGCCCTCTCCCGCTTTTCATGTTTTCACAGCAATTAATTCCTTCATACAAAACACAGCGGTAGTGAAGCCCGCTCTTGGTGGCGGTCTACCCGGAATCGGTTCGAATTCAGGACACGCTTCCAAAAATTAAAACGAAGGTAGGCTTCGTGTTAATGTGTAAACAAAGTGGTGACATTCTCGCCGACACGAGTAGCTGGGTCAGGCTCACATGCTTTTGACTGCATTCATTTTTCCGCAGAGTTTACAAACACCAGACATGATGCAGCGGCAGTGAGGCCCGCCGCGGGCAGCGTGGCAAGTAAGTCAGTGCACCATAGCTTTTTTTGTTAATGCACAACGAAAACATGTAAAGCGCAGGTTTTACAATAATTGTCCAAACTTTTTAGAGAACGTGATCCGCATGAAGACAATTTTTGGTGGCAGCAAGTCAGAAGCTCCGTCCGTTTAACACGTGACAGGTAAAAATAAATCCCCGCTTCTGCCCTATTTTTGCCCTAACAATACATAGACAATGTTCTAAATACATCGATCTGTTGCAGTGGGCGGCCACGACCGAGACCACAGTTCAATACAAGTGCAGCATTGGAATCTGAAAATATCAGGTATGCTGCACTTTAACCTTTGTAAATAGTTGTTTGTAAAGATGCAATGGGTTGAGGACCAGATAGGTATAATTTGTGTTTTTTTTCTTTTTGTAAATAGCTTCCATGGACCTGAGTAATACAGCCCTGATGAGAGTCCTCTGATTTATCCATGAGACTCGAAACGCGTCGGCATTTTTTTGACATTGTTATTGGGTTACATTCAAGATATTTTTTGACACTGTTATTGGTTTACATTTAATGCCTGCGATTTATGCTTGAACTTTTGATTAGCCCATAAGTGGGTCAACTTAGCATTGGTCTGAAATAATTCACCATATTGCTTTTTGTTCAAGAGATGATTTGCCATCTTGGACTGAGACTGTACTATTGAGTAATAGTTCCATGTTTCAACAAAATTATGAGCACTTTGACATTTTCAATTGTTTAGTTATGTACTGTTTGTATAGTAATGTGTTTATTGTATATATGATTGGTTTGTACTAATTGTGTGATGCGGTACTTTATGGCAGCACATGAAGTTGATAATGCTTTTTTAATCTGCCTGCACTAAAATAACTAAAGATCTAAATCGAATGAAAACAAAAGACATAATTGTCAGGATAAACTAATAAATTTTGGTTTACCTAATACTATCATTCATGGTGAAATACTTTTCATAGAGGCATAGGTAAAACCCCATTTGTGTCCAGTTGACAGTGGCCCGACCTACCCTCTTCCCCAGCGGGCCCAACTCCCAATTTTTTCTTAGCCACCTAAAGGCAGCTGGCCCCCCACACAGGACCCCTTTTTCATCACACACGGCATGGGGTTTGCCACAACAGACCCTGCAACCAACTTTCCGCAGGCAGCCATGCAAAAGCAGGTAACTCCATGCTGCACCCAGACTTTGTTCATGTGTGACATGGGATTAGCAGCAGGGCCTTTCTTGTAGTCAGGCCCTGCTTCCAATTCCCGCAGGCAGCCAAACCCATGCTGCAAACCATTTTTAGCCATGCACAGTGTGGGGTTTGCCATGGCTTGGCCAGCCACTAGGCCCATTTGCCAAACCCCAGCAGGCAGCCAACCCCACACCATGCACATCCTTTGGAGTGCACAGCATAGGGCTGGCCTACAGGCCCAGGGAATCCCATCCTTTGAGGTCAAAGCATATATATAAGGGGGGCAATTGCTTCCTCCTTAACCCTTGATTGGCCGAGGGGACCCCATTCCTTGGGCCATTTTCAATAAAAAGGGGAGGGGGGCATGTGCCCCCTCTCCCAAAGCCTTAAAAGGCTCTTAGGGATTGGGTAATTGTGGCCCAAACTAGGTTTGGGAGGGGCATTTGTGCTCCCTCCCCTTAAATAATATTTCCTGAGGCATACATTGGGCTAGGGTAAGGGGGCCCTATTACAAAAATGGTGGATGTATACATACACATGCGAAGGAAGTGGGCACTCTGTACAAAGCTATTTCTCTCTGAACAGCTCTTATGAGAGCGAAACACTTGTCAGGGGTTGCTTTTATGCATTCCCAGTTTGCCTGGATGTTATTCATCCCATCCAAAACTATAATACTGTGCCTCGAGTGGTAAAAGGTTTTCATTTTACAGTTTGGTTTGAATAGCACTTAGCTAATGCCACGTTTAAGGACTTTGCTGTATAAATGGCTAAAGGCGTTGTCCCGTTCTAGCTCTGCATGGATGGCACTGCAGTAATCCTATGCTTAAAAATTTTGCTAGAAAAACAGCCTTTTGAGGTGAACAGATTCAGATTGTCACTGGTGTTGCAGGATGCTCTTTATAGTAGCTGCTCTCCACCTAAATTTGGGAACTACCAAAGTTCTCTGCTGCCTATTTCTATATATATGCAAAATCAGTCTGTTTATGTTTGGCACTGAAAACAGAACATGGCACATCTAACATATTTACCTGGAATGGGTTTATTTATTCATTAAGTTAATTCTACCAAGTGCAGCAGCAGCTTGAAGTGGCATACGCGTTTCAGATATTGCTTTCCACAGGATCGAGAAGGTATAAAAATATTACCTTTTGGAAGTCGCCAGTAGGTAGTTATAGTTGGGACATAGTTTCCATAGAAAAGCATTTTTTAACCTACCTATATCTTTGGCGTCATTTGACCTATCTTCATGAAATTTTCCAAAATCAGTGTTGCGGTAGTTTCTGGTTGTCATCAAAAGTTTGGGGGTGATCCATGCTGTTGGGACTGAACATTTGATGTGTGAAATGAGGGTGCCTGTGTAATGTTAATTCTCTTAGATACCTTTAACCACACCTACAGCCGAACTGCTGAAAGGACTTACACCAAATTTTGCGGGGATGTAGATGTTTGTTAAAGAAAGTGCCTTTTGCATATTTGGTGTAAATCCATTCTGTATATTTTGTGAAATGTAATAAAAAATTGATAGCGATATCTCTGGCCACGGATATTTTGCGACAGATTAGAGATTACACACGATTGCACGCACCACCAGGAATGCTCTGATTGGCTGGACAGAACCTGAACAGAAAGTTGCGCCTGCAAATTTTATTGATTGGGAAAGGTTCTTGGGGCTGAAAATGTCCTAAAAAGTGAACATATTGGGTCTATGAAAAGGTGCGCCGACCACCTGTTTGAGAAATAGGGGTGTTAGTGACACAAGTTATGTGTCCAAATTTTTGTTTTTAATCATGCACGATATTTGCAACATTGCCCCGACCACCAGCACAGCCCACCAATGTAGCGTCACTGGGAAGTTGCGAAGTCATCGCAAATATTGTTGGAAATATGAAAAAAAATCTGTGACTATATAATACATATTATTATAGAGATATTGCGAATCTGATAATTGTTTTTATAGAGTTATTTATATAGTGATTTTTCTACTGTGATGGTTAGAATTAATTATATAGTTTTCATTTTTTAATGTGGTGCTGGCTATTGAATTCCTTGTTTTACCATCATCATCTCGATCTCAGGGTTCACCATGAAATAAGAAAAGAGGTTTTAGAGATGGTAGTTCTAGAAATGCACTAAAAAAACATGAGTTTGAAATGTACTGTAATATACCCCTAGTGTGTAAAATACTGTAATATGTGCGTATATATTTGTTTTCACTTTATGGAAAAGGCACGATTGTTGCGGTTAAAGGTGATGTTGCACCTCAATAACTGTGAAAATGGAAAATAGGTTTTCAAAGCAACTTTGTACATAAATATGGGTTAATACATGCTTTGAACCAAGGATGTATATTTTGTAATATGTGTAGAGCAATGTTCAGGATGGATATATTTACGTATAAGTTTTGGATGTTTTTGGTCATTAAATGTCTACTTTTATTTTCCGTTTTTGCGACTTGTCTGCAGGGATCACAACCCTTAAAAAATATATTTTGGGTAATAAGGTGGCTTTGACAAGAGCACTAGCGCTGATTATGTGTATATGGCTGCTACACATAAGACCTGTTGCCTTCATCTATAAAATGCACTCCATCATTTCTATAAACTCTATGCATGTCAAAATGCATACTGTTGTTATAGCTACAGCCCGTGCGATGGTTTAGGAAGAATGCAAACATTGTTTTAATTTAATTTCCTGGCTTTGTCATTCTGTGGATAGAATTGATTTGACCACTTACATTTCCGTCTTTGGCATATATAAGAGTACACCAAGACAATGTGAGGGAAAAGTGATATCAATTCTGCAAAGGTTTATTTCATTAGGATTTCCAGCCATATCCCTGTAAATGTGCCTAAGTCATTGGCACCACAGTGCAAACTCATGAGGTGCAGATCAAAGCCAGCAACTGATAAAACATTAACCCTCTCTGGCCAAACCAAGTAATCTCCGCCTGCAAACCCAAATCTCTGTAAATAGTAATACCACTCTTTTTTGTAACCTCTTAAGCCCAATAGATATAGCTGTGGCCCACAATTCATACTGGGTAGTTTCCCAAAGGAAAAGCAGTTAAAATGGAGGTGTTTAAAAAAATATATATATTTCATTGAATGCTGTCAGCATGAAAGTGAATAAAATGATGTAGTGTGTTGGATGTCTTTGCAAGATGTCTTTTAATTAGCTGTTGTTTAAAAAAAGAAATGTAATACAGGCATGAGTATGTGGAGTAAAGCACATCTGCTGTATTTTATTTGGAATTAGCATGTTCCTTCTAGAATGTGCTGCGAACCTGTGCCCTGCTGGATCCACTGGGTTGCTAGGTACACTGAGATAAAAGTTTATTGGGGGAAGGCTGTTAAAGAGAGTATTGACACAATTCAAGTTATTGCAAAATGTAATGTTCAACTTATGACTGTAAAATAAACTGTTGTTCAGTATTTGATTTTTTTCTAAATCAAGCTAACTACAGGTTTGAAGTCCTGTTTTTCTTCACCATTACTGCGCGATGATCGCGAAAAAATCACAAACACGTACCAACAGGAACCTCATTTTGAAAGAGAGGGAAAGGGTGAGCAGATGCTAACTATTATAAGTGGAATTTCAGTAGTCTAAAATAAAAGATGATTTCATTTGATGTGTTTCTCATGATGATGGAGTTTGACATTTTCGAGTTGCTTTCTCAGAGGGTGGTGTACCATTCATGTGGTTAGTTTTTGAAAATCTTTACAGTCTCAAATCTATTCGGAAAGTGATGAAACAACAATATAATCTGCAAACTCTATTCAACGGTATGTATATAACTTTCTAAATATATAAAAAATGTACATTAGAAATGAAGATGTATATGGGCTTTTGACTAAAAAGTGTATCACAGAAATGTGAAAAAGAAATATCAGATTAACTGTATGTGGCAGAAGGTATGTGTTTAAGAAGTGAGTACTGTTGACAATTACCATGAGCAATGCCTTTAACAATGACAATGTTTTAAATGTCTAAGCATTATTTGCAGAATAGATACATCTATATTTTTTGCATTCTGGTAGTTGTTGTAGTTTTTGTCACATTTATAAACAGGAGTACTGTAGTCATGAATAAAACATAAGAAAATGTGCTGTGCCTGTATTGTTGTGTAGTTCCTACAAATCTATATAAGATCTGCGCTTTAAGACAACATAAACTAAGGGATTGGTGTCCAGACTGTCTCCAGACAACACCACATGATGTGTTAGTCTGTAGACCAACTATATCACAGTGCCAATATAAGCCCCTCAATCTTACCAAGGAGCGAATATTTCCTGATACCTTTGGGATCGCGCAAACAGTATAGTACTTTTCACTCAGCCACTCATGGTCAATTGTTCTCAGAAAGATATACACAATAAACGGTGGGGACATTTCAATAAACATTTAATGACTGACTTAGTCACGGTATAAGTTAATTTGTCCAGTTTGTCAATCTGCAGCATTGTATACTTCGCATTTCGTCGTGCCATTGCTGTTGGTCTTTCTGTTAGATTATATTTTGAAAACAGAGACATACTACTGATATACTGTCAAAGATTTGGGACCAGATCGCAATGAGTGTAGCGTCCAGCTCAATAATATAAAGGACCAGAATTGTGATTGCCCATGCTCTAGAATAGACAAATCATGTTCTATTATATCTATTGCAGGAGACACAATGTTACCCAGTGAATAAATCCTGGATGTCAGTGTGGTCATACATTGTCGACCACTGCCAATGCCTTCTCTAGATTAATACTGTCAATCTCATACAATCTCTCTGTAGCTTTTTGTTGAGAGATTTTCCATACTTCATTATAAATAGTGTATAGGGAGCATTTCTGACGTGGTTTCAGGGGACCTAACAAAAATACCTCTAAGATCCATGTAGTCTGATAGTAAGGACAAGCTTTGTTTTCCCTGGGACATTGTTGAGTTTTTTAGCCACTCTAGGCATAACCTCCCAAAACTGTAGAATATCACCACCCGAGTGTTCTATTTGTACGTAACACTGGTAAAGCCTATGGATACTAAACCCTTTGTTGGCACCCTTGAATCTTGACTGACCAACTATCCCTTTCAATTGGGGTCTAACAAATTGTATGAATCAACATGTACAATGTCATGTAGTGTATCCTCACCATGTTGCGTGTAATTCTCCCAACCCACAGAGTGTGTAAGTAGGAGAATCCAAGGTGTGTTCAGATCCTTTATCTTAGCAAACCCTAGACAGAAAGTCTGTTCCACAGTGTTGCTAAGGAAAATACTAACACCACCACTGGGTCTGGGCACCCAACAGCACAGCTTGCCACGAGCTACTAATAAACAAAACAGAGTGCACGTGCTGCTGTCTAGTTATTTGCCTTGATTTCTTGGCTAAAACATCTGACTTGGAACCAATGTTTTATGTGCAAATAGTCACGTTTTATTTTAGTTTATTTTGTGTCAATTATTCAATTTTGACTTTTTTGGAAAATAAATTATACCAAATTTATCGTTTACGACCTTCTGTACAACACAAACCTATTTACAACAATATATGACAACTTATTATCATTCAAACAACAAGCATACCACTTCCATACAATACAAACAACAATTTTTTGCAAAACAAACAAACAATAAGAAAATATATCAATTATTTTCAGTTGGAACAACGAATTATCACAACAAAGCCATACACATTTTCTAAAAAGAAAGAAAAAGATTAGTTCTATGTTTGTGTGACTTTGAAATTTTCTGGCTTTTTCAGTCTACGCGTTTCGAACTCATGTGGTTATAGAGTTCTCATCAGGACCATAGTCTGTTGAAGAGAAAAAACAATTTTGGTGGTTTTAAAATCCTTTCTTGCTCATACGCTATCCTCACCTCCACTGCAAGCCTCCTACTCTTACCTCTCGGTTATGATGAGACCATGGAGGGTTCAATTGTGCCCGTCGAAAATGGAGATCTGTAAAATATATTTGGAACACTTTGTCACTCATCTGTGCTGCATTTAGATTTAAGTGCACCCACACAATATCCATTCGTGTGCGACTTACTGTGTATGTGGACCACTCGTTTATACTGAAATAATGTCTTTGGCCGGTTTTGAATCACTGAAAAACAGTAAATGAGTGCGGGAAAGTCAGTGACTTTCTCCTTTTAGGTATTTGGTCAGAGACAGTTAGTGCAGACGTTCAGTGTATAGGCTTACCTCGAAAGGAGGAATCCTAATTCGTGGAGCTAGGGGTTCTATGCCTTCGTCTGGAGTTTCTGGGGAAGAGAGATCACGCGAAGGTTATCTAGTATGCCAAGTGTCCTCGCGGGTGTCCTATTTATTTCACAAATGCCGTTTGGCATCGGTTATTCTTACCTGTCACAGACGAGGCGGTGTGTGATTCTTTCTCGTTTGTTTGGAACCGCGTCCGCGACGTGGATGCTTCCAGGTCCGCAAAGGATCATGGAGCCTGTAGTTCGCTTTGCCTGTTAGTTTATAAATGCGCGCATAATCTGCTCGCTTTTGTTAGTCCAGGGGTGGCGATGTTATTTGCAATTGGTCCTTGCATTGTGGGGCATACCACTGGTGTATTAAGGATGACTTTTGTAATATAAAAAAAATGTTAGATTCAGATCCATCATTGAGCGTTCCTGACCAATGCATTGTGGTCATAGTAGTTGCAAGTAATAGATTGTTGGCGCCTGTTGGCTGATATCTGCATTTATGAGCAACAATTTGGGGGGACATTGGATCATTACTCAGAGTTTAAATATTTCAGACAGTTCATTTAATCCCGAAATGGCCGTGTCGAATTTGACAATTAGCATTGCCTCCATTCTTGTAAATTTTGCATCTAGATCTCCACCTCTGATATCATTTTCCACTTTCGCTATCACTGTCCAAATGAGGTCATTTTCTTTATGCTGCTTCTCTCGCCAGTGGTTCACTAAAGGTGCTGTTGTCACATTATTTCTAATTCTTGATTTATGCTGTTGTATCCTTGAGCGTATTTCTTGGTTGGTCTTACCTATGTAAACTAGATCACATGGGCATCGAATGCCATATATCACGTATCGTGATTTACAATTCGAGAACCGCTCGTGTTTCCAATTGATCCGGTTGTGTGTAAAAACCGATCCTTCTTTCGTGGTATCACAACAGGAGCAGGTCCCACATCTATGGTGTCCCTGAATGGGTGGCAGATTGAGCATAGTCCGTAAATTAGGGTTTTGTTCCTGTGGTAATGCAGCTCTGACTAACTGGTTGGCTAGGCTACAATTTTTCTTAAAAGCGAACAGTGGCTCATTTTTGAATGCTTGGTCCAGATTGCGTAACAAATGCCAGTTTTGTTTGACCACCTTTTTCAAGGGGTTGGAGTTAGGACAGAAAGTAGATACAAACACCATCCTATCAGTTTCTTTTTTGGTTTTTCTTTCCAAGAGGGTGTCACGTGGCGTCCACTATGCTCTTTTTCGTGATTTTTTTAGTAGTTTTTTGGGGTAGCCTCGTTGTTGTAAATTCGCTGTTAAAATTTCTGCATGTCTCAGATATTCTTCTTTGCATTGGCAGTTACGTCTGATTCTTTAATATTGTCCATAAGGAAGGTTCTCTTTAAGACTCCGTGGATGGTTACTTCGGAAGTGCAAAGCCTTATTGCGGTCTGTTGGTTTTTTGTAAAGTGTAGTTATTAATCCACCTTCTGAGGTGCTCCAACTGAAAATAATTGATATATTTTCTTATTGTTTGTTTGTTTTGCAAAAAAATGTTGTTTGAATTGTATGGAAGTGGTATGCTTGTTGTTTGAATGATAATAAGTTGTCATATATTGTTGTAAATAGGTTTGTGTTGTACAGAAGGTCGTAAACGATAAATTTGGTATAATTTATTTTCCAAAAAACTCAAAATTGAATAATTGACACAAAATAAACTAAAATAAAAAGTGACTATTTGCACATAAAACATTGGTTCCAAGTCAGATGTTTTAGCCAAGAAATCAAGGCAAATAACTAGATAGCAGCACGTGCACTCTGTTTTGTTTATTAGTAGCTTGTGGCAAGCTGTGCTGTTGGGTGCCCAGACCCAGTGGTGGTGTTAGTGTTACAATTGCAGGTGGCTGCCTGTGTGGTCCTTCTATCCCCAGTGGACATAGAGATATAAGGATTCCTTTCCATGTTTTTGTTGTTGACTGTCGTGCAGTAATAAAGGTTCTGCATCGGCATCTGTCTTATGCTGAGTGAGACCTTGTGTAGGAATAAGTGTTGTGAGTATGAGTGAAGACGATACATTTGCTTACAGTGAGGAACATATAAAAAATTTGCTCGCTGCCCCTCCTCTATTCGCCTCTGCGTCTCTGAGCGTCTCGGCACAGAACCAGAACGAAGTAGATAAACTAACACGATCAAAGAACAAGCAAATTCGCACTGACCTCCACGGTCATTTTTTGCTTCAACATTTAAGAGGTGGTACTATACCAAGCGGGTTACAGATTAAAAACGTACCTGTAATCTTTACGGAAGATCCCATATATAAAAAAGGATATAGCTTTATAGAGATAAAATGCAGTCGCGACCTAATGGTGCTAACAATTGAAACAGCACAAAGACTTTCAAAAACGCAATTAGAAGAAATTGAGGGTCTTGAAACGGGGATTTCTACTAACCAGTTGATTACTGACGCAAAATCATTATTAGAAAAAGTGCAAAAGGACATTGGGGAATTCAAGGATTATACAATAAAGCAAAAGATATCACAATTCGAGAAAGACAAAAAGAACTTCAACCTTGAAAAAGTATATCCCTTTCTCCAACCGGATTTTTACACGAGACCTGAATCCAGGAAGCACTTGCAAGAATATCAAGGCCGGTCCTTTAACAAATTCATAACTTTTTCAGACACGTCGTCAGTGACGGGGAAAACCCAACTCCTCAGAGAAATAACAACAGGAGAGGAGGTTTCCAACAAGCCCAAGGATTACAACAACAACCACAGGGAGGTTTTTTAGGAAGAGGCCAAACAAAACCCCGCGGAAAAACAAGGTTTGCGCCACAACCATGGGAGATGTCGACAAGACGAAACAACTACAAGAACTAGCCCCTTCACCAATATTCAATTTGTCAAATAAAATTTTAACATATGAGGAAGAAAAGAATTTGGAAAAAGGACTATCATTTGTCCCCACTAGAAATACAGATTTTGTCAAACTTAAAACAGAAGTTATTGAATTTTGCCGAAAAGTCAGGTTAAAAACCTTCTTTGCTGAGAATATTTACCAACCAACATTGGAAACAACAGGACTACACAAAAAATCATCTTTTTGTCCGCCAATAAACAAAATTCCCAAAGGGGTTATTACTTTCGAACAATCCACATTATCTGCAGTGACATAAATGGAGAAGAAGAAAAAATGGATCAAACATAATTTATCCAAAGGAGAGGCACTGGCTTTAACAAATCTAAAATCTGACTCCTCAGTCATCATAAAGCAGGCTGATAAGGGCGGTTCAATCATTATCTGGGACAAAGAACTCTACATTAAGGAAGTCAAAAGACAACTGAATGACGAAAACTGTTACCGAAAAATTAACAAAGATCCAACATCTGATCTAAAAAATGAATTATACAAAATAATTGATGAAGGGACAGAGCAAGGCTTCCTTGGCAAAAAAGAAACTGAGTACTTGAAAATAAAACACCCAAGAACACCTCTTTTCTATGTGCTTCCCAAAGTACACAAAAATGAGAAACACCCCCAGGACGACCAATAGTATCCGGGTGTGAATCCCTACTAGAACCCGTCTCCAAGTTTGTAGATTTCTTCTTGAAACCGCTAGTATTGGAAGTCAAGTCCTATATACAAGACACGACGGACTTCATAAATAAATTGACAACAATTACATTCAATAAGAATTCTGACTGGATGGTAACCATGGACATCACGTCCCTATACACCCAAATTCCACAAGATGAAGGCATTCATGTCCTAGAACTTTTTCTCAATGAAAGACAGAGACCACACAAAATACCAACAGAATTTATTCTAAAGCTTGCCGCATTTGCCTTAAAGAAAAACTATTTCTATTTCAATGGGGAATTCTTTTTCCAGGTAGGGGGCGTGGCGATGGGATGCCCATTTGCCCCTGAACTAGCCATACTGTTCATGTATAAGTATGAAGAAATGTTTGTGTATAATAACAATCCTTACACACAATGGATATCACATTGGTATCGATTCATCGACGATATCTTCTTCGTCTGGTCAGGACCAGAGGATGAGCTAATAAAGTTCCATGACTGGATTAACAACAGAGTACCATCGATAACCTTCAGCATGGAGCATTCAAAAAACAAAATGCCATTTCTGGACGTAGAAGTGTACCCCTCAGAAGGTGGATTAATAACTACACTTTACAAAAAACCAACAGACCGCAATAAGGCTTTGCACTTCCGAAGTTACCATCCACGGAGTCTTAAAGAGAACCTTCCTTATGGACAATATTTAAGAATCAGACGTAACTGCCAATGCAAAGAAGAATATCTGAGACATGCAGAAATTTTAACAGCGAATTTACAACAACGAGGCTACCCCAAAAAAACTACTAAAAAAATCACGAAAAAGAGCATGGTGGACGCCACGTGACACCCTCTTGGAAAGAAAAACCAAAAAAGAAACTGATAGGATGGTGTTTGTATCTACTTTCTGTCCTAACTCCAACGCCTTGAAAAAGGTGGTCAAACAAAACTGGCATTTGTTACGCAATTTGGACCAAGCATTCAAAAATGAGCCACTGTTCGCTTTTAAGAAAAATTGTAGCCTAGCCAACCAGTTAGTCAGAGCTGCATTACCACAGGAACAAAACCCTAATTTACGGACTATGCTCAATCTGCCACCCATTCAGGGACACCATAGATGTGGGACCTGCTCCTGTTGTGATACCACGAAAGAAGGATCGGTTTTTACACACAACCGGATCAATTGGAAACACGAGCGGTTCTCGAATTGTAAATCACGATACGTGATATATGGCATTCGATGCCCATGTGATCTAGTTTACATAGGTAAGACCAACCAAGAAATACGCTCAAGTATACAACAGCATAAATCAAGAATTAGAAATAATGTGACAACAGCACCTTTAGTGAACCACTGGCGAGAGAAGCAGCATAAAGAAAATGACCTCATTTGGACAGTGATAGCGAAAGTGGAAAATGATATCAGAGGTGGAGATCTAGATGCAAAATTTACCAGAATGGAGGCAATGCTAATTGTCAAATTCGACACGGCCATTTCGGGATTAAATGAACTGTCTGAAATATTTAAACTCCGAGTAATGATCCAATGTCCCCCCAAATTGTTGCTCATAAATGCAGATATCAGCCAACAGGCGCCAACAATCTATTACTTGCAACTACTATGACCACAATGCATTGGTCAGGAACGCTCAATGATGGATCTGAATCTAACATTTTTTTTTATATTACAAAAGTCATCCTTAATACACCAGTGGTATGCCCCACAATGCAAGGACCAATTGCAAATAACATCGCCACCCCTGGACTAACAAAATCGAGCAGATTATGCGCGCATTTATAAACTAACAGGCAAAGCGAACTACAGGCTCCATGATCCTTTGCGGACCCGGAAGCATCCACGTCGCGGACGCGGTTCCAAACAGACGAGAAAGAATCACACACCCGCCTCGTCTGTGACAGGTAAGAATAACCGATGCCAAACGGCATTTGTGAATTAAATAGGACACCCGCGAGGACACTTGGCATACTAGATAACCTTCGCGTGATCTCTCTTCCCCAGAAACTCCAGACGAAGGCATAGAACCCCTAGCTCCACGAATTAGGATTCCTCCTATCGAGGTAAGCCTATACACTGAACGTCTGCACTAACTGTCTCTGACCAAATACCTAAAAGGAGAAAGTCACTGACTTTCCCGCACTCATTTACTGTTTTTCAGTGATTCAAAACCGGCCAAAGACATTATTTCAGTATAAACGAGTGGTCTACATACACAGTAAGTCGCACACAAATGGATATTGTTTGGGTGCACTTAAATCTAAATGCAGCACGGATGAGTGACAAAGTGTTCCAAATATATTTTACAGATCTCCATTTTCGACGGGCACAATTGAACCCTCCATGGTCTCATGATAACCGAGAGGTAAGAGTAGGAGCTTTGCAGTGGAGGTGAGGGTAGCGTATGAGCAAGAAAGGATTTTAAAACCACCAAAATAGTTTTTTCTCTTCAACAGACTACGGTCCTGATGAGAACTCTATAACCACATGAGTTCGAACCACGTAGACTGAAAAAGCCAGAAAATTTCAAAGTCACACAAAAATAGAACTAATCTTTTTCTTTCTTTTTAGAAAATGTGTATGGCTTTGTTGTGATAATTCGTTGCTCCAACTGAAAATAATTGATATATTTTCCTATTGTTTGTTTGTTTTGCAAAAAATTGTTGTTTGTATTGTATGGAAGTGGTATGCTTGTTGTTTGAATGATAATAAGTTGTCATATATTGTTGTAAAAAGGTTTGTGTTGTACAGAAGGTCGTAAACGATAAATTTGGTATAATTTATTTTCCAAGAAAGTCAAAATTGAATAATTGACACAAAATAAACTAAAATAAAAAGTGACTATTTGCACATAAAACATTGGTTCCAAGTCAGATGTTTTAGCCAAGAAATCAAGGCAAATAACTAGATAGCAGCACGTGCACTCTGTTTTGTTTATTAGTAGCTAAGGAAAATAGTCTGCTGAGGTATGAGGTATGAGACATGCTCTAACTAATGCCTCAGCTCTTTGTACTTGCCAATCTTTAGTCCCCCTGTCTGATTTTGTGTCTATTTTGTCATTCCGAAAGCCTAAACCCTCTAGAGACAGCTGGGAAATAAAGGAAGCAGAGTATATTTGTTTCATGTTGGTGATTATATTTTTCTTTTCAGGTGTAGGTGCAACCTTATAATAATAATATTTTGTGTCTGAAGTTGTATACCCAAAAAATAAGCAAACGTCTGTGCAAACATTTGTGAACTACCTTTTGGTGGTGTTAGGCAATGTTCCTTAATGATGGTAGGTGAAAACAGTACATGGAATTCTTTATTTGTGCAAGAAATGGTGACCATAATGTTGGTAACAGTACATGGTGTCAAAATCAGATGTATCATCATACAATTCGTTACAGGAAAATACAGCAGATTGTTCTAAATCAGAAAGATTAACATGTACAGTTTCAAAATCACAATCATCAGAGAAAGTTCTGGAAGTGATGATATCATTCAAGGAAATTTTAAACAAATGTGGTATTTTCAAAAGTTCAAAGAGACCAAATAATCATATGAAACCATGTCCCAAACTATTCCTTCTGGAACAGGAACTGCTGTAATGTTCAGAAAGGACTAGTCTCTTTATTCACAATGAGATGATGTATGTGGTTGCAGGACCAAGGTCGCATGTGGTACTGCAGAGTGTTCTAGGAGATAGTGTACATTTAGGAGCTGGAAAAATACAGTCAATACACCTATTCAAAGGAGTAGGAAGAGTAGACCAATTGCAAATCAAACCTGTAGCCAGGGAAAAACAAAGTAAGTCTTTTTCAGCCACAGCTAGAGATCATACATTTTTCCTTTGTGGGAAACAGAAGCTTGTGGTGACTCAGGTTCACTTGGATCCAGAGAAAACATATCAAAATAGATGAAGTAGCCAGACACTGTTCCGTCTATCTTTGGTATCTCAGCAGGTTTCATTGAAGTGGCAGATGACTCGTTCCGAGATGTTGATATTAATTGAGATCTGTGTTTCATTAGTGTTTTATTGTTATTCTATTTAAACAGGCACACGTTTCTTTCCATTTTTGGTAACTTCATTATTGCTTATAGTAGAATCTTCAAACATTATTAGTCTTTCTGTTTGAACTTCCTGTTTGGTAGCGAGAGGAGCTCGACAGCTGCCCAAGAGCCCACGCAGTCTGGTATTCAGGATCAAACACATAGTGTGGTTGGATCGGATCAATGGAGGCAAATCTCTTTTCTTTCTTTCCAGCAAGAGGCTGAAGAATTGCTTTTCTTGTTCCTTCCACAGCCAGGACAGGCACAGGCGTTCTGTAAGACGGCCCAAATTCTTTTTTGTCCACAGTCTTTTCTATGACCAGTTCCCCTATCTTTGGGACGCAGGCATGTCTTGCCAGAACAGCTTTCACTTCCCCATTGGTGGTGCATTTACTTGGATATTGCTTTGTAATACCCTGGAATTCATTGAATTTCTGTAAAACAGCGAAACAATCATTGATGTCAAATGCCTTTTCATCCACCATTGTGGTGCCACAATCGAGGTTAGGTACCAACATTCTAGTCCCAAACAGGACTTCATTTGGAGTACGGCCTCCTGGGGAACTTCTTAACATTTATTAAGTGCCCACTGTACCCCATAGAGGTGATTGACCCAACTGCCACCCAAACATAATACCCTTGCTGTTAAGGATTACTTTAAGTCCCAATTGTTCCTCTCCATAATTGAATTTTCCTTGGAATGATGCAGAGAGGAGTACCACAAGAACACACCCACATTTTCCATAGATTATTTGTAAGCCAGAGAGCTAAACACAGGGCACAGTCAGAATTTAGTGTGCCAATCGTGTATGTTCCATTGAAGAGTCACTAATCCTTTATAAAATTTCAAGTGTCAGCCGAGTACTGGGGCCAAACCCACAGGAATCTATAACATGAATCCACTGCCACCAAGATGTTCTTGTAAGCCTCGTCAGATTGTAGGGGGCGGCAGTGGTCCAAATGGACACAAGTGAGAGGTCTGTCTGATATCAGTAAAGGTATCTGTGGTGGATGTGCTATGAGGTGAATTCCATAATTATATTGTTCATCCAGTTCAAATCATCCAGTAATTCATTGTCTGTCATAGGACAATGACTCCACATCAAAAATGTTAAGTCATTCTGATAATCTTATTGAGAACAACCCAGCGCTATTCTTATACCGTTGGGTAGTCTACAGAATTGGTGTTTAGAGCCTAAGGCCAACAATGCTTTCACATATCTGCTTTCAGGTGCTATATTTTGGAAAAAAGAATCAATTTGATCTATCTAGTGTTGTTTTCTATTTCTTCCGCACAATGTTATTCATTAATGCGGCACTCTTTGCATGCTGTGCTGCAAATGTTTTTGTGCATGTATTTAAATGCCTGTAGTCTAAAATTAGACGGTTTGAACAGTCAGGTTTCATTATGGGAAACAAAGGATTATTCATGGAAGATGTTCAATGTTCAATCACTACTAAACGAAGTTCCACCCGGGAACAAGGGTCCAAGGGAATGTTTACCGACCAGCGACAGATTTAATCTCCAACTACATTTCAGTACATAAACAATAAAAATCTGGTGGTCGAAAAGCTACAAACAAGAGATACAACTAATGATTAAATAGCCCCCAAACAGTATATGCCACCATTCAAACTTTCATTTGTGTAATCTAACTATAGTATAGGAAAGTGCCTATTGGATTTCCATCAACTGCCCTTTATGGCCAGTGTCATCATCTGGAACTCCTGCTTTCTTACCACAACACCTCACAGTCAAAGATGGTGCCTGTGTGGATCGGATGACATACTAATCATTGGCAATTCCTCAAGAAAGAAACGTCTTGAAATAACGTAGAGCAGTCAATGAAAAGTGTTGGTGCAGTGCAATAAATGTGAAAATGTAAGAAGGATAAGGAAGAAAACAAACACTTTATTCTTGTATTACTTCCAAACCTATTAAAATGGTACAGGAACGGCTTGTACCAAATACGCCGCTGATCTAATTGGTCTACTAGTTTCAGCCAAAAAGCCTCTATTTTGGAAGCTAGCACCATTGGCAAGCAGATCACCCGTATTCAGTGTTTTTCTTATGTGTCTCTGTGTGGAAACATTTCCTCAAGCTTTGCTATGTTCTGTGCTATCCAGAATGGAATGTGCTCACATTTAGTGGGCATTATTCCCATAATCAAGTTCAGCATTTGCGGGGTGATTTTAGTTGCGGTCACTTGTAGTTGACCTGCTGGAGTAACCCTTATCGATTGACGTGGGAGTGTTCGCATAACGAACACTGTAAGATTTCATTAAAGTTTCATTATATATTTGTGAAGTGGAGGTAAGTCTGCTATTGGCAATGTGTTGTTTTCTGGATGTGGTATACAAGCCGCTATAACCGGCAAATTTTCTCAGTCTCTGCTGCATGGACTGAGTCTGACTTTATCTCTGGTATGGGGGAGGTTGCCTTTAAACCAATGTGGAGAAGTGTGGCTCAATGGTTAGAGCGGCAGACCCTGATGCAGAGGTCTAGCCCGGGACCAGGGTTCAATTCCCCACCTCGGTGGGTCTTGGGCTCAAAAATTCCACTGACCTCAGATAATTCTCGCCTCGGTGCCTATTCCAATCATGGAGTCCCACTCTGCAACTCTGGGTAATAGCTTGCTTAATCTCCACAACGGCTCCCACAACGCTAAGGATGCCTGGCCTCCACCTTGGGGGTGCCCAGAAGTGGACACCTCACAGGGAAAGCCAGGATGGGTTCCACAGTGGTATTCGTACAAGTGCCTTTAGACCCTTGCGGGTGAGTAGTGTGCTATACAAGTATCAATTTACAATTCATATGCTCTTGATAGGTGAGCTGCACATCTATGTCCTTGCTTGCTGAGTATTCTTCAGAATGAAATATATATGTGTGTTTGCATCTGCAGGTGGCAATTTAACCCAAGAATAAAATGCTTCTGTTCTGTATGCCTTGTGTGCCTCAATTATGAAGGCAATCATTCCACCTAATGAAGACAGACCAAAATCTTCAAATTTTATAGTAAGCGCATTTCTGCCATTTTATGATATGTTAAGAGCCCCTTCTACCTCAGCTTCCTCTGATCCAGCACCACTCGTACCAGCGTTTCCAGTCTGAGACATTTTGAGAGGAAGTTTCAGAGAAATAGAGATAAGCTTTCTGCACACATTAGGGAACTTTAATCCTTCAAGCTTGAATAAACCTGCAGCCAATCCATAGGGTATACCTACTCAGATGCGGTGGATTGTCCCTCCCAACTCCAGACGTCTCTGGGTAAATGTGAGTTGGGTTCTCTTCAGAAGCACAATCGAACTACTCACATTTGGCTTTTAAATAAGAACCAAACCCACATTGGGCACCATGTGTTGCAGTTCTTACAAATCTATATATGATCTGTGCATTTTGTGAGAACATAAACTACAGGATTGGTGTCCTGACACCCCCACAGCATATGATAGTATACAGACCAGTGTAATGATGTATAAATGACATCATAATGTTAGATAGAATGGAATGTCAAAGCTAGGGAATGTGGAGAAGGCATTCAATAGATGCACTAGGATACATGTGGATGCTGACTTACAAGCTCTATTAAAGAGTTATCTTTGGATCATATTTACTGTCTCTGGATGATATTTTACAATGGCGACGAAGGGAGAAGAACATTTATAAAGAAAAGGACGAGTTTCTACAAAGGAACATACTTGCTATTCACTGGATTTACATATTTGACTCTTGATTGCTAGGAGGCATCGAATCAGCTGTGGACTAAACTATTTAATAAGAATATTTATTTAAGCTGCGCACAATTTGTACAAGGGAAGGATTGCTGGAAAATTCACCCTCTCTTGAAGATAATTTAAACTGTAAGTAATTTTAAAATTGACTGTACAATATATATATTTTCATTGTGCGCAGTTAAATAACAGAGAAACTGACTGAAAGTAAGCCAAGTGTGAAGATAATTGAAAATAAACAATAGCGCATTCAGTGTGTTTAACCAAACACGAAGAGAAGCCAGACTAATTCAAAGTAAACAGAGCATGTGAGCTCTAATATGTGCAGGAAAGCGTGAAAGAAAGCTTAATTGAGGGCGAGCTGCTAATTGGAAGACCAACGTAATTTGAAGCAGATTAACAGAAAATAAAGGCATGACAGTGTCGAGTCAAGTTTAAAAATAAAGGAATCTGTTGTAAATAGCTTCATTGTGTTTAGTCTGTTTTCACTGTTTTCTTATGTGGAACTTTAGTGTGTTCCTAATGTTATGATTCCAGTTAGAATTCCAGCTTGGTCAGTTGGTGCTTGGCCAGATGGTGTTCTGCTGTTTTATTCTGTGCTGCGAATAAACTTGATCCTAACAAGTTTCTACCTGCTTGAATCATCATTAATACTTTGCTACATTTTGGCGACAAGGACTTGTATCTGGCCAGATGATCAACGGCGCAGCGGGATAAAGGTTTACAGAATAAATGCGGCTTTCACTACAAAAGAACTCCGTGTGCAACAAGTAAGACATCTCTACTTCCTGTGTTCGGAAAACTGACATCGTGTTCATGTCCTTGGAAGGTGAGCGTTTTTCGGAATATTTGGAGGATTTTCTTTATAAGATAAACTTTCTTGAATCAGTTACCTCGGTTGCTTGGTTACTGCTTCACAACGCTTCGTGACCTGCATTCTCCTTTGTTGCCATAACCAACGCTCCTCGCGCAAGCTGTTTCCATACGTCATTCCGCACTTGACGCTACTCGTCACACGCACGCATTCAGTCGTCAGTTCCTTTCCGACGCTGCTTGTTATACACTTGCAGCCATCAATTTCTACGGATTCAACGAATTTCAGTGCGACCTCTTTGAGCGATATCTTTGACATTTAAACATGTTCCTGTAAAGATTCAACGCTGGAAAAAATAGTAATACAAACACATTTAAAATTTGACATGGTTGGTGTGGAGATTCATCACTGGAAATATTAGCAAGACTGTTAGTCTCAATTAATATTTTCATTTATTTTTACCTTTGTTTTCTATACATTTTATTTAAAATTTATACTTCAATATATATATTCTCTTACAAAGGTAATTATGTCACAACAAGTTAACGTGGCACTCCCACCCCAATTTCTTAATGAACCGGGAAATCCCTCTACTTCCTGGGAGGATTGGATTGTTATGTTTTACAATTACATTGAAGCATTAGACGGGGAAGATTTTTCTCCTAAAAGGATAAAGGCACTTTTGATGACGACTTTGAGGAAAGAAGGTCAGCGAATTTTCAAGTATTTACCCCAAGTTTTACCTTCTGGATCTCAATCTCCTCTTGATGAATTTAAAGAGGCCATCGCTAGACTTGAGACTCGTTTTGCCAAAGAGGAGAATCTTGTTTTACAAAGATTTAAATTCTATAAAAACAAACAGAGTGAAGATGAATCCATTGATGACTTTGTCGCACGTTTGCGAGAACTCTCTGTAAAATGTAGGTTTGCCCAGATGACAGATGAACTGATTTGCGATCAACTGATTGTTCAATGTAACAATCGGAAAATACAGGACCGCTTATGGGCAGCAAAAAAAACAACTTTAAAAGTTGCCATTGAACTTGCAAAAATTGTAGAGGAAAGTGAAAAATGTATGAAAGAATGACAAAAAAGTGGTCTTGATCTCAAAGTTGCAGAGATTTCCAACAAAACGGTTGTCTCTAGTGACAACAGTGATACTGATAGTTGCGCTGTTGCTCTTGTTAGGAAAAAAGGGTATGCTTTTCAAAAAAAAATTCTAGTCAACGGTATGTTAAATCTCAATCTAAAGTGTGTTCTAGGTGTGGTAGCAATACCCATTCTTCGGATGCGAAATTTTGTTTCGCCAATAATAAGGAATGCTTAAAATGTGGCAAACAGGGTCACTTTGCTAAGATGTGTAAAAATAGAAGCAACTCTAGAGTGACTGTTGTGACTGATTATAGTGAACTGAATCGTGTTGTCAACAAATTACTTGTTCTACATGATTCTGTATATTCTTGTCAAGACAGAAGAGAAAGAATTGCAAAGGCTGATTTTATTATTGATAAAAAATCTATTAGCCATATGGTTGACACTGGTTCTAAATGGACTATCATTCCCATGTCATTAGTTAAACAATTCTGGGGTCAGAAAACTTTACTAGACTGTGATATTTTTCCTTCTGGTTATCAGGGAGAAAAAATAGATCTTCTTGGGTATTTCAAAACTGAAATTCTTTTTGAGAACAGATCTACACATGGTAAGGTTTCTGTTTCTGTTGATGGACCGGCAATATTAGGTCGTGTTCATCAATATGATCTTCACATAGTTATAAATCCCAGAGCAGAGGAACCTGTAATGGTTGTGGATGATTTTAGTGTGAATGACATACTTTTAAATTTCAACAATGTCTTTAGAGAACAATTGGGGGAGTTACAAGGCTATTCCCACAGAATTATGTTAAAAGAGGGTAGTATCCCCATTCAGCATAAGGCTAGAAGAGTTCCATTTGCTGTACAGAAGGAAGTGAAGGCTGTTCTAGAAGAAATGCCGCAGGGTGGGATTATTGAGCCTGTCGAAGCATCCCTGTGGATTTCTCCTGTGGTTATTTCCCAGAAACCTGATAACAAAATCAGATTTTGTGTGGACCTTAGGACACTAAATAAATGTGTTGTTGCAGATGTTTTTCCTTTGCCAAATATTGGGGAGCTAGTCTCTACCATAAAAGGGGCTACATTTTTCAGCAAACTTGATCTCAAACATGCCTATTACCAGATTTGACTTGAAGAAGGGTCTAAACATCTGACTGCATTTATCACTGGTGAAGGAACCTTTCAGTTCACAAGGTTACCCTTCGGGCTGATTTCAGCCGCAAGTGTTTTTCAGAGAATGGTCTCTGAAGTATTTAAAGGGTTGGAGAAGGTCATCTATTTCCAAGATGATATCTTAATCTTTGGCGACTCGATTGAAGAACATAATAATGTTCTTCAAAGTGTTTTGCGCAGAATAGACGAAGCTGGTCTTACTTTGCGGAAGGAGAAGTGTGCATTTTTAGTTTCTGAAATTGAGTATTTGGGTTTTTCTCTCCCAGCCGAAGGTGCTAAACCTAAAAGGAATTTGTTGGAAGCAATTGAGCTTGCTCCTTCTCCTGTAGACAAGGACCAGTTGCGGTCCTTTATGGGCTTAATTGAATTTTATTCCAAATTTGTAAGGGACTTTTCTAGTAAGACTGCTCCATTGAGAGGTTTACTGAAAAAAGGATTTACATTGATATGGACTAATGAACAGGAGGTATGTTTCAATTCAATTAAAACTGAACTCTCTTCTGCAAATGTTCTCACTCCATTTGATACCAAACATTCGTCAATTTTAATGGTAGATGCTAGTGGAGTTGGTTTGGGTGCTGTACTTTTTCAACGGCATGGGAACGAAGAAAAGACCATCGCTTTTGCCTCCAGACCTTTAACTGTGTCGGAATGCAATTACTCTGTAATTGAACGTGAAGCTCTTGCTGCTGGGTGGGGCACCTATTATTTCAGGACATACTTATGGGGCACTAGGTTCGTGTTGCGTTCTGATCACAAACCTTTAGTAAACATTTTGGCTCCTGGTGGTACTGGCAAAGGCTCACCCAGATTGGCAAGGTTGGCGTCATGTCTACAAGATTTTCAGTTTGATGTGCAGTTTGTTCAGGGATGGAAAAATATTCAGGCTGACAGTTTGTCTCATTTGCCCATTCAGTCCACTGTTTGTGAGAATTCATTGACAGCGTCTCAGGATGATTGTGCGATTGCTTTTACCCAGGATGTTTTGTTTCTTTGTGCTGAGTCATTTTCGTTTGATGAGTGGTCTAAAGGAATGGAGACTGATGTTGTTTTGAATCAGGTTGTGGATCTTATCATTAAGGGGTCTAGAAGGGAGAGTACCGTTGAGGCCCCTGTCAGGCCCTATATTAGAGTCTTGGATGAGTTGTCTCTTTCTGACAACAATGTTTTAATGCGAGGTGACAGGTTTATTCCTCCTTTTTCACTTAGAAAGAAAATACTTGATCTAGCTCATGAGGGACATCTAGGCCAGACTCTCACCCAACGTAGAGTTAAAGAAAATTTGTGGTGGCCTTCCATTGATGCTGATGCTGTGGAGTGTGTGGTGCAGTGTAGTTTTTGTAAAGAGGGTGAGAAACGCTTGAAGGTGATTGGTTCTCAGAATGAAGGTAATATTTCTTTTGAGAATTTTCCTTGGCACACCATTTGTCTAGATTTTATTGGGCCTATAAATGAGTTGCCTTTCAGTCAGCGTTTTGCTATTGTAGTCATTGATGGTTTTTCAAAGTGGCTCACTGTTCGCTTTGTTAAAGAAATCACTACAGACTCTACAATCAATTTTTTGAAAAGTGTTTTTTTGGATGAGGGTTTTCCTTCTGTGTTAATAACTGACAATGGCACACAATTAACTTCTGTGAAAATGGTTTCATTTTTAAAAGAGTGTGGGATTCGTCATCATGGGACCAGTTTATATAACCCACAAAGTAATGGTATGTGTGAGAGGGTCAATAGGTTGATTAAGGGGATTATACAGATGTCTGTTGAGTTTGGTTGCTTTTCTAACGATAAGGTTCAAGAACTTGTTTGGGCCTATCGTTCAACTCCCCACAAACATGAGTGTAAGTCTCCTTTTGAGTTGATGCGTGGTCGTCATCCTGTAACTAAGTTAACACCTTCTTGGTTAAGGAATCAGGACAAGGTTTCCCCTGTGAAGTCTTCTTTGGATGGTTACTCTTCACCAATTTGTGTGGGGGACTTGGTCAAAGTAAAGCCTGGGAGGTTCTCTAAGGGTCTCTCGAAATGTATAGGTCCTTTTTCTGTAAAGCGTGTTTTTCCTCATTGTGTTCTTCTTGACAATGGAAAGTGGTGGAATTTCAGAAGGGTAGCTTTGTACAAGAGTCATTTTGATGTGGATATGAAGGCTACTCTACCTTTTTCTGTTTCCTCCAGTAATGGTTACATGTTATCTGCTCAGTGTGACTCAAATTCTTGTTCTCAATCCAGCGTAAGGGGGGAGGAAGGTAGTGGTGATGCTTCTTCATCTTCCTTCTCTGGGGGTGATTTTTCTATTCCTACACCTTCTTGCTCTGGTGATACTGTCTCTTCTTCTACACCTTTATTTTCCAATGAAGCAATCTCTACAAATGGTATTACTTCTAGAAATGATAGATCTCGTTGTCCGCCTGTATATCTCAGTGATTATGTTTATTAGTTGTTCTTTTATTTTTCACTTTGCTTTATGGGTTTAAGGGAGGGAGATATGTTGTAAATAGCTTCATTGTGTTTAGTCTGTTTTCACTGTTTTCTTATGTGGAACTTTAGTGTGTTCCTAATGTTATGATTCCAGTCAGAATTCCAGCTTGGTCAGTTGGTGCTTGGCCAGATGGTGTTCTGCTGTTTTATTCTGTGCTGCGAATAAACTAGATCCTAACAATTTTCTACCTGCTTGATTCATCATTAATACTTTGCTACAGAATCCATTATAAACAAGAGTGCGAGTGAAAAGCCTGCTGTTAATCAAAGTGCAGGAGAAAGAATTTCAGTGCATGTGGTCAAGTGTGAAGGCAGTAATTGAAAATAAACATTGTCAGCGCTTATACCTGCAGCGTGTGTAACTGACTAAAAGCCGAGTGAATCTCAATTGGAAAAATAAACAGAGGTTCAGCGCGTGCAACTAAACACGGAGCCAGCAGTTAAAAATAAACATTGCCAGCGTTTGTGTCTTGACAACGTGTGAGTGAAAGGAAGCCCGATTGAAAGTAAATAATTGGCAGCCGTGAACTCTAACGCGTGCCTCAATGCGAGCTGCTAATTGAAAAACAAACAAAGCTCGAGTGTGTGCAGCCAAGCGTGTAAGGAAGCCGTTTGAAAATAAACAATTGGCAGCCGTGAAATTTAATGTGTGCCTCAGCGCGAGCTGCTAATTGGAAAATATACACAAATATGTGTTTAGTTTGAAGCAGATTAACAGAAAACAAACATGTGCAGAGCCAAGTTAACAATAAAGAAATAAACGCGAGTGTGACAGCATTTTAGAAGAGTTGAGCCCTGAATTGGAAATAGATGACAGTGTGTGTTTAACACAATTAAACACAAATAAGCACAAGCTTATACCGTGTATATGTTAATGATTTCAAGCAAGAGCAAAATCATTAAGGAAATGTTTGGAAAGGAATAACAGCACTTTTAAGCATATAAGCAATCTAAAATAGTCAAAGTAAGACACGTTTGAAACCATTACCAGCTTTGTTCTTCCAGAAGATTCTTTCAAGTAACCTAAATTTGTCTGGTGTGGCTTCCTGTACCTATGAAAATAAAAGAAATACTCACTTTCACAACCGTTTACAAAGGAAACAGTTTTGTAAATAAACAACATATATATATATATATTCACTGAGATATATATTAACTGAGACATATTAAACAAATAAATAAGTTGATAAAATAAACAAACAAATATAGAAGGATTATTTAATTATCATCTATAAACATGACTGAGGAGGAAACAAGAAATGCAATTGTAAACATGAATTCTGATATGTATGATGAGGAAGACAATACTGAAAATATTCCAAGCACCATTTTTAGAAGACCACTACCTTTTAATGTATCTGATCAAGAAAACATTGCACAAAGGTGGGAAAAATGGACAAGGAGGTTCAAACATTTTCTAAAAGAAACGTGTAAAAAATACACAGATGAGCAAGCAAAAGATTTATTATTGAATCTTGTAGGTGAAAACACTTATGAGGGAATTATGAAGTGTTTAAATGCAAAATTTGACCCCCAAAGAAATTTAGATTTTGAAAGATATAATTTTTATTTAGCTTGTCAACAAGAAATTGAGAATATGGATAATTTTGTGACAAGGCTTAAAAAACTGGTTACATTTTGTGAATTTGAGAAATTTAACAATGAAGAAGCCATTCGCTTAAGAGTTATACAAGGATGTAACTCAGTAAAGTTTAGGAAAAAATTGCTAGAAAAGAAATATGACTTACAGGAGATAATTCCCATGGCAAAAACAGAAACGCAAGCACAAAAACAAGCTACAACCATGGAAGAAGGAAGAATTAAAGCAATTGAACAAATTAGAGAAATGTCAAATAAAATCAGTAATGAAAAAAAGAATGAAACACAGTTTAAAGGAAAAAGATTGTGTTACAAATGTGGGTTTCAATTCCCACAACAGAAGAAATGTCCAGCATTAGGGCAACAGTGCAAAGAATGCAAAGGTTATAACCATTTTGCAAGTGTTTGCAGATTCAAGAAAGAAAATAAAGGAAGTTGGAAACAAGTTAATCCAATTAAAAAAAAACATTGGAAATGCAAAATTCATAAGACACATGGAAGGAACTGAAGAAGAATATGATGAAGAAGAAGAATTTGTGCAACCAGAAAGATTATACATGATGCAGGAAAGTGACATTTACCAACAGATCAATATGATTAAAAGAGAAGATATGAAAAAACCCACCTCTGTGAACCTACTAGTTGGATCGCAAGAAGTTCCTTTTGTATTAGACAGTGGAGCAACATGTAATATAATGTGTATAAGTGAATATATGAAAATGGAAAAACAACCCAAGTTGACACCATCAAATGTTAGTGTTTTCCAGTGGAGTGCAAAACGTCCAGTCCGTTGCCTGGGACAATTTGAGGAAATTTTAAAATATGGAGAGATAATAAGTAAAGAGGATATGCATGTGCTTCATAATGAAGTACCAGGTCCATGTCTGTTGAGTAATGTGACTGCACAACTAATGGGTTTGTTGGCAATGATCTGCAATATTTCAACTGATCACCCAGTTTTTAAAAAATATCCTAAATTATTTGAAGGACTAGGGAAATGGAAAGGAAAGGAAATTACATTACATATAAATGAAGGAATAAAGCCAACAGCACAAACACACAGAAGAGTACCAATTCATTTGCAAGGAAAAGTTGAAAAGGAAATTAAATCCTTACTTGAACAAGACATAATAGAGGAGGTAACAGGCCCAAAGCCCTGGGTAAGTCCAATTGTCATAGTTCCAAAAAAAGATACTGATGATATCAGGATATGTGTAGATATGAGAATTCCTAACACTGCTATTGAAAGGGAACGTTATCCAGGTCCTCACTTGAATGACATGAATAGCACTATAAGTGGAGCAACAGTGTTCTCAAAACTTGATTTATGCAAAGGATATCACCAACTGGTCATTGATAACCAATCAAGATATATTACAACCTTTTCAACACACCTGGGGTTATTCAGATATAAAAGATTAAACTTTGGAATTTGTTCAGCAGCAGAAATTTTTCAAGAAATTATAAAAAACATAATAAGACCAATTCAAAATTGTATGAATTACAGTGATGACATCTTAGTTTTTGGAAAAACACAGGAAGAACATAATCAAACATTGGAAAAAGTGTGTCAACAGCTGTAGGAAGCTGGATTAACTTTAAATGCAAAAAAATGTGAAGTTAAGAAAAATGAGTTAACATTTTTTGGACATATTTTTTACAAAGAGGAATGAGACCAGATCCTGTCAAAATAGTAGCATTAAATGCAATGCAGAGACCAAAAGACTTAGCAGAAGTAAGATCCTTCCTTGGAATGGCAAGTTATTGTGCAAGATAGATTAAAGACTTTGCAACTACAAGCTCACCTCTAAGAGAGTTAACAAAAAAAGGAAGGACATTTCAATGGAATATCGACTGTGAACAAGCATTTAAAAATATAAAAATGGAAATTACGAATGCAGCAAACCTAAAATATTTTGACCCACATCTATGCAAAGAATTAATAGTGGATGCAAGCCCTGTAGGTCTATGGGCAATGCTGGTACAACATAAGCTGGGAAGAGAAAGCCAATGATATGTAATCTCACATGCCATTAAAAGTCTATCTGAAATAGAGCAAAGATATTCACAGCCTGAAAAAGAAAGTTTAGCTGTTGTTTGGGCATGTGAGCATTTTCATGTCTTTATTTATGGTAAACTCTTTGTAATTATTACTGACATTAGTTTCCATTTTTGGGAATCCAAATACAAAGATGCCACCAAGAATTGAAAGATGGGGTATGAGGCTTATGGATTATGATTTCAAAATAGTTCATAAACCAGGTAAGGAACATAATTCAGCAGATTATTTGTCTAGACACCCATCTTCAACAACAGATGTGCAAAAATTAGAGGCAGAAGAATACTTACACTTTATAGTGAAATCAGCAATGCCAAGAGTTGTGAAAGAAAATTAACTAATTGAAGAAACAGAGAAAGATAATACTCTTCAAGAGGTGAAGAAAATCATACATGAAAATAAGTGCAGATTGATAAATAAAGGAAGTCAATTTCAAAGAAATATTAGAAAAAATGATATATTGGCATTTAAAAATATAAACTCGGAATTGTCTATAACCGCCTCAGGAATACTACTCAGAGGAACAAAAATAATAATTCCAGAGAGTCTTCAACGTCGTGTCATTGATTTGGCTCATGAAAGTCATCATGGTGTATCAGCAACGAAGAATTTTCTAAGAGAGAAGTCATGGTTTCGAAGACTGGATAAACAAGTGGAGGAAATTGTTCAGTCTTGTTATGTCTGCCAGTGTACTGTAAAGGAGAAAGGAATTGAAGAGTTGCATATGTCAGATCTTCCAAATGCTGTTTGGTCAAATGTGGCAGCAGATTTTTATGGACCATTAGATTCTGGCCATTATTTATTAGCTGTGGTAGATGAATATTCTCGTTTTCCAATTGTAAAATCAATATCATCTACATCTACTTCAGCAGTACTTCCAATTTTAGATGAAATATTTTCAACATGGGGAATACCTAATATGTTAAAAACAGACAATGGACCACCATTTAGTGGAGAAGATTTTGGAAAATGTATGAATTATCTGGGAATAATACATAGGGAAAGAACTCCAATGTGGCCAAGAACAAATGCAATGGTAGAAAGACTGATGGCAACAATTAAGAAAAGAGTACAAAGAGCAGATTACAAGAGGAGATTACAAGGGCCAGAAGGGGTAAGGTAAGGGCCTCTGTAGTGAGGAAGCGGGAGATCTTACGAATTTTGCGGAGGTGGAAGAAACTAGAGGAAACCACCACATTAATGTGGGGCTTCATCGAGAGGTCCTTACTGATAATGACACCAAGACTTTTAGCAGAGTCAACAGGACAGGGAGGGGGACCAAGACAGGGTGGCCAAAAATTGGAGCTCCAAGGGTTGGAGGCACCACCGATCAAGACCAACTCGGTTTTGTCGGGGTTAAGTTTTAGATGATTTTCCCCCATCCAGTCGCTGATGAGGCACAGGGTCGACTGGAAGTTCTGGATGGATTGATCCGAGGAGTCAATATCAAAGATCAGCTTAATGTCACCCGCATAATTAAATGCGGTGACATTACTACCTCGTAGGGAACGGATCAGGGGGTGAGGTACAAATTAAAAAGGAGGGGGGAAGGGAGGAACCCTGGGGGATGCCACAAGTTAGTTTTACTTTATCTGCAGAGAAATGGGAGAGGCGGACTGCCTGGTAGCGATTACTTAAAAAAGAGCGAACCCACTCAAGGGCCGGCCCCTGGATGCCGGCATCTCTGACATGGCCGACCAAAATATCATGGTCGACCGTGTCAAAAGCGGTTGACAAATCCAGGAGCACCAAGGCCTGACTGGTCTTAAGGTCGGCCCCTCTCCACAATTCCTCCATCACTGAGAGTATGACTGACTCAGTCAAATGGGCGGGTCTAAAGCCAGCCTGCTGAGGGTCCAGAAACTGAGTACGTTCAATAAAGGTACTCAGAAAGCTGGTAACGTGGGCTTCCAATACTTTGCTCAGGTAAGGGAGCAAGGAGATGGGGCGGAAATTGCTCATCAAGGCCGGGTCGGCATTAGGCTTCTTCAAGATAGGTACTACCTTAGCAATCTTAAAAGAGGTAGGGACCAGACCGAGCCGAAGAGAATTATTAAGGAGTGTGAGAGGGGGCTGGGGACAGGCAGTGAATGCCTCACGCAAAATGTGAAGGGGACAACAGTCTGTGGGGGACCCTGAAGTCACCCTTTTTAACAGGGCGAAAAAATCTTCTTCAGAAATCGGGGGTATCTGTGTGACTAAGTGAGGGTTCAAAGTGATAGGCACGGTGGCAGAGGTGGACATGGATGAGGGTGTACTACAGGTGATACTATTTTTAATTTTAACTGTCTTGTCCGTGAAAAAGGAGTTAAGAGAATCACAAAGTACTTGGGAGGGGAGAGGTTTAAGGGTCATCCTGTCCGGGTACGACAGTTCTTCCACAATGGAGAAGATGTTTTTCGCCTTGGATGCAGAGTCTATGATTTTATTAGAAAAGTATAGGGATTTGGCCTGAAGGATACTGTGTTCATAGTCTTTAAGCAAGGCCGTAGAAGCCAATTTTTCCTTGTAGGCGTAATCTCGCCTCCAACGACGCTCAGCCTGCCTAAACGTTAGTTTTTTTGCTTTAAGTTCCTCTGAGAACCATCTTTGTGCATCGTGGGGGCGTTTTAGTTTAACACGTTTTAGTGGTGCCACAATGTCGCTAGCTGTTTCAAGCCAGTGTCTCAGGCTCCCGGCCTGGGTGTCCAGAGAGCTGCATTTGGCAGGGGGGGAGGCACTGAGCTAAATTGAACTACACATGCAACACACACATGTTTATCCATTCACCCAGATAGTAGCACTATAGTTATCTGAATACACAGGCATTACCTATGCAGATATGGGACCACTGATGTAGTTTGTACATACTCAGGGAATCATGCAGGCACTACTTAAATTCTGAGGGAATTATGTAGGCACTATCAATGCACTCATTCTATTATATATGAAGTATTGTTGTGCTCAACCACAAAAACATTTATTTACAAGTTTTAGTGAGGAATGTGTATGCTTTTAGAACCATCTGGTAAAATATATAGGTAACCTGTCACACACTGTTTGCATGTACTCGGAAGAATTAGAGAGCTATATTCCGTGAAACAGAATAATGTGCAGATTTTTATATGCAGTGTTTCTCAAAATATAAATCTGAAACATCTAACAGCCCAATTCCAATCCGGTTAGGAAAGCATTCCCACCTAGGGCCTGAAAAAGATGCGGTTAGGAAGGCCTCCTAACAGCATTTGCTCGTTCCAAATAAGATCGGAAACGTGTCTTCCTGACCGAGGGACAGATTATTATGTGGTTAGAAACAATGGCTTAAATAGAAGTCAATGTGAGTCCAACCAAATTGTATCTGGAAGCATCCAGATGTATCATACTTGGTCGGTCAGACTCTCGCATTAGAATCAGGCCCATAGTAGAAAAGTACTGCAACAATAAATCTACCAGTGACACGGTGGTGGAGAGGCACACAATTAGCGTTTATGTTGTTTTTTGGGATTCAGAGTATTGAGTTACTGTATGTACTTTTACACTTTGGTTGATGTTTATTTTAAAATGTACTACAAGAGGCATAGAGTGGTCTTTTATTGTGTATAAGTGAGAACTGGAATATGATGCAGCTGTGTTGTAGGAGAGGGTGCTATAATATTAAAAAGTAATACATTAAGTTTTATGTTTTGGTTTGGGATTGGTACTTTGAAGTAAGTGCTTGTGATTATGTCTGAAAGTTGGTTTGCAGATTTAAAACTGCAGCACAACATAAAAAATATGTTTGCATCATGTGTAAGCCTGAACAATATCAGCATAATTACAGACAGATTGGCTATCAAAACTTAAACGGAAAAGGAACAGTAGCAAGTACAGTATCTATTCAGAACTGAGACTTGAAAGTGCAAAAATGAAGAAAAAGTGGTGAAAGAAAAAAGACCTATTGGTAAGAGGACAAACTCATTATTTTAAATATGTGAGGGCATTTCCAAAGATTACGAAATAATAAGAATACAATTTAAACTATGAGAAAGAATAACAATGGACAACATCTATAGAGCAAGAACAGGAAAGAATGTAACAAAGATGCATGCACCTTTACTAGGAGACAGAAGCAGTTTAAGGAAATCAGAGCTGGGATGTTTTGTAGTTGACTAATTAGAAATCACCTGAGAAATTTGAAGATATAGAAGCAGGAGATATGTAGTGAAACAGAGAGAACTAGTTTAGAGAGCAGTTGATACAGCCTTTGCATTGATTTCAATGGCAGCTTACACTGTTTCTTTGTTACTATGGTGTAGTTAGGGTTCTAAGTGGGAGAAAAAAGTGATGGTGATCTAAAAGGGGGGGTCAAAGATCTTAAAGGGGTGTGGGCTATGCAAGTTGGGGCATGGTCTAAATCAAGTATCATTGTGAGCTTTAGCAAATCCTCTCCAATTATCCTATGTTTGGAAAACAACATTCTTTAAAGGATTTCCCTTCCTTCTACAACATGGGTAACCTAGCGTGATGTCTCCAGTTCTCAGTAGTTGGCAAAATAATTATGCGTACATTGATGTGCATGCTCTCACTGCAGTGCAATAAAAAAATGGACTATGTTTGCAAGGGCCGAAAATAGAGCCCGATAGAGACCCGTTTGAAGGCTGCATGAAAATAAGTGCCAGTCCTCAGACTCTGCTTTTCTAAAGCCCAGCATCCATCCATCCTAAGCACTGCGCCATCCAACCATCTTTTAATTGATGCATACATTCCTACTTATATACATACATACTTCTGTTCCTGCACTTATCTTCAGCATCTATGAGCCCACTTGCCTATTTTAAGCACTGTGCCATTAATGCAGCCATACTCCTATATATCCATAGATAAATCTGTTCCCAAACCAATCCTTAGCATCTATCAGCCCACCCGTCTATCATAAGTGCTGGTCCCTGCATTCATTCTTCCTTGCATCCATCCATACATTGATACATCAATCTATGTATCTATACATTGATGCATCTGGCCATGCATCCTCTCGCCCTTTATCCAACTATACGTTCTTATTTCCGTGCATAGTCCGCCCAATCCTAAATACAACATATTATACTCATCCACGCAGCCTCTTAAGGGGTCAAAAAGGCTTGTGAAAAGAATTGACAGGCAGAGTTTTTTAATAAAGAATAACAAAGCTTTGAGTTGCTCTTTGTGGAGCATACTTCACCACCCTTCTCCGGTAGTGTTTTAAACAAAGGTACTTCTAGCAAATGAAATGTAAAAGAGCCTTTAAGTGTAAGACATTAATTTAGAATCATAACATTTTGTCGAGTTGTATATAGGTACACTGTTTTAAAGGTGCCGTGACTGACAGATACTGTGGGGCAGATTTACAAGCCCCTTGCGCCTCTTTTATGCCACCGGCAGCTGCGGCACATACCCAGCACCATGGTGCGGGGTACTTACAACATGACGCATCTGGGAGATAAGGTGTAAGGTTTGACGCAGTATGTTAGGGATAAGGTACCCCTGAGCCTTGCCGGAGCCGTGTCACGCTTGCCGATGGGGGATGCGACAGGCCTCTGCTCATCCGTGCACCACGGTGCACCGCATTGCAAATGAGGGGCATCACTGGTGGCACACGGGTGGGCGGATGCATCAAAACTCTTCTGGCGCATCCTTGCTGATTAGCAGAGATGCACCAGAAATAGTAAATCTGCCCCGAATACCTGTACTTCTTACATTTGAGAAAGTATACCAGTGAGATAAATTGGGGTGGCGAGAAACTTGAGTTCTTTATTTCCATGTGGAGCACAGTATAGAAAGCTTTTATGTTCATAATAAAGAGGGGGTGTGAGAACTAAGTGAGCCAGCAAAGAGTGTGTTTTCATAGCACTAAAACAAGAGAGTGTGTAAGGTCCGAGCAGGTTCATGATGGATTTTCCTGCTTGTGGTCGTTTCCAGAGGCGCAACTAGAGCAAAATTGCGGCGGAGCCTAATTCTTTCAGCAATAGGCAGAGTGGGGTTGTAGGGGGCTGTAAAAAGGGGTGAAAAAGAACAGAGTCTTATTTACCAAAAAAGGATCGTTTGATAGTCTATGGAGTATTCCGTTGTGGCTGTATGTGTGCACCCTGGAAGCTGTCTGAGAGAGTCCGGGGCAATGAATGATGCACGACTGTTTGCTAATTACCCCATGATGATGTTGCTCCTGCGTTGCAAAAAGAGAAGGGAAATTCTGAGAGAAAATGTGTCTTTTTGAAAGATTTCCCTTCTCCTACAACGCGAGTCACATGGCATGATGTCGCCACTTCTAAGTAGTGAGTAATGCGCATGCTCTCACAGTCTCACTGCAGTGCAATGAAGAAAAAAAAACAGATGAGGTTTCTGCGGCCTGAAAATAGACCCCCATAAACAGGCCCCCAAAAATAAAGTGCTGGTGCTGAGAACCCCCACAGACACCCCCCACTTAAAGCTTGGGATGCCGTGTTATGTTTGAGAAGTTGTAGATAAAATTGTAGGCTAATAATGGTAATTTTTGTTTGTGCTTCTTTGGTTGATTATATATATAAAAACAAATGTATGTCTGTCTGTCTGTCTGTTTGTCCTTTATGCATTACTACACCAATCATCCGATCTCCGTGAAACTTTGGGAAGTTGTTGAGTACACTCCCGCGAAGGTTTCTGTCATAAATCTTTTTTAAATATTGGCCCACCAGGGCCCTCATAATCTTTTGAATACTGATGTACGCACCAGACGGAAAAACAACAAATCGTGTATCCACAAGCACTCGAATAAATAAATAGAATTAAAACACCATTCATCCGATCGCCATGAAACTTTGGGAAGTTGTTGAGTACACTCCCATTAAGGCTTATGGCATACATTTTTTAAAAATATCAGCCCCCCAGACCCCTCATAATCTTTCGAATACTGATGTACGCACAAGACGGAAAAACAAAAAATTGTGTATCCACAAGCACTCGAATAAATAAATAGAAATAAAACACCATTCATCCGATCGCCATGAAACTTTGGGAAGTTGTTAAGTACACTCCCACAAAGCTTTCTGGCATAACATTTTTTTAAATATCGGCCCCCCAGGGCCCTCATAATCTTTCGAATACTGATGTACACACAAGACGGAAAACAAAAAATCGTGTATCTACAAGCACTCGAATAAATAAATAGAATTAAAACGACACTTTGACACGTTTTCCATATTAAAATGAATATGTTTCAATAAAAATGATACAATGTAAATTGAATGTTATCATGACGAGTTTCCTTGAATTTCCTTTCTTCGGAGAATGCAGCAACGCGCGACGGGTAAGCTAGTATTATCTATAAAGTTGTCTGCGGTGGGTTGCAGAGGGAGTGCTGTTGGGTGGTGGGGTGCGGCGGAGAGGTGGAAAGTACAAGGTAGTGCAGTTACACATAAATTGTAAAGGTGTATGTAAATAATTAAATACATACTTGCTGTATGTGCTCCTCTGTCGTGCTCCATCACGTTGCTGCACTAGGTGTGGAAGTCGTTAGTGGAAGTTTTGTAGTTGTATGTTATTATTTTAACATAGTGAACAAATGTGAAAAAATATAGAATCTATTTTTTGTTTTTCAAAAAATAATTTCGTTTGGATTAAAATTTGGAAATGCCAAGAAGAAGTGAAAAAAAAGAAAAGAGAAGAAAAATGTATATTTCAGCAAAAGGCAAAATCTTCAATAAAAAAAAAATGCGAGTAGTACAGAAACAGTTTTTTCTACTATAAGTTACAAGATAGTTTGTGAAAAAAATATTACAAACATTTAATGAAAAAAAGATGACACAAGAGGAAAACGAAGAATTTTTTAAGTAAGGTGAAGCAGAGTTCAATTTCAAATACTAGGAAAAGGAAACATAAAAAAGAAATAGGATCTATTACTCGTCGACAAAAGCAGTTTCATGAAATTCGCCAGATACTTTTTCGATCCAGAGTGATTCATTACTCAATGAATACATACTAAACTAAATACTTCATACTAAAAGGAAAGTGTTTCAATTCAAAAAGAAGCAGCGTATTGAAAGTATAGTGGATAATGCTTTCAATTTAAAACAGAAGTTATTCATTGTGATTTTGAAGAGAAAGTATTAAACAGAAGGTTACGATGTTACAATGACTAGATCCATGTCATGTAAGAAAATATACTGAGAAGTATGGGCATTCTCTGGCTTGTCTTTGAAGAAAAGTTTGTAAAAGTGTTTTTCATCAGTTGAGGATGTTAGCAGTACGTCATTCAGAGGAGTAGTTCATAGAAAGTGAAAGTTTGACAATTACAGATGTTGGAGGAGATAGGAAAGTGATTAGCACGGATCAGTTTGAAGAGGAAATTGGAAAGTTTAATGTAGTGTGGTGTGAAATACCAAACTATGGGGCAGATTACGATGGAGGATTTTCCGCAACCTCCGGGCCGGCGGAAACCACCGCCGGCACAGAGGATGCAGAAAATCCTGTGTGGACCCACCAAAGACCCACCGCCACATTAGGATAGCTGGTGGGACCTGGTTTCAGTCCGCCGCTTTTCCGCCGCGGTTGGCTTACAATCGTGGCGGAAAAGGCCTAATATAGTGGCGGTAAACATGCTTTTCTGCGGCGCTTCTCCGCCGAGGAAAAGCATGCGGATCTTCACCTCGGGGCCGGTAGCGGGCCCCCTGGGTGCATACAAATGCAATGTATGCATTTGTAACATTGCGGCGGGTGCAGCTTGAAGCCGCACCCGCCGCATTGTTACAAATAGAGTATGTGACCGCCAGGGTGGCGGTCACATCCTAATTGGACAGGAGGGAACTCCGCATGCCCATGCGGAGGTTCCCTCCTCCTCGGTGATCGCGGACGGACTCAAGTCCGTCCGCGATCATTATGGGCCCCTATGTTTGTGTTTGTTGTTGATGTACTCATTATAAAATTCAAAGTAGGAATGTTGATTTGTATTTGAAAAGTGAAAAGTAGAACAATGGTAAGTGGGTAGAATTTGCAATTTACTTGTTGGTGGTAGCTCAATTTGAGGTAGTTAGTGATTAACGTACATGTAAATTCTGTTACAACAAATTAGAAGAGGACAAAATGCTTTTTAGAGAAGTACATAATTGTAGTAATCCACGCAAATACTTTACATATTTAAAGTAATGTAGCTTTATTGGAGTACCGAATACATGCAGCAACCATCAGCAAACCCATCAAGTACTGGTTTACATTAGAACATTCTCTGTGATGCAATTCCACTGCATCATGACTGCATCATATAATTCTAAATATTACCACATATCTTCCCCCCAATGGAATCTAAAAGAAAAAATAAGAAAAACATTAAGAAATATACAATCCATATATATAATAGAAAACATATTACCAGAAAACACATTATTTTTCTTCTTTTTTTCACAAAATGCAATGCATATAAAAACATGTCATTACAAATGAGATACTTTACACAAACTACCAAAACTCCATTTCCTGCCATCATCTAATTCAGCCACAGAACCCTTAACAGAAACAACCTTATGCGATTGAGAAAAACTTACTTTCTCCCTTTCTTACAAAACCAAATTTTCTTACAACAACCCAATCACCTTCCTCAACAACTAAATCCTTAGCACATCTTCTACTATCAAATGTCATCTTATTGCGCCACTGACAATCAGCAACACTTGACCTCATCCTTTCTCTATCAACCCAAACCTGTTTTTTTCCTTCAACCTCATCGGAGACTCCTTAGTACCCGGTTCTCTTCCTTTCAAGGCCACAAACGGAGAAACTCCAGTTACCGAATGAGGCGTAATCCTGTGAACCCACATCATTCTTCTCAATTCATCTTTCCATGATAAACCATTAGCGAAACAAAGCTGAATACAATCCATTACCATTCTGTTTACCCTTTCTACAAGTCCATTGGCTTGCGGACGGAACAAGGCCACTCTCTCATGACTAATCCCAAGACGGACAGGGAAACTAGACATCTGTGAAGAAAGTAACTGAACACCATTAACAGTTACAAGAGTTCTCGGCACCCCTTCTTCCAAGAAAACTTCCTATAAAAATGCAATCACATTCGCAGTACAAACTTGTCCCACTGATTTGCAAGTAAACCATTTGCTATGGTAATCAACCAAGACAAGTAAAAACCGATTATTGATTCCCAACTTGTCAAACGGACCCAAAACATCCAAGCCTAATTTCTCGCACAGTCTCATAGGTAGATCTACACATCTCAATGGGGGTTCTCTTGTAACTTTTACCTTATCACTATTTCTGCAAGCATGACAATCTCGCACAAGATCTCTGGCCACCAATAAGATTCCCTTAGTCTACGCTTTGTGAAACTCCTACCTAAGTGCCCTTCATGTACAATTCTCAACAACTTTGATCTCAACAACATCGGTGGAACTAACCTATTTCTTCTAAAAACTTTGTCACCTTGCAAGCTAAGTTTATCCTTAACCAATGTGTATTGTCTATGTACTGTTCCTTCACTAGATCCATTCCAAGAATTCATAATCAATTCTTTCACCTTCTTGTATTCCTCATCTTTCTCCATAGCTTCCCTCCACTCTTCCTGGCTGACAGAAAATTCACAATCTACACTAACAACAAAATCTTCCAAAATTTTCACACAAGAATCGTCAATTCACCGGCATTCTAGAGAGAAAATCGGCAATCACATTTCTATTGCCTCGCACATACTCAACTACAAAATTGTAGTCTAAAACAGATAGCAACCACCTCGATATACGGGGAGTCACACTTCCATCTAAACCCCGTCCTCCTTTAAAAACATGAACTAAGGGTTTATGATCCGTTTTCACAACAAAAGGCAACCCGCACAGGTAGTACTTAAAATGTGTTATCCCCCAACAACACGCCAATGCTTCCTTTTCCATAGTAGAGTATGATTTTTCTGCTCCCTGTAATCTGCGTGAAGCAAACCCAATGATAGCTTCAGTACCATCTGACACTTGTATCAACACTGCCCCTAGACCAACATTACTCGCATCTGTAACCAAAATAGATTTTTTCGTAAAGTCAAAATGACCTAATGACGGGGCATTGGAAAGACTATCTTTCACTTCAACAAGTGCATCCTCACATTCAACATTCCATTCAAATATCACTCCTTTTTTTAAAAGAAGCCTCATAGGTTCCACTAAATCAGAGAATTTAGGCACAAACTTAGAACAATATTCAGCAAGACCTAAACATGACTTCAAGTGTTCCTTATTAATGAGAGATGGAGCATCCCTCACAGCTTTCACAATACTACTCTTTGGTCTTATACCATCTGCTGATATCTGATGACCCAAATAGTTGACCTGTTTCAATATTATTTGACATTTCTCTTTTTTTATTGTCAAACCATTCTCTGAAATTCTACGCAACACTTCATCCATCAACTGATCATGTTCCTCAAATGAACTTCCGACAGTCATAATATCGTCTTGAAAACACAACACTCTGTCCATACCCTTAAAAATATTCTGTATAATATGTTGGAACACAGCTGAGGCTGATGCCAACCCAAACGGCATTCCACGATATCTAAATGCACCCAGAGGTGTCACAAATGATGTTAATGGACGTGAGTCGGGATGTAAGTTCACCTGATGGTAAGCTGAGGACATGTCAAGGACACTGAAAACACAACCCCCACCCATCCTACCTAGCATTTCTCCAATATTAGGTAAAGGTTGTCTATCTACCCAGATGTTCTGATTTAAATCTCTTAAATCAATACAAAAATGAATTTTGCTTCCTTCCCTAGGTGCGACAACAATCGGAGATAACCATTCCGATGATTCAATCGGTTCTATAACTTTAGCCTCCAACAGCTAAGTGGCTCTCTCATCATATGTGGTATTGTCCTAACCTTATGCACAGTTGGTTTAGCATTTTTTTTCAATGTAATACGATGTGAAAATTCTTTCAACATACCCAACTTATCTGAAAAAACATCAGAATGTTTTTCCATTAACATTTTCCCCCATTCATTGTTCATCTCCCCACCAGAAAACACATTTTCCAAGTTTTGTTCAATAACCATTACAGGTTCCACAGCATTCGGATTGTGTACAATGTTCAAATCTTTTTGATGACGCCATCCAAGCAAATTAGATCCTTCCTGGGTAATATATACTCTTCCATAGACCCCATTATTTTTTAAAACAATATTCATCCATTGCAACCCAAGAATATTAATTCTTGATCCACCATATCCTACAGCTCCCACATCTGTTGGTAACAGATCTTTCATCTCTCCATGTAATTTTTCTTGAAAAGTCCCGTGCCTTAAATTATTATTTTTTTAAATTAATATGTGTCCTCATGTAACGTAACTGGTGCTATGTAAAGCGCTCTGATACCCGATTCGGTTTGGGTCTAGTTCGCGCTATATAAAACTCAACAACAACAAAAAAAAGTAAAAAGGCTACCAGAATCAGCCAAAAGACTAACAGTTCCTTTTCCCTGAATAAGTTCACATTGAGCTTTCTCCAACTTTTCTGTATTCTTTTCCAGCATTTCAACAGATAGGAATAATTCTTCATTTTGTTCTTCCACATTTTCTATTTCTTTAATACTAGCATTTCTAGTGTATCCCTTCGATCTACATGCCTTTGTCAGATGACCTCTTTTACCACATATTCTGCATATTACATTCCTTGCACCACATGCAAAACTTGAAGTTACATGTCCTGGACATCCACATCTGTAACAAATTATGGGTCTCTTATCATTTGTTTTGGACGATACATTTTCATTACTTTTATTTTGAGCTTTTGTAAACATTTCTTTTTATACTTCTTTGACTTCCACAGCAGTCTCTTTACTCGATACTACCATTGGATTTCCGGAAATTCCTTTACTCTTATCAATTTCTTTGACCCACATGTCAGTATTTTCCATGCTTCTAGCAATTTGAATAAGTTGTTCCAAAGTAGGATCTTTTGATAATAATTTCTCTCTTATCCTTTTGTTATTTGTGCATCTCACAATTTGATCCCTTATCAAGGAAACACACAAACCTTGAAATTCGCATGTGACGGCAACACCACGTAAAGCTGCAACATACAATATAATGCTTTCATCAAACTTCTGTGCTATACAAAAAATGTATGTCTCTCAAAAACAAAATTTACCTTTGGAGTAAAATGATTTTCTAACATTTGCAAGGACATCTCATAAATATTCACTGGTTGACCATCTCCGCACCCAAAGATATCTCAGGTACGTCATCTTATGTCCTTCTACCTTCTACTCCAAGGTGATGTAAAAGTATGGCTTGTCTTCTCACAGGACCATATTTATCCCCTCCAAGGCCAATAAATATGTTAAAAAAATATTTTTCCAACGTTTCCAAGGATAGGAGGTTCTCCAGGGATCTGCCAAAATTTTGGAGGTGCAGACATAGATTCATCAGTCATACCAGCAATTTAAATTTAAAATGACAAACCAAAATAATAATTTTACACAATAGATTAAAATAATAATATAAAATAATTAACTAAAATAATTAATTAATATAATAGACTGAAATAATAATCTAAAATAATTAATTAAAACAATGGTTTGTGTCTATGACTTGAGTCTGTTGTTTATTTCAATGAACAATTTGGTAAAATCCTCTTTTTGTTTCAACCCACAGGCAGGAAGTTGCATCAGACCGACTTGAAGGTCAGTAGAGAAATTACAAGGCACAATCTCGGTAAGTATTACCTACAAGTTCAATTATGTATACATAAATAATGTGCTCCACAAAACTGCTTTCATGTATTTAGATTGTGTGAGTTGTTTGTTTTAGGCCTTTCACATTGATCCTTCACTCGTTTTTCTTTAAACACAGGCGCTCAGTCACGCGCGGTGTTTACTTTCCAATTGGTCTCTTCTCGTCTTTCACCGCTCGATTACTTGAGCTGAAACACACGAGCCAAAGCACATGCGGTGTTTTCCTTTCAATTAGTCTCTAGCTCGTGGAGGTGAAACACACGCGCTGAATCACGCACAGTGTTTACTTTCAATTAACAGCACAGTCAGGCAGGCGGCAATGTCTTCTCTCTCGTTCAGCCTCAGTTTACTCTCAAAGTTGAACAACAATTAAAAATTTGCAAACATTCGTGACAAGAATTTTCAATTCTATTAAGGACAAGGAGGCGAGGATTATGCTTTCTCGATTTCTTTACTACAAACAGCAGCCAATAGGAACACAGTAAAGAAAAACGAAAAACTACAGCTCCCATGAGCACTTAGGTAACCATAGAGCACATATCACTATATAAAGAACCATAGAGGGTAAGACTTCCTCTTTCTTTGGTCAGTAAAGTAAACCAATAAGTCAATGAAAAAAGTCAATTCACGTGGAACCGCAGAACAGCCTGTAGGAAACATCCGTAGGCAACAGGAGAACGATCATCAGGTGACCATGCAAGGAAACCAAGGAGCAAACGAACTGGAATAGGCAGAACTCCACAGGTCCAGAATCCAAAACGGAACTAAGGCAGGAGAAAAAACTGAAGGAGCTCACTTCTGGTCAGAACCTAAAAGAAAACCAGAGCCGTAATACACCATCCCAGTACCATAAGGATAAATACAAAGGGTAGGGAAACAGTGCAAGAAAACATGTCACAATGTCATATCAATGAGAAAAATACATGATACATGCAATAAAGCACATTTGGGTGGGATAATCCTCGCCTCCTTGTCCTTAATAGAATTGAAAATTCTTGTCACAAATGTTTGCAAATTTTTAATTCTATGGCAGGACAGGAGGCTCAGATTATGCTTGTTCAAAGCTGGTTCACCACCACAGAAGCAACATCCACAATGGGTTTGAAATAATACGTTTTAAACACAGTATCGGAAGACCAATCAGCGGCCTTCATAATGTCCATCAAACTCACACCAACAGTAAAAGCCTTAGAGGCCATGGCACCCCGAGCTGAATGAGCTCCGAAAATGGAGACATCAATTCCAGCCTCAGACATAAGCCAACGTACCCAACGGGCCAGGGTAGCCGGCGCCACAGGCCTGATAGGCTTCTGCAAAGCAATCAGCAACTGACCAGACGAATCTGTGCGAAAAGGAGCAGTACTTACCTCATAATCCTTTATGCATTGGACCACACATAACTGTGGGTGCTGAGGAAAAGCAGGATATGTCACCGAAGACATGTTACTCTTGGTGCGCCGGGAAACCGTAAAAGGGACCCCGTCCGGAGAAAACGAACGCCCCGCGAGGTCCAACGCTCGCACATCCGAAATGCGTTTACAAGACACCAAACAAAGTAGCATCGTCAGCTTCGCTGAAAGTTGTTTACGAGACAAGGAAGTGTTGTGAGGCCAAGCCTCCAGAAAACGTAAGACAATGGAGACATCCCAAAGGGCCACATATTTTGGACAAGGCGGTTTTACCAGCCGAATGCCACGAAGCAATTTAGAAATCAAGGGATGCTCCCCAATAGGCTTCCCGTCAACAAAATCGTGGCCCGCAGAAACAGCGGAGCGAAAAGAATTAACTGTCCTATAAGCAGAACCAGAAGACGCTACGGAAGCAAGAAAATTAACCACTAAAGTAACATCCGCTGAAGCGGGATCCAAGTTCCGTTCAGAACACCAACCACTCCATCGTCGCCAAGCTGATGCATAACGCTTGTGCGTGTTGGGGGCCCAAGCCTCACCGATAAATCGTGTAGCGTCTCCAGATAAGCCAGGGACTTTCCAGCGTTCCCCGAAAGGCGCCACGCCACCAGCCGGAGCTGACCCGACAGAACTAGAGGATGCGGGTGGAGAAGAGGATCTAACAACAAGTTCCACTTCTGTGGAAGCAGGAACGGCGTCGAGCAACTCATCTCCAGAAAATCCGGAAACCACGCCTGAGCCCTCCAAAGAGGAGCTATCAGAATGATCTCCGACTGGAAGTGCTTTGCTCGTGCCAAGACTCGCGGAATCATCGCGAATGGGGGAAACGCATAGCAAAGTTGAAGGGGCCAAGTCTGGAGAAAGGCATCCGTGGCAAGAACCTCCGGATCCGGACGCCAGCTGTAAAACCTTGGCAACTGGGCATTGAGGCGAGAGGCGAAAAGATCGATCCAAGGCCGACCCCAGAGGCGAGACAGGAGCCGAAAGACACAGGGATGAAGCTGCTAATCGCTGAAATCCTGCAGATGGCGAGAGTGCCAATCGGCCACCTGATTCTGGCGACCCGGGAGATACTCTGCAATAAGAGTGATCTTCCTCTGAAGGCAGAAGTGCCAGAAGTCCTTCGCAATCTCGGCCAAGAGCTTCGACCTCGTCCCTCCTAACTTGTTCACATATCTCACCGCAGAGATATTGTCCATACGGAGCAGAATGCAACAGCTGGTCGCCCGAGGAGCAAGGCTGCGGATCGCAAAAGATCCCGCCAGGAGCTCCAGACAATTGATGTGAAGATTCAGTTCTTCCTGTGACCAACGGCCGCCCGTTGTCACAGAACCGCACCGGGCTCCCCAGCCCCAAAGACTCGCATCTGACTCCAGCACCACATCCGGAGTTGAGCCGAACAGGGCTTTCCCGTTCCAAGCCTCCATGTGGTTGAGCCACCACATATGTAAATGTAAATGTAAATGTAAATGTAGTTGAGCTTATATAGCGCACAGCTACCTGCAGTGGGTGTCCCGGCGCTTGCTTAGGGAACCCTTCCTGGTATTCCCCTGTGAGATAGCAGGGTATCCACAAGGTGAAAGTCAGGCATCCCGCCGCGAGGGGCCGTTGTGGAGATTAAGCAAGCTATTGCCCAGAGTCGCAGAGTGTGAACCCGTGAGTCGAGGAGGCACCGGGGCGAGAATTATCGAGTCCGTGGAATTTTTAGCCCAAGACCCGCCGAGGCGGGGAATTGAACCCTGGTCCAGGACCGATCTCAGCTTCCGGGTCTGCTGCCTCTAACCCCTGAGCCACACTTCTCCACATCATCTCCGACTTTGCGTCTGGCGACAGAGGAACAAGATCGGAATAGCGAAGACCCTTCTGCAAGTGCCGGATCTTGAGACGTTGCAGGGCCCTATAATGCAAGGGACCCGGAAAGATCGCTTGAATGGATGAAGCCAACAGTCCGACAATCCGAGCGATCGATCGTAAGGAGACACTCTGTTTGGACAACAGTAATGTCAATTCTCTCCTGATAGACCTGACCTTCTGGGAGGGCAAGAGCAGTTGACAAGAGACCGAGTCGACTAGGAAACCCAGGAACTCGATCGACTGAGAAGGAAGTAAAAGAGACTTCTGAGGATTTACTAGAAACCCTAGAGACTGCAACAGATTGACCGTCCAAGCCAAATGGGTCTGCAGTTGGACAGGACACTGAGCCAGCAACAAAATGTCGTCCAGTTATACAATTAGACGTGCCCCGCGCACCCTCAGCGATTCCATGACAGGTCTCAGGAGCTTCGTGAAGCACCACGGAGCGGACGAGAGGCCGAACGGGAGAACCGCGTACTCGAACCACGTCCCCAACCATTGGAATTGAAGGAAACGGCGATGAGGCGGGAAGATGGGGATGGACAAGTAAGCGTCCTTCAAATCTAGGCGAACCATCCAGTCGTCTTTGCGAAGGAGATCCCTGAGAAGATGGATGCCCTCCATCTTGAAGTGGCGATAGACCACCCCGTTGTTGAACTCCTTGAGGTTGAGCACTAGGCGAGAACCTCCCCCTTTCTTCTCCACCAGGAACACATTGCTGACGAAGCCCTGCGGGTGCAGAGAAGTCCGCACAATGGCTCGCTTTGTCAGAAGCGACTCGATTTCCGCGGAGATGACGGCCTGATCTCGTTGGGAAAAAACAAGGGGAGAAGGGGCGAGAGGCTGATGGGGAGGATGGTAAAACTCTATGTGGTAACCTTGGACAGTCTGTAGCACCCAAGCATGGCTGGAGATTGTACGCCAATTGGGGAGGAAATATTGCACCCTTCCCCCCAGGACAACTGAATCGTAAGGAATTAGGCTCACCTGTGTTTGCGAAATCTTGACGTCCTCCCTGCTGTCCGCCATAACCGCCTTTAGAGGCCTGCCCACGGCCTTTGCGGGAGGGGTAGAAATTGCTCTTGGGATAGGAAGACTGCTGACCTCTACCTTGCTGGGACTGATTGCCACGTTGTTGGCCTGAACCACGGCCGAACGAACGTCCCTGGGAGCGTCCGGCCCTGCCAAAAACCGGGCGGAACGCCCTGCGTAGCTGAGATTGCGCCTGATCCAGGCCACTAAATGTAGAGACGAACTTCGTCAGCTCCTTAAGGAACGGTTGCCCAAACAAAAGACCCTGGGCAAGAGCCCCAGATTCAGTTAAACGTGGGTCCATTTTAAGAAGAATAGAACAACGACGCTCCGTGGAAGGGCACAATTCGCATTGCCCAGCTGGCAAATAGCCCGTTGGGCCCTACCAATCAGCGCATCCGGGTCAATGCCAGAAGCAGACCCCTGTGCCTGGTACCCCATGTCCAATAGCTTGGTGAGCGGACCAAGGAGATCTAACAATTTATCTTGGCATAGACGCCAGGATCTATCAATGCCCTTCTTGGGATCTTTTGTGAACTTCCGAAGATATGTAAGGATGGTGGGATCCACCTCAGGAGTCTCAGCGAGTTTGTCCGCCAAATCCGGGCGAGGACATTCGGACCGCATACGAGAACGCACTTCCTGGTCGAAGGAATCACGAATATGGGCTTGAACATACTCCGCGACTTCAGGAGCAGGGAGCCAAGACTTTGAATTAGGGTGGATTATGTCTGAAGGCTCAAAGGTAAGCACCGGAGGATGCGCCGAAGCGTCAACAAAATGCTCCTTCCTCGACTTTTTAGCAGGAGGAGCAGAGGGACCAGAAGAGGAGGACGAAGAAGAGGTCTCATCAGTATCTGGGGTAGAGGGCCGAGCCCTTTTAGAACCCTTGGAGCCTGACAAAGATTTGGCCAATTTAACAAAATCAGACGTGTGTGGATTCCCAGGGGACTTAGACGAGCGCTTAGCGGACGCAGAAGAAGGAATCCAGCCCTGCTGCTGTGCATAGTCCGTCAGGTGACGCTTCAATGGCCCAATGGCACGGACTAATGCAGTTTTAACAGAGTGTTGCACCCCTTGGTCAAGTGCATCGACCAAATAGTATTCAAAAGAGTCCTCAGGCTCTGCGTCGTAAGAATAAGAGTCCTCTTCCTCATAACCAGCCATGACAACAAATGCGAGGCTGAAGAAAGGATAGCCGGACAATCAGCCCACACAGAAAAAAGGAACAGGACACAGAAGTGACCCAGTCAGGGGGAGTGACAACCCCTCAGCAAGCCAATAATGGAGAGTGACACACTCCCCACGCAAAAAAGTAGAAAGTGGAGGGACAGGCTTGCAGAAAGCCACTCTAGGCAAATGCCTCTACAAATTATCCAACCCCAACTCAAATTAAGTAAGGGTGTCAGTTGGGGAACCCAGCGGCAGGCTGTGGGCACAGGCTGTGAAGAACGCCGCCTCTAGCGTGTCACGAATCCGTGAGGCACACGGAAGTAAACAAAAGGGTCGTCGCGCATGCGCAGACGCCCGCCTGCCGGTAATGCTGAAAGAGAGAGCGGCGCGCGACTGAGACGCGCGACCGCTCTTGTTCCCCGTCCCACTCCACAAACGACGCGGGCTGCAAAGCGCCCGAGTCCAAAGAGAGAGGCGACCTCGCGCTCTCAACAAAAGCGGCGAACAGGCAAGCCGATAAGAAGCACAGCGCAAAGAGCACAGCAGCGGCAATGAGGACGCCGAAGACGGCGAAAGTACACCACGCTGCAAGCAGGCAAGCGGAAAGTACGCGCGCACAGCTAATATAACGCATGCAATATCACAAGCACATTAATGAAAGAGTACAAAGGCAAAATGACTTAACTGGCTGCGAAGCAGCAAAGAAAGAGGAAGTCTTACCCTCTATGGTTCTTTATATAGTGATATGTGCTCTATGGTTACCTAAGTGCTCATGGGAGCTGTAGTTTTTTGTTTTTCTTTACTGTGTTCCTATTGGCTGCTGTTTGTAGTAAAGAAATCGAGAAAGCATAATCTGAGCCTCCTGTCCTGCCATAGAATTAAACTCCATATGCGCTGAATCACACAGAGTGTTTATTTTTAGTTAACAGCACAGTTAGGCAGTCGGAAATGTCTTCTCTCTCATGCAGCCTCAGTTCACTTTCAACTAAAATCCATTACTTGCTTGCGTAGACACACAGCAGCTTCTATTTCTTAAATGCTTTTATCTTTTAACTAAGCTGCAAGAATACTTTTTAAACGACACACTTCCTCCACTCTTGACAGCACTGGAGATTTGAATTATTTATGAAGAGGATTCTTTCACAGTTGACTACACTCGCGCCAAGGCACGTGCAGTGTTTATTTTCTAATTATTGCTCCTTCATACTTGATCGCACAAACTGACTAAGAGAAGATTTGTTATTTTTACGATCTATTTCTTTTGTGCCCTAAGCACATACGGCTGTTACTCTTCTATTGCTGTTATGCTGCTTTTCCCGATTGACTGCACTAATAAAAAAAAACGAGTTCTAGCTCTTTTCAATTAGCAGCACAATTAAAAATTTGCAAACATTCGTGACAAGAATTTTCAATTCTATTAAGGACACGGAGGCAAGGATTATGCTTTCTCCATTTCTTTACTACAGACAGCAGCCAATAGTAATACAGTAAAGAAAAAAACAGAAACTACAACACCCATGAACACCTGGGCTACCATAGAGACTGTATCCCTATATAAACTGGCTAGAGGATATCACTTCCTCTTTCTTTGCGTAACAGTTAATCAGAAAAAAGTCAAAAGTCAACTCAAGTGAACCGGAGCCATCCAGCAGGAGACATCCCAAGTCCAAAGGAAGGCGAAACAGGTGAAGGAAATCCCAGGCACCAAGTAGTCGGAAGACTCAGCAAACAGCTACAAGTCTGGAAACCAACAGCGAAGGCCAACGAAAAAACAGAATGGACTGTAGAACATCCTCACTTCTGATCAGATCCTGAAAGAAAATCAGAGCTGTAACACACCATCCCAAAACCAAGGAACTCCAAGGTATTAAGGGTAGGGAAGAAACATTGCAGTAAAAGAAACCAGAACAATGTCATAACATATACAAGCATACAGTAAAAATATACAGATAAAATATATGGGTGGGATAATCCTCGCCTACGTGTCCTTAATAGAATTGAAAATTCTTGTCATGAATGTTTGCAAATTTTTAATTCTATGCCAGGACAGAAGGCTCAGATTATGCTTGTTCAAAGCTGCGCCACCACAACAGAAGCAATATCAACAATTGGCTTGAAATAAAATGTTTTGAAAACAGAATCGGAAGACCAATCAGCGGCCTTCATAATATCAGTCAAAGTCACTCCAACAGAAAAGGCTTTAGATGCCATGGCTCCCCAAGCAGAATGGGCTCCGAAAATGGAGACATCAATTCCAGCTTCAGACATAAGCCAACGCACCCAGCGCGCCAAGGTAGCAGGCGCCACAGGCTTAAAGGGCTTTTGTAAAGCAATTAATAACTGACCAGACAAGTCCTGCCGAAAAGGAGCTGTACTCACCTCATAATCCTTTATGCATTGTACAACACATAATTTGGAATTCTGCGGAAAAGCAGGATACGTGACAGAGGAGGTATTACATTTAGTACGCCTAGAGATGGTGAAAGTGACTCCGTCCGAAGAGAATGATCGACCCGCCAAGTCTAAGGCCCGAACATCCGAAACCCGCTTGCAGGATACTAAACATAAAAGCATTGTCAACTTTGCTGATAACTGTTTCCGGGACAAGGAAGCGTTAGCAGGCCAAGAAAACGTAAAACAATGGAGACATCCCAGAGAGTCACATACTTGGGACAAGGCGGATTTACCAGCCTGACACCCCGTAGAAGTTTAGAAATTAAGGGATGTTCCCCCACAGGTTTCCCATCAACCATGTCATGGCCCTAGGAAATCATAGAGCGAAAAGAATTGACCATCCTGTAAGCAAGACCTGAAGAGGCCAGAGAAGCGAGAAAATTCACCACTACAGTAACATCTGCTGAAGCGGGATCCAAATCCCGTTCAGAACACCAATTACCCCATCGTCGCCAAGCGGAGACATAACGCTTGTGGGTATTGGGGGCCCAGGCCTCTCCGATAAACTTTGCAGCGTCTCCAGATAATCCTGAGACCTGCCAGCGTTCCCCGAAATCCGCCACGCGACCAACCAGAGCTGACCTGACAGAATTAGAGGATGAGGGTTGAGCAGGGGATCCAACAACAGGTTCTTTTTCTGAGGAAGAAGGAGCGGCGTCGAGCAACTCTTCTCCATCAGAACCGGAAACCAAGCTTGAGCCCTCCACAGAGGAGTTATCAGAATGATTTCCGACAGAAAGAGCTTCGTCCGAGCCAACACCCGCGGAATCATTGTGAACGGGGGAAACGCATAACAGAGGTGAGGAGGCCAGTGCTGCAGAAAGGCATCCGTGGCCAGAGCCTCCGGATCTGGACGCCAACTGTAAAACTTGGGCAGTTGAGCATTGAGGCGGGAAGCGAACAGATCTATCAACGGACGACCCCAAATGAGGGAGAGACTCCGAAACACCCTGGGGTGAAGCCTCCAGTCGCTGAAATCCAGCAGATGGCGAGAGTGCCAATCGGCCACCTGATTGTCGCGACCCGGGAGATACTCTGCTATAAGAGTGATCTTCCGCTGGAGGCAATAATGCCAGAAATATTTGGCGATCTCCGCCAAGAGTCTCGACCTCGCCCCCCCTAATTTGTTGACGTACCGAACCGCAGAAATGTTGTCCATGCGGAGAAGTATGCAACAATTTGTCGCTTGCGGGGCAAGACAACGGATCGCAAATGAGCCCGCCAGGAGCTCCAGACAATTTATATGAAGATCCAATTCCTCGCGAGACCAACGACCTCCCGTCGACACCGACCCGCAACGGGCTCCCCAGCCCCGAAGACTGGCATCCGATTCCAGGACGACATCCGGGGTAGACCCGAAGAGGGCTTTCCCGTTCCAAGCTTCCATGTGTTGAAGCCACAATAGCATCTCTGATTTGGCTTCCTCCGAAAGAGGAACCAGATCGGAATAACTCAGTCCTTTCTGTAAATGTCTGATCTTGAGCCGTTGAAGGGCCCGGTAATGCAATGGACCCGGAAAAATTGCCTGAATGGAGGACGCCAGAAGGCCGACAATCCAAGCAATCGATCTCAACGACACACTCTGTTCGGACAAGAGTGATTTCAACTCCCTCTTGATGGACCTGATCTTCTGGGATGGCAGAAGGAGCAGACAAGAGATCGAATCCACCAGAAATCCCAAGAACTCGATCGACTGAGTGGGAAGCAAAAGAGATTTTTGAGGATTTACTAGAAATACGAGAGATTGCAAAAGGTCTACCGTCCAATTCAAGTGTGTTTGCAACTGAATCGGACAGTGAGCCATCAGAAGAATGTCGTCGAGGTAAATTATTAGACGAACACCTCGCGCCCTCAGAAATTCCACAACCGGCCGAAGAAGCTTCGTGAAGCACCAAGGTGCTGACGAGAGGCCGAATGGGAGTACCGTGTACTCGTACCATATACCCAACCACTGAAACTGGAGATACCTGCGATGTGGTTGAAACATTGGGACCGACAAGTACGCGTCCTTCAAATCCAGGCGAACCATCCAGTCGCCCTCGCGAAGAAGATCCCTGAGTAGATGGATGCCTTCCATCTTGAAGTGGCGATAGACCACCCCACCGTTGAAGTCCCGGAGATTGAGAACTAATCGTGCTCCGCCCCCTCTCTTCTGCACTAGGAAGACGTTGCTCACAAACCCCTGAGGATGGCGTGTTGTTCGAACTACAGCCCCTTTTGCTAGAAGAGATGTGATTTCCTCGGAGAGGATCTTTTGATCTTGATGGTAAAAATGAAGGGGAGTAGGAAGACGAGACTGACAGGGGGAGCTGTAAAACTCTATTCTGTTTGCAACACCCAAGCATCGCTGGAGATCATGCACCAGTTCTCTAGAAAAAAACGCAGTCTGCCCCCCAGAACAACCTCTGAATAAGGAATTATCCTCACCTGAATTGGAGTACTCCTGTCTTCCTCCTTGATTTCTGCCATATCCTCCTTTATTGCCTTGCCCACGACCTTTGCGGGAGGGGTAAAAATTGGCCTTTGAACCTGAGTTGAAAGAGGACTGATTACCTCCCTGTTGGGACTGGTTGCCACGCTGCTGGCCAGAACCTCGGCCGAACGAACGTCCCCTAGAACGTCCGGCCCTCCCAAAAACCGGACGGAAAGCCCTTCGAAGAGAATTCTGCGCCTTATCCAGGCCACTGAAAGTTGCTACGAACTTTGTTAGCTCTTTAAGAAAAGGCTGTCCGAACAGCAGACCCTGAGCCAAATGACCCGATTCCGAAGAGGCCAATTCTGTCAACTTCGGATCCATCTTTAAAAGAATGGACCGCCGACGCTCCGTGGACAGAGCACAATTGGCGTTTCCCAACATACATACTGCTCGCTGAGCCCAACCAATCAAATCATCAGGGTCAATAGAAGAACTAGACTCCTTTGCGAGATACCCCAGATCCAGCAATTTGGTCAGAGGACCAAGTAAATCCAGAAGCTTATCCTGGCATATACGCCAGGAACGGTCAATACCCTTAGAGGGATCTTTGGTAAACTTCTTGAGGTAAGTCAGAATTGTGGGATCCACCTCTGGAGTACAAGCTAGCTTGTCTGCCAAATCTGGTCGGGGACATTCTGAGCGCAGACGTGTGCGCACCTCCTGATCAAATGGTTCTCTGATATGATCCTGAACATATTCAGCAACTTCAATGGAAGGGAGCCAAGATTTAGAGTTAGGGTGGACAATGTCCGCCGGTTCAAAAGTTAACACTTGAGGTCTGGACGGAGCGTCCACATAGTGCTCCTTTTGGGCTTTTTTGGCAGGGAGAGGTGCATAAGGGTCTGAAGAAGAAGAAGATGAATCATCCGTGTCATCAGGGGTATGAGACGCCTTAGAAGATTTTTTAGAAATACTGGTCGATTGCAGAGTTTTTGCCAATTTAGAAAAATCTTGAGTATGTGGATTTTTCGGTGATTTATTGGTTTTCTTCGATGAGGTGGAAGGAAGCCAACCCTGCTGGGTGGCATAATCCGTCAAATGACGTTTGAGAGGTCCTATAGCGCGAACCAGCGCCATTTTAACTGATTGTTGCACCCCCTGGTCAAGGTCGGTCACCAACATGTCCTCAAAGGACTCCTGGTCATTGTCGACCTCATAATAGTCGTCCTCCTCCTCACCATACTCAGCCATGGTGAAATAAGCACAAAATATATAGGAAAAATTAACAAAGAATCAATAAAGAATATCAAATTCTCTCTGAAAGCCCACAGAGGAGAACGCTAGTGGCCAAAATATAATGCAACCACACACGCATGCGCAGAAGCCCGCCTGCACACATTCAGGAAGGAGCGTCGCGCGACTGAAGCGCGCGACCTCCAGAGCCCCGTTCCCACTCCACCGGCAGCAAAACACGGGCAGAGAGCGCCCGAGTATAATGAGAGGCGACCCGCCCTCTCAGAACCATAAGCGCCGCAAGCCGGAGCGGCGGAACAGAAGAGTAAACAGTACCGGCAATACAAAAAAAAGTGAAAAACAGTGACAAAGCGAGCAATGAAGCAAGCGCTAAACGCTACTGTTATGAAATGCCATAAACAGTAACAGTGAAATAGAGAGAAAACTTAACTCGGCTGCGAAGCAGCAAAGAAAGAGGAAGTGATATCCTCTAGCCAGTTTATATAGGGATACAGTCTCTATGGTAGCCCAGGTGTTCATGGGTGTTGTAGTTTCTGTTTTTTTCTTTACTGTATTACTATTGGCTGCTGTCTGTAGTAAAGAAATGGAGAAAGCATAATCTGAGCCTCCTGTCCTGCCATAGAATCACTTTTCCGCTTTATCCACAAATGAAAATTCTTGGTTCCAGAAACACTTCATTAAGATGATAGCAGTTCAAGGTTAAATACATTTAACAGCAGACATTCTTCTCATGCTTGGGTTCTTTGCCAATATTTAAAAGCTGAAGATTTTTATGATAAGTAAATAGCGTTGAAATAGCATTGCTTCTTTTGAATGAATGAAGAATGTTAAAGAAAAACGGCACACTTACAGTTAAAACTTGGCAATTTTCTTCTTCAATGTAGATTGTTTCCTTCAATAGTGCTAAATTAGTTTAGCATCGTTCCAGAGGTGATGGTTGAGTTATTACTGTCCTCTGCCAGGTCCTCGTCGCCAAATTATGTAGTAATCTAAGCAAATACTTTATATATTTAAAGTAATGTAGCTTTAATGGAGTACCAGATACATGCAACAACCATCAGCAAACCCATCAAGTACTGGTTCACATTAGAACATTCACTGTGATGCAATTCCACTGCATCATGACTGCATCTTGTAATTCTAAACATTACCACAATAATAAGTTAGAATTAGTAGCTATCCCGGAGGAACTGGCAGAATTGAATACATATGAGTCTGTTCTAATTCAATCTGTTCATTCTTTTAAAACTATAATTTGGATGCAGCCTAAAAAATTTAAACTGCCACCAACAGACATGCTAAGAGGTTTGAAGGAAGAGTGGTGTACTTATCTTTTCATTTTAAGAACAATATTAAAACTATCGCTGGAGTGAAAGAGGAAAGTTAGATAGTAATCATTCTAGTAAATGGTGTAGTAAGAATAAGTCGGTAAATATGGCAAGAATATGTGTGTGTTAATAAAGTTGAAAAGGCTACCTTATATCTTATAGAGAACAATATTTATTGCAAAACTGTAAATTTGGGTGAAGAGGTAATAAGTTTAGAAGACGAATCTTGTTGACTGATATTCTGATACTGCAATCTGTACAGGTCGATCATTATACCGTTCCCCTTCTACTGTAGGAAACAGCTGTGGAAAATAATGACCTTCCAATCTTTTCTCCCATACACACATTGGATTTCCCTGTGCTTTTTTCATTTCAAATAACTCAATGCTGCTTCCTATTACTTTTGAATGCAAAGGATATATTGTGTAATGTTCATAAATATCTTCTTTTCTTGGCTTGTCCGACTTTCTCCATTTGACCACTTGAAATTTCAGATTATACACTGAAGATCCTAGATTTCGACAGTGCATTTCATACATATTTCACCTTTTTTTTAAAGTGCTCTGTCGTCTCTGTTGTATGCCGTGAACCACATACTTAAAGTAAAGTTCATCAATAATTTCTTTCTGCGAAATAATGTGTGGAGAAAGTTAAAAAAACAGATGAAAATTGTCACGCTTAGCTGTGCAGAGTATGTATGGGAAGATTTGCTTGAGTTTCTACGAGAAGCAAATGCCAATATAAAACATTTTGAAATAAAGACTTGTGGTGAACTGTGTGAATTGGATCATGTAAATGTGTGCAGATATTTCAATGATAGGTTTTAAGCTATGATGTCTTGTATCTGCAATAAAAAGAATACACCTCTTGGAGAGGTTACCAATTTCTTTGGGAGAAAGGGGTATCAAGCAAGAGGTGCACCTCATATACATATGCTACTATGGATCAAGGATGAACCTAAATTTGGAAATGATTCTGATGAAACAGTATTGTCTTTCATTGAATAATATATGACATTTGAGATACTAAGAGAAGTAGGAGATATAAGCTTGAGATAGCAAGTTTTACATTTCCAAAGTCACAGTTGATGAAAGTGTTGCAAAAGGAAGTCTAAAGGAAAATTTTACACCAGATGTCGGTTTGGTTTCTCCTGTCCAGTCATTTCTGAAGGTAGAGTACATTATTTTTTTCTTCTGTAAAGCACACAATAATTCGGAAATCCCAAAAGAATAACTACACGTTAAAAAAGTGGATCAAAGATTACAATCCAGTCATTTTAACCTGGTGGCCAACTAGCCCACTAGGTGCCTCCAGTAAGCGTCACTGCGCTACATTGCAGAGAGGTCGTCTAGGCCGTGCCCCTTTTTACACCTCTCTACAATGCAGCTCTGTGGCACTTATTGGAGGTACCTAGTGGGTAGTTGGACCCCAGGGACCATCAGTATTCAAGGGGACTTTATCCCCCAACTTAAAACACCCACAGGGCATGTTTGCACACATTTCCCCCTTCCCTTCACCATTGTGCAAATGCTCCCCGTGGTGCGTTATAAGAGGTAGTTTTAATCCCCCCGCCCTATTATTTTCTCGGGGCTTAGAGAGAATGTCATGCTAATCACATAGGTACCCCAATGCATAGTGTTCCCTAGTGTATGTAGGTGTTTTTACTGTATTCTAAGTGTCTTTTATCATACCACTGACTCTAGGCCTGGTTAGTCAGAGTAAGTTAACACTAGTACCCGTCCGAAAAAGTTGTTGGTACAGGATGATTTTGAAACAAGTCCGCTTTCTGCTCCCCTGTTGGTTCTTTCTGCAGATGTATTGATTTTTCCTGCACTTTTCTTCATCTTTTAGGATTTCTGGTGCTTCTTTCTGCGTTTCTTTTTTTCTTTCTGTGCGTTTTTTTTTCTTTCTTCACATGTCCTACCTCTGTAGGCATAGTTAGAAACTAGCATTTAAAAAACCTTTGAAATTCACTTAAAAAAACATAGGTCTAAGGCACGTTATAGTTGGGAATTAGAATTTAAAAAAACCTTAGAAATTCATGATAAAAATATAGGTTTCAGTGGTGTTATAGTTAGCTGGACATTTCACTCTTACAAAACTATTGAAATTCCCCTGTTATACTTAGTTCAGCTAACTATAACTTGCGCGCCCGTAATGCACTGCAGATGACGTCACACATTACATCACTGATGACATGTTCAGTGACATCACTCATGACATCACTGATGACATCTCAAATAACTTCACTGATGACATCACCAATGGCGTCATCCTTGTGATAGAGTGACAGACCTCCTCTCACCCTAATATAACCTTTAATACACACACTCAAAAATAGAAACTAACCTTTTCAAAACAATGGACATACCAATGCCAGTTACAACAGCCAATTCAGTAATTCCAAGATCTACATACACATCCACTGATTCACCAGCAGTCCTGTACATGTACTCACTTATATTTACACATACACCTATACATCCTGTTACACACTGACACTCGTCCATAGAGTTACTCACACACATAGTCACTCATGCTAATAAACAATCAAACATCAATTTACGTGAATATACAGTTATACACACACCAGCACACTTAGTTTTACAGAAACATACATATACTTACTCTTTTAAACAATCACTTATAGAAACACATAATTATTCATACAGGAACTCTTCCAATCTCTCACTCTCACCTATACTCACTTATATTCACCAATACTCACATACACTACTTAAAAATATATGTAGTTACTTATCAAGACACTATTGAGACAGTCATTAACTCACTAACACGCCCATACACACACTCATCCACCCAAACAGTCCTGCACACATACGGTCTTCAACACATACAGACAGTGACAGACTCATTCATGCATCTATGCACTAAGTAATACCTTCCACTGAACCATACAGACACTCAGACGCTCATACTGATACTAAAAAAAACAACTAATTACATATGTAGACACTCATATAGCTACTCACCAACACCTACAGCCACTTATACACAAAGTGAGAGACTGATACAGATATTTAGGTACATTTCCCAGTTCAAACCGGTTGCTTTGGCACTCACCTCTGACGCGATACTGGACAAAAGGGGAAGGGGTGTAACCACCCCCTCCCCAGGTCCTCCCATAGGTGGGACCCTAGAGTTAGTCTAACCCCTATACTTAGAATAAGAATAGGATAGGACCCCAGTCCCTAGGACTTTAGATACTCTGAAGAAGATTAGATGAAGAAGAAATCATGGACTTTCGACATTCTATATCGACTGGAAGACGGAAAAAATCTCCCTTGGGGTCAAGGAGTGACTTCCCTGGTCATATATGCACCAAAGAAGCTTCTTGCAGGTCCGCATTTTGAAGGCTCTAAATGGATCCCGAAGAATCTGCAACACACAATATGGACTTCCAGACATCTCCGAGGCTGACACGAGTCCCCAGTGAAGCTGAGACCTGTAGCTATAACGAGAGAGGTGGGATCGGAACTCCTGGAAATCCTGCACATTTGCTAGTGATTCAACCTCCCAAGCTTTCCGGAAGTTGTGCATTGGGCTACTTGTAGTCCAAGCCATGAGCACATTTTTCTTCGAAGATTGTGCCTACACTCCACGAGTGTTCCGTGGGCCCGCTTTCAGCATCTCCACTAAAGGCTCCTTTGCGATCCCTAGTCTGTCAACTGGTGGGTCACCACGAAGGACAATGCTTTGTTTCTTGGGCTTTCCTAGTTGCTCCAGATGCGCCCTGACTCCCCTCCAAAGGGTGAGTCCCTCAGACCTTGCTGGTTTGCATCAAAGCCAATCTTCTCACCTTGTGTGGGTTGCTGTTGCCAAGGCTTTTTGGGTCCAATCCAGATACCAATGCTGCAGCACTTGACATCCAACGTGGTACAACTCTAATGCATCTCCTGGTTGTCGTTGACGCCTCCTGGTCCTTGTGGCTGAAGAGTCAAGCTTCACCTATATCACCTTAAAGCACCCTTGTTGCCATCTTGGTCACTGGCTAGTGACCCAGACTCAGTCACCTCTGCTTCAGATCTACGATCCACCCTTGGATCCATTCGGACACTTTTCCTCTGCTAGCCCGCAGCACTTCTTCACAGCTCGCCATTGAAACCGACGACAAAACCTGACACGAAAAGACACCTATGCACCCGGCTTCCTTGGATGAGGTAACATGAGTACTTCGGTGTTCCCGTGGGTCTTGACTCTCATAGTGTCCAGTACTGAAGAGTTTCCACTGTAGTACACTCCTAAGTGTCCCTAATCTTTAACTTTGTAACTTTAACTTTGGCCATTGAAGTCAATGGTGATTTGTGGCTGTGTTTAGACACTGCACGCGTCCCCCGTGGATCTCCTGCATCCCTACCTTGGGTGGTTCCTTGTTTCCCTAGCGGTACTACATGCCCTAGGCCTAACTTCTATCCCTCACGTGGTTCTTATACCACTTACTTAGTACATGTTTTGTGAGGCCCCTAGGGCAAAACGTATACTGTGCTAATTTACTGTGTGCTATTTAAGTTCTTGTATTGTACTTTTGCCTCTAGCCTCATAAAGAGACTAGAGGGGTGTGTTTTAGAAAAAATACACATATTTTATGTATATACCTGGTGTGGTGCTCTTTGATTTGATCATTCAAGAGATTATAGACTGGTAAAACAAGCTGCTTTACATTCCTTCAAGACTTAGCCTGAAGGCTGCTCTCCTCAGCTACTACTAGAATAGCTTTCTCTAAAAGTTGTCTTAAGCCTACCATCAATAAGGGTCGTTTGGGAGGAGGAGCTTCGCGCGCAACAGAGATGGCCGCGTGAGCACATGGCTCCCGGGACCTTCGCCACCTCCCGCATATATCCTGAACATTATCCTGATTATGACTACGGGTTATTAAAGACGCAACCCAGCTGATATAATAGCTGCTTTCAGAAATCGTTTCAGACTCCAGGAACCGTAACTACGGCACTTCGACTTTTGTGGCCTGCTCCATGGCACTGCCGGGGCTCGAGTCAATGTGATGGCCAGGTAGTAATTGAACAACAACGGCCTACCGGGCCCTGCTCACTACCCCGGAGTTAACTTTCGGTTTCGTTTCCGGCTCTCGGCCTTCTTCTGTCTTGAGACCGCTCTGGCAACCCGGGATGCAATCTGCCCTGCAACTGTACTGTTTGATTGCCACCGAGTGTTTCTGGTCGTGTGACATCGGGCTGAAATTTGTTTTTTGTTGATCCCGGTGGGTGAATTGAGAGGAGTCATTTTTACCAGGTCTCGAAGGCCCCTCAGGGGCGCAACACCCAATATGGCTGGCAAACCCGAAAGCGAGAAACGGAAGAACAAGACCGTCACTGAGGGGGCACTATTCAATCGAATGTCATGAATCGATACACTCATCCTAAGGGGTCCCCCGGTGGTACGAGTAGGTCCCTGGGAGATGCGGGAGACGACTCAGCGGCATGGGCGCCATTGCTAGTATGAAGAACTCTATCGGCCAACAATATGAGGCTCTGGCCCTAAAGCTTGACACTGTGGCAATCGATGTCAACCTGATCAGGGCGGATTTATCAAAGACTAATGAAAAAGTAAAGTCCTTGGATTTGAAGACCTCCAGCCTTACGACCGATGTGTCCGATTTACAGACGGAGGTTCGCAATCTACGGTCCTCCAATGATCTCTTCTCTTGCCGGCTGGAGGATTTTGAAAGTCGGGCCAGACGCAACAACGTCCGTATTATTAGGGTCCCTGAAAAACTGGAAAACCCAGCAGTGGATCTCCTTGTTGAGGACCTCATCCTAAATCATCTTGCCCCCAAAGGCCTGAGCAACTTTTTTGCGGTGGAACGCGCACACAGAGTGCCGGGTGGGAAGCCTAAGCTGGGCGCCATCCCGCGTCCCATCATCGCCAGAATTTTCAACTTTAGAGATAGAGACGCTATCCTGCAGGCATCGCGGGTGGGTGGCCCTACGAAGTTCGAAAACACCACGGTGAGCTTTTACCCAGATTTCACCCAGTTCGTTCAGAAGCAAAGGATGGGGTTTCAGGGGGTGAAGCGATGATTGGGAGACATGGGCATGAAATATGCGATGCTTTTTCCATCTCGGCTGCGTGTAGAATACGAAGATCGGACGTTTTTCTTTGACTGCCCCGAGACTGTGAGTGACTGGCTCGATACGATGCCCATGCAGTGTGGTTGCCCTGAACATTCCGAAGGAGCTGAAGGCGGCCCGTTGGAACAGGAGTGAGCAGCGGTTTCGGATTTCTGGACATTGTGTACAACTGGCAGCTGTGGTTCGATTACTTTTATATTGACACTATTAGTGGTGGGATACCTAGAGGTGGCGGGGGGGGTGAGACTCTTTCCTCCTCCGGGGTTATTTTTGTAGATTAGTTTAATGTTAGGGCGACAGGCACACTGCAAGTTGGGGTGGTTTTCGAGTCTAACGCAGGGGTGCAGGGTGGTGGGGAGTGTTTTGGGTATTTTTTGGGGTGTGGGGGGGAATTTGTATGTGTTTCATTTTGTTTCAAGGAAACGCATTGTTTAACTTCTGGACCTGGGTGTTGCACTTGCTGTGGGGTGGATTCTACAGTTATTTCCTGGGATGGGGGTAGGGGGTTGAAATTACTGTGCTGGAATGGTAACGGGTTGGGGATAGGATAAAACCTGGTATAGTGCTGCAGCTACTGAGACGCCTCTCCCTTGATGTAGTGTTACTGCAAGAGACACATCTGATCGGAAATACATGCCACACTATGAATCGGCGGGGTTATCGTCTTCTGGCACACTCTGGATTCATCACTGGTTCTAGGGGGGTGGGTATCCTAGTCAGGGATTCCCTCCCCCTGGAGGTCGACGATGTCATCCTTGACGACAGGGGGCGCTACGCTGCTATCACTGGTAGATGGGAGGGGAAGACTGTCTCTTTGCTTTCTGTTTACGTTCCTCCTGGCCTGCAGACTACGACCTTCGCTGACTTAGGGAGAGTAATTATGGGGCTTTCGGAAGGCATCCTGGTAGTGGGTGGTGATTTCAATTCTGTTGTCTCCGGTAGGGATGACCGTTACACCCCCAGAGATCTTATGAGATCACAGTCCTGGTTGGGTGGCTTCTTGGACACGCTGGGACTGGTAGATTGTTGGAGGCTTCTGCATCCGGGACAGTCGCACTACACCTTCCACTCTGGTGCCCACGGCAGTCTCTCTAGACTTGATTATGTCCTGATGCCGGCGGCGCAGGCCTCTTTGGCCAGGGAGGTCAGACATCTTGCTAGGGGTATTTCGGATCACTCCCCACTGTGGCTTATGATGGATACGAGGCTGGGAGGCGAGGGCCGAGTGCCCCGATTAATCCTTGGTATCTCCGTGACCCCAAAACCCGGGCGGAGTTGATTAGATCACTGGATCATTATTTTGCCGAGAATGTGGGGTCTGTGTCTTCTTCTGTTTCGCTGTGGGAGGCTTTCAAGACAGTTATCCGTGGCCAGGCGCTGTCGTTAATTGCTGGCACCAATAAAAGAAAAAACGAGGCGGTAGTCCGCCTTGAGACCGAAATAGCTGAGTTGGAAGGGGATTTGTAACTGGGTAATCCTCATGACAAGATTCATCTCCTCAGTCTCAAACAACTTGACTATAGGGCGTTGGTGACGGATGAGTTATGAGTAGAGAGCAGCAAGGACGTCTATATGATGTGGGAGATAAGGCAGGGAAATTGATTGCTTGGCTGGATAGAAAGGAGAGGGTGAGTCGTGTGGTCCCTGTGGTTGAGAGAGTGGATGGAGTGAGAGTGACTGATCCTGCCGAGATTGTGGAGTGTTTTGCGGAATATTTTCAAAAAGTATATTCCCCTGTATCCGACAGACCAGAGGAAGGCTCACATCTGCTGCAACTGCTATCCGCTCCGTACGTTCGGGAAAGGCTATGGGCCCTAATGGTCTCCCCATCGAGCTTTACAAGCTACGCCCTGACAAAATGGCGCCGTATCTATCTTCTATGTTTCTGGAGTCGCGAGACGTCGACTCCCTCCCTCGTGATCAGCGACTTGCGACCATTGTGGTGATTCATAAGGAGGGGAAGCCGCGGGATCACTGCGCTTCATATAGGCCTATTTCACTTCTGAATGCGGAGCCCAAGATCCTTGCGAAATTGCTAGCAAATTGTTTGATAAAGGTAATCAGCGACCTCATCCATCCAGATCAATCCGGTTTCATTCCACACTGTAATACAGCATTGAACTTGCGGCGCTTACATGGCGTTCTTGCGAGAGCGGCGTCATTACATGAACCAGCCATCTTGGCTTCCTTGGATGCTACGATGGCCTTTGATATGCTGGAGTGGCCATATCTCTGGGCCGCTTTTGCAAAGTTCGGTTTTGGTCCTGGTTTTATCGGCTGGGTGAAACTTTTGTACGAGGAACGATTGGCTCAGATTGTTGTGAATGGTCGGGTTTCTAAGTTGTTTACTCTTGGAAGGGGCACGCGGCAAGGGTGTCTGCTGTCCCTGCTTCTTTTTGCCCTCGCATTAAAACCCCTGGCTGCTTGGCTGCGGTGGGAGCCATCGATGAGGGGTATTTGGTGGACCCCGGATTTTGAGGACCAAGTATCACTCTATGCAGACAATATCTTGTTCTATCTTATGTCACCTCGAAAGTCGCTGATCATTTTATTTGATGTGTTGAACTCGTTCGGGAGAAACTCCGGCCTTGTGATTAACTGGTCCAAGTCTTGTGTTTATGTACTCTCGGGTGACTCTCCTTCTTTGCCACGCGGTTGTCCCATACAAGTGGTCCAGACGGGATTTAAATATCTGGGGGTCTTTATCGCCTTGGACCCCGTGGTCCGTTATGATCGTAACCTGCTCCCTCCCTCCAATGCTTAAAATCCGATGTTGTGGCCTGGCGCAAACTGCCACTGTACCCCCTCGGGCGTGCAGCTCATTTTAAAATGATGTCATTGCCACGTTTTTATACGCGCTGCAGAATACACTTGATGTTATTCCAGAGAGCTACTTTCGAGAGGTGGAAAGTTTGCAGAGACAATTGATATGGGGCGGGCGTTCACGCATCGCCCTCGCTAAGCTGATGCTTCCCTGGTACAATGGTGGTATTGCACTTCTGGATATAAGGCAATACTATTGGGCTTCCCAGCTGGGGGCGATCAATAATGGAATGTACGGTCCTGCGTCGAATCCTGCGTTTGAAATGGATAGGTGGCTGTTGCCGGGCGGTGATTATAACAGGGTGCTTTATTCCAAATCTGCTGGGAAGAAGCTTTCGGGACCCACTAAGATAGCGGTGCGAGTGTGGGAATGTGCTAATGCTGCAATGGGATGGAGGGATTGACTGACTCGAGCGACTCCGCTCTATGCATCTGAGAGACTGGGCAGCCTGTGGAAGATGAAAGGTTTCGAGAGGTGGGACGTGATTGGTACCTGCAGGGTGAGTGATGTTTGGGCCAAAGACAGGGTTTGAGGAGTTGAAAGTAGAATATGAGTTAAGTGATAAGGAATTATTCCGTTATGCGCAGATTCGCCACGCGCTGAATTCGGTTTTTCCTCCAGGTACCGTTGTCCCGGAAGCATCCCCACATATCGGGTACCTGACAGATACATTCCCGACAGCACTATTTCATTGATCTATAAGAAATTGATTAATGATTGGGTTGATTTGTTGGTCCGACTTAGAGAGGTCTGGACTAGTGATGGTTTGGAGTTGGACGACGAGGACTGGCAGTCGGCGATATCCTCGCCGAAGGAGGTCGCGATTCCGGCTCGTCTCTGACTCGTACAGCCTAAGATCCTGCACCGGATCTATGTGACTGGCCCTCGCCTGATTCGTATGGGATATTCTGTGGATGGGTTGTGTAATCGTGGATGCGGTTTAACCAGTACTTTCCTCCACATACTTTGGGAGTGTCCAGAGGTGGTACGGTTCTGGAATCGAGTGCATGCTGTGATGGAGGAGGTCACGGGTGTTGCACTGTTGCCTGAAGCAAGGCGTTGTTTGTTGAACGTTTGGGAGCCGACTGACTATGATGTGGCGCAGACTCAGTGGGGGACCCTTGGGAATATGGTTGCCAAGAGAGATATCGCACAGTTGTGGGGCTCTCAGAGACCGCCCACCATCCTGGAATGGAAGGAGAATATGGACTGGTGTATGTTTAGAGAGAAGACGGTATATGTGGCACGCGGCAGACCCAAAGAGTGGGGTAAAATATGGGGCCAATGGAACTCCTACCGGGGTGATATATGTACACCTCCCTTCACAGATGCTCTCGATGTTCCATCTTCCCCCTGACCCGACATTCCTAACGATGTTTCAGCTTTAATGATTTAAGACTTTGAATTTCCCCCCTTGCCCCCGTGCATTGATGATTTGTACTAAACTGAAATGCATTTCCTTCCTCGCTGAACGCTTCTCCATTTGTACTGACTTTTTTGCATGTTTGTTTATGTTTATTTAGCAATAAAAGAAATATAAAAAAAAATAAGGGTTGTTTGGACTGGTGCAAGGTGCCCACTAGAATAGTAGACATCATATGCCAGGCCAACTTCTCACAAAGAGTTCCTGTGTAAATTAGTATGTGAGGTATATATAAGGTATTGCTTAAGAGAGTAAGTATGTGTAAGTTTCCGTAGCAGTAAGTGTGGTGGTGTATGTATCTCTGTATATGCAATTTAATGGATGTTTGATACTTTGTTTACATGTGTGACTTTGTGTGTGAGTAACTCTATGGATTAGTGTCACTGTATAACAGGATGTAGAGGTGTATACGTACATATGATGACTGAGTACGTGTATGACTGTTGGTGAATGTATGGATGTGTGTGTAGATTTTGGAATTACTGAATAGGTGTGTTGTAAGTGGTATTGGTATGTCCATTGTTTTGAAAAAGTTAGTTTCTATTTTTGAGTGTGTGTATCAAAGGTTATATTAGGGTGAGAGGAGGTCTGTCACTCTATCATAAGGATGATGTCATCAGGGGGAAACATGGCGGCAGCTGGTTGAGCCGCGGCGGTGCTCTGCTTATGGGCTCCCGGGTGTGCTGACATTGGGGACGTACCTCTTCGTACCTCTTCGGCAACATTTGCGCATTTGTGCCACGGCATGACACTCCGCTATTCCGCCTAGTTATTATAATAATAACGGATTAACAGCGGGTTAAGCGGATTAGCTGTGTTTTTTCTCTCGCTGAACGGCGTCTCCTTGCCATATACCCGCTTTCATGTATTTGGGGGAGGAGCCTGTAAAGCCTGCAGCGGCGGCGGCAGTGGCAGTGGACGAGTGTTTACAGGAGCCTGTGTGCTCCAAGACAGTTAGCCTTCTGGCGCAGAGGCCCCCGCTTTCTCCGGCGAGGGAGTGGATCTGGTCACTGGCCGCCCTGGAGCTCAGTAGGGGTCGCCGCATTCGAGAAGCTCTGCTCGAGCGGCGTTGTTTGGCTACTGCCACTGCACGGGAGGAGCAGTGTGAGGAGGGAGAGGCTCTGGAGGAAGAGCAGCCTCAAGCCCTGCATCAATACCAGTGCCAGAACCAGATTGAGAGCAACGAGTGCAATACCTGCGGTAACGGGGGTAATGGTAATGGTGGTGAAGTGGAAAGTTTGAAAGGCCCGGTGAAACTTGTTGGCAAACCAGTAACCACTGGGGAGGTCCCCCGGAGGGGTAGAGGAAGGGGGAGAGGGAGAGGGAGTACGAGAGGAAAAGGGAAATGTATGGATGTAATTACTGATTAAAGCACCGAAGACATTGAACCTTTAAAAGGGTCTGCATCCCAAAACTCCTTATTTAATCCCTCCAATATTAACGTTGGTATAAGTATAAGCAAGGTGAAAGGTATAGATTCCACTAGTGCTGATGGCGAAGAGGGGGAATTGATCTTAAAGTCGCCTGCAGGCACTAATGCCAGCATTGCTGCTGATAATAAAAAATTGTCAACATATTTAACAGGCCAAGTTAAAGCGAAGCGGGCGTACACCCCTAAGCTAGCAAAAAAATTTAAAGGGAAGAATTCCGCCCTTGCATCAAAAATTACTCCCTCACTGCGATCTTATTTTAAAGCGGTGCCTCAATTGGTACAGTTGGGCGATAACACTCCCCCCGCTATGCGGGGTCAGACAACAGGTGATCTTATGGCCACTAATGAAGCTGAAAAGCCATCTATGGAGAACATTGAGAGTCCGGGCGATCCCATACTTAATCTTACACTAGAAGGTGTGGGGGGGACCAAGGGCAATAGCATCTATGCCACTGTCGAGAGTAATAATGCCAGTAATAATGCTAATAATGACAATAATGACAATAATGATAATAACGATAATAACAAAAATGACAGCAACCTGGATCAAGAGACCCCCCCAAGGTCAGGAGAGACGGGCCAAGCCGATTTAGAGGATTGTCATGTCCCGAGTGAGTTGGTGTTGCCTGTACCTTTTTCCTTGGTTCTGGCTCCTCCACTGGCCCCCCTCCCCCTTTTGCCCCTCCTACTGTCGCGTCTGGGTTGAGTTTGCAGTCAGTCATTCAAGAAGCAGGTTCAACGGCAGGTCTAAGGGCTAGGGGAGGTACTGGCATTGCCCATGACGCATCCCATGTTTCGAATACGGATTTGGTCACCACACTTCAGGCCTCCTTTCAGGCAATGTTTTCAACTTTGGCCGCAGACATTAAAAAGGGCTTTGAGACCTCTGCATCAAACCAAGCTGATATCCGCTGCTTTTGTCAATCTCTGGATAGTAAGCTTGGCGCCATTACCACTAGGACAGAAGTCCTTGAAGATAAGGTTACAGAAGTGACCATCAACATGGACGCTACAAAGGCGGAAATAGTGAACCTTAGACAAGAGAATCAGAACTTGTCCGACAGGATGGAGATCTTAGAAAATAACGCCCGGAGGAACAATTTGCGCATTCTGAATGTTCCAGAGGAGAAAGAGGGATCAGATATCAAGCAATTTGTGGTTTCTCTGCTAAAGGAAGCACTGCGATTAGACCTGACCAGACAGGAAATAGCCATCCAGCGCATTCATAGAGAGCCCTTCCGAAGGAATCCCCAGAGGGTAAAACCTAGAAAGGTTTTGGTTAATTTTCTTACCTATTCTGTCAAAGAAACCATTTTGAATATTGCGTTGAAACTGAAGGTTGTAAACGCTAAAGGGTTCAACTTTCAGATTAGGTCGGATTTATCCAGAACCACACTCGACAAACAATGGGAGCTAGGTAAGAGGTTGGAGGCCTTTAGAAGCTATAGGGGCCGTTGCTCAGTTGGTATATCCGGCAGCATGAAGAGTTATGCACAAGAATACCATGCATAACATAAGATCAGTGCAGGCTGCAGATGAGTTGCTGCTGACCATGAGTAGAGGGTCGGGCCGGCTGAGTAGCCTGGGCTTTCTCATATTCTACCTTGCTGGGTCTCTTGTGGCTTTTCTTCCTTCTCCTTCTGGTTTTGACAGGCATACTAACATTTAAGCTATGATATGTTAAAGAGTATAGACTCTCTATTGGCACTTGATATAATGAAATAGAAAAAAAAAAAGTGGGAGACTATCAAAATAAAATGGTGGTGGTTAAAAAAAAAAAGTTAAAAATGATTACAAATACAATTAAAAAAATGGGAGGGAAGAGGGAAGATGGAAGAGAAAAGGGGGAAAAAGAGTGAGGAAAGAAAAGAGAAAAAAAAAAAAAAGGTTAGGCCTTAGTACTTTTTATCACATTCTGGTTTGCCTAGTGACAGGCTTAGTCGCCACCCGAACTTAAGGGTCACATTTAGGGGGGGTATTTTCACTTAGTATAGAGTGTTATGCTCTAGGACTCTAAATCTTTTGTTTTGTTGATTCTTTCTTTGGTTATTGTCCCCGGGGCTTGTGGTTGGTTCTAGCGGGAGTCCATAGCAGGGTGCTATCTCTCTGGTTTTCCAGATAGATAGAGTAGGGGTTTCCCGAGGGAGGGGTGTTTGGAGTGGGAGGGGGGTTAGGGGTGGTGGAAAACTTAAAAATTGTCCTCTAAAACATCCTTTAAAACATCTTCTATAGGTGAAAAACAGGTGTAAGCTACTACATAACTTATGTATGGGAGTATGGCAAGATTGGTCTTTGGTCCTTGTGATTTTGTTGCTCAGGTGGGAACTCTATTACAATGAATAAACTCCGCATTCTGTCCGGGATCACTAATGGTCTTCGAACTTGTCCAAGAAGAAATAATATAATGCAATATCTATGAGACTCGGCAGCGCAAATAATAGTGCTCCAGGAGACACATTTGGCAGAAGCCGAAATACTAAATCTGTTGGGTAAAAATAGGTGGATAGACTTCTGTGTTGTCACATCACAATCATCACATATTAGGGGAGTGGCCATCCTTTTTAAAAAATCTATCAGGGCGAGGTTGGTTTCTAAGCAGGTGGACCCATACGGCCGATGGGCCATAGCCTCAGTTATTATCTCAGGTTCGCCATTTACTATAGTAGGATACTATGGCCCGAATCAGGATGATCCATCAGTTCTAGCCACACTCTTCTCACAACTATACCTATTCCCAGAGCCGGTTATTTTGGCAGGTGATTACAATGTAGTCCTTGACCCTGTGCTGGATAAATCACCTTCCAACAGGGCCAAAACTTTATCTAACACTAGGATTTTTTTGTTAGATAACATGAAAGCACTAAACTACAATGATATATGGAGGACACTTCATGGGTCTCAAAAGGGGGTCACTTTCAGGAACTATAAATTTCACCACCAGTCTCGTATTGATTTTATTTTGATTAGTCATATCTTGGTTAAACAGGTTAAATCAGTGTGTCATCTACCTTTCCATCTTTCTGACCATACAGCCATCCTTCTTGAGCTAGAGGTCATGTCCAGGGCCTCTCTAAGAAACTGGTCCATCGATAGATCAATGCTCGTCTCACCTGACATTATAGAGGCATTAAACCAGGAAATTAAGTTTTTTTGGGAGATTAATCACGGCTCTGCCCCACCTGGCATCACATGAGATGCGTTTAAATCTACATTAAGGGGGTATCTAACCAACAAAACTGCATATAAAAACAAGATATACAGGGAATCAGTAGCCTCGCTTGAATTGGAGATTGAGGGAGTTCAAGCAGAAATCGATAGGTACCCAGTAGCATCTGGGGCCACATTAGAGGACTTGCAGAATAAGCTGACGGTTTTAAAAGGAGATCTTTCCTCAGTCTTGAATGCGCGGGTCCTGGAGAGATGGGAGGCCAGCAAATTGGCCCATTTTGAATACGGGGAAGGCGCGGGTAAGCTCCTGGCCTGGAAGGCGAAGACAGATAGGGTCCGAAATAATATTAGTTCCATTAGTAAGGATGGTGTAATACACTCTACTGATGAGGGAATTAGCGGGGCTTTTAGGAGCTTTTTCAGCGAAATATATCGTGAGGACAAGAATGTACAACCAAATCAAGCAATGGAATGGTTGTCTGGGATTTCCCTTCCTGCCTTATCACCAGAACAAAGAAATGCTCTGGAGTGCCCTTTCTCATTGGAGGAAGTACGGTCGGCTGTTCTTAATAGTAAAAAAGGTAGGGCTTCAGGACCGGATGGGTTACCATCTGAAATTTATAAAGTAATCTGTTCAACAATTCTTCCTTACCTAACGGACCTGTTTAATAATATCCTGCTGGAAGGTGCGTTGCCCCCCACTTCTTGGGATAAGGATAACTTTGATCCTAAAGCCGGGCAAACCAGCAACTAACTGTGGGTCATATAGGCCGATTTCAATTCTCAACACAGATTATAAAATTTTCGCTTCGGTGTTAGCAAATAGATTGGGAGCGGTGGCAAATAACATCCTGCACTTGGACCAGAAGGGATTTGTAAAGGACCGGCAGCTATATGAGCTGACATAAGACCTCATCGGCGCAATAGACATGGCCACGTCGGCATCTCTTCCTCTGGCAGTTCTCACGCTCGATGCCACAAAGGCTTTTGATAGGGTAAAATGGGTATACCTATTGGGGGTCCTGGAAAAATGTAACTTTGGTGATAATTTCAGGCGGGCTGTAAAACTTTTATACAATGACCCCTCCGCCTCATTATTGGTTAATGGGGAACTGACAGAGCCATTTAGTATCGCTCGCGGAACCCGCCAAGGGTGTCCCCTCTTTGGTTTGATTTATATATAGAACCTTTTGCCCAATTAATTTGTGATAACCCTAATATTAAACCTTTTATTTTTGAAGGGTGGGAGTGGAAAGTCGCATTATATGCGGACGATGTTCTCATTTTCTCATCCGAGTTGAGCTCGGCGTTTCCAACAGTGATAGCCATTGCAGAAGAGTTTGGGGCAGTATCCGGCTATGAAGTTAACGCTTCTAAAACCGATATCATGGTTTGGAATCATCCTGTACCGGTGGCAGGGGCACAGCCTAGCTCTATCCTGAGGTATTTGGGTTTAAACATTTATGCAGATATTAATAAGACCGTCCCCTTAAATTTTGCTCTCGTGGCTAAGGAGTGTCGTAAGTTGATGAGAACATGGTCACCTCTCCCTATCTCCCTGTTAGGCATGTCCAATCTGGTTAAAATAACTATTTTACCTAAGATTATGTTTCTGTTTAGCACTATCCCTCTTTTTTTTGATCCATCCATGATTGCAAAACTCCAAGCCGAAATAAACACATTTATATGGAACCGTCATACACCCAGATTGGCCTGGAAGAAGATAAGACGTCGCCGAGAAAAAGGGGGCCTTGCGGCACCAGATTTGCAGTATTATGGATGGGCCTTTCAACTCTCTCACGTCAGGATGCTTTTAAAGACCCCTAATTGCACCGGGTGTGGGAAACTATTTTCAGCACTTCTTAAAGGGGAAAAAGTTGGGCCTGCGAATCTTTTGTTAAAGTTTGGTGACCCCAAATATTTCAAGAAAGTTAAGCTAAAGGTATTGAGGGATCTAGCTAGAACATGGGGTAATTTTAGACGTGCACTCAAACTTGATTACTATCATAGTAGAGCTCCACTTTGGGATTCTCCGGGCTCTCCCTCTTGGCTCTTGGATAGTCTAGCTCTACCTATTAGAGAGGCAGGTCTTACATCATGTGGAGACCTGTTTGTCTAAGGTACCTTATTTTTATGGGAGGCTTTGAGTTCAATAATAGGAACACGTTTCTCAAGATTTAAATACCTGGGCTCATGCTCAAAGTCATAGTAGGGGCAGATTCAAAATAGGTGCTGAGAGTAATCTATTATCCCATCTGATAGATAAACTACCTTTTCAGAAAGAGATCACATTTTGGTATAACCTCATGATAGACGAGACTGATGGTGAATTTTTGCTCCCCCACTTGCTCTGGGAAACATATATTACTAATATTGATGTGGAGAGTTTGTGGCTAGAATCGTTTAAAATTTTTTGGGGACATTATGAAACCTTCATGGCTTCGTCGCAACCATCTGTTCACATTGCACAGGGCGTACTATTCTCCATTACGTTTATCAAAATTTCCTAATAACGCTTCGGTTGCTTGTCCTAGATGCGGTTTGGTAGCCACATCAGATGTACATATGTTTTTGGAGTGTCCATCCCTAACATCATTCTGGAATGAGATCTGTGTGTCCCTCTCCCTGGCGGTAGGGTCTCAAGTCAGTCCTTGCCCAGTGTTAGTCTTTTTTGGCATTTTACCAGAGCTTTGTGGCATGGGTAAAAAACTGGTCTTCTATGGCTGTCTGCTGGCTATAAGAGAAATATGTAAACGATGGAAGGATAAGGCACCTCCACTTTTAACAGATTGGCATGCGTCTATGCTACAGACGTCAAAATTAGATATGATCAGAGCTGGGAACCCAAATAAGAGAAGATTTTGGCTGCTATTGAATTGGTAATCATGGAATATAATAGCATGTTTTTTTTTCCCCATGTGCTATGATTACGCTGCTTGGAAGGGTCTTCTCAACTGGTCACCTTTGGCTACACATACCCCACAAGGGTGATTTCATTTACGAAGTGGGTATTATATAGCAGCATGTTAGCCTAGATGGTACCATGTGACGTATAAGAGGCTGATGCTCTGCACTGTGGGGTACTCCGGTAGGAATAATTAATATCCCCCCCCCAGTATATCTGGGTCAGTGTTCCTATCATCACCTCTATCATTCCGTTACTATATGGTCACCAAGGGCGAATATGAGGACAAAAAAAAAAAGGATGATGTCATCAGTGATGTCATCAGTGATGTCATTTGAGATGTCATCAGTGATGTCATGAGTTATGTCACTGACCACGTCAAGAGCGATGTAATATGTGGCGTCATCAGCAGTGCGGGCGTGCCAGTTATAGTTAGCTGAACTAACTATAAGGGGGACATTTCAATGGTCGGTTGCAAGTATAACACAGCTCCACCAATGCTCTTGGGGCCCTATGCTCACAATGCTGTATCAATCCTTACACCTGCTTCAAGCATGTGCAAGGTTTTAACGCAGCATAAGCTCAAAAGTGACTGAATGAAATGTTATACATTTCACTCAGTTACTTTTAGGAGGCGTTGCTGCACCCCCTTCTGCACAAAAAACCTCTTCTGGCGCAGCGCTTTACAATGTAATACACCCTCCATTGTTAGTAGCACACACCATGGCACATCTTTTGCACCACCGCTGTGTCACAAAAATGACGCAACGGCTGTGTAAAAGAGGCACAAGGGGATTGTAAATCCGCCCCTAACACATACAAATTCACCCAGGCAGTTTCACCAGCAGCGCAAATTGAAGCATAGACTTGTAACATATTTATGTACATATGTTACATTCAAGTGCTTCGGACATACTACAGTATACTATAGATAAACACCTTATAGATTTATGGTGTAGCACTTCTTTATAGTTCTGCACTTTCACATTCTCCATACACTAGTAAGATATTCAATCATTCATTTATGAACTACACATTGATTCTGACAAACTTTTACACATTAACATAGAAATGTAGTCCTTTCTTTGACCAGTGAAGGTAGTTCTAAAAAGAAATGTTTTTTTTAGTTTTTTTTAGTTTTCTAGTGTTTTTTGTGTTTTCTCAACAAATTCCAAGCGGAACAAGAGAATGAAAAAAAAAACAACTAATGTCGAGGACAGCAATGATACTGCATCCTGCGTTTCATCAGGTCTATAGACTGTTCCCCATAACACAAAAGTGTATCGCAATAAATGCATAGAATTTTAACTTTAGCAAAGTCAGAATCAATATGTGGGTGCGGACTGCTTGCTGAAAATGCTGTTGCCGCAGTTGATGTGCTTGATGTAGCAGCAGGTGGGTTCTCGTGCAACCTCCGTCTTGCAGCTAGAGCAAAGTTCTTGGGGTGCAAGTTCTTCACGTGTGGCACCATGTTTGCTGTGCCAAAGGAGTATTTTTTACATGGATCACCGCATGAGAGAGTTGTTTGGCAAATTTTACAGGTTACTTTTGGAGCATTAACCTTTTTTTGTCCTTCTGGAAAAGTAAAAAACTTCCAAATTAGAGCGTCTTTCCTCTTCTTTGGACGTTCTTCAGGAATGAAATCAACCTCTGAAGAAGTGCTGGAAGATGACTCCATTGCTCTTATTATTGTGATCTTCCTTCTATTTGAGAAGATTCTCAGAAGAAATGCTTCTTCTTAGAAACGCAAAGTCGAATATTTATAATGGGCCGGAACTTTCAACAGTCGCAATAAGAAAAGTTATGAACCAATCAAATCTCTACTTTTAAAGTCACATGCCTTTGCGTACGCTTATGATGCGCTTACGCAGCTATTTCGATACCAGAACGCATGCTGTTCTAGCGCGATTTGTGTAATTGTTTTTAAAAGTAATATATGATTATTACAAGTATTACAAAAATTCATGGTTATCCCAAATGACTGCCCTTAGTATATACATTAAATACATAAATAAATGTTTTAAACCAAGTAGAAACATTGCCGCCTTTCGCGTACAGAACGCCGTACATGACGTCACAAGGAAGCTTTAATGCAACGTGTAACGTCAAAGCATATTCGTACCGTATGCGCGGGTACACGCTGAGTATGATAAGCAGTACAAACTATGGTGCGATCACCCTCGCAATGACAAATCAGGGCTCAGGGCGAGCTAAGGAGAATGATTAGAGGTGTTCACCCATTGCAGAATCGATTCTGGGCCTGCCTCTGCGTACATTATAACACCGCCCCATCTCTCTCTGTTGTTAATTGTTAGTGCACACACTCATATTTGCACATGCGCGGTGCACGCCTGCCCACACTACCCACATGCCACCACCTAGCACGATTGCTATCACTAAGCCTGGAAACCAATACATTACCCAATGGGATGTCCCTCAGGACTGTCATTCGTGCAGACCGTGAAAATGCTACCAATGATGGCCCTGGGCTTGGTTTGGTCAGCCCCCGCGGTTCCCATATAATGCGTGCACTGACGTGAGCACGCTCTCTTTTGCCTGCCTGTGCTGCGGTGATAGACAGACTGTCGAAAACACCCCAGACTCAGCAAAACCGCAGCCTTTGAAGACACGACAAAAGACGACAGAAGCAAAGGTAAGAGAAGACGTCACAACATCAGCCTTCACTGTAAGTTGTTTATGCATAATGCTATTTTTTTCTCCTTCATATGGCTTTCCTACCCCTCAATGGTTTTAAATTGTGCTTACATAATTGAAATATTTCTTTATAAGTCACAAGGTCCTGTACACCTCTAATTTAAAAAATTGTGCGTGCATAAATTTCCGTGTCGTATTTCTGTACTACACCACATGCTGAGGCCTCTATTATTATTAATTGTGCGTCCATGATAGTATTTCTTTTTTCTGCGTCATGAAGCCGTCCCAGACCTGTATTAAGTTATTGATCTTCCTTTGTTTGCTGAAGATGCAACAGTCTAACTACGGAATATTAAGAACCCACTTTAAAATTCACTTTTGATAGTAGTTACGCAACTCAGTTTACGATGACTAATCAAAATATCCTTTTGTTACCTTCACCAAACATCGTTCAGAAGCAACCACGGACTGTCGAGCAACAGCAATGGAATTGTCTCCAACGTATTGAATATACTTTGACGTATAGAAGCAGAGTTCAAGTCGAGTGGTGACCTTCGGTGGCCCCATTGTTTATACAAGGTAAGCACAGCAGCCTAGATCTGCAACGCCTTCATAGCAATGCATTAGAAATAAGTCAGCATACCGGGCATCAGTAACGAAGTAGGCACTTCCATATAGACACCACTTGAACGCGGTACTACAACAACTGAAATGTACCAGGTACACTGCACTCGTAAAACTGTAGTGTTAGCTTTTTTCATAAAATGAGAGAGGGCCATATTATCAAGCATTGGCGTCAAAATTATCGCCACTTAATCTGCAGCAAAGTACCGCTAAAGTGACGATAATGGGTTTATATTAAGCTCTATGCAATTCCAATGGAAGCTCATGTTAGATGTGAAGGACATCTAACATGAGCTTTGATTGGAATTCCATAGAGCATATTAACAAACCCATTATCACCACTTTAGCGACACTTTCCTTCCAATAAAGTGGCGATAATTTTGTCGCCCAGGCTTGATATTATGGCCCAGAGTGCATAGTGTACAGCAGCTTCTCTGTAAAATCCTCCGTACAGCAGTCTGACAAACAGATCCACAACCTTATTACGCGACTTTTGAGTCACTTTTAACATGGGTAAAGTGATGCAAGGAGCTAGTAAATCTACGTCTGAATTTTCAAGAACAAATCTCAACTCCAGACTCTGCCACACAGTTTTAATGTTGTTTTCTCTCTCTTTCTCTTTCACTCTCTGTGACATCATTTCTCTTTCTCTCTTAAACGTAGACACTGCTGTCTGCTTGGACGTGTTTAAGAATTGTTGAAAACAAGTTGTGACAACAAATGCCTGAAATGTTTAGCCGCAAAGTTTATACAACGGAAAGCACAGAGGCCTAGATCTAAAAAGCCTTCATAGCAATGCATTAGAAATAAGTTGGCATAACGGGCGTCAGTAACACAATAGGCACTTCCTTATAGACACCACTTGAACACGGCACTATAACAGAACTGGAATGTACAAGTCACATTGCACACGTAAAACCCTAGGGTTACCAAACGTGTAGGGGCATATTATCAAGAACGGCAATAAAATTATCGCCGTTTCAGCGGCAGGAAACTGCCGCTACAGGGGCTATATTTGGTTTGATAATATGCCCGTGTGAATTCCCATAGTAGCCCAGGTTAACACCAGAACATGGGCTGCTATGGGAATTCAAAAGAGCTTATTATCAAGCTCATTATTGCCGCTTTAGCTGCAGTTTCCTACGGCTAAAACGGTGATAATTTTACCGCCGTTCTTGATAATATGCCCCGTAATGCTTCAGCTCATTTACTCACATCTAAATAATTCTAAACTCTAATTTTGTTTTTTCTTTTGCAGATTACTAATCGGACACCTTTTGGAATCCATTTCACAATTTGTTTATAACATTGTTTGTTAAAGTTATTTTTCTAGTTCTAATAGAGTTATAATTGAGTTTCATTTATGTTTATTGTTTAATAAAAGTTAATTAAAAAACGACATACTTCTTTTATTTTGTGGGGGAGGGGTATGACGGTCCACAATAAAAATAATGGTAAAATACTATAGTAAAATATTCCAGACTAGGATTGAAAACTACTGTGTTCTAACTAACAGATATAATAAAAACAACGGTGAAACACTACTAAAATGGCGGTGGACGGAGTACGTAATCAACGTTTGGTGCCTCGGCACTACCTTTTAAATAAATATAGAAAACATATGATTATTAATACTGTACAAAAGTACATCAGCGGATGACACACACGAACCTGGAAAAGAAAGCGACAGATTTACTACCTGAAACAAAGAAAGGTTTGCTTGTTGAACTTGACGAAAAAGAAAACGTGGGCTTCGAAACAACGCTGCGCATGCGTATAGAGTACAACTGCTACACAAAAAAAAGGAAAGCATTACATACTATCATAGAAATGAAGGAGCATCTTATAAACAAAAGACAATACATTATAGCTGCTTTTATCGACAGGAAACTGCCAATAAAGCGGTGATAATGTGCTTGATAATAGGCCCTTGTAACTTCCCATAGCAGCCCAGGTTCTGGTGTTAACCTGGGCTGTTATGGTTATTCACAAGGGCATATTATCTCGCCCATTATCGCCGCTTTATCGGCAGGAAACTGCCGATAAAATCGACGATAATGTCCGCCTTTTGTTGATAATAGTCCCATTGCTCTTTTTTGACCAGTAAACTTACGTGTATATTATAAAGGACCGGTGTTAAAATTATCGCAGTTTTATTGGCAGGAAACTGCTGATAAAACGGCGATAATAAGCATGATAATACGGCCTTGTTATTTCCCATAGAAGCCCATGTTAACACCAGAACATAGACTTCTATGGGAATTAACAAGGACGTATTATCAAGCCCACCCTCCCAACATTAATAAAAAACCATAGGCCCTTGTAAATTTCCATAGCAGCCCAGGTTCTGATGTTAACCTGGGCTGCTATTTTTATTCACAAGGGCATATTATCAAGCCCATTATCGCCGCTTCTGCCACTGCCGATAAAACTCCAATAATGAGCTTGATAATACGAATTAACAAGGACGTATTATCAAGCCCGCCTTCCAAACATTAATAAAAAACTCTAGACAATGCTGGTACCCGGAGCTGGAAGGTCATTTTACAAATCACTGCCCCAGAAAAGTGGTGTTCCCTTCCACGTGTACGGGGAGAGAGAGAGAGAGAGAGAGAGAGAGAGCTCAAAACATGTTTTTTTTAAAAAGACCCGAGAGTTGCCGCTCACCAAGATTGCGGGGAGTAGAACCATAACGCCCCCCCGCATACTAGAAAATAAAACCAGAGGATTGCCGTTCCCCAGTGGTCGGGGCACCTTACAAGCCCCCATTATGCAAAACAATCGCCCCCGTAACTGCCCCCCGGAACCTAATGAATAAAACAGATTACTAGTTTTTTTTCCACCTTTTCCACCGCATACAAGTACTGCACGAGTACCCCGCCATTTTTTATTTAAAAAAAAATAAAAATGGAGCCTAAAGATCCATGTACCACCTCCTGACCAGGACTATAGGGGCAGAATGTTTCTACCCTGCCCCCTTTCCTTATTTCGCAACTTTATTTTAGTGTTTTCTTGTGACTCTGCTCTCCTGATAAACAAGATGGCTGCCAACACTTCCTGGTTTGGAGTATTGACAGCCAATCAGCATGCAGCTCTTGCTCGTAATTGTACGTATTTCCATACGCGTACGCCGCGATTTTCCTTTAAAAAATAAAAATAAAAGATAGAGCCTAAACATCCATGTACGACCCCCTGAGCAAGCCTAGAGGGTCAGAATGTTTCTAGCCTACCCCTTTTCTTATTTCTCAACTTTCTTTTACTGTTTTCTTGACTCAGTACTAGTGAGGCACAAGATGGCCGCTAACACTTCCTGGTTTCGAGTGTTGACAGGAAGTTCACAGCCAATCAGCATGCAGCTCGCGCTCGTAATTGAACAGATTTCCGTACACGTGCTGAACTCCGTCTCTGGATGATGTCATCAATGATGTCATCAGTGATGTCATTTGAGATGTCATCATTGATGTCATGAGTGATGTCACTGACCATGTCATGAGAGATGTAATATGTGACGTCATCCACAGTGGATTGCGGGCGCGCGAGTTATAGTTAGCTGAACTAACTATAACGGGCGAATTTCAATGGTTTTGTATGAGTGAAATGTCCAGCTAAGTATAATATGTGTGAAACCCATGTTTTTTTCAGTGAATTTTAAGGTTTTTTAAAATGCTATTTCCTTACTATAACATATGTGAAACCTATGGTTTTTCAGAGATTTTCCAAGGTTTTTTAAATGCTTATTCCTAACTATAACATGCCTACAACCTATGTTTTTTTCAGTGAATTTCATATGTTTTGTAAATGTCAATTTTTAAATGCATTAATTACTATATTTATTTCGTTTTATACTAATTTCCTACATTTTTATAATAATTAGTTTTAGTTATTTTATTTTTAAAATTACATTACATATTTTTTATGTAAAATAATAACAAAACAAAATTCAAAACTGATTTTTTTTTATTATTATTTTGTTTCAATATATTAAAATTAAATTCTATTTATTTTCTTTTTGCATGTTTTTTTAGGTAAACGTATGGTACGCATACGGTGCTCGCACCATCCTTTGTATCAGTAATCATACTGTACGCGTACCCACCCATACGTAACGAATACGTCTTTACGTTCCGCGCCGCATTGGCTCTTCCGTGTGACGTCATGTGCAATTGTACGGCGCACCGTACGCGTACTCCGCGAAAGTTTCCTAATGTTCAAAAAGATATATCTATGTATTTAATGTAAATATTAAGGCAAGACATTATCTGAGATAATCAAGAAAATTGTTTTTTTACTTTTAATAAGCGTATATTACTTTGAAAAGCAATTACGCAAATCACGGGGGTACGTCGTCCGTACGCGCATCGCACGCCATGTGACTTCAAAACAAGAGATTTGATTGGTTCATAATATTTCCTATTCGAACTGTTGAATGGCCCACCCATTTTAATCATTCTTCTTTGACTTTCACAGTAGAACCATCTCTTTTCTGGAGCTCCTGTCTTTTAGAAGAGAACTTTAATATGGCTGCACTTCAGCAAGAAGATTCTGCTGGACACTCTTCAGAAGAGGAATTTGTGGCTGAGGAGGCACAGCCAAAAAGGAAAGAGGCTTTAATTTGGACATTTTTTACATTTCCAGATGGAGATAAGAAGGTGAATGCTGCAAAGGTTACCTGCAAGGTGTGTGGGACCATACTATCAAGAGAACATCCTACCCAAGAATATTCATTTGGAATCGCCACCATGGTTCGACACAAGAAGACCCTCCATCCTTGCAATGATGCGAGAGCTTCATGAGATAGGCTGCGGGACGACCCTCCACCAGCTGTTCCCAGCACTTCAATAGCACCATCCCCAGCACCATCCAGTCCACATCCGGACATCCGTCACAATTTTGGAGACTTGATAATTCTTTGTAAATTTTGCAAAGAAACATTGTGCGATAGGGAGCAATCAATTGATTTGATTTGCAGGCGGAATAGGAGCACCATTGCTCATGACTCTAATTTGTTTTTGTTTACTTGATCCCATTGGAAACTTTTTTGTTTGCACAGTTCCTTTTTTTCCTTTAAAAAAAAAAAGTAAAAAAACTGTTCAAAACATATAAAAAAATCAAAACTACCAAAAAGAGAGAAAAAAAAGTTCTTTTAAGAACTAACTTAACTGGTCAAAAAAAGAGCTACATTAGTATACTAGTGTGTAAAAGTTTTTGGGAATTAATGTGTAGTGCATAAATGAATGAAAGAATGCATTAGTAGTGTATGATGAATGTGAAAGTGCCGAACTATGAGGAATTGCTACAACATAAGTCTATAAGGTGTTTACTTACAGTATACTGTAGTACTTCCGAAGCATTTGAATGTAACATATGTACTTAAATATGTTACAAGTCTATGCTTCCCTTTGCACTGCTGGTGAAACTGCCTGGGTGAATTTGTAAGTGTTAGGAGCAGATTTACAACCCCTTTGCACCTCTTTTACACCGCCGTTGTGTCACTTTTGTGACGCAGTGGCAGCGCAAAAGATGCGCCATGGTGCGGGTGTATTTACAACGTTACGCATCTGGGAGATGCGCCACGTTGTAAAGCTCTTTGCCATAAGGAGGCGTTCCTGCCCAGGGAGGGGGGGGGGGGGGACGTTCCAGCACAGGAACGCCTCCTAGTAGTGGCTGAGTGAAATCTACAAAATTTCACTCAGTCACTTTTGGGCCCATGCTGTGTCAACATTCTGCGCCTGCTTGCAGAAGGTGACTGGATTGACACAGCATTGTGAGCATAGGGCTCCAGAGCATTGCTGGAGCTGCATGGTGCTTGTGACGCAACTCCAGCAATGTGCCGCCTTTTACGGCACAGATGCGTCATGCATCTGTGTGGTTTTTGCCCCATGCTGCGCCGCATTGTAAATGTGGAGCATCCATGGTGATGGTGGCTTGGCGCACAATAACTGGCATATCCCTGTGGATGCACCAGTTATTGTAAATCTGCCCCTTAGTGTTTTAATGCAGTGAATGGATTACTAGACACTGATGATTGAGTCACTACAAGAGTGCAACAGCAGTGACAGAGTGATTGGTGAAAGTGTAAGGATACAGACTGGGGAATGGAAGGTGTGAAACACAAGTGAGCAGGTGGATACAAGACTGCATGCATAGTGCATAGAGGTTTGAAGCAGTGCATGTCCTAAGGTGTACTTTCCTGCATCAGTGCTTGGGTACTGACTGAATGATTACAGTTCTGAAGGAGAGTGCCTGGCTGAATTTATAACTACCTCAATTTCAGCACAGTGCATAGATAACAACATACTGTTGATTGGCTCACTACAATACTGAAACAGCAGTGACAGAGTGTTTGGTGTAAGTGTAAGGATATAGACTGGGGAATTAAAGGTTTAAAAGACAAGTGTGCAGATGCGTAGTGTATACGGGTTTGAAGCTGTCCATGCCCTAAGGCCTACTTTGCTGCATGAGTACTTGGGTACTAACTGAATGATTACAGTTCTGCAAGGAGAGTACCTGATTGAATTTATAACTGCTTCACTTTTAGCACAGTGCACAGATAAGCATATACTGCTAAATGGCTCACCACAATACAGAAACAACAGTGGCACAGTGTTTGGTGGAAATGTAAGGATACAGATTAGGCAATTGAAGGTTTAAAAGTTTGCAGGTGCATAGAAGAGTGCATGCATAGTGTATAGGGGTTTGAAGCAGTCCATGCCCTAAGGCCTACTTTGCCGCATGAGTACTTGGGTACTGACTGAATGATTACAGTTCTGCAGGGAGAGTGCCTGGCTGAATTTGTAACTGCTTCGCTTTTAGCACAGTTAATAGCTAAGCACATACTGCTGAATGGCTCACTACAATACTGAAACAGCAGTGACAGAGTGTTTGGTGGAAGTGTAAGGATACAGACTGAGGACTTGAAATTATAAAAGACAAGTTTGCAGGTGCATAGCACACATCATGCATAGTGTATAGGGGTTTGAAGCAGTCCATGCCCTAAGGTCTACTTTGCTGCATGAGTACTTGGGTACTCACAGAATGATTACAGTTCTGCAAGGAGAGTGCCTTATTGAATTTATAAGTGCTTCAGTTTTAGCACAGCGAATAGATAAGGACGTACTGCCGAAAGGCTCACTACAATACTGAAACAGTAGTGGCAGAGTGTTTAGTGGAAGTGTAAGGATACAGACTGGGGAATTGATGGTTTAAAAAAAAGTTTGCAGGTGCATAGAAGACTGCATGCATAGTGTATAGGGGTTTGAAGCAGTCCATGCCCTAATGCCTACTTTGCTGCATGAGTACTTGGGCACTGACTGAATGAATACAGTTCTGCAATGAGAGTGCCTGGTTGAATTTATAACTGCTTCCGTTTTAGCACAGTGCATAGAAAAGCACTTACTGCTGAATGGCTCACTACAATACTGAAACAACAGTGACAGAGTGTTTGGTGGAAGTGGAAGGATACCAACTGGGGAATTGAAGTTATAAAAGACAAGTTTGCAGGTGCATAGAACACAGCATGCATAGTTTATAGGGGTTTGAAGCAGTCCATGCCCTAAGGCCTGCTTTGCTGCATGAGTACTTGGGTCCTGACTGAATGATTACAGTTCTGCAAGGAGAGTGCCTGGCTGAATTTATAACTGCTTCCGTTTTAGCACAGTGAATAGATAAAGACATTCTGCTGAATGGCTCACAACAATACTGAAACAGTAGTGGCAGAGTGTTTGGTGTAAGTGTAAGGATACAGACTGGGGAATGGAAGGCGTGAAACATAAGTGACCAGGTGGATACAAGACTGCATGCATAGTGCATAGAGGTTTGAAGCAGTGCATGTCCTAAGGTGTACTTTCCTGCATCAGTACTTGGGTACTGACTGAATGATTACAGTTCTGAAGGAGAGTGCCTGGCTGAATTTATAACTACCTCAATTTCAGCATAGTGCATAGATAACAACATACTGTTGATTGGCTCACTACAATACTGAAACAGCAGTGACAGAGTGTTTGGTGTAAATGTAAGGATATAGACTGGGGAATTAAAGGTTTAAAAGACAAGTTTGCAGATGCGTAGTGTATACGGGTTTGAAGCTGTCCATGCCCTAAGGTCTACTTTGCTGAATGAGTACTTGGGCACAGACTGAATGATTACAGTTCTGTAAGGAGAGTGTCTGGCTGAATTTAGAACTGCTTCACTTTTAGCACAGTGCATAGATAAGCACATAATGCTGAATGGCTCACTACAATACAGAAACAACAGTGGCAGATTGTTTGGTGTAGGTGTAAATATACAGACTGGGGCATTGAAGGTTTAAAAGACAAGTTTGCAGGTGCATAGAAGACTGCATGCATAGTATATAGGGGTTTGAAGCAGTCCATGCCCTAAGGCCTACTTTGCTGCATGAGTACTTGGGTACTGGCTGAATGATTACAGTTCTGCAAGGAGAGTGCCTGATTGAATTTATAACTGCTTCACTTTTAGCACAGTGCACAGATAAGCATATACTGCTGAATGGTTCACTACAATACTGAAACAAAAGTGGCAGAGTGCTTGGTGAAAATGTAAGGATACGGATTAGGCAATTGAAGGTTTAAAAGACAAGTTTGCAGGTGCATAGAAGAGTGCATGCATAGTGAATAGGGGTTTGAAGCAGTCCATGCCCTAAGGCCTACTTTGCCGCATGAGTACTTGGGTACTGACTGAATGATTACAGTTCTGCAGGGAGAGTGCCTGGCTGAATTTATAACTGCTTCACTTTTAGCACAGTTAATAGCTAAGCACATACTGCTGAATGGCTCACTACAATACTGAAGCAGCAGTGACAGAGTGTTTGGTGGAAGTGTAAGGATACAGACTGGGGAATTGAAATTATAAAAGACAAGTTTGCAGGTGCATAGCACACATCATGCACAGTGTATAGGGGCTTGAAGCAGCCCATGCCCTAAGGTCTACTTTGCTGCATGAGTACTTGGGTACTCACAGAATGATTACAGTTCTGCAAGGAGAGTGCCTTATTGAATTTATAAGTGCTTCAGTTTTAGCACAGCGAATAGATAAGGACGTACTGCTGAAAGGCTCACTACAATACTGAAACAGTAGTGGCAGAGTGTTTAGTGGAAGTGTAAGGATACAGACTGGGGAATTGATGGTTTAAAAGAAAAGTTTGCAGGTGCATAGAAGACTGCATGCATAGTGTATAGGGGTTTGAAGCAGTCCATGCCCTAATGCCTACTTTGCTGCATGAGTACTTGGGCACTGACTGAATGAATACAGTTCTGCAAGGAGAGTGCCTGGCTGAATTTATAACTGCTTCCGTTTTTAGCACAGTGCATCGAAAAGCACTTACTGCTGATTGGCTCACTACAATACTGAAACAACAGTGACAGAGTGTTTGGTTGAAGTTTAAGAATACCAACTGGGGAATTGAAGTTATAAAAGACAAGTTTGCAGGTGCATAGATCACAGGATGCATATTTTATAGGGGTTTGATGCAGTCCATGCCCTAAGGCCCGCTTTGCTGCATGAGTACTTGGGTACTGACTGAATGATTACAATTCTGCAAGGAGAGTGCCTGGCTGAATTTATACCTGCTTCCGTTTTAGCACAGTGAATAGATAAGGACATACTGCTGAATGGCTCACAACAATACTGAAACAGTAGTGGCAGAGTGTTTGGTGTAAGTGTAAGGATACAGACTGGGGAATTGATGGTTTAAAAGACAAGTTTGCAGGTGCATAGAAGACTACATGCATAGTGCATAGGGATTTTAAGCAGTCTATGTTCTGAGACCTACTTTGCATACTTTGAATCAATAGAATATTGAAAAAAGTGTGTAAGTGTCAGTCAGTATAGCTTTATTCGATTTTAGTTTAAAATCATAAAAGCGTACAATTAAAATAGATAAAAACATACATACAATAACACATAATATCTGAAGTTAAAAAACGTATTCTCGACCTGTGGGGATAAATATCTTAATTATAGTGTATTTTGCGCAGGTTGGGCTTAAATCAAACAGTAATTAGTAGGGATTCCAATACTTAGGACTATAAAGCAGTGTTTCCTGTCTGGTATAGCTGGGAAAGCTACGGCCACTTGGTACAAGGAGAACTCTGCCCATTAACATGTTGCAGGCTACCTTTAGGCTAGATGTGGGGATGCACGGCATTCTAGGGTAAAAATCATGCAAATCCCAGACAGAGATTGGGCCGTTTCCATCTTGGGGTGCACAGGTACGCAGATATGGGACAATGTGCCTCTGCCTAAATCTAACGAGTACTAGGTCACCATCGATGTCTTTTGGGAGGGAACCCAGCCAGCCCACCTTTCTGACACTCATGATTGTACCCTCGAAGTTAGGTGGCAGGGGTCTATTTTTTGACAGCCAAAATTTAACCTTGTTCAACAGATCATGTTGTCTCTCGGTTTTCCCAGCTGTAAGCGATGGTACTCCCGCGAGGACACATACAAAGGGAGCTGCTTCCGGTGGGAGTTGGATAGGGGTAACTTTATTATACTGTGCTCTAGGAGCAGTTTGCTGTAGCAAAACGGCTTTAGAAGAAGTTTTGCGGGCTATTGGGGCTGGTGCATTAGCGACTATTGATTGGGTTGGAGCCCTTTTGTCTTGCGTAATTGGCTTGGGGCATTTGGGGGTAGTTGATGGGTGGGAAAAATTAGGTGTTATAAGGGATTTATTGGCTAGCAGGTTTGACTTGATGGTTTCCTCCAATCCAGTCAGCCTGTCCCCTAGTGTGTTTATTTTTTCTATTAGTGGTGATATAATAGAGCTGACCAGTTGTTCAATAAGGGATAATAGATCCGGCTGTGTAGGAGATGCTAGGACAACTAACTTCTCAGCAGCCTCAGGAGTCGTGGAAGGATTACTGACTGGGACTGTGGGGCTTGAACACAATTTTTGGATTTTTGGTTGGTTCCCAATGTGATTAGCCCCAGTATATTTCCTTTTAGCAGGTAAGAACTGGGGAGATGCAATCCCTTGGGTGTTATCAATGTTGACGTTTTTGGATAATGGGAGGGGTTGCAAGGGGCTGACAGAATCAGGTAATAGACAGGAGCTTTTGACGGGAAGCGGTGATTCCACTAAAACATGTTTAGTTTTACACAGGCTGTTTAAATCATCTAACCATGTAAAAACATGCTCTGTGTCTGCTGTTTGCATGGGCTGAGGGGATATGCCTTTAACGACTTCTCTAACAATGGACAATGTTGTACTATTAATTTTATCCCCCTTGCAAATCATGGTGGGATTTGAATGTAACAAATTAGTTATCGACAAATCGTACGCGTTGGAAGGAAAAATGTCCTTGGAGAAGGGCAAAGTCAGTAAACGGAAGCCGAGGAAAAAGCAGATGTCTTTCGTTACCTTCTCTTAACAAAGAGCCAAGGGGGGTACCCCCGTCCTCCTCAGGCATCGGCGCAAACCTGCACGCGATCCCGAGACGCGGGGTCTGTGCAGGGACTTATGCGCTTCCTTGCTGCGCAATTTGCAGTCGGCAGCGTCTCCCGCCGCTAGGTAGTCTGGGGGGTGTATGTAGTTCCTGTCCTCCCTCCACACAGCGGCCGCTCGAGATTGAAGGTGCGGCGGCGAGAGGGAGACAGGCGGGACACGAAAAAATCAAGGGTTGCTGCTCCACAAGGTAACACCCACTGCAAGGTGTGTCCCCCGCTCCACCGGGTCTGTGCAGGGACTTATGCGCCTCCAGGCGCGCAATTTGCGGTCGGCGGCGTGTCCATAGTACTCAAATAGCACTCAAATAGCACTCAGCAAGAAACAAAAACCAGAATCAAACAAAGTCTAATCAAAAAGCAAAGTCTGATCCAAAGTCCGATCCAAAAGGGGCAATAATCCACACTCCCAGCGCTAACAAAAGCTTTTTACAGTAGCGGCATGCAGCGCTTGACTTGCTTAACTGACCAGGCTGCTTACATTAATCGTAGGTCGCCTCCTGCAAGAGCCGCCACTGCTGAGGGAGCCACGGTCTCTGGCACAACTTCTCTCCCCGTCTCCTCTCCTCTGCTCTCACCTGCCGTGAGCCCTGTGTCAGTAAATAGCAGCACTCAGACTCCTGGGCTGGACTTCGAGATTTTTTTTAAATCCAACAAAAAAAAAAAGTTTTCCGAGCAGCCTGTAGAGTCGATCAGCCTCGGCAAAATGATTCGAGCCTGAGATTTCGAGCATTTCGAGCAGAAAACGCTAACTGATCCAGGACGACAGCGGCATACTGACTCTCTCCTCTCCCTCACTCTGGGCTCCGAGAAGTGAATTAACATCAGCAGCGCTTCTTTTGGGTTGGTTACTCAAGGCGCATCTAAGAATGGTGAAGAATCTTTTAAAACCGGCAACTTGAAAGAAAAGAATCGGTATCTGCTTTGTTTTCTCCGTTTAGCCCTGTTCGGTTTCGGCGTTGGGGAGGCGCTTGTAAGTGAATCTATAAGTGCTTGACTTTTAGTGCAGTGAATGCATTAGTACATAGTGCTCAATGCTTTATTATTATCTATACTACTATTATAAAGGAAGAAATTTAAACCTTTGAGGCGGGTAAACTCGGGAACCACAGCGCCAATCCACACACCCGATACATCGTCGAAATTGTCAGGGTGTGCAGATGGACATAGGCTATATAAATTTAAAAAATATACGTTATTTAAAAAATTTACGAGAAAAAAAAGTAGTCCCATGAAAGTAGCGCCGGCCGCGACGTGCGTGCTGACATCAGGAGCGCGGGGAGGAGCGACGTCCAGGAGCGCTAGGAGGAGCGGTGGACATGAGCGCGGGGAGGAGCGGCGGACATGAGCGTGGGAAGGAGCAGCGGACAGGAGGGGAGGAGCGGGGAGGAGCGGCGGACAGGCGGGGAGGAGAGGGAAGGATCGGCGAGGAGCGGCGGACCGGTGAACTCAGGAGCGCGGGGAGGTGCGGCGGATGAGGTAAGGCTCCGGGGGACCCACGGACAATGTCGGGGCGGGCGGGGGCCCTGAAGCCAAGGTCGGAACGGGCTGCTACTCCGGGGGACCCACGGACAATGTCGGGGCGGGCAGGGGCCGGGGCGGGCGGGGGCCCTGAAGCCTGACAAGGTCGGGATGGGCTGCTAGTTAAATAATAAATTTATTCTTCAGACATCTCATATTTTAACAGAGCTTCTAAAAGGAGTTCATCTGCTATTTCGACATCATATTGCTGGTTTGCCATTTCAGAATTTGTCTTCCAAAAATTCTACATCATCAAGTGCTTGTGCAAAATCAGCATCTGAGCTTTCATCTTCAAAATCACAGCTGATATATGCAGTACTGATGTCCTGTACTTCAGTCTCACTGTCTGATAGAGGTAGATTTTGTTCTTCAATGAAATTGTTGCTCATTTTCATTGTGTCTTCTGTATTATTCTGCTATCTTTCCATAACTAATCTGTTATGTTGTAGGTGCTTGCACAAAAACATAAACACTTCACTTTATCAGTTTTCTTAATACGTAATTCAAAACTAGCTTTATCATCTATTTTGGCCCCCCAAAAATATTATGTAAATATCATTGCCTAATAACATTCCAACAGTAGAATTTTAGTACTTTATAAGGGTATATAAATATAATTACTTTTAAAGATATCCTGTTCTTAAGTTTTCATAAAATTTGAAACCAGTCACTCCTTATGACTATAGAAAATGACTCAGGCTGTTATAGTAAAATGCAGAACTAAAAAATGTAGATCATGTCTACTCACCTTACCCGTTCCAAACTAGTAAATGTGTTTTAGTAAAATGCAATGGATACTGTTGGTTGTCCAGAATAACATTGTTTATCTGTGTGTATTTAGGTACCATTATCACACTAGTTTTTGAATACTTCATTTGTTTTCACACACATCAATCCTTAAAGACCTAACCAGTATTCACCTTTAACATAATTAGAAACTAGTCATTGCTTATATAAGTCAAAAGTACTCACAGCAACAGGTATAGAACACCGCTTCAACACAAAGTATTGTGTATGATGAGGACATATTTACATAGAGAAGAAAAGCTACACACAGTAACTTATCCTGTCCTTCTAAACATAAAAGAGTATTTGAAAACACTTACTGTGACACATTTTATGTTGAGCAATTTGGTCTCTTTTAATCCTAAAACTCCCTAGTCTCTACTAGCCAAGCATGTCTTTCTATTCAATACCATACTGGTGCATTGCAGAAAGCTGTTTTGAAGCCATGTTCCATTTTATACATCTCTGTAATAAAACGTCGTGGCACTTTTTCAATATATGTTCAAAGATAGTAGGTCCCCAGAGAAACTCAGTATGAATATTACCTTTCTCATATATCTTTAAAAGATACAAACCATCTTTGCACAGATATGTACTCCATCCTTCTCTTGTTTCTTCAGGTGTGTAGAAGCACAGCACACTCTCCATTTTTTATAGTTACTTATACTTACCTTAAAAATAATAAAAAAGTGTATATTATAAAATTAGCATCTGTGAAAGACAAGAACAAATACAGTTACAATATATATTTTACAACACAGAATAATTTGTAAAACATTTCATTTGCCTTTTGTTGCTGCTCTCAGAATAAATTGAATTTCCCTAGAAACAGTGAGTTCTATTGTACTCATCACTTAACAGCGGACAAAAAAAAAAGGCAATCGATAAGATTATCTTAAAAAAAGCATTCAACATTCTCAACACAATCTAAAGAATAGAAATAAAACATATGTTAAATGTTTTTTTCTTAGAGCAATTTCTTACATAAATATGAGATATCTCAAACAATCATAAATTAAAAAACATCATAATTAATTTTCATACACGTTAAATAATGTGATTTACAAATATATGCTGACAAAATATACAACAATAAGTCCTTAATTGTTTTAGATACTTTACCTCATGGCCAAATAGTATGTGTCAAATCCTTTGTTTGGAAGTTGTTCAATAGTAATTCTAAGCATCTGCCTCCCAGCCTTCTGATCCGAAACCACCAACATCATTTGCGGCGTCCCCCAGGGCTCATCCCTCAGCCCGACGCTATTCAACATCTCTATGGCCACCCTCACACAAGTGGCACGGCATCACAACCTCAACATCATCTCCTACGCCGACGACACCCAGCTTATCCTCTCCCTCACTAAGGAGCCACACACCGCACCCTCACACAAGTGGCCCGCCATCACGACCTCTACATCATCTCCTACGCTGACGACACCCAGCTCATCCTCTCCATCATCAAGGAGCCACACTCCGCCAAAACCAATCTCCACGAGGGAATGAAGACAATCGCCGACTGCATAAGGAGAAGCTGTCTAAAGCTGAACTTGGACAAGACGGAATAACTCATCCTCAGACCCACCCCCTCAGCCTGAGATGACTCCTGGTAGCAAACTACACTGGGAACAGTACCAACACACACCGACCATGCACAAAACTTAGGATTCATCCTCAATTCCTCCCTCTCCATGTGTAAGCAAGTCAACACCATCTCCTCCTCCTGCTACAACACCCCCCGCATGCTCTGCAGGATTTACAAGTGGATCCCGACCGAAAGAAGAAGAACAGTGACACAGGCCCTCATCAACAGCAGACTGGACTATGGCAATGTACTCTATACAGCAATCCCAGCCAAACACCTACAACGACTACAACAAATCCAAAACACCTCCACCCGACCGATCATCAATGTCCCCTGCCACACCCACATAACCGATGTTGCTGAGGCGCTTCACTAGGATGCGGTGGCCGACAGTGTCGAACGCCGCAGAGAGGTCCAGGAGGATGAGGGCCGCTGTTTCCCCGTTGTCGATCAGGGTTCTGATGTCGTCGGTGGCTGCGATTAGGGCGGTCTCGGTGCTGTGGTTGGCCCGGAACCCGGACTGCGAGGGGTCGAGGGATCCGTTTGTCTCGAGGAAGGCGGCAAGCTGTCTGTTGACGGTCTTCTCGATGACTTTGGCCGGAAAAGGAAGGAGCAAGATGGGGCGGTAGTTCTTGAGGTCGGTGGGGTCCGCCGTTGGTTTCTTCAGGAGGGCGGTCAGCTCGGCGTGCTTCCAGCTCTCCGGGAAGGTGGCGGTGTGGAGGGAGGAGTTGATGATGTAACTGAGCTTGTGGTTTGATTAAAAAAAAGTTGTGTTAACTCCTCAGCATGAGAAGCTGGATGTTTCCATCTGGCTGTCGACTTCGACCTTGAAAGCAGAGTCAACCAAATGAGTCATATAAGAGCGCTATTGTCTCAAAAAGAGGTCGCTCTTACATCTGCTAGAGAAACATTTGTCCTTCATGTAGCAAACACCCGCACGGAAGTGTATGCTTTGTTAAATACAGACGTGGCGTGGAATTTTAAGGAGTTAATTTAGACTATCTTTAATGTGTCCTCGAGTAGGGGGTTAGTTTACTTTTTTTAAATTATAAGAATTGGTCTTGTGACTTCTGTAGAAAGTATATTTGGTGTCTTGTCTGTGTTTTTTCATTGCATTTTTGCAGCATCTTTGGTGAATTGTGCTTAATGGTCACATTAGTTGCCAGTGTGCTTGTATTAATTTGTTCACTTAAAAATGGATGCACATCTTGCAGCAG